>NC_080669.1:60104461-61304461 GCF_027579445.1 Ammospiza nelsoni
TGGGACGCGAAGGAGCGCGCTGTGCGGGGGCTCCTCACGGCACCGCTCTGTCCTGTCCTGTCCCGTGGTGTGCTCCGAGCACTGAGGCGTGCTCTTGTCACCGCCAGCTCCTATGTCACCCGGTGTCACAAAGGGCCCTTAGACACCCGGTTCCATTCGATGCCACGGTGACCGTGCTGCAGCGTGTCACCAAGGGCCCTTGCACACACTGCCGCCTGCCTCGGGGCTGCCCCCAGCCCACCCAAACTGGCCCAGGTTGGAAGGAATGCCTGGCCCCAGGTGTCTAAGCCAGGCCGACAAGATCTTTAGCAAGGGCCCTTTAGCAAGGGCTCAGAGCATCAGCAAAGGCTGCCCTGCTCTGCGGGCTCAGGGGCAGCAGAAGGAGCCCCCAAGGCTGCCGATGCAGCCGCGCTGGGAAGGGCACGGGACCTTCCAGGGAAACTGACACGGCCTCCTTGGGACACGTCCCGGCTGGTGGCCGTCCTAAACCTGCGGGTGTGACACGCACAAGGAACGTGTGGGCCCGGGCACGAAGGCTGCTCTGAGCCCTGGGGCCCGGGGAGCGCTGACATCAGCAGGTGTGGCAGAGTCGCCGGCCAAGCAGACCCGCCACCCCTCGAGCCCCTGGCAGCGCTGGTGCCCGAAAGACCTGTGCCCCCGGGGGGCTTCTGTGCCAGAGAGAGCCAAAGCCCACGTGCATTGGGGGCTGTGCTCCTTCCTGCAGGGGCTGATGGCAGGAGCACCTGGAGCAACTGCTGGCACACTTGGTCTCTGTCAGATGATGTTGCTCCTTCCCGCAATGAATTTTTCTCATGGAAGGCATTGGCAGTAGCAGCAGAGCACCATCCATTGCTGAGTTTCCCGGGGCAATTAGATTACAAAGTAACAGTCTGAAATTTCCTTGTGCCTTTCTCACTCTCTTGCCTGCATTCTGGGACAAATAGAATCTGCCCAGCCTCTGCTATTCTCGGCTTCAGTTGCTGCATATCTGGCTCCGGCAGCTCCCGTCCAAACAAAACCGTGTCCCTGCTGAGCACAGCAATGAGTGGCCACAAAGTGGGAAGTTCAGAGGATAAGGATAACTGTGGGAGGACAAGCTGTTCTGTGTCTCTGATGATGGTGCCCACACGCTAAAGCAGCAGCCAAGAGAAGTGCGGGAAGCAGATGGGCGCGGTTTTGGGCAGGACAATAGAAAAAGATATGAAGCCTTTAGCCAGAATGCAAAGGAGGACTGCAAGGATGGAGTGTGGTCTGGAGGGGAAGCCCCAGTTGCAGCTGAGGCCACTTTCTTCTGCCTGGAGGAGAGTAAAGGGCACCATTGTGGTCTTCACCATCCTCCTGAGGGGAATCGGAGGGGCTGCTGCAGCTCTCGTCACTGTTGGGAGCAGTGACAGCACTGGAGAAAAGGGCAGAGGGCAGGGAGCCGGGACAGGGCAAGTTTGATTTCCATATCAGGAACAGGTTTTTCAGCCAGAGCACGGTCAGGCACTGGGACAGGTTCCCCATTGACGCAGCCCAACGGAGCCCGGGCTGGCTCTTGGGAAAAGTGCGGCGCTGCGCCAGGAGTGGGGAACGGCCAAGGCGTGGGTTCTGCCTGCGGCTGAAGCTGATGTGTCACTGCTCAGTGGTTCGGGATCTACTAAGTGCAGCACGGAGCAGGCAAAAGAGAAGGAGGAGGCTCCTGGATAGGGAGGTTCCAGAGGCAAAGGTTTATTCCAAGGGAAGGATTCAGCAGCAAAGAGGCGCCAGCACTTCTGTGCATGGGATTTTATAGGGGTACAACTCGGGCGGTGGATACAGAGGATTGATCAATAAGGAATCTGCAGGGAATGAGCCAGGGGATTACATCAATTGCTTGGGACTAATTAGGTCAGATGGGAGGAGAAGGTAGGTCACCTGGGCCAGTGGGGCTTGCAGCAACAGGGGAATTCCAAAGGGGTGGTGCAGTCAGGGATTGGTCCAAGGCAAAAACAAAACTGACAGGGAAGGTTCAGGACTAAAGAGCTGCATGATCTTGACAGGCAGGGAAGGAGCTGGAACAAAGAGTGGGCAATGGCATGAGGGACAGCTTTGACGGAGGGCAAAACCTAGCTGTAAAGCAACGTGGGGAAAGCACGGGCAACGTGAAAACAAACCATCATACGCTAACTGACAAATAAACACCAACCGGAACAGCCCAGGGAAATGGGCACAGCACCGAGCTCGTCTGACTTTGAGAAGTGTTTGAACAACATCGAGCAGTCACTCAATCTTTTAGACACTACATCAAAAGTCAAGGGTTGTGAACTCCAGGTTGACACGAGTATATACTCCCGGGTATGACTTTAGGCAGTTTTTTTAAGAAATTCGTTTTATGTCTGATCAAAGCCCAATTCCATGAAGGTTGTGTGGAACGTGGAATCCTTTTATTTTCATTGCTTGTTAGGACTGTAGAAAAGAATATTGGTGCTGGGTGACTGAGAGACAGCCCGTGTGTGTGAAGTGGAGTATAGAGGGGATGAAGAGAAGGAAAGGAGAAGTACTACTAGATCCTGCTAAGTTTTGAAATTTTGATAGCATGAAGAATGAACAAGAGGAGAAGTAAAGATGGTATTAAAAAGAGTCCACTAGAACGTAATTTAGCAGTGGAGAAAGATTTGGGAGGAATGGCAGAGGGTAATTTTTCAAAGAAAGCTAATTGGATGAAATAGCCTACCCAATGTTAGCCTTGGTGTCAATTAGGAAGTGGTGAAAAGTGACCCCCGCTGAAACTTTATGATAGATTTTTACAGTTGATGTTATTTTGAAGCAAAGAAGAAAAATGAGATCCAGCCATATATGCAGACATGTTTTTTACCCTGAAGAATAAACCTGAGGGGCAGAAAGAATTGTGGCTTTTTTCTTTGGCCCCATAGGACCTTTAGTCCTAACTTTGGAAAGAGAAAACAGGCAGAAAATAAAGAGCTGTCGTTCAGCATCCAGCATAGGGCAGAGATGTTTGAAATTGGCTCCAATGCACCAGGAAGATTGTGTCCTAGGTGTCCAAGACTTACAGCCGAGTTACTCCAGGCCAGCTCGAGTACACTCCCCCTCAGCCAACCACGCCGCCCCCTGAATGAAACCCAGATGGCAGTGAGGAGGAGGTGAGGGGACACTTTCAGAGACCCCCAGTGACAACCAACACAAGGAATAAAACCAAGAAAGCTTTGCCTTTAGTCCCCCGCTTACGGCAAGTCTTGAGTCCCCCAGGAGAAGCCATGTGGGTGAACATCTGCTTTTCTCCTAGTGAGCTGAACCGTTGGTGGGAAAAAGTTGGTGGGAAAAAGTTAAAATAGAGAAAACCCAGGCAAAGTAGCAAAAAGATTGGAGTGCATAGTCAAGAATCAAGACCCAGAGTGAGGTGCTACTGATTTCATGTTGACAGAGCTAACAAAACCAGCAAAGAGTTGCTGATCAAGGTAGCCAGAGCACGTGCGCAGGGACAAATTGCTAGTGGAGCCTTACAAGGCACACTGGACCAGCTGTCTCCTATTGTAAGCCCTTTGTGGGACCCGAACGATGCAGGCAGCTGTGCAATGTTAACCAGATGCCAGGAACTAGTCAAATTTGAATTACAAAGTGCTAGTCCAAAAGCAATAAATTGGTCAGTAATAGATAATGTTACACAGGGCCAGCACGAGTCATCCACTGACTTTGTGGACAGGTTGTGAGCAGCTGCACATAAAGCGCAGCTCGGGATCCCTGGTCGGATACAGGAAAGCAGCAGTCCGTTTCCCTGATGTTAGGGCAATCTAGCCCAGGTGTCAGGCAGAAACTTCAGAGGCTGAAAGAGCCTGTAAAGAGAGACTTAAAGGCATTAATGAGAAAAGCATCGAAAGCGTATGATGATAAAGAGAGAGAAAAAGAAAAAGAACTCCCTGCAGCCATGGTGGCAGCTCTGGATCAGCACCAGGGAGAGGACGCGCATGAAGCAGAAGCAGGGGCAAAAGTAGCAGAGGCAGAGGAGTTTCAAACCAGGCACAGACCAAGCTGGGGCCAAATCAATGTGCATATTGTAAGAAATAAGGACACT
The DNA here is from genome assembly GCF_027579445.1 of Ammospiza nelsoni. NCBI lineage: Eukaryota > Metazoa > Chordata > Aves > Passeriformes > Passerellidae > Ammospiza > Ammospiza nelsoni. The sequence goes on from NC_080669.1 coordinate 60,108,513, forward strand.
GGAAATAGGGCCAGTGCCCAGAGTTAGCAGACAAAGTACACAAAACTCTTGTAGCCGCTCTAGATGATAAGAAATGACCGAGACTGGCAGTTCTTACCCTAGCAGGCCACTGGTTAAAAGAAGGCTAAAGGATGATAAAGAGGTTGAATTTTTAATAAATAGTGGAATTTTCAATAAATAGTGGAAATTTTTCACTCTTGAATCAAGCACTGATCCCCAAAAGTGAGAACTATCTTCAAGCAATAGGAGATAGCAACTGGCCAGCCAGAAAATGCATTCTTCCTGCAACCACTTAAATGGAAAATCAAGAAGAAACTGGCAATCCATCAGTTTCTTTATTTACCAAACGCACCCAAATCTGTCCTAGGCAGGGATTTGCTTGAAAATTTTGACACAACAGTTCTGTTTCGGAAAAGAAAAATTAAGTTGAAGGTACCTGAAGACAAATTGGTTTTAGCAGTAGGACTGACAATTGACACAAGACCAACAAACAAGAATAACTATTTAGAGCAAGTATTGAATCAGGTGTAGCCAAGAGTATGGGATATTGATAGCCCAGGAAAATCCAAACGAGCAGACCCAATTAAAATTGAGCTGCAGACATGAGTTAGGCCATAGTCAGAAAGCAATACCTTGAAGACTATAGGCTGGGAAAAGAACGGAGGCAACAATGAATAAATTCCTGCCATCAGGATTATTGGAAGAATGGGAGTCAAAATGTATTACTCCTAGATTAGCAATAAAGAAACCTCATGGAACTTAGAGACTAGTGCCAGATTTGCAGGCAATTAATGGTTTCTACCTTACTACCTTACTAGCTAAACTTGGAGATGATTTTATCTGGTGCGGGGAACGTCCATGGCCCGGTGCTGTCGAGAGCGGTTCCCTCTTGGTCTGAGAGACCAGCTGCCCCAGCCCACCTTGCTCTCAGGCCCGGAGGTTGTAATGTGCGCTGGAGCGGCAGGCGAAGGAGGGCTCTTGACACCATGTCTGATCCAACAGGGTTTCTTGAAGGCAGGTCAGAGGGTGCAGGTTGGGTGAGGGTGAGAAGAGGGACAGGACCAGGCAGCAGCACAACCACTGTAACACGACACATAAGGCAAGACACCTGCAAGCTGCTGGGGAAGCCCCAAGTCTGCTCAGTGACCCACGTGTGCCCTCAGCATTGGGACACCCACCTTTCCTGCAGTGACCCTCACGTCCCAGGGTCAGCAAATCAAGAGGCACCAGCCATCCTGTAGGTGACTCAGAGCGAGTGCAGTGGGTCACGGTGGCCAGGGGCCAGAAGCAGGCAGAAAGCCATCAGGGCTGGGGAAAAGGCTCTGCTCTGCTCTGCTTACAGCGTGGGCTGAGGGCCGGGAGAGCTGCATTTCCCCCTTGAGATGTGGGAGACGGGGCCTTTCACCCTCCTTATAGAGCTGCCCCTGGCTGCAGGCAGCCCAAGGAGTACGACGACAAAAGGCCAAGAGCAGCAAAGCAAAGAGCCAGCCCTGCACACATGGAGGTGGCCCAGGTGGCCCTGAAGGTGCCCGCTGCACTCTCATGTGGCCCTGCCCTGGGAATGACAGGAATGCCCTTTGTCCAAGAGGGCCTTTCTGTGGCCCCTCTGGGCTCCAAGCTGCTGCTCTTCTGGCTCAATGGGGCCTAAAGCCACAGAGCGGGGCCTCCCCCGGAGCAACAGGAGCAAGACTCGGCAAGCAGGCAGTGGAGCTCAATGCCTAAGGCTGAGGGGCGGGGGGCTCCAGTCTGGAGCACAGGCAGGCCACACGCCCAGCCCCGCAACTCCTGGCCTCAGAGGCCTGAAAGGCCAGGACCAGGGTTTCGTGCCTGATTCCAGGGGGTCCCTCCAACCGGCCACCGAGGAAGCGCCAGAGCAGCCGGCTGTCAGGATCAAGGCGGCTGCCAGGAGGCTGCTTATGGCCTCTGCCAGCCCATTACTCAGGGCTTACCAGTGACTCAGGGTGTCCCCCAGCCCGGCCAAGCTTCCCCGCAGCAGCGCCACAGCCCCACAGCAGCTCCAGAGAAGCCCCATCCAGAGGCACCTGGGAGCCCTCAGCAAAGCAGCCAGCAGCACACGGGCAGGAGGATGCGGATGGCCCTTCCTGCGTGGCACAGGGCTTGTGGCCATCTCCAGGCACCGCTCTGGCAGGGATCCCCGCAGCTCCTGCCCCTGCCCAGCCGCTCTGTTGGCAGCACAAAGGCTTCAGCAGAACCACCAGAGGCCAAGGGGCTTCTGGCCTTTTTCCCTGAAACACTGCACGCCTGGGCAGCTGGATGAGCACCCTTTTGCCCCTCTTCCCCTATGCCCTACGGACACTGTGCAGGAAAAGGAAGATCCCGGGACTCTGTGTATTGGAAGATACTCTATATTTACATTGTCAACAAAAAGGAAAATCCAAACACAAAAATCTAATAGAAGAACAAGAAAACCCCTGCTGGCTCAATTGGCCCAGCAGACAGAGTCTTGCGCAGATCATCTCTCTGAGGAGCTGCAGCAGAACAGCAAGGCAGTGCCCCACAGACGAGGCCGTTTCTTCCATGCACTGCGGAATTGATCTCGCAGCTTATGCCATGTGGAGTACGGAGCTCTCTGTACAGCGCGGAGAACTAAACAAGATTCAATTGCAGCATTTCTGATTGCGGGACTGCTGTCATAGGCCATTTCTTCAAGGGCTGCAAGAGAGAGGAACAGAGCCAAGGTCAGATCCCGGATGTGCAGGGAGCCGAGGTGAACCCCCTGGCAGGGTCATCCCGGCCGGCTCTTGCCATGGCCCGGAGGGAGCAGGGACCAAGGGGATCAGCCCAAAGCTGCTGGCCACAAATGCCACACGTGGCCCTGAAATGTCTGTGTGCTCTGGCCACGGGAGCAGAGCCCTCCGCAGCCGGGGCAGGGCTTGCAGCTTCCCGTGCCAGCCCCCGTGGTCAGCCCGCTGCCCTCACTCACTCACCACTGCAGATCAGCTGAAGCTCTTGCTGCTGCCCCCTCAGGTGCCGGCCGGCCATCCCTGTGAACACAGAGCCTGTCACGGCCCCAGCAGCACAACTCCCTGCCAGCGACGCTGTCGGCGCTGTGGCCACACGGGCTGCTGGCCCGGCAGGGCTCAGCCCGGGCCCTTGCCGCACGCTGCCGCCCAGGGGCACGGCTGCCAGAGGACGGCAGCAGCAATGCCCGGGCCAGGCGGGGCTCCACGGCGCCGGGCCCGGGTGGCGCTGCCGGGGCAGCAGGCGGGGCCGGGGCCGAGCTGCGGTGGGCAGGGGAGGGAGCGCGGGCTCGTGGCTCACCCATGAAGCTGACGGCCGCCTCTCGCAGGGGCTCCTGTGGGCTCTGCAGGTAGCGCAGGGCCCGGCGCAGGTGCTCGGCCGCTCGGCTCCTGTCCTCTGCCAGCTGGAGAGAGCAGCAGGAGGGAAGGGTTGGCGCGGGCTCAGGCCCCGGGCCGGGCGCTGCCTGCGTCCAGCCCCGGCCCTCCCCTGCCCGCAGAGCCCTGAGGCGTGGCCAGCAGCAGCTGGCGCCGGGCTCCCGAGGGGCGGGGCCAGAGGGCCGGCTGCTACCCGGGGAGCCGCGGTGCCGCCCCGCCGCCCTGCCGGGCCGGGACTGCGTGGGCGCCCGGCTCGGGCCCACGGGAGCTTGGAGAAGAGCCTGCGCGGCCTCTGGGAGCAGCAGCGGGCAGGGGCACAGCTGCCAGCCCCGCAGACTGAGCACCGCCCTCAGGGGCCTTCTCCAGGCTGAGGCTGGGGTTTCTCGGCTACTCTTACCAGGTACTCGCCAAACCTCTGATCCACCTGTAGCATTTGTTGGAGATCCCTCCTCTTGAGGAATCTGGCTGAAGAATGCAGCGTTTCCCGGGAGGCCTGGAGAGCAGCAGAGACGCACTGATGGCCCCACAGTGCAGGGCACAGGAGCCAACCTATGCCACAGGCTGGAGGAGGCTGCAGCCCGCAAGGTGCCAGGGCAGGAGGCAGCGCAAGCCCCTGCCAGGGGGACAGCAGCTGGCCACAAGTGCTCACCTCAGCAACAGTCTGATTCTCATCATGGCAGTGGAAGTAGAGTGGGAGCAGGCTCTGGCGCACGTGGGACTTCAGGGCCTTTCTTCCCTCTTCTGTTAATAAGTCGAGCATCTCTTGATAGACAGACATGGAGCTCAGCTGCACCTGGATATCATCCTGTATGAAAGGGAAGGGCAAAAGAGCTGAGCATCAGCTGCTTCAGGCCCCCCAGGGCACAGGCCTGCATCTGCACAAGGCACCAAGTGTCCGGGCAGCAGCCAGTGGCCGTGGCTGTGGGCACAGAGCCTTACGTGGTCAAAGAGTGGCAGGAGCGCCTCAGCCAGCTGCAGGGCGATGGGGGTGGGTATTGGGGCACCATTATCCAGGAGCAAATATCTGAGTAGAAGAATGGTCATCCTGATCATGTCGCTATCATTTTCCTCCAGGAGCTCCACAAGACTTTCAGTCAGGCTCTGCATTTTTTCGGCCTGCGTGGAAGCCAACTTTGTGAAAGGCCGCCCTGCTGCCGCAGGGCCCAGAGGCTAAAGGCCTGTCCCGAAGCACTCGGGCAGCTGATGCGGGAGGCAGGAGAGCTGGGAGCAGCTGGCCCAGCGCCCGAAGGCCAGGCAAGGCTAAGCGACTGCTTTGCCCAGCCCCACGCTGCCTGCAGGGCTTCAGCCATGGGCCCATTCTCACCATCAAGGGATTCTTGCCCAGCACTACGAGGCCTCTGAGTGCCAAGTAACGCCTGGCCATGTGCTCGCTCTGCAGGTTCTGTGCCATGATCTCCAGAAGACTGTCACTGCATTCCCTCAAGTCCAGGCAGTCGAGGACCTGAAAGGGACAGGGCAGTGACAGGGGAGCCGGCCGGCAGGAGCCCAGAAGCGCACAGGGCCGGGCCCAGGCAGCAGCACATGGCCCAGGCAGCAGCACAGGGCACAGGCACAGGTGTCTTTGTCCTGGCAGCTGTGGCTACGAGAGGGCAGAGAGCTGGGAGGCAGCTCAGCAAGGCAGCGCTGGCCTTGAGGCTCACCTCCACAAGGAATGCCAGGGCAGGGAAATCCCAGTATGGCATCTCTTGGCCGAGCAGGGCGAGCAGGTAGAATGCCACCGCGGAACAGAAGTGTATGGCTAGACGGCGAATTTCTCTGAAGAGGGGAGAAAGGAAACAAGAGCCCTGAGGCAGTGGGGCAAACCTGTCCCAGGAGTGGCTCACCTAGTTCTCATCTTCCCCCAGCACCCTTCCAGCAAGGGGACCTGGGCCATTTGGGAGTTGGTTGCTGATGGGCAGCCTCCTCTCCCAGCCTTTTCCAGTCTGCTTGGCCGTCCCTCAGGGACAAGGCCCTCCTGTCCATTACCACGGGCACTTAGTGGGGCACCTGGGCACAGAGCACAAATGTCCGAGGCAGTGGGGAGAAGGGGGTCTCACCTGGCAAGCAGAGCCACGGCAAAGTGGTGAGTGTCAACAGAGAGCAGCGTGTCCCAGGCACACCTGCGTTCCATTGCCACCACCACATCCTCGCAGCGGAGCAGGCAGAGCAGGGACTTCAGGGTCCGCACTGCAAACCTGTGTGCAGAGCAAAGCCCAGGTCACACTGGCAGCACTGGCTCCTTGGCAGGCCACGTGGCAGGGACAGGAGGACTGGCACGGAGCACCTGTTGGGGCTGGTGGCAAGGCCATGCTCTTCCTGGCATGCCTTCCAGAAGATAAGGACCTCCTGTGGCGTATCCAGAGTGCTGAAGAACACTTGGAAGAGCAGATGCACAAATAGCTGGGGGAAATACAGCCTCAATATCCGTGGGAGACAGGGCACCTGGAGGATCTTCCACATCACCACAGTTGCCTGCAAAGGACAGAGCCCCCCGAGACAGCGCTCAGTGCCCAGGTGTGTGTGTGGCAGGGCCCGAGCGTGGCAGGGAGAGGCCAGGAGAGGCGCAGGGGGAGCACGGGGCCTGGTGGCCCTGAAGCTGCCCCTGGGCCAGGTTTCAGGCCAGCGCCTGATGCAGGGAGATGCAGTGGGGGAAGGAGGATGGAGAGCTGCTGGGGAGGCAGCCTTGGGGCCAGCAAAGGCCACTTGCAGAAACTCACAGCCAGGGCAAAGACAGCCGTTTGGCCCCCATCGGAGGTGCAGGTGCTGTGCTCTGGCCAGCTCCCCAGCACATCCAGGAGTATCAGCTGTGCCAGCTCCGCAGTCCTGGCTGAGGCCATGATGGTCTTCCACATGGCCATGGCAGCTCTGCGGGGTTAGAGCTGTGTCTCAGGGGGGTCTCAGACACAGCACCGGGGCCAGCTGAGCTGGCTGCCACTTCTGCCACTGCCCACTGCCCCCCTGCCAGCAGCACCCAGACAGCCCAGCCCTGTGGGGACAGAGCCCTGAGAGGCAGCAAGGGAGCGTGGCAGCAGGCTCAGGAAAGGGAGCAGCCAGAGGGCCCTGGGACTCTCTGTTGGTCAGACACCTGGGGCAGGCTGTACAGGGTGATGGGCTGGGGAGCCCATCAGGGGCAGCTGGGCCCCATACCTGTCACAGGACGGGGCCACACGCAGGAGCGTCATGACGGCGTCCTTTGGCTGTGCTTCGGTGAGATGCAGCAGGGTCTTGTCCAGCCTGTGCTCAGCAGAATCATTGGCCGAGAGCCACTGGTGGATGTAGCTCACCATGGCAGGCACCTGGAGAAGGCACGGGAGACTTGGAAAGCTGCCAGAGAGAGCAATGTTCCCAGCTTCTCCAGAGGGGTGCTTCCCTTGCCACCACGCTGCCATGTGGCCTGAAAGGCTCTCAGCAACCAGCATGCGTGGCTTTGGAGGCCAAGCAATTCCTGGGGGGATCAAACCCTGGCCACAGGCTGCTTACTTGCTTGGGATTGTAAAAATCTTCCTCTACAAGCATAGCCAGCAGGGCAGCACTGCTCTTGCTTTGGAAGATGGGCGAGTATGGTCTGAGGCCTGCGCCCATGGTCTCTTCCTCCTCAATTCTCTTGATGAAGTTGCAAACAAACTGTAGGAGAAGGGCAAGAAGGCAGGGATGTTGCATGGAGTGCTGCACACACGGTGCTGGGCTGAGCCGGGAGAGCAGGCCCAGCCCAGGTGGGGATGGCTGCAGGTACCTGCGCTGTTCTGCGGAAGCGGCCAGGGCGGGACTCCTGCTCTTGTGTGCGCTCCGGGGCTGCATCTGGCAAAGAGCGAGCGCAGCCAGAGATGAGGGGCTGCGGGAGGGGCCGGACTACACAGCCCAGCCCTGCGCTTCCCAGGCAGAGAGAGGCCCGGGATGCGCCAGGGGATGGAGCACAGCCACTGCGGGCTGTCTGCTCGGCCCCTCTTCCGTCCTGTCCGTGGGCATGTCCCCAGGGGATAGCATGGCATGGCATGGCCCAGCCCGGCACGGCAGGGAATGGCGTGGAGCCAAGCAGGCCGCAGGCACCAGTCCTGTGTCCCAGCTCTGCCACTTACCCTCATGTGGTGGCTGGAATGGCACCACCTCTTCAGTGTGCTGTGCCAGGGCAGCTGCAGGGCCTTCCTCCTCCTCCTCCACCCAGGCCAGCTTGGGCACTTTTGGGGGTCGCTGCTCCATGTCAGACTGGATTTGTGGCTATTTGCAGGAGAGGTGCCTTGGAAAAGCTCCAAGTCCTGCAGTCCTGCCTGGAAGGCACCGTCAAGAAAGAAGCCTCAGGAAGGCTACAGGACAGCAAGTCCTGCACTTGGTCTCAAGGGCTCCTGCCACAAGGACAGGAGACTCCTGTGAAGGATTGTGGTCTGGCCTCGAGGGCACCTGCAGAAGAAAAGCCTCAGGGAGACCACAGGTAAGAAGGTCCTGTGGTCTGGCCTGGAGCTCAGCTGCAGGAACAACGCCTCAGAAAAGCTCCGGGTGGGACGCGAAGGAGCGCGCTGTGCGGGGGCTCCTCACGGCACCGCTCTGTCCTGTCCTGTCCCGTGGTGTGCTCCGAGCACTGAGGCGTGCTCTTGTCACCGCCAGCTCCTATGTCACCCGGTGTCACAAAGGGCCCTTAGACACCCGGTTCCATTCGATGCCACGGTGACCGTGCTGCAGCGTGTCACCAAGGGCCCTTGCACACACTGCCGCCTGCCTCGGGGCTGCCCCCAGCCCACCCAAACTGGCCCAGGTTGGAAGGAATGCCTGGCCCCAGGTGTCTAAGCCAGGCCGACAAGATCTTTAGCAAGGGCCCTTTAGCAAGGGCTCAGAGCATCAGCAAAGGCTGCCCTGCTCTGCGGGCTCAGGGGCAGCAGAAGGAGCCCCCAAGGCTGCCGATGCAGCCGCGCTGGGAAGGGCACGGGACCTTCCAGGGAAACTGACACGGCCTCCTTGGGACACGTCCCGGCTGGTGGCCGTCCTAAACCTGCGGGTGTGACACGCACAAGGAACGTGTGGGCCCGGGCACGAAGGCTGCTCTGAGCCCTGGGGCCCGGGGAGCGCTGACATCAGCAGGTGTGGCAGAGTCGCCGGCCAAGCAGACCCGCCACCCCTCGAGCCCCTGGACGCGCTGGTGCCCGAAACACCTGTGCCCCCGGGGGGCTTCTGTGCCAGAGGGAGCCAAAGCCCACGTGCATTGGGGGCTGTGCTCCTTCCTGCAGGGGCTGATGGCAGGAGCACCTGGAGCAACTGCTGGCACACTTGGTCTCTGTCAGATGATGTTGCTCCTTCCCGCAATGAATTTTTCTCATGGAAGGCATTGGCAGTAGCAGCAGAGCACCATCCATTGCTGAGTTTCCCGGGGCAATTAGATTACAAAGTAACAGTCTGAAATTTCCTTGTGCCTTTCTCACTCTCTTGCCTGCATTCTGGGACAAATAGAATCTGCCCAGCCTCTGCTATTCTCGGCTTCAGTTGCTGCATATCTGGCTCCGGCAGCTCCCGTCCAAACAAAACCGTGTCCCTGCTGAGCACAGCAATGAGTGGCCACAAAGTGGGAAGTTCAGAGGATAAGGATAACTGTGGGAGGACAAGCTGTTCTGTGTCTCTGATGATGGTGCCCACACGCTAAAGCAGCAGCCAAGAGAAGTGCGGGAAGCAGATGGGCGCGGTTTTGGGCAGGACAATAGAAAAAGATATGAAGCCTTTAGCCAGAATGCAAAGGAGGACTGCAAGGATGGAGTGTGGTCTGGAGGGGAAGCCCCAGTTGCAGCTGAGGCCACTTTCTTCTGCCTGGAGGAGAGTAAAGGGCACCATTGTGGTCTTCACCATCCTCCTGAGGGGAATCGGAGGGGCTGCTGCAGCTCTCGTCACTGTTGGGAGCAGTGACAGCACTGGAGAAAAGGGCAGAGGGCAGGGAGCCGGGACAGGGCAAGTTTGATTTCCATATCAGGAACAGGTTTTTCAGCCAGAGCACGGTCAGGCACTGGGACAGGTTCCCCATTGACGCAGCCCAACGGAGCCCGGGCTGGCTCTTGGGAAAAGTGCGGCGCTGCGCCAGGAGTGGGGAACGGCCAAGGCGTGGGTTCTGCCTGCGGCTGAAGCTGATGTGTCACTGCTCAGTGGTTCGGGATCTACTAAGTGCAGCACGGAGCAGGCAAAAGAGAAGGAGGAGGCTCCTGGATAGGGAGGTTCCAGAGGCAAAGGTTTATTCCAAGGGAAGGATTCAGCAGCAAAGAGGCGCCAGCACTTCTGTGCATGGGATTTTATAGGGGTACAACTCGGGCGGTGGATACAGAGGATTGATCAATAAGGAATCTGCAGGGAATGAGCCAGGGGATTACATCAATTGCTTGGGACTAATTAGGTCAGACGGGAGGAGAAGGTAGGTCACCTTGGCCAGTGGGGCTTGCAGCAACAGGGGAATTCCAAAGGGGTGGTGCAGTCAGGGATTGGTCCAAGGCAAAAACAAAACTGACAGGGAAGGTTCAGGACTAAAGAGCTGCATGATCTTGACAGGCAGGGAAGGAGCTGGAACAAAGAGTGGGCAATGGCATGAGGGACAGCTTTGACGGAGGGCAAAACCTAGCTGTAAAGCAACGTGGGGAAAGCACGGGCAACGTGAAAACAAACCATCATACGCTAACTGACAAATAAACACCAACCGGAACAGCCCAGGGAAATGGGCACAGCACCGAGCTCGTCTGACTTTGAGAAGTGTTTGAACAACATCGAGCAGTCACTCAATCTTTTAGACACTACATCAAAAGTCAAGGGTTGTGAACTCCAGGTTGACACGAGTATATACTCCCGGGTATGACTTTAGGCAGTTTTTTTAAGAAATTCGTTTTATGTCTGATCAAAGCCCAATTCCATGAAGGTTGTGTGGAACGTGGAATCCTTTTATTTTCATTGCTTGTTAGGACTGTAGAAAAGAATATTGGTGCTGGGTGACTGAGAGACAGCCCGTGTGTGTGAAGTGGAGTATAGAGGGGATGAAGAGAAGGAAAGGAGAAGTACTACTAGATCCTGCTAAGTTTTGAAATTTTGATAGCATGAAGAATGAACAAGAGGAGAAGTAAAGATGGTATTAAAAAGAGTCCACTAGAACGTAATTTAGCAGTGGAGAAAGATTTGGGAGGAATGGCAGAGGGTAATTTTTCAAAGAAAGGTAATCGGATGAAATAGCCTACCCAATGGTAGCCTTGGTGTCAATTAGGAAGTGGTGAAAAGTGACCCCCGCTGAAACTTTATGATAGATTTTTACAGTTGATGTTATTTTGAAGCAAAGAAGAAAAATGAGATCCAGCCATATATGCAGACATGTTTTTTACCCTGAAGAATAAACCTGAGGGGCAGAAAGAATTGTGGCTTTTTTCTTTGGCCCCATAGGACCTTTAGTCCTAACTTTGGAAAGAGAAAACAGGCAGAAAATAAAGAGCTGTCGTTCAGCATCCAGCATAGGGCAGAGATGTTTGAAATTGGCTCCAATGCACCAGGAAGATTGTGTCCTAGGTGTCCAAGACTTACAGCCGAGTTACTCCAGGCCAGCTCGAGTACACTCCCCCTCAGCCAACCACGCCGCCCCCTGAATGAAACCCAGATGGCAGTGAGGAGGAGGTGAGGGGACACTTTCAGAGACCCCCAGTGACAACCAACACAAGGAATAAAACCAAGAAAGCTTTGCCTTTAGTCCCCCGCTTACGGCAAGTCTTGAGTCCCCCAGGAGAAGCCATGTGGGTGAACATCTGCTTTTCTCCTAGTGAGCTGAACCGTTGGTGGGAAAAAGTTAAAACGTATAGAGAAAACCCAGGCAAAGTAGCAAAAAGATTGGAGTGCATAGTCAAGAATCAAGACCCAGAGTGAGGTGCTACTGATTTCATGTTGACAGAGCTAACAAAACCAGCAAAGAGTTGCTGATCAAGGTAGCCAGAGCACGTGCGCAGGGACAAATTGCTAGTGGAGCCTTACAAGGCACACTGGACCAGCTGTCTCCTATTGTAAGCCCTTTGTGGGACCCGAACGATGCAGGCAGCTGTGCAATGTTAACCAGATGCCAGGAACTAGTCAAATTTGAATTACAAAGTGCTAGTCCAAAAGCAATAAATTGGTCAGTAATAGATAATGTTACACAGGGCCAGCACGAGTCACCCACTGACTTTGTGGACAGGTTGTGAGCAGCTGCACATAAAGCGCAGCTCGGGATCCCTGGTCGGATACAGGAAAGCAGCAGTCCGTTTCCCTGATGTTAGGGCAATCTAGCCCAGGTGTCAGGCAGAAACTTCAGAGGCTGAAAGAGCCTGTAAAGAGAGACTTAAAGGCATTAATGAGAAAAGCATCGAAAGCGTATGATGATAAAGAGAGAGAAAAAGAAAAAGAACTCCCTGCAGCCATGGTGGCAGCTCTGGATCAGCACCAGGGAGAGGACGCGCATGAAGCAGAAGCAGGGGCAAAAGTAGCAGAGGCAGAGGAGTTTCAAACCAGGCACAGACCAAGCTGGGGCCAAATCAATGTGCATATTGTAAGAAATAAGGACACTGGAAATAGGGCCAGTGCCCAGAGTTAGCAGACAAAGTACACAAAACTCTTGTAGCCGCTCTAGATGATAAGAAATGACCGAGACTGGCAGTTCTTACCCTAGCAGGCCACTGGTTAAAAGAAGGCTAAAGGATGATAAAGAGGTTGAATTTTTAATAAATAGTGGAATTTTCAATAAATAGTGGAAATTTTTCACTCTTGAATCAAGCACTGATCCCCAAAAGTGAGAACTATCTTCAAGCAATAGGAGATAGCAACTGGCCAGCCAGAAAATGCATTCTTCCTGCAACCACTTAAATGGAAAATCAAGAAGAAACTGGCAATCCATCAGTTTCTTTATTTACCAAACGCACCCAAATCTGTCCTAGGCAGGGATTTGCTTGAAAATTTTGACACAACAGTTCTGTTTCGGAAAAGAAAAATTAAGTTGAAGGTACCTGAAGACAAATTGGTTTTAGCAGTAGGACTGACAATTGACACAAGACCAACAAACAAGAATAACTATTTAGAGCAAGTATTGAATCAGGTGTAGCCAAGAGTATGGGATATTGATAGCCCAGGAAAATCCAAACGAGCAGACCCAATTAAAATTGAGCTGCAGACATGAGTTAGGCCATAGTCAGAAAGCAATACCTTGAAGACTATAGGCTGGGAAAAGAACGGAGGCAACAATGAATAAATTCCTGCCATCAGGATTATTGGAAGAATGGGAGTCAAAATGTATTACTCCTAGATTAGCAATAAAGAAACCTCATGGAACTTAGAGACTAGTGCCAGATTTGCAGGCAATTAATGGTTTCTACCTTACTACCTTACTAGCTAAACTTGGAGATGATTTTATCTGGTGCGGGGAACGTCCATGGCCCGGTGCTGTCGAGAGCGGTTCCCTCTTGGTCTGAGAGACCAGCTGCCCCAGCCCACCTTGCTCTCAGGCCCGGAGGTTGTAATGTGCGCTGGAGCGGCAGGCGAAGGAGGGCTCTTGACACCATGTCTGATCCAACAGGGTTTCTTGAAGGCAGGTCAGAGGGTGCAGGTTGGGTGAGGGTGAGAAGAGGGACAGGACCAGGCAGCAGCACAACCACTGTAACACGACACATAAGGCAAGACACCTGCAAGCTGCTGGGGAAGCCCCAAGTCTGCTCAGTGACCCACGTGTGCCCTCAGCATTGGGACACCCACCTTTCCTGCAGTGACCCTCACGTCCCAGGGTCAGCAAATCAAGAGGCACCAGCCATCCTGTAGGTGACTCAGAGCGAGTGCAGTGGGTCACGGTGGCCAGGGGCCAGAAGCAGGCAGAAAGCCATCAGGGCTGGGGAAAAGGCTCTGCTCTGCTCTGCTTACAGCGTGGGCTGAGGGCCGGGAGAGCTGCATTTCCCCCTTGAGATGTGGGAGACGGGGCCTTTCACCCTCCTTATAGAGCTGCCCCTGGCTGCAGGCAGCCCAAGGAGTACGACGACAAAAGGCCAAGAGCAGCAAAGCAAAGAGCCAGCCCTGCACACATGGAGGTGGCCCAGGTGGCCCTGAAGGTGCCCGCTGCACTCTCATGTGGCCCTGCCCTGGGAATGACAGGAATGCCCTTTGTCCAAGAGGGCCTTTCTGTGGCCCCTCTGGGCTCCAAGCTGCTGCTCTTCTGGCTCAATGGGGCCTAAAGCCACAGAGCGGGGCCTCCCCCGGAGCAACAGGAGCAAGACTCGGCAAGCAGGCAGTGGAGCTCAATGCCTAAGGCTGAGGGGCGGGGGGCTCCAGTCTGGAGCACAGGCAGGCCACACGCCCAGCCCCGCAACTCCTGGCCTCAGAGGCCTGAAAGGCCAGGACCAGGGTTTCGTGCCTGATTCCAGGGGGTCCCTCCAACCGGCCACCGAGGAAGCGCCAGAGCAGCCGGCTGTCAGGATCAAGGCGGCTGCCAGGAGGCTGCTTATGGCCTCTGCCAGCCCATTACTCAGGGCTTACCAGTGACTCAGGGTGTCCCCCAGCCCGGCCAAGCTTCCCCGCAGCAGCGCCACAGCCCCACAGCAGCTCCAGAGAAGCCCCATCCAGAGGCACCTGGGAGCCCTCAGCAAAGCAGCCAGCAGCACACGGGCAGGAGGATGCGGATGGCCCTTCCTGCGTGGCACAGGGCTTGTGGCCATCTCCAGGCACCGCTCTGGCAGGGATCCCCGCAGCTCCTGCCCCTGCCCAGCCGCTCTGTTGGCAGCACAAAGGCTTCAGCAGAACCACCAGAGGCCAAGGGGCTTCTGGCCTTTTTCCCTGAAACACTGCACGCCTGGGCAGCTGGATGAGCACCCTTTTGCCCCTCTTCCCCTATGCCCTACGGACACTGTGCAGGAAAAGGAAGATCCCGGGACTCTGTGTATTGGAAGATACTCTATATTTACATTGTCAACAAAAAGGAAAATCCAAACACAAAAATCTAATAGAAGAACAAGAAAACCCCTGCTGGCTCAATTGGCCCAGCAGACAGAGTCTTGCGCAGATCATCTCTCTGAGGAGCTGCAGCAGAACAGCAAGGCAGTGCCCCACAGACGAGGCCGTTTCTTCCATGCACTGCGGAATTGATCTCGCAGCTTATGCCATGTGGAGTACGGAGCTCTCTGTACAGCGCGGAGAACTAAACAAGATTCAATTGCAGCATTTCTGATTGCGGGACTGCTGTCATAGGCCATTTCTTCAAGGGCTGCAAGAGAGAGGAACAGAGCCAAGGTCAGATCCCGGATGTGCAGGGAGCCAAGGTGAACCCCCTGGCAGGGTCATCCCGGCCGGCTCTTGCCATGGCCCGGAGGGAGCAGGGACCAAGGGGATCAGCCCAAAGCTGCTGGCCACAAATGCCACACGTGGCCCTGAAATGTCTGTGTGCTCTGGCCACGGGAGCAGAGCCCTCCGCAGCCGGGGCAGGGCTTGCAGCTTCCCGTGCCAGCCCCCGTGGTCAGCCCGCTGCCCTCACTCACTCACCACTGCAGATCAGCTGAAGCTCTTGCTGCTGCCCCCTCAGGTGCCGGCCGGCCATCCCTGTGAACACAGAGCCTGTCACGGCCCCAGCAGCACAACTCCCTGCCAGCGACGCTGTCGGCGCTGTGGCCACACGGGCTGCTGGCCCGGCAGGGCTCAGCCCGGGCCCTTGCCGCACGCTGCCGCCCAGGGGCACGGCTGCCAGAGGACGGCAGCAGCAATGCCCGGGCCAGGCGGGGCTCCACGGCGCCGGGCCCGGGTGGCGCTGCCGGGGCAGCAGGCGGGGCCGGGGCCGAGCTGCGGTGGGCAGGGGAGGGAGCGCGGGCTCGTGGCTCACCCATGAAGCTGACGGCCGCCTCTCGCAGGGGCTCCTGTGGGCTCTGCAGGTAGCGCAGGGCCCGGCGCAGGTGCTCGGCCGCTCGGCTCCTGTCCTCTGCCAGCTGGAGAGAGCAGCAGGAGGGAAGGGTTGGCGCGGGCTCAGGCCCCGGGCCGGGCGCTGCCTGCGTCCAGCCCCGGCCCTCCCCTGCCCGCAGAGCCCTGAGGCGTGGCCAGCAGCAGCTGGCGCCGGGCTCCCGAGGGGCGGGGCCAGAGGGCCGGCTGCTACCCGGGGAGCCGCGGTGCCGCCCCGCCGCCCTGCCGGGCCGGGACTGCGTGGGCACCCGGCTCGGGCCCACGGGAGCTTGGAGAAGAGCCTGCGCGGCCTCTGGGAGCAGCAGCGGGCAGGGGCACAGCTGCCAGCCCCGCAGACTGAGCACCGCCCTCAGGGGCCTTCTCCAGGCTGAGGCTGGGGTTTCTCGGCTGCTCTTACCAGGTACTCGCCAAACCTCTGATCCACCTGTAGCATTTGTTGGAGATCCCTCCTCTTGAGGAATCTGGCTGAAGAATGCAGCGTTTCCCGGGAGGCCTGGAGAGCAGCAGAGACGCACTGATGGCCCCACAGTGCAGGGCACAGGAGCCAACCTATGCCACAGGCTGGAGGAGGCTGCAGCCCGCAAGGTGCCAGGGCAGGAGGCAGCGCAAGCCCCTGCCAGGGGGACAGCAGCTGGCCACAAGTGCTCACCTCAGCAACAGTCTGATTCTCATCATGGCAGTGGAAGTAGAGTGGGAGCAGGCTCTGGCGCACGTGGGACTTCAGGGCCTTTCTTCCCTCTTCTGTTAATAAGTCGAGCATCTCTTGATAGACAGACATGGAGCTCAGCTGCACCTGGATATCATCCTGTATGAAAGGGAAGGGCAAAAGAGCTGAGCATCAGCTGCTTCAGGCCCCCCAGGGCACAGGCCTGCATCTGCACAAGGCACCAAGTGTCCGGGCAGCAGCCAGTGGCCGTGGCTGTGGGCACAGAGCCTTACGTGGTCAAAGAGTGGCAGGAGCGCCTCAGCCAGCTGCAGGGCGATGGGGGTGGGTATTGGGGCACCATTATCCAGGAGCAAATATCTGAGTAGAAGAATGGTCATCCTGATCATGTCGCTATCATTTTCCTCCAGGAGCTCCACAAGACTTTCAGTCAGGCTCCGCATTTTTTCGGCCTGCGTGGAAGCCAACTTTGTGAAAGGCCGCCCTGCTGCCGCAGGGCCCAGAGGCTAAAGGCCTGTCCCGAAGCACTCGGGCAGCTGATGCGGGAGGCAGGAGAGCTGGGAGCAGCTGGCCCAGCGCCCGAAGGCCAGGCAAGGCTAAGCGACTGCTTTGCCCAGCCCCACGCTGCCTGCAGGGCTTCAGCCATGGGCCCATTCTCACCATCAAGGGATTCTTGCCCAGCACTACGAGGCCTCTGAGTGCCAAGTAACGCCTGGCCATGTGCTCGCTCTGCAGGTTCTGTGCCATGATCTCCAGAAGACTGTCACTGCATTCCCTCAAGTCCAGGCAGTCGAGGACCTGAAAGGGACAGGGCAGTGACAGGGGAGCCGGCCGGCAGGAGCCCAGAAGCGCACAGGGCCGGGCCCAGGCAGCAGCACATGGCCCAGGCAGCAGCACAGGGCACAGGCACAGGTGTCTTTGTCCTGGCAGCTGTGGCTACGAGAGGGCAGAGAGCTGGGAGGCAGCTCAGCAAGGCAGCGCTGGCCTTGAGGCTCACCTCCACAAGGAATGCCAGGGCAGGGAAATCCCAGTATGGCATCTCTTGGCCGAGCAGGGCGAGCAGGTAGAATGCCACCGCGGAACAGAAGTGTATGGCTAGACGGCGAATTTCTCTGAAGAGGGGAGAAAGGAAACAAGAGCCCTGAGGCAGTGGGGCAAACCTGTCCCAGGAGTGGCTCACCTAGTTCTCATCTTCCCCCAGCACCCTTCCAGCAAGGGGACCTGGGCCATTTGGGAGTTGGTTGCTGATGGGCAGCCTCCTCTCCCAGCCTTTTCCAGTCTGCTTGGCCGTCCCTCAGGGACAAGGCCCTCCTGTCCATTACCACGGGCACTTAGTGGGGCACCTGGGCACAGAGCACAAATGTCCGAGGCAGTGGGGAGAAGGGGGTCTCACCTGGCAAGCAGAGCCACGGCAAAGTGGTGAGTGTCAACAGAGAGCAGCGTGTCCCAGGCACACCTGCGTTCCATTGCCACCACCACATCCTCGCAGCGGAGCAGGCAGAGCAGGGACTTCAGGGTCCGCACTGCAAACCTGTGTGCAGAGCAAAGCCCAGGTCACACTGGCAGCACTGGCTCCTTGGCAGGCCACGTGGCAGGGACAGGAGGACTGGCACGGAGCACCTGTTGGGGCTGGTGGCAAGGCCATGCTCTTCCTGGCATGCCTTCCAGAAGATAAGGACCTCCTGTGGCGTATCCAGAGTGCTGAAGAACACTTGGAAGAGCAGATGCACAAATAGCTGGGGGAAATACAGCCTCAATATCCGTGGGAGACAGGGCACCTGGAGGATCTTCCACATCACCACAGTTGCCTGCAAAGGACAGAGCCCCCCGAGACAGCGCTCAGTGCCCAGGTGTGTGTGTGGCAGGGCCCGAGCGTGGCAGGGAGAGGCCAGGAGAGGCGCAGGGGGAGCACGGGGCCTGGTGGCCCTGAAGCTGCCCCTGGGCCAGGTTTCAGGCCAGCGCCTGATGCAGGGAGATGCAGTGGGGGAAGGAGGATGGAGAGCTGCTGGGGAGGCAGCCTTGGGGCCAGCAAAGGCCACTTGCAGAAACTCACAGCCAGGGCAAAGACAGCCGTTTGGCCCCCATCGGAGGTGCAGGTGCTGTGCTCTGGCCAGCTCCCCAGCACATCCAGGAGTATCAGCTGTGCCAGCTCCGCAGTCCTGGCTGAGGCCATGATGGTCTTCCACATGGCCATGGCAGCTCTGCGGGGTTAGAGCTGTGTCTCAGGGGGGTCTCAGACACAGCACCGGGGCCAGCTGAGCTGGCTGCCACTTCTGCCACTGCCCACTGCCCCCCTGCCAGCAGCACCCAGACAGCCCAGCCCTGTGGGGACAGAGCCCTGAGAGGCAGCAAGGGAGCGTGGCAGCAGGCTCAGGAAAGGGAGCAGCCAGAGGGCCCTGGGACTCTCTGTTGGTCAGACACCTGGGGCAGGCTGTACAGGGTGATGGGCTGGGGAGCCCATCAGGGGCAGCTGGGCCCCATACCTGTCACAGGACGGGGCCACACGCAGGAGCGTCATGACGGCGTCCTTTGGCTGTGCTTCGGTGAGATGCAGCAGGGTCTTGTCCAGCCTGTGCTCAGCAGAATCATTGGCCGAGAGCCACTGGTGGATGTAGCTCACCATGGCAGGCACCTGGAGAAGGCACGGGAGACTTGGAAAGCTGCCAGAGAGAGCAATGTTCCCAGCTTCTCCAGAGGGGTGCTTCCCTTGCCACCACGCTGCCATGTGGCCTGAAAGGCTCTCAGCAACCAGCATGCGTGGCTTTGGAGGCCAAGCAATTCCTGGGGGGATCAAACCCTGGCCACAGGCTGCTTACTTGCTTGGGATTGTAAAAATCTTCCTCTACAAGCATAGCCAGCAGGGCAGCACTGCTCTTGCTTTGGAAGATGGGCGAGTATGGTCTGAGGCCTGCGCCCATGGTCTCTTCCTCCTCAATTCTCTTGATGAAGTTGCAAACAAACTGTAGGAGAAGGGCAAGAAGGCAGGGATGTTGCATGGAGTGCTGCACACACGGTGCTGGGCTGAGCCGGGAGAGCAGGCCCAGCCCAGTTGGGGATGGCTGCAGGTACCTGCGCTGTTCTGCGGAAGCGGCCAGGGCGGGACTCCTGCTCTTGTGTGCGCTCCGGGGCTGCATCTGGCAAAGAGCGAGCGCAGCCAGAGATGAGGGGCTGCGGGAGGGGCCGGACTACACAGCCCAGCCCTGCGCTTCCCAGGCAGAGAGAGGCCCGGGATGCGCCAGGGGATGGAGCACAGCCACTGCGGGCTGTCTGCTCGGCCCCTCTTCCGTCCTGTCCGTGGGCATGTCCCCAGGGGATAGCATGGCATGGCATGGCCCAGCCCGGCACGGCAGGGAATGGCGTGGAGCCAAGCAGGCCGCAGGCACCAGTCCTGTGTCCCAGCTCTGCCACTTACCCTCATGTGGTGGCTGGAATGGCACCACCTCTTCAGTGTGCTGTGCCAGGGCAGCTGCAGGGCCTTCCTCCTCCTCCTCCACCCAGGCCAGCTTGGGCACTTTTGGGGGTCGCTGCTCCATGTCAGACTGGATTTGTGGCTATTTGCAGGAGAGGTGCCTTGGAAAAGCTCCAAGTCCTGCAGTCCTGCCTGGAAGGCACCGTCAAGAAAGAAGCCTCAGGAAGGCTACAGGACAGCAAGTCCTGCACTCGGTCTCAAGGGCTCCTGCCACAAGGACAGGAGACTCCTGTAAAGGATTGTGGTCTGGCCTCGAGGGCACCTGCAGAAGAAAAGCCTCAGGGAGACCACAGGTAAGAAGGTCCTGTGGTCTGGCCTGGAGCTCAGCTGCAGGAACAACGCCTCAGAAAAGCTCCGGGTGGGACGCGAAGGAGCGCGCTGTGCGGGGGCTCCTCACGGCACCGCTCTGTCCTGTCCTGTCCCGTGGTGTGCTCCGAGCACTGAGGCGTGCTCTTGTCACCGCCAGCTCCTATGTCACCCGGTGTCACAAAGGGCCCTTAGACACCCGGTTCCATTCGATGCCACGGTGACCGTGCTGCAGCGTGTCACCAAGGGCCCTTGCACACACTGCCGCCTGCCTCGGGGCTGCCCCCAGCCCACCCAAACTGGCCCAGGTTGGAAGGAATGCCTGGCCCCAGGTGTCTAAGCCAGGCCAACAAGATCTTTAGCAAGGGCCCTTTAGCAAGGGCTCAGAGCATCAGCAAAGGCTGCCCTGCTCTGCGGGCTCAGGGGCAGCAGAAGGAGCCCCCAAGGCTGCCGATGCAGCCGCGCTGGGAAGGGCACGGGACCTTCCAGGGAAACTGACACGGCCTCCTTGGGACACGTCCCGGCTGGTGGCCGTCCTAAACCTGCGGGTGTGACACGCACAAGGAACGTGTGGGCCCGGGCACGAAGGCTGCTCTGAGCCCTGGGGCCCGAGGAGCGCTGACATCAGCAGGTGTGGCAGAGTCGCCGGCCAAGCAGACCCGCCACCCCTCGAGCCCCTGGACGCGCTGGTGCCCGAAACACCTGTGCCCCCGGGGGGCTTCTGTGCCAGAGGGAGCCAAAGCCCACGTGCATTGGGGGCTGTGCTCCTTCCTGCAGGGGCTGATGGCAGGAGCACCTGGAGCAACTGCTGGCACACTTGGTCTCTGTCAGATGATGTTGCTCCTTCCCGCAATGAATTTTTCTCATGGAAGGCATTGGCAGTAGCAGCAGAGCACCATCCATTGCTGAGTTTCCCGGGGCAATTAGATTACAAAGTAACAGTCTGAAATTTCCTTGTGCCTTTCTCACTCTCTTGCCTGCATTCTGGGACAAATAGAATCTGCCCAGCCTCTGCTATTCTCGGCTTCAGTTGCTGCATATCTGGCTCCGGCAGCTCCCGTCCAAACAAAACCGTGTCCCTGCTGAGCACAGCAATGAGTGGCCACAAAGTGGGAAGTTCAGAGGATAAGGATAACTGTGGGAGGACAAGCTGTTCTGTGTCTCTGATGATGGTGCCCACACGCTAAAGCAGCAGCCAAGAGAAGTGCGGGAAGCAGATGGGCGCGGTTTTGGGCAGGACAATAGAAAAAGATATGAAGCCTTTAGCCAGAATGCAAAGGAGGACTGCAAGGATGGAATGTGGTCTGGAGGGGAAGCCCCAGTTGCAGCTGAGGCCACTTTCTTCTGCCTGGAGGAGAGTAAAGGGCACCATTGTGGTCTTCACCATCCTCCTGAGGGGAATCGGAGGGGCTGCTGCAGCTCTCGTCACTGTTGGGAGCAGTGACAGCACTGGAGAAAAGGGCAGAGGGCAGGGAGCCGGGACAGGGCAAGTTTGATTTCCATATCAGGAACAGGTTTTTCAGCCAGAGCACGGTCAGGCACTGGGACAGGTTCCCCATTGACGCAGCCCAACGGAGCCCGGGCTGGCTCTTGGGAAAAGTGCGGCGCTGCGCCAGGAGTGGGGAACGGCCAAGGCGTGGGTTCTGCCTGCGGCTGAAGCTGATGTGTCACTGCTCAGTGGTTCGGGATCTACTAAGTGCAGCACGGAGCAGGCAAAAGAGAAGGAGGAGGCTCCTGGATAGGGAGGTTCCAGAGGCAAAGGTTTATTCCAAGGGAAGGATTCAGCAGCAAAGAGGCGCCAGCACTTCTGTGCATGGGATTTTATAGGGGTACAACTCGGGCGGTGGATACAGAGGATTGATCAATAAGGAATCTGCAGGGAATGAGCCAGGGGATTACATCAATTGCTTGGGACTAATTAGGTCAGATGGGAGGAGAAGGTAGGTCACCTTGGCCAGTGGGGCTTGCAGCAACAGGGGAATTCCAAAGGGGTGGTGCAGTCAGGGATTGGTCCAAGGCAAAAACAAAACTGACAGGGAAGGTTCAGGACTAAAGAGCTGCATGATCTTGACAGGCAGGGAAGGAGCTGGAACAAAGAGTGGGCAATGGCATGAGGGACAGCTTTGACGGAGGGCAAAACCTAGCTGTAAAGCAACGTGGGGAAAGCACGGGCAACGTGAAAACAAACCATCATACGCTAACTGACAAATAAACACCAACCGGAACAGCCCAGGGAAATGGGCACAGCACCGAGCTCGTCTGACTTTGAGAAGTGTTTGAACAACATCGAGCAGTCACTCAATCTTTTAGACACTACATCAAAAGTCAAGGGTTGTGAACTCCAGGTTGACACGAGTATATACTCCCGGGTATGACTTTAGGCAGTTTTTTTAAGAAATTCGTTTTATGTCTGATCAAAGCCCAATTCCATGAAGGTTGTGTGGAACGTGGAATCCTTTTATTTTCATTGCTTGTTAGGACTGTAGAAAAGAATATTGGTGCTGGGTGACTGAGAGACAGCCCGTGTGTGTGAAGTGGAGTATAGAGGGGATGAAGAGAAGGAAAGGAGAAGTACTACTAGATCCTGCTAAGTTTTGAAATTTTGATAGCATGAAGAATGAACAAGAGGAGAAGTAAAGATGGTATTAAAAAGAGTCCACTAGAACGTAATTTAGCAGTGGAGAAAGATTTGGGAGGAATGGCAGAGGGTAATTTTTCAAAGAAAGGTAATTGGATGAAATAGCCTACCCAATGTTAGCCTTGGTGTCAATTAGGAAGTGGTGAAAAGTGACCCCCGCTGAAACTTTATGATAGATTTTTACAGTTGATGTTATTTTGAAGCAAAGAAGAAAAATGAGATCCAGCCATATATGCAGACATGTTTTTTACCCTGAAGAATAAACCTGAGGGGCAGAAAGAATTGTGGCTTTTTTCTTTGGCCCCATAGGACCTTTAGTCCTAACTTTGGAAAGAGAAAAGAGGCAGAAAATAAAGAGCTGTCGTTCAGCATCCAGCATAGGGCAGAGATGTTTGAAATTGGCTCCAATGCACCAGGAAGATTGTGTCCTAGGTGTCCAAGACTTACAGCCGAGTTACTCCAGGCCAGCTCGAGTACACTCCCCCTCAGCCAACCACGCCGCCCCCTGAATGAAACCCAGATGGCAGTGAGGAGGAGGTGAGGGGACACTTTCAGAGACCCCCAGTGACAACCAACACAAGGAATAAAACCAAGAAAGCTTTGCCTTTAGTCCCCCGCTTACGGCAAGTCTTGAGTCCCCCAGGAGAAGCCATGTGGGTGAACATCTGCTTTTCTCCTAGTGAGCTGAACCGTTGGTGGGAAAAAGTTAAAACGTATAGAGAAAACCCAGGCAAAGTAGCAAAAAGATTGGAGTGCATAGTCAAGAATCAAGACCCAGAGTGAGGTGCTACTGATTTCATGTTGACAGAGCTAACAAAACCAGCAAAGAGTTGCTGATCAAGGTAGCCAGAGCACGTGCGCAGGGACAAATTGCTAGTGGAGCCTTACAAGGCACACTGGACCAGCTGTCTCCTATTGTAAGCCCTTTGTGGGACCCGAACGATGCAGGCAGCTGTGCAATGTTAACCAGATGCCAGGAACTAGTCAAATTTGAATTACAAAGTGCTAGTCCAAAAGCAATAAATTGGTCAGTAATAGATAATGTTACACAGGGCCAGCACGAGTCATCCACTGACTTTGTGGACAGGTTGTGAGCAGCTGCAAATAAAGCACAGCTCGGGATCCCTGGTCGGATACAGGAAAGCAGCAGTCCGTTTCCCTGATGTTAGGGCAATCTAGCCCAGGTGTCAGGCAGAAACTTCAGAGGCTGAAAGAGCCTGTAAAGAGAGACTTAAAGGCATTAATGAGAAAAGCATCGAAAGCGTATGATGATAAAGAGAGAGAAAAAGAAAAAGAACTCCCTGCAGCCATGGTGGCAGCTCTGGATCAGCACCAGGGAGAGGACGCGCATGAAGCAGAAGCAGGGGCAAAAGTAGCAGAGGCAGAGGAGTTTCAAACCAGGCACAGACCAAGCTGGGGCCAAATCAATGTGCATATTGTAAGAAATAAGGACACTGGAAATAGGGCCAGTGCCCAGAGTTAGCAGACAAAGTACACAAAACTCTTGTAGCCGCTCTAGATGATAAGAAATGACCGAGACTGGCAGTTCTTACCCTAGCAGGCCACTGGTTAAAAGAAGGCTAAAGGATGATAAAGAGGTTGAATTTTTAATAAATAGTGGAATTTTCAATAAATAGTGGAAATTTTTCACTCTTGAATCAAGCACTGATCCCCAAAAGTGAGAACTATCTTCAAGCAATAGGAGATAGCAACTGGCCAGCCAGAAAATGCATTCTTCCTGCAACCACTTAAATGGAAAATCAAGAAGAAACTGGCAATCCATCAGTTTCTTTATTTACCAAACGCACCCAAATCTGTCCTAGGCAGGGATTTGCTTGAAAATTTTGACACAACAGTTCTGTTTCGGAAAAGAAAAATTAAGTTGAAGGTACCTGAAGACAAATTGGTTTTAGCAGTAGGACTGACAATTGACACAAGACCAACAAACAAGAATAACTATTTAGAGCAAGTATTGAATCAGGTGTAGCCAAGAGTATGGGATATTGATAGCCCAGGAAAATCCAAACGAGCAGACCCAATTAAAATTGAGCTGCAGACATGAGTTAGGCCATAGTCAGAAAGCAATACCTTGAAGACTATAGGCTGGGAAAAGAACGGAGGCAACAATGAATAAATTCCTGCCATCAGGATTATTGGAAGAATGGGAGTCAAAATGTATTACTCCTAGATTAGCAATAAAGAAACCTCATGGAACTTAGAGACTAGTGCCAGATTTGCAGGCAATTAATGGTTTCTACCTTACTACCTTACTAGCTAAACTTGGAGATGATTTTATCTGGTGCGGGGAACGTCCATGGCCCGGTGCTGTCGAGAGCGGTTCCCTCTTGGTCTGAGAGACCAGCTGCCCCAGCCCACCTTGCTCTCAGGCCCGGAGGTTGTAATGTGCGCTGGAGCGGCAGGCGAAGGAGGGCTCTTGACACCATGTCTGATCCAACAGGGTTTCTTGAAGGCAGGTCAGAGGGTGCAGGTTGGGTGAGGGTGAGAAGAGGGACAGGACCAGGCAGCAGCACAACCACTGTAACACGACACATAAGGCAAGACACCTGCAAGCTGCTGGGGAAGCCCCAAGTCTGCTCAGTGACCCACGTGTGCCCTCAGCATTGGGACACCCACCTTTCCTGCAGTGACCCTCACGTCCCAGGGTCAGCAAATCAAGAGGCACCAGCCATCCTGTAGGTGACTCAGAGCGAGTGCAGTGGGTCACGGTGGCCAGGGGCCAGAAGCAGGCAGAAAGCCATCAGGGCTGGGGAAAAGGCTCTGCTCTGCTCTGCTTACAGCGTGGGCTGAGGGCCGGGAGAGCTGCATTTCCCCCTTGAGATGTGGGAGACGGGGCCTTTCACCCTCCTTATAGAGCTGCCCCTGGCTGCAGGCAGCCCAAGGAGTACGACGACAAAAGGCCAAGAGCAGCAAAGCAAAGAGCCAGCCCTGCACACATGGAGGTGGCCCAGGTGGCCCTGAAGGTGCCCGCTGCACTCTCATGTGGCCCTGCCCTGGGAATGACAGGAATGCCCTTTGTCCAAGAGGGCCTTTCTGTGGCCCCTCTGGGCTCCAAGCTGCTGCTCTTCTGGCTCAATGAGGCCTAAAGCCACAGAGCGGGGCCTCCCCCGGAGCAACAGGAGCAAGACTCGGCAAGCAGGCAGTGGAGCTCAATGCCTAAGGCTGAGGGGCGGGGGGCTCCAGTCTGGAGCACAGGCAGGCCACACGCCCAGCCCCGCAACTCCTGGCCTCAGAGGCCTGAAAGGCCAGGACCAGGGTTTCGTGCCTCATTCCAGGGGGTCCCTCCAACCGGCCACCGAGGAAGCGCCAGAGCAGCCGGCTGTCAGGATCAAGGCGGCTGCCAGGAGGCTGCTTATGGCCTCTGCCAGCCCATTACTCAGGGCTTACCAGTGACTCAGGGTGTCCCCCAGCCCGGCCAAGCTTCCCCGCAGCAGCGCCACAGCCCCACAGCAGCTCCAGAGAAGCCCCATCCAGAGGCACCTGGGAGCCCTCAGCAAAGCAGCCAGCAGCACACGGGCAGGAGGATGCGGATGGCCCTTCCTGCGTGGCACAGGGCTTGTGGCCATCTCCAGGCACCGCTCTGGCAGGGATCCCCGCAGCTCCTGCCCCTGCCCAGCCGCTCTGTTGGCAGCACAAAGGCTTCAGCAGAACCACCAGAGGCCAAGGGGCTTCTGGCCTTTTTCCCTGAAACACTGCACGCCTGGGCAGCTGGATGAGCACCCTTTTGCCCCTCTTCCCCTATGCCCTACGGACACTGTGCAGGAAAAGGAAGATCCCGGGACTCTGTGTATTGGAAGATACTCTATATTTACATTGTCAACAAAAAGGAAAATCCAAACACAAAAATCTAATAGAAGAACAAGAAAACCCCTGCTGGCTCAATTGGCCCAGCAGACAGAGTCTTGCGCAGATCATCTCTCTGAGGAGCTGCAGCAGAACAGCAAGGCAGTGCCCCACAGACGAGGCCGTTTCTTCCATGCACTGCGGAATTGATCTCGCAGCTTATGCCATGTGGAGTACGGAGCTCTCTGTACAGCGCGGAGAACTAAACAAGATTCAATTGCAGCATTTCTGATTGCGGGACTGCTGTCATAGGCCATTTCTTCAAGGGCTGCAAGAGAGAGGAACAGAGCCAAGGTCAGATCCCGGATGTGCAGGGAGCCGAGGTGAACCCCCTGGCAGGGTCATCCCGGCCGGCTCTTGCCATGGCCCGGAGGGAGCAGGGACCAAGGGGATCAGCCCAAAGCTGCTGGCCACAAATGCCACACGTGGCCCTGAAATGTCTGTGTGCTCTGGCCACGGGAGCAGAGCCCTCCGCAGCCGGGGCAGGGCTTGCAGCTTCCCGTGCCAGCCCCCGTGGTCAGCCCGCTGCCCTCACTCACTCACCACTGCAGATCAGCTGAAGCTCTTGCTGCTGCCCCCTCAGGTGCCGGCCGGCCATCCCTGTGAACACAGAGCCTGTCACGGCCCCAGCAGCACAACTCCCTGCCAGCGACGCTGTCGGCGCTGTGGCCACACGGGCTGCTGGCCCGGCAGGGCTCAGCCCGGGCCCTTGCCGCACGCTGCCGCCCAGGGGCACGGCTGCCAGAGGACGGCAGCAGCAATGCCCGGGCCAGGCGGGGCTCCACGGCGCCGGGCCCGGGTGGCGCTGCCGGGGCAGCAGGCGGGGCCGGGGCCGAGCTGCGGTGGGCAGGGGAGGGAGCGCGGGCTCGTGGCTCACCCATGAAGCTGACGGCCGCCTCTCGCAGGGGCTCCTGTGGGCTCTGCAGGTAGCGCAGGGCCCGGCGCAGGTGCTCGGCCGCTCGGCTCCTGTCCTCTGCCAGCTGGAGAGAGCAGCAGGAGGGAAGGGTTGGCGCGGGCTCAGGCCCCGGGCCGGGTGCTGCCTGCGCCCAGCCCCGGCCCTCCCCTGCCCGCAGAGCCCTGAGGCGTGGCCAGCAGCAGCTGGCGCCGGGCTCCCGAGGGGTGGGGCCAGAGGGCCGGCTGCTACCCGGGGAGCCGCGGTGCCGCCCCGCCGCCCTGCCGGGCCGGGACTGCGTGGGCACCCGGCTCGGGCCCACGGGAGCTTGGAGAAGAGCCTGCGCGGCCTCTGGGAGCAGCAGCGGGCAGGGGCACAGCTGCCAGCCCCGCAGACTGAGCACCGCCCTCAGGGGCCTTCTCCAGGCTGAGGCTGGGGTTTCTCGGCTGCTCTTACCAGGTACTCGCCAAACCTCTGATCCACCTGTAGCATTTGTTGGAGATCCCTCCTCTTGAGGAATCTGGCTGAAGAATGCAGCGTTTCCCGGGAGGCCTGGAGAGCAGCAGAGACGCACTGATGGCCCCACAGTGCAGGGCACAGGAGCCAACCTATGCCACAGGCTGGAGGAGGCTGCAGCCCGCAAGGTGCCAGGGCAGGAGGCAGCGCAAGCCCCTGCCAGGGGGACAGCAGCTGGCCACAAGTGCTCACCTCAGCAACAGTCTGATTCTCATCATGGCAGTGGAAGTAGAGTGGGAGCAGGCTCTGGCGCACGTGGGACTTCAGGGCCTTTCTTCCCTCTTCTGTTAATAAGTCGAGCATCTCTTGATAGACAGACATGGAGCTCAGCTGCACCTGGATATCATCCTGTATGAAAGGGAAGGGCAAAAGAGCTGAGCATCAGCTGCTTCAGGCCCCCCAGGGCACAGGCCTGCATCTGCACAGGGCACCAAGTGTCCGGGCAGCAGCCAGTGGCCGTGGCTGTGGGCACAGAGCCTTACGTGGTCAAAGAGTGGCAGGAGCGCCTCAGCCAGCTGCAGGGCGATGGGGGTGGGTATTGGGGCACCATTATCCAGGAGCAAATATCTGAGTAGAAGAATGGTCATCCTGATCATGTCGCTATCATTTTCCTCCAGGAGCTCCACAAGACTTTCAGTCAGGCTCCGCATTTTTTCGGCCTGCGTGGAAGCCAACTTTGTGAAAGGCCGCCCTGCTGCCGCAGGGCCCAGAGGCTAAAGGCCTGTCCCGAAGCACTCGGGCAGCTGATGCGGGAGGCAGGAGAGCTGGGAGCAGCTGGCCCAGCGCCCGAAGGCCAGGCAAGGCTAAGCGACTGCTTTGCCCAGCCCCACGCTGCCTGCAGGGCTTCAGCCATGGGCCCATTCTCACCATCAAGGGATTCTTGCCCAGCACTACGAGGCCTCTGAGTGCCAAGTAACGCCTGGCCATGTGCTCGCTCTGCAGGTTCTGTGCCATGATCTCCAGAAGACTGTCACTGCATTCCCTCAAGTCCAGGCAGTCGAGGACCTGAAAGGGACAGGGCAGTGACAGGGGAGCCGGCCGGCAGGAGCCCAGAAGCGCACAGGGCCGGGCCCAGGCAGCAGCACATGGCCCAGGCAGCAGCACAGGGCACGGGCACAGGTGTCTTTGTCCTGGCAGCTGTGGCTACGAGAGGGCAGAGAGCTGGGAGGCAGCTCAGCAAGGCAGCGCTGGCCTTGAGGCTCACCTCCACAAGGAATGCCAGGGCAGGGAAATCCCAGTATGGCATCTCTTGGCCGAGCAGGGCGAGCAGGTAGAATGCCACCGCGGAACAGAAGTGTATGGCTAGACGGCGAATTTCTCTGAAGAGGGGAGAAAGGAAACAAGAGCCCTGAGGCAGTGGGGCAAACCTGTCCCAGGAGTGGCTCACCTAGTTCTCATCTTCCCCCAGCACCCTTCCAGCAAGGGGACCTGGGCCATTTGGGAGTTGGTTGCTGATGGGCAGCCTCCTCTCCCAGCCTTTTCCAGTCTGCTTGGCCGTCCCTCAGGGACAAGGCCCTCCTGTCCATTACCACGGGCACTTAGTGGGGCACCTGGGCACAGAGCACAAATGTCCGAGGCAGTGGGGAGAAGGGGGTCTCACCTGGCAAGCAGAGCCACGGCAAAGTGGTGAGTGTCAACAGAGAGCAGCGTGTCCCAGGCACACCTGCGTTCCATTGCCACCACCACATCCTCGCAGCGGAGCAGGCAGAGCAGGGACTTCAGGGTCCGCACTGCAAACCTGTGTGCAGAGCAAAGCCCAGGTCACACTGGCAGCACTGGCTCCTTGGCAGGCCACGTGGCAGGGACAGGAGGACTGGCACGGAGCACCTGTTGGGGCTGGTGGCAAGGCCATGCTCTTCCTGGCATGCCTTCCAGAAGATAAGGACCTCCTGTGGCGTATCCAGAGTGCTGAAGAACACTTGGAAGAGCAGATGCACAAATAGCTGGGGGAAATACAGCCTCAATATCCGTGGGAGACAGGGCACCTGGAGGATCTTCCACATCACCACAGTTGCCTGCAAAGGACAGAGCCCCCCGAGACAGCGCTCAGTGCCCAGGTGTGTGTGTGGCAGGGCCCGAGCGTGGCAGGGAGAGGCCAGGAGAGGCGCAGGGGGAGCACGGGGCCTGGTGGCCCTGAAGCTGCCCCTGGGCCAGGTTTCAGGCCAGCGCCTGATGCAGGGAGATGCAGTGGGGGAAGGAGGATGGAGAGCTGCTGGGGAGGCAGCCTTGGGGCCAGCAAAGGCCACTTGCAGAAACTCACAGCCAGGGCAAAGACAGCCGTTTGGCCCCCATCGGAGGTGCAGGTGCTGTGCTCTGGCCAGCTCCCCAGCACATCCAGGAGTATCAGCTGTGCCAGCTCCGCAGTCCTGGCTGAGGCCATGATGGTCTTCCACATGGCCATGGCAGCTCTGCGGGGTTAGAGCTGTGTCTCAGGGGGGTCTCAGACACAGCACCGGGGCCAGCTGAGCTGGCTGCCACTTCTGCCACTGCCCACTGCCCCCCTGCCAGCAGCACCCAGACAGCCCAGCCCTGTGGGGACAGAGCCCTGAGAGGCAGCAAGGGAGCGTGGCAGCAGGCTCAGGAAAGGGAGCAGCCAGAGGGCCCTGGGACTCTCTGTTGGTCAGACACCTGGGGCAGGCTGTACAGGGTGATGGGCTGGGGAGCCCATCAGGGGCAGCTGGGCCCCATACCTGTCACAGGACGGGGCCACACGCAGGAGCGTCATGACGGCGTCCTTTGGCTGTGCTTCGGTGAGATGCAGCAGGGTCTTGTCCAGCCTGTGCTCAGCAGAATCATTGGCCGAGAGCCACTGGTGGATGTAGCTCACCATGGCAGGCACCTGGAGAAGGCACGGGAGACTTGGAAAGCTGCCAGAGAGAGCAATGTTCCCAGCTTCTCCAGAGGGGTGCTTCCCTTGCCACCACGCTGCCATGTGGCCTGAAAGGCTCTCAGCAACCAGCATGCGTGGCTTTGGAGGCCAAGCAATTCCTGGGGGGATCAA
Organism: Ammospiza nelsoni; assembly: GCF_027579445.1. Classification (NCBI taxonomy): domain Eukaryota; kingdom Metazoa; phylum Chordata; class Aves; order Passeriformes; family Passerellidae; genus Ammospiza; species Ammospiza nelsoni. Next base: position 60,139,105 of record NC_080669.1, read on the forward strand.
ACCCTGGCCACAGGCTGCTTACTTGCTTGGGATTGTAAAAATCTTCCTCTACAAGCATAGCCAGCAGGGCAGCACTGCTCTTGCTTTGGAAGATGGGCGAGTATGGTCTGAGGCCTGCGCCCATGGTCTCTTCCTCCTCAATTCTCTTGATGAAGTTGCAAACAAACTGTAGGAGAAGGGCAAGAAGGCAGGGATGTTGCATGGAGTGCTGCACACACGGTGCTGGGCTGAGCCGGGAGAGCAGGCCCAGCCCAGGTGGGGATGGCTGCAGGTACCTGCGCTGTTCTGCGGAAGCGGCCAGGGCGGGACTCCTGCTCTTGTGTGCGCTCCGGGGCTGCATCTGGCAAAGAGCGAGCGCAGCCAGAGATGAGGGGCTGCGGGAGGGGCCGGACTACACAGCCCAGCCCTGCGCTCCCCAGGCAGAGAGAGGCCCGGGATGCGCCAGGGGATGGAGCACAGCCACTGCGGGCTGTCTGCTCGGCCCCTCTTCCGTCCTGTCCGTGGGCATGTCCCCAGGGGATAGCATGGCATGGCATGGCCCAGCCCGGCACGGCAGGGAATGGCGTGGAGCCAAGCAGGCCGCAGGCACCAGTCCTGTGTCCCAGCTCTGCCACTTACCCTCATGTGGTGGCTGGAATGGCACCACCTCTTCAGTGTGCTGTGCCAGGGCAGCTGCAGGGCCTTCCTCCTCCTCCTCCACCCAGGCCAGCTTGGGCACTTTTGGGGGTCGCTGCTCCATGTCAGACTGGATTTGTGGCTATTTGCAGGAGAGGTGCCTTGGAAAAGCTCCAAGTCCTGCAGTCCTGCCTGGAAGGCACCGTCAAGAAAGAAGCCTCAGGAAGGCTACAGGACAGCAAGTCCTGCACTCGGTCTCAAGGGCTCCTGCCACAAGGACAGGAGACTCCTGTAAAGGATTGTGGTCTGGCCTCGAGGGCACCTGCAGAAGAAAAGCCTCAGGGAGACCACAGGTAAGAAGGTCCTGTGGTCTGGCCTGGAGCTCAGCTGCAGGAACAACGCCTCAGAAAAGCTCCGGGTGGGACGCGAAGGAGCGCGCTGTGCGGGGGCTCCTCACGGCACCGCTCTGTCCTGTCCTGTCCCGTGGTGTGCTCCGAGCACTGAGGCGTGCTCTTGTCACCGCCAGCTCCTATGTCACCCGGTGTCACAAAGGGCCCTTAGACACCCGGTTCCATTCGATGCCACGGTGACCGTGCTGCAGCGTGTCACCAAGGGCCCTTGCACACACTGCCGCCTGCCTCGGGGCTGCCCCCAGCCCACCCAAACTGGCCCAGGTTGGAAGGAATGCCTGGCCCCAGGTGTCTAAGCCAGGCCAACAAGATTTTTAGCAAGGGCCCTTTAGCAAGGGCTCAGAGCATCAGCAAAGGCTGCCCTGCTCTGCGGGCTCAGGGGCAGCAGAAGGAGCCCCCAAGGCTGCCGATGCAGCCGCGCTGGGAAGGGCACGGGACCTTCCAGGGAAACTGACACGGCCTCCTTGGGACACGTCCCGGCTGGTGGCCGTCCTAAACCTGCGGGTGTGACACGCACAAGGAACGTGTGGGCCCGGGCACGAAGGCTGCTCTGAGCCCTGGGGCCCGGGGAGCGCTGACATCAGCAGGTGTGGCAGAGTCGCCGGCCAAGCAGACCCGCCACCCCTCGAGCCCCTGGCAGCGCTGGTGCCCGAAAGACCTGTGCCCCCGGGGGGCTTCTGTGCCAGAGAGAGCCAAAGCCCACGTGCATTGGGGGCTGTGCTCCTTCCTGCAGGGGCTGATGGCAGGAGCACCTGGAGCAACTGCTGGCACACTTGGTCTCTGTCAGATGATGTTGCTCCTTCCTGCAATGAATTTTTCTCATGGAAGGCATTGGCAGTAGCAGCAGAGCACCATCCATTGCTGAGTTTCCCGGGGCAATTAGATTACAAAGTAACAGTCTGAAATTTCCTTGTGCCTTTCTCACTCTCTTGCCTGCATTCTGGGACAAATAGAATCTGCCCAGCCTCTGCTATTCTCGGCTTCAGTTGCTGCATATCTGGCTCCGGCAGCTCCCGTCCAAACAAAACCGTGTCCCTGCTGAGCACAGCAATGAGTGGCCACAAAGTGGGAAGTTCAGAGGATAAGGATAACTGTGGGAGGACAAGCTGTTCTGTGTCTCTGATGATGGTGCCCACACGCTAAAGCAGCAGCCAAGAGAAGTGCGGGAAGCAGATGGGCGCGGTTTTGGGCAGGACAATAGAAAAAGATATGAAGCCTTTAGCCAGAATGCAAAGGAGGACTGCAAGGATGGAGTGTGGTCTGGAGGGGAAGCCCCAGTTGCAGCTGAGGCCACTTTCTTCTGCCTGGAGGAGAGTAAAGGGCACCATTGTGGTCTTCACCATCCTCCTGAGGGGAATCGGAGGGGCTGCTGCAGCTCTCGTCACTGTTGGGAGCAGTGACAGCACTGGAGAAAAGGGCAGAGGGCAGGGAGCCGGGACAGGGCAAGTTTGATTTCCATATCAGGAACAGGTTTTTCAGCCAGAGCACGGTCAGGCACTGGGACAGGTTCCCCATTGACGCAGCCCAACGGAGCCCGGGCTGGCTCTTGGGAAAAGTGCGGCGCTGCGCCAGGAGTGGGGAACGGCCAAGGCGTGGGTTCTGCCTGCGGCTGAAGCTGATGTGTCACTGCTCAGTGGTTCGGGATCTACTAAGTGCAGCACGGAGCAGGCAAAAGAGAAGGAGGAGGCTCCTGGATAGGGAGGTTCCAGAGGCAAAGGTTTATTCCAAGGGAAGGATTCAGCAGCAAAGAGGCGCCAGCACTTCTGTGCATGGGATTTTATAGGGGTACAACTCGGGCGGTGGATACAGAGGATTGATCAATAAGGAATCTGCAGGGAATGAGCCAGGGGATTACATCAATTGCTTGGGACTAATTAGGTCAGACGGGAGGAGAAGGTAGGTCACCTTGGCCAGTGGGGCTTGCAGCAACAGGGGAATTCCAAAGGGGTGGTGCAGTCAGGGATTGGTCCAAGGCAAAAACAAAACTGACAGGGAAGGTTCAGGACTAAAGAGCTGCATGATCTTGACAGGCAGGGAAGGAGCTGGAACAAAGAGTGGGCAATGGCATGAGGGACAGCTTTGACGGAGGGCAAAACCTAGCTGTAAAGCAACGTGGGGAAAGCACGGGCAACGTGAAAACAAACCATCATACGCTAACTGACAAATAAACACCAACCGGAACAGCCCAGGGAAATGGGCACAGCACCGAGCTCGTCTGACTTTGAGAAGTGTTTGAACAACATCGAGCAGTCACTCAATCTTTTAGACACTACATCAAAAGTCAAGGGTTGTGAACTCCAGGTTGACACGAGTATATACTCCCGGGTATGACTTTAGGCAGTTTTTTTAAGAAATTTGTTTTATGTCTGATCAAAGCCCAATTCCATGAAGGTTGTGTGGAACGTGGAATCCTTTTATTTTCATTGCTTGTTAGGACTGTAAAAAAGAATATTGGTGCTGGGTGACTGAGAGACAGCCCGTGTGTGTGAAGTGGAGTATAGAGGGGATGAAGAGAAGGAAAGGAGAAGTACTACTAGATCCTGCTAAGTTTTGAAATTTTGATAGCATGAAGAATGAACAAGAGGAGAAGTAAAGATGGTATTAAAAAGAGTCCACTAGAACGTAATTTAGCAGTGGAGAAAGATTTGGGAGGAATGGCAGAGGGTAATTTTTCAAAGAAAGGTAATCGGATGAAATAGCCTACCCAATGGTAGCCTTGGTGTCAATTAGGAAGTGGTGAAAAGTGACCCCCGCTGAAACTTTATGATAGATTTTTACAGTTGATGTTATTTTGAAGCAAAGAAGAAAAATGAGATCCAGCCATATATGCAGACATGTTTTTTACCCTGAAGAATAAACCTGAGGGGCAGAAAGAATTGTGGCTTTTTTCTTTGGCCCCATAGGACCTTTAGTCCTAACTTTGGAAAGAGAAAACAGGCAGAAAATAAAGAGCTGTCGTTCAGCATCCAGCATAGGGCAGAGATGTTTGAAATTGGCTCCAATGCACCAGGAAGATTGTGTCCTAGGTGTCCAAGACTTACAGCCGAGTTACTCCAGGCCAGCTCGAGTACACTCCCCCTCAGCCAACCACGCCGCCCCCTGAATGAAACCCAGATGGCAGTGAGGAGGAAGTGAGGGGACACTTTCAGAGACCCCCAGTGACAACCAACACAAGGAATAAAACCAAGAAAGCTTTGCCTTTAGTCCCCCGCTTATGGCAAGTCTTGAGTCCCCCAGGAGAAGCCATGTGGGTGAACATTTGCTTTTCTCCTAGTGAGCTGAACCGTTGGTGGGAAAATGTTAAAACGTATAGAGAAAACCCAGGCAAAGTAGCAAAAAGATTGGAGTGCATAGTCAAGAATCAAGACCCAGAGTGAGGTGCTACTGATTTCATGTTGACAGAGCTAACAAAACCAGCAAAGAGTTACTGATCAAGGTAGCCAGAGCACGTGCGCAGGGACAAATTGCTAGTGGAGCCTTACAAGGCACACTGGACCAGCTGTCTCCTATTGTAAGCCCTTTGTGGGACCCGAACGATGCAGGCAGCTGTGCAATGTTAACCAGATGCCAGGAACTAGTCAAATTTGAATTACAAAGTGCTAGTCCAAAAGCAATAAATTGGTCAGTAATAGATAATGTTACACAGGGCCAGCACGAGTCATCCACTGACTTTGTGGACAGGTTGTGAGCAGCTGCACATAAAGCGCAGCTCGGGATCCCTGGTCGGATACAGGAAAGCAGCAGTCCGTTTCCCTGATGTTAGGGCAATCTAGCCCAGGTGTCAGGCAGAAACTTCAGAGGCTGAAAGAGCCTGTAAAGAGAGACTTAAAGGCATTAATGAGAAAAGCATCGAAAGCGTATGATGATAAAGAGAGAGAAAAAGAAAAAGAACTCCCTGCAGCCATGGTGGCAGCTCTGGATCAGCACCAGGGAGAGGACGCGCATGAAGCAGAAGCAGGGGCAAAAGTAGCAGAGGCAGAGGAGTTTCAAACCAGGCACAGACCAAGCTGGGGCCAAATCAATGTGCATATTGTAAGAAATAAGGACACTGGAAATAGGGCCAGTGCCCAGAGTTAGCAGACAAAGTACACAAAACTCTTGTAGCCGCTCTAGATGATAAGAAATGACCGAGACTGGCAGTTCTTACCCTAGCAGGCCACTGGTTAAAAGAAGGCTAAAGGATGATAAAGAGGTTGAATTTTTAATAAATAGTGGAATTTTCAATAAATAGTGGAAATTTTTCACTCTTGAATCAAGCACTGATCCCCAAAAGTGAGAACTATCTTCAAGCAATAGGAGCCACTGGCCAGCCAGAAAATGCATTCTTCCTGCAACCACTTAAATGGAAAATCAAGAAGAAACTGGCAATCCATCAGTTTCTTTATTTACCAAACGCACCCAAATCTGTCCTAGGCAGGGATTTGCTTGAAAACTTTGACACAACAGTTCTGTTTCGGAAAAGAAAAATTAAGTTGAAGGTACCTGAAGACAAATTGGTTTTAGCAGTAGGACTGACAATTGACACAAGACCAACAAACAAGAATAACTATTTAGAGCAAGTATTGAATCAGGTGTAGCCAAGAGTATGGGATATTGATAGCCCAGGAAAATCCAAACGAGCAGACCCAATTAAAATTGAGCTGCAGACATGAGTTAGGCCATAGTCAGAAAGCAATACCTTGAAGACTATAGGCTGGGAAAAGAACGGAGGCAACAATGAATAAATTCCTGCCATCAGGATTATTGGAAGAATGGGAGTCAAAATGTATTACTCCTAGATTAGCAATAAAGAAACCTCATGGAACTTAGAGACTAGTGCCAGATTTGCAGGCAATTAATGGTTTCTACCTTACTACCTTACTAGCTAAACTTGGAGATGATTTTATCTGGTGCGGGGAACGTCCATGGCCCGGTGCTGTCGAGAGCGGTTCCCTCTTGGTCTGAGAGACCAGCTGCCCCAGCCCACCTTGCTCTCAGGCCCGGAGGTTGTAATGTGCGCTGGAGCGGCAGGCGAAGGAGGGCTCTTGACACCATGTCTGATCCAACAGGGTTTCTTGAAGGCAGGTCAGAGGGTGCAGGTTGGGTGAGGGTGAGAAGAGGGACAGGACCAGGCAGCAGCACAACCACTGTAACACGACACATAAGGCAAGACACCTGCAAGCTGCTGGGGAAGCCCCAAGTCTGCTCAGTGACCCACGTGTGCCCTCAGCATTGGGACACCCACCTTTCCTGCAGTGACCCTCACGTCCCAGGGTCAGCAAATCAAGAGGCACCAGCCATCCTGTAGGTGACTCAGAGCGAGTGCAGTGGGTCACGGTGGCCAGGGGCCAGAAGCAGGCAGAAAGCCATCAGGGCTGGGGAAAAGGCTCTGCTCTGCTCTGCTTACAGCGTGGGCTGAGGGCCGGGAGAGCTGCATTTCCCCCTTGAGATGTGGGAGACGGGGCCTTTCACCCTCCTTATAGAGCTGCCCCTGGCTGCAGGCAGCCCAAGGAGTACGACGACAAAAGGCCAAGAGCAGCAAAGCAAAGAGCCAGCCCTGCACACATGGAGGTGGCCCAGGTGGCCCTGAAGGTGCCCGCTGCACTCTCATGTGGCCCTGCCCTGGGAATGACAGGAATGCCCTTTGTCCAAGAGGGCCTTTCTGTGGCCCCTCTGGGCTCCAAGCTGCTGCTCTTCTGGCTCAATGAGGCCTAAAGCCACAGAGCGGGGCCTCCCCCGGAGCAACAGGAGCAAGACTCGGCAAGCAGGCAGTGGAGCTCAATGCCTAAGGCTGAGGGGCGGGGGGCTCCAGTCTGGAGCACAGGCAGGCCACACGCCCAGCCCCGCAACTCCTGGCCTCAGAGGCCTGAAAGGCCAGGACCAGGGTTTCGTGCCTGATTCCAGGGGGTCCCTCCAACCGGCCACCGAGGAAGCGCCAGAGCAGCCGGCTGTCAGGATCAAGGCGGCTGCCAGGAGGCTGCTTATGGCCTCTGCCAGCCCATTACTCAGGGCTTACCAGTGACTCAGGGTGTCCCCCAGCCCGGCCAAGCTTCCCCGCAGCAGCGCCACAGCCCCACAGCAGCTCCAGAGAAGCCCCATCCAGAGGCACCTGGGAGCCCTCAGCAAAGCAGCCAGCAGCACACGGGCAGGAGGATGCGGATGGCCCTTCCTGCGTGGCACAGGGCTTGTGGCCATCTCCAGGCACCGCTCTGGCAGGGATCCCCGCAGCTCCTGCCCCTGCCCAGCCGCTCTGTTGGCAGCACAAAGGCTTCAGCAGAACCACCAGAGGCCAAGGGGCTTCTGGCCTTTTTCCCTGAAACACTGCACGCCTGGGCAGCTGGATGAGCACCCTTTTGCCCCTCTTCCCCTATGCCCTACGGACACTGTGCAGGAAAAGGAAGATCCCGGGACTCTGTGTATTGGAAGATACTCTATATTTACATTGTCAACAAAAAGGAAAATCCAAACACAAAAATCTAATAGAAGAACAAGAAAACCCCTGCTGGCTCAATTGGCCCAGCAGACAGAGTCTTGCGCAGATCATCTCTCTGAGGAGCTGCAGCAGAACAGCAAGGCAGTGCCCCACAGACGAGGCCGTTTCTTCCATGCACTGCGGAATTGATCTCGCAGCTTATGCCATGTGGAGTACGGAGCTCTCTGTACAGCGCGGAGAACTAAACAAGATTCAATTGCAGCATTTCTGATTGCGGGACTGCTGTCATAGGCCATTTCTTCAAGGGCTGCAAGAGAGAGGAACAGAGCCAAGGTCAGATCCCGGATGTGCAGGGAGCCGAGGTGAACCCCCTGGCAGGGTCATCCCGGCCGGCTCTTGCCATGGCCCGGAGGGAGCAGGGACCAAGGGGATCAGCCCAAAGCTGCTGGCCACAAATGCCACACGTGGCCCTGAAATGTCTGTGTGCTCTGGCCACGGGAGCAGAGCCCTCCGCAGCCGGGGCAGGGCTTGCAGCTTCCCGTGCCAGCCCCCGTGGTCAGCCCGCTGCCCTCACTCACTCACCACTGCAGATCAGCTGAAGCTCTTGCTGCTGCCCCCTCAGGTGCCGGCCGGCCATCCCTGTGAACACAGAGCCTGTCACGGCCCCAGCAGCACAACTCCCTGCCAGCGACGCTGTCGGCGCTGTGGCCACACGGGCTGCTGGCCCGGCAGGGCTCAGCCCGGGCCCTTGCCGCACGCTGCCGCCCAGGGGCACGGCTGCCAGAGGACGGCAGCAGCAATGCCCGGGCCAGGCGGGGTTCCACGGCGCCGGGCCCGGGTGGCGCTGCCGGGGCAGCAGGCGGGGCCGGGGCCGAGCTGCGGTGGGCAGGGGAGGGAGCGCGGGCTCGTGGCTCACCCATGAAGCTGACGGCCGCCTCTCGCAGGGGCTCCTGTGGGCTCTGCAGGTAGCGCAGGGCCCGGCGCAGGTGCTCGGCCGCTCGGCTCCTGTCCTCTGCCAGCTGGAGAGAGCAGCAGGAGGGAAGGGTTGGCGCGGGCTCAGGCCCCGGGCCGGGCGCTGCCTGCGCCCAGCCCCGGCCCTCCCCTGCCCGCAGAGCCCTGAGGCGTGGCCAGCAGCAGCTGGCGCCGGGCTCCCGAGGGGCGGGGCCAGAGGGCCGGCTGCTACCCGGGGAGCCGCGGTGCCGCCCCGCCGCCCTGCCGGGCCGGGACTGCGTGGGCACCCGGCTCGGGCCCACGGGAGCTTGGAGAAGAGCCTGCGCGGCCTCTGGGAGCAGCAGCGGGCAGGGGCACAGCTGCCAGCCCCGCAGACTGAGCACCGCCCTCAGGGGCCTTCTCCAGGCTGAGGCTGGGGTTTCTCGGCTGCTCTTACCAGGTACTCGCCAAACCTCTGATCCACCTGTAGCATTTGTTGGAGATCCCTCCTCTTGAGGAATCTGGCTGAAGAATGCAGCGTTTCCCGGGAGGCCTGGAGAGCAGCAGAGACGCACTGATGGCCCCACAGTGCAGGGCACAGGAGCCAACCTATGCCACAGGCTGGAGGAGGCTGCAGCCCGCAAGGTGCCAGGGCAGGAGGCAGCGCAAGCCCCTGCCAGGGGGACAGCAGCTGGCCACAAGTGCTCACCTCAGCAACAGTCTGATTCTCATCATGGCAGTGGAAGTAGAGTGGGAGCAGGCTCTGGCGCACGTGGGACTTCAGGGCCTTTCTTCCCTCTTCTGTTAATAAGTCGAGCATCTCTTGATAGACAGACATGGAGCTCAGCTGCACCTGGATATCATCCTGTATGAAAGGGAAGGGCAAAAGAGCTGAGCATCAGCTGCTTCAGGCCCCCCAGGGCACAGGCCTGCATCTGCACAGGGCACCAAGTGTCCGGGCAGCAGCCAGTGGCCGTGGCTGTGGGCACAGAGCCTTACGTGGTCAAAGAGTGGCAGGAGCGCCTCAGCCAGCTGCAGGGCGATGGGGGTGGGTATTGGGGCACCATTATCCAGGAGCAAATATCTGAGTAGAAGAATGGTCATCCTGATCATGTCGCTATCATTTTCCTCCAGGAGCTCCACAAGACTTTCAGTCAGGCTCCGCATTTTTTCGGCCTGCGTGGAAGCCAACTTTGTGAAAGGCCGCCCTGCTGCCGCAGGGCCCAGAGGCTAAAGGCCTGTCCCGAAGCACTCGGGCAGCTGATGCGGGAGGCAGGAGAGCTGGGAGCAGCTGGCCCAGCGCCCGAAGGCCAGGCAAGGCTAAGCGACTGCTTTGCCCAGCCCCACGCTGCCTGCAGGGCTTCAGCCATGGGCCCATTCTCACCATCAAGGGATTCTTGCCCAGCACTACGAGGCCTCTGAGTGCCAAGTAACGCCTGGCCATGTGCTCGCTCTGCAGGTTCTGTGCCATGATCTCCAGAAGACTGTCACTGCATTCCCTCAAGTCCAGGCAGTCGAGGACCTGAAAGGGACAGGGCAGTGACAGGGGAGCCGGCCGGCAGGAGCCCAGAAGCGCACAGGGCCGGGCCCAGGCAGCAGCACATGGCCCAGGCAGCAGCACAGGGCACGGGCACAGGTGTCTTTGTCCTGGCAGCTGTGGCTACGAGAGGGCAGAGAGCTGGGATGCAGCTCAGCAAGGCAGCGCTGGCCTTGAGGCTCACCTCCACAAGGAATGCCAGGGCAGGGAAATCCCAGTATGGCATCTCTTGGCCGAGCAGGGCGAGCAGGTAGAATGCCACCGCGGAACAGAAGTGTATGGCTAGACGGCGAATTTCTCTGAAGAGGGGAGAAAGGAAACAAGAGCCCTGAGGCAGTGGGGCAAACCTGTCCCAGGAGTGGCTCACCTAGTTCTCATCTTCCCCCAGCACCCTTCCAGCAAGGGGACCTGGGCCATTTGGGAGTTGGTTGCTGATGGGCAGCCTCCTCTCCCAGCCTTTTCCAGTCTGCTTGGCCGTCCCTCAGGGACAAGGCCCTCCTGCCCATTACCACGGGCACTTAGTGGGGCACCTGGGCACAGAGCACAAATGTCCGAGGCAGTGGGGAGAAGGGGGTCTCACCTGGCAAGCAGAGCCACGGCAAAGTGGTGAGTGTCAACAGAGAGCAGTGTGTCCCAGGCACACCTGCGTTCCATTGCCACCACCACATCCTCGCAGCGGAGCAGGCAGAGCAGGGACTTCAGGGTCCGCACTGCAAACCTGTGTGCAGAGCAAAGCCCAGGTCACACTGGCAGCACTGGCTCCTTGGCAGGCCACGTGGCAGGGACAGGAGGACTGGCACGGAGCACCTGTTGGGGCTGGTGGCAAGGCCATGCTCTTCCTGGCATGCCTTCCAGAAGATAAGGACCTCCTGTGGCGTATCCAGAGTGCTGAAGAACACTTGGAAGAGCAGATGCACAAATAGCTGGGGGAAATACAGCCTCAATATCCGTGGGAGACAGGGCACCTGGAGGATCTTCCACATCACCACAGTTGCCTGCAAAGGACAGAGCCCCCCGAGACAGCGCTCAGTGCCCAGGTGTGTGTGTGGCAGGGCCCGAGCGTGGCAGGGAGAGGCCAGGAGAGGCGCAGGGGGAGCACGGGGCCTGGTGGCCCTGAAGCTGCCCCTGGGCCAGGTTTCAGGCCAGCGCCTGATGCAGGGAGATGCAGTGGGGGAAGGAGGATGGAGAGCTGCTGGGGAGGCAGCCTTGGGGCCAGCAAAGGCCACTTGCAGAAACTCACAGCCAGGGCAAAGACAGCCGTTTGGCCCCCATCGGAGGTGCAGGTGCTGTGCTCTGGCCAGCTCCCCAGCACATCCAGGAGTATCAGCTGTGCCAGCTCCGCAGTCCTGGCTGAGGCCATGATGGTCTTCCACATGGCCATGGCAGCTCTGCGGGGTTAGAGCTGTGTCTCAGGGGGGTCTCAGACACAGCACCGGGGCCGGCTGAGCTGGCTGCCACTTCTGCCACTGCCCACTGCCCCCCTGCCAGCAGCACCCAGACAGCCCAGCCCTGTGGGGACAGAGCCCTGAGAGGCAGCAAGGGAGCGTGGCAGCAGGCTCAGGAAAGGGAGCAGCCAGAGGGCCCTGGGACTCTCTGTTGGTCAGACACCTGGGGCAGGCTGTACAGGGTGATGGGCTGGGGAGCCCATCAGGGGCAGCTGGGCCCCATACCTGTCACAGGACGGGGCCACACGCAGGAGCGTCATGACGGCGTCCTTTGGCTGTGCTTCGGTGAGATGCAGCAGGGTCTTGTCCAGCCTGTGCTCAGCAGAATCATTGGCCGAGAGCCACTGGTGGATGTAGCTCACCATGGCAGGCACCTGGAGAAGGCAGGGAGACTTGGAAAGCTGCCAGAGAGAGCAATGTTCCCAGCTTCTCCAGAGGGGTGCTTCCCTTGCCACCACGCTGCCATGTGGCCTGAAAGGCTCTCAGCAACCAGCATGCGTGGCTTTGGAGGCCAAGCAATTCCTGGGGGGATCAAACCCTGGCCACAGGCTGCTTACTTGCTTGGGATTGTAAAAATCTTCCTCTACAAGCATAGCCAGCAGGGCAGCACTGCTCTTGCTTTGGAAGATGGGCGAGTATGGTCTGAGGCCTGCGCCCATGGTCTCTTCCTCCTCAATTCTCTTGATGAAGTTGCAAACAAACTGTAGGAGAAGGGCAAGAAGGCAGGGATGTTGCATGGAGTGCTGCACACACGGTGCTGGGCTGAGCAGGGAGAGCAGGCCCAGCCCAGTTGGGGATGGCTGCAGGTACCTGCGCTGTTCTGCGGAAGCGGCCAGGGCGGGACTCCTGCTCTTGTGTGCGCTCCGGGGCTGCATCTGGCAAAGAGCGAGCGCAGCCAGAGATGAGGGGCTGCGGGAGGGGCCGGACTACACAGCCCAGCCCTGCGCTCCCCAGGCAGAGAGAGGCCCGGGATGCGCCAGGGGATGGAGCACAGCCACTGCGGGCTGTCTGCTCGGCCCCTCTTCCGTCCTGTCCGTGGGCATGTCCCCAGGGGATAGCATGGCATGGCATGGCCCAGCCCGGCACGGCAGGGAATGGCGTGGAGCCAAGCAGGCCGCAGGCACCAGTCCTGTGTCCCAGCTCTGCCACTTACCCTCATGTGGTGGCTGGAATGGCACCACCTCTTCAGTGTGCTGTGCCAGGGCAGCTGCAGGGCCTTCCTCCTCCTCCTCCACCCAGGCCAGCTTGGGCACTTTTGGGGGTCGCTGCTCCATGTCAGACTGGATTTGTGGCTATTTGCAGGAGAGGTGCCTTGGAAAAGCTCCAAGTCCTGCAGTCCTGCCTGGAAGGCACCGTCAAGAAAGAAGCCTCAGGAAGGCTACAGGACAGCAAGTCCTGCACTCGGTCTCAAGGGCTCCTGCCACAAGGACAGGAGACTCCTGTAAAGGATTGTGGTCTGGCCTCGAGGGCACCTGCAGAAGAAAAGCCTCAGGGAGACCACAGGTAAGAAGGTCCTGTGGTCTAGCCTGGAGCTCAGCTGCAGGAACAACGCCTCAGAAAAGCTCCGGGTGGGACGCGAAGGAGCGCGCTGTGCGGGGGCTCCTCACGGCACCGCTCTGTCCTGTCCTGTCCCGTGGTGTGCTCCGAGCACTGAGGCGTGCTCTTGTCACCGCCAGCTCCTATGTCACCCGGTGTCACAAAGGGCCCTTAGACACCCGGTTCCATTCGATGCCACGGTGACCGTGCTGCAGCGTGTCACCAAGGGCCCTTGCACACACTGCCGCCTGCCTCGGGGCTGCCCCCAGCCCACCCAAACTGGCCCAGGTTGGAAGGAATGCCTGGCCCCAGGTGTCTAAGCCAGGCCGACAAGATCTTTAGCAAGGGCCCTTTAGCAAGGGCTCAGAGCATCAGCAAAGGCTGCCCTGCTCTGCGGGCTCAGGGGCAGCAGAAGGAGCCCCCAAGGCTGCCGATGCAGCCGCGCTGGGAAGGGCACGGGACCTTCCAGGGAAACTGACACGGCCTCCTTGGGACACGTCCCGGCTGGTGGCCGTCCTAAACCTGCGGGTGTGACACGCACAAGGAACGTGTGGGCCCGGGCACGAAGGCTGCTCTGAGCCCTGGGGCCCGGGGAGCGCTGACATCAGCAGGTGTGGCAGAGTCGCCGGCCAAGCAGACCTGCCACCCCTCGAGCCCCTGGCAGCGCTGGTGCCCGAAAGACCTGTGCCCCCGGGGGGCTTCTGTGCCAGAGGGAGCCAAAGCCCACGTGCATTGGGGGCTGTGCTCCTTCCTGCAGGGGCTGATGGCAGGAGCACCTGGAGCAACTGCTGGCACACTTGGTCTCTGTCAGATGATGTTGCTCCTTCCCGCAATGAATTTTTCTCATGGAAGGCATTGGCAGTAGCAGCAGAGCACCATCCATTGCTGAGTTTCCCGGGGCAATTAGATTACAAAGTAACAGTCCGAAATTTCCTTGTGCCTTTCTCACTCTCTTGCCTGCATTCTGGGACAAATAGAATCTGCCCAGCCTCTGCTATTCTCGGCTTCAGTTGCTGCATATCTGGCTCCGGCAGCTCCCGTCCAAACAAAACCGTGTCCCTGCTGAGCACAGCAATGAGTGGCCACAAAGTGGGAAGTTCAGAGGATAAGGATAACTGTGGGAGGACAAGCTGTTCTGTGTCTCTGATGATGGTGCCCACACGCTAAAGCAGCAGCCAAGAGAAGTGCGGGAAGCAGATGGGCGCGGTTTTGGGCAGGACAATAGAAAAAGATATGAAGCCTTTAGCCAGAATGCAAAGGAGGACTGCAAGGATGGAGTGTGGTCTGGAGGGGAAGCCCCAGTTGCAGCTGAGGCCACTTTCTTCTGCCTGGAGGAGAGTAAAGGGCACCATTGTGGTCTTCACCATCCTCCTGAGGGGAATCGGAGGGGCTGCTGCAGCTCTCGTCACTGTTGGGAGCAGTGACAGCACTGGAGAAAAGGGCAGAGGGCAGGGAGCCGGGACAGGGCAAGTTTGATTTCCATATCAGGAACAGGTTTTTCAGCCAGAGCACGGTCAGGCACTGGGACAGGTTCCCCATTGACGCAGCCCAACGGAGCCCGGGCTGGCTCTTGGGAAAAGTGCGGCGCTGCGCCAGGAGTGGGGAACGGCCAAGGCGTGGGTTCTGCCTGCGGCTGAAGCTGATGTGTCACTGCTCAGTGGTTCGGGATCTACTAAGTGCAGCACGGAGCAGGCAAAAGAGAAGGAGGAGGCTCCTGGATAGGGAGGTTCCAGAGGCAAAGGTTTATTCCAAGGGAAGGATTCAGCAGCAAAGAGGCGCCAGCACTTCTGTGCATGGGATTTTATAGGGGTACAACTCGGGCGGTGGATACAGAGGATTGATCAATAAGGAATCTGCAGGGAATGAGCCAGGGGATTACATCAATTGCTTGGGACTAATTAGGTCAGACGGGAGGAGAAGGTAGGTCACCTGGGCCAGTGGGGCTTGCAGCAACAGGGGAATTCCAAAGGGGTGGTGCAGTCAGGGATTGGTCCAAGGCAAAAACAAAACTGACAGGGAAGGTTCAGGACTAAAGAGCTGCATGATCTTGACAGGCAGGGAAGGAGCTGGAACAAAGAGTGGGCAATGGCATGAGGGACAGCTTTGACGGAGGGCAAAACCTAGCTGTAAAGCAACGTGGGGAAAGCACGGGCAACGTGAAAACAAACCATCATACGCTAACTGACAAATAAACACCAACCGGAACAGCCCAGGGAAATGGGCACAGCACCGAGCTCGTCTGACTTTGAGAAGTGTTTGAACAACATCGAGCAGTCACTCAATCTTTTAGACACTACATCAAAAGTCAAGGGTTGTGAACTCCAGGTTGACACGAGTATATACTCCCGGGTATGACTTTAGGCAGTTTTTTTAAGAAATTTGTTTTATGTCTGATCAAAGCCCAATTCCATGAAGGTTGTGTGGAACGTGGAATCCTTTTATTTTCATTGCTTGTTAGGACTGTAAAAAAGAATATTGGTGCTGGGTGACTGAGAGACAGCCCGTGTGTGTGAAGTGGAGTATAGAGGGGATGAAGAGAAGGAAAGGAGAAGTACTACTAGATCCTGCTAAGTTTTGAAATTTTGATAGCATGAAGAATGAACAAGAGGAGAAGTAAAGATGGTATTAAAAAGAGTCCACTAGAACGTAATTTAGCAGTGGAGAAAGATTTGGGAGGAATGGCAGAGGGTAATTTTTCAAAGAAAGGTAATCGGATGAAATAGCCTACCCAATGGTAGCCTTGGTGTCAATTAGGAAGTGGTGAAAAGTGACCCCCGCTGAAACTTTATGATAGATTTTTACAGTTGATGTTATTTTGAAGCAAAGAAGAAAAATGAGATCCAGCCATATATGCAGACATGTTTTTTACCCTGAAGAATAAACCTGAGGGGCAGAAAGAATTGTGGCTTTTTTCTTTGGCCCCATAGGACCTTTAGTCCTAACTTTGGAAAGAGAAAACAGGCAGAAAATAAAGAGCTGTCGTTCAGCATCCAGCATAGGGCAGAGATGTTTGAAATTGGCTCCAATGCACCAGGAAGATTGTGTCCTAGGTGTCCAAGACTTACAGCCGAGTTACTCCAGGCCAGCTCGAGTACACTCCCCCTCAGCCAACCACGCCGCCCCCTGAATGAAACCCAGATGGCAGTGAGGAGGAGGTGAGGGGACACTTTCAGAGACCCCCAGTGACAACCAACACAAGGAATAAAACCAAGAAAGCTTTGCCTTTAGTCCCCCGCTTACGGCAAGTCTTGAGTCCCCCAGGAGAAGCCATGTGGGTGAACATCTGCTTTTCTCCTAGTGAGCTGAACCGTTGGTGGGAAAAAGTTAAAACGTATAGAGAAAACCCAGGCAAAGTAGCAAAAAGATTGGAGTGCATAGTCAAGAATCAAGACCCAGAGTGAGGTGCTACTGATTTCATGTTGACAGAGCTAACAAAACCAGCAAAGAGTTGCTGATCAAGGTAGCCAGAGCACGTGCGCAGGGACAAATTGCTAGTGGAGCCTTACAAGGCACACTGGACCAGCTGTCTCCTATTGTAAGCCCTTTGTGGGACCCGAACGATGCAGGCAGCTGTGCAATGTTAACCAGATGCCAGGAACTAGTCAAATTTGAATTACAAAGTGCTAGTCCAAAAGCAATAAATTGGTCAGTAATAGATAATGTTACACAGGGCCAGCACGAGTCACCCACTGACTTTGTGGACAGGTTGTGAGCAGCTGCACATAAAGCGCAGCTCGGGATCCCTGGTCGGATACAGGAAAGCAGCAGTCCGTTTCCCTGATGTTAGGGCAATCTAGCCCAGGTGTCAGGCAGAAACTTCAGAGGCTGAAAGAGCCTGTAAAGAGAGACTTAAAGGCATTAATGAGAAAAGCATCGAAAGCGTATGATGATAAAGAGAGAGAAAAAGAAAAAGAACTCCCTGCAGCCATGGTGGCAGCTCTGGATCAGCACCAGGGAGAGGACGCGCATGAAGCAGAAGCAGGGGCAAAAGTAGCAGAGGCAGAGGAGTTTCAAACCAGGCACAGACCAAGCTGGGGCCAAATCAATGTGCATATTGTAAGAAATAAGGACACTGGAAATAGGGCCAGTGCCCAGAGTTAGCAGACAAAGTACACAAAACTCTTGTAGCCGCTCTAGATGATAAGAAATGACCGAGACTGGCAGTTCTTACCCTAGCAGGCCACTGGTTAAAAGAAGGCTAAAGGATGATAAAGAGGTTGAATTTTTAATAAATAGTGGAATTTTCAATAAATAGTGGAAATTTTTCACTCTTGAATCAAGCACTGATCCCCAAAAGTGAGAACTATCTTCAAGCAATAGGAGATAGCAACTGGCCAGCCAGAAAATGCATTCTTCCTGCAACCACTTAAATGGAAAATCAAGAAGAAACTGGCAATCCATCAGTTTCTTTATTTACCAAACACACCCAAATCTGTCCTAGGCAGGGATTTGCTTGAAAACTTTGACACAACAGTTCTGTTTCGGAAAAGAAAAATTAAGTTGAAGGTACCTGAAGACAAATTGGTTTTAGCAGTAGGACTGACAATTGACACAAGACCAACAAACAAGAATAACTATTTAGAGCAAGTATTGAATCAGGTGTAGCCAAGAGTATGGGATATTGATAGCCCAGGAAAATCCAAACGAGCAGACCCAATTAAAATTGAGCTGCAGACATGAGTTAGGCCATAGTCAGAAAGCAATACCTTGAAGACTATAGGCTGGGAAAAGAACGGAGGCAACAATGAATAAATTCCTGCCATCAGGATTATTGGAAGAATGGGAGTCAAAACGTATTACTCCTAGATTAGCAATAAAGAAACCTCATGGAACTTAGAGACTAGTGCCAGATTTGCAGGCAATTAATGGTTTCTACCTTACTACCTTACTAGCTAAACTTGGAGATGATTTTATCTGGTGCGGGGAACGTCCATGGCCCGGTGCTGTCGAGAGCGGTTCCCTCTTGGTCTGAGAGACCAGCTGCCCCAGCCCACCTTGCTCTCAGGCCCGGAGGTTGTAATGTGCGCTGGAGCGGCAGGCGAAGGAGGGCTCTTGACACCATGTCTGATCCAACAGGGTTTCTTGAAGGCAGGTCAGAGGGTGCAGGTTGGGTGAGGGTGAGAAGAGGGACAGGACCAGGCAGCAGCACAACCACTGTAACACGACACATAAGGCAAGACACCTGCAAGCTGCTGGGGAAGCCCCAAGTCTGCTCAGTGACCCACGTGTGCCCTCAGCATTGGGACACCCACCTTTCCTGCAGTGACCCTCACGTCCCAGGGTCAGCAAATCAAGAGGCACCAGCCATCCTGTAGGTGACTCAGAGCGAGTGCAGTGGGTCACGGTGGCCAGGGGCCAGAAGCAGGCAGAAAGCCATCAGGGCTGGGGAAAAGGCTCTGCTCTGCTCTGCTTACAGCGTGGGCTGAGGGCCGGGAGAGCTGCATTTCCCCCTTGAGATGTGGGAGACGGGGTCTTTCACCCTCCTTATAGAGCTGCCCCTGGCTGCAGGCAGCCCAAGGAGTACGACGACAAAAGGCCGAGAGCAACAAAGCAAAGAGCCAGCCCTGCACACATGGAGGTGGCCCAGGTGGCCCTGAAGGTGCCCGCTGCACTCTCATGTGGCCCTGCCCTGGGAATGACAGGAATGCCCTTTGTCCAAGAGGGCCTTTCTGTGGCCCCTCTGGGCTCCAAGCTGCTGCTCTTCTGGCTCAATGGGGCCTAAAGCCACAGAGCGGGGCCTCCCCCGGAGCAACAGGAGCAAGACTCGGCAAGCAGGCAGTGGAGCTCAATGCCTAAGGCTGAGGGGCGGGGGGCTCCAGTCTGGAGCACAGGCAGGCCACACGCCCAGCCCCGCAACTCCTGGCCTCAGAGGCCTGAAAGGCCAGGACCAGGGTTTCGTGCCTGATTCCAGGGGGTCCCTCCAACCGGCCACCGAGGAAGCGCCAGAGCAGCCGGCTGTCAGGATCAAGGCGGCTGCCAGGAGGCTGCTTATGGCCTCTGCCAGCCCATTACTCAGGGCTTACCAGTGACTCAGGGTGTCCCCCAGCCCGGCCAAGCTTCCCCGCAGCAGCGCCACAGCCCCACAGCAGCTCCAGAGAAGCCCCATCCAGAGGCACCTGGGAGCCCTCAGCAAAGCAGCCAGCAGCACACGGGCAGGAGGATGCGGATGGCCCTTCCTGCGTGGCACAGGGCTTGTGGCCATCTCCAGGCACCGCTCTGGCAGGGATCCCCGCAGCTCCTGCCCCTGCCCAGCCGCTCTGTTGGCAGCACAAAGGCTTCAGCAGAACCACCAGAGGCCAAGGGGCTTCTGGCCTTTTTCCCTGAAACACTGCATGTTGTGGTGTGTTGTTTAATTTCCCCAATTATTTCCCCATTTTATGTATTCTCCCCCCAGTTTTCTGTAAAATGGTTCCTCCCTCCCCTGATTTTCCCGCCACTGCCTCCCCTGACTGTTGGTCTCCTTGGTTACCCCCTTCCCCCTCAACTGCCAGTCTCCCCTTGTTATGTAATCACCCCTCCCTTACACTCCTTATAAGTAAGTTTTTCCTCCTCCCTGGGCCCAGTCAATCACCCCCCACTCCTCCCAGGTTTCCAGAATCTTCTCCTCTCTGGGGCCTGTGGTTGGCTGTGGTCCCGGGGCCCCTCCTTTATGTTGTATTTATTGGTTCGTCTCCTTTGCCAATTATGTTTGTACCCTTCCCCGATTGGCTAGTTGGGCTCCCCTCCTCTCTCCACCCCTTGTTTTTAAAACTGTACCTCCCGCCTCATTCCTGGCCACTTGCTGGTTGGCACCCTCCCTACCTGTTCCTGTCACCGAACCTTCAATAAATCGGAGTTAGCCCCCAGCCTGTGGTCACCTCTGACTTCGTTCCTTCGCGCTTCTGTCCGCACCGCGCAGCCAGCTCAGCCCGAGGCCAAGACGCCGAGGGGGGCTGACAGTATATGCGCCGGGGGTGTCGGCCACCTCCCTCGTAACAGCGGCTAGCCGGACACTCGGGCCAGATACGCCCTCGCGCAGGTTGGCGCCCAACGTGGGGCCTGAGAAGTGGACATCTGGACAGCTGACCACGGACCGGACCCCTCGGACTGGGATTTGCAAATTCCATTGGCCGTCAGCCTACCCCAAGGTAGTAGCAGGCCCGTTTTAGGGCAGCGCTCCCTGGGGATTGGAGTCGGGATTCCCAGGCACCCTTCGGGACGACTCCTGGAACGAAGACCCCCTCGCCTCGGTTTGTGTTCCCGCCCCAACGAGTTTGGTAAGTCCGGGCCCCTTCTCCCTGGGGACTTCCCGGGCTTCCCCCTTCGCCTTTTTAAACGTTTCCCTAGGGGTACGGGCCCTGCTCTGGGGACCCGCCCCCCACCCTTTTCCCTATCACCCAGATTTTGTTGTTTTAACTTTCCTGTGGGAGCCGGACTCTCCCCGGACGCGGGGGCCGGACCCACCACCCTAATTCCCTGTCCCTCACACCTTTTCCCCGGACTTCGGGGTGGTGGGAGGGCGAAGGCTCGTTGGTCGCGGTTTGTTGTTTTAGTTTGCGTTTTCCCCGGGCGAGAGGGGAGTGCCATCGGTTTCCTTTCCCCCTTTCCAGTAGTAAAATTTTTGCTGCTAGAAAGGTGCCATGGGTGCAGGCTTGGGAAAAGAACAAAAAGAGGTTTACTATTATGTTAAAGGTCTATTGTTAACTGGTGGGCACAAGGCGCCCAAACCTGAGTTAAAGTTGTTAGTTAAGTGGGTCTTTTCGAAGTTCTCCTCGGAAGTTGTTAAGCAGCCACGTTTTTGGACAGCCGTTGTAGCCAAATTGAACGAAGCAGTGAAGTCCGGGGAGGCAAAGCTGGTTAACGTGGCGTACTGGGCTGGTGTTGTGCTCGCCACTCTCCGCCCAGTAGGGGAGCCGAAGAAAGGGTCCACAAGTTCTGTTTTGTCCCCCCGTTCCCCTCGTTCGCTTGCCCTTGTCCCTCATTCCGCTCCCTCATCCCTTAGGCAGGAGCCCTCGAGGGGGATTTTAAAGGCCGAAAAGAAGCAGGGGGTTCCACCTGCCCCTGCTCCCCCTCGACCTGCTCGGCCTTCCCCTTTGAGGAGCCCTGGCCAGGCTTCTCCTCTTCCCAACCCCTCTGTCCCTACCCCCAAGTCCCCAGTTGTTAGACCCAAAGTTCGGTTCATTGAAGGTTATGAAGATGGTTCCCAGGGTGCCCAAAATGGCGCCGGCCACATGGCCGTTCCCGCCAGGGCCCCTTCTCTTCCCCAGAACCCCTTTCTCCCTAATCCCAACCCCTTTTTCCCCCCTGACCAAACCTCATTTTCGGCTGCCCCTCCCTCATATTCTGCTCCTCCCTCTACCCCCTATGTTCCTCCGCCCACGGTCCAACCCTCTATTGATCCCGCCCCTGTCCCTCCCATTTCGTTCGCTTCTCCCTCTGCTCCTCCTGTAACTCCTCCCCCAGTCCAGCCCCCCGCAGACCCCTCCTCTGTCACGCCTTCATGTTTGGCTCCGCCCCCATGTTCCACCCAGGGGGCGGAAAGGGGTGGTGTGCCGTGCCCTCCCCCTCGTCCCGCCTCACTGTCTGGCCCCGCCTCAACCTCCTCCACTTCCGGTTCCCACGCCCTCCCTTCCGGTTCCCACGCTTTGTGTTCCGGGTGGGGGGGGGGTGGATGACCGGAAGCCGGGACAAGCGCCCTTGTTGGAAGCTGCCCCGGTTTCGTACACCCTAAGCGGAGAGGGGAGTTCTTTGGCGCAGTGGGTGCCTTTAGCACTAGCCAGGATCAAGGAACTGTGCAAGGCGCAGAAGGACTACTCCCGGGAGTCTGAATACTTCCGGGGGTTGCTCCGTGATGCCCTTGCACGGGGAGATCTTGTGCCCGCTGACCTTAGGGCTCTCTTCTCCAGCTTGACCGGCCCTATGGAATTCCGGATATGGGTGGCGGAGTGGAAGAGGGAGATTTTGGAGGTTCTCCCAAACCTTTGGGGGAATCCTGCCACCTCTCACGATGCGGACGGCCAGATAGTTCAGGAGGAACACCTGTTGGGCGAGGGGCAATGGGCAAATGGGGCAGCCCAGGCTCGGGCTCTTTTCCCCCAACACCTGATGGAGACGGCTCAGGCTGCGGAGCGAGCCTTCTTTAGGCTGACAGTAGTCACCTCCCAATGGGAGGAGGACGAAGTGCGGCAGGGTGCGCAGGAGCCCTACCTAGCCTTCATTGAGCGCCTCTACCGCTTCGTAGAAGCACAGGTGTCCGGGGACCGGGAGAGGGAGTGCATGTTAAGAAAAATGGCATATTATAACGCCAATGCTGAATGCCGAAAGGCAATCCGCACTCTCCGCCGGACCCCCCGGCCCACGGTAGAGGCAATGATGGAGGCGGTAGTGGCTCACGTACCACTCTCTGCGCGCCCACGCCGAAGCTCCGTGGCCTTTGCCGACCTCCCAGAGCCCGAGCCGTTCGACCTGGAGGCTGCCCCCGCTGCTGGGCCACCGACACCTGGGCCCAGCAGAAGAACGACAGACACCCACCCCTGCCATTTATGTGGCGAGATGGGGCACTGGATGCCCCAGTGTCCCATGAGGACGGACTATCTAAACTTCAGGAGGCAGAGGGAGAAAGAGAAGCAGGGCCAAAAAAACTAGGCCCTGAGCGCAGCCCCTCCCTGCGCGCGGACAGAAATACGGCGGGCAACACAACATCAAGCGGGGAGGGAGGAGAGGAGAGACCGCCGTCAACTTTCGCTTTGCCGGACTTGACGCAACTATCGGACGTGACAAATACTTGTGGTGCAGTTCCTGCGCTTAACACCTTGTCCTCTGCTTCCCCTTACAGGCTGCAGCTAACTAGGGATTTCTACATCCCTAATAGTAACATCCAGCTGGTGTCTGTCGACCTCCATCATCCGGGTCGCTGGAGGAAACTAGGACGTTGCAGGTGGACTGTCATCGGTGACACAAAGCACACGCCGCGAGACGTGCACATTATCCCCGGGCTGGTCACTACCGACCGGGATCGTTTCGCGGTAGGGCTGTACTGTGTCCGACCCCCACTTCTCCTTCCCAAGGGACAGGTCATCGCCCAGGCCATCCCCGTTCCCGACCAAGACCACTGGGGTAGCGGCGCGGAGAAGACATCGCCTCCGTCGGTGGCCTGGGCACAGCTCGTAGGGAGGGAGAAGCCCCGCCTGACATGTCAGCTTTCGTTGGGCGGGGATCGCAAGGTCATCAGGGGTCTCTTGGACACGGGTGCAGATGTGACGATCATTCCCTCTCGGGAGTGGCCGTCACATTGGGATTTGCAAAGTGCAGCGGGCACGATTTCTGGTGTCGGGGGTCTACAATTGGCCAAACAATCAAGGAGCACAGTACAAATTAAGGGGCCCGACGGGCAATTGGCTTCAGTGCGCCCGTTTGTTTTGGATTACAGCGAGCCTCTCTGGGGGAGAGATCTGCTAGCCCAGTGGGGGGCCAGAATTGACCTGCCAAAGGCTCCCCAGGTTTTTCGGGCAGTGGCCACTGAGGAGCGCCGGACTTGGAAGCTGGGTTGGCTTTCGGATAAACCAGTACAAGTCCAACAGTGGCCACTTAACAAGCAGAAATTAAAGGCGCTCCACGAGCTCGTGCAGGAGCAGCTACTGAAGGGCAACATCGAGGAGTCCATGTCTCCATGGAACTCCCCGGTCTTCGTTATCAAAAAGCCCAATAAGGATAAGTGGCGGCTCCTGACCGACCTCCGCCAAATTAATGATATAATCGTTGACATGGGATCTCTCCAACCAGGGATGCCATCCCCAGCAATGCTCCCCCAAAATTGGAATCTGGCCGTCATTGATATAAAGGACTGTTTCTTCCAAATTCCCCTTCACCCGGACGATGCCCCGCGCTTTGCTTTCACGGTGCCGTCAATCAACCGTGAGTCCCCGGCCAAGCGCTATCATTGGCGGGTATTACCACAGGGCATGAAGAACAGCCCTGTGATCTGCCAATGGTACGTCGCTTCGCTGCTGTCACCTTTACGTACAGCCCTCGGGGATGCCGTCATCATCCATCATTACATGGACGACATCCTCGTGTGTGCAGCCGACCACAGTCTACTTGCCCATGCGCTTGACCTGACAACCAATGCGTTGGTTGCTGCAGGGTTCGAGCTCCAGCAGGATAAGATTCAGCGGATGCCACCTTGGAAATACCTGGGCCTCGAAATCACAAAGCGGACCGTTGTTCCGCAAAAATTGGCTATTCGGACGAAAGTCCAGACCCTAGCGGATGTCCATCAACTGTGTGGGTCTTTAAATTGGGTGAGACCCTGGCTAGGCATCCCCACCGAAGACCTAGCCCCCCTTTTCAATTTGTTGAAAGGGGGAGAGGGGCTTAGTTCCCCTAGGACTCTCACCCCAGAGGCAGAGGTGGCTCTGGAGAAGGTACAAAAGACTATTTCGGCCAGGCAGGCCCATCGGTACCATCCGGGCCTGCCATTCAAATTTATTGTACTGGGAAAGCTGCCACACCTCCATGGCATAATACACCAGTGGGACCAAGACCTAAAGGACCAGGGCCTGGGTGACCCCCTCTTAATTATAGAGTGGGTGTTCCTCAGCCACAACAGGTCCAAAAGGATGACACGGCCACAGGAGTTGGTAGCCGAACTGATCCTCAAGGCAAGATCGAGGATCAGGGAGTTGGCAGGGTGTGATTTTTCATGCATACACATCCCAATTAAATTGGAATCGGGCCAATTAAAATTGAGAACCTTCGAAGAATTGCTGCAAACAAATGAATACCTTCAGTTTGCACTCGACAGCTACACTGGGCGCATCGCGGTTGATCGGCCGGCCCACAAATTATTTAATTCGGAGTTCAAATTGTCTCTCAAAAAGGTCCAAAGTAGGGAACCATTGGATGCCGTGACAGTTTTTACTGACGCGTCTGGAGCATCCCACAAGTCAGTGATGACTTGGAAGGATCCTCAGACTCAGCAGTGGGAGACCGATGTTGTTGTTGTGGAGGGTTCTCCACAGATTGCTGAGTTGGACGCAGTCGTCAGGGCATTCCAGAGATTCCCAGGACCTTTTAATTTGGTAACAGATTCTGCGTATGTAGCCGGTGTAGTGTCAAGAGCTGAGTGTGCAGTTCTTCAGGAGGTTTCTAACAAAAATTTATTTAATTTACTGAATAGGCTCGTCGAGTTGGTCTCCCACCGCGAGCATCCGTTCTTCGTTATGCATGTTAGATCACACACAGATCTGCCTGGGTTTATTGCAGAAGGCAACCGTCGTGCCGATTCTTTGGCCGCGGCTGCTGTGACGCAGGGCCCTCTCCCAGATGTGTTCGGCCAGGCTAAGATCAGCCACCAACTCTTCCATCAGAATGCGCCCGGCCTGGTTCGGCAATTCAATCTGACGCAGGACCAGGCCAAGGCGATTGTGGCCACATGTCCCCAATGCCAGCGAGATCAAATGCCCACCGTGGTCTCGGGGGCTAATCCTCGAGGCCTGGCGAGCTGTGAGGTGTGGCAGACGGACGTAACACATGTTCCATCTTTTGGCCGGTTGTGTTACGTCCACGTCTCAGTGGATACCTTCTCCGGTGCCATCTACGCTTCTGCCCACACAGGGGAGAAGGCAGCGGATGTTCAGAAGCATCTGCTTCAGGCATTCGCTGTCTTGGGCATCCCTAGGGCCCTAAAAACCGATAATGGCCCTGCATATGTTTCTAAGGAGCTGCGGAGCTTCCTGCAGCAATGGGGAATAGTCCATAAGACCGGCATCCCCTATTCCCCGACAGGCCAAGCCATGGTGGAAAGGGCCCACCAGAGCCTTAAGAAGACCCTGTCCCGACAACAACCGGCGATGAAGGTGGAGACCCCCCACGTCCGGCTGTCGAGAGCATTGTATACCCTGAACTTCCTTAATTGCTCTTTCGACAGCCAAAATCCTCCAGTGGTTCGGCACTTCGGCAGCCACCAGCAGCTGCAGCCCAAAGTCAGGCCTCCGGTTCTAGTTAAGGATCCGGAGACCTGGCGGACGGAGGGTCCCTTCGACTTGGTGACCTGGGGGAGGGGATACGCTTGTGTGTCTACTCCCTCAGGTCCCAAGTGGGTTCCATCCAAGTGGGTAAGGCCCTTCGTCCCGAAGCAGGGGACAAAAGCAGGAACTGTACCGCAAGTTCGGCAGGCGTGTTGGCGGCGACGGAGGAGACCCCACCATCTGTCATCTGCTCCTCCAGATCTCCCCTCCGTAGAGGAAGAGCCTTCCCCTCCGGCCTCTCCTCCACCGTTGGACCTTCTCCTCCATGTTTCCACCTGTTCTCCCCCTCTCCCTGATTTATCCCCTCGTATGTTTTATTTAAGTTGGCTTTTCGGGGAGGAACCATATTTATAGTTTTGATATACTCTCACCTTTCTTTGTCGTTTCAATTCCATCTCCCTAATGGCCCCCGCTTTGCCACCGCTGGCCCCAAGCCCTGGAGTGCTGACCATCTTTGTAATCACCTACTGGCTCCTGACACCATCCGTGGAGCCGTGGGTCGTCCCCCAGCCCAAGGTCAACGTCTGGCGTGCCTTGGCTCAATCCCTTGGACAAGATAGTATTTGCCTGGACACCGGCGCAGCAGAGGACCCGATGTCGTCTTGCCTTGTGGGGATCCCATTCTCTCCAGGCGAGTTCCCTCCCACCTTCCAACGTCCCTTTTACCCGATTTTGGCCAGGAGCCTCACTATCCTCCCAAGTTTTGACGCCTCAAATGCCTGGAGAGACGGAGTGTTCAGGCTGGCTCCTGCAACCTCCGAGCCCACTGAATTACACCTGCTCGGCTCCGCCAATGCCTCTGTTTGTTTTCAGTTTGATTATGGTATCACCCCCGTAGAGAGGGGCAGTGAGGTGGTCCTCCAAACGAAAAAGGAATACCAGGCCAGGCAGTGGTGTCAGGCGGTTTTGAAAATCCTTGGCCCCACCACTACTGGCCGGACCCCTTACTCCCTTCCTCGGGGTGTGTTTTTAATTTGCGGAGACCGAGCGTGGGCAGGCATCCCCTCTGGCCTGGTCGGAGGGCCGTGCACTTTTGGCCGGCTGACGCTGTTTACCCCCAACATGACCCAAATTGTTAATTGGAAAAGAAATAATGTCACAGATGAATTGGGCAGAGCCAAAAGAGATCTTAAGGATCTCACAGAGGATTGTGACGATGAAATTACTCATTGGTCACATTCAAAGTCCGTCGCCTTTACCATTTTATTGCCTTGGGTATCGGTGGCGAAGGCTCTAGGTGAATTGGGCCGCCTAGAGTGTTGGGTGGCTAAACAAGCCAACTTTACTTCAGCCGCGCTCTACGACCTCCTTACAGACGAGGAAATTACGAGGAAGGCGACACTCCAGAACAGGGCAGCGATAGATTTTCTATTGCTGCTCCACCACCATCACTGTGAGGAGTTTGAGGGCCTCTGCTGCTTGAACTTGTCCACCCGAGCCGAGGACGCCAGACAATCCATACGCAAGCTGCAAGACCTTGTCCATAAGGTCCAGCAAGAGACATCAGACTTGCTGGGGGACCTTTTCAAGGGTTGGGGCCTGAGCGGGTGGGCCACATCTATTTTAGAATCTATTATTAAGGTTGTTTTGAGTTTGGTTGCTTTTTCAGTTTTCATCATGGTGATCCGCGGTCTGGTCCAAAGACTGATATCAAAAGCCACTTCGCCCAGTGTCAACCATGCCACAATGCCCGCAGAGGAGCACATCGAGCTGGGGAACCTCTCCTCGGAGGCCGAAGTAGCTGCGGATGAGGAGGGGTCAATCGTGCCGCCCGCTGACCACCTATGGGCGGACGAGCCCCAGCTCGAAGAAAGCGAAGATTGGCCGGACCAGCCGCGGGTCCTCGAAGTTTAAGTTTATATGGACTCTTTTGTTCCTTTTCTTTATTTGTTAAGAAACGGGGAGATGTTGTGGTGTGTTGTTTAATTTCCCCAATTATTTCCCCATTTTATGTATTCTCCCCCCAGTTTTCTGTAAAATGGTTCCTCCCTCCCCTGATTTTCCCGCCACTGCCTCCCCTGACTGTTGGTCTCCTTGGTTACCCCCTTCCCCCTCAACTGCCAGTCTCCCCTTGTTATGTAATCACCCCTCCCTTACACTCCTTATAAGTAAGTTTTTCCTCCTCCCTGGGCCCAGTCAATCACCCCCCACTCCTCCCAGGTTTCCAGAATCTTCTCCTCTCTGGGGGCTGTGGTTGGCTGTGGTCCCGGGGCCCCTCCTTTATGTTGTATTTATTGGTTCGTCTCCTTTGCCAATTATGTTTGTACCCTTCCCCGATTGGCTAGTTGGGCTCCCCTCCTCTCTCCACCCCTTGTTTTTAAAACTGTACCTCCCGCCTCATTCCTGGCCACTTGCTGGTTGGCACCCTCCCTACCTGTTCCTGTCACCGAACCTTCAATAAATCGGAGTTAGCCCCCAGCCTGTGGTCACCTCTGACTTCGTTCCTTCGCGCTTCTGTCCGCACCGCGCAGCCAGCTCAGCCCGAGGCCAAGACGCCGAGGGGGGCTGACAGTATATGCGCCGGGGGTGTCGGCCACCTCCCTCGTAACAGCGGCTAGCCGGACACTCGGGCCAGATACGCCCTCGCGCAGGTTGGCGCCCAACGTGGGGCCTGAGAAGTGGACATCTGGACAGCTGACCACGGACCGGACCCCTCGGACTGGGATTTGCAAATTCCATTGGCCGTCAGCCTACCCCAAGGTAGTAGCAGGCCCGTTTTAGGGCAGCGCTCCCTGGGGATTGGAGTCGGGATTCCCAAGCACCCTTCGGGACGACTCCTGGAACGAAGACCCCCTCGCCTCGGTTTGTGTTCCCGCCCCAACGAGTTTGGTAAGTCCGGGCCCCTTCTCCCTGGGGACTTCCCGGGCTTCCCCCTTCGCCTTTTTAAACGTTTCCCTAGGGGTACGGGCCCTGCTCTGGGGACCCGCCCCCCACCCTTTTCCCTATCACCCAGATTTTGTTGTTTTAACTTTCCTGTGGGAGCCGGACTCTCCCCGGACGCGGGGGCCGGACCCACCACCCTAATTCCCTGTCCCTCACACCTTTTCCCCGGACTTCGGGGTGGTGGGAGGGCGAAGGCTCGTTGGTCGCGGTTTGTTGTTTTAGTTTGCGTTTTCCCCGGGCGAGAGGGGAGTGCCATCGGTTTCCTTTCCCCCTTTCCAGTAGTAAAATTTTTGCTGCTAGAAAGGTGCCATGGGTGCAGGCTTGGGAAAAGAACAAAAAGAGGTTTACTATTATGTTAAAGGTCTATTGTTAACTGGTGGGCACAAGGCGCCCAAACCTGAGTTAAAGTTGTTAGTTAAGTGGGTCTTTTCGAAGTTCTCCTCGGAAGTTGTTAAGCAGCCACGTTTTTGGACAGCCGTTGTAGCCAAATTGAACGAAGCAGTGAAGTCCGGGGAGGCAAAGCTGGTTAACGTGGCGTACTGGGCTGGTGTTGTGCTCGCCACTCTCCGCCCAGTAGGGGAGCCGAAGAAAGGGTCCACAAGTTCTGTTTTGTCCCCCCGTTCCCCTCGTTCGCTTGCCCTTGTCCCTCATTCCGCTCCCTCATCCCTTAGGCAGGAGCCCTCGAGGGGGATTTTAAAGGCCGAAAAGAAGCAGGGGGTTCCACCTGCCCCTGCTCCCCCTCGACCTGCTCGGCCTTCCCCTTTGAGGAGCCCTGGCCAGGCTTCTCCTCTTCCCAACCCCTCTGTCCCTACCCCCAAGTCCCCAGTTGTTAGACCCAAAGTTCGGTTCATTGAAGGTTATGAAGATGGTTCCCAGGGTGCCCAAAATGGCGCCGGCCACATGGCCGTTCCCGCCAGGGCCCCTTCTCTTCCCCAGAACCCCTTTCTCCCTAATCCCAACCCCTTTTTCCCCCCTGACCAAACCTCATTTTCGGCTGCCCCTCCCTCATATTCTGCTCCTCCCTCTACCCCCTATGTTCCTCCGCCCACGGTCCAACCCTCTATTGATCCCGCCCCTGTCCCTCCCATTTCGTTCGCTTCTCCCTCTGCTCCTCCTGTAACTCCTCCCCCAGTCCAGCCCCCCGCAGACCCCTCCTCTGTCACGCCTTCATGTTTGGCTCCGCCCCCATGTTCCACCCAGGGGGCGGAAAGGGGTGGTGTGCCGTGCCCTCCCCCTCGTCCCGCCTCACTGTCTGGCCCCGCCTCAACCTCCTCCACTTCCGGTTCCCACGCCCTCCCTTCCGGTTCCCACGCTTTGTGTTCCGGGTGGGGGGGGGGGTGGATGACCGGAAGCCGGGACAAGCGCCCTTGTTGGAAGCTGCCCCGGTTTCGTACACCCTAAGCGGAGAGGGGAGTTCTTTGGCGCAGTGGGTGCCTTTAGCACTAGCCAGGATCAAGGAACTGTGCAAGGCGCAGAAGGACTACTCCCGGGAGTCTGAATACTTCCGGGGGTTGCTCCGTGATGCCCTTGCACGGGGAGATCTTGTGCCCGCTGACCTTAGGGCTCTCTTCTCCAGCTTGACCGGCCCTATGGAATTCCGGATATGGGTGGCGGAGTGGAAGAGGGAGATTTTGGAGGTTCTCCCAAACCTTTGGGGGAATCCTGCCACCTCTCACGATGCGGACGGCCAGATAGTTCAGGAGGAACACCTGTTGGGCGAGGGGCAATGGGCAAATGGGGCAGCCCAGGCTCGGGCTCTTTTCCCCCAACACCTGATGGAGACGGCTCAGGCTGCGGAGCGAGCCTTCTTTAGGCTGACAGTAGTCACCTCCCAATGGGAGGAGGACAAAGTGCGGCAGGGTGCGCAGGAGCCCTACCTAGCCTTCATTGAGCGCCTCTACCGCTTCGTAGAAGCACAGGTGTCCGGGGACCGGGAGAGGGAGTGCATGTTAAGAAAAATGGCATATTATAACGCCAATGCTGAATGCCGAAAGGCAATCCGCACTCTCCGCCGGACCCCCCGGCCCACGGTAGAGGCAATGATGGAGGCGGTAGTGGCTCACGTACCACTCTCTGCGCGCCCACGCCGAAGCTCCGTGGCCTTTGCCGACCTCCCAGAGCCCGAGCCGTTCGACCTGGAGGCTGCCCCCGCTGCTGGGCCACCGACACCTGGGCCCAGCAGAAGAACGACAGACACCCACCCCTGCCATTTATGTGGCGAGATGGGGCACTGGATGCCCCAGTGTCCCATGAGGACGGACTATCTAAACTTCAGGAGGCAGAGGGAGAAAGAGAAGCAGGGCCAAAAAAACTAGGCCCTGAGCGCAGCCCCTCCCTGCGCGCGGACAGAAATACGGCGGGCAACACAACATCAAGCGGGGAGGGAGGAGAGGAGAGACCGCCGTCAACTTTCGCTTTGCCGGACTTGACGCAACTATCGGACGTGACAAATACTTGTGGTGCAGTTCCTGCGCTTAACACCTTGTCCTCTGCTTCCCCTTACAGGCTGCAGCTAACTAGGGATTTCTACATCCCTAATAGTAACATCCAGCTGGTGTCTGTCGACCTCCATCATCCGGGTCGCTGGAGGAAACTAGGACGTTGCAGGTGGACTGTCATCGGTGACACAAAGCACACGCCGCGAGACGTGCACATTATCCCCGGGCTGGTCACTACCGACCGGGATCGTTTCGCGGTAGGGCTGTACTGTGTCCGACCCCCACTTCTCCTTCCCAAGGGACAGGTCATCGCCCAGGCCATCCCCGTTCCCGACCAAGACCACTGGGGTAGCGGCGCGGAGAAGACATCGCCTCCGTCGGTGGCCTGGGCACAGCTCGTAGGGAGGGAGAAGCCCCGCCTGACATGTCAGCTTTCGTTGGGCGGGGATCGCAAGGTCATCAGGGGTCTCTTGGACACGGGTGCAGATGTGACGATCATTCCCTCTCGGGAGTGGCCGTCACATTGGGATTTGCAAAGTGCAGCGGGCACGATTTCTGGTGTCGGGGGTCTACAATTGGCCAAACAATCAAGGAGCACAGTACAAATTAAGGGGCCCGACGGGCAATTGGCTTCAGTGCGCCCGTTTGTTTTGGATTACAGCGAGCCTCTCTGGGGGAGAGATCTGCTAGCCCAGTGGGGGGCCAGAATTGACCTGCCAAAGGCTCCCCAGGTTTTTCGGGCAGTGGCCACTGAGGAGCGCCGGACTTGGAAGCTGGGTTGGCTTTCGGATAAACCAGTACAAGTCCAACAGTGGCCACTTAACAAGCAGAAATTAAAGGCGCTCCACGAGCTCGTGCAGGAGCAGCTACTGAAGGGCAACATCGAGGAGTCCATGTCTCCATGGAACTCCCCGGTCTTCGTTATCAAAAAGCCCAATAAGGATAAGTGGCGGCTCCTGACCGACCTCCGCCAAATTAATGATATAATCGTTGACATGGGATCTCTCCAACCAGGGATGCCATCCCCAGCAATGCTCCCCCAAAATTGGAATCTGGCCGTCATTGATATAAAGGACTGTTTCTTCCAAATTCCCCTTCACCCGGACGATGCCCCGCGCTTTGCTTTCACGGTGCCGTCAATCAACCGTGAGTCCCCGGCCAAGCGCTATCATTGGCGGGTATTACCACAGGGCATGAAGAACAGCCCTGTGATCTGCCAATGGTACGTCGCTTCGCTGCTGTCACCTTTACGTACAGCCCTCGGGGATGCCGTCATCATCCATCATTACATGGACGACATCCTCGTGTGTGCAGCCGACCACAGTCTACTTGCCCATGCGCTTGACCTGACAACCAATGCGTTGGTTGCTGCAGGGTTCGAGCTCCAGCAGGATAAGATTCAGCGGATGCCACCTTGGAAATACCTGGGCCTCGAAATCACAAAGCGGACCGTTGTTCCGCAAAAATTGGCTATTCGGACGAAAGTCCAGACCCTAGCGGATGTCCATCAACTGTGTGGGTCTTTAAATTGGGTGAGACCCTGGCTAGGCATCCCCACCGAAGACCTAGCCCCCCTTTTCAATTTGTTGAAAGGGGGAGAGGGGCTTAGTTCCCCTAGGACTCTCACCCCAGAGGCAGAGGTGGCTCTGGAGAAGGTACAAAAGACTATTTCGGCCAGGCAGGCCCATCGGTACCATCCGGGCCTGCCATTCAAATTTATTGTACTGGGAAAGCTGCCACACCTCCATGGCATAATACACCAGTGGGACCAAGACCTAAAGGACCAGGGCCTGGGTGACCCCCTCTTAATTATAGAGTGGGTGTTCCTCAGCCACAACAGGTCCAAAAGGATGACACGGCCACAGGAGTTGGTAGCCGAACTGATCCTCAAGGCAAGATCGAGGATCAGGGAGTTGGCAGGGTGTGATTTTTCATGCATACACATCCCAATTAAATTGGAATCGGGCCAATTAAAATTGAGAACCTTCGAAGAATTGCTGCAAACAAATGAATACCTTCAGTTTGCACTCGACAGCTACACTGGGCGCATCGCGGTTGATCGGCCGGCCCACAAATTATTTAATTCGGAGTTCAAATTGTCTCTCAAAAAGGTCCAAAGTAGGGAACCATTGGATGCCGTGACAGTTTTTACTGACGCGTCTGGAGCATCCCACAAGTCAGTGATGACTTGGAAGGATCCTCAGACTCAGCAGTGGGAGACCGA
Organism: Ammospiza nelsoni; assembly: GCF_027579445.1. NCBI lineage: Eukaryota > Metazoa > Chordata > Aves > Passeriformes > Passerellidae > Ammospiza > Ammospiza nelsoni. The sequence continues at coordinate 60,172,542 of NC_080669.1, forward strand.
TGTTGTTGTTGTGGAGGGTTCTCCACAGATTGCTGAGTTGGACGCAGTCGTCAGGGCATTCCAGAGATTCCCAGGACCTTTTAATTTGGTAACAGATTCTGCGTATGTAGCCGGTGTAGTGTCAAGAGCTGAGTGTGCAGTTCTTCAGGAGGTTTCTAACAAAAATTTATTTAATTTACTGAATAGGCTCGTCGAGTTGGTCTCCCACCGCGAGCATCCGTTCTTCGTTATGCATGTTAGATCACACACAGATCTGCCTGGGTTTATTGCAGAAGGCAACCGTCGTGCCGATTCTTTGGCCGCGGCTGCTGTGACGCAGGGCCCTCTCCCAGATGTGTTCGGCCAGGCTAAGATCAGCCACCAACTCTTCCATCAGAATGCGCCCGGCCTGGTTCGGCAATTCAATCTGACGCAGGACCAGGCCAAGGCGATTGTGGCCACATGTCCCCAATGCCAGCGAGATCAAATGCCCACCGTGGTCTCGGGGGCTAATCCTCGAGGCCTGGCGAGCTGTGAGGTGTGGCAGACGGACGTAACACATGTTCCATCTTTTGGCCGGTTGTGTTACGTCCACGTCTCAGTGGATACCTTCTCCGGTGCCATCTACGCTTCTGCCCACACAGGGGAGAAGGCAGCGGATGTTCAGAAGCATCTGCTTCAGGCATTCGCTGTCTTGGGCATCCCTAGGGCCCTAAAAACCGATAATGGCCCTGCATATGTTTCTAAGGAGCTGCGGAGCTTCCTGCAGCAATGGGGAATAGTCCATAAGACCGGCATCCCCTATTCCCCGACAGGCCAAGCCATGGTGGAAAGGGCCCACCAGAGCCTTAAGAAGACCCTGTCCCGACAACAACCGGCGATGAAGGTGGAGACCCCCCACGTCCGGCTGTCGAGAGCATTGTATACCCTGAACTTCCTTAATTGCTCTTTCGACAGCCAAAATCCTCCAGTGGTTCGGCACTTCGGCAGCCACCAGCAGCTGCAGCCCAAAGTCAGGCCTCCGGTTCTAGTTAAGGATCCGGAGACCTGGCGGACGGAGGGTCCCTTCGACTTGGTGACCTGGGGGAGGGGATACGCTTGTGTGTCTACTCCCTCAGGTCCCAAGTGGGTTCCATCCAAGTGGGTAAGGCCCTTCGTCCCGAAGCAGGGGACAAAAGCAGGAACTGTACCGCAAGTTCGGCAGGCGTGTTGGCGGCGACGGAGGAGACCCCACCATCTGTCATCTGCTCCTCCAGATCTCCCCTCCGTAGAGGAAGAGCCTTCCCCTCCGGCCTCTCCTCCACCGTTGGACCTTCTCCTCCATGTTTCCACCTGTTCTCCCCCTCTCCCTGATTTATCCCCTCGTATGTTTTATTTAAGTTGGCTTTTCGGGGAGGAACCATATTTATAGTTTTGATATACTCTCACCTTTCTTTGTCGTTTCAATTCCATCTCCCTAATGGCCCCCGCTTTGCCACCGCTGGCCCCAAGCCCTGGAGTGCTGACCATCTTTGTAATCACCTACTGGCTCCTGACACCATCCGTGGAGCCGTGGGTCGTCCCCCAGCCCAAGGTCAACGTCTGGCGTGCCTTGGCTCAATCCCTTGGACAAGATAGTATTTGCCTGGACACCGGCGCAGCAGAGGACCCGATGTCGTCTTGCCTTGTGGGGATCCCATTCTCTCCAGGCGAGTTCCCTCCCACCTTCCAACGTCCCTTTTACCCGATTTTGGCCAGGAGCCTCACTATCCTCCCAAGTTTTGACGCCTCAAATGCCTGGAGAGACGGAGTGTTCAGGCTGGCTCCTGCAACCTCCGAGCCCACTGAATTACACCTGCTCGGCTCCGCCAATGCCTCTGTTTGTTTTCAGTTTGATTATGGTATCACCCCCGTAGAGAGGGGCAGTGAGGTGGTCCTCCAAACGAAAAAGGAATACCAGGCCAGGCAGTGGTGTCAGGCGGTTTTGAAAATCCTTGGCCCCACCACTACTGGCCGGACCCCTTACTCCCTTCCTCGGGGTGTGTTTTTAATTTGCGGAGACCGAGCGTGGGCAGGCATCCCCTCTGGCCTGGTCGGAGGGCCGTGCACTTTTGGCCGGCTGACGCTGTTTACCCCCAACATGACCCAAATTGTTAATTGGAAAAGAAATAATGTCACAGATGAATTGGGCAGAGCCAAAAGAGATCTTAAGGATCTCACAGAGGATTGTGACGATGAAATTACTCATTGGTCACATTCAAAGTCCGTCGCCTTTACCATTTTATTGCCTTGGGTATCGGTGGCGAAGGCTCTAGGTGAATTGGGCCGCCTAGAGTGTTGGGTGGCTAAACAAGCCAACTTTACTTCAGCCGCGCTCTACGACCTCCTTACAGACGAGGAAATTACGAGGAAGGCGACACTCCAGAACAGGGCAGCGATAGATTTTCTATTGCTGCTCCACCACCATCACTGTGAGGAGTTTGAGGGCCTCTGCTGCTTGAACTTGTCCACCCGAGCCGAGGACGCCAGACAATCCATACGCAAGCTGCAAGACCTTGTCCATAAGGTCCAGCAAGAGACATCAGACTTGCTGGGGGACCTTTTCAAGGGTTGGGGCCTGAGCGGGTGGGCCACATCTATTTTAGAATCTATTATTAAGGTTGTTTTGAGTTTGGTTGCTTTTTCAGTTTTCATCATGGTGATCCGCGGTCTGGTCCAAAGACTGATATCAAAAGCCACTTCGCCCAGTGTCAACCATGCCACAATGCCCGCAGAGGAGCACATCGAGCTGGGGAACCTCTCCTCGGAGGCCGAAGTAGCTGCGGATGAGGAGGGGTCAATCGTGCCGCCCGCTGACCACCTATGGGCGGACGAGCCCCAGCTCGAAGAAAGCGAAGATTGGCCGGACCAGCCACGGGTCCTCGAAGTTTAAGTTTATATGGACTCTTTTGTTCCTTTTCTTTATTTGTTAAGAAACGGGGAGATGTTGTGGTGTGTTGTTTAATTTCCCCAATTATTTCCCCATTTTATGTATTCTCCCCCCAGTTTTCTGTAAAATGGTTCCTCCCTCCCCTGATTTTCCCGCCACTGCCTCCCCTGACTCTTGGTCTCCTTGGTTACCCCCTTCCCCCTCAACTGCCAGTCTCCCCTTGTTATGTAATCACCCCTCCCTTACACTCCTTATAAGTAAGTTTTTCCTCCTCCCTGGGCCCAGTCAATCACCCCCCACTCCTCCCAGGTTTCCAGAATCTTCTCCTCTCTGGGGGCTGTGGTTGGCTGTGGTCCCGGGGCCCCTCCTTTATGTTGTATTTATTGGTTCGTCTCCTTTGCCAATTATGTTTGTACCCTTCCCCGATTGGCTAGTTGGGCTCCCCTCCTCTCTCCACCCCTTGTTTTTAAAACTGTACCTCCCGCCTCATTCCTGGCCACTTGCTGGTTGGCACCCTCCCTACCTGTTCCTGTCACCGAACCTTCAATAAATCGGAGTTAGCCCCCAGCCTGTGGTCACCTCTGACTTCGTTCCTTCGGGCTTCTGTCCGCACCGCGCAGCCAGCTCAGCCCGAGGCCAAGACGCCGAGGGGGGCTGACAGTATATGCGCCGGGGGTGTCGGCCACCTCCCTCGTAACAGCGGCTAGCCGGAAACTCGGGCCAGATACGCCCTCGCGCAACTGCACGCCTGGGCAGCTGGATGAGCACCCTTTTGCCCCTCTTCCCCTATGCCCTACGGACACTGTGCAGGAAAAGGAAGATCCCGGGACTCTGTGTATTGGAAGATACTCTATATTTACATTGTCAACAAAAAGGAAAATCCAAACACAAAAATCTAATAGAAGAACAAGAAAAGCCCTGCTGGCTCAATTGGCCCAGCAGACAGAGTCTTGCGCAGATCATCTCTCTGAGGAGCTGCAGCAGAACAGCAAGGCAGTGCCCCACAGACGAGGCCGTTTCTTCCATGCACTGCGGAATTGATCTCGCAGCTTATGCCATGTGGAGTACGGAGCTCTCTGTACAGCGCGGAGAACTAAACAAGATTCAATTGCAGCATTTCTGATTGCGGGACTGCTGTCATAGGCCATTTCTTCAAGGGCTGCAAGAGAGAGGAACAGAGCCAAGGTCAGATCCCGGATGTGCAGGGAGCCGAGGTGAACCCCCTGGCAGGGTCATCCCGGCCGGCTCTTGCCATGGCCCGGAGGGAGCAGGGACCAAGGGGATCAGCCCAAAGCTGCTGGCCACAAATGCCACACGTGGCCCTGAAATGTCTGTGTGCTCTGGCCACGGGAGCAGAGCCCTCCGCAGCCGGGGCAGGGCTTGCAGCTTCCCGTGCCAGCCCCCGTGGTCAGCCCGCTGCCCTCACTCACTCACCACTGCAGATCAGCTGAAGCTCTTGCTGCTGCCCCCTCAGGTGCCGGCCGGCCATCCCTGTGAACACAGAGCCTGTCACGGCCCCAGCAGCACAACTCCCTGCCAGCGACGCTGTCGGCGCTGTGGCCACACGGGCTGCTGGCCCGGCAGGGCTCAGCCCGGGCCCTTGCCGCACGCTGCCGCCCAGGGGCACGGCTGCCAGAGGACGGCAGCAGCAATGCCCGGGCCAGGCGGGGCTCCACGGCGCCGGGCCCGGGTGGCGCTGCCGGGGCAGCAGGCGGGGCCGGGGCCGAGCTGCGGTGGGCAGGGGAGGGAGCGCGGGCTCGTGGCTCACCCATGAAGCTGACGGCCGCCTCTCGCAGAGGCTCCTGTGGGCTCTGCAGGTAGCGCGGGGCCCGGCGCAGGTGCTCGGCCGCTCGGCTCCTGTCCTCTGCCAGCTGGAGAGAGCAGCAGGAGGGAAGGGTTGGCGCGGGCTCAGGCCCCGGGCCGGGCGCTGCCTGCGCCCAGCCCCGGCCCTCCCCTGCCCGCAGAGCCCTGAGGCATGGCCAGCAGCAGCTGGCGCCGGGCTCCCGAGGGGTGGGGCCAGAGGGCCGGCTGCTACCCGGGGAGCCGCGGTGCTGCCCCGCCGCCCTGCCGGGCCGGGACTGCGTGGGCACCCGGCTCGGGCCCACGGGAGCTTGGAGAAGAGCCTGCGCGGCCTCTGGGAGCAGCAGCGGGCAGGGGCACAGCTGCCAGCCCCGCAGACTGAGCACCGCCCTCAGGGGCCTTCTCCAGGCTGAGGCTGGGGTTTCTCGGCTGCTCTTACCAGGTACTCGCCAAACCTCTGATCCACCTGTAGCATTTGTTGGAGATCCCTCCTCTTGAGGAATCTGGCTGAAGAATGCAGCGTTTCCCGGGAGGCCTGGAGAGCAGCAGAGACGCACTGATGGCCCCACAGTGCAGGGCACAGGAGCCAACCTATGCCACAGGCTGGAGGAGGCTTCAGCCCGCAAGGTGCCAGGGCAGGAGGCAGCGCAAGCCCCTGCCAGGGGGACAGCAGCTGGCCACAAGTGCTCACCTCAGCAACAGTCTGATTCTCATCATGGCAGTGGAAGTAGAGTGGGAGCAGGCTCTGGCGCACGTGGGACTTCAGGGCCTTTCTTCCCTCTTCTGTTAATAAGTCGAGCATCTCTTGATAGACAGACATGGAGCTCAGCTGCACCTGGATATCATCCTGTATGAAAGGGAAGGGCAAAAGAGCTGAGCATCAGCTGCTTCAGGCCCCCCAGGGCACAGGCCTGCATCTGCACAGGGCACCAAGTGTCCGGGCAGCAGCCAGTGGCCGTGGCTGTGGGCACAGAGCCTTACGTGGTCAAAGAGTGGCAGGAGCGCCTCAGCCAGCTGCAGGGCGATGGGGGTGGGTATTGGGGCACCATTATCCAGGAGCAAATATCTGAGTAGAAGAATGGTCATCCTGATCATGTCGCTATCATTTTCCTCCAGGAGCTCCACAAGACTTTCAGTCAGGCTCCGCATTTTTTCGGCCTGCGTGGAAGCCAACTTTGTGAAAGGCCGCCCTGCTGCCGCAGGGCCCAGAGGCTAAAGGCCTGTCCCGAAGCACTCGGGCAGCTGATGCGGGAGGCAGGAGAGCTGGGAGCAGCTGGCCCAGCGCCCGAAGGCCAGGCAAGGCTAAGCGACTGCTTTGCCCAGCCCCACGCTGCCTGCAGGGCTTCAGCCATGGGCCCATTCTCACCATCAAGGGATTCTTGCCCAGCACTACGAGGCCTCTGAGTGCCAAGTAACGCCTGGCCATGTGCTCGCTCTGCAGGTTCTGTGCCATGATCTCCAGAAGACTGTCACTGCATTCCCTCAAGTCCAGGCAGTCGAGGACCTGAAAGGGACAGGGCAGTGACAGGGGAGCCGGCCGGCAGGAGCCCAGAAGCGCACAGGGCCGGGCCCAGGCAGCAGCACATGGCCCAGGCAGCAGCACAGGGTACGGGCACGGGTGTCTTTGTCCTGGCAGCTGTGGCTACGAGAGGGCAGAGAGCTGGGAGGCAGCTCAGCAAGGCAGCGCTGGCCTTGAGGCTCACCTCCACAAGGAATGCCAGGGCAGGGAAATCCCAGTATGGCATCTCTTGGCCGAGCAGGGCGAGCAGGTAGAATGCCACCGCGGAACAGAAGTGTATGGCTAGACGGCGAATTTCTCTGAAGAGGGGAGAAAGGAAACAAGAGCCCTGAGGCAGTGGGGCAAACCTGTCCCAGGAGTGGCTCACCTAGTTCTCATCTTCCCCCAGCACCCTTCCAGCAAGGGGACCTGGGCCATTTGGGAGTTGGTTGCTGATGGGCAGCCTCCTCTCCCAGCCTTTTCCAGTCTGCTTGGCCGTCCCTCAGGGACAAGGCCCTCCTGCCCATTACCACGGGCACTTAGTGGGGCACCTGGGCACAGAGCACAAATGTCCGAGGCAGTGGGGAGAAGGGGGTCTCACCTGGCAAGCAGAGCCACGGCAAAGTGGTGAGTGTCAACAGAGAGCAGCGTGTCCCAGGCACACCTGCGTTCCATTGCCACCACCACATCCTCGCAGCGGAGCAGGCAGAGCAGGGACTTCAGGGTCCGCACTGCAAACCTGTGTGCAGAGCAAAGCCCAGGTCACACTGGCAGCACTGGCTCCTTGGCAGGCCACGTGGCAGGGACAGGAGGACTGGCACGGAGCACCTGTTGGGGCTGGTGGCAAGGCCATGCTCTTCCTGGCATGCCTTCCAGAAGATAAGGACCTCCTGTGGCGTATCCAGAGTGCTGAAGAACACTTGGAAGAGCAGATGCACAAATAGCTGGGGGAAATACAGCCTCAATATCCGTGGGAGACAGGGCACCTGAAGGATCTTCCACATCACCACAGTTGCCTGCAAAGGACAGAGCCCCCCGAGACAGCGCTCAGTGCCCAGGTGTGTGTGTGGCAGGGCCCGAGCGTGGCAGGGAGAGGCCAGGAGAGGCGCAGGGGGAGCACGGGGCCTGGTGGCCCTGAAGCTGCCCCTGGGCCAGGTTTCAGGCCAGCGCCTGATGCAGGGAGATGCAGTGGGGGAAGGAGGATGGAGAGCTGCTGGGGAGGCAGCCTTGGGGCCAGCAAAGGCCACTTGCAGAAACTCACAGCCAGGGCAAAGACAGCCGTTTGGCCCCCATCGGAGGTGCAGGTGCTGTGCTCTGGCCAGCTCCCCAGCACATCCAGGAGTATCAGCTGTGCCAGCTCCGCAGTCCTGGCTGAGGCCATGATGGTCTTCCACATGGCCATGGCAGCTCTGCGAGGTTAGAGCTGTGTCTCAGGGGGGTCTCAGACACAGCACCGGGGCCAGCTGAGCTGGCTGCCACTTCTGCCACTGCCCACTGCCCCCCTGCCAGCAGCACCCAGACAGCCCAGCCCTGTGGGGACAGAGCCCTGAGAGGCAGCAAGGGAGCGTGGCAGCAGGCTCAGGAAAGGGAGCAGCCAGAGGGCCCTGGGACTCTCTGTTGGTCAGACACCTGGGGCAGGCTGTACAGGGTGATGGGCTGGGGAGCCCATCAGGGGCAGCTGGGCCCCATACCTGTCACAGGACGGGGCCACACGCAGGAGCGTCATGACGGCGTCCTTTGGCTGTGCTTCGGTGAGATGCAGCAGGGTCTTGTCCAGCCTGTGCTCAGCAGAATCATTGGCCGAGAGCCACTGGTGGATGTAGCTCACCATGGCAGGCACCTGGAGAAGGCACGGGAGACTTGGAAAGCTGCCAGAGAGAGCAATGTTCCCAGCTTCTCCAGAGGGGTGCTTCCCTTGCCACCACGCTGCCATGTGGCCTGAAAGGCTCTCAGCAACCAGCATGCGTGGCTTTGGAGGCCAAGCAATTCCTGGGGGGATCAAACCCTGGCCACAGGCTGCTTACTTGCTTGGGATTGTAAAAATCTTCCTCTACAAGCATAGCCAGCAGGGCAGCACTGCTCTTGCTTTGGAAGATGGGCGAGTATGGTCTGAGGCCTGCGCCCATGGTCTCTTCCTCCTCAATTCTCTTGATGAAGTTGCAAACAAACTGTAGGAGAAGGGCAAGAAGGCAGGGATGTTGCATGGAGTGCTGCACACACGGTGCTGGGCTGAGCAGGGAGAGCAGGCCCAGCCCAGTTGGGGATGGCTGCAGGTACCTGCGCTGTTCTGCGGAAGCGGCCAGGGCGGGACTCCTGCTCTTGTGTGCGCTCCGGGGCTGCATCTGGCAAAGAGCGAGCGCAGCCAGAGATGAGGGGCTGCGGGAGGGGCCGGACTACACAGCCCAGCCCTGCGCTCCCCAGGCAGAGAGAGGCCCGGGATGCGCCAGGGGATGGAGCACAGCCACTGCGGGCTGTCTGCTCGGCCCCTCTTCCGTCCTGTCCGTGGGCATGTCCCCAGGGGATAGCATGGCATGGCATGGCCCAGCCCGGCACGGCAGGGAATGGCGTGGAGCCAAGCAGGCCGCAGGCACCAGTCCTGTGTCCCAGCTCTGCCACTTACCCTCATGTGGTGGCTGGAATGGCACCACCTCTTCAGTGTGCTGTGCCAGGGCAGCTGCAGGGCCTTCTTCCTCCTCCTCCACCCAGGCCAGCTTGGGCACTTTTGGGGGTCGCTGCTCCATGTCAGACTGGATTTGTGGCTATTTGCAGGAGAGGTGCCTTGGAAAAGCTCCAGGTCACCAAGTCCTGCAGTCCTGCCTGGAAGGCACCGTCAAGAAAGAAGCCTCAGGAAGGCTACAGGACAGCAAGTCCTGCACTTGGTCTCAAGGGCTCCTGCCACAAGGACAGGAGACTCCTGTAAAGGATTGTGGTCTGGCCTCGAGGGCACCTGCAGAAGAAAAGCCTCAGGGAGACCACAGGTAAGAAGGTCCTGTGGTCTGGCCTGGAGCTCAGCTGCAGGAACAACGCCTCAGAAAAGCTCCGGGTGGGACGCGAAGGAGCGCGCTGTGCGGGGGCTCCTCACGGCACCGCTCTGTCCTGTCCTGTCCCGTGGTGTGCTCCGAGCACTGAGGCGTGCTCTTGTCACCGCCAGCTCCTATGTCACCCGGTGTCACAAAGGGCCCTTAGACACCCGGTTCCATTCAATGCCACGGTGACCGTGCTGCAGCGTGTCACCAAGGGCCCTTGCACACACTGCCGCCTGCCTCGGGGCTGCCCCCAGCCCACCCAAACTGGCCCAGGTTGGAAGGAATGCCTGGCCCCAGGTGTCTAAGCCAGGCCGACAAGATCTTTAGCAAGGGCCCTTTAGCAAGGGCTCAGAGCATCAGCAAAGGCTGCCCTGCTCTGCGGGCTCAGGGGCAGCAGAAGGAGAAGGAGCCCCCAAGGCTGCCGATGCAGCCGCGCTGGGAAGGGCACGGGACCTTCCAGGGAAACTGACACGGCCTCCTTGGGACACGTCCCGGCTGGTGGCCGTCCTAAACCTGTGGGTGTGACACGCACAAGGAACGTGTGGGCCCGGGCACGAAGGCTGCTCTGAGCCCTGGGGCCCGGGGAGCGCTGACATCAGCAGGTATGGCAGAGTCGCCGGCCAAGCAGACCCGCCACCCCTCGAGCCCCTGGCAGCGCTGGTGCCCGAAAGACCTGTGCCCCCGGGGGGCTTCTGTGCCAGAGGGAGCCAAAGCCCACGTGCATTGGGGGCTGTGCTCCTTCCTGCAGGGGCTGATGGCAGGAGCACCTGGAGCAACTGCTGGCACACTTGGTCTCTGTCAGATGATGTTGCTCCTTCCCGCAATGAATTTTTCTCATGGAAGGCATTGGCAGTAGCAGCAGAGCACCATCCATTGCTGAGTTTCCCGGGGCAATTAGATTACAAAGTAACAGTCTGAAATTTCCTTGTGCCTTTCTCACTCTCTTGCCTGCATTCTGGGACAAATAGAATCTGCCCAGCCTCTGCTATTCTCGGCTTCAGTTGCTGCATATCTGGCTCCGGCAGCTCCCGTCCAAACAAAACCGTGTCCCTGCTGAGCACAGCAATGAGTGGCCACAAAGTGGGAAGTTCAGAGGATAAGGATAACTGTGGGAGGACAAGCTGTTCTGTGTCTCTGATGATGGTGCCCACACGCTAAAGCAGCAGCCAAGAGAAGTGCGGGAAGCAGATGGGCGCGGTTTTGGGCAGGACAATAGAAAAAGATATGAAGCCTTTAGCCAGAATGCAAAGGAGGACTGCAAGGATGGAGTGTGGTCTGGAGGGGAAGCCCCAGTTGCAGCTGAGGCCACTTTCTTCTGCCTGGAGGAGAGTAAAGGGCACCATTGTGGTCTTCACCATCCTCCTGAGGGGAATCGGAGGGGCTGCTGCAGCTCTCGTCACTGTTGGGAGCAGTGACAGCACTGGAGAAAAGGGCAGAGGGCAGGGAGCCGGGACAGGGCAAGTTTGATTTCCATATCAGGAACAGGTTTTTCAGCCAGAGCACGGTCAGGCACTGGGACAGGTTCCCCATTGACGCAGCCCAACGGAGCCCGGGCTGGCTCTTGGGAAAAGTGCGGCGCTGCGCCAGGAGTGGGGAACGGCCAAGGCGTGGGTTCTGCCTGCGGCTGAAGCTGATGTGTCACTGCTCAGTGGTTCGGGATCTACTAAGTGCAGCACGGAGCAGGCAAAAGAGAAGGAGGAGGCTCCTGGATAGGGAGGTTCCAGAGGCAAAGGTTTATTCCAAGGGAAGGATTCAGCAGCAAAGAGGCGCCAGCACTTCTGTGCATGGGATTTTATAGGGGTACAACTCGGGCGGTGGATACAGAGGATTGATCAATAAGGAATCTGCAGGGAATGAGCCAGGGGATTACATCAATTGCTTGGGACTAATTAGGTCAGACGGGAGGAGAAGGTAGGTCACCTTGGCCAGTGGGGCTTGCAGCAACAGGGGAATTCCAAAGGGGTGGTGCAGTCAGGGATTGGTCCAAGGCAAAAACAAAACTGACAGGGAAGGTTCAGGACTAAAGAGCTGCATGATCTTGACAGGCAGGGAAGGAGCTGGAACAAAGAGTGGGCAATGGCATGAGGGACAGCTTTGACGGAGGGCAAAACCTAGCTGTAAAGCAACGTGGGGAAAGCACGGGCAACGTGAAAACAAACCATCATACGCTAACTGACAAATAAACACCAACCGGAACAGCCCAGGGAAATGGGCACAGCACCGAGCTCGTCTGACTTTGAGAAGTGTTTGAACAACATCGAGCAGTCACTCAATCTTTTAGACACTACATCAAAAGTCAAGGGTTGTGAACTCCAGGTTGACACGAGTATATACTCCCGGGTATGACTTTAGGCAGTTTTTTTAAGAAATTCGTTTTATGTCTGATCAAAGCCCAATTCCATGAAGGTTGTGTGGAACGTGGAATCCTTTTATTTTCATTGCTTGTTAGGACTGTAGAAAAGAATATTGGTGCTGGGTGACTGAGAGACAGCCCGTGTGTGTGAAGTGGAGTATAGAGGGGATGAAGAGAAGGAAAGGAGAAGTACTACTAGATCCTGCTAAGTTTTGAAATTTTGATAGCATGAAGAATGAACAAGAGGAGAAGTAAAGATGGTATTAAAAAGAGTCCACTAGAACGTAATTTAGCAGTGGAAAAAGATTTGGGAGGAATGGCAGAGGGTAATTTTTCAAAGAAAGGTAATCGGATGAAATAGCCTACCCAATGGTAGCCTTGGTGTCAATTAGGAAGTGGTGAAAAGTGACCCCCGCTGAAACTTTATGATAGATTTTTACAGTTGATGTTATTTTGAAGCAAAGAAGAAAAATGAGATCCAGCCATATATGCAGACATGTTTTTTACCCTGAAGAATAAACCTGAGGGGCAGAAAGAATTGTGGCTTTTTTCTTTGGCCCCATAGGACCTTTAGTCCTAACTTTGGAAAGAGAAAAGAGGCAGAAAATAAAGAGCTGTCGTTCAGCATCCAGCATAGGGCAGAGATGTTTGAAATTGGCTCCAATGCACCAGGAAGATTGTGTCCTAGGTGTCCAAGACTTACAGCCGAGTTACTCCAGGCCAGCTCGAGTACACTCCCCCTCAGCCAACCACGCCGCCCCCTGAATGAAACCCAGATGGCAGTGAGGAGGAGGTGAGGGGACACTTTCAGAGACCCCCAGTGACAACCAACACAAGGAATAAAACCAAGAAAGCTTTGCCTTTAGTCCCCCGCTTATGGCAAGTCTTGAGTCCCCCAGGAGAAGCCATGTGGGTGAACATCTGCTTTTCTCCTAGTGAGCTGAACCGTTGGTGGGAAAAAGTTAAAACGTATAGAGAAAACCCAGGCAAAGTAGCAAAAAGATTGGAGTGCATAGTCAAGAATCAAGACCCAGAGTGAGGTGCTACTGATTTCATGTTGACAGAGCTAACAAAACCAGCAAAGAGTTGCTGATCAAGGTAGCCAGAGCACGTGCGCAGGGACAAATTGCTAGTGGAGCCTTACAAGGCACACTGGACCAGCTGTCTCCTATTGTAAGCCCTTTGTGGGACCCGAACGATGCAGGCAGCTGTGCAATGTTAACCAGATGCCAGGAACTAGTCAAATTTGAATTACAAAGTGCTAGTCCAAAAGCAATAAATTGGTCAGTAATAGATAATGTTACACAGGGCCAGCACGAGTCATCCACTGACTTTGTGGACAGGTTGTGAGCAGCTGCACATAAAGCGCAGCTCGGGATCCCTGGTCAGATACAGGAAAGCAGCAGTCCGTTTCCCTGATGTTAGGGCAATCTAGCCCAGGTGTCAGGCAGAAACTTCAGAGGCTGAAAGAGCCTGTAAAGAGAGACTTAAAGGCATTAATGAATAAAGCATCGAAAGCGTATATTGATAAAGAGAGAGAAAAAGAAAAAGAACTCCCTGCAGCCACGGTGGCAGCTCTGGATCAGCACCAGGGAGAGGACGCGCATGAAGCAGAAGCAGGGGCAAAAGTAGCAGAGGCAGAGGAGTTTCAAACCAGGCACAGACCAAGCTGGGGCCAAATCAATGTGCATATTGTAAGAAATAAGGACACTGGAAATAGGGCCAGTGCCCAGAGTTAGCAGACAAAGTACACAAAACTCTTGTAGCCGCTCTAGATGATAAGAAATGACCGAGACTGGCAGTTCTTACCCTAGCAGGCCACTGGTTAAAAGAAGGCTAAAGGATGATAAAGAGGTTGAATTTTTAATAAATAGTGGAATTTTCAATAAATAGTGGAAATTTTTCACTCTTGAATCAAGCACTGATCCCCAAAAGTGAGAACTATCTTCAAGCAATAGGAGCCACTGGCCAGCCAGAAAATGCATTCTTCCTGCAACCACTTAAATGGAAAATCAAGAAGAAACTGGCAATCCATCAGTTTCTTTATTTACCAAACGCACCCAAATCTGTCCTAGGCAGGGATTTGCGTGAAAATTTTGACACAACAGTTCTGTTTCGGAAAAGAAAAATTAAGTTGAAGGTACCTGAAGACAAATTGGTTTTAGCAGTAGGACTGACAATTGACACAAGACCAACAAACAAGAATAACTATTTAGAGCAAGTATTGAATCAGGTGTAGCCAAGAGTATGGGATATTGATAGCCCAGGAAAATCCAAACGAGCAGACCCAATTAAAATTGAGCTGCAGACATGAGTTAGGCCATAGTCAGAAAGCAATACCTTGAAGACTATAGGCTGGGAAAAGAACGGAGGCAACAATGAATAAATTCCTGCCATCAGGATTATTGGAAGAATGGGAGTCAAAATGTATTACTCCTAGATTAGCAATAAAGAAACCTCATGGAACTTAGAGACTAGTGCCAGATTTGCAGGCAATTAATGGTTTCTACCTTACTACCTTACTAGCTAAACTTGGAGATGATTTTATCTGGTGCGGGGAACGTCCATGGCCCGGTGCTGTCGAGAGCGGTTCCCTCTTGGTCTGAGAGACAGCTGCCCCAGCCCACCTTGCTCTCAGGCCCGGAGGTTGTAATGTGCGCTGGAGCGGCAGGCAAAGGAGGGCTCTTGACACCATGTCTGATCCAACAGGGTTTCTTGAAGGCAGGTCAGAGGGTGCAGGTTGGGTGAGGGTGAGAAGAGGGACAGGAGCAGGCAGCAGCACAACCACTGTAACACGACACATAAGGCAAGACACCTGCAAGCTGCTGGGGAAGCCCCAAGTCTGCTCAGTGACCCACGTGTGCCCTCAGCATTGGGACACCCACCTTTCCTGCAGTGACCCTCACGTCCCAGGGTCAGCAAATCAAGAGGCACCAGCCATCCTGTAGGTGACTCAGAGCGAGTGCAGTGGGTCACGGTGGCCAGGGGCCAGAAGCAGGCAGAAAGCCATCAGGGCTGGGGAAAAGGCTCTGCTCTGCTCTGCTTACAGCGTGGGCTGAGGGCCGGGAGAGCTGCATTTCCCCCTTGAGATGTGGGAGACGGGGCCTTTCACCCTCCTTACAGAGCTGCCCCTGGCTGCAGGCAGCCCAAGGAGTACGACGACAAAAGGCCGAGAGCAGCAAAGCAAAGAGCCAGCCCTGCACACATGGAGGTGGCCCAGGTGGCCCTGAAGGTGCCCGCTGCACTCTCATGTGGCCCTGCCCTGGGAATGACAGGAATGCCCTTTGTCCAAGAGGGCCTTTCTGTGGCCCCTCTGGGCTCCAAGCTGCTGCTCTTCTGGCTCAATGGGGCCTAAAGCCACAGAGCGGGGCCTCCCCCGGAGCAACAGGAGCAAGACTCGGCAAGCAGGCAGTGGAGCTCAATGCCTAAGGCTGAGGGGCGGGGGGCTCCAGTCTGGAGCACAGGCAGGCCACACGCCCAGCCCCGCAACTCCTGGCCTCAGAGGCCTGAAAGGCCAGGACCAGGGTTTCGTGCCTGATTCCAGGGTGTCACTCCAACCGGCCACCGAGGAAGCGCCAGAGCAGCTGGCTGTCAGGATCAAGGCGGCTGCCAGGAGGCTGCTTATGGCCTCTGCCAGCCCATTACTCAGGGCTTACCAGTGACTCAGGGTGTCCCCCAGCCCGGCCAAGCTTCCCGGCAGCAGCGCCACAGCCCCACAGCAGCTCCAGAGAAGCCCCATCCAGAGGCACCTGGGAGCCCTCAGCAAAGCAGCCAGCAGCACACGGGCAGGAGGATGCGGATGGCCCTTCCTGCGTGGCACAGGGCTTGTGGCCATCTCCAGGCACCGCTCTGACAGGGATCCCCGCAGCTCCTGCCCCTGCCCAGCCGCTCTGTTGGCAGCACAAAGGCTTCAGCAGAACCACCAGAGGCCAAGGGGCGTCTGGCCTTTTTCCCTGAAACACTGCACGCCTGGGCAGCTGGATGAGCACCCTTTTGCCCCTCTTCCCCTATGCCCTACGGACACTGTGCAGGAAAAGGAAGATCCCGGGACTCTGTGTATTGGAAGATACTCTATATTTACATTGTCAACAAAAAGGAAAATCCAAACACAAAAATCTAATAGAAGAACAAGAAAAGCCCTGCTGGCTCAATTGGCCCAGCAGACAGAGTCTTGCACAGATCATCTCTCTGAGGAGCTGCAGCAGAACAGCAAGGCAGTGCCCCACAGACGAGGCCGTTTCTTCCATGCACTGCGGAATTGATCTCGCAGCTTATGCCATGTGGAGTACGGAGCTCTCTGTACAGCGCGGAGAACTAAACAAGATTCAATTGCAGCATTTCTGATTGCGGGACTGCTGTCATAGGCCATTTCTTCAAGGGCTGCAAGAGAGAGGAACAGAGCCAAGGTCAGATCCCGGATGTGCAGGGAGCCGAGGTGAACCCCCTGGCAGGGTCATCCCGGCCGGCTCTTGCCATGGCCCGGAGGGAGCAGGGACCAAGGGGATCAGCCCAAAGCTGCTGGCCACAAATGCCACACGTGGCCCTGAAATGTCTGTGTGCTCTGGCCACGGGAGCAGAGCCCTCCGCAGCCGGGGCAGGGCTTGCAGCTTCCCGTGCCAGCCCCCGTGGTCAGCCCGCTGCCCTCACTCACTCACCACTGCAGATCAGCTGAAGCTCTTGCTGCTGCCCCCTCAGGTGCCGGCCGGCCATCCCTGTGAACACAGAGCCTGTCACGGCCCCAGCAGCACAACTCCCTGCCAGCGACGCTGTCGGCGCTGTGGCCACACGGGCTGCTGGCCCGGCAGGGCTCAGCCCGGGCCCTTGCCGCACGCTGCCGCCCAGGGGCACGGCTGCCAGAGGACGGCAGCAGCAATGCCCGGGCCAGGCGGGGCTCCACGGCGCCGGGCCCGGGTGGCGCTGCCGGGGCAGCAGGCGGGGCCGGGGCCGAGCTGCGGTGGGCAGGGGAGGGAGCGCGGGCTCGTGGCTCACCCATGAAGCTGACGGCCGCCTCTCGCAGGGGCTCCTGTGGGCTCTGCAGGTAGCGCAGGGCCCGGCGGAGGTGCTCGGCCGCTCGGCTCCTGTCCTCTGCCAGCTGGAGAGAGCAGCAGGAGGGAAGGGTTGGCGCGGGCTCAGGCCCCGGGCCGGGCGCTGCCTGCGTCCAGCCCCGGCCCTCCCCTGCCCGCAGAGCCCTGAGGCGTGGCCAGCAGCAGCTGGCGCCGGGCTCCCGAGGGGTGGGGCCAGAGGGCCGGCTGCTACCCGGGGAGCCGCGGTGCCGCCCCGCCGCCCTGCCGGGCCGGGACTGCGTGGGCACCCGGCTCGGGCCCACGGGAGCTTGGAGAAGAGCCTGCGTGGCCTCTGGGAGCAGCAGCGGGCAGGGGCACAGCTGCCAGCCCCGCAGACTGAGCACCGCCCTCAGGGGCCTTCTCCAGGCTGAGGCTGGGGTTTCTCGGCTGCTCTTACCAGGTACTCGCCAAACCTCTGATCCACCTGTAGCATTTGTTGGAGATCCCTCCTCTTGAGGAATCTGGCTGAAGAATGCAGCGTTTCCCGGGAGGCCTGGAGAGCAGCAGAGACGCACTGATGGCCCCACAGTGCAGGGCACAGGAGCCAACCTATGCCACAGGCTGGAGGAGGCTTCAGCCCACAAGGTGCCAGGGCAGGAGGCAGCGCAAGCCCCTGCCAGGGGGACAGCAGCTGGCCACAAGTGCTCACCTCAGCAACAGTCTGATTCTCATCATGGCAGTGGAAGTAGAGTGGGAGCAGGCTCTGGCGCACGTGGGACTTCAGGGCCTTTCTTCCCTCTTCTGTTAATAAGTCGAGCATCTCTTGATAGACAGACATGGAGCTCAGCTGCACCTGGATATCATCCTGTATGAAAGGGAAGGGCAAAAGAGCTGAGCATCAGCTGCTTCAGGCCCCCCAGGGCACAGGCCTGCATCTGCACAGGGCACCAAGTGTCCGGGCAGCAGCCAGTGGCCGTGGCTGTGGGCACAGAGCCTTACGTGGTCAAAGAGTGGCAGGAGCGCCTCAGCCAGCTGCAGGGCGATGGGGGTGGGTATTGGGGCACCATTATCCAGGAGCAAATATCTGAGTAGAAGAATGGTCATCCTGATCATGTCGCTATCATTTTCCTCCAGGAGCTCCACAAGACTTTCAGTCAGGCTCCGCATTTTTTCGGCCTGCGTGGAAGCCAACTTTGTGAAAGGCCGCCCTGCTGCCGCAGGGCCCAGAGGCTAAAGGCCTGTCCCGAAGCACTCGGGCAGCTGATGCGGGAGGCAGGAGAGCTGGGAGCAGCTGGCCCAGCGCCCGAAGGCCAGGCAAGGCTAAGCGACTGCTTTGCCCAGCCCCACGCTGCCTGCAGGGCTTCAGCCATGGGCCCATTCTCACCATCAAGGGATTCTTGCCCAGCACTACGAGGCCTCTGAGTGCCAAGTAACGCCTGGCCATGTGCTCGCTCTGCAGGTTCTGTGCCATGATCTCCAGAAGACTGTCACTGCATTCCCTCAAGTCCAGGCAGTCGAGGACCTGAAAGGGACAGGGCAGTGACAGGGGAGCCGGCCGGCAGGAGCCCAGAAGCGCACAGGGCCGGGCCCAGGCAGCAGCACATGGCCCAGGCAGCAGCACAGGGTACGGGCACGGGTGTCTTTGTCCTGGCAGCTGTGGCTACGAGAGGGCAGAGAGCTGGGAGGCAGCTCAGCAAGGCAGCGCTGGCCTTGAGGCTCACCTCCACAAGGAATGCCAGGGCAGGGAAATCCCAGTATGGCATCTCTTGGCCGAGCAGGGCGAGCAGGTAGAATGCCACCGCGGAACAGAAGTGTATGGCTAGACGGCGAATTTCTCTGAAGAGGGGAGAAAGGAAACAAGAGCCCTGAGGCAGTGGGGCAAACCTGTCCCAGGAGTGGCTCACCTAGTTCTCATCTTCCCCCAGCACCCTTCCAGCAAGGGGACCTGGGCCATTTGGGAGTTGGTTGCTGATGGGCAGCCTCCTCTCCCAGCCTTTTCCAGTCTGCTTGGCCGTCCCTCAGGGACAAGGCCCTCCTGCCCATTACCACGGGCACTTAGTGGGGCACCTGGGCACAGAGCACAAATGTCCGAGGCAGTGGGGAGAAGGGGGTCTCACCTGGCAAGCAGAGCCACGGCAAAGTGGTGAGTGTCAACAGAGAGCAGCGTGTCCCAGGCACACCTGCGTTCCATTGCCACCACCACATCCTCGCAGCGGAGCAGGCAGAGCAGGGACTTCAGGGTCCGCACTGCAAACCTGTGTGCAGAGCAAAGCCCAGGTCACACTGGCAGCACTGGCTCCTTGGCAGGCCACGTGGCAGGGACAGGAGGACTGGCACGGAGCACCTGTTGGGGCTGGTGGCAAGGCCATGCTCTTCCTGGCATGCCTTCCAGAAGATAAGGACCTCCTGTGGCGTATCCAGAGTGCTGAAGAACACTTGGAAGAGCAGATGCACAAATAGCTGGGGGAAATACAGCCTCAATATCCGTGGGAGACAGGGCACCTGAAGGATCTTCCACATCACCACAGTTGCCTGCAAAGGACAGAGCCCCCCGAGACAGCGCTCAGTGCCCAGGTGTGTGTGTGGCAGGGCCCGAGCGTGGCAGGGAGAGGCCAGGAGAGGCGCAGGGGGAGCACGGGGCCTGGTGGCCCTGAAGCTGCCCCTGGGCCAGGTTTCAGGCCAGCGCCTGATGCAGGGAGATGCAGTGGGGGAAGGAGGATGGAGAGCTGCTGGGGAGGCAGCCTTGGGGCCAGCAAAGGCCACTTGCAGAAACTCACAGCCAGGGCAAAGACAGCCGTTTGGCCCCCATCGGAGGTGATGGTGCTGTGCTCTGGCCAGCTCCCCAGCACATCCAGGAGTATCAGCTGTGCCAGCTCCGCAGTCCTGGCTGAGGCCATGATGGTCTTCCACATGGCCATGGCAGCTCTGCGGGGTTAGAGCTGTGTCTCAGGGGGGTCTCAGACACAGCACCGGGGCCAGCTGAGCTGGCTGCCACTTCTGCCACTGCCCACTGCCCCCCTGCCAGCAGCACCCAGACAGCCCAGCCCTGTGGGGACAGAGCCCTGAGAGGCAGCAAGGGAGCGTGGCAGCAGGCTCAGGAAAGGGAGCAGCCAGAGGGCCCTGGGACTCTCTGTTGGTCAGACACCTGGGGCAGGCTGTACAGGGTGATGGGCTGGGGAGCCCATCAGGGGCAGCTGGGCCCCATACCTGTCACAGGACGGGGCCACACGCAGGAGCGTCATGACGGCGTCCTTTGGCTGTGCTTCGGTGAGATGCAGCAGGGTCTTGTCCAGCCTGTGCTCAGCAGAATCATTGGCCGAGAGCCACTGGTGGATGTAGCTCACCATGGCAGGCACCTGGAGAAGGCACGGGAGACTTGGAAAGCTGCCAGAGAGAGCAATGTTCCCAGCTTCTCCAGAGGGGTGCTTCCCTTGCCACCACGCTGCCATGTGGCCTGAAAGGCTCTCAGCAACCAGCATGCGTGGCTTTGGAGGCCAAGCAATTCCTGGGGGGATCAAACCCTGGCCACAGGCTGCTTACTTGCTTGGGATTGTAAAAATCTTCCTCTACAAGCATAGCCAGCAGGGCAGCACTGCTCTTGCTTTGGAAGATGGGCGAGTATGGTCTGAGGCCTGCGCCCATGGTCTCTTCCTCCTCAATTCTCTTGATGAAGTTGCAAACAAACTGTAGGAGAAGGGCAAGACGGCAGGGATGTTGCATGGAGTGCTGCACACACGGTGCTGGGCTGAGCAGGGAGAGCAGGCCCAGCCCAGTTGGGGATGGCTGCAGGTACCTGCGCTGTTCTGCGGAAGCGGCCAGGGCGGGACTCCTGCTCTTGTGTGCGCTCCGGGGCTGCATCTGGCAAAGAGCGAGCGCAACCAGAGATGAGGGGCTGCGGGAGGGGCCGGACTACACAGCCCAGCCCTGCGCTCCCCAGGCAGAGAGAGGCCCGGGATGCGCCAGGGGATGGAGCACAGCCACTGCGGGCTGTCTGCTTGGCCCCTCTTCCGTCCTGTCCGTGGGCATGTCCCCAGGGGATAGCATGGCATGGCATGGCCCAGCCCGGCACGGCAGGGAATGGCGTGGAGCCAAGCAGGCCGCAGGCACCAGTCCTGTGTCCCAGCTCTGCCACTTACCCTCATGTGGTGGCTGGAATGGCACCACCTCTTCAGTGTGCTGTGCCAGGGCAGCTGCAGGGCCTTCTTCCTCCTCCTCCACCCAGGCCAGCTTGGGCACTTTTGGGGGTCGCTGCTCCATGTCAGACTGGATTTGTGGCTATTTGCAGGAGAGGTGCCTTGGAAAAGCTCCAAGTCCTGCAGTCCTGCCTGGAAGGCACCGTCAAGAAAGAAGCCTCAGGAAGGCTACAGGACAGCAAGTCCTGCACTCGGTCTCAAGGGCTCCTGCCACAAGGACAGGAGACTCCTGTGAAGGATTGTGGTCTGGCCTTGAGGGCACCTGCAGAAGAAAAGCCTCAGGGAGACCACAGGTAAGAAGGTCCTGTGGTCTGGCCTGGAGCTCAGCTGCAGGAACAACGCCTCAGAAAAGCTCCGGGTGGGACGCGAAGGAGCGCGCTGTGCGGGGGCTCCTCACGGCACCGCTCTGTCCTGTCCTGTCCCGTGGTGTGCTCCGAGCACTGAGGCGTGCTCTTGTCACCGCCAGCTCCTATGTCACCCGGTGTCACAAAGGGCCCTTAGACACCCGGTTCCATTCAATGCCACGGTGACCGTGCTGCAGCGTGTCACCAAGGGCCCTTGCACACACTGCCGCCTGCCTCGGGGCTGCCCCCAGCCCACCCAAACTGGCCCAGGTTGGAAGGAATGCCTGGCCCCAGGTGTCTAAGCCAGGCCGACAAGATCTTTAGCAAGGGCCCTTTAGCAAGGGCTCAGAGCATCAGCAAAGGCTGCCCTGCTCTGCGGGCTCAGGGGCAGCAGAAGGAGCTCCCAAGGCTGCCGATGCAGCCGCGCTGGGAAGGGCACGGGACCTTCCAGGGAAACTGACACGGCCTCCTTGGGACACGTCCCGGCTGGTGGCCGTCCTAAACCTGCGGGTGTGACACGCACAAGGAACGTGTGGGCCCGGGCACGAAGGCTGCTCTGAGCCCTGGGGCCCGGGGAGCGCTGACATCAGCAGGTGTGGCAGAGTCGCCGGCCAAGCAGACCCGCCACCCCTCGAGCCCCTGGCAGCGCTGGTGCCCGAAAGACCTGTGCCCCCGGGGGGCTTCTGTGCCAGAGAGAGCCAAAGCCCACGTGCATTGGGGGCTGTGCTCCTTCCTGCAGGGGCTGATGGCAGGAGCACCTGGAGCAACTGCTGGCACACTTGGTCTCTGTCAGATGATGTTGCTCCTTCCCGCAATGAATTTTTCTCATGGAAGGCATTGGCAGTAGCAGCAGAGCACCATCCATTGCTGAGTTTCCCGGGGCAATTAGATTACAAAGTAACAGTCTGAAATTTCCTTGTGCCTTTCTCACTCTCTTGCCTGCATTCTGGGACAAATAGAATCTGCCCAGCCTCTGCTATTCTCGGCTTCAGTTGCTGCATATCTGGCTCCGGCAGCTCCCGTCCAAACAAAACCGTGTCCCTGCTGAGCACAGCAATGAGTGGCCACAAAGTGGGAAGTTCAGAGGATAAGGATAACTGTGGGAGGACAAGCTGTTCTGTGTCTCTGATGATGGTGCCCACACGCTAAAGCAGCAGCCAAGAGAAGTGCGGGAAGCAGATGGGCGCGGTTTTGGGCAGGACAATAGAAAAAGATATGAAGCCTTTAGCCAGAATGCAAAGGAGGACTGCAAGGATGGAGTGTGGTCTGGAGGGGAAGCCCCAGTTGCAGCTGAGGCCACTTTCTTCTGCCTGGAGGAGAGTAAAGGGCACCATTGTGGTCTTCACCATCCTCCTGAGGGGAATCGGAGGGGCTGCTGCAGCTCTCGTCACTGTTGGGAGCAGTGACAGCACTGGAGAAAAGGGCAGAGGGCAGGGAGCCGGGACAGGGCAAGTTTGATTTCCATATCAGGAACAGGTTTTTCAGCCAGAGCACGGTCAGGCACTGGGACAGGTTCCCCATTGACGCAGCCCAACGGAGCCCGGGCTGGCTCTTGGGAAAAGTGCGGCGCTGCGCCAGGAGTGGGGAACGGCCAAGGCGTGGGTTCTGCCTGCGGCTGAAGCTGATGTGTCACTGCTCAGTGGTTCGGGATCTACTAAGTGCAGCACGGAGCAGGCAAAAGAGAAGGAGGAGGCTCCTGGATAGGGAGGTTCCAGAGGCAAAGGTTTATTCCAAGGGAAGGATTCAGCAGCAAAGAGGCGCCAGCACTTCTGTGCATGGGATTTTATAGGGGTGCAACTCGGGCGGTGGATACAGAGGATTGATCAATAAGGAATCTGCAGGGAATGAGCCAGGGGATTACATCAATTGCTTGGGACTAATTAGGTCAGACGGGAGGAGAAGGTAGGTCACCTTGGCCAGTGGGGCTTGCAGCAACAGGGGAATTCCAAAGGGGTGGTGCAGTCAGGGATTGGTCCAAGGCAAAAACAAAACTGACAGGGAAGGTTCAGGACTAAAGAGCTGCATGATCTTGACAGGCAGGGAAGGAGCTGGAACAAAGAGTGGGCAATGGCATGAGGGACAGCTTTGACGGAGGGCAAAACCTAGCTGTAAAGCAACGTGGGGAAAGCACGGGCAACGTGAAAACAAACCATCATACGCTAACTGACAAATAAACACCAACCGGAACAGCCCAGGGAAATGGGCACAGCACCGAGCTCGTCTGACTTTGAGAAGTGTTTGAACAACATCGAGCAGTCACTCAATCTTTTAGACACTACATCAAAAGTCAAGGGTTGTGAACTCCAGGTTGACACGAGTATATACTCCCGGGTATGACTTTAGGCAGTTTTTTTAAGAAATTCGTTTTATGTCTGATCAAAGCCCAATTCCATGAAGGTTGTGTGGAACGTGGAATCCTTTTATTTTCATTGCTTGTTAGGACTGTAAAAAAGAATATTGGTGCTGGGTGACTGAGAGACAGCCCGTGTGTGTGAAGTGGAGTATAGAGGGGATGAAGAGAAGGAAAGGAGAAGTACTACTAGATCCTGCTAAGTTTTGAAATTTTGATAGCATGAAGAATGAACAAGAGGAGAAGTAAAGATGGTATTAAAAAGAGTCCACTAGAACGTAATTTAGCAGTGGAGAAAGATTTGGGAGGAATGGCAGAGGGTAATTTTTCAAAGAAAGGTAATCGGATGAAATAGCCTACCCAATGGTAGCCTTGGTGTCATTTAGGAAGTGGTGAAAAGTGACCCCCACTGAAACTTTATGATAGATTTTTACAGTTGATGTTATTTTGAAGCAAAGAAGAAAAATGAGATCCAGCCATATATGCAGACATGTTTTTTTACCCTGAAGAATAAACCTGAGGGGCAGAAAGAATTGTGGCTTTTTTCTTTGGCCCCATAGGACCTTTAGTCCTAACTTTGGAAAGAGAAAAGAGGCAGAAAATAAAGAGCTGTCGTTCAGCATCCAGCATAGGGCAGAGATGTTTGAAATTGGCTCCAATGCACCAGGAAGATTGTGTCCTAGGTGTCCAAGACTTACAGCCGAGTTACTCCAGGCCAGCTTGAGTACACTCCCCCTCAGCCAGCCACGCCGCCCCCTGAATGAAACCCAGATGGCAGTGAGGAGGAGGTGAGGGGACACTTTCAGAGACCCCCAGTGACAACCAACACAAGGAATAAAACCAAGAAAGCTTTGCCTTTAGTCCCCCGCTTATGGCAAGTCTTGAGTCCCCCAGGAGAAGCCATGTGGGTGAACATCTGCTTTTCTCCTAGTGAGCTGAACCGTTGGTGGGAAAAAGTTAAAACGTATAGAGAAAACCCAGGCAAAGTAGCAAAAAGATTGGAGTGCATAGTCAAGAATCAAGACCCAGAGTGAGGTGCTACTGATTTCATGTTGACAGAGCTAACAAAACCAGCAAAGAGTTGCTGATCAAGGTAGCCAGAGCACGCGCGCAGGGACAAATTGCTAGTGGAGCCTTACAAGGCACACTGGACCAGCTGTCTCCTATTGTAAGCCCTTTGTGGGACCCGAACGATGCAGGCAGCTGTGCAATGTTAACCAGATGCCAGGAACTAGTCAAATTTGAATTACAAAGTGCTAGTCCAAAAGCAATAAATTGGTCAGTAATAGATAATGTTACACAGGGCCAGCACGAGTCATCCACTGACTTTGTGGACAGGTTGTGAGCAGCTGCACATAAAGCGCAGCTCGGGATCCCTGGTCGGATACAGGAAAGCAGCAGTCCGTTTCCCTGATGTTAGGGCAATCTAGCCCAGGTGTCAGGCAGAAACTTCAGAGGCTGAAAGAGCCTGTAAAGAGAGACTTAAAGGCATTAATGAGAAAAGCATCGAAAGCGTATGATGATAAAGAGAGAGAAAAAGAAAAAGAACTCCCTGCAGCCATGGTGGCAGCTCTGGATCAGCACCAGGGAGAGGACGCGCATGAAGCAGAAGCAGGGGCAAAAGTAGCAGAGGCAGAGGAGTTTCAAACCAGGCACAGACCAAGCTGGGGCCAAATCAATGTGCATATTGTAAGAAATAAGGACACTGGAAATAGGGCCAGTGCCCAGAGTTAGCAGACAAAGTACACAAAACTCTTGTAGCCGCTCTAGATGATAAGAAATGACCGAGACTGGCAGTTCTTACCCTAGCAGGCCACTGGTTAAAAGAAGGCTAAAGGATGATAAAGAGGTTGAATTTTTAATAAATAGTGGAATTTTCAATAAATAGTGGAAATTTTTCACTCTTGAATCAAGCACTGATCCCCAAAAGTGAGAACTATCTTCAAGCAATAGGAGATAGCAACTGGCCAGCCAGAAAATGCATTCCTCCTGCAACCACTTAAATGGAAAATCAAGAAGAAACTGGCAATCCATCAGTTTCTTTATTTACCAAACGCACCCAAATCTGTCCTAGGCAGGGATTTGCTTGAAAATTTTGACACAACAGTTCTGTTTCGGAAAAGAAAAATTAAGTTGAAGGTACCTGAAGACAAATTGGTTTTAGCAGTAGGACTGACAATTGACACAAGACCAACAAACAAGAATAACTATTTAGAGCAAGTATTGAATCAGGTGTAGCCAAGAGTATGGGATATTGATAGCCCAGGAAAATCCAAACGAGCAGACCCAATTAAAATTGAGCTGCAGACATGAGTTAGGCCATAGTCAGAAAGCAATACCTTGAAGACTATAGGCTGGGAAAAGAACGGAGGCAACAATGAATAAATTCCTGCCATCAGGATTATTGGAAGAATGGGAGTCAAAATGTATTACTCCTAGATTAGCAATAAAGAAACCTCATGGAACTTAGAGACTAGTGCCAGATTTGCAGGCAATTAATGGTTTCTACCTTACTACCTTACTAGCTAAACTTGGAGATGATTTTATCTGGTGCGGGGAACGTCCATGGCCCGGTGCTGTCGAGAGCGGTTCCCTCTTGGTCTGAGAGACCAGCTGCCCCAGCCCACCTTGCTCTCAGGCCCGGAGGTTGTAATGTGCGCTGGAGCGGCAGGCGAAGGAGGGCTCTTGACACCATGTCTGATCCAACAGGGTTTCTTGAAGGCAGGTCAGAAGGTGCAGGTTGGGTGAGGGTGAGAAGAGGGACAGGAGCAGGCAGCAGCACAACCACTGTAACACGACACATAAGGCAAGACACCTGCAAGCTGCTGGGGAAGCCCCAAGTCTGCTCAGTGACCCACGTGTGCCCTCAGCATTGGGACACCCACCTTTCCTGCAGTGACCCTCACGTCCCAGGGTCAGCAAATCAAGAGGCACCAGCCATCCTGTAGGTGACTCAGAGCGAGTGCAGTGGGTCACGGTGGCCAGGGGCCAGAAGCAGGCAGAAAGCCATCAGGGCTGGGGAAAAGGCTCTGCTCTGCTCTGCTTACAGCGTGGGCTGAGGGCCGGGAGAGCTGCATTTCCCCCTTGAGATGTGGGAGACGGGGCCTTTCACCCTCCTTACAGAGCTGCCCCTGGCTGCAGGCAGCCCAAGGAGTACGACGACAAAAGGCCGAGAGCAGCAAAGCAAAGAGCCAGCCCTGCACACATGGAGGTGGCCCAGGTGGCCCTGAAGGTGCCCGCTGCACTCTCATGTGGCCCTGCCCTGGGAATGACAGGAATGCCCTTTGTCCAAGAGGGCCTTTCTGTGGCCCCTCTGGGCTCCAAGCTGCTGCTCTTCTGGCTAAATGGGGCCTAAAGCCACAGAGCGGGGCCTCCCCCGGAGCAACAGGAGCAAGACTCGGCAAGCAGGCAGTGGAGCTCAATGCCTAAGGCTGAGGGGCGGGGGGCTCCAGTCTGGAGCACAGGCAGGCCACACGCCC
Source organism: Ammospiza nelsoni (assembly GCF_027579445.1). Classification (NCBI taxonomy): domain Eukaryota; kingdom Metazoa; phylum Chordata; class Aves; order Passeriformes; family Passerellidae; genus Ammospiza; species Ammospiza nelsoni. The sequence continues at coordinate 60,199,475 of NC_080669.1, forward strand.
AGCCCCGCAACTCCTGGCCTCAGAGGCCTGAAAGGCCAGGACCAGGGTTTCGTGCCTGATTCCAGGGGGTCCCTCCAACCGGCCACCGAGGAAGCGCCAGAGCAGCCGGCTGTCAGGATCAAGGCGGCTGCCAGGAGGCTGCTTATGGCCTCTGCCAGCCCATTACTCAGGGCTTACCAGTGACTCAGGGTGTCCCCCAGCCCGGCCAAGCTTCCCGGCAGCAGCGCCACAGCCCCACAGCAGCTCCAGAGAAGCCCCATCCAGAGGCACCTGGGAGCCCTCAGCAAAGCAGCCAGCAGCACACAGGCAGGAGGATGCGGATGGCCCTTCCTGCGTGGCACAGGGCTTGTGGCCATCTCCAGGCACCGCTCTGGCAGGGATCCCCGCAGCTCCTGCCCCTGCCCAGCCGCTCTGTTGGCAGCACAAAGGCTTCAGCAGAACCACCAGAGGCCAAGGGGCTTCTGGCCTTTTTCCCTGAAACACTGCACGCCTGGGCAGCTGGATGAGCACCCTTTTGCCCCTCTTCCCCTATGCCCTACGGACACTGTGCAGGAAAAGGAAGATCCCAGGACTCTGTGTATTGGAAGATACTCTATATTTACATTGTCAACAAAAAGGAAAATCCAAACACAAAAATCTAATAGAAGAACAAGAAAAGCCCTGCTGGCTCAATTGGCCCAGCAGACAGAGTCTTGCGCAGATCATCTCTCTGAGGAGCTGCAGCAGAACAGCAAGGCAGTGCCCCACAGACGAGGCCGTTTCTTCCATGCACTGCGGAATTGATCTCGCAGCTTATGCCATGTGGAGTAAGGAGCTCTCTGTACAGCGCGGAGAACTAAACAAGATTCAATTGCAGCATTTCTGATTGCGGGACTGCTGTCATAGGCCATTTCTTCAAGGGCTGCAAGAGAGAGGAACAGAGCCAAGGTCAGATCCCGGATGTGCAGGGAGCCGAGGTGAACCCCCTGGCAGGGTCATCCCGGCCGGCTCTTGCCATGGCCCGGAGGGAGCAGGGACCAAGGGGATCAGCCCAAAGCTGCTGGCCACAAATGCCACACGTGGCCCTGAAATGTCTGTGTGCTCTGGCCACGGGAGCAGAGCCCTCCGCAGCCGGGGCAGGGCTTGCAGCTTCCCGTGCCAGCCCCCGTGGTCAGCCCGCTGCCCTCACTCACTCACCACTGCAGATCAGCTGAAGCTCTTGCTGCTGCCCCCTCAGGTGCCGGCCGGCCATCCCTGTGAACACAGAGCCTGTCACGGCCCCAGCAGCACAACTCCCTGCCAGCGACGCTGTCGGCGCTGTGGCCACACGGGCTGCTGGCCCGGCAGGGCTCAGCCCGGGCCCTTGCCGCACGCTGCCGCCCAGGGGCACGGCTGCCAGAGGACGGCAGCAGCAATGCCCGGGCCAGGCGGGGCTCCACGGCGCCGGGCCCGGGTGGCGCTGCCGGGGCAGCAGGCGGGGCCGGGGCCGAGCTGCGGTGGGCAGGGGAGGGAGCGCGGGCTCGTGGCTCACCCATGAAGCTGACGGCCGCCTCTCGCAGGGGCTCCTGTGGGCTCTGCAGGTAGCGCAGGGCCCGGCGGAGGTGCTCGGCCGCTCGGCTCCTGTCCTCTGCCAGCTGGAGAGAGCAGCAGGAGGGAAGGGTTGGCGCGGGCTCAGGCCCCGGGCCGGGCGCTGCCTGCGTCCAGCCCCGGCCCTCCCCTGCCCGCAGAGCCCTGAGGCGTGGCCAGCAGCAGCTGGCGCCGGGCTCCCGAGGGGTGGGGCCAGAGGGCCGGCTGCTACCCGGGGAGCCGCGGTGCCGCCCCGCCGCCCTGCCGGGCCGGGACTGCGTGGGCACCCGGCTCGGGCCCACGGGAGCTTGGAGAAGAGCCTGCGTGGCCTCTGGGAGCAGCAGCGGGCAGGGGCACAGCTGCCAGCCCCGCAGACTGAGCACCGCCCTCAGGGGCCTTCTCCAGGCTGAGGCTGGGGTTTCTCGGCTGCTCTTACCAGGTACTCGCCAAACCTCTGATCCACCTGTAGCATTTGTTGGAGATCCCTCCTCTTGAGGAATCTGGCTGAAGAATGCAGCGTTTCCCGGGAGGCCTGGAGAGCAGCAGAGACGCACTGATGGCCCCACAGTGCAGGGCACAGGAGCCAACCTATGCCACAGGCTGGAGGAGGCTTCAGCCCACAAGGTGCCAGGGCAGGAGGCAGCGCAAGCCCCTGCCAGGGGGACAGCAGCTGGCCACAAGTGCTCACCTCAGCAACAGTCTGATTCTCATCATGGCAGTGGAAGTAGAGTGGGAGCAGGCTCTGGCGCACGTGGGACTTCAGGGCCTTTCTTCCCTCTTCTGTTAATAAGTCGAGCATCTCTTGATAGACAGACATGGAGCTCAGCTGCACCTGGATATCATCCTGTATGAAAGGGAAGGGCAAAAGAGCTGAGCATCAGCTGCTTCAGGCCCCCCAGGGCACAGGCCTGCATCTGCACAGGGCACCAAGTGTCCGGGCAGCAGCCAGTGGCCGTGGCTGTGGGCACAGAGCCTTACGTGGTCAAAGAGTGGCAGGAGCGCCTCAGCCAGCTGCAGGGCGATGGGGGTGGGTATTGGGGCACCATTATCCAGGAGCAAATATCTGAGTAGAAGAATGGTCATCCTGATCATGTCGCTATCATTTTCCTCCAGGAGCTCCACAAGACTTTCAGTCAGGCTCCGCATTTTTTCGGCCTGCGTGGAAGCCAACTTTGTGAAAGGCCGCCCTGCTGCCGCAGGGCCCAGAGGCTAAAGGCCTGTCCCGAAGCACTCGGGCAGCTGATGCGGGAGGCAGGAGAGCTGGGAGCAGCTGGCCCAGCGCCCGAAGGCCAGGCAAGGCTAAGCGACTGCTTTGCCCAGCCCCACGCTGCCTGCAGGGCTTCAGCCATGGGCCCATTCTCACCATCAAGGGATTCTTGCCCAGCACTACGAGGCCTCTGAGTGCCAAGTAACGCCTGGCCATGTGCTCGCTCTGCAGGTTCTGTGCCATGATCTCCAGAAGACTGTCACTGCATTCCCTCAAGTCCAGGCAGTCGAGGACCTGAAAGGGACAGGGCAGTGACAGGGGAGCCGGCCGGCAGGAGCCCAGAAGCGCACAGGGCCGGGCCCAGGCAGCAGCACATGGCCCAGGCAGCAGCACAGGGCACAGGCACAGGTGTCTTTGTCCTGGCAGCTGTGGCTACGAGAGGGCAGAGAGCTGGGAGGCAGCTCAGCAAGGCAGCGCTGGCCTTGAGGCTCACCTCCACAAGGAATGCCAGGGCAGGGAAATCCCAGTATGGCATCTCTTGGCCGAGCAGGGCGAGCAGGTAGAATGCCACCGCGGAACAGAAGTGTATGGCTAGACGGCGAATTTCTCTGAAGAGGGGAGAAAGGAAACAAGAGCCCTGAGGCAGTGGGGCAAACCTGTCCCAGGAGTGGCTCACCTAGTTCTCATCTTCCCCCAGCACCCTTCCAGCAAGGGGACCTGGGCCATTTGGGAGTTGGTTGCTGATGGGCAGCCTCCTCTCCCAGCCTTTTCCAGTCTGCTTGGCCGTCCCTCAGGGACAAGGCCCTCCTGTCCATTACCACGGGCACTTAGTGGGGCACCTGGGCACAGAGCACAAATGTCCGAGGCAGTGGGGAGAAGGGGGTCTCACCTGGCAAGCAGAGCCACGGCAAAGTGGTGAGTGTCAACAGAGAGCAGCGTGTCCCAGGCACACCTGCGTTCCATTGCCACCACCACATCCTCGCAGCGGAGCAGGCAGAGCAGGGACTTCAGGGTCCGCACTGCAAACCTGTGTGCAGAGCAAAGCCCAGGTCACACTGGCAGCACTGGCTCCTTGGCAGGCCACGTGGCAGGGACAGGAGGACTGGCACGGAGCACCTGTTGGGGCTGGTGGCAAGGCCATGCTCTTCCTGGCATGCCTTCCAGAAGATAAGGACCTCCTGTGGCGTATCCAGAGTGCTGAAGAACACTTGGAAGAGCAGATGCACAAATAGCTGGGGGAAATACAGCCTCAATATCCGTGGGAGACAGGGCACCTGGAGGATCTTCCACATCACCACAGTTGCCTGCAAAGGACAGAGCCCCCCGAGACAGCGCTCAGTGCCCAGGTGTGTGTGTGGCAGGGCCCGAGCGTGGCAGGGAGAGGCCAGGAGAGGCGCAGGGGGAGCACGGGGCCTGGTGGCCCTGAAGCTGCCCCTGGGCCAGGTTTCAGGCCAGCGCCTGATGCAGGGAGATGCAGTGGGGGAAGGAGGATGGAGAGCTGCTGGGGAGGCAGCCTTGGGGCCAGCAAAGGCCACTTGCAGAAACTCACAGCCAGGGCAAAGACAGCCGTTTGGCCCCCATCGGAGGTGCAGGTGCTGTGCTCTGGCCAGCTCCCCAGCACATCCAGGAGTATCAGCTGTGCCAGCTCCGCAGTCCTGGCTGAGGCCATGATGGTCTTCCACATGGCCATGGCAGCTCTGCGGGGTTAGAGCTGTGTCTCAGGGGGGTCTCAGACACAGCACCGGGGCCAGCTGAGCTGGCTGCCACTTCTGCCACTGCCCACTGCCCCCCTGCCAGCAGCACCCAGACAGCCCAGCCCTGTGGGGACAGAGCCCTGAGAGGCAGCAAGGGAGCGTGGCAGCAGGCTCAGGAAAGGGAGCAGCCAGAGGGCCCTGGGACTCTCTGTTGGTCAGACACCTGGGGCAGGCTGTACAGGGTGATGGGCTGGGGAGCCCATCAGGGGCAGCTGGGCCCCATACCTGTCACAGGACGGGGCCACACGCAGGAGCGTCATGACGGCGTCCTTTGGCTGTGCTTCGGTGAGATGCAGCAGGGTCTTGTCCAGCCTGTGCTCAGCAGAATCATTGGCCGAGAGCCACTGGTGGATGTAGCTCACCATGGCAGGCACCTGGAGAAGGCACGGGAGACTTGGAAAGCTGCCAGAGAGAGCAATGTTCCCAGCTTCTCCAGAGGGGTGCTTCCCTTGCCACCACGCTGCCATGTGGCCTGAAAGGCTCTCAGCAACCAGCATGCGTGGCTTTGGAGGCCAAGCAATTCCTGGGGGGATCAAACCCTGGCCACAGGCTGCTTACTTGCTTGGGATTGTAAAAATCTTCCTCTACAAGCATAGCCAGCAGGGCAGCACTGCTCTTGCTTTGGAAGATGGGCGAGTATGGTCTGAGGCCTGCGCCCATGGTCTCTTCCTCCTCAATTCTCTTGATGAAGTTGCAAACAAACTGTAGGAGAAGGGCAAGAAGGCAGGGATGTTGCATGGAGTGCTGCACACACGGTGCTGGGCTGAGCCGGGAGAGCAGGCCCAGCCCAGTTGGGGATGGCTGCAGGTACCTGCGCTGTTCTGCGGAAGCGGCCAGGGCGGGACTCCTGCTCTTGTGTGCGCTCCGGGGCTGCATCTGGCAAAGAGCGAGCGCAGCCAGAGATGAGGGGCTGCGGGAGGGGCCGGACTACACAGCCCAGCCCTGCGCTTCCCAGGCAGAGAGAGGCCCGGGATGCGCCAGGGGATGGAGCACAGCCACTGCGGGCTGTCTGCTCGGCCCCTCTTCCGTCCTGTCCGTGGGCATGTCCCCAGGGGATAGCATGGCATGGCATGGCCCAGCCCGGCACGGCAGGGAATGGCGTGGAGCCAAGCAGGCCGCAGGCACCAGTCCTGTGTCCCAGCTCTGCCACTTACCCTCATGTGGTGGCTGGAATGGCACCACCTCTTCAGTGTGCTGTGCCAGGGCAGCTGCAGGGCCTTCCTCCTCCTCCTCCACCCAGGCCAGCTTGGGCACTTTTGGGGGTCGCTGCTCCATGTCAGACTGGATTTGTGGCTATTTGCAGGAGAGGTGCCTTGGAAAAGCTCCAAGTCCTGCAGTCCTGCCTGGAAGGCACCGTCAAGAAAGAAGCCTCAGGAAGGCTACAGGACAGCAAGTCCTGCACTCGGTCTCAAGGGCTCCTGCCACAAGGACAGGAGACTCCTGTAAAGGATTGTGGTCTGGCCTCGAGGGCACCTGCAGAAGAAAAGCCTCAGGGAGACCACAGGTAAGAAGGTCCTGTGGTCTGGCCTGGAGCTCAGCTGCAGGAACAACGCCTCAGAAAAGCTCCGGGTGGGACGCGAAGGAGCGTGCTGTGCGGGGGCTCCTCACGGCACCGCTCTGTCCTGTCCTGTCCCGTGGTGTGCTCCGAGCACTGAGGCGTGCTCTTGTCACCGCCAGCTCCTATGTCACCCGGTGTCACAAAGGGCCCTTAGACACCCGGTTCCATTCGATGCCACGGTGACCGTGCTGCAGCGTGTCACCAAGGGCCCTTGCACACACTGCCGCCTGCCTCGGGGCTGCCCCCAGCCCACCCAAACTGGCCCAGGTTGGAAGGAATGCCTGGCCCCAGGTGTCTAAGCCAGGCCAACAAGATCTTTAGCAAGGGCCCTTTAGCAAGGGCTCAGAGCATCAGCAAAGGCTGCCCTGCTCTGCGGGCTCAGGGGCAGCAGAAGGAGCCCCCAAGGCTGCCGATGCAGCCGCGCTGGGAAGGGCACGGGACCTTCCAGGGAAACTGACACGGCCTCCTTGGGACACGTCCCGGCTGGTGGCCGTCCTAAACCTGCGGGTGTGACACGCACAAGGAACGTGTGGGCCCGGGCACGAAGGCTGCTCTGAGCCCTGGGGCCCGAGGAGCGCTGACATCAGCAGGTGTGGCAGAGTCGCCGGCCAAGCAGACCCGCCACCCCTCGAGCCCCTGGACGCGCTGGTGCCCGAAACACCTGTGCCCCCGGGGGGCTTCTGTGCCAGAGGGAGCCAAAGCCCACGTGCATTGGGGGCTGTGCTCCTTCCTGCAGGGGCTGATGGCAGGAGCACCTGGAGCAACTGCTGGCACACTTGGTCTCTGTCAGATGATGTTGCTCCTTCCCGCAATGAATTTTTCTCATGGAAGGCATTGGCAGTAGCAGCAGAGCACCATCCATTGCTGAGTTTCCCGGGGCAATTAGATTACAAAGTAACAGTCTGAAATTTCCTTGTGCCTTTCTCACTCTCTTGCCTGCATTCTGGGACAAATAGAATCTGCCCAGCCTCTGCTATTCTCGGCTTCAGTTGCTGCATATCTGGCTCCGGCAGCTCCCGTCCAAACAAAACCGTGTCCCTGCTGAGCACAGCAATGAGTGGCCACAAAGTGGGAAGTTCAGAGGATAAGGATAACTGTGGGAGGACAAGCTGTTCTGTGTCTCTGATGATGGTGCCCACACGCTAAAGCAGCAGCCAAGAGAAGTGCGGGAAGCAGATGGGCGCGGTTTTGGGCAGGACAATAGAAAAAGATATGAAGCCTTTAGCCAGAATGCAAAGGAGGACTGCAAGGATGGAGTGTGGTCTGGAGGGGAAGCCCCAGTTGCAGCTGAGGCCACTTTCTTCTGCCTGGAGGAGAGTAAAGGGCACCATTGTGGTCTTCACCATCCTCCTGAGGGGAATCGGAGGGGCTGCTGCAGCTCTCGTCACTGTTGGGAGCAGTGACAGCACTGGAGAAAAGGGCAGAGGGCAGGGAGCCGGGACAGGGCAAGTTTGATTTCCATATCAGGAACAGGTTTTTCAGCCAGAGCACGGTCAGGCACTGGGACAGGTTCCCCATTGACGCAGCCCAACGGAGCCCGGGCTGGCTCTTGGGAAAAGTGCGGCGCTGCGCCAGGAGTGGGGAACGGCCAAGGCGTGGGTTCTGCCTGCGGCTGAAGCTGATGTGTCACTGCTCAGTGGTTCGGGATCTACTAAGTGCAGCACGGAGCAGGCAAAAGAGAAGGAGGAGGCTCCTGGATAGGGAGGTTCCAGAGGCAAAGGTTTATTCCAAGGGAAGGATTCAGCAGCAAAGAGGCGCCAGCACTTCTGTGCATGGGATTTTATAGGGGTACAACTCGGGCGGTGGATACAGAGGATTGATCAATAAGGAATCTGCAGGGAATGAGCCAGGGGATTACATCAATTGCTTGGGACTAATTAGGTCAGATGGGAGGAGAAGGTAGGTCACCTTGGCCAGTGGGGCTTGCAGCAACAGGGGAATTCCAAAGGGGTGGTGCAGTCAGGGATTGGTCCAAGGCAAAAACAAAACTGACAGGGAAGGTTCAGGACTAAAGAGCTGCATGATCTTGACAGGCAGGGAAGGAGCTGGAACAAAGAGTGGGCAATGGCATGAGGGACAGCTTTGACGGAGGGCAAAACCTAGCTGTAAAGCAACGTGGGGAAAGCACGGGCAACGTGAAAACAAACCATCATACGCTAACTGACAAATAAACACCAACCGGAACAGCCCAGGGAAATGGGCACAGCACCGAGCTCGTCTGACTTTGAGAAGTGTTTGAACAACATCGAGCAGTCACTCAATCTTTTAGACACTACATCAAAAGTCAAGGGTTGTGAACTCCAGGTTGACACGAGTATATACTCCCGGGTATGACTTTAGGCAGTTTTTTTAAGAAATTCGTTTTATGTCTGATCAAAGCCCAATTCCATGAAGGTTGTGTGGAACGTGGAATCCTTTTATTTTCATTGCTTGTTAGGACTGTAGAAAAGAATATTGGTGCTGGGTGACTGAGAGACAGCCCGTGTGTGTGAAGTGGAGTATAGAGGGGATGAAGAGAAGGAAAGGAGAAGTACTACTAGATCCTGCTAAGTTTTGAAATTTTGATAGCATGAAGAATGAACAAGAGGAGAAGTAAAGATGGTATTAAAAAGAGTCCACTAGAACGTAATTTAGCAGTGGAGAAAGATTTGGGAGGAATGGCAGAGGGTAATTTTTCAAAGAAAGGTAATCGGATGAAATAGCCTACCCAATGGTAGCCTTGGTGTCAATTAGGAAGTGGTGAAAAGTGACCCCCGCTGAAACTTTATGATAGATTTTTACAGTTGATGTTATTTTGAAGCAAAGAAGAAAAATGAGATCCAGCCATATATGCAGACATGTTTTTTACCCTGAAGAATAAACCTGAGGGGCAGAAAGAATTGTGGCTTTTTTCTTTGGCCCCATAGGACCTTTAGTCCTAACTTTGGAAAGAGAAAACAGGCAGAAAATAAAGAGCTGTCGTTCAGCATCCAGCATAGGGCAGAGATGTTTGAAATTGGCTCCAATGCACCAGGAAGATTGTGTCCTAGGTGTCCAAGACTTACAGCCGAGTTACTCCAGGCCAGCTCGAGTACACTCCCCCTCAGCCAACCACGCCGCCCCCTGAATGAAACCCAGATGGCAGTGAGGAGGAGGTGAGGGGACACTTTCAGAGACCCCCAGTGACAACCAACACAAGGAATAAAACCAAGAAAGCTTTGCCTTTAGTCCCCCGCTTACGGCAAGTCTTGAGTCCCCCAGGAGAAGCCATGTGGGTGAACATCTGCTTTTCTCCTAGTGAGCTGAACCGTTGGTGGGAAAAAGTTAAAACGTATAGAGAAAACCCAGGCAAAGTAGCAAAAAGATTGGAGTGCATAGTCAAGAATCAAGACCCAGAGTGAGGTGCTACTGATTTCATGTTGACAGAGCTAACAAAACCAGCAAAGAGTTGCTGATCAAGGTAGCCAGAGCACGTGCGCAGGGACAAATTGCTAGTGGAGCCTTACAAGGCACACTGGACCAGCTGTCTCCTATTGTAAGCCCTTTGTGGGACCCGAACGATGCAGGCAGCTGTGCAATGTTAACCAGATGCCAGGAACTAGTCAAATTTGAATTACAAAGTGCTAGTCCAAAAGCAATAAATTGGTCAGTAATAGATAATGTTACACAGGGCCAGCACGAGTCATCCACTGACTTTGTGGACAGGTTGTGAGCAGCTGCAAATAAAGCACAGCTCGGGATCCCTGGTCGGATACAGGAAAGCAGCAGTCCGTTTCCCTGATGTTAGGGCAATCTAGCCCAGGTGTCAGGCAGAAACTTCAGAGGCTGAAAGAGCCTGTAAAGAGAGACTTAAAGGCATTAATGAGAAAAGCATCGAAAGCGTATGATGATAAAGAGAGAGAAAAAGAAAAAGAACTCCCTGCAGCCATGGTGGCAGCTCTGGATCAGCACCAGGGAGAGGACGCGCATGAAGCAGAAGCAGGGGCAAAAGTAGCAGAGGCAGAGGAGTTTCAAACCAGGCACAGACCAAGCTGGGGCCAAATCAATGTGCATATTGTAAGAAATAAGGACACTGGAAATAGGGCCAGTGCCCAGAGTTAGCAGACAAAGTACACAAAACTCTTGTAGCCGCTCTAGATGATAAGAAATGACCGAGACTGGCAGTTCTTACCCTAGCAGGCCACTGGTTAAAAGAAGGCTAAAGGATGATAAAGAGGTTGAATTTTTAATAAATAGTGGAATTTTCAATAAATAGTGGAAATTTTTCACTCTTGAATCAAGCACTGATCCCCAAAAGTGAGAACTATCTTCAAGCAATAGGAGATAGCAACTGGCCAGCCAGAAAATGCATTCTTCCTGCAACCACTTAAATGGAAAATCAAGAAGAAACTGGCAATCCATCAGTTTCTTTATTTACCAAACGCACCCAAATCTGTCCTAGGCAGGGATTTGCTTGAAAATTTTGACACAACAGTTCTGTTTCGGAAAAGAAAAATTAAGTTGAAGGTACCTGAAGACAAATTGGTTTTAGCAGTAGGACTGACAATTGACACAAGACCAACAAACAAGAATAACTATTTAGAGCAAGTATTGAATCAGGTGTAGCCAAGAGTATGGGATATTGATAGCCCAGGAAAATCCAAACGAGCAGACCCAATTAAAATTGAGCTGCAGACATGAGTTAGGCCATAGTCAGAAAGCAATACCTTGAAGACTATAGGCTGGGAAAAGAACGGAGGCAACAATGAATAAATTCCTGCCATCAGGATTATTGGAAGAATGGGAGTCAAAATGTATTACTCCTAGATTAGCAATAAAGAAACCTCATGGAACTTAGAGACTAGTGCCAGATTTGCAGGCAATTAATGGTTTCTACCTTACTACCTTACTAGCTAAACTTGGAGATGATTTTATCTGGTGCGGGGAACGTCCATGGCCCGGTGCTGTCGAGAGCGGTTCCCTCTTGGTCTGAGAGACCAGCTGCCCCAGCCCACCTTGCTCTCAGGCCCGGAGGTTGTAATGTGCGCTGGAGCGGCAGGCGAAGGAGGGCTCTTGACACCATGTCTGATCCAACAGGGTTTCTTGAAGGCAGGTCAGAGGGTGCAGGTTGGGTGAGGGTGAGAAGAGGGACAGGACCAGGCAGCAGCACAACCACTGTAACACGACACATAAGGCAAGACACCTGCAAGCTGCTGGGGAAGCCCCAAGTCTGCTCAGTGACCCACGTGTGCCCTCAGCATTGGGACACCCACCTTTCCTGCAGTGACCCTCACGTCCCAGGGTCAGCAAATCAAGAGGCACCAGCCATCCTGTAGGTGACTCAGAGCGAGTGCAGTGGGTCACGGTGGCCAGGGGCCAGAAGCAGGCAGAAAGCCATCAGGGCTGGGGAAAAGGCTCTGCTCTGCTCTGCTTACAGCGTGGGCTGAGGGCCGGGAGAGCTGCATTTCCCCCTTGAGATGTGGGAGACGGGGCCTTTCACCCTCCTTATAGAGCTGCCCCTGGCTGCAGGCAGCCCAAGGAGTACGACGACAAAAGGCCAAGAGCAGCAAAGCAAAGAGCCAGCCCTGCACACATGGAGGTGGCCCAGGTGGCCCTGAAGGTGCCCGCTGCACTCTCATGTGGCCCTGCCCTGGGAATGACAGGAATGCCCTTTGTCCAAGAGGGCCTTTCTGTGGCCCCTCTGGGCTCCAAGCTGCTGCTCTTCTGGCTCAATGGGGCCTAAAGCCACAGAGCGGGGCCTCCCCCGGAGCAACAGGAGCAAGACTCGGCAAGCAGGCAGTGGAGCTCAATGCCTAAGGCTGAGGGGCGGGGGGCTCCAGTCTGGAGCACAGGCAGGCCACACGCCCAGCCCCGCAACTCCTGGCCTCAGAGGCCTGAAAGGCCAGGACCAGGGTTTCGTGCCTGATTCCAGGGGGTCCCTCCAACCGGCCACCGAGGAAGCGCCAGAGCAGCCGGCTGTCAGGATCAAGGCGGCTGCCAGGAGGCTGCTTATGGCCTCTGCCAGCCCATTACTCAGGGCTTACCAGTGACTCAGGGTGTCCCCCAGCCCGGCCAAGCTTCCCCGCAGCAGCGCCACAGCCCCACAGCAGCTCCAGAGAAGCCCCATCCAGAGGCACCTGGGAGCCCTCAGCAAAGCAGCCAGCAGCACACGGGCAGGAGGATGCGGATGGCCCTTCCTGCGTGGCACAGGGTTTGTGGCCATCTCCAGGCACCGCTCTGGCAGGGATCCCCGCAGCTCCTGCCCCTGCCCAGCCGCTCTGTTGGCAGCACAAAGGCTTCAGCAGAACCACCAGAGGCCAAGGGGCGTCTGGCCTTTTTCCCTGAAACACTGCACGCCTGGGCAGCTGGATGAGCACCCTTTTGCCCCTCTTCCCCTATGCCCTACGGACACTGTGCAGGAAAAGGAAGATCCCGGGACTCTGTGTATTGGAAGATACTCTATATTTACATTGTCAACAAAAAGGAAAATCCAAACACAAAAATCTAATAGAAGAACAAGAAAACCCCTGCTGGCTCAATTGGCCCAGCAGACAGAGTCTTGCGCAGATCATCTCTCTGAGGAGCTGCAGCAGAACAGCAAGGCAGTGCCCCACAGACGAGGCCGTTTCTTCCATGCACTGCGGAATTGATCTCGCAGCTTATGCCATGTGGAGTACGGAGCTCTCTGTACAGCGCGGAGAACTAAACAAGATTCAATTGCAGCATTTCTGATTGCGGGACTGCTGTCATAGGCCATTTCTTCAAGGGCTGCAAGAGAGAGGAACAGAGCCAAGGTCAGATCCCGGATGTGCAGGGAGCCGAGGTGAACCCCCTGGCAGGGTCATCCCGGCCGGCTCTTGCCATGGCCCGGAGGGAGCAGGGACCAAGGGGATCAGCCCAAAGCTGCTGGCCACAAATGCCACACGTGGCCCTGAAATGTCTGTGTGCTCTGGCCACGGGAGCAGAGCCCTCCGCAGCCGGGGCAGGGCTTGCAGCTTCCCGTGCCAGCCCCCGTGGTCAGCCCGCTGCCCTCACTCACTCACCACTGCAGATCAGCTGAAGCTCTTGCTGCTGCCCCCTCAGGTGCCGGCCGGCCATCCCTGTGAACACAGAGCCTGTCACGGCCCCAGCAGCACAACTCCCTGCCAGCGACGCTGTCGGCGCTGTGGCCACACGGGCTGCTGGCCCGGCAGGGCTCAGCCCGGGCCCTTGCCGCACGCTGCCGCCCAGGGGCACGGCTGCCAGAGGACGGCAGCAGCAATGCCCGGGCCAGGCGGGGCTCCACGGCGCCGGGCCCGGGTGGCGCTGCCGGGGCAGCAGGCGGGGCCGGGGCCGAGCTGCGGTGGGCAGGGGAGGGAGCGCGGGCTCGTGGCTCACCCATGAAGCTGACGGCCGCCTCTCGCAGGGGCTCCTGTGGGCTCTGCAGGTAGCGCGGGGCCCGGCGCAGGTGCTCGGCCGCTCGGCTCCTGTCCTCTGCCAGCTGGAGAGAGCAGCAGGAGGGAAGGGTTGGCGCGGGCTCAGGCCCCGGGCCGGGTGCTGCCTGCGCCCAGCCCCGGCCCTCCCCTGCCCGCAGAGCCCTGAGGCGTGGCCAGCAGCAGCTGGCGCCGGGCTCCCGAGGGGTGGGGCCAGAGGGCCGGCTGCTACCCGGGGAGCCGCGGTGCCGCCCCGCCGCCCTGCCGGGCCGGGACTGCGTGGGCACCCGGCTCGGGCCCACGGGAGCTTGGAGAAGAGCCTGCGCGGCCTCTGGGAGCAGCAGCGGGCAGGGGCACAGCTGCCAGCCCCGCAGACTGAGCACCGCCCTCAGGGGCCTTCTCCAGGCTGAGGCTGGGGTTTCTCGGCTGCTCTTACCAGGTACTCGCCAAACCTCTGATCCACCTGTAGCATTTGTTGGAGATCCCTCCTCTTGAGGAATCTGGCTGAAGAATGCAGCGTTTCCCGGGAGGCCTGGAGAGCAGCAGAGACGCACTGATGGCCCCACAGTGCAGGGCACAGGAGCCAACCTATGCCACAGGCTGGAGGAGGCTGCAGCCCGCAAGGTGCCAGGGCAGGAGGCAGCGCAAACCCCTGCCAGGGGGACAGCAGCTGGCCACAAGTGCTCACCTCAGCAACAGTCTGATTCTCATCATGGCAGTGGAAGTAGAGTGGGAGCAGGCTCTGGCGCACGTGGGACTTCAGGGCCTTTCTTCCCTCTTCTGTTAATAAGTCGAGCATCTCTTGATAGACAGACATGGAGCTCAGCTGCACCTGGATATCATCCTGTATGAAAGGGAAGGGCAAAAGAGCTGAGCATCAGCTGCTTCAGGCCCCCCAGGGCACAGGCCTGCATCTGCACAGGGCACCAAGTGTCCGGGCAGCAGCCAGTGGCCGTGGCTGTGGGCACAGAGCCTTACGTGGTCAAAGAGTGGCAGGAGCGCCTCAGCCAGCTGCAGGGCGATGGGGGTGGGTATTGGGGCACCATTATCCAGGAGCAAATATCTGAGTAGAAGAATGGTCATCCTGATCATGTCGCTATCATTTTCCTCCAGGAGCTCCACAAGACTTTCAGTCAGGCTCCGCATTTTTTCGGCCTGCGTGGAAGCCAACTTTGTGAAAGGCCGCCCTGCTGCCGCAGGGCCCAGAGGCTAAAGGCCTGTCCCGAAGCACTCGGGCAGCTGATGCGGGAGGCAGGAGAGCTGGGAGCAGCTGGCCCAGCGCCCGAAGGCCAGGCAAGGCTAAGCGACTGCTTTGCCCAGCCCCACGCTGCCTGCAGGGCTTCAGCCATGGGCCCATTCTCACCATCAAGGGATTCTTGCCCAGCACTACGAGGCCTCTGAGTGCCAAGTAACGCCTGGCCATGTGCTCGCTCTGCAGGTTCTGTGCCATGATCTCCAGAAGACTGTCACTGCATTCCCTCAAGTCCAGGCAGTCGAGGACCTGAAAGGGACAGGGCAGTGACAGGGGAGCCGGCCGGCAGGAGCCCAGAAGCGCACAGGGCCGGGCCCAGGCAGCAGCACATGGCCCAGGCAGCAGCACAGGGCACGGGCACAGGTGTCTTTGTCCTGGCAGCTGTGGCTACGAGAGGGCAGAGAGCTGGGAGGCAGCTCAGCAAGGCAGCGCTGGCCTTGAGGCTCACCTCCACAAGGAATGCCAGGGCAGGGAAATCCCAGTATGGCATCTCTTGGCCGAGCAGGGCGAGCAGGTAGAATGCCACCGCGGAACAGAAGTGTATGGCTAGACGGCGAATTTCTCTGAAGAGGGGAGAAAGGAAACAAGAGCCCTGAGGCAGTGGGGCAAACCTGTCCCAGGAGTGGCTCACCTAGTTCTCATCTTCCCCCAGCACCCTTCCAGCAAGGGGACCTGGGCCATTTGGGAGTTGGTTGCTGATGGGCAGCCTCCTCTCCCAGCCTTTTCCAGTCTGCTTGGCCGTCCCTCAGGGACAAGGCCCTCCTGTCCATTACCACGGGCACTTAGTGGGGCACCTGGGCACAGAGCACAAATGTCCGAGGCAGTGGGGAGAAGGGGGTCTCACCTGGCAAGCAGAGCCACGGCAAAGTGGTGAGTGTCAACAGAGAGCAGCGTGTCCCAGGCACACCTGCGTTCCATTGCCACCACCACATCCTCGCAGCGGAGCAGGCAGAGCAGGGACTTCAGGGTCCGCACTGCAAACCTGTGTGCAGAGCAAAGCCCAGGTCACACTGGCAGCACTGGCTCCTTGGCAGGCCACGTGGCAGGGACAGGAGGACTGGCACGGAGCACCTGTTGGGGCTGGTGGCAAGGCCATGCTCTTCCTGGCATGCCTTCCAGAAGATAAGGACCTCCTGTGGCGTATCCAGAGTGCTGAAGAACACTTGGAAGAGCAGATGCACAAATAGCTGGGGGAAATACAGCCTCAATATCCGTGGGAGACAGGGCACCTGGAGGATCTTCCACATCACCACAGTTGCCTGCAAAGGACAGAGCCCCCCGAGACAGCGCTCAGTGCCCAGGTGTGTGTGTGGCAGGGCCCGAGCGTGGCAGGGAGAGGCCAGGAGAGGCGCAGGGGGAGCACGGGGCCTGGTGGCCCTGAAGCTGCCCCTGGGCCAGGTTTCAGGCCAGCGCCTGATGCAGGGAGATGCAGTGGGGGAAGGAGGATGGAGAGCTGCTGGGGAGGCAGCCTTGGGGCCAGCAAAGGCCACTTGCAGAAACTCACAGCCAGGGCAAAGACAGCCGTTTGGCCCCCATCGGAGGTGCAGGTGCTGTGCTCTGGCCAGCTCCCCAGCACATCCAGGAGTATCAGCTGTGCCAGCTCCGCAGTCCTGGCTGAGGCCATGATGGTCTTCCACATGGCCATGGCAGCTCTGCGGGGTTAGAGCTGTGTCTCAGGGGGGTCTCAGACACAGCACCGGGGCCAGCTGAGCTGGCTGCCACTTCTGCCACTGCCCACTGCCCCCCTGCCAGCAGCACCCAGACAGCCCAGCCCTGTGGGGACAGAGCCCTGAGAGGCAGCAAGGGAGCGTGGCAGCAGGCTCAGGAAAGGGAGCAGCCAGAGGGCCCTGGGACTCTCTGTTGGTCAGACACCTGGGGCAGGCTGTACAGGGTGATGGGCTGGGGAGCCCATCAGGGGCAGCTGGGCCCCATACCTGTCACAGGACGGGGCCACACGCAGGAGCGTCATGACGGCGTCCTTTGGCTGTGCTTCGGTGAGATGCAGCAGGGTCTTGTCCAGCCTGTGCTCAGCAGAATCATTGGCCGAGAGCCACTGGTGGATGTAGCTCACCATGGCAGGCACCTGGAGAAGGCACGGGAGACTTGGAAAGCTGCCAGAGAGAGCAATGTTCCCAGCTTCTCCAGAGGGGTGCTTCCCTTGCCACCACGCTGCCATGTGGCCTGAAAGGCTCTCAGCAACCAGCATGCGTGGCTTTGGAGGCCAAGCAATTCCTGGGGGGATCAAACCCTGGCCACAGGCTGCTTACTTGCTTGGGATTGTAAAAATCTTCCTCTACAAGCATAGCCAGCAGGGCAGCACTGCTCTTGCTTTGGAAGATGGGCGAGTATGGTCTGAGGCCTGCGCCCATGGTCTCTTCCTCCTCAATTCTCTTGATGAAGTTGCAAACAAACTGTAGGAGAAGGGCAAGAAGGCAGGGATGTTGCATGGAGTGCTGCACACACGGTGCTGGGCTGAGCCGGGAGAGCAGGCCCAGCCCAGGTGGGGATGGCTGCAGGTACCTGCGCTGTTCTGCGGAAGCGGCCAGGGCGGGACTCCTGCTCTTGTGTGCGCTCCGGGGCTGCATCTGGCAAAGAGCGAGCGCAGCCAGAGATGAGGGGCTGCGGGAGGGGCCGGACTACACAGCCCAGCCCTGCGCTCCCCAGGCAGAGAGAGGCCCGGGATGCGCCAGGGGATGGAGCACAGCCACTGCGGGCTGTCTGCTCGGCCCCTCTTCCGTCCTGTCCGTGGGCATGTCCCCAGGGGATAGCATGGCATGGCATGGCCCAGCCCGGCACGGCAGGGAATGGCGTGGAGCCAAGCAGGCCGCAGGCACCAGTCCTGTGTCCCAGCTCTGCCACTTACCCTCATGTGGTGGCTGGAATGGCACCACCTCTTCAGTGTGCTGTGCCAGGGCAGCTGCAGGGCCTTCCTCCTCCTCCTCCACCCAGGCCAGCTTGGGCACTTTTGGGGGTCGCTGCTCCATGTCAGACTGGATTTGTGGCTATTTGCAGGAGAGGTGCCTTGGAAAAGCTCCAAGTCCTGCAGTCCTGCCTGGAAGGCACCGTCAAGAAAGAAGCCTCAGGAAGGCTACAGGACAGCAAGTCCTGCACTCGGTCTCAAGGGCTCCTGCCACAAGGACAGGAGACTCCTGTAAAGGATTGTGGTCTGGCCTCGAGGGCACCTGCAGAAGAAAAGCCTCAGGGAGACCACAGGTAAGAAGGTCCTGTGGTCTGGCCTGGAGCTCAGCTGCAGGAACAACGCCTCAGAAAAGCTCCGGGTGGGACGCGAAGGAGCGCGCTGTGCGGGGGCTCCTCACGGCACCGCTCTGTCCTGTCCTGTCCCGTGGTGTGCTCCGAGCACTGAGGCGTGCTCTTGTCACCGCCAGCTCCTATGTCACCCGGTGTCACAAAGGGCCCTTAGACACCCGGTTCCATTCGATGCCACGGTGACCGTGCTGCAGCGTGTCACCAAGGGCCCTTGCACACACTGCCGCCTGCCTCGGGGCTGCCCCCAGCCCACCCAAACTGGCCCAGGTTGGAAGGAATGCCTGGCCCCAGGTGTCTAAGCCAGGCCGACAAGATCTTTAGCAAGGGCCCTTTAGCAAGGGCTCAGAGCATCAGCAAAGGCTGCCCTGCTCTGCGGGCTCAGGGGCAGCAGAAGGAGCCCCCAAGGCTGCCGATGCAGCCGCGCTGGGAAGGGCACGGGACCTTCCAGGGAAACTGACACGGCCTCCTTGGGACACGTCCCGGCTGGTGGCCGTCCTAAACCTGCGGGTGTGACACGCACAAGGAACGTGTGGGCCCGGGCACGAAGGCTGCTCTGAGCCCTGGGGCCCGAGGAGCGCTGACATCAGCAGGTGTGGCAGAGTCGCCGGCCAAGCAGACCCGCCACCCCTCGAGCCCCTGGACGCGCTGGTGCCCGAAACACCTGTGCCCCCGGGGGGCTTCTGTGCCAGAGGGAGCCAAAGCCCACGTGCATTGGGGGCTGTGCTCCTTCCTGCAGGGGCTGATGGCAGGAGCACCTGGAGCAACTGCTGGCACACTTGGTCTCTGTCAGATGATGTTGCTCCTTCCCGCAATGAATTTTTCTCATGGAAGGCATTGGCAGTAGCAGCAGAGCACCATCCATTGCTGAGTTTCCCGGGGCAATTAGATTACAAAGTAACAGTCTGAAATTTCCTTGTGCCTTTCTCACTCTCTTGCCTGCATTCTGGGACAAATAGAATCTGCCCAGCCTCTGCTATTCTCGGCTTCAGTTGCTGCATATCTGGCTCCGGCAGCTCCCGTCCAAACAAAACCGTGTCCCTGCTGAGCACAGCAATGAGTGGCCACAAAGTGGGAAGTTCAGAGGATAAGGATAACTGTGGGAGGACAAGCTGTTCTGTGTCTCTGATGATGGTGCCCACACGCTAAAGCAGCAGCCAAGAGAAGTGCGGGAAGCAGATGGGCGCGGTTTTGGGCAGGACAATAGAAAAAGATATGAAGCCTTTAGCCAGAATGCAAAGGAGGACTGCAAGGATGGAGTGTGGTCTGGAGGGGAAGCCCCAGTTGCAGCTGAGGCCACTTTCTTCTGCCTGGAGGAGAGTAAAGGGCACCATTGTGGTCTTCACCATCCTCCTGAGGGGAATCGGAGGGGCTGCTGCAGCTCTCGTCACTGTTGGGAGCAGTGACAGCACTGGAGAAAAGGGCAGAGGGCAGGGAGCCGGGACAGGGCAAGTTTGATTTCCATATCAGGAACAGGTTTTTCAGCCAGAGCACGGTCAGGCACTGGGACAGGTTCCCCATTGACGCAGCCCAACGGAGCCCGGGCTGGCTCTTGGGAAAAGTGCGGCGCTGCGCCAGGAGTGGGGAACGGCCAAGGCGTGGGTTCTGCCTGCGGCTGAAGCTGATGTGTCACTGCTCAGTGGTTCGGGATCTACTAAGTGCAGCACGGAGCAGGCAAAAGAGAAGGAGGAGGCTCCTGGATAGGGAGGTTCCAGAGGCAAAGGTTTATTCCAAGGGAAGGATTCAGCAGCAAAGAGGCGCCAGCACTTCTGTGCATGGGATTTTATAGGGGTACAACTCGGGCGGTGGATACAGAGGATTGATCAATAAGGAATCTGCAGGGAATGAGCCAGGGGATTACATCAATTGCTTGGGACTAATTAGGTCAGATGGGAGGAGAAGGTAGGTCACCTTGGCCAGTGGGGCTTGCAGCAACAGGGGAATTCCAAAGGGGTGGTGCAGTCAGGGATTGGTCCAAGGCAAAAACAAAACTGACAGGGAAGGTTCAGGACTAAAGAGCTGCATGATCTTGACAGGCAGGGAAGGAGCTGGAACAAAGAGTGGGCAATGGCATGAGGGACAGCTTTGACGGAGGGCAAAACCTAGCTGTAAAGCAACGTGGGGAAAGCACGGGCAACGTGAAAACAAACCATCATACGCTAACTGACAAATAAACACCAACCGGAACAGCCCAGGGAAATGGGCACAGCACCGAGCTCGTCTGACTTTGAGAAGTGTTTGAACAACATCGAGCAGTCACTCAATCTTTTAGACACTACATCAAAAGTCAAGGGTTGTGAACTCCAGGTTGACACGAGTATATACTCCCGGGTATGACTTTAGGCAGTTTTTTTAAGAAATTCGTTTTATGTCTGATCAAAGCCCAATTCCATGAAGGTTGTGTGGAACGTGGAATCCTTTTATTTTCATTGCTTGTTAGGACTGTAGAAAAGAATATTGGTGCTGGGTGACTGAGAGACAGCCCGTGTGTGTGAAGTGGAGTATAGAGGGGATGAAGAGAAGGAAAGGAGAAGTACTACTAGATCCTGCTAAGTTTTGAAATTTTGATAGCATGAAGAATGAACAAGAGGAGAAGTAAAGATGGTATTAAAAAGAGTCCACTAGAACGTAATTTAGCAGTGGAGAAAGATTTGGGAGGAATGGCAGAGGGTAATTTTTCAAAGAAAGGTAATTGGATGAAATAGCCTACCCAATGGTAGCCTTGGTGTCAATTAGGAAGTGGTGAAAAGTGACCCCCGCTGAAACTTTATGATAGATTTTTACAGTTGATGTTATTTTGAAGCAAAGAAGAAAAATGAGATCCAGCCATATATGCAGACATGTTTTTTACCCTGAAGAATAAACCTGAGGGGCAGAAAGAATTGTGGCTTTTTTCTTTGGCCCCATAGGACCTTTAGTCCTAACTTTGGAAAGAGAAAACAGGCAGAAAATAAAGAGCTGTCGTTCAGCATCCAGCATAGGGCAGAGATGTTTGAAATTGGCTCCAATGCACCAGGAAGATTGTGTCCTAGGTGTCCAAGACTTACAGCCGAGTTACTCCAGGCCAGCTCGAGTACACTCCCCCTCAGCCAACCACGCCGCCCCCTGAATGAAACCCAGATGGCAGTGAGGAGGAAGTGAGGGGACACTTTCAGAGACCCCCAGTGACAACCAACACAAGGAATAAAACCAAGAAAGCTTTGCCTTTAGTCCCCCGCTTATGGCAAGTCTTGAGTCCCCCAGGAGAAGCCATGTGGGTGAACATTTGCTTTTCTCCTAGTGAGCTGAACCGTTGGTGGGAAAAAGTTAAAACATATAGAGAAAACCCAGGCAAAGTAGCAAAAAGATTGGAGTGCATAGTCAAGAATCAAGACCCAGAGTGAGGTGCTACTGATTTCATGTTGACAGAGCTAACAAAACCAGCAAAGAGTTACTGATCAAGGTAGCCAGAGCACGTGCGCAGGGACAAATTGCTAGTGGAGCCTTACAAGGCACACTGGACCAGCTGTCTCCTATTGTAAGCCCTTTGTGGGACCCGAACGATGCAGGCAGCTGTGCAATGTTAACCAGATGCCAGGAACTAGTCAAATTTGAATTACAAAGTGCTAGTCCAAAAGCAATAAATTGGTCAGTAATAGATAATGTTACACAGGGCCAGCACGAGTCATCCACTGACTTTGTGGACAGGTTGTGAGCAGCTGCACATAAAGCGCAGCTCGGGATCCCTGGTCGGATACAGGAAAGCAGCAGTCCGTTTCCCTGATGTTAGGGCAATCTAGCCCAGGTGTCAGGCAGAAACTTCAGAGGCTGAAAGAGCCTGTAAAGAGAGACTTAAAGGCATTAATGAGAAAAGCATCGAAAGCGTATGATGATAAAGAGAGAGAAAAAGAAAAAGAACTCCCTGCAGCCATGGTGGCAGCTCTGGATCAGCACCAGGGAGAGGACGCGCATGAAGCAGAAGCAGGGGCAAAAGTAGCAGAGGCAGAGGAGTTTCAAACCAGGCACAGACCAAGCTGGGGCCAAATCAATGTGCATATTGTAAGAAATAAGGACACTGGAAATAGGGCCAGTGCCCAGAGTTAGCAGACAAAGTACACAAAACTCTTGTAGCCGCTCTAGATGATAAGAAATGACCGAGACTGGCAGTTCTTACCCTAGCAGGCCACTGGTTAAAAGAAGGCTAAAGGATGATAAAGAGGTTGAATTTTTAATAAATAGTGGAATTTTCAATAAATAGTGGAAATTTTTCACTCTTGAATCAAGCACTGATCCCCAAAAGTGAGAACTATCTTCAAGCAATAGGAGATAGCAACTGGCCAGCCAGAAAATGCATTCTTCCTGCAACCACTTAAATGGAAAATCAAGAAGAAACTGGCAATCCATCAGTTTCTTTATTTACCAAACGCACCCAAATCTGTCCTAGGCAGGGATTTGCTTGAAAATTTTGACACAACAGTTCTGTTTCGGAAAAGAAAAATTAAGTTGAAGGTACCTGAAGACAAATTGGTTTTAGCAGTAGGACTGACAATTGACACAAGACCAACAAACAAGAATAACTATTTAGAGCAAGTATTGAATCAGGTGTAGCCAAGAGTATGGGATATTGATAGCCCAGGAAAATCCAAACGAGCAGACCCAATTAAAATTGAGCTGCAGACATGAGTTAGGCCATAGTCAGAAAGCAATACCTTGAAGACTATAGGCTGGGAAAAGAACGGAGGCAACAATGAATAAATTCCTGCCATCAGGATTATTGGAAGAATGGGAGTCAAAATGTATTACTCCTAGATTAGCAATAAAGAAACCTCATGGAACTTAGAGACTAGTGCCAGATTTGCAGGCAATTAATGGTTTCTACCTTACTACCTTACTAGCTAAACTTGGAGATGATTTTATCTGGTGCGGGGAACGTCCATGGCCCGGTGCTGTCGAGAGCGGTTCCCTCTTGGTCTGAGAGACCAGCTGCCCCAGCCCACCTTGCTCTCAGGCCCGGAGGTTGTAATGTGCGCTGGAGCGGCAGGCGAAGGAGGGCTCTTGACACCATGTCTGATCCAACAGGGTTTCTTGAAGGCAGGTCAGAGGGTGCAGGTTGGGTGAGGGTGAGAAGAGGGACAGGACCAGGCAGCAGCACAACCACTGTAACACGACACATAAGGCAAGACACCTGCAAGCTGCTGGGGAAGCCCCAAGTCTGCTCAGTGACCCACGTGTGCCCTCAGCATTGGGACACCCACCTTTCCTGCAGTGACCCTCACGTCCCAGGGTCAGCAAATCAAGAGGCACCAGCCATCCTGTAGGTGACTCAGAGCGAGTGCAGTGGGTCACGGTGGCCAGGGGCCAGAAGCAGGCAGAAAGCCATCAGGGCTGGGGAAAAGGCTCTGCTCTGCTCTGCTTACAGCGTGGGCTGAGGGCCGGGAGAGCTGCATTTCCCCCTTGAGATGTGGGAGACGGGGCCTTTCACCCTCCTTATAGAGCTGCCCCTGGCTGCAGGCAGCCCAAGGAGTACGACGACAAAAGGCCAAGAGCAGCAAAGCAAAGAGCCAGCCCTGCACACATGGAGGTGGCCCAGGTGGCCCTGAAGGTGCCCGCTGCACTCTCATGTGGCCCTGCCCTGGGAATGACAGGAATGCCCTTTGTCCAAGAGGGCCTTTCTGTGGCCCCTCTGGGCTCCAAGCTGCTGCTCTTCTGGCTCAATGGGGCCTAAAGCCACAGAGCGGGGCCTCCCCCGGAGCAACAGGAGCAAGACTCGGCAAGCAGGCAGTGGAGCTCAATGCCTAAGGCTGAGGGGCGGGGGGCTCCAGTCTGGAGCACAGGCAGGCCACACGCCCAGCCCCGCAACTCCTGGCCTCAGAGGCCTGAAAGGCCAGGACCAGGGTTTCGTGCCTGATTCCAGGGGGTCCCTCCAACCGGCCACCGAGGAAGCGCCAGAGCAGCCGGCTGTCAGGATCAAGGCGGCTGCCAGGAGGCTGCTTATGGCCTCTGCCAGCCCATTACTCAGGGCTTACCAGTGACTCAGGGTGTCCCCCAGCCCGGCCAAGCTTCCCCGCAGCAGCGCCACAGCCCCACAGCAGCTCCAGAGAAGCCCCATCCAGAGGCACCTGGGAGCCCTCAGCAAAGCAGCCAGCAGCACACGGGCAGGAGGATGCGGATGGCCCTTCCTGCGTGGCACAGGGTTTGTGGCCATCTCCAGGCACCGCTCTGGCAGGGATCCCCGCAGCTCCTGCCCCTGCCCAGCCGCTCTGTTGGCAGCACAAAGGCTTCAGCAGAACCACCAGAGGCCAAGGGGCGTCTGGCCTTTTTCCCTGAAACACTGCACGCCTGGGCAGCTGGATGAGCACCCTTTTGCCCCTCTTCCCCTATGCCCTACGGACACTGTGCAGGAAAAGGAAGATCCCGGGACTCTGTGTATTGGAAGATACTCTATATTTACATTGTCAACAAAAAGGAAAATCCAAACACAAAAATCTAATAGAAGAACAAGAAAACCCCTGCTGGCTCAATTGGCCCAGCAGACAGAGTCTTGCGCAGATCATCTCTCTGAGGAGCTGCAGCAGAACAGCAAGGCAGTGCCCCACAGACGAGGCCGTTTCTTCCATGCACTGCGGAATTGATCTCGCAGCTTATGCCATGTGGAGTACGGAGCTCTCTGTACAGCGCGGAGAACTAAACAAGATTCAATTGCAGCATTTCTGATTGCGGGACTGCTGTCATAGGCCATTTCTTCAAGGGCTGCAAGAGAGAGGAACAGAGCCAAGGTCAGATCCCGGATGTGCAGGGAGCCGAGGTGAACCCCCTGGCAGGGTCATCCCGGCCGGCTCTTGCCATGGCCCGGAGGGAGCAGGGACCAAGGGGATCAGCCCAAAGCTGCTGGCCACAAATGCCACACGTGGCCCTGAAATGTCTGTGTGCTCTGGCCACGGGAGCAGAGCCCTCCGCAGCCGGGGCAGGGCTTGCAGCTTCCCGTGCCAGCCCCCGTGGTCAGCCCGCTGCCCTCACTCACTCACCACTGCAGATCAGCTGAAGCTCTTGCTGCTGCCCCCTCAGGTGCCGGCCGGCCATCCCTGTGAACACAGAGCCTGTCACGGCCCCAGCAGCACAACTCCCTGCCAGCGACGCTGTCGGCGCTGTGGCCACACGGGCTGCTGGCCCGGCAGGGCTCAGCCCGGGCCCTTGCCGCACGCTGCCGCCCAGGGGCACGGCTGCCAGAGGACGGCAGCAGCAATGCCCGGGCCAGGCGGGGCTCCACGGCGCCGGGCCCGGGTGGCGCTGCCGGGGCAGCAGGCGGGGCCGGGGCCGAGCTGCGGTGGGCAGGGGAGGGAGCGCGGGCTCGTGGCTCACCCATGAAGCTGACGGCCGCCTCTCGCAGGGGCTCCTGTGGGCTCTGCAGGTAGCGCGGGGCCCGGCGCAGGTGCTCGGCCGCTCGGCTCCTGTCCTCTGCCAGCTGGAGAGAGCAGCAGGAGGGAAGGGTTGGCGCGGGCTCAGGCCCCGGGCCGGGTGCTGCCTGCGCCCAGCCCCGGCCCTCCCCTGCCCGCAGAGCCCTGAGGCGTGGCCAGCAGCAGCTGGCGCCGGGCTCCCGAGGGGTGGGGCCAGAGGGCCGGCTGCTACCCGGGGAGCCGCGGTGCCGCCCCGCCGCCCTGCCGGGCCGGGACTGCGTGGGCACCCGGCTCGGGCCCACGGGAGCTTGGAGAAGAGCCTGCGCGGCCTCTGGGAGCAGCAGCGGGCAGGGGCACAGCTGCCAGCCCCGCAGACTGAGCACCGCCCTCAGGGGCCTTCTCCAGGCTGAGGCTGGGGTTTCTCGGCTGCTCTTACCAGGTACTCGCCAAACCTCTGATCCACCTGTAGCATTTGTTGGAGATCCCTCCTCTTGAGGAATCTGGCTGAAGAATGCAGCGTTTCCCGGGAGGCCTGGAGAGCAGCAGAGACGCACTGATGGCCCCACAGTGCAGGGCACAGGAGCCAACCTATGCCACAGGCTGGAGGAGGCTGCAGCCCGCAAGGTGCCAGGGCAGGAGGCAGCGCAAACCCCTGCCAGGGGGACAGCAGCTGGCCACAAGTGCTCACCTCAGCAACAGTCTGATTCTCATCATGGCAGTGGAAGTAGAGTGGGAGCAGGCTCTGGCGCACGTGGGACTTCAGGGCCTTTCTTCCCTCTTCTGTTAATAAGTCGAGCATCTCTTGATAGACAGACATGGAGCTCAGCTGCACCTGGATATCATCCTGTATGAAAGGGAAGGGCAAAAGAGCTGAGCATCAGCTGCTTCAGGCCCCCCAGGGCACAGGCCTGCATCTGCACAGGGCACCAAGTGTCCGGGCAGCAGCCAGTGGCCGTGGCTGTGGGCACAGAGCCTTACGTGGTCAAAGAGTGGCAGGAGCGCCTCAGCCAGCTGCAGGGCGATGGGGGTGGGTATTGGGGCACCATTATCCAGGAGCAAATATCTGAGTAGAAGAATGGTCATCCTGATCATGTCGCTATCATTTTCCTCCAGGAGCTCCACAAGACTTTCAGTCAGGCTC
Source organism: Ammospiza nelsoni (assembly GCF_027579445.1). NCBI lineage: Eukaryota > Metazoa > Chordata > Aves > Passeriformes > Passerellidae > Ammospiza > Ammospiza nelsoni. The sequence continues at coordinate 60,225,939 of NC_080669.1, forward strand.
CGCATTTTTTCGGCCTGCGTGGAAGCCAACTTTGTGAAAGGCCGCCCTGCTGCCGCAGGGCCCAGAGGCTAAAGGCCTGTCCCGAAGCACTCGGGCAGCTGATGCGGGAGGCAGGAGAGCTGGGAGCAGCTGGCCCAGCGCCCGAAGGCCAGGCAAGGCTAAGCGACTGCTTTGCCCAGCCCCACGCTGCCTGCAGGGCTTCAGCCATGGGCCCATTCTCACCATCAAGGGATTCTTGCCCAGCACTACGAGGCCTCTGAGTGCCAAGTAACGCCTGGCCATGTGCTCGCTCTGCAGGTTCTGTGCCATGATCTCCAGAAGACTGTCACTGCATTCCCTCAAGTCCAGGCAGTCGAGGACCTGAAAGGGACAGGGCAGTGACAGGGGAGCCGGCCGGCAGGAGCCCAGAAGCGCACAGGGCCGGGCCCAGGCAGCAGCACATGGCCCAGGCAGCAGCACAGGGCACGGGCACAGGTGTCTTTGTCCTGGCAGCTGTGGCTACGAGAGGGCAGAGAGCTGGGAGGCAGCTCAGCAAGGCAGCGCTGGCCTTGAGGCTCACCTCCACAAGGAATGCCAGGGCAGGGAAATCCCAGTATGGCATCTCTTGGCCGAGCAGGGCGAGCAGGTAGAATGCCACCGCGGAACAGAAGTGTATGGCTAGACGGCGAATTTCTCTGAAGAGGGGAGAAAGGAAACAAGAGCCCTGAGGCAGTGGGGCAAACCTGTCCCAGGAGTGGCTCACCTAGTTCTCATCTTCCCCCAGCACCCTTCCAGCAAGGGGACCTGGGCCATTTGGGAGTTGGTTGCTGATGGGCAGCCTCCTCTCCCAGCCTTTTCCAGTCTGCTTGGCCGTCCCTCAGGGACAAGGCCCTCCTGTCCATTACCACGGGCACTTAGTGGGGCACCTGGGCACAGAGCACAAATGTCCGAGGCAGTGGGGAGAAGGGGGTCTCACCTGGCAAGCAGAGCCACGGCAAAGTGGTGAGTGTCAACAGAGAGCAGCGTGTCCCAGGCACACCTGCGTTCCATTGCCACCACCACATCCTCGCAGCGGAGCAGGCAGAGCAGGGACTTCAGGGTCCGCACTGCAAACCTGTGTGCAGAGCAAAGCCCAGGTCACACTGGCAGCACTGGCTCCTTGGCAGGCCACGTGGCAGGGACAGGAGGACTGGCACGGAGCACCTGTTGGGGCTGGTGGCAAGGCCATGCTCTTCCTGGCATGCCTTCCAGAAGATAAGGACCTCCTGTGGCGTATCCAGAGTGCTGAAGAACACTTGGAAGAGCAGATGCACAAATAGCTGGGGGAAATACAGCCTCAATATCCGTGGGAGACAGGGCACCTGGAGGATCTTCCACATCACCACAGTTGCCTGCAAAGGACAGAGCCCCCCGAGACAGCGCTCAGTGCCCAGGTGTGTGTGTGGCAGGGCCCGAGCGTGGCAGGGAGAGGCCAGGAGAGGCGCAGGGGGAGCACGGGGCCTGGTGGCCCTGAAGCTGCCCCTGGGCCAGGTTTCAGGCCAGCGCCTGATGCAGGGAGATGCAGTGGGGGAAGGAGGATGGAGAGCTGCTGGGGAGGCAGCCTTGGGGCCAGCAAAGGCCACTTGCAGAAACTCACAGCCAGGGCAAAGACAGCCGTTTGGCCCCCATCGGAGGTGCAGGTGCTGTGCTCTGGCCAGCTCCCCAGCACATCCAGGAGTATCAGCTGTGCCAGCTCCGCAGTCCTGGCTGAGGCCATGATGGTCTTCCACATGGCCATGGCAGCTCTGCGGGGTTAGAGCTGTGTCTCAGGGGGGTCTCAGACACAGCACCGGGGCCAGCTGAGCTGGCTGCCACTTCTGCCACTGCCCACTGCCCCCCTGCCAGCAGCACCCAGACAGCCCAGCCCTGTGGGGACAGAGCCCTGAGAGGCAGCAAGGGAGCGTGGCAGCAGGCTCAGGAAAGGGAGCAGCCAGAGGGCCCTGGGACTCTCTGTTGGTCAGACACCTGGGGCAGGCTGTACAGGGTGATGGGCTGGGGAGCCCATCAGGGGCAGCTGGGCCCCATACCTGTCACAGGACGGGGCCACACGCAGGAGCGTCATGACGGCGTCCTTTGGCTGTGCTTCGGTGAGATGCAGCAGGGTCTTGTCCAGCCTGTGCTCAGCAGAATCATTGGCCGAGAGCCACTGGTGGATGTAGCTCACCATGGCAGGCACCTGGAGAAGGCACGGGAGACTTGGAAAGCTGCCAGAGAGAGCAATGTTCCCAGCTTCTCCAGAGGGGTGCTTCCCTTGCCACCACGCTGCCATGTGGCCTGAAAGGCTCTCAGCAACCAGCATGCGTGGCTTTGGAGGCCAAGCAATTCCTGGGGGGATCAAACCCTGGCCACAGGCTGCTTACTTGCTTGGGATTGTAAAAATCTTCCTCTACAAGCATAGCCAGCAGGGCAGCACTGCTCTTGCTTTGGAAGATGGGCGAGTATGGTCTGAGGCCTGCGCCCATGGTCTCTTCCTCCTCAATTCTCTTGATGAAGTTGCAAACAAACTGTAGGAGAAGGGCAAGAAGGCAGGGATGTTGCATGGAGTGCTGCACACACGGTGCTGGGCTGAGCCGGGAGAGCAGGCCCAGCCCAGGTGGGGATGGCTGCAGGTACCTGCGCTGTTCTGCGGAAGCGGCCAGGGCGGGACTCCTGCTCTTGTGTGCGCTCCGGGGCTGCATCTGGCAAAGAGCGAGCGCAGCCAGAGATGAGGGGCTGCGGGAGGGGCCGGACTACACAGCCCAGCCCTGCGCTCCCCAGGCAGAGAGAGGCCCGGGATGCGCCAGGGGATGGAGCACAGCCACTGCGGGCTGTCTGCTCGGCCCCTCTTCCGTCCTGTCCGTGGGCATGTCCCCAGGGGATAGCATGGCATGGCATGGCCCAGCCCGGCACGGCAGGGAATGGCGTGGAGCCAAGCAGGCCGCAGGCACCAGTCCTGTGTCCCAGCTCTGCCACTTACCCTCATGTGGTGGCTGGAATGGCACCACCTCTTCAGTGTGCTGTGCCAGGGCAGCTGCAGGGCCTTCCTCCTCCTCCTCCACCCAGGCCAGCTTGGGCACTTTTGGGGGTCGCTGCTCCATGTCAGACTGGATTTGTGGCTATTTGCAGGAGAGGTGCCTTGGAAAAGCTCCAAGTCCTGCAGTCCTGCCTGGAAGGCACCGTCAAGAAAGAAGCCTCAGGAAGGCTACAGGACAGCAAGTCCTGCACTCGGTCTCAAGGGCTCCTGCCACAAGGACAGGAGACTCCTGTAAAGGATTGTGGTCTGGCCTCGAGGGCACCTGCAGAAGAAAAGCCTCAGGGAGACCACAGGTAAGAAGGTCCTGTGGTCTGGCCTGGAGCTCAGCTGCAGGAACAACGCCTCAGAAAAGCTCCGGGTGGGACGCGAAGGAGCGCGCTGTGCGGGGGCTCCTCACGGCACCGCTCTGTCCTGTCCTGTCCCGTGGTGTGCTCCGAGCACTGAGGCGTGCTCTTGTCACCGCCAGCTCCTATGTCACCCGGTGTCACAAAGGGCCCTTAGACACCCGGTTCCATTCGATGCCACGGTGACCGTGCTGCAGCGTGTCACCAAGGGCCCTTGCACACACTGCCGCCTGCCTCGGGGCTGCCCCCAGCCCACCCAAACTGGCCCAGGTTGGAAGGAATGCCTGGCCCCAGGTGTCTAAGCCAGGCCAACAAGATCTTTAGCAAGGGCCCTTTAGCAAGGGCTCAGAGCATCAGCAAAGGCTGCCCTGCTCTGCGGGCTCAGGGGCAGCAGAAGGAGCCCCCAAGGCTGCCGATGCAGCCGCGCTGGGAAGGGCACGGGACCTTCCAGGGAAACTGACACGGCCTCCTTGGGACACGTCCCGGCTGGTGGCCGTCCTAAACCTGCGGGTGTGACACGCACAAGGAACGTGTGGGCCCGGGCACGAAGGCTGCTCTGAGCCCTGGGGCCCGGGGAGCGCTGACATCAGCAGGTGTGGCAGAGTCGCCGGCCAAGCAGACCCGCCACCCCTCGAGCCCCTGGCAGCGCTGGTGCCCGAAAGACCTGTGCCCCCGGGGGGCTTCTGTGCCAGAGAGAGCCAAAGCCCACGTGCATTGGGGGCTGTGCTCCTTCCTGCAGGGGCTGATGGCAGGAGCACCTGGAGCAACTGCTGGCACACTTGGTCTCTGTCAGATGATGTTGCTCCTTCCTGCAATGAATTTTTCTCATGGAAGGCATTGGCAGTAGCAGCAGAGCACCATCCATTGCTGAGTTTCCCGGGGCAATTAGATTACAAAGTAACAGTCTGAAATTTCCTTGTGCCTTTCTCACTCTCTTGCCTGCATTCTGGGACAAATAGAATCTGCCCAGCCTCTGCTATTCTCGGCTTCAGTTGCTGCATATCTGGCTCCGGCAGCTCCCGTCCAAACAAAACCGTGTCCCTGCTGAGCACAGCAATGAGTGGCCACAAAGTGGGAAGTTCAGAGGATAAGGATAACTGTGGGAGGACAAGCTGTTCTGTGTCTCTGATGATGGTGCCCACACGCTAAAGCAGCAGCCAAGAGAAGTGCGGGAAGCAGATGGGCGCGGTTTTGGGCAGGACAATAGAAAAAGATATGAAGCCTTTAGCCAGAATGCAAAGGAGGACTGCAAGGATGGAGTGTGGTCTGGAGGGGAAGCCCCAGTTGCAGCTGAGGCCACTTTCTTCTGCCTGGAGGAGAGTAAAGGGCACCATTGTGGTCTTCACCATCCTCCTGAGGGGAATCGGAGGGGCTGCTGCAGCTCTCGTCACTGTTGGGAGCAGTGACAGCACTGGAGAAAAGGGCAGAGGGCAGGGAGCCGGGACAGGGCAAGTTTGATTTCCATATCAGGAACAGGTTTTTCAGCCAGAGCACGGTCAGGCACTGGGACAGGTTCCCCATTGACGCAGCCCAACGGAGCCCGGGCTGGCTCTTGGGAAAAGTGCGGCGCTGCGCCAGGAGTGGGGAACGGCCAAGGCGTGGGTTCTGCCTGCGGCTGAAGCTGATGTGTCACTGCTCAGTGGTTCGGGATCTACTAAGTGCAGCACGGAGCAGGCAAAAGAGAAGGAGGAGGCTCCTGGATAGGGAGGTTCCAGAGGCAAAGGTTTATTCCAAGGGAAGGATTCAGCAGCAAAGAGGCGCCAGCACTTCTGTGCATGGGATTTTATAGGGGTACAACTCGGGCGGTGGATACAGAGGATTGATCAATAAGGAATCTGCAGGGAATGAGCCAGGGGATTACATCAATTGCTTGGGACTAATTAGGTCAGACGGGAGGAGAAGGTAGGTCACCTTGGCCAGTGGGGCTTGCAGCAACAGGGGAATTCCAAAGGGGTGGTGCAGTCAGGGATTGGTCCAAGGCAAAAACAAAACTGACAGGGAAGGTTCAGGACTAAAGAGCTGCATGATCTTGACAGGCAGGGAAGGAGCTGGAACAAAGAGTGGGCAATGGCATGAGGGACAGCTTTGACGGAGGGCAAAACCTAGCTGTAAAGCAACGTGGGGAAAGCACGGGCAGCGTGAAAACAAACCATCATACGCTAACTGACAAATAAACACCAACCAGAACAGCCCAGGGAAATGGGCACAGCACCGAGCTCGTCTGACTTTGAGAAGTGTTTGAACAACATCGAGCAGTCACTCAATCTTTTAGACACTACATCAAAAGTCAAGGGTTGTGAACTCCAGGTTGACACGAGTATATACTCCCGGGTATGACTTTAGGCAGTTTTTTTAAGAAATTTGTTTTATGTCTGATCAAAGCCCAATTCCATGAAGGTTGTGTGGAATGTGGAATCCTTTTATTTTCATTGCTTGTTAGGACTGTAAAAAAGAATATTGGTGCTGGGTGACTGAGAGACAGCCCGTGTGTGTGAAGTGGAGTATAGAGGGGATGAAGAGAAGGAAAGGAGAAGTACTACTAGATCCTGCTAAGTTTTGAAATTTTGATAGCATGAAGAATGAACAAGAGGAGAAGTAAAGATGGTATTAAAAAGAGTCCACTAGAACGTAATTTAGCAGTGGAGAAAGATTTGGGAGGAATGGCAGAGGGTAATTTTTCAAAGAAAGGTAATCGGATGAAATAGCCTACCCAATGGTAGCCTTGGTGTCAATTAGGAAGTGGTGAAAAGTGACCCCCGCTGAAACTTTATGATAGATTTTTACAGTTGATGTTATTTTGAAGCAAAGAAGAAAAATGAGATCCAGCCATATATGCAGACATGTTTTTTACCCTGAAGAATAAACCTGAGGGGCAGAAAGAATTGTGGCTTTTTTCTTTGGCCCCATAGGACCTTTAGTCCTAACTTTGGAAAGAGAAAACAGGCAGAAAATAAAGAGCTGTCGTTCAGCATCCAGCATAGGGCAGAGATGTTTGAAATTGGCTCCAATGCACCAGGAAGATTGTGTCCTAGGTGTCCAAGACTTACAGCCGAGTTACTCCAGGCCAGCTCGAGTACACTCCCCCTCAGCCAACCACGCCGCCCCCTGAATGAAACCCAGATGGCAGTGAGGAGGAAGTGAGGGGACACTTTCAGAGACCCCCAGTGACAACCAACACAAGGAATAAAACCAAGAAAGCTTTGCCTTTAGTCCCCCGCTTATGGCAAGTCTTGAGTCCCCCAGGAGAAGCCATGTGGGTGAACATTTGCTTTTCTCCTAGTGAGCTGAACCGTTGGTGGGAAAAAGTTAAAACGTATAGAGAAAACCCAGGCAAAGTAGCAAAAAGATTGGAGTGCATAGTCAAGAATCAAGACCCAGAGTGAGGTGCTACTGATTTCATGTTGACAGAGCTAACAAAACCAGCAAAGAGTTACTGATCAAGGTAGCCAGAGCACGTGCGCAGGGACAAATTGCTAGTGGAGCCTTACAAGGCACACTGGACCAGCTGTCTCCTATTGTAAGCCCTTTGTGGGACCCGAACGATGCAGGCAGCTGTGCAATGTTAACCAGATGCCAGGAACTAGTCAAATTTGAATTACAAAGTGCTAGTCCAAAAGCAATAAATTGGTCAGTAATAGATAATGTTACACAGGGCCAGCACGAGTCATCCACTGACTTTGTGGACAGGTTGTGAGCAGCTGCACATAAAGCGCAGCTCGGGATCCCTGGTCGGATACAGGAAAGCAGCAGTCCGTTTCCCTGATGTTAGGGCAATCTAGCCCAGGTGTCAGGCAGAAACTTCAGAGGCTGAAAGAGCCTGTAAAGAGAGACTTAAAGGCATTAATGAGAAAAGCATCGAAAGCGTATGATGATAAAGAGAGAGAAAAAGAAAAAGAACTCCCTGCAGCCATGGTGGCAGCTCTGGATCAGCACCAGGGAGAGGACGCGCATGAAGCAGAAGCAGGGGCAAAAGTAGCAGAGGCAGAGGAGTTTCAAACCAGGCACAGACCAAGCTGGGGCCAAATCAATGTGCATATTGTAAGAAATAAGGACACTGGAAATAGGGCCAGTGCCCAGAGTTAGCAGACAAAGTACACAAAACTCTTGTAGCCGCTCTAGATGATAAGAAATGACCGAGACTGGCAGTTCTTACCCTAGCAGGCCACTGGTTAAAAGAAGGCTAAAGGATGATAAAGAGGTTGAATTTTTAATAAATAGTGGAATTTTCAATAAATAGTGGAAATTTTTCACTCTTGAATCAAGCACTGATCCCCAAAAGTGAGAACTATCTTCAAGCAATAGGAGCCACTGGCCAGCCAGAAAATGCATTCTTCCTGCAACCACTTAAATGGAAAATCAAGAAGAAACTGGCAATCCATCAGTTTCTTTATTTACCAAACGCACCCAAATCTGTCCTAGGCAGGGATTTGCTTGAAAACTTTGACACAACAGTTCTGTTTCGGAAAAGAAAAATTAAGTTGAAGGTACCTGAAGACAAATTGGTTTTAGCAGTAGGACTGACAATTGACACAAGACCAACAAACAAGAATAACTATTTAGAGCAAGTATTGAATCAGGTGTAGCCAAGAGTATGGGATATTGATAGCCCAGGAAAATCCAAACGAGCAGACCCAATTAAAATTGAGCTGCAGACATGAGTTAGGCCATAGTCAGAAAGCAATACCTTGAAGACTATAGGCTGGGAAAAGAACGGAGGCAACAATGAATAAATTCCTGCCATCAGGATTATTGGAAGAATGGGAGTCAAAATGTATTACTCCTAGATTAGCAATAAAGAAACCTCATGGAACTTAGAGACTAGTGCCAGATTTGCAGGCAATTAATGGTTTCTACCTTACTACCTTACTAGCTAAACTTGGAGATGATTTTATCTGGTGCGGGGAACGTCCATGGCCCGGTGCTGTCGAGAGCGGTTCCCTCTTGGTCTGAGAGACCAGCTGCCCCAGCCCACCTTGCTCTCAGGCCCGGAGGTTGTAATGTGCGCTGGAGCGGCAGGCGAAGGAGGGCTCTTGACACCATGTCTGATCCAACAGGGTTTCTTGAAGGCAGGTCAGAGGGGGCAGGTTGGGTGAGGGTGAGAAGAGGGACAGGACCAGGCAGCAGCACAACCACTGTAACACGACACATAAGGCAAGACACCTGCAAGCTGCTGGGGAAGCCCCAAGTCTGCTCAGTGACCCACGTGTGCCCTCAGCATTGGGACACCCACCTTTCCTGCAGTGACCCTCACGTCCCAGGGTCAGCAAATCAAGAGGCACCAGCCATCCTGTAGGTGACTCAGAGCGAGTGCAGTGGGTCACGGTGGCCAGGGGCCAGAAGCAGGCAGAAAGCCATCAGGGCTGGGGAAAAGGCTCTGCTCTGCTCTGCTTACAGCGTGGGCTGAGGGCCGGGAGAGCTGCATTTCCCCCTTGAGATGTGGGAGACGGGGCCTTTCACCCTCCTTATAGAGCTGCCCCTGGCTGCAGGCAGCCCAAGGAGTACGACGACAAAAGGCCAAGAGCAGCAAAGCAAAGAGCCAGCCCTGCACACATGGAGGTGGCCCAGGTGGCCCTGAAGGTGCCCGCTGCATTCTCATGTGGCCCTGCCCTGGGAATGACAGGAATGCCCTTTGTCCAAGAGGGCCTTTCTGTGGCCCCTCTGGGCTCCAAGCTGCTGCTCTTCTGGCTCAATGGGGCCTAAAGCCACAGAGCGGGGCCTCCCCCGGAGCAACAGGAGCAAGACTCGGCAAGCAGGCAGTGGAGCTCAATGCCTAAGGCTGAGGGGCGGGGGGCTCCAGTCTGGAGCACAGGCAGGCCACACGCCCAGCCCCGCAACTCCTGGCCTCAGAGGCCTGAAAGGCCAGGACCAGGGTTTCGTGCCTGATTCCAGGGGGTCCCTCCAACCGGCCACCGAGGAAGCGCCAGAGCAGCCGGCTGTCAGGATCAAGGCGGCTGCCAGGAGGCTGCTTATGGCCTCTGCCAGCCCATTACTCAGGGCTTACCAGTGACTCAGGGTGTCCCCCAGCCCGGCCAAGCTTCCCGGCAGCAGCGCCACAGCCCCACAGCAGCTCCAGAGAAGCCCCATCCAGAGGCACCTGGGAGCCCTCAGCAAAGCAGCCAGCAGCACACGGGCAGGAGGATGCGGATGGCCCTTCCTGCGTGGCACAGGGCTTGTGGCCATCTCCAGGCACCGCTCTGGCAGGGATCCCCGCAGCTCCTGCCCCTGCCCAGCCGCTCTGTTGGCAGCACAAAGGCTTCAGCAGAACCACCAGAGGCCAAGGGGCTTCTGGCCTTTTTCCCTGAAACACTGCACGCCTGGGCAGCTGGATGAGCACCCTTTTGCCCCTCTTCCCCTATGCCCTACGGACACTGTGCAGGAAAAGGAAGATCCCGGGACTCTGTGTATTGGAAGATACTCTATATTTACATTGTCAACAAAAAGGAAAATCCAAACACAAAAATCTAATAGAAGAACAAGAAAACCCCTGCTGGCTCAATTGGCCCAGCAGACAGAGTCTTGCGCAGATCATCTCTCTGAGGAGCTGCAGCAGAACAGCAAGGCAGTGCCCCACAGACGAGGCCGTTTCTTCCATGCACTGCGGAATTGATCTCGCAGCTTATGCCATGTGGAGTACGGAGCTCTCTGTACAGCGCGGAGAACTAAACAAGATTCAATTGCAGCATTTCTGATTGCGGGACTGCTGTCATAGGCCATTTCTTCAAGGGCTGCAAGAGAGAGGAACAGAGCCAAGGTCAGATCCCGGATGTGCAGGGAGCCGAGGTGAACCCCCTGGCAGGGTCATCCCGGCCGGCTCTTGCCATGGCCCGGAGGGAGCAGGGACCAAGGGGATCAGCCCAAAGCTGCTGGCCACAAATGCCACACGTGGCCCTGAAATGTCTGTGTGCTCTGGCCACGGGAGCAGAGCCCTCCGCAGCCGGGGCAGGGCTTGCAGCTTCCCGTGCCAGCCCCCGTGGTCAGCCCGCTGCCCTCACTCACTCACCACTGCAGATCAGCTGAAGCTCTTGCTGCTGCCCCCTCAGGTGCCGGCCGGCCATCCCTGTGAACACAGAGCCTGTCACGGCCCCAGCAGCACAACTCCCTGCCAGCGACGCTGTCGGCGCTGTGGCCACACGGGCTGCTGGCCCGGCAGGGCTCAGCCCGGGCCCTTGCCGCACGCTGCCGCCCAGGGGCACGGCTGCCAGAGGACGGCAGCAGCAATGCCCGGGCCAGGCGGGGCTCCACGGCGCCGGGCCCGGGTGGCGCTGCCGGGACAGCAGGCGGGGCCGGGGCCGAGCTGCGGTGGGCAGGGGAGGGAGCGCGGGCTCGTGGCTCACCCATGAAGCTGACGGCCGCCTCTCGCAGGGGCTCCTGTGGGCTCTGCAGGTAGCGCAGGGCCCGGCGCAGGTGCTCGGCCGCTCGGCTCCTGTCCTCTGCCAGCTGGAGAGAGCAGCAGGAGGGAAGGGTTGGCGCGGGCTCAGGCCCCGGGCCGGGCGCTGCCTGCGTCCAGCCCCGGCCCTCCCCTGCCCGCAGAGCCCTGAGGCGTGGCCAGCAGCAGCTGGCGCCGGGCTCCCGAGGGGTGGGGCCAGAGGGCCGGCTGCTACCCGGGGAGCCGCGGTGCCGCCCCGCCGCCCTGCCGGGCCGGGACTGCGTGGGCACCCGGCTCGGGCCCACGGGAGCTTGGAGAAGAGCCTGCGCGGCCTCTGGGAGCAGCAGCGGGCAGGGGCACAGCTGCCAGCCCCGCAGACTGAGCACCGCCCTCAGGGGCCTTCTCCAGGCTGAGGCTGGGGTTTCTCGGCTGCTCTTACCAGGTACTCGCCAAACCTCTGATCCACCTGTAGCATTTGTTGGAGATCCCTCCTCTTGAGGAATCTGGCTGAAGAATGCAGCGTTTCCCGGGAGGCCTGGAGAGCAGCAGAGACGCACTGATGGCCCCACAGTGCAGGGCACAGGAGCCAACCTATGCCACAGGCTGGAGGAGGCTGCAGCCCGCAAGGTGCCAGGGCAGGAGGCAGCGCAAGCCCCTGCCAGGGGGACAGCAGCTGGCCACAAGTGCTCACCTCAGCAACAGTCTGATTCTCATCATGGCAGTGGAAGTAGAGTGGGAGCAGGCTCTGGCGCACGTGGGACTTCAGGGCCTTTCTTCCCTCTTCTGTTAATAAGTCGAGCATCTCTTGATAGACAGACATGGAGCTCAGCTGCACCTGGATATCATCCTGTATGAAAGGGAAGGGCAAAAGAGCTGAGCATCAGCTGCTTCAGGCCCCCCAGGGCACAGGCCTGCATCTGCACAGGGCACCAAGTGTCCGGGCAGCAGCCAGTGGCCGTGGCTGTGGGCACAGAGCCTTACGTGGTCAAAGAGTGGCAGGAGCGCCTCAGCCAGCTGCAGGGCGATGGGGGTGGGTATTGGGGCACCATTATCCAGGAGCAAATATCTGAGTAGAAGAATGGTCATCCTGATCATGTCGCTATCATTTTCCTCCAGGAGCTCCACAAGACTTTCAGTCAGGCTCCGCATTTTTTCGGCCTGCGTGGAAGCCAACTTTGTGAAAGGCCGCCCTGCTGCCGCAGGGCCCAGAGGCTAAAGGCCTGTCCCGAAGCACTCGGGCAGCTGATGCGGGAGGCAGGAGAGCTGGGAGCAGCTGGCCCAGCGCCCGAAGGCCAGGCAAGGCTAAGCGACTGCTTTGCCCAGCCCCACGCTGCCTGCAGGGCTTCAGCCATGGGCCCATTCTCACCATCAAGGGATTCTTGCCCAGCACTACGAGGCCTCTGAGTGCCAAGTAACGCCTGGCCATGTGCTCGCTCTGCAGGTTCTGTGCCATGATCTCCAGAAGACTGTCACTGCATTCCCTCAAGTCCAGGCAGTCGAGGACCTGAAAGGGACAGGGCAGTGACAGGGGAGCCGGCCGGCAGGAGCCCAGAAGCGCACAGGGCCGGGCCCAGGCAGCAGCACATGGCCCAGGCAGCAGCACAGGGCACGGGCACAGGTGTCTTTGTCCTGGCAGCTGTGGCTACGAGAGGGCAGAGAGCTGGGATGCAGCTCAGCAAGGCAGCGCTGGCCTTGAGGCTCACCTCCACAAGGAATGCCAGGGCAGGGAAATCCCAGTATGGCATCTCTTGGCCGAGCAGGGCGAGCAGGTAGAATGCCACCGCGGAACAGAAGTGTATGGCTAGACGGCGAATTTCTCTGAAGAGGGGAGAAAGGAAACAAGAGCCCTGAGGCAGTGGGGCAAACCTGTCCCAGGAGTGGCTCACCTAGTTCTCATCTTCCCCCAGCACCCTTCCAGCAAGGGGACCTGGGCCATTTGGGAGTTGGTTGCTGATGGGCAGCCTCCTCTCCCAGCCTTTTCCAGTCTGCTTGGCCGTCCCTCAGGGACAAGGCCCTCCTGCCCATTACCACGGGCACTTAGTGGGGCACCTGGGCACAGAGCACAAATGTCCGAGGCAGTGGGGAGAAGGGGGTCTCACCTGGCAAGCAGAGCCACGGCAAAGTGGTGAGTGTCAACAGAGAGCAGCGTGTCCCAGGCACACCTGCGTTCCATTGCCACCACCACATCCTCGCAGCGGAGCAGGCAGAGCAGGGACTTCAGGGTCCGCACTGCAAACCTGTGTGCAGAGCAAAGCCCAGGTCACACTGGCAGCACTGGCTCCTTGGCAGGCCACGTGGCAGGGACAGGAGGACTGGCACGGAGCACCTGTTGGGGCTGGTGGCAAGGCCATGCTCTTCCTGGCATGCCTTCCAGAAGATAAGGACCTCCTGTGGCGTATCCAGAGTGCTGAAGAACACTTGGAAGAGCAGATGCACAAATAGCTGGGGGAAATACAGCCTCAATATCCGTGGGAGACAGGGCACCTGGAGGATCTTCCACATCACCACAGTTGCCTGCAAAGGACAGAGCCCCCCGAGACAGCGCTCAGTGCCCAGGTGTGTGTGTGGCAGGGCCCGAGCGTGGCAGGGAGAGGCCAGGAGAGGCGCAGGGGGAGCACGGGGCCTGGTGGCCCTGAAGCTGCCCCTGGGCCAGGTTTCAGGCCAGCGCCTGATGCAGGGAGATGCAGTGGGGGAAGGAGGATGGAGAGCTGCTGGGGAGGCAGCCTTGGGGCCAGCAAAGGCCACTTGCAGAAACTCACAGCCAGGGCAAAGACAGCCGTTTGGCCCCCATCGGAGGTGCAGGTGCTGTGCTCTGGCCAGCTCCCCAGCACATCCAGGAGTATCAGCTGTGCCAGCTCCGCAGTCCTGGCTGAGGCCATGATGGTCTTCCACATGGCCATGGCAGCTCTGCGGGGTTAGAGCTGTGTCTCAGGGCGGTCTCAGACACAGCACCGGGGCCGGCTGAGCTGGCTGCCACTTCTGCCACTGCCCACTGCCCCCCTGCCAGCAGCACCCAGACAGCCCAGCCCTGTGGGGACAGAGCCCTGAGAGGCAGCAAGGGAGCGTGGCAGCAGGCTCAGGAAAGGGAGCAGCCAGAGGGCCCTGGGACTCTCTGTTGGTCAGACACCTGGGGCAGGCTGTACAGGGTGATGGGCTGGGGAGCCCATCAGGGGCAGCTGGGCCCCATACCTGTCACAGGACGGGGCCACACGCAGGAGCGTCATGACGGCGTCCTTTGGCTGTGCTTCGGTGAGATGCAGCAGGGTCTTGTCCAGCCTGTGCTCAGCAGAATCATTGGCCGAGAGCCACTGGTGGATGTAGCTCACCATGGCAGGCACCTGGAGAAGGCAGGGAGACTTGGAAAGCTGCCAGAGAGAGCAATGTTCCCAGCTTCTCCAGAGGGGTGCTTCCCTTGCCACCACGCTGCCATGTGGCCTGAAAGGCTCTCAGCAACCAGCATGCGTGGCTTTGGAGGCCAAGCAATTCCTGGGGGGATCAAACCCTGGCCACAGGCTGCTTACTTGCTTGGGATTGTAAAAATCTTCCTCTACAAGCATAGCCAGCAGGGCAGCACTGCTCTTGCTTTGGAAGATGGGCGAGTATGGTCTGAGGCCTGCGCCCATGGTCTCTTCCTCCTCAATTCTCTTGATGAAGTTGCAAACAAACTGTAGGAGAAGGGCAAGAAGGCAGGGATGTTGCATGGAGTGCTGCACACACGGTGCTGGGCTGAGCAGGGAGAGCAGGCCCAGCCCAGTTGGGGATGGCTGCAGGTACCTGCGCTGTTCTGCGGAAGCGGCCAGGGCGGGACTCCTGCTCTTGTGTGCGCTCCGGGGCTGCATCTGGCAAAGAGCGAGCGCAGCCAGAGATGAGGGGCTGCGGGAGGGGCCGGACTACACAGCCCAGCCCTGCGCTCCCCAGGCAGAGAGAGGCCCGGGATGCGCCAGGGGATGGAGCACAGCCACTGCGGGCTGTCTGCTCGGCCCCTCTTCCGTCCTGTCCGTGGGCATGTCCCCAGGGGATAGCATGGCATGGCATGGCCCAGCCCGGCACGGCAGGGAATGGCGTGGAGCCAAGCAGGCCGCAGGCACCAGTCCTGTGTCCCAGCTCTGCCACTCACCCTCATGTGGTGGCTGGAATGGCACCACCTCTTCAGTGTGCTGTGCCAGGGCAGCTGCAGGGCCTTCCTCCTCCTCCTCCACCCAGGCCAGCTTGGGCACTTTTGGGGGTCGCTGCTCCATGTCAGACTGGATTTGTGGCTATTTGCAGGAGAGGTGCCTTGGAAAAGCTCCAAGTCCTGCAGTCCTGCCTGGAAGGCACCGTCAAGAAAGAAGCCTCAGGAAGGCTACAGGACAGCAAGTCCTGCACTCGGTCTCAAGGGCTCCTGCCACAAGGACAGGAGACTCCTGTGAAGGATTGTGGTCTGGCCTCGAGGGCACCTGCAGAAGAAAAGCCTCAGGGAGACCACAGGTAAGAAGGTCCTGTGGTCTGGCCTGGAGCTCAGCTGCAGGAACAACGCCTCAGAAAAGCTCCGGGTGGGACGCGAAGGAGCGCGCTGTGCGGGGGCTCCTCACGGCACCGCTCTGTCCTGTCCTGTCCCGTGGTGTGCTCCGAGCACTGAGGCGTGCTCTTGTCACCGCCAGCTCCTATGTCACCCGGTGTCACAAAGGGCCCTTAGACACCCGGTTCCATTCGATGCCACGGTGACCGTGCTGCAGCGTGTCACCAAGGGCCCTTGCACACACTGCCGCCTGCCTCGGGGCTGCCCCCAGCCCACCCAAACTGGCCCAGGTTGGAAGGAATGCCTGGCCCCAGGTGTCTAAGCCAGGCCGACAAGATCTTTAGCAAGGGCCCTTTAGCAAGGGCTCAGAGCATCAGCAAAGGCTGCCCTGCTCTGCGGGCTCAGGGGCAGCAGAAGGAGCCCCCAAGGCTGCCGATGCAGCCGCGCTGGGAAGGGCACGGGACCTTCCAGGGAAACTGACACGGCCTCCTTGGGACACGTCCCGGCTGGTGGCCGTCCTAAACCTGCGGGTGTGACACGCACAAGGAACGTGTGGGCCCGGGCACGAAGGCTGCTCTGAGCCCTGGGGCCCGGGGAGCGCTGACATCAGCAGGTGTGGCAGAGTCGCCGGCCAAGCAGACCCGCCACCCCTCGAGCCCCTGGCAGCGCTGGTGCCCGAAACACCTGTGCCCCCGGGGGGCTTCTGTGCCAGAGGGAGCCAAAGCCCACGTGCATTGGGGGCTGTGCTCCTTCCTGCAGGGGCTGATGGCAGGAGCACCTGGAGCAACTGCTGGCACACTTGGTCTCTGTCAGATGATGTTGCTCCTTCCCGCAATGAATTTTTCTCATGGAAGGCATTGGCAGTAGCAGCAGAGCACCATCCATTGCTGAGTTTCCCGGGGCAATTAGATTACAAAGTAACAGTCTGAAATTTCCTTGTGCCTTTCTCACTCTCTTGCCTGCATTCTGGGACAAATAGAATCTGCCCAGCCTCTGCTATTCTCGGCTTCAGTTGCTGCATATCTGGCTCCGGCAGCTCCCGTCCAAACAAAACCGTGTCCCTGCTGAGCACAGCAATGAGTGGCCACAAAGTGGGAAGTTCAGAGGATAAGGATAACTGTGGGAGGACAAGCTGTTCTGTGTCTCTGATGATGGTGCCCACACGCTAAAGCAGCAGCCAAGAGAAGTGCGGGAAGCAGATGGGCGCGGTTTTGGGCAGGACAATAGAAAAAGATATGAAGCCTTTAGCCAGAATGCAAAGGAGGACTGCAAGGATGGAGTGTGGTCTGGAGGGGAAGCCCCAGTTGCAGCTGAGGCCACTTTCTTCTGCCTGGAGGAGAGTAAAGGGCACCATTGTGGTCTTCACCATCCTCCTGAGGGGAATCAGAGGGGCTGCTGCAGCTCTCGTCACTGTTGGGAGCAGTGACAGCACTGGAGAAAAGGGCAGAGGGCAGGGAGCCGGGACAGGGCAAGTTTGATTTCCATATCAGGAACAGGTTTTTCAGCCAGAGCACGGTCAGGCACTGGGACAGGTTCCCCATTGACGCAGCCCAACGGAGCCCGGGCTGGCTCTTGGGAAAAGTGCGGCGCTGCGCCAGGAGTGGGGAACGGCCAAGGCGTGGGTTCTGCCTGCGGCTGAAGCTGATGTGTCACTGCTCAGTGGTTCGGGATCTACTAAGTGCAGCACGGAGCAGGCAAAAGAGAAGGAGGAGGCTCCTGGATAGGGAGGTTCCAGAGGCAAAGGTTTATTCCAAGGGAAGGATTCAGCAGCAAAGAGGCGCCAGCACTTCTGTGCATGGGATTTTATAGGGGTACAACTCGGGCGGTGGATACAGAGGATTGATCAATAAGGAATCTGCAGGGAATGAGCCAGGGGATTACATCAATTGCTTGGGACTAATTAGGTCAGACGGGAGGAGAAGGTAGGTCACCTTGGCCAGTGGGGCTTGCAGCAACAGGGGAATTCCAAAGGGGTGGTGCAGTCAGGGATTGGTCCAAGGCAAAAACAAAACTGACAGGGAAGGTTCAGGACTAAAGAGCTGCATGATCTTGACAGGCAGGGAAGGAGCTGGAACAAAGAGTGGGCAATGGCATGAGGGACAGCTTTGACGGAGGGCAAAACCTAGCTGTAAAGCAATGTGGGGAAAGCACGGGCAACGTGAAAACAAACCATCATACGCTAACTGACAAATAAACACCAACCGGAACAGCCCAGGGAAATGGGCACAGCACCGAGCTCGTCTGACTTTGAGAAGTGTTTGAACAACATCGAGCAGTCACTCAATCTTTTAGACACTACATCAAAAGTCAAGGGTTGTGAACTCCAGGTTGACACGAGTATATACTCCCGGGTATGACTTTAGGCAGTTTTTTTAAGAAATTCGTTTTATGTCTGATCAAAGCCCAATTCCATGAAGGTTGTGTGGAACGTGGAATCCTTTTATTTTCATTGCTTGTTAGGACTGTAAAAAAGAATATTGGTGCTGGGTGACTGAGAGACAGCCCGTGTGTGTGAAGTGGAGTATAGAGGGGATGAAGAGAAGGAAAGGAGAAGTACTACTAGATCCTGCTAAGTTTTGAAATTTTGATAGCATGAAGAATGAACAAGAGGAGAAGTAAAGATGGTATTAAAAAGAGTCCACTAGAACGTAATTTAGCAGTGGAGAAAGATTTGGGAGGAATGGCAGAGGGTAATTTTTCAAAGAAAGGTAATTGGATGAAATAGCCTACCCAATGGTAGCCTTGGTGTCAATTAGGAAGTGGTGAAAAGTGACCCCCGCTGAAACTTTATGATCGATTTTTACAGTTGATGTTATTTTGAAGCAAAGAAGAAAAATGAGATCCAGCCATATATGCAGACATGTTTTTTACCCTGAAGAATAAACCTGAGGGGCAGAAAGAATTGTGGCTTTTTTCTTTGGCCCCATAGGACCTTTAGTCCTAACTTTGGAAAGAGAAAACAGGCAGAAAATAAAGAGCTGTCGTTCAGCATCCAGCATAGGGCAGAGATGTTTGAAATTGGCTCCAATGCACCAGGAAGATTGTGTCCTAGGTGTCCAAGACTTACAGCCGAGTTACTCCAGGCCAGCTCGAGTACACTCCCCCTCAGCCAGCCACGCCGCCCCCTGAATGAAATCCAGATGGCAGTGAGGAGGAGGTGAGGGGACACTTTCAGAGACCCCCAGTGACAACCAACACAAGGAATAAAACCAAGAAAGCTTTGCCTTTAGTCCCCCGCTTACAGCAAGTCTTGAGTCCCCCAGGAGAAGCCATGTGGGTGAACATCTGCTTTTCTCCTAGTGAGCTGAACCGTTGGTGGGAAAAAGTTAAAACGTATAGAGAAAACCCAGGCAAAGTAGCAAAAAGATTGGAGTGCATAGTCAAGAATCAAGACCCAGAGTGAGGTGCTACTGATTTCATGTTGACAGAGCTAACAAAACCAGCAAAGAGTTGCTGATCAAGGTAGCCAGAGCACGTGCGCAGGGACAAATTGCTAGTGGAGCCTTACAAGGCACACTGGACCAGCTGTCTCCTATTGTAAGCCCTTTGTGGGACCCGAACGATGCAGGCAGCTGTGCAATGTTAACCAGATGCCAGGAACTAGTCAAATTTGAATTACAAAGTGCTAGTCCAAAAGCAATAAATTGGTCAGTAATAGATAATGTTACACAGGGCCAGCACGAGTCATCCACTGACTTTGTGGACAGGTTGTGAGCAGCTGCACATAAAGCGCAGCTCGGGATCCCTGGTCGGATACAGGAAAGCAGCAGTCCGTTTCCCTGATGTTAGGGCAATCTAGCCCAGGTGTCAGGCAGAAACTTCAGAGGCTGAAAGAGCCTGTAAAGAGAGACTTAAAGGCATTAATGAGAAAAGCATCGAAAGCGTATGATGATAAAGAGAGAGAAAAAGAAAAAGAACTCCCTGCAGCCATGGTGGCAGCTCTGGATCAGCACCAGGGAGAGGACGCGCATGAAGCAGAAGCAGGGGCAAAAGTAGCAGAGGCAGAGGAGTTTCAAACCAGGCACAGACCAAGCTGGGGCCAAATCAATGTGCATATTGTAAGAAATAAGGACACTGGAAATAGGGCCAGTGCCCAGAGTTAGCAGACAAAGTACACAAAACTCTTGTAGCCGCTCTAGATGATAAGAAATGACCGAGACTGGCAGTTCTTACCCTAGCAGGCCACTGGTTAAAAGAAGGCTAAAGGATGATAAAGAGGTTGAATTTTTAATAAATAGTGGAATTTTCAATAAATAGTGGAAATTTTTCACTCTTGAATCAAGCACTGATCCCCAAAAGTGAGAACTATCTTCAAGCAATAGGAGATAGCAACTGGCCAGCCAGAAAATGCATTCTTCCTGCAACCACTTAAATGGAAAATCAAGAAGAAACTGGCAATCCATCAGTTTCTTTATTTACCAAACGCACCCAAATCTGTCCTAGGCAGGGATTTGCTTGAAAACTTTGACACAACAGTTCTGTTTCGGAAAAGAAAAATTAAGTTGAAGGTACCTGAAGACAAATTGGTTTTAGCAGTAGGACTGACAATTGACACAAGACCAACAAACAAGAATAACTATTTAGAGCAAGTATTGAATCAGGTGTAGCCAAGAGTATGGGATATTGATAGCCCAGGAAAATCCAAACGAGCAGACCCAATTAAAATTGAGCTGCAGACATGAGTTAGGCCATAGTCAGAAAGCAATACCTTGAAGACTATAGGCTGGGAAAAGAACGGAGGCAACAATGAATAAATTCCTGCCATCAGGATTATTGGAAGAATGGGAGTCAAAATGTATTACTCCTAGATTAGCAATAAAGAAACCTCATGGAACTTAGAGACTAGTGCCAGATTTGCAGGCAATTAATGGTTTCTACCTTACTACCTTACTAGCTAAACTTGGAGATGATTTTATCTGGTGCGGGGAACGTCCATGGCCCGGTGCTGTCGAGAGCGGTTCCCTCTTGGTCTGAGAGACCAGCTGCCCCAGCCCACCTTGCTCTCAGGCCCGGAGGTTGTAATGTGCGCTGGAGCGGCAGGCGAAGGAGGGCTCTTGACACCATGTCTGATCCAACAGGGTTTCTTGAAGGCAGGTCAGAGGGTGCAGGTTGGGTGAGGGTGAGAAGAGGGACAGGACCAGGCAGCAGCACAACCACTGTAACACGACACATAAGGCAAGACACCTGCAAGCTGCTGGGGAAGCCCCAAGTCTGCTCAGTGACCCACGTGTGCCCTCAGCATTGGGACACCCACCTTTCCTGCAGTGACCCTCACGTCCCAGGGTCAGCAAATCAAGAGGCACCAGCCATCCTGTAGGTGACTCAGAGCGAGTGCAGTGGGTCACGGTGGCCAGGGGCCAGAAGCAGGCAGAAAGCCATCAGGGCTGGGGAAAAGGCTCTGCTCTGCTCTGCTTACAGCGTGGGCTGAGGGCCGGGAGAGCTGCATTTCCCCCTTGAGATGTGGGAGACGGGGTCTTTCACCCTCCTTATAGAGCTGCCCCTGGCTGCAGGCAGCCCAAGGAGTACGACGACAAAAGGCCGAGAGCAACAAAGCAAAGAGCCAGCCCTGCACACATGGAGGTGGCCCAGGTGGCCCTGAAGGTGCCCGCTGCACTCTCATGTGGCCCTGCCCTGGGAATGACAGGAATGCCCTTTGTCCAAGAGGGCCTTTCTGTGGCCCCTCTGGGCTCCAAGCTGCTGCTCTTCTGGCTCAATGGGGCCTAAAGCCACAGAGCGGGGCCTCCCCCAGAGCAACAGGAGCAAGACTCGGCAAGCAGGCAGTGGAGCTCAATGCCTAAGGCTGAGGGGCGGGGGGCTCCAGTCTGGAGCACAGGCAGGCCACACGCCCAGCCCCGCAACTCCTGGCCTCAGAGGCCTGAAAGGCCAGGACCAGGGTTTCGTGCCTGATTCCAGGGGGTCCCTCCAACCGGCCACCGAGGAAGCGCCAGAGCAGCCGGCTGTCAGGATCAAGGCGGCTGCCAGGAGGCTGCTTATGGCCTCTGCCAGCCCATTACTCAGGGCTTACCAGTGACTCAGGGTGTCCCCCAGCCCGGCCAAGCTTCCCCGCAGCAGCGCCACAGCCCCACAGCAGCTCCAGAGAAGCCCCATCCAGAGGCACCTGGGAGCCCTCAGCAAAGCAGCCAGCAGCACACGGGCAGGAGGATGCGGATGGCCCTTCCTGCGTGGCACAGGGCTTGTGGCCATCTCCAGGCACCGCTCTGGCAGGGATCCCCGCAGCTCCTGCCCCTGCCCAGCCGCTCTGTTGGCAGCACAAAGGCTTCAGCAGAACCACCAGAGGCCAAGGGGCTTCTGGCCTTTTTCCCTGAAACACTGCACGCCTGGGCAGCTGGATGAGCACCCTTTTGCCCCTCTTCCCCTATGCCCTACGGACACTGTGCAGGAAAAGGAAGATCCCGGGACTCTGTGTATTGGAAGATACTCTATATTTACATTGTCAACAAAAAGGAAAATCCAAACACAAAAATCTAATAGAAGAACAAGAAAACCCCTGCTGGCTCAATTGGCCCAGCAGACAGAGTCTTGCGCAGATCATCTCTCTGAGGAGCTGCAGCAGAACAGCAAGGCAGTGCCCCACAGACGAGGCCGTTTCTTCCATGCACTGCAGAATTGATCTCGCAGCTTATGCCATGTGGAGTACGGAGCTCTCTGT
Organism: Ammospiza nelsoni; assembly: GCF_027579445.1. Lineage (NCBI taxonomy): Eukaryota > Metazoa > Chordata > Aves > Passeriformes > Passerellidae > Ammospiza > Ammospiza nelsoni. Next base: position 60,247,848 of record NC_080669.1, read on the forward strand.
ACAGCGCGGAGAACTAAACAAGATTCAATTGCAGCATTTCTGATTGCGGGACTGCTGTCATAGGCCATTTCTTCAAGGGCTGCAAGAGAGAGGAACAGAGCCAAGGTCAGATCCCGGATGTGCAGGGAGCCGAGGTGAACCCCCTGGCAGGGTCATCCCGGCCGGCTCTTGCCATGGCCCGGAGGGAGCAGGGACCAAGGGGATCAGCCCAAAGCTGCTGGCCACAAATGCCACACGTGGCCCTGAAATGTCTGTGTGCTCTGGCCACGGGAGCAGAGCCCTCCGCAGCCGGGGCAGGGCTTGCAGCTTCCCGTGCCAGCCCCCGTGGTCAGCCCGCTGCCCTCACTCACTCACCACTGCAGATCAGCTGAAGCTCTTGCTGCTGCCCCCTCAGGTGCCGGCCGGCCATCCCTGTGAACACAGAGCCTGTCACGGCCCCAGCAGCACAACTCCCTGCCAGCGACGCTGTCGGCGCTGTGGCCACACGGGCTGCTGGCCCGGCAGGGCTCAGCCCGGGCCCTTGCCGCACGCTGCCGCCCAGGGGCACGGCTGCCAGAGGACGGCAGCAGCAATGCCCGGGCCAGGCGGGGCTCCACGGCGCCGGGCCCGGGTGGCGCTGCCGGGGCAGCAGGCGGGGCCGGGGCCGAGCTGCGGTGGGCAGGGGAGGGAGCGCGGGCTCGTGGCTCACCCATGAAGCTGACGGCCGCCTCTCGCAGGGGCTCCTGTGGGCTCTGCAGGTAGCGCAGGGCCCGGCGGAGGTGCTCGGCCGCTCGGCTCCTGTCCTCTGCCAGCTGGAGAGAGCAGCAGGAGGGAAGGGTTGGCGCGGGCTCAGGCCCCGGGCCGGGCGCTGCCTGCGTCCAGCCCCGGCCCTCCCCTGCCTGCAGAGCCCTGAGGCGTGGCCAGCAGCAGCTGGCGCCGGGCTCCCGAGGGGTGGGGCCAGAGGGCCGGCTGCTACCCGGGGAGCCGCGGTGCCGCCCCGCCGCCCTGCCGGGCCGGGACTGCGTGGGCACCCGGCTCGGGCCCACGGGAGCTTGGAGAAGAGCCTGCGTGGCCTCTGGGAGCAGCAGCGGGCAGGGGCACAGCTGCCAGCCCCGCAGACTGAGCACCGCCCTCAGGGGCCTTCTCCAGGCTGAGGCTGGGGTTTCTCGGCTGCTCTTACCAGGTACTCGCCAAACCTCTGATCCACCTGTAGCATTTGTTGGAGATCCCTCCTCTTGAGGAATCTGGCTGAAGAATGCAGCGTTTCCCGGGAGGCCTGGAGAGCAGCAGAGACGCACTGATGGCCCCACAGTGCAGGGCACAGGAGCCAACCTATGCCACAGGCTGGAGGAGGCTGCAGCCCGCAAGGTGCCAGGGCAGGAGGCAGCGCAAGCCCCTGCCAGGGGGACAGCAGCTGGCCACAAGTGCTCACCTCAGCAACAGTCTGATTCTCATCATGGCAGTGGAAGTAGAGTGGGAGCAGGCTCTGGCGCACGTGGGACTTCAGGGCCTTTCTTCCCTCTTCTGTTAATAAGTCGAGCATCTCTTGATAGACAGACATGGAGCTCAGCTGCACCTGGATATCATCCTGTATGAAAGGGAAGGGCAAAAGAGCTGAGCATCAGCTGCTTCAGGCCCCCCAGGGCACAGGCCTGCATCTGCACAGGGCACCAAGTGTCCGGGCAGCAGCCAGTGGCCGTGGCTGTGGGCACAGAGCCTTACGTGGTCAAAGAGTGGCAGGAGCGCCTCAGCCAGCTGCAGGGCGATGGGGGTGGGTATTGGGGCACCATTATCCAGGAGCAAATATCTGAGTAGAAGAATGGTCATCCTGATCATGTCGCTATCATTTTCCTCCAGGAGCTCCACAAGACTTTCAGTCAGGCTCCGCATTTTTTCGGCCTGCGTGGAAGCCAACTTTGTGAAAGGCCGCCCTGCTGCCGCAGGGCCCAGAGGCTAAAGGCCTGTCCCGAAGCACTCGGGCAGCTGATGCGGGAGGCAGGAGAGCTGGGAGCAGCTGGCCCAGCGCCCGAAGGCCAGGCAAGGCTAAGCGACTGCTTTGCCCAGCCCCACGCTGCCTGCAGGGCTTCAGCCATGGGCCCATTCTCACCATCAAGGGATTCTTGCCCAGCACTACGAGGCCTCTGAGTGCCAAGTAACGCCTGGCCATGTGCTCGCTCTGCAGGTTCTGTGCCATGATCTCCAGAAGACTGTCACTGCATTCCCTCAAGTCCAGGCAGTCGAGGACCTGAAAGGGACAGGGCAGTGACAGGGGAGCCGGCCGGCAGGAGCCCAGAAGCGCACAGGGCCGGGCCCAGGCAGCAGCACATGGCCCAGGCAGCAGCACAGGGCACGGGCACAGGTGTCTTTGTCCTGGCAGCTGTGGCTACGAGAGGGCAGAGAGCTGGGATGCAGCTCAGCAAGGCAGCGCTGGCCTTGAGGCTCACCTCCACAAGGAATGCCAGGGCAGGGAAATCCCAGTATGGCATCTCTTGGCCGAGCAGGGCGAGCAGGTAGAATGCCACCGCGGAACAGAAGTGTATGGCTAGACGGCGAATTTCTCTGAAGAGGGGAGAAAGGAAACAAGAGCCCTGAGGCAGTGGGGCAAACCTGTCCCAGGAGTGGCTCACCTAGTTCTCATCTTCCCCCAGCACCCTTCCAGCAAGGGGACCTGGGCCATTTGGGAGTTGGTTGCTGATGGGCAGCCTCCTCTCCCAGCCTTTTCCAGTCTGCTTGGCCGTCCCTCAGGGACAAGGCCCTCCTGCCCATTACCACGGGCACTTAGTGGGGCACCTGGGCACAGAGCACAAATGTCCGAGGCAGTGGGGAGAAGGGGGTCTCACCTGGCAAGCAGAGCCACGGCAAAGTGGTGAGTGTCAACAGAGAGCAGCGTGTCCCAGGCACACCTGCGTTCCATTGCCACCACCACATCCTCGCAGCGGAGCAGGCAGAGCAGGGACTTCAGGGTCCGCACTGCAAACCTGTGTGCAGAGCAAAGCCCAGGTCACACTGGCAGCACTGGCTCCTTGGCAGGCCACGTGGCAGGGACAGGAGGACTGGCACGGAGCACCTGTTGGGGCTGGTGGCAAGGCCATGCTCTTCCTGGCATGCCTTCCAGAAGATAAGGACCTCCTGTGGCGTATCCAGAGTGCTGAAGAACACTTGGAAGAGCAGATGCACAAATAGCTGGGGGAAATACAGCCTCAATATCCGTGGGAGACAGGGCACCTGGAGGATCTTCCACATCACCACAGTTGCCTGCAAAGGACAGAGCCCCCCGAGACAGCGCTCAGTGCCCAGGTGTGTGTGTGGCAGGGCCCGAGCGTGGCAGGGAGAGGCCAGGAGAGGCGCAGGGGGAGCACGGGGCCTGGTGGCCCTGAAGCTGCCCCTGGGCCAGGTTTCAGGCCAGCGCCTGATGCAGGGAGATGCAGTGGGGGAAGGAGGATGGAGAGCTGCTGGGGAGGCAGCCTTGGGGCCAGCAAAGGCCACTTGCAGAAACTCACAGCCAGGGCAAAGACAGCCGTTTGGCCCCCATCGGAGGTGCAGGTGCTGTGCTCTGGCCAGCTCCCCAGCACATCCAGGAGTATCAGCTGTGCCAGCTCCGCAGTCCTGGCTGAGGCCATGATGGTCTTCCACATGGCCATGGCAGCTCTGCGGGGTTAGAGCTGTGTCTCAGGGGGGTCTCAGACACAGCACCGGGGCCGGCTGAGCTGGCTGCCACTTCTGCCACTGCCCACTGCCCCCCTGCCAGCAGCACCCAGACAGCCCAGCCCTGTGGGGACAGAGCCCTGAGAGGCAGCAAGGGAGCGTGGCAGCAGGCTCAGGAAAGGGAGCAGCCAGAGGGCCCTGGGACTCTCTGTTGGTCAGACACCTGGGGCAGGCTGTACAGGGTGATGGGCTGGGGAGCCCATCAGGGGCAGCTGGGCCCCATACCTGTCACAGGACGGGGCCACACGCAGGAGCGTCATGACGGCGTCCTTTGGCTGTGCTTCGGTGAGATGCAGCAGGGTCTTGTCCAGCCTGTGCTCAGCAGAATCATTGGCCGAGAGCCACTGGTGGATGTAGCTCACCATGGCAGGCACCTGGAGAAGGCAGGGAGACTTGGAAAGCTGCCAGAGAGAGCAATGTTCCCAGCTTCTCCAGAGGGGTGCTTCCCTTGCCACCACGCTGCCATGTGGCCTGAAAGGCTCTCAGCAACCAGCATGCGTGGCTTTGGAGGCCAAGCAATTCCTGGGGGGATCAAACCCTGGCCACAGGCTGCTTACTTGCTTGGGATTGTAAAAATCTTCCTCTACAAGCATAGCCAGCAGGGCAGCACTGCTCTTGCTTTGGAAGATGGGCGAGTATGGTCTGAGGCCTGCGCCCATGGTCTCTTCCTCCTCAATTCTCTTGATGAAGTTGCAAACAAACTGTAGGAGAAGGGCAAGAAGGCAGGGATGTTGCATGGAGTGCTGCACACACGGTGCTGGGCTGAGCAGGGAGAGCAGGCCCAGCCCAGTTGGGGATGGCTGCAGGTACCTGCGCTGTTCTGCGGAAGCGGCCAGGGCGGGACTCCTGCTCTTGTGTGCGCTCCGGGGCTGCATCTGGCAAAGAGTGAGCGCAGCCAGAGATGAGGGGCTGCGGGAGGGGCCGGACTACACAGCCCAGCCCTGCGCTCCCCAGGCAGAGAGAGGCCCGGGATGCGCCAGGGGATGGAGCACAGCCACTGCGGGCTGTCTGCTCGGCCCCTCTTCCGTCCTGTCCGTGGGCATGTCCCCAGGGGATAGCATGGCATGGCATGGCCCAGCCCGGCACGGCAGGGAATGGCGTGGAGCCAAGCAGGCCGCAGGCACCAGTCCTGTGTCCCAGCTCTGCCACTCACCCTCATGTGGTGGCTGGAATGGCACCACCTCTTCAGTGTGCTGTGCCAGGGCAGCTGCAGGGCCTTCCTCCTCCTCCTCCACCCAGGCCAGCTTGGGCACTTTTGGGGGTCGCTGCTCCATGTCAGACTGGATTTGTGGCTATTTGCAGGAGAGGTGCCTTGGAAAAGCTCCAAGTCCTGCAGTCCTGCCTGGAAGGCACCGTCAAGAAAGAAGCCTCAGGAAGGCTACAGGACAGCAAGTCCTGCACTCGGTCTCAAGGGCTCCTGCCACAAGGACAGGAGACTCCTGTAAAGGATTGTGGTCTGGCCTCGAGGGCACCTGCAGAAGAAAAGCCTCAGGGAGACCACAGGTAAGAAGGTCCTGTGGTCTAGCCTGGAGCTCAGCTGCAGGAACAACGCCTCAGAAAAGCTCCGGGTGGGACGCGAAGGAGCGCGCTGTGCGGGGGCTCCTCACGGCACCGCTCTGTCCTGTCCTGTCCCGTGGTGTGCTCCGAGCACTGAGGCGTGCTCTTGTCACCGCCAGCTCCTATGTCACCCGGTGTCACAAAGGGCCCTTAGACACCCGGTTCCATTCGATGCCACGGTGACCGTGCTGCAGCGTGTCACCAAGGGCCCTTGCACACACTGCCGCCTGCCTCGGGGCTGCCCCCAGCCCACCCAAACTGGCCCAGGTTGCAAGGAATGCCTGGCCCCAGGTGTCTAAGCCAGGCCGACAAGATCTTTAGCAAGGGCCCTTTAGCAAGGGCTCAGAGCATCAGCAAAGGCTGCCCTGCTCTGCGGGCTCAGGGGCAGCAGAAGGAGCCCCCAAGGCTGCCGATGCAGCCGCGCTGGGAAGGGCACGGGACCTTCCAGGGAAACTGACACGGCCTCCTTGGGACACGTCCCGGCTGGTGGCCGTCCTAAACCTGCGGGTGTGACACGCACAAGGAACGTGTGGGCCCGGGCACGAAGGCTGCTCTGAGCCCTGGGGCCCGGGGAGCGCTGACATCAGCAGGTGTGGCAGAGTCGCCGGCCAAGCAGACCTGCCACCCCTCGAGCCCCTGGCAGCGCTGGTGCCCGAAAGACCTGTGCCCCCGGGGGGCTTCTGTGCCAGAGGGAGCCAAAGCCCACGTGCATTGGGGGCTGTGCTCCTTCCTGCAGGGGCTGATGGCAGGAGCACCTGGAGCAACTGCTGGCACACTTGGTCTCTGTCAGATGATGTTGCTCCTTCCCGCAATGAATTTTTCTCATGGAAGGCATTGGCAGTAGCAGCAGAGCACCATCCATTGCTGAGTTTCCCGGGGCAATTAGATTACAAAGTAACAGTCCGAAATTTCCTTGTGCCTTTCTCACTCTCTTGCCTGCATTCTGGGACAAATAGAATCTGCCCAGCCTCTGCTATTCTCGGCTTCAGTTGCTGCATATCTGGCTCCGGCAGCTCCCGTCCAAACAAAACCGTGTCCCTGCTGAGCACAGCAATGAGTGGCCACAAAGTGGGAAGTTCAGAGGATAAGGATAACTGTGGGAGGACAAGCTGTTCTGTGTCTCTGATGATGGTGCCCACACGCTAAAGCAGCAGCCAAGAGAAGTGCGGGAAGCAGATGGGCGCGGTTTTGGGCAGGACAATAGAAAAAGATATGAAGCCTTTAGCCAGAATGCAAAGGAGGACTGCAAGGATGGAGTGTGGTCTGGAGGGGAAGCCCCAGTTGCAGCTGAGGCCACTTTCTTCTGCCTGGAGGAGAGTAAAGGGCACCATTGTGGTCTTCACCATCCTCCTGAGGGGAATCGGAGGGGCTGCTGCAGCTCTCGTCACTGTTGGGAGCAGTGACAGCACTGGAGAAAAGGGCAGAGGGCAGGGAGCCGGGACAGGGCAAGTTTGATTTCCATATCAGGAACAGGTTTTTCAGCCAGAGCACGGTCAGGCACTGGGACAGGTTCCCCATTGACGCAGCCCAACGGAGCCCGGGCTGGCTCTTGGGAAAAGTGCGGCGCTGTGCCAGGAGTGGGGAACGGCCAAGGCGTGGGTTCTGCCTGCGGCTGAAGCTGATGTGTCACTGCTCAGTGGTTCGGGATCTACTAAGTGCAGCACGGAGCAGGCAAAAGAGAAGGAGGAGGCTCCTGGATAGGGAGGTTCCAGAGGCAAAGGTTTATTCCAAGGGAAGGATTCAGCAGCAAAGAGGCGCCAGCACTTCTGTGCATGGGATTTTATAGGGGTACAACTCGGGCGGTGGATACAGAGGATTGATCAATAAGGAATCTGCAGGGAATGAGCCAGGGGATTACATCAATTGCTTGGGACTAATTAGGTCAGACGGGAGGAGAAGGTAGGTCACCTTGGCCAGTGGGGCTTGCAGCAACAGGGGAATTCCAAAGGGGTGGTGCAGTCAGGGATTGGTCCAAGGCAAAAACAAAACTGACAGGGAAGGTTCAGGACTAAAGAGCTGCATGATCTTGACAGGCAGGGAAGGAGCTGGAACAAAGAGTGGGCAATGGCATGAGGGACAGCTTTGACGGAGGGCAAAACCTAGCTGTAAAGCAACGTGGGGAAAGCACGGGCAACGTGAAAACAAACCATCATACGCTAACTGACAAATAAACACCAACCAGAACAGCCCAGGGAAATGGGCACAGCACCGAGCTCGTCTGACTTTGAGAAGTGTTTGAACAACATCGAGCAGTCACTCAATCTTTTAGACACTACATCAAAAGTCAAGGGTTGTGAACTCCAGGTTGACACGAGTATATACTCCCGGGTATGACTTTAGGCAGTTTTTTTAAGAAATTTGTTTTATGTCTGATCAAAGCCCAATTCCATGAAGGTTGTGTGGAACGTGGAATCCTTTTATTTTCATTGCTTGTTAGGACTGTAAAAAAGAATATTGGTGCTGGGTGACTGAGAGACAGCCCGTGTGTGTGAAGTGGAGTATAGAGGGGATGAAGAGAAGGAAAGGAGAAGCACTACTAGATCCTGCTAAGTTTTGAAATTTTGATAGCATGAAGAATGAACAAGAGGAGAAGTAAAGATGGTATTAAAAAGAGTCCACTAGAACGTAATTTAGCAGTGGAGAAAGATTTGGGAGGAATGGCAGAGGGTAATTTTTCAAAGAAAGGTAATTGGATGAAATAGCCTACCCAATGGTAGCCTTGGTGTCAATTAGGAAGTGGTGAAAAGTGACCCCCGCTGAAACTTTATGATAGATTTTTACAGTTGATGTTATTTTGAAGCAAAGAAGAAAAATGAGATCCAGCCATATATGCAGACATGTTTTTTACCCTGAAGAATAAACCTGAGGGGCAGAAAGAATTGTGGCTTTTTTCTTTGTCTCCATAGGACCTTTAGTCCTAACTTTGGAAAGAGAAAACAGGCAGAAAATAAAGAGCTGTCGTTCAGCATCCAGCATAGGGCAGAGATGTTTGAAATTGGCTCCAATGCACCAGGAAGATTGTGTCCTAGGTGTCCAAGACTTACAGCCGAGTTACTCCAGGCCAGCTTGAGTACACTCCCCCTCAGCCAACCACGCCGCCCCCTGAATGAAACCCAGATGGCAGTGAGGAGGAGGTGAGGGGACACTTTCAGAGACCCCCAGTGACAACCAACACAAGGAATAAAACCAAGAAAGCTTTGCCTTTAGTCCCCCGCTTATGGCAAGTCTTGAGTCCCCCAGGAGAAGCCATGTGGGTGAACATTTGCTTTTCTCCTAGTGAGCTGAACCGTTGGTGGGAAAAAGTTAAAACGTATAGAGAAAACCCAGGCAAAGTAGCAAAAAGATTGGATTGCATAGTCAAGAATCAAGACCCAGAGTGAGGTGCTACTGATTTCATGTTGACAGAGCTAACAAAACCAGCAAAGAGTTGCTGATCAAGGTAGCCAGAGCACGTGCGCAGGGACAAATTGCTAGTGGAGCCTTACAAGGCACACTGGACCAGCTGTCTCCTATTGTAAGCCCTTTGTGGGACCCGAACGATGCAGGCAATGTGCAATGTTAACCAGATGCCAGGAACTAGTCAAATTTGAATTACAAAGTGCTAGTCCAAAAGCAATAAATTGGTCAGTAATAGATAATGTTACACAGGGCCAGCACGAGTCATCCACTGACTTTGTGGACAGGTTGTGAGCAGCTGCACATAAAGCGCAGCTCGGGATCCCTGGTCGGATACAGGAAAGCAGCAGTCCGTTTCCCTGATGTTAGGGCAATCTAGCCCAGGTGTCAGGCAGAAACTTCAGAGGCTGAAAGAGCCTGTAAAGAGAGACTTAAAGGCATTAATGAGAAAAGCATCGAAAGCGTGTGATGATAAAGAGAGAGAAAAATAAAAAGAACTCCCTGCAGCCATGGTGGCAGCTCTGGATCAGCACCAGGGAGAGGACGCGCATGAAGCAGAAGCAGGGGCAAAAGTAGCAGAGGCAGAGGAGTTTCAAACCAGGCACAGACCAAGCTGGGGCCAAATCAATGTGCATATTGTAAGAAATAAGGACACTGGAAATAGGGCCAGTGCCCAGAGTTAGCAGACAAAGTACACAAAACTCTTGTAGCCGCTCTAGATGATAAGAAATGACCGAGACTGGCAGTTCTTACCCTAGCAGGCCACTGGTTAAAAGAAGGCTAAAGGATGATAAAGAGGTTGATTTTAATAAATAGTGGAATTTTCAATAAATAGTGGAAATTTTTCACTCTTGAATCAAGCACTGATCCCCAAAAGTGAGAACTATCTTCAAGCAATAGGAGATAGCAACTGGCCAGCCAGAAAATGCATTCCTCCTGCAACCACTTAAATGGAAAATCAAGAAGAAACTGGCAAGCCATCAGTTTCTTTATTTACCAAACGCACCCAAATCTGTCCTAGGCAGGGATTTGATTGAAAATTTTGACACAACAGTTCTGTTTCGGAAAAGAAAAATTAAGTTGAAGGTACCTGAAGACAAATTGGTTTTAGCAGTAGGACTGACAATTGACACAAGACCAACAAACAAGAATAACTATTTAGAGCAAGTATTGAATCAGGTGTAGCCAAGAGTATGGGATATTGATAGCCCAGGAAAATCCAAACGAGCAGACCCAATTAAAATTGAGCTGCAGACATGAGTTAGGCCATAGTCAGAAAGCAATACCTTGAAGACTATAGGCTGGGAAAAGAACGGAGGCAACAATGAATAAATTCCTGCCATCAGGATTATTGGAAGAATGGGAGTCAAAATGTATTACTCCTAGATTAGCAATAAAGAAACCTCATGGAACTTAGAGACTAGTGCCAGATTTGCAGGCAATTAATGGTTTCTACCTTACTACCTTACTAGCTAAACTTGGAGATGATTTTATCTGGTGCGGGGAACGTCCATGGCCCGGTGCTGTCGAGAGCGGTTCCCTCTTGGTCTGAGAGACCAGCTGCCCCAGCCCACCTTGCTCTCAGGCCCGGAGGTTGTAATGTGCGCTGGAGCGGCAGGCGAAGGAGGGCTCTTGACACCATGTCTGATCCAACAGGGTTTCTTGAAGGCAGGTCAGAAGGTGCAGGTTGGGTGAGGGTGAGAAGAGGGACAGGAGCAGGCAGCAGCACAACCACTGTAACACGACACATAAGGCAAGACACCTGCAAGCTGCTGGGGAAGCCCCAAGTCTGCTCAGTGACCCACGTGTGCCCTCAGCATTGGGACACCCACCTTTCCTGCAGTGACCCTCACGTCCCAGGGTCAGCAAATCAAGAGGCACCAGCCATCCTGTAGGTGACTCAGAGCGAGTGCAGTGGGTCACGGTGGCCAGGGGCCAGAAGCAGGCAGAAAGCCATCAGGGCTGGGGAAAAGGCTCTGCTCTGCTCTGCTTACAGCGTGGGCTGAGGGCCGGGAGAGCTGCATTTCCCCCTTGAGATGTGGGAGACGGGGCCTTTCACCCTCCTTACAGAGCTGCCCCTGGCTGCAGGCAGCCCAAGGAGTACGACGACAAAAGGCCAAGAGCAGCAAAGCAAAGAGCCAGCCCTGCACACATGGAGGTGGCCCAGGTGGCCCTGAAGGTGCCCGCTGCACTCTCATGTGGCCCTGCCCTGGGAATGACAGGAATGCCCTTTGTCCAAGAGGGCCTTTCTGTGGCCCCTCTGGGCTCCAAGCTGCTGCTCTTCTGGCTCAATGGGGCCTAAAGCCACAGAGCGGGGCCTCCCCCGGAGCAACAGGAGCAAGACTCGGCAAGCAGGCAGTGGAGCTCAATGCCTAAGGCTGAGGGGCGGGGGGCTCCAGTCTGGAGCACAGGCAGGCCACACGCCCAGCCCCGCAACTCCTGGCCTCAGAGGCCTGAAAGGCCAGGACCAGGGTTTCGTGCCTGATTCCAGGGGGTCCCTCCAACCGGCCACCGAGGAAGCGCCAGAGCAGCCGGCTGTCAGGATCAAGGCGGCTGCCAGGAGGCTGCTTATGGCCTCTGCCAGCCCATTACTCAGGGCTTACCAGTGACTCAGGGTGTCCCCCAGCCCGGCCAAGCTTCCCGGCAGCAGCGCCACAGCCCCACAGCAGCTCCAGAGAAGCCCCATCCAGAGGCACCTGGGAGCCCTCAGCAAAGCAGCCAGCAGCACACGGGCAGGAGGATGCGGATGGCCCTTCCTGCGTGGCACAGGGCTTGTGGCCATCTCCAGGCACCGCTCTGGCAGGGATCCCCGCAGCTCCTGCCCCTGCCCAGCCGCTCTGTTGGCAGCACAAAGGCTTCAGCAGAACCACCAGAGGCCAAGGGGCTTCTGGCCTTTTTCCCTGAAACACTGCACGCCTGGGCAGCTGGATGAGCACCCTTTTGCCCCTCTTCCCCTATGCCCTACGGACACTGTGCAGGAAAAGGAAGATCCCGGGACTCTGTGTATTGGAAGATACTCTATATTTACATTGTCAACAAAAAGGAAAATCCAAACACAAAAATCTAATAGAAGAACAAGAAAAGCCCTGCTGGCTCAATTGGCCCAGCAGACAGAGTCTTGCGCAGATCATCTCTCTGAGGAGCTGCAGCAGAACAGCAAGGCAGTGCCCCACAGACGAGGCCGTTTCTTCCATGCACTGCGGAATTGATCTCGCAGCTTATGCCATGTGGAGTACGGAGCTCTCTGTACAGCGCGGAGAACTAAACAAGATTCAATTGCAGCATTTCTGATTGCGGGACTGCTGTCATAGGCCATTTCTTCAAGGGCTGCAAGAGAGAGGAACAGAGCCAAGGTCAGATCCCGGATGTGCAGGGAGCCGAGGTGAACCCCCTGGCAGGGTCATCCCGGCCGGCTCTTGCCATGGCCCGGAGGGAGCAGGGACCAAGGGGATCAGCCCAAAGCTGCTGGCCACAAATGCCACACGTGGCCCTGAAATGTCTGTGTGCTCTGGCCACGGGAGCAGAGCCCTCCGCAGCCGGGGCAGGGCTTGCAGCTTCCCGTGCCAGCCCCCGTGGTCAGCCCGCTGCCCTCACTCACTCACCACTGCAGATCAGCTGAAGCTCTTGCTGCTGCCCCCTCAGGTGCCGGCCGGCCATCCCTGTGAACACAGAGCCTGTCACGGCCCCAGCAGCACAACTCCCTGCCAGCGACGCTGTCGGCGCTGTGGCCACACGGGCTGCTGGCCCGGCAGGGCTCAGCCCGGGCCCTTGCCGCACGCTGCCGCCCAGGGGCACGGCTGCCAGAGGACGGCAGCAGCAATGCCCGGGCCAGGCGGGGCTCCACGGCGCCGGGCCCGGGTGGCGCTGCCGGGGCAGCAGGCGGGGCCGAGGCCGAGCTGCGGTGGGCAGGGGAGGGAGCGCGGGCTCGTGGCTCACCCATGAAGCTGACGGCCGCCTCTCGCAGGGGCTCCTGTGGGCTCTGCAGGTAGCGCAGGGCCCGGCGCAGGTGCTCGGCCGCTCGGCTCCTGTCCTCTGCCAGCTGGAGAGAGCAGCAGGAGGGAAGGGTTGGCGCGGGCTCAGGCCCCGGGCCGGGCGCTGCCTGCGCCCAGCCCCGGCCCTCCCCTGCCCGCAGAGCCCTGAGGCGTGGCCAGCAGCAGCTGGCGCCGGGCTCCCGAGGGGCGGGGCCAGAGGGCCGGCTGCTACCCGGGGAGCCGCGGTGCCGCCCCGCCGCCCTGCCGGGCCGGGACTGCGTGGGCACCCGGCTCGGGCCCACGGGAGCTTGGAGAAGAGCCTGCGTGGCCTCTGGGAGCAGCAGCGGGCAGGGGCACAGCTGCCAGCCCCGCAGACTGAGCACCGCCCTCAGGGGCCTTCTCCAGGCTGAGGCTGGGGTTTCTCGGCTGCTCTTACCAGGTACTCGCCAAACCTCTGATCCACCTGTAGCATTTGTTGGAGATCCCTCCTCTTGAGGAATCTGGCTGAAGAATGCAGCGTTTCCCGGGAGGCCTGGAGAGCAGCAGAGACGCACTGATGGCCCCACAGTGCAGGGCACAGGAGCCAACCTATGCCACAGGCTGGAGGAGGCTGCAGCCCGCAAGGTGCCAGGGCAGGAGGCAGCGCAAGCCCCTGCCAGGGGGACAGCAGCTGGCCACAAGTGCTCACCTCAGCAACAGTCTGATTCTCATCATGGCAGTGGAAGTAGAGTGGGAGCAGGCTCTGGCGCACGTGGGACTTCAGGGCCTTTCTTCCCTCTTCTGTTAATAAGTCGAGCATCTCTTGATAGACAGACATGGAGCTCAGCTGCACCTGGATATCATCCTGTATGAAAGGGAAGGGCAAAAGAGCTGAGCATCAGCTGCTTCAGGCCCCCCAGGGCACAGGCCTGCATCTGCACAGGGCACCAAGTGTCCGGGCAGCAGCCAGTGGCCGTGGCTGTGGGCACAGAGCCTTACGTGGTCAAAGAGTGGCAGGAGCGCCTCAGCCAGCTGCAGGGCGATGGGGGTGGGTATTGGGGCACCATTATCCAGGAGCAAATATCTGAGTAGAAGAATGGTCATCCTGATCATGTCGCTATCATTTTCCTCCAGGAGCTCCACAAGACTTTCAGTCAGGCTCCGCATTTTTTCGGCCTGCGTGGAAGCCAACTTTGTGAAAGGCCGCCCTGCTGCCGCAGGGCCCAGAGGCTAAAGGCCTGTCCCGAAGCACTCGGGCAGCTGATGCGGGAGGCAGGAGAGCTGGGAGCAGCTGGCCCAGCGCCCGAAGGCCAGGCAAGGCTAAGCGACTGCTTTGCCCGGCCCCACGCTGCCTGCAGGGCTTCAGCCATGGGCCCATTCTCACCATCAAGGGATTCTTGCCCAGCACTACGAGGCCTCTGAGTGCCAAGTAACGCCTGGCCATGTGCTCGCTCTGCAGGTTCTGTGCCATGATCTCCAGAAGACTGTCACTGCATTCCCTCAAGTCCAGGCAGTCGAGGACCTGAAAGGGACAGGGCAGTGACAGGGGAGCCGGCCGGCAGGAGCCCAGAAGCGCACAGGGCCGGGCCCAGGCAGCAGCACATGGCCCAGGCAGCAGCACAGGGCACGGGCACAGGTGTCTTTGTCCTGGCAGCTGTGGCTACGAGAGGGCAGAGAGCTGGGATGCAGCTCAGCAAGGCAGCGCTGGCCTTGAGGCTCACCTCCACAAGGAATGCCAGGGCAGGGAAATCCCAGTATGGCATCTCTTGGCCGAGCAGGGCGAGCAGGTAGAATGCCACCGCGGAACAGAAGTGTATGGCTAGACGGCGAATTTCTCTGAAGAGGGGAGAAAGGAAACAAGAGCCCTGAGGCAGTGGGGCAAACCTGTCCCAGGAGTGGCTCACCTAGTTCTCATCTTCCCCCAGCACCCTTCCAGCAAGGGGACCTGGGCCATTTGGGAGTTGGTTGCTGATGGGCAGCCTCCTCTCCCAGCCTTTTCCAGTCTGCTTGGCCGTCCCTCAGGGACAAGGCCCTCCTGCCCATTACCACGGGCACTTAGTGGCGCACCTGGGCACAGAGCACAAATGTCCGAGGCAGTGGGGAGAAGGGGGTCTCACCTGGCAAGCAGAGCCACGGCAAAGTGGTGAGTGTCAACAGAGAGCAGCGTGTCCCAGGCACACCTGCGTTCCATTGCCACCACCACATCCTCGCAGCGGAGCAGGCAGAGCAGGGACTTCAGGGTCCGCACTGAAAACCTGTGTGCAGAGCAAAGCCCAGGTCACACTGGCAGCACTGGCTCCTTGGCAGGCCACGTGGCAGGGACAGGAGGACTGGCACGGAGCACCTGTTGGGGCTGGTGGCAAGGCCATGCTCTTCCTGGCATGCCTTCCAGAAGATAAGGACCTCCTGTGGCGTATCCAGAGTGCTGAAGAACACTTGGAAGAGCAGATGCACAAATAGCTGGGGGAAATACAGCCTCAATATCCGTGGGAGACAGGGCACCTGAAGGATCTTCCACATCACCACAGTTGCCTGCAAAGGACAGAGCCCCCCGAGACAGCGCTCAGTGCCCAGGTGTGTGTGTGGCAGGGCCCGAGCGTGGCAGGGAGAGGCCAGGAGAGGCGCAGGGGGAGCACGGGGCCTGGTGGCCCTGAAGCTGCCCCTGGGCCAGGTTTCAGGCCAGCGCCTGATGCAGGGAGATGCAGTGGGGGAAGGAGGATGGAGAGCTGCTGGGGAGGCAGCCTTGGGGCCAGCAAAGGCCACTTGCAGAAACTCACAGCCAGGGCAAAGACAGCCGTTTGGCCCCCATCGGAGGTGCAGGTGCTGTGCTCTGGCCAGCTCCCCAGCACATCCAGGAGTATCAGCTGTGCCAGCTCCGCAGTCCTGGCTGAGGCCATGATGGTCTTCCACATGGCCATGGCAGCTCTGCGGGGTTAGAGCTGTGTCTCAGGGGGGTCTCAGACACAGCACCGGGGCCGGCTGAGCTGGCTGCCACTTCTGCCACTGCCCACTGCCCCCCTGCCAGCAGCACCCAGACAGCCCAGCCCTGTGGGGACAGCGCCCTGAGAGGCAGCAAGGGAGCGTGGCAGCAGGCTCAGGAAAGGGAGCAGCCAGAGGGCCCTGGGACTCTCTGTTGGTCAGACACCTGGGGCAGGCTGTACAGGGTGATGGGCTGGGGAGCCCATCAGGGGCAGCTGGGCCCCATACCTGTCACAGGACGGGGCCACACGCAGGAGCGTCATGACGGCGTCCTTTGGCTGTGCTTCGGTGAGATGCAGCAGGGTCTTGTCCAGCCTGTGCTCAGCAGAATCATTGGCCGAGAGCCACTGGTGGATGTAGCTCACCATGGCAGGCACCTGGAGAAGGCACGGGAGACTTGGAAAGCTGCCAGAGAGAGCAATGTTCCCAGCTTCTCCAGAGGGGTGCTTCCCTTGCCACCACGCTGCCATGTGGCCTGAAAGGCTCTCAGCAACCAGCATGCGTGGCTTTGGAGGCCAAGCAATTCCTGGGGGGATCAAACCCTGGCCACAGGCTGCTTACTTGCTTGGGATTGTAAAAATCTTCCTCTACAAGCATAGCCAGCAGGGCAGCACTGCTCTTGCTTTGGAAGATGGGCGAGTATGGTCTGAGGCCTGCGCCCATGGTCTCTTCCTCCTCAATTCTCTTGATGAAGTTGCAAACAAACTGTAGGAGAAGGGCAAGAAGGCAGGGATGTTGCATGGAGTGCTGCACACACGGTGCTGGGCTGAGCAGGGAGAGCAGGCCCAGCCCAGTTGGGGATGGCTGCAGGTACCTGCGCTGTTCTGCGGAAGCGGCCAGGGCGGGACTCCTGCTCTTGTGTGCGCTCCGGGTCTGCATCTGGCAAAGAGCGAGCGCAGCCAGAGATGAGGGGCTGCGGGAGGGGCCGGACTACACAGCCCAGCCCTGCGCTCCCCAGGCAGAGAGAGGCCCGGGATGCGCCAGGGGATGGAGCACAGCCACTGCGGGCTGTCTGCTCGGCCCCTCTTCCGTCCTGTCCGTGGGCATGTCCCCAGGGGATAGCATGGCATGGCATGGCCCAGCCCGGCACGGCAGGGAATGGCGTGGAGCCAAGCAGGCCGCAGGCACCAGTCCTGTGTCCCAGCTCTGCCACTTACCCTCATGTGGTGGCTGGAATGGCACCACCTCTTCAGTGTGCTGTGCCAGGGCAGCTGCAGGGCCTTCCTCCTCCTCCTCCACCCAGGCCAGCTTGGGCACTTTTGGGGGTCGCTGCTCCATGTCAGACTGGATTTGTGGCTATTTGCAGGAGAGGTGCCTTGGAAAAGCTCCAAGTCCTGCAGTCCTGCCTGGAAGGCACCGTCAAGAAAGAAGCCTCAGGAAGGCTACAGGACAGCAAGTCCTGCACTCGGTCTCAAGGGCTCCTGCCACAAGGACAGGAGACTCCTGTGAAGGATTGTGGTCTGGCCTCGAGGGCACCTGCAGAAGAAAAGCCTCAGGGAGACCACAGATAAGAAGGTCCTGTGGTCTGGCCTGGAGCTCAGCTGCAGGAACAACGCCTCAGAAAAGCTCCGGGTGGGACGCGAAGGAGCGCGCTGTGCGGGGGCTCCTCACGGCACCGCTCTGTCCTGTCCTGTCCCGTGGTGTGCTCCGAGCACTGAGGCGTGCTCTTGTCACCGCCAGCTCCTATGTCACCCGGTGTCACAAAGGGCCCTTAGACACCCGGTTCCATTCGATGCCACGGTGACCGTGCTGCAGCGTGTCACCAAGGGCCCTTGCACACACTGCCGCCTGCCTCGGGGCTGCCCCCAGCCCACCCAAACTGGCCCAGGTTGGAAGGAATGCCTGGCCCCAGGTGTCTAAGCCAGGCCGACAAGATCTTTAGCAAGGGCCCTTTAGCAAGGGCTCAGAGCATCAGCAAAGGCTGCCCTGCTCTGCGGGCTCAGGGGCAGCAGAAGGAGCCCCCAAGGCTGCCGATGCAGCCGCGCTGGGAAGGGCACGGGACCTTCCAGGGAAACTGACACGGCCTCCTTGGGACACGTCCCGGCTGGTGGCCGTCCTAAACCTGCGGGTGTGACACGCACAAGGAACGTGTGGGCCCGGGCACGAAGGCTGCTCTGAGCCCTGGGGCCCGGGGAGCGCTGACATCAGCAGGTGTGGCAGAGTCGCCGGCCAAGCAGACCTGCCACCCCTCGAGCCCCTGGCAGCGCTGGTGCCCGAAAGACCTGTGCCCCCGGGGGGCTTCTGTGCCAGAGGGAGCCAAAGCCCACGTGCATTGGGGGCTGTGCTCCTTCCTGCAGGGGCTGATGGCAGGAGCACCTGGAGCAACTGCTGGCACACTTGGTCTCTGTCAGATGATGTTGCTCCTTCCCGCAATGAATTTTTCTCATGGAAGGCATTGGCAGTAGCAGCAGAGCACCATCCATTGCTGAGTTTCCCGGGGCAATTAGATTACAAAGTAACAGTCCGAAATTTCCTTGTGCCTTTCTCACTCTCTTGCCTGCATTCTGGGACAAATAGAATCTGCCCAGCCTCTGCTATTCTCGGCTTCAGTTGCTGCATATCTGGCTCCGGCAGCTCCCGTCCAAACAAAACCGTGTCCCTGCTGAGCACAGCAATGAGTGGCCACAAAGTGGGAAGTTCAGAGGATAAGGATAACTGTGGGAGGACAAGCTGTTCTGTGTCTCTGATGATGGTGCCCACACGCTAAAGCAGCAGCCAAGAGAAGTGCGGGAAGCAGATGGGCGCGGTTTTGGGCAGGACAATAGAAAAAGATATGAAGCCTTTAGCCAGAATGCAAAGGAGGACTGCAAGGATGGAGTGTGGTCTGGAGGGGAAGCCCCAGTTGCAGCTGAGGCCACTTTCTTCTGCCTGGAGGAGAGTAAAGGGCACCATTGTGGTCTTCACCATCCTCCTGAGGGGAATCGGAGGGGCTGCTGCAGCTCTCGTCACTGTTGGGAGCAGTGACAGCACTGGAGAAAAGGGCAGAGGGCAGGGAGCCGGGACAGGGCAAGTTTGATTTCCATATCAGGAACAGGTTTTTCAGCCAGAGCACGGTCAGGCACTGGGACAGGTTCCCCATTGACGCAGCCCAACGGAGCCCGGGCTGGCTCTTGGGAAAAGTGCGGCGCTGCGCCAGGAGTGGGGAACGGCCAAGGCGTGGGTTCTGCCTGCGGCTGAAGCTGATGTGTCACTGCTCAGTGGTTCGGGATCTACTAAGTGCAGCACGGAGCAGGCAAAAGAGAAGGAGGAGGCTCCTGGATAGGGAGGTTCCAGAGGCAAAGGTTTATTCCAAGGGAAGGATTCAGCAGCAAAGAGGCGCCAGCACTTCTGTGCATGGGATTTTATAGGGGTACAACTCGGGCGGTGGATACAGAGGATTGATCAATAAGGAATCTGCAGGGAATGAGCCAGGGGATTACATCAATTGCTTGGGACTAATTAGGTCAGACGGGAGGAGAAGGTAGGTCACCTTGGCCAGTGGGGCTTGCAGCAACAGGGGAATTCCAAAGGGGTGGTGCAGTCAGGGATTGGTCCAAGGCAAAAACAAAACTGACAGGGAAGGTTCAGGACTAAAGAGCTGCATGATCTTGACAGGCAGGGAAGGAGCTGGAACAAAGAGTGGGCAATGGCATGAGGGACAGCTTTGACGGAGGGCAAAACCTAGCTGTAAAGCAACGTGGGGAAAGCACGGGCAACGTGAAAACAAACCATCATACGCTAACTGACAAATAAACACCAACCAGAACAGCCCAGGGAAATGGGCACAGCACCGAGCTCGTCTGACTTTGAGAAGTGTTTGAACAACATCGAGCAGTCACTCAATCTTTTAGACACTACATCAAAAGTCAAGGGTTGTGAACTCCAGGTTGACACGAGTATATACTCCCGGGTATGACTTTAGGCAGTTTTTTTAAGAAATTTGTTTTATGTCTGATCAAAGCCCAATTCCATGAAGGTTGTGTGGAACGTGGAATCCTTTTATTTTCATTGCTTGTTAGGACTGTAAAAAAGAATATTGGTGCTGGGTGACTGAGAGACAGCCCGTGTGTGTGAAGTGGAGTATAGAGGGGATGAAGAGAAGGAAAGGAGAAGTACTACTAGATCCTGCTAAGTTTTGAAATTTTGATAGCATGAAGAATGAACAAGAGGAGAAGTAAAGATGGTATTAAAAAGAGTCCACTAGAACGTAATTTAGCAGTGGAGAAAGATTTGGGAGGAATGGCAGAGGATAATTTTTCAAAGAAAGGTAATCGGATGAAATAGCCTACCCAATGGTAGCCTTGGTGTCAATTAGGAAGTGGTGAAAAGTGACCCCCGCTGAAACTTTATGATAGATTTTTACAGTTGATGTTATTTTGAAGCAAAGAAGAAAAATGAGATCCAGCCATATATGCAGACATGTTTTTTACCCTGAAGAATAAACCTGAGGGGCAGAAAGAATTGTGGCTTTTTTCTTTGGCCCCATAGGACCTTTAGTCCTAACTTTGGAAAGAGAAAACAGGCAGAAAATAAAGAGCTGTCGTTCAGCATCCAGCATAGGGCAGAGATGTTTGAAATTGGCTCCAATGCACCAGGAAGATTGTGTCCTAGGTGTCCAAGACTTACAGCCGAGTTACTCCAGGCCAGCTCGAGTACACTCCCCCTCAGCCAACCACGCCGCCCCCTGAATGAAACCCAGATGGCAGTGAGGAGGAGGTGAGGGGACACTTTCAGAGACCCCCAGTGACAACCAACACAAGGAATAAAACCAAGAAAGCTTTGCCTTTAGTCCCCCGCTTACGGCAAGTCTTGAGTCCCCCAGGAGAAGCCATGTGGGTGAACATCTGCTTTTCTCCTAGTGAGCTGAACCGTTGGTGGGAAAAAGTTAAAACGTATAGAGAAAACCCAGGCAAAGTAGCAAAAAGATTGGAGTGCATAGTCAAGAATCAAGACCCAGAGTGAGGTGCTACTGATTTCATGTTGACAGAGCTAACAAAACCAGCAAAGAGTTGCTGATCAAGGTAGCCAGAGCACGTGCGCAGGGACAAATTGCTAGTGGAGCCTTACAAGGCACACTGGACCAGCTGTCTCCTATTGTAAGCCCTTTGTGGGACCCGAACGATGCAGGCAATGTGCAATGTTAACCAGATGCCAGGAACTAGTCAAATTTGAATTACAAAGTGCTAGTCCAAAAGCAATAAATTGGTCAGTAATAGATAATGTTACACAGGGCCAGCACGAGTCACCCACTGACTTTGTGGACAGGTTGTGAGCAGCTGCACATAAAGCGCAGCTCGGGATCCCTGGTCGGATACAGGAAAGCAGCAGTCCGTTTCCCTGATGTTAGGGCAATCTAGCCCAGGTGTCAGGCAGAAACTTCAGAGGCTGAAAGAGCCTGTAAAGAGAGACTTAAAGGCATTAATGAGAAAAGCATCGAAAGCGTATGATGATAAAGAGAGAGAAAAAGAAAAAGAACTCCCTGCAGCCATGGTGGCAGCTCTGGATCAGCACCAGGGAGAGGACGCGCATGAAGCAGAAGCAGGGGCAAAAGTAGCAGAGGCAGAGGAGTTTCAAACCAGGCACAGACCAAGCTGGGGCCAAATCAATGTGCATATTGTAAGAAATAAGGACACTGGAAATAGGGCCAGTGCCCAGAGTTAGCAGACAAAGTACACAAAACTCTTGTAGCCGCTCTAGATGATAAGAAATGACCGAGACTGGCAGTTCTTACCCTAGCAGGCCACTGGTTAAAAGAAGGCTAAAGGATGATAAAGAGGTTGAATTTTTAATAAATAGTGGAATTTTCAATAAATAGTGGAAATTTTTCACTCTTGAATCAAGCACTGATCCCCAAAAGTGAGAACTATCTTCAAGCAATAGGAGATAGCAACTGGCCAGCCAGAAAATGCATTCTTCCTGCAACCACTTAAATGGAAAATCAAGAAGAAACTGGCAATCCATCAGTTTCTTTATTTACCAAACACACCCAAATCTGTCCTAGGCAGGGATTTGCTTGAAAACTTTGACACAACAGTTCTGTTTCGGAAAAGAAAAATTAAGTTGAAGGTACCTGAAGACAAATTGGTTTTAGCAGTAGGACTGACAATTGACACAAGACCAACAAACAAGAATAACTATTTAGAGCAAGTATTGAATCAGGTGTAGCCAAGAGTATGGGATATTGATAGCCCAGGAAAATCCAAACGAGCAGACCCAATTAAAATTGAGCTGCAGACATGAGTTAGGCCATAGTCAGAAAGCAATACCTTGAAGACTATAGGCTGGGAAAAGAACGGAGGCAACAATGAATAAATTCCTGCCATCAGGATTATTGGAAGAATGGGAGTCAAAATGTATTACTCCTAGATTAGCAATAAAGAAACCTCATGGAACTTAGAGACTAGTGCCAGATTTGCAGGCAATTAATGGTTTCTACCTTACTACCTTACTAGCTAAACTTGGAGATGATTTTATCTGGTGCGGGGAACGTCCATGGCCCGGTGCTGTCGAGAGCGGTTCCCTCTTGGTCTGAGAGACCAGCTGCCCCAGCCCACCTTGCTCTCAGGCCCGGAGGTTGTAATGTGCGCTGGAGCGGCAGGCGAAGGAGGGCTCTTGACACCATGTCTGATCCAACAGGGTTTCTTGAAGGCAGGTCAGAGGGTGCAGGTTGGGTGAGGGTGAGAAGAGGGACAGGAGCAGGCAGCAGCACAACCACTGTAACACGACACATAAGGCAAGACACCTGCAAGCTGCTGGGGAAGGCCCAAGTCTGCTCAGTGACCCACGTGTGCCCTCAGCATTGGGACACCCACCTTTCCTGCAGTGACCCTCACGTCCCAGGGTCAGCAAATCAAGAGGCACCAGCCATCCTGTAGGTGACTCAGAGCGAGTGCAGTGGGTCACGGTGGCCAGGGGCCAGAAGCAGGCAGAAAGCCATCAGGGCTGGGGAAAAGGCTCTGCTCTGCTCTGCTTACAGCGTGGGCTGAGGGCCGGGAGAGCTGCATTTCCCCCTTGAGATGTGGGAGACGGGGTCTTTCACCCTCCTTATAGAGCTGCCCCTGGCTGCAGGCAGCCCAAGGAGTACGACGACAAAAGGCCGAGAGCAACAAAGCAAAGAGCCAGCCCTGCACACATGGAGGTGGCCCAGGTGGCCCTGAAGGTGCCCGCTGCACTCTCATGTGGCCCTGCCCTGGGAATGACAGGAATGCCCTTTGTCCAAGAGGGCCTTTCTGTGGCCCCTCTGGGCTCCAAGCTGCTGCTCTTCTGGCTCAATGGGGCCTAAAGCCACAGAGCGGGGCCTCCCCCAGAGCAACAGGAGCAAGACTCGGCAAGCAGGCAGTGGAGCTCAATGCCTAAGGCTGAGGGGCGGGGGGCTCCAGTCTGGAGCACAGGCAGGCCACACGCCCAGCCCCGCAACTCCTGGCCTCAGAGGCCTGAAAGGCCAGGACCAGGGTTTCGTGCCTGATTCCAGGGGGTCCCTCCAACCGGCCACCGAGGAAGCGCCAGAGCAGCCGGCTGTCAGGATCAAGGCGGCTGCCAGGAGGCTGCTTATGGCCTCTGCCAGCCCATTACTCAGGGCTTACCAGTGACTCAGGGTGTCCCCCAGCCCGGCCAAGCTTCCCGGCAGCAGCGCCACAGCCCCACAGCAGCTCCAGAGAAGCCCCATCCAGAGGCACCTGGGAGCCCTCAGCAAAGCAGCCAGCAGCACACGGGCAGGAGGATGCGGATGGCCCTTCCTGCGTGGCACAGGGCTTGTGGCCATCTCCAGGCACCGCTCTGGCAGGGATCCCCGCAGCTCCTGCCCCTGCCCAGCCGCTCTGTTGGCAGCACAAAGGCTTCAGCAGAACCACCAGAGGCCAAGGGGCTTCTGGCCTTTTTCCCTGAAACACTGCATGTTGTGGTGTGTTGTTTAATTTCCCCAATTATTTCCCCATTTTATGTATTCTCCCCCCAGTTTTCTGTAAAATGGTTCCTCCCTCCCCTGATTTTCCCGCCACTGCCTCCCCTGACTGTTGGTCTCCTTGGTTACCCCCTTCCCCCTCAACTGCCAGTCTCCCCTTGTTATGTAATCACCCCTCCCTTACACTCCTTATAAGTAAGTTTTTCCTCCTCCCTGGGCCCAGTCAATCACCCCCCACTCCTCCCAGGTTTCCAGAATCTTCTCCTCTCTGGGGCCTGTGGTTGGCTGTGGTCCCGGGGCCCCTCCTTTATGTTGTATTTATTGGTTCGTCTCCTTTGCCAATTATGTTTGTACCCTTCCCCGATTGGCTAGTTGGGCTCCCCTCCTCTCTCCACCCCTTGTTTTTAAAACTGTACCTCCCGCCTCATTCCTGGCCACTTGCTGGTTGGCACCCTCCCTACCTGTTCCTGTCACCGAACCTTCAATAAATCGGAGTTAGCCCCCAGCCTGTGGTCACCTCTGACTTCGTTCCTTCGCGCTTCTGTCCGCACCGCGCAGCCAGCTCAGCCCGAGGCCAAGACGCCGAGGGGGGCTGACAGTATATGCGCCGGGGGTGTCGGCCACCTCCCTCGTAACAGCGGCTAGCCGGACACTCGGGCCAGATACGCCCTCGCGCAGGTTGGCGCCCAACGTGGGGCCTGAGAAGTGGACATCTGGACAGCTGACCACGGACCGGACCCCTCGGACTGGGATTTGCAAATTCCATTGGCCGTCAGCCTACCCCAAGGTAGTAGCAGGCCCGTTTTAGGGCAGCGCTCCCTGGGGATTGGAGTCGGGATTCCCAGGCACCCTTCGGGACGACTCCTGGAACGAAGACCCCCTCGCCTCGGTTTGTGTTCCCGCCCCAACGAGTTTGGTAAGTCCGGGCCCCTTCTCCCTGGGGACTTCCCGGGCTTCCCCCTTCGCCTTTTTAAACGTTTCCCTAGGGGTACGGGCCCTGCTCTGGGGACCCGCCCCCCACCCTTTTCCCTATCACCCAGATTTTGTTGTTTTAACTTTCCTGTGGGAGCCGGACTCTCCCCGGACGCGGGGGCCGGACCCACCACCCTAATTCCCTGTCCCTCACACCTTTTCCCCGGACTTCGGGGTGGTGGGAGGGCGAAGGCTCGTTGGTCGCGGTTTGTTGTTTTAGTTTGCGTTTTCCCCGGGCGAGAGGGGAGTGCCATCGGTTTCCTTTCCCCCTTTCCAGTAGTAAAATTTTTGCTGCTAGAAAGGTGCCATGGGTGCAGGCTTGGGAAAAGAACAAAAAGAGGTTTACTATTATGTTAAAGGTCTATTGTTAACTGGTGGGCACAAGGCGCCCAAACCTGAGTTAAAGTTGTTAGTTAAGTGGGTCTTTTCGAAGTTCTCCTCGGAAGTTGTTAAGCAGCCACGTTTTTGGACAGCCGTTGTAGCCAAATTGAACGAAGCAGTGAAGTCCGGGGAGGCAAAGCTGGTTAACGTGGCGTACTGGGCTGGTGTTGTGCTCGCCACTCTCCGCCCAGTAGGGGAGCCGAAGAAAGGGTCCACAAGTTCTGTTTTGTCCCCCCGTTCCCCTCGTTCGCTTGCCCTTGTCCCTCATTCCGCTCCCTCATCCCTTAGGCAGGAGCCCTCGAGGGGGATTTTAAAGGCCGAAAAGAAGCAGGGGGTTCCACCTGCCCCTGCTCCCCCTCGACCTGCTCGGCCTTCCCCTTTGAGGAGCCCTGGCCAGGCTTCTCCTCTTCCCGACCCCTCTGTCCCTACCCCCAAGTCCCCAGTTGTTAGACCCAAAGTTCGGTTCATTGAAGGTTATGAAGATGGTTCCCAGGGTGCCCAAAATGGCGCCGGCCACATGGCCGTTCCCGCCAGGGCCCCTTCTCTTCCCCAGAACCCCTTTCTCCCTAATCCCAACCCCTTTTTCCCCCCTGACCAAACCTCATTTTCGGCTGCCCCTCCCTCATATTCTGCTCCTCCCTCTACCCCCTATGTTCCTCCGCCCACGGTCCAACCCTCTATTGATCCCGCCCCTGTCCCTCCCATTTCGTTCGCTTCTCCCTCTGCTCCTCCTGTAACTCCTCCCCCAGTCCAGCCCCCCGCAGACCCCTCCTCTGTCACGCCTTCATGTTTGGCTCCGCCCCCATGTTCCACCCAGGGGGCGGAAAGGGGTGGTGTGCCGTGCCCTCCCCCTCGTCCCGCCTCACTGTCTGGCCCCGCCTCAACCTCCTCCACTTCCGGTTCCCACGCCCTCCCTTCCGGTTCCCACGCTTTGTGTTCCGGGTGGGGGGGGGGTGGATGACCGGAAGCCGGGACAAGCGCCCTTGTTGGAAGCTGCCCCGGTTTCGTACACCCTAAGCGGAGAGGGGAGTTCTTTGGCGCAGTGGGTGCCTTTAGCACTAGCCAGGATCAAGGAACTGTGCAAGGCGCAGAAGGACTACTCCCGGGAGTCTGAATACTTCCGGGGGTTGCTCCGTGATGCCCTTGCACGGGGAGATCTTGTGCCCGCTGACCTTAGGGCTCTCTTCTCCAGCTTGACCGGCCCTATGGAATTCCGGATATGGGTGGCGGAGTGGAAGAGGGAGATTTTGGAGGTTCTCCCAAACCTTTGGGGGAATCCTGCCACCTCTCACGATGCGGACGGCCAGATAGTTCAGGAGGAACACCTGTTGGGCGAGGGGCAATGGGCAAATGGGGCAGCCCAGGCTCGGGCTCTTTTCCCCCAACACCTGATGGAGACGGCTCAGGCTGCGGAGCGAGCCTTCTTTAGGCTGACAGTAGTCACCTCCCAATGGGAGGAGGACGAAGTGCGGCAGGGTGCGCAGGAGCCCTACCTAGCCTTCATTGAGCGCCTCTACCGCTTCGTAGAAGCACAGGTGTCCGGGGACCGGGAGAGGGAGTGCATGTTAAGAAAAATGGCATATTATAACGCCAATGCTGAATGCCGAAAGGCAATCCGCACTCTCCGCCGGACCCCCCGGCCCACGGTAGAGGCAATGATGGAGGCGGTAGTGGCTCACGTACCACTCTCTGCGCGCCCACGCCGAAGCTCCGTGGCCTTTGCCGACCTCCCAGAGCCCGAGCCGTTCGACCTGGAGGCTGCCCCCGCTGCTGGGCCACCGACACCTGGGCCCAGCAGAAGAACGACAGACACCCACCCCTGCCATTTATGTGGCGAGATGGGGCACTGGATGCCCCAGTGTCCCATGAGGACGGACTATCTAAACTTCAGGAGGCAGAGGGAGAAAGAGAAGCAGGGCCAAAAAAACTAGGCCCTGAGCGCAGCCCCTCCCTGCGCGCGGACAGAAATACGGCGGGCAACACAACATCAAGCGGGGAGGGAGGAGAGGAGAGACCGCCGTCAACTTTCGCTTTGCCGGACTTGACGCAACTATCGGACGTGACAAATACTTGTGGTGCAGTTCCTGCGCTTAACACCTTGTCCTCTGCTTCCCCTTACAGGCTGCAGCTAACTAGGGATTTCTACATCCCTAATAGTAACATCCAGCTGGTGTCTGTCGACCTCCATCATCCGGGTCGCTGGAGGAAACTAGGACGTTGCAGGTGGACTGTCATCGGTGACACAAAGCACACGCCGCGAGACGTGCACATTATCCCCGGGCTGGTCACTACCGACCGGGATCGTTTCGCGGTAGGGCTGTACTGTGTCCGACCCCCACTTCTCCTTCCCAAGGGACAGGTCATCGCCCAGGCCATCCCCGTTCCCGACCAAGACCACTGGGGTAGCGGCGCGGAGAAGACATCGCCTCCGTCGGTGGCCTGGGCACAGCTCGTAGGGAGGGAGAAGCCCCGCCTGACATGTCAGCTTTCGTTGGGCGGGGATCGCAAGGTCATCAGGGGTCTCTTGGACACGGGTGCAGATGTGACGATCATTCCCTCTCGGGAGTGGCCGTCACATTGGGATTTGCAAAGTGCAGCGGGCACGATTTCTGGTGTCGGGGGTCTACAATTGGCCAAACAATCAAGGAGCACAGTACAAATTAAGGGGCCCGACGGGCAATTGGCTTCAGTGCGCCCGTTTGTTTTGGATTACAGCGAGCCTCTCTGGGGGAGAGATCTGCTAGCCCAGTGGGGGGCCAGAATTGACCTGCCAAAGGCTCCCCAGGTTTTTCGGGCAGTGGCCACTGAGGAGCGCCGGACTTGGAAGCTGGGTTGGCTTTCGGATAAACCAGTACAAGTCCAACAGTGGCCACTTAACAAGCAGAAATTAAAGGCGCTCCACGAGCTCGTGCAGGAGCAGCTACTGAAGGGCAACATCGAGGAGTCCATGTCTCCATGGAACTCCCCGGTCTTCGTTATCAAAAAGCCCAATAAGGATAAGTGGCGGCTCCTGACCGACCTCCGCCAAATTAATGATATAATCGTTGACATGGGATCTCTCCAACCAGGGATGCCATCCCCAGCAATGCTCCCCCAAAATTGGAATCTGGCCGTCATTGATATAAAGGACTGTTTCTTCCAAATTCCCCTTCACCCGGACGATGCCCCGCGCTTTGCTTTCACGGTGCCGTCAATCAACCGTGAGTCCCCGGCCAAGCGCTATCATTGGCGGGTATTACCACAGGGCATGAAGAACAGCCCTGTGATCTGCCAATGGTACGTCGCTTCGCTGCTGTCACCTTTACGTACAGCCCTCGGGGATGCCGTCATCATCCATCATTACATGGACGACATCCTCGTGTGTGCAGCCGACCACAGTCTACTTGCCCATGCGCTTGACCTGACAACCAATGCGTTGGTTGCTGCAGGGTTCGAGCTCCAGCAGGATAAGATTCAGCGGATGCCACCTTGGAAATACCTGGGCCTCGAAATCACAAAGCGGACCGTTGTTCCGCAAAAATTGGCTATTCGGACGAAAGTCCAGACCCTAGCGGATGTCCATCAACTGTGTGGGTCTTTAAATTGGGTGAGACCCTGGCTAGGCATCCCCACCGAAGACCTAGCCCCCCTTTTCAATTTGTTGAAAGGGGGAGAGGGGCTTAGTTCCCCTAGGACTCTCACCCCAGAGGCAGAGGTGGCTCTGGAGAAGGTACAAAAGACTATTTCGGCCAGGCAGGCCCATCGGTACCATCCGGGCCTGCCATTCAAATTTATTGTACTGGGAAAGCTGCCACACCTCCATGGCATAATACACCAGTGGGACCAAGACCTAAAGGACCAGGGCCTGGGTGACCCCCTCTTAATTATAGAGTGGGTGTTCCTCAGCCACAACAGGTCCAAAAGGATGACACGGCCACAGGAGTTGGTAGCCGAACTGATCCTCAAGGCAAGATCGAGGATCAGGGAGTTGGCAGGGTGTGATTTTTCATGCATACACATCCCAATTAAATTGGAATCGGGCCAATTAAAATTGAGAACCTTCGAAGAATTGCTGCAAACAAATGAATACCTTCAGTTTGCACTCGACAGCTACACTGGGCGCATCGCGGTTGATCGGCCGGCCCACAAATTATTTAATTCGGAGTTCAAATTGTCTCTCAAAAAGGTCCAAAGTAGGGAACCATTGGATGCCGTGACAGTTTTTACTGACGCGTCTGGAGCATCCCACAAGTCAGTGATGACTTGGAAGGATCCTCAGACTCAGCAGTGGGAGACCGATGTTGTTGTTGTGGAGGGTTCTCCACAGATTGCTGAGTTGGACGCAGTCGTCAGGGCATTCCAGAGATTCCCAGGACCTTTTAATTTGGTAACAGATTCTGCGTATGTAGCCGGTGTAGTGTCAAGAGCTGAGTGTGCAGTTCTTCAGGAGGTTTCTAACAAAAATTTATTTAATTTACTGAATAGGCTCGTCGAGTTGGTCTCCCACCGCGAGCATCCGTTCTTCGTTATGCATGTTAGATCACACACAGATCTGCCTGGGTTTATTGCAGAAGGCAACCGTCGTGCCGATTCTTTGGCCGCGGCTGCTGTGACGCAGGGCCCTCTCCCAGATGTGTTCGGCCAGGCTAAGATCAGCCACCAACTCTTCCATCAGAATGCGCCCGGCCTGGTTCGGCAATTCAATCTGACGCAGGACCAGGCCAAGGCGATTGTGGCCACATGTCCCCAATGCCAGCGAGATCAAATGCCCACCGTGGTCTCGGGGGCTAATCCTCGAGGCCTGGCGAGCTGTGAGGTGTGGCAGACGGACGTAACACATGTTCCATCTTTTGGCCGGTTGTGTTACGTCCACGTCTCAGTGGATACCTTCTCCGGTGCCATCTACGCTTCTGCCCACACAGGGGAGAAGGCAGCGGATGTTCAGAAGCATCTGCTTCAGGCATTCGCTGTCTTGGGCATCCCTAGGGCCCTAAAAACCGATAATGGCCCTGCATATGTTTCTAAGGAGCTGCGGAGCTTCCTGCAGCAATGGGGAATAGTCCATAAGACCGGCATCCCCTATTCCCCGACAGGCCAAGCCATGGTGGAAAGGGCCCACCAGAGCCTTAAGAAGACCCTGTCCCGACAACAACCGGCGATGAAGGTGGAGACCCCCCACGTCCGGCTGTCGAGAGCATTGTATACCCTGAACTTCCTTAATTGCTCTTTCGACAGCCAAAATCCTCCAGTGGTTCGGCACTTCGGCAGCCACCAGCAGCTGCAGCCCAAAGTCAGGCCTCCGGTTCTAGTTAAGGATCCGGAGACCTGGCGGACGGAGGGTCCCTTCGACTTGGTGACCTGGGGGAGGGGATACGCTTGTGTGTCTACTCCCTCAGGTCCCAAGTGGGTTCCATCCAAGTGGGTAAGGCCCTTCGTCCCGAAGCAGGGGACAAAAGCAGGAACTGTACCGCAAGTTCGGCAGGCGTGTTGGCGGCGACGGAGGAGACCCCACCATCTGTCATCTGCTCCTCCAGATCTCCCCTCCGTAGAGGAAGAGCCTTCCCCTCCGGCCTCTCCTCCACCGTTGGACCTTCTCCTCCATGTTTCCACCTGTTCTCCCCCTCTCCCTGATTTATCCCCTCGTATGTTTTATTTAAGTTGGCTTTTCGGGGAGGAACCATATTTATAGTTTTGATATACTCTCACCTTTCTTTGTCGTTTCAATTCCATCTCCCTAATGGCCCCCGCTTTGCCACCGCTGGCCCCAAGCCCTGGAGTGCTGACCATCTTTGTAATCACCTACTGGCTCCTGACACCATCCGTGGAGCCGTGGGTCGTCCCCCAGCCCAAGGTCAACGTCTGGCGTGCCTTGGCTCAATCCCTTGGACAAGATAGTATTTGCCTGGACACCGGCGCAGCAGAGGACCCGATGTCGTCTTGCCTTGTGGGGATCCCATTCTCTCCAGGCGAGTTCCCTCCCACCTTCCAACGTCCCTTTTACCCGATTTTGGCCAGGAGCCTCACTATCCTCCCAAGTTTTGACGCCTCAAATGCCTGGAGAGACGGAGTGTTCAGGCTGGCTCCTGCAACCTCCGAGCCCACTGAATTACACCTGCTCGGCTCCGCCAATGCCTCTGTTTGTTTTCAGTTTGATTATGGTATCACCCCCGTAGAGAGGGGCAGTGAGGTGGTCCTCCAAACGAAAAAGGAATACCAGGCCAGGCAGTGGTGTCAGGCGGTTTTGAAAATCCTTGGCCCCACCACTACTGGCCGGACCCCTTACTCCCTTCCTCGGGGTGTGTTTTTAATTTGCGGAGACCGAGCGTGGGCAGGCATCCCCTCTGGCCTGGTCGGAGGGCCGTGCACTTTTGGCCGGCTGACGCTGTTTACCCCCAACATGACCCAAATTGTTAATTGGAAAAGAAATAATGTCACAGATGAATTGGGCAGAGCCAAAAGAGATCTTAAGGATCTCACAGAGGATTGTGACGATGAAATTACTCATTGGTCACATTCAAAGTCCGTCGCCTTTACCATTTTATTGCCTTGGGTATCGGTGGCGAAGGCTCTAGGTGAATTGGGCCGCCTAGAGTGTTGGGTGGCTAAACAAGCCAACTTTACTTCAGCCGCGCTCTACGACCTCCTTACAGACGAGGAAATTACGAGGAAGGCGACACTCCAGAACAGGGCAGCGATAGATTTTCTATTGCTGCTCCACCACCATCACTGTGAGGAGTTTGAGGGCCTCTGCTGCTTGAACTTGTCCACCCGAGCCGAGGACGCCAGACAATCCATACGCAAGCTGCAAGACCTTGTCCATAAGGTCCAGCAAGAGACATCAGACTTGCTGGGGGACCTTTTCAAGGGTTGGGGCCTGAGCGGGTGGGCCACATCTATTTTAGAATCTATTATTAAGGTTGTTTTGAGTTTGGTTGCTTTTTCAGTTTTCATCATGGTGATCCGCGGTCTGGTCCAAAGACTGATATCAAAAGCCACTTCGCCCAGTGTCAACCATGCCACAATGCCCGCAGAGGAGCACATCGAGCTGGGGAACCTCTCCTCGGAGGCCGAAGTAGCTGCGGATGAGGAGGGGT
The DNA here is from genome assembly GCF_027579445.1 of Ammospiza nelsoni. Lineage (NCBI taxonomy): Eukaryota > Metazoa > Chordata > Aves > Passeriformes > Passerellidae > Ammospiza > Ammospiza nelsoni. The sequence goes on from NC_080669.1 coordinate 60,279,719, forward strand.
CAATCGTGCCGCCCGCTGACCACCTATGGGCGGACGAGCCCCAGCTCGAAGAAAGCGAAGATTGGCCGGACCAGCCGCGGGTCCTCGAAGTTTAAGTTTATATGGACTCTTTTGTTCCTTTTCTTTATTTGTTAAGAAACGGGGAGATGTTGTGGTGTGTTGTTTAATTTCCCCAATTATTTCCCCATTTTATGTATTCTCCCCCCAGTTTTCTGTAAAATGGTTCCTCCCTCCCCTGATTTTCCCGCCACTGCCTCCCCTGACTCTTGGTCTCCTTGGTTACCCCCTTCCCCCTCAACTGCCAGTCTCCCCTTGTTATGTAATCACCCCTCCCTTACACTCCTTATAAGTAAGTTTTTCCTCCTCCCTGGGCCCAGTCAATCACCCCCCACTCCTCCCAGGTTTCCAGAATCTTCTCCTCTCTGGGGCCTGTGGTTGGCTGTGGTCCCGGGGCCCCTCCTTTATGTTGTATTTATTGGTTCGTCTCCTTTGCCAATTATGTTTGTACCCTTCCCCGATTGGCTAGTTGGGCTCCCCTCCTCTCTCCACCCCTTGTTTTTAAAACTGTACCTCCCGCCTCATTCCTGGCCACTTGCTGGTTGGCACCCTCCCTACCTGTTCCTGTCACCGAACCTTCAATAAATCGGAGTTAGCCCCCAGCCTGTGGTCACCTCTGACTTCGTTCCTTCGCGCTTCTGTCCGCACCGCGCAGCCAGCTCAGCCCGAGGCCAAGACGCCGAGGGGGGCTGACAGTATATGCGCCGGGGGTGTCGGCCACCTCCCTCGTAACAGCGGCTAGCCGGACACTCGGGCCAGATACGCCCTCGCGCAGGTTGGCGCCCAACGTGGGGCCTGAGAAGTGGACATCTGGACAGCTGACCACGGACCGGACCCCTCGGACTGGGATTTGCAAATTCCATTGGCCGTCAGCCTACCCCAAGGTAGTAGCAGGCCCGTTTTAGGGCAGCGCTCCCTGGGGATTGGAGTCGGGATTCCCAAGCACCCTTCGGGACGACTCCTGGAACGAAGACCCCCTCGCCTCGGTTTGTGTTCCCGCCCCAACGAGTTTGGTAAGTCCGGGCCCCTTCTCCCTGGGGACTTCCCGGGCTTCCCCCTTCGCCTTTTTAAACGTTTCCCTAGGGGTACGGGCCCTGCTCTGGGGACCCGCCCCCCACCCTTTTCCCTATCACCCAGATTTTGTTGTTTTAACTTTCCTGTGGGAGCCGGACTCTCCCCGGACGCGGGGGCCGGACCCACCACCCTAATTCCCTGTCCCTCACACCTTTTCCCCGGACTTCGGGGTGGTGGGAGGGCGAAGGCTCGTTGGTCGCGGTTTGTTGTTTTAGTTTGCGTTTTCCCCGGGCGAGAGGGGAGTGCCATCGGTTTCCTTTCCCCCTTTCCAGTAGTAAAATTTTTGCTGCTAGAAAGGTGCCATGGGTGCAGGCTTGGGAAAAGAACAAAAAGAGGTTTACTATTATGTTAAAGGTCTATTGTTAACTGGTGGGCACAAGGCGCCCAAACCTGAGTTAAAGTTGTTAGTTAAGTGGGTCTTTTCGAAGTTCTCCTCGGAAGTTGTTAAGCAGCCACGTTTTTGGACAGCCGTTGTAGCCAAATTGAACGAAGCAGTGAAGTCCGGGGAGGCAAAGCTGGTTAACGTGGCGTACTGGGCTGGTGTTGTGCTCGCCACTCTCCGCCCAGTAGGGGAGCCGAAGAAAGGGTCCACAAGTTCTGTTTTGTCCCCCCGTTCCCCTCGTTCGCTTGCCCTTGTCCCTCATTCCGCTCCCTCATCCCTTAGGCAGGAGCCCTCGAGGGGGATTTTAAAGGCCGAAAAGAAGCAGGGGGTTCCACCTGCCCCTGCTCCCCCTCGACCTGCTCGGCCTTCCCCTTTGAGGAGCCCTGGCCAGGCTTCTCCTCTTCCCGACCCCTCTGTCCCTACCCCCAAGTCCCCAGTTGTTAGACCCAAAGTTCGGTTCATTGAAGGTTATGAAGATGGTTCCCAGGGTGCCCAAAATGGCGCCGGCCACATGGCCGTTCCCGCCAGGGCCCCTTCTCTTCCCCAGAACCCCTTTCTCCCTAATCCCAACCCCTTTTTCCCCCCTGACCAAACCTCATTTTCGGCTGCCCCTCCCTCATATTCTGCTCCTCCCTCTACCCCCTATGTTCCTCCGCCCACGGTCCAACCCTCTATTGATCCCGCCCCTGTCCCTCCCATTTCGTTCGCTTCTCCCTCTGCTCCTCCTGTAACTCCTCCCCCAGTCCAGCCCCCCGCAGACCCCTCCTCTGTCACGCCTTCATGTTTGGCTCCGCCCCCATGTTCCACCCAGGGGGCGGAAAGGGGTGGTGTGCCGTGCCCTCCCCCTCGTCCCGCCTCACTGTCTGGCCCCGCCTCAACCTCCTCCACTTCCGGTTCCCACGCCCTCCCTTCCGGTTCCCACGCTTTGTGTTCCGGGTGGGGGGGGGGTGGATGACCGGAAGCCGGGACAAGCGCCCTTGTTGGAAGCTGCCCCGGTTTCGTACACCCTAAGCGGAGAGGGGAGTTCTTTGGCGCAGTGGGTGCCTTTAGCACTAGCCAGGATCAAGGAACTGTGCAAGGCGCAGAAGGACTACTCCCGGGAGTCTGAATACTTCCGGGGGTTGCTCCGTGATGCCCTTGCACGGGGAGATCTTGTGCCCGCTGACCTTAGGGCTCTCTTCTCCAGCTTGACCGGCCCTATGGAATTCCGGATATGGGTGGCGGAGTGGAAGAGGGAGATTTTGGAGGTTCTCCCAAACCTTTGGGGGAATCCTGCCACCTCTCACGATGCGGACGGCCAGATAGTTCAGGAGGAACACCTGTTGGGCGAGGGGCAATGGGCAAATGGGGCAGCCCAGGCTCGGGCTCTTTTCCCCCAACACCTGATGGAGACGGCTCAGGCTGCGGAGCGAGCCTTCTTTAGGCTGACAGTAGTCACCTCCCAATGGGAGGAGGACGAAGTGCGGCAGGGTGCGCAGGAGCCCTACCTAGCCTTCATTGAGCGCCTCTACCGCTTCGTAGAAGCACAGGTGTCCGGGGACCGGGAGAGGGAGTGCATGTTAAGAAAAATGGCATATTATAACGCCAATGCTGAATGCCGAAAGGCAATCCGCACTCTCCGCCGGACCCCCCGGCCCACGGTAGAGGCAATGATGGAGGCGGTAGTGGCTCACGTACCACTCTCTGCGCGCCCACGCCGAAGCTCCGTGGCCTTTGCCGACCTCCCAGAGCCCGAGCCGTTCGACCTGGAGGCTGCCCCCGCTGCTGGGCCACCGACACCTGGGCCCAGCAGAAGAACGACAGACACCCACCCCTGCCATTTATGTGGCGAGATGGGGCACTGGATGCCCCAGTGTCCCATGAGGACGGACTATCTAAACTTCAGGAGGCAGAGGGAGAAAGAGAAGCAGGGCCAAAAAAACTAGGCCCTGAGCGCAGCCCCTCCCTGCGCGCGGACAGAAATACGGCGGGCAACACAACATCAAGCGGGGAGGGAGGAGAGGAGAGACCGCCGTCAACTTTCGCTTTGCCGGACTTGACGCAACTATCGGACGTGACAAATACTTGTGGTGCAGTTCCTGCGCTTAACACCTTGTCCTCTGCTTCCCCTTACAGGCTGCAGCTAACTAGGGATTTCTACATCCCTAATAGTAACATCCAGCTGGTGTCTGTCGACCTCCATCATCCGGGTCGCTGGAGGAAACTAGGACGTTGCAGGTGGACTGTCATCGGTGACACAAAGCACACGCCGCGAGACGTGCACATTATCCCCGGGCTGGTCACTACCGACCGGGATCGTTTCGCGGTAGGGCTGTACTGTGTCCGACCCCCACTTCTCCTTCCCAAGGGACAGGTCATCGCCCAGGCCATCCCCGTTCCCGACCAAGACCACTGGGGTAGCGGCGCGGAGAAGACATCGCCTCCGTCGGTGGCCTGGGCACAGCTCGTAGGGAGGGAGAAGCCCCGCCTGACATGTCAGCTTTCGTTGGGCGGGGATCGCAAGGTCATCAGGGGTCTCTTGGACACGGGTGCAGATGTGACGATCATTCCCTCTCGGGAGTGGCCGTCACATTGGGATTTGCAAAGTGCAGCGGGCACGATTTCTGGTGTCGGGGGTCTACAATTGGCCAAACAATCAAGGAGCACAGTACAAATTAAGGGGCCCGACGGGCAATTGGCTTCAGTGCGCCCGTTTGTTTTGGATTACAGCGAGCCTCTCTGGGGGAGAGATCTGCTAGCCCAGTGGGGGGCCAGAATTGACCTGCCAAAGGCTCCCCAGGTTTTTCGGGCAGTGGCCACTGAGGAGCGCCGGACTTGGAAGCTGGGTTGGCTTTCGGATAAACCAGTACAAGTCCAACAGTGGCCACTTAACAAGCAGAAATTAAAGGCGCTCCACGAGCTCGTGCAGGAGCAGCTACTGAAGGGCAACATCGAGGAGTCCATGTCTCCATGGAACTCCCCGGTCTTCGTTATCAAAAAGCCCAATAAGGATAAGTGGCGGCTCCTGACCGACCTCCGCCAAATTAATGATATAATCGTTGACATGGGATCTCTCCAACCAGGGATGCCATCCCCAGCAATGCTCCCCCAAAATTGGAATCTGGCCGTCATTGATATAAAGGACTGTTTCTTCCAAATTCCCCTTCACCCGGACGATGCCCCGCGCTTTGCTTTCACGGTGCCGTCAATCAACCGTGAGTCCCCGGCCAAGCGCTATCATTGGCAGGTATTACCACAGGGCATGAAGAACAGCCCTGTGATCTGCCAATGGTACGTCGCTTCGCTGCTGTCACCTTTACGTACAGCCCTCGGGGATGCCGTCATCATCCATCATTACATGGACGACATCCTCGTGTGTGCAGCCGACCACAGTCTACTTGCCCATGCGCTTGACCTGACAACCAATGCGTTGGTTGCTGCAGGGTTCGAGCTCCAGCAGGATAAGATTCAGCGGATGCCACCTTGGAAATACCTGGGCCTCGAAATCACAAAGCGGACCGTTGTTCCGCAAAAATTGGCTATTCGGACGAAAGTCCAGACCCTAGCGGATGTCCATCAACTGTGTGGGTCTTTAAATTGGGTGAGACCCTGGCTAGGCATCCCCACCGAAGACCTAGCCCCCCTTTTCAATTTGTTGAAAGGGGGAGAGGGGCTTAGTTCCCCTAGGACTCTCACCCCAGAGGCAGAGGTGGCTCTGGAGAAGGTACAAAAGACTATTTCGGCCAGGCAGGCCCATCGGTACCATCCGGGCCTGCCATTCAAATTTATTGTACTGGGAAAGCTGCCACACCTCCATGGCATAATACACCAGTGGGACCAAGACCTAAAGGACCAGGGCCTGGGTGACCCCCTCTTAATTACAGAGTGGGTGTTCCTCAGCCACAACAGGTCCAAAAGGATGACACGGCCACAGGAGTTGGTAGCCGAACTGATCCTCAAGGCAAGATCGAGGATCAGGGAGTTGGCAGGGTGTGATTTTTCATGCATACACATCCCAATTAAATTGGAATCGGGCCAATTAAAATTGAGAACCTTCGAAGAATTGCTGCAAACAAATGAATACCTTCAGTTTGCACTCGACAGCTACACTGGGCGCATCGCGGTTGATCGGCCGGCCCACAAATTATTTAATTCGGAGTTCAAATTGTCTCTCAAAAAGGTCCAAAGTAGGGAACCATTGGATGCCGTGACAGTTTTTACTGACGTGTCTGGAGCATCCCACAAGTCAGTGATGACTTGGAAGGATCCTCAGACTCAGCAGTGGGAGACCGATGTTGTTGTTGTGGAGGGTTCTCCACAGATTGCTGAGTTGGACGCAGTCGTCAGGGCATTCCAGAGATTCCCAGGACCTTTTAATTTGGTAACAGATTCTGCGTATGTAGCCGGTGTAGTGTCAAGAGCTGAGTGTGCAGTTCTTCAGGAGGTTTCTAACAAAAATTTATTTAATTTACTGAATAGGCTCGTCGAGTTGGTCTCCCACCGCGAGCATCCGTTCTTCGTTATGCATGTTAGATCACACACAGATCTGCCTGGGTTTATTGCAGAAGGCAACCGTCGTGCCGATTCTTTGGCCGCGGCTGCTGTGACGCAGGGCCCTCTCCCAGATGTGTTCGGCCAGGCTAAGATCAGCCACCAACTCTTCCATCAGAATGCGCCCGGCCTGGTTCGGCAATTCAATCTGACGCAGGACCAGGCCAAGGCGATTGTGGCCACATGTCCCCAATGCCAGCGAGATCAAATGCCCACCGTGGTCTCGGGGGCTAATCCTCGAGGCCTGGCGAGCTGTGAGGTGTGGCAGACGGACGTAACACATGTTCCATCTTTTGGCCGGTTGTGTTACGTCCACGTCTCAGTGGATACCTTCTCCGGTGCCATCTACGCTTCTGCCCACACAGGGGAGAAGGCAGCGGATGTTCAGAAGCATCTGCTTCAGGCATTCGCTGTCTTGGGCATCCCTAGGGCCCTAAAAACCGATAATGGCCCTGCATATGTTTCTAAGGAGCTGCGGAGCTTCCTGCAGCAATGGGGAATAGTCCATAAGACCGGCATCCCCTATTCCCCGACAGGCCAAGCCATGGTGGAAAGGGCCCACCAGAGCCTTAAGAAGACCCTGTCCCGACAACAACCGGCGATGAAGGTGGAGACCCCCCACGTCCGGCTGTCGAGAGCATTGTATACCCTGAACTTCCTTAATTGCTCTTTCGACAGCCAAAATCCTCCAGTGGTTCGGCACTTCGGCAGCCACCAGCAGCTGCAGCCCAAAGTCAGGCCTCCGGTTCTAGTTAAGGATCCGGAGACCTGGCGGACGGAGGGTCCCTTCGACTTGGTGACCTGGGGGAGGGGATACGCTTGTGTGTCTACTCCCTCAGGTCCCAAGTGGGTTCCATCCAAGTGGGTAAGGCCCTTCGTCCCGAAGCAGGGGACAAAAGCAGGAACTGTACCGCAAGTTCGGCAGGCGTGTTGGCGGCGACGGAGGAGACCCCACCATCTGTCATCTGCTCCTCCAGATCTCCCCTCCGTAGAGGAAGAGCCTTCCCCTCCGGCCTCTCCTCCACCGTTGGACCTTCTCCTCCATGTTTCCACCTGTTCTCCCCCTCTCCCTGATTTATCCCCTCGTATGTTTTATTTAAGTTGGCTTTTCGGGGAGGAACCATATTTATAGTTTTGATATACTCTCACCTTTCTTTGTCGTTTCAATTCCATCTCCCTAATGGCCCCCGCTTTGCCACCGCTGGCCCCAAGCCCTGGAGTGCTGACCATCTTTGTAATCACCTACTGGCTCCTGACACCATCCGTGGAGCCGTGGGTCGTCCCCCAGCCCAAGGTCAACGTCTGGCGTGCCTTGGCTCAATCCCTTGGACAAGATAGTATTTGCCTGGACACCGGCGCAGCAGAGGACCCGATGTCGTCTTGCCTTGTGGGGATCCCATTCTCTCCAGGCGAGTTCCCTCCCACCTTCCAACGTCCCTTTTACCCGATTTTGGCCAGGAGCCTCACTATCCTCCCAAGTTTTGACGCCTCAAATGCCTGGAGAGACGGAGTGTTCAGGCTGGCTCCTGCAACCTCCGAGCCCACTGAATTACACCTGCTCGGCTCCGCCAATGCCTCTGTTTGTTTTCAGTTTGATTATGGTATCACCCCCGTAGAGAGGGGCAGTGAGGTGGTCCTCCAAACGAAAAAGGAATACCAGGCCAGGCAGTGGTGTCAGGCGGTTTTGAAAATCCTTGGCCCCACCACTACTGGCCGGACCCCTTACTCCCTTCCTCGGGGTGTGTTTTTAATTTGCGGAGACCGAGCGTGGGCAGGCATCCCCTCTGGCCTGGTCGGAGGGCCGTGCACTTTTGGCCGGCTGACGCTGTTTACCCCCAACATGACCCAAATTGTTAATTGGAAAAGAAATAATGTCACAGATGAATTGGGCAGAGCCAAAAGAGATCTTAAGGATCTCACAGAGGATTGTGACGATGAAATTACTCATTGGTCACATTCAAAGTCCGTCGCCTTTACCATTTTATTGCCTTGGGTATCGGTGGCGAAGGCTCTAGGTGAATTGGGCCGCCTAGAGTGTTGGGTGGCTAAACAAGCCAACTTTACTTCAGCCGCGCTCTACGACCTCCTTACAGACGAGGAAATTACGAGGAAGGCGACACTCCAGAACAGGGCAGCGATAGATTTTCTATTGCTGCTCCACCACCATCACTGTGAGGAGTTTGAGGGCCTCTGCTGCTTGAACTTGTCCACCCGAGCCGAGGACGCCAGACAATCCATACGCAAGCTGCAAGACCTTGTCCATAAGGTCCAGCAAGAGACATCAGACTTGCTGGGGGACCTTTTCAAGGGTTGGGGCCTGAGCGGGTGGGCCACATCTATTTTAGAATCTATTATTAAGGTTGTTTTGAGTTTGGTTGCTTTTTCAGTTTTCATCATGGTGATCCGCGGTCTGGTCCAAAGACTGATATCAAAAGCCACTTCGCCCAGTGTCAACCATGCCACAATGCCCGCAGAGGAGCACATCGAGCTGGGGAACCTCTCCTCGGAGGCCGAAGTAGCTGCGGATGAGGAGGGGTCAATCGTGCCGCCCGCTGACCACCTATGGGCGGACGAGCCCCAGCTCGAAGAAAGCGAAGATTGGCCGGACCAGCCACGGGTCCTCGAAGTTTAAGTTTATATGGACTCTTTTGTTCCTTTTCTTTATTTGTTAAGAAACGGGGAGATGTTGTGGTGTGTTGTTTAATTTCCCCAATTATTTCCCCATTTTATGTATTCTCCCCCCAGTTTTCTGTAAAATGGTTCCTCCCTCCCCTGATTTTCCCGCCACTGCCTCCCCTGACTCTTGGTCTCCTTGGTTACCCCCTTCCCCCTCAACTGCCAGTCTCCCCTTGTTATGTAATCACCCCTCCCTTACACTCCTTATAAGTAAGTTTTTCCTCCTCCCTGGGCCCAGTCAATCACCCCCCACTCCTCCCAGGTTTCCAGAATCTTCTCCTCTCTGGGGGCTGTGGTTGGCTGTGGTCCCGGGGCCCCTCCTTTATGTTGTATTTATTGGTTCGTCTCCTTTGCCAATTATGTTTGTACCCTTCCCCGATTGGCTAGTTGGGCTCCCCTCCTCTCTCCACCCCTTGTTTTTAAAACTGTACCTCCCGCCTCATTCCTGGCCACTTGCTGGTTGGCACCCTCCCTACCTGTTCCTGTCACCGAACCTTCAATAAATCGGAGTTAGCCCCCAGCCTGTGGTCACCTCTGACTTCGTTCCTTCGCGCTTCTGTCCGCACCGCGCAGCCAGCTCAGCCCGAGGCCAAGACGCCGAGGGGGGCTGACAGTATATGCGCCGGGGGTGTCGGCCACCTCCCTCGTAACAGCGGCTAGCCGGAAACTCGGGCCAGATACGCCCTCGCGCAACTGCACGCCTGGGCAGCTGGATGAGCACCCTTTTGCCCCTCTTCCCCTATGCCCTACGGACACTGTGCAGGAAAAGGAAGATCCCGGGACTCTGTGTATTGGAAGATACTCTATATTTACATTGTCAACAAAAAGGAAAATCCAAACACAAAAATCTAATAGAAGAACAAGAAAAGCCCTGCTGGCTCAATTGGCCCAGCAGACAGAGTCTTGCGCAGATCATCTCTCTGAGGAGCTGCAGCAGAACAGCAAGGCAGTGCCCCACAGACGAGGCCGTTTCTTCCATGCACTGCGGAATTGATCTCGCAGCTTATGCCATGTGGAGTACGGAGCTCTCTGTACAGCGCGGAGAACTAAACAAGATTCAATTGCAGCATTTCTGATTGCGGGACTGCTGTCATAGGCCATTTCTTCAAGGGCTGCAAGAGAGAGGAACAGAGCCAAGGTCAGATCCCGGATGTGCAGGGAGCCGAGGTGAACCCCCTGGCAGGGTCATCCCGGCCGGCTCTTGCCATGGCCCGGAGGGAGCAGGGACCAAGGGGATCAGCCCAAAGCTGCTGGCCACAAATGCCACACGTGGCCCTGAAATGTCTGTGTGCTCTGGCCACGGGAGCAGAGCCCTCCGCAGCCGGGGCAGGGCTTGCAGCTTCCCGTGCCAGCCCCCGTGGTCAGCCCGCTGCCCTCACTCACTCACCACTGCAGATCAGCTGAAGCTCTTGCTGCTGCCCCCTCAGGTGCCGGCCGGCCATCCCTGTGAACACAGAGCCTGTCACGGCCCCAGCAGCACAACTCCCTGCCAGCGACGCTGTCGGCGCTGTGGCCACACGGGCTGCTGGCCCGGCAGGGCTCAGCCCGGGCCCTTGCCGCACGCTGCCGCCCAGGGGCACGGCTGCCAGAGGACGGCAGCAGCAATGCCCGGGCCAGGCGGGGCTCCACGGCGCCGGGCCCGGGTGGCGCTGCCGGGGCAGCAGGCGGGGCCGGGGCCGAGCTGCGGTGGGCAGGGGAGGGAGCGCGGGCTCGTGGCTCACCCATGAAGCTGACGGCCGCCTCTCGCAGGGGCTCCTGTGGGCTCTGCAGGTAGCGCAGGGCCCGGCGCAGGTGCTCGGCCGCTCGGCTCCTGTCCTCTGCCAGCTGGAGAGAGCAGCAGGAGGGAAGGGTTGGCGCGGGCTCAGGCCCCGGGCCGGGCGCTGCCTGCGTCCAGCCCCGGCCCTCCCCTGCCCGCAGAGCCCTGAGGCGTGGCCAGCAGCAGCTGGCGCCGGGCTCCCGAGGGGTGGGGCCAGAGGGCCGGCTGCTACCCGGGGAGCCGCGGTGCCGCCCCGCCGCCCTGCCGGGCCGGGACTGCGTGGGCACCCGGCTCGGGCCCACGGGAGCTTGGAGAAGAGCCTGCGTGGCCTCTGGGAGCAGCAGCGGGCAGGGGCACAGCTGCCAGCCCCGCAGACTGAGCACCGCCCTCAGGGGCCTTCTCCAGGCTGAGGCTGGGGTTTCTCGGCTGCTCTTACCAGGTACTCGCCAAACCTCTGATCCACCTGTAGCATTTGTTGGAGATCCCTCCTCTTGAGGAATCTGGCTGAAGAATGCAGCGTTTCCCGGGAGGCCTGGAGAGCAGCAGAGACGCACTGATGGCCCCACAGTGCAGGGCACAGGAGCCAACCTATGCCACAGGCTGGAGGAGGCTTCAGCCCACAAGGTGCCAGGGCAGGAGGCAGCGCAAGCCCCTGCCAGGGGGACAGCAGCTGGCCACAAGTGCTCACCTCAGCAACAGTCTGATTCTCATCATGGCAGTGGAAGTAGAGTGGGAGCAGGCTCTGGCGCACGTGGGACTTCAGGGCCTTTCTTCCCTCTTCTGTTAATAAGTCGAGCATCTCTTGATAGACAGACATGGAGCTCAGCTGCACCTGGATATCATCCTGTATGAAAGGGAAGGGCAAAAGAGCTGAGCATCAGCTGCTTCAGGCCCCCCAGGGCACAGGCCTGCATCTGCACAGGGCACCAAGTGTCCGGGCAGCAGCCAGTGGCCGTGGCTGTGGGCACAGAGCCTTACGTGGTCAAAGAGTGGCAGGAGCGCCTCAGCCAGCTGCAGGGCGATGGGGGTGGGTATTGGGGCACCATTATCCAGGAGCAAATATCTGAGTAGAAGAATGGTCATCCTGATCATGTCGCTATCATTTTCCTCCAGGAGCTCCACAAGACTTTCAGTCAGGCTCCGCATTTTTTCGGCCTGCGTGGAAGCCAACTTTGTGAAAGGCCGCCCTGCTGCCGCAGGGCCCAGAGGCTAAAGGCCTGTCCCGAAGCACTCGGGCAGCTGATGCGGGAGGCAGGAGAGCTGGGAGCAGCTGGCCCAGCGCCCGAAGGCCAGGCAAGGCTAAGCGACTGCTTTGCCCAGCCCCACGCTGCCTGCAGGGCTTCAGCCATGGGCCCATTCTCACCATCAAGGGATTCTTGCCCAGCACTACGAGGCCTCTGAGTGCCAAGTAACGCCTGGCCATGTGCTCGCTCTGCAGGTTCTGTGCCATGATCTCCAGAAGACTGTCACTGCATTCCCTCAAGTCCAGGCAGTCGAGGACCTGAAAGGGACAGGGCAGTGACAGGGGAGCCGGCCGGCAGGAGCCCAGAAGCGCACAGGGCCGGGCCCAGGCAGCAGCACATGGCCCAGGCAGCAGCACAGGGTACGGGCACGGGTGTCTTTGTCCTGGCAGCTGTGGCTACGAGAGGGCAGAGAGCTGGGAGGCAGCTCAGCAAGGCAGCGCTGGCCTTGAGGCTCACCTCCACAAGGAATGCCAGGGCAGGGAAATCCCAGTATGGCATCTCTTGGCCGAGCAGGGCGAGCAGGTAGAATGCCACCGCGGAACAGAAGTGTATGGCTAGACGGCGAATTTCTCTGAAGAGGGGAGAAAGGAAACAAGAGCCCTGAGGCAGTGGGGCAAACCTGTCCCAGGAGTGGCTCACCTAGTTCTCATCTTCCCCCAGCACCCTTCCAGCAAGGGGACCTGGGCCATTTGGGAGTTGGTTGCTGATGGGCAGCCTCCTCTCCCAGCCTTTTCCAGTCTGCTTGGCCGTCCCTCAGGGACAAGGCCCTCCTGCCCATTACCACGGGCACTTAGTGGGGCACCTGGGCACAGAGCACAAATGTCCGAGGCAGTGGGGAGAAGGGGGTCTCACCTGGCAAGCAGAGCCACGGCAAAGTGGTGAGTGTCAACAGAGAGCAGCGTGTCCCAGGCACACCTGCGTTCCATTGCCACCACCACATCCTCGCAGCGGAGCAGGCAGAGCAGGGACTTCAGGGTCCGCACTGCAAACCTGTGTGCAGAGCAAAGCCCAGGTCACACTGGCAGCACTGGCTCCTTGGCAGGCCACGTGGCAGGGACAGGAGGACTGGCACGGAGCACCTGTTGGGGCTGGTGGCAAGGCCATGCTCTTCCTGGCATGCCTTCCAGAAGATAAGGACCTCCTGTGGCGTATCCAGAGTGCTGAAGAACACTTGGAAGAGCAGATGCACAAATAGCTGGGGGAAATACAGCCTCAATATCCGTGGGAGACAGGGCACCTGAAGGATCTTCCACATCACCACAGTTGCCTGCAAAGGACAGAGCCCCCCGAGACAGCGCTCAGTGCCCAGGTGTGTGTGTGGCAGGGCCCGAGCGTGGCAGGGAGAGGCCAGGAGAGGCGCAGGGGGAGCACGGGGCCTGGTGGCCCTGAAGCTGCCCCTGGGCCAGGTTTCAGGCCAGCGCCTGATGCAGGGAGATGCAGTGGGGGAAGGAGGATGGAGAGCTGCTGGGGAGGCAGCCTTGGGGCCAGCAAAGGCCACTTGCAGAAACTCACAGCCAGGGCAAAGACAGCCGTTTGGCCCCCATCGGAGGTGCAGGTGCTGTGCTCTGGCCAGCTCCCCAGCACATCCAGGAGTATCAGCTGTGCCAGCTCCGCAGTCCTGGCTGAGGCCATGATGGTCTTCCACATGGCCATGGCAGCTCTGCGGGGTTAGAGCTGTGTCTCAGGGGGGTCTCAGACACAGCACCGGGGCCAGCTGAGCTGGCTGCCACTTCTGCCACTGCCCACTGCCCCCCTGCCAGCAGCACCCAGACAGCCCAGCCCTGTGGGGACAGAGCCCTGAGAGGCAGCAAGGGAGCGTGGCAGCAGGCTCAGGAAAGGGAGCAGCCAGAGGGCCCTGGGACTCTCTGTTGGTCAGACACCTGGGGCAGGCTGTACAGGGTGATGGGCTGGGGAGCCCATCAGGGGCAGCTGGGCCCCATACCTGTCACAGGACGGGGCCACACGCAGGAGCGTCATGACGGCGTCCTTTGGCTGTGCTTCGGTGAGATGCAGCAGGGTCTTGTCCAGCCTGTGCTCAGCAGAATCATTGGCCGAGAGCCACTGGTGGATGTAGCTCACCATGGCAGGCACCTGGAGAAGGCAGGGAGACTTGGAAAGCTGCCAGAGAGAGCAATGTTCCCAGCTTCTCCAGAGGGGTGCTTCCCTTGCCACCACGCTGCCATGTGGCCTGAAAGGCTCTCAGCAACCAGCATGCGTGGCTTTGGAGGCCAAGCAATTCCTGGGGGGATCAAACCCTGGCCACAGGCTGCTTACTTGCTTGGGATTGTAAAAATCTTCCTCTACAAGCATAGCCAGCAGGGCAGCACTGCTCTTGCTTTGGAAGATGGGCGAGTATGGTCTGAGGCCTGCGCCCATGGTCTCTTCCTCCTCAATTCTCTTGATGAAGTTGCAAACAAACTGTAGGAGAAGGGCAAGAAGGCAGGGATGTTGCATGGAGTGCTGCACACACGGTGCTGGGCTGAGCAGGGAGAGCAGGCCCAGCCCAGTTGGGGATGGCTGCAGGTACCTGCGCTGTTCTGCGGAAGCGGCCAGGGCGGGACTCCTGCTCTTGTGTGCGCTCCGGGGCTGCATCTGGCAAAGAGCGAGCGCAGCCAGAGATGAGGGGCTGCGGGAGGGGCCGGACTACACAGCCCAGCCCTGCGCTCCCCAGGCAGAGAGAGGCCCGGGATGCGCCAGGGGATGGAGCACAGCCACTGCGGGCTGTCTGCTCGGCCCCTCTTCCGTCCTGTCCGTGGGCATGTCCCCAGGGGATAGCATGGCATGGCATGGCCCAGCCCGGCACGGCAGGGAATGGCGTGGAGCCAAGCAGGCCGCAGGCACCAGTCCTGTGTCCCAGCTCTGCCACTCACCCTCATGTGGTGGCTGGAATGGCACCACCTCTTCAGTGTGCTGTGCCAGGGCAGCTGCAGGGCCTTCCTCCTCCTCCTCCACCCAGGCCAGCTTGGGCACTTTTGGGGGTCGCTGCTCCATGTCAGACTGGATTTGTGGCTATTTGCAGGAGAGGTGCCTTGGAAAAGCTCCAAGTCCTGCAGTCCTGCCTGGAAGGCACCGTCAAGAAAGAAGCCTCAGGAAGGCTACAGGACAGCAAGTCCTGCACTCGGTCTCAAGGGCTCCTGCCACAAGGACAGGAGACTCCTGTGAAGGATTGTGGTCTGGCCTCGAGGGCACCTGCAGAAGAAAAGCCTCAGGGAGACCACAGGTAAGAAGGTCCTGTGGTCTGGCCTGGAGCTCAGCTGCAGGAACAACGCCTCAGAAAAGCTCCGGGTGGGACGCGAAGGAGCGCGCTGTGCGGGGGCTCCTCACGGCACCGCTCTGTCCTGTCCTGTCCCGTGGTGTGCTCCGAGCACTGAGGCGTGCTCTTGTCACCGCCAGCTCCTATGTCACCCGGTGTCACAAAGGGCCCTTAGACACCCGGTTCCATTCAATGCCACGGTGACCGTGCTGCAGCGTGTCACCAAGGGCCCTTGCACACACTGCCGCCTGCCTCGGGGCTGCCCCCAGACCACCCAAACTGGCCCAGGTTGGAAGGAATGCCTGGCCCCAGGTGTCTAAGCCAGGCCGACAAGATCTTTAGCAAGGGCCCTTTAGCAAGGGCTCAGAGCATCAGCAAAGGCTGCCCTGCTCTGCGGGCTCAGGGGCAGCAGAAGGAGAAGGAGCCCCCAAGGCTGCCGATGCAGCCGCGCTGGGAAGGGCACGGGACCTTCCAGGGAAACTGACACGGCCTCCTTGGGACACGTCCCGGCTGGTGGCCGTCCTAAACCTGTGGGTGTGACACGCACAAGGAACGTGTGGGCCCGGGCACGAAGGCTGCTCTGAGCCCTGGGGCCCGGGGAGCGCTGACATCAGCAGGTATGGCAGAGTCGCCGGCCAAGCAGACCCGCCACCCCTCGAGCCCCTGGCAGCGCTGGTGCCCGAAAGACCTGTGCCCCCGGGGGGCTTCTGTGCCAGAGGGAGCCAAAGCCCACGTGCATTGGGGGCTGTGCTCCTTCCTGCAGGGGCTGATGGCAGGAGCACCTGGAGCAACTGCTGGCACACTTGGTCTCTGTCAGATGATGTTGCTCCTTCCCGCAATGAATTTTTCTCATGGAAGGCATTGGCAGTAGCAGCAGAGCACCATCCATTGCTGAGTTTCCCGGGGCAATTAGATTACAAAGTAACAGTCTGAAATTTCCTTGTGCCTTTCTCACTCTCTTGCCTGCATTCTGGGACAAATAGAATCTGCCCAGCCTCTGCTATTCTCGGCTTCAGTTGCTGCATATCTGGCTCCGGCAGCTCCCGTCCAAACAAAACCGTGTCCCTGCTGAGCACAGCAATGAGTGGCCACAAAGTGGGAAGTTCAGAGGATAAGGATAACTGTGGGAGGACAAGCTGTTCTGTGTCTCTGATGATGGTGCCCACACGCTAAAGCAGCAGCCAAGAGAAGTGCGGGAAGCAGATGGGCGCGGTTTTGGGCAGGACAATAGAAAAAGATATGAAGCCTTTAGCCAGAATGCAAAGGAGGACTGCAAGGATGGAGTGTGGTCTGGAGGGGAAGCCCCAGTTGCAGCTGAGGCCACTTTCTTCTGCCTGGAGGAGAGTAAAGGGCACCATTGTGGTCTTCACCATCCTCCTGAGGGGAATCGGAGGGGCTGCTGCAGCTCTCGTCACTGTTGGGAGCAGTGACAGCACTGGAGAAAAGGGCAGAGGGCAGGGAGCCGGGACAGGGCAAGTTTGATTTCCATATCAGGAACAGGTTTTTCAGCCAGAGCACGGTCAGGCACTGGGACAGGTTCCCCATTGACGCAGCCCAACGGAGCCCGGGCTGGCTCTTGGGAAAAGTGCGGCGCTGCGCCAGGAGTGGGGAACGGCCAAGGCGTGGGTTCTGCCTGCGGCTGAAGCTGATGTGTCACTGCTCAGTGGTTCGGGATCTACTAAGTGCAGCACGGAGCAGGCAAAAGAGAAGGAGGAGGCTCCTGGATAGGGAGGTTCCAGAGGCAAAGGTTTATTCCAAGGGAAGGATTCAGCAGCAAAGAGGCGCCAGCACTTCTGTGCATGGGATTTTATAGGGGTACAACTCGGGCGGTGGATACAGAGGATTGATCAATAAGGAATCTGCAGGGAATGAGCCAGGGGATTACATCAATTGCTTGGGACTAATTAGGTCAGACGGGAGGAGAAGGTAGGTCACCTTGGCCAGTGGGGCTTGCAGCAACAGGGGAATTCCAAAGGGGTGGTGCAGTCAGGGATTGGTCCAAGGCAAAAACAAAACTGACAGGGAAGGTTCAGGACTAAAGAGCTGCATGATCTTGACAGGCAGGCAAGGAGCTGGAACAAAGAGTGGGCAATGGCATGAGGGACAGCTTTGACGGAGGGCAAAACCTAGCTGTAAAGCAACGTGGGGAAAGCACGGGCAACGTGAAAACAAACCATCATACGCTAACTGACAAATAAACACCAACCGGAACAGCCCAGGGAAATGGGCACAGCACCGAGCTCGTCTGACTTTGAGAAGTGTTTGAACAACATCGAGCAGTCACTCAATCTTTTAGACACTACATCAAAAGTCAAGGGTTGTGAACTCCAGATTGACACGAGTATATACTCCCGGGTATGACTTTAGGCAGTTTTTTTAAGAAATTCGTTTTATGTCTGATCAAAGCCCAATTCCATGAAGGTTGTGTGGAACGTGGAATCCTTTTATTTTCATTGCTTGTTAGGACTGTAAAAAAGAATATTGGTGCTGGGTGACTGAGAGACAGCCCGTGTGTGTGAAGTGGAGTATAGAGGGGATGAAGAGAAGGAAAGGAGAAGTACTACTAGATCCTGCTAAGTTTTGAAATTTTGATAGCATGAAGAATGAACAAGAGGAGAAGTAAAGATGGTATTAAAAAGAGTCCACTAGAACGTAATTTAGCAGTGGAAAAAGATTTGGGAGGAATGGCAGAGGGTAATTTTTCAAAGAAAGGTAATCGGATGAAATAGCCTACCCAATGGTAGCCTTGGTGTCAATTAGGAAGTGGTGAAAAGTGACCCCCGCTGAAACTTTATGATAGATTTTTACAGTTGATGTTATTTTGAAGCAAAGAAGAAAAATGAGATCCAGCCATATATGCAGACATGTTTTTTACCCTGAAGAATAAACCTGAGGGGCAGAAAGAATTGTGGCTTTTTTCTTTGGCCCCATAGGACCTTTAGTCCTAACTTTGGAAAGAGAAAAGAGGCAGAAAATAAAGAGCTGTCGTTCAGCATCCAGCATAGGGCAGAGATGTTTGAAATTGGCTCCAATGCACCAGGAAGATTGTGTCCTAGGTGTCCAAGACTTACAGCCGAGTTACTCCAGGCCAGCTCGAGTACACTCCCCCTCAGCCAACCACGCCGCCCCCTGAATGAAACCCAGATGGCAGTGAGGAGGAGGTGAGGGGACACTTTCAGAGACCCCCAGTGACAACCAACACAAGGAATAAAACCAAGAAAGCTTTGCCTTTAGTCCCCCGCTTATGGCAAGTCTTGAGTCCCCCAGGAGAAGCCATGTGGGTGAACATCTGCTTTTCTCCTAGTGAGCTGAACCGTTGGTGGGAAAAAGTTAAAACGTATAGAGAAAACCCAGGCAAAGTAGCAAAAAGATTGGAGTGCATAGTCAAGAATCAAGACCCAGAGTGAGGTGCTACTGATTTCATGTTGACAGAGCTAACAAAACCAGCAAAGAGTTGCTGATCAAGGTAGCCAGAGCACGTGCGCAGGGACAAATTGCTAGTGGAGCCTTACAAGGCACACTGGACCAGCTGTCTCCTATTGTAAGCCCTTTGTGGGACCCGAACGATGCAGGCAGCTGTGCAATGTTAACCAGATGCCAGGAACTAGTCAAATTTGAATTACAAAGTGCTAGTCCAAAAGCAATAAATTGGTCAGTAATAGATAATGTTACACAGGGCCAGCACGAGTCATCCACTGACTTTGTGGACAGGTTGTGAGCAGCTGCACATAAAGCGCAGCTCGGGATCCCTGGTCAGATACAGGAAAGCAGCAGTCCGTTTCCCTGATGTTAGGGCAATCTAGCCCAGGTGTCAGGCAGAAACTTCAGAGGCTGAAAGAGCCTGTAAAGAGAGACTTAAAGGCATTAATGAATAAAGCATCGAAAGCGTATATTGATAAAGAGAGAGAAAAAGAAAAAGAACTCCCTGCAGCCACGGTGGCAGCTCTGGATCAGCACCAGGGAGAGGACGCGCATGAAGCAGAAGCAGGGGCAAAAGTAGCAGAGGCAGAGGAGTTTCAAACCAGGCACAGACCAAGCTGGGGCCAAATCAATGTGCATATTGTAAGAAATAAGGACACTGGAAATAGGGCCAGTGCCCAGAGTTAGCAGACAAAGTACACAAAACTCTTGTAGCCGCTCTAGATGATAAGAAATGACCGAGACTGGCAGTTCTTACCCTAGCAGGCCACTGGTTAAAAGAAGGCTAAAGGATGATAAAGAGGTTGAATTTTTAATAAATAGTGGAATTTTCAATAAATAGTGGAAATTTTTCACTCTTGAATCAAGCACTGATCCCCAAAAGTGAGAACTATCTTCAAGCAATAGGAGCCACTGGCCAGCCAGAAAATGCATTCTTCCTGCAACCACTTAAATGGAAAATCAAGAAGAAACTGGCAATCCATCAGTTTCTTTATTTACCAAACGCACCCAAATCTGTCCTAGGCAGGGATTTGCGTGAAAATTTTGACACAACAGTTCTGTTTCGGAAAAGAAAAATTAAGTTGAAGGTACCTGAAGACAAATTGGTTTTAGCAGTAGGACTGACAATTGACACAAGACCAACAAACAAGAATAACTATTTAGAGCAAGTATTGAATCAGGTGTAGCCAAGAGTATGGGATATTGATAGCCCAGGAAAATCCAAACGAGCAGACCCAATTAAAATTGAGCTGCAGACATGAGTTAGGCCATAGTCAGAAAGCAATACCTTGAAGACTATAGGCTGGGAAAAGAACGGAGGCAACAATGAATAAATTCCTGCCATCAGGATTATTGGAAGAATGGGAGTCAAAATGTATTACTCCTAGATTAGCAATAAAGAAACCTCATGGAACTTAGAGACTAGTGCCAGATTTGCAGGCAATTAATGGTTTCTACCTTACTACCTTACTAGCTAAACTTGGAGATGATTTTATCTGGTGCGGGGAACGTCCATGGCCCGGTGCTGTCGAGAGCGGTTCCCTCTTGGTCTGAGAGACAGCTGCCCCAGCCCACCTTGCTCTCAGGCCCGGAGGTTGTAATGTGCGCTGGAGCGGCAGGCAAAGGAGGGCTCTTGACACCATGTCTGATCCAACAGGGTTTCTTGAAGGCAGGTCAGAGGGTGCAGGTTGGGTGAGGGTGAGAAGAGGGACAGGAGCAGGCAGCAGCACAACCACTGTAACACGACACATAAGGCAAGACACCTGCAAGCTGCTGGGGAAGCCCCAAGTCTGCTCAGTGACCCACGTGTGCCCTCAGCATTGGGACACCCACCTTTCCTGCAGTGACCCTCACGTCCCAGGGTCAGCAAATCAAGAGGCACCAGCCATCCTGTAGGTGACTCAGAGCGAGTGCAGTGGGTCACGGTGGCCAGGGGCCAGAAGCAGGCAGAAAGCCATCAGGGCTGGGGAAAAGGCTCTGCTCTGCTCTGCTTACAGCGTGGGCTGAGGGCCGGGAGAGCTGCATTTCCCCCTTGAGATGTGGGAGACGGGGCCTTTCACCCTCCTTACAGAGCTGCCCCTGGCTGCAGGCAGCCCAAGGAGTACGACGACAAAAGGCCGAGAGCAGCAAAGCAAAGAGCCAGCCCTGCACACATGGAGGTGGCCCAGGTGGCCCTGAAGGTGCCCGCTGCACTCTCATGTGGCCCTGCCCTGGGAATGACAGGAATGCCCTTTGTCCAAGAGGGCCTTTCTGTGGCCCCTCTGGGCTCCAAGCTGCTGCTCTTCTGGCTCAATGGGGCCTAAAGCCACAGAGCGGGGCCTCCCCCGGAGCAACAGGAGCAAGACTCGGCAAGCAGGCAGTGGAGCTCAATGCCTAAGGCTGAGGGGCGGGGGGCTCCAGTCTGGAGCACAGGCAGGCCACACGCCCAGCCCCGCAACTCCTGGCCTCAGAGGCCTGAAAGGCCAGGACCAGGGTCTCGTGCCTGATTCCAGGGGGTCACTCCAACCGGCCACCGAGGAAGCGCCAGAGCAGCTGGCTGTCAGGATCAAGGCGGCTGCCAGGAGGCTGCTTATGGCCTCTGCCAGCCCATTACTCAGGGCTTACCAGTGACTCAGGGTGTCCCCCAGCCCGGCCAAGCTTCCCGGCAGCAGCGCCACAGCCCCACAGCAGCTCCAGAGAAGCCCCATCCAGAGGCACCTGGGAGCCCTCAGCAAAGCAGCCAGCAGCACACGGGCAGGAGGATGCGGATGGCCCTTCCTGCGTGGCACAGGGCTTGTGGCCATCTCCAGGCACCGCTCTGACAGGGATCCCCGCAGCTCCTGCCCCTGCCCAGCCGCTCTGTTGGCAGCACAAAGGCTTCAGCAGAACCACCAGAGGCCAAGGGGCGTCTGGCCTTTTTCCCTGAAACACTGCACGCCTGGGCAGCTGGATGAGCACCCTTTTGCCCCTCTTCCCCTATGCCCTACGGACACTGTGCAGGAAAAGGAAGATCCCGGGA
This sequence comes from Ammospiza nelsoni, assembly GCF_027579445.1. Taxonomy (NCBI): domain Eukaryota; kingdom Metazoa; phylum Chordata; class Aves; order Passeriformes; family Passerellidae; genus Ammospiza; species Ammospiza nelsoni. The sequence goes on from NC_080669.1 coordinate 60,301,109, forward strand.
CTCTGTGTATTGGAAGATACTCTATATTTACATTGTCAACAAAAAGGAAAATCCAAACACAAAAATCTAATAGAAGAACAAGAAAAGCCCTGCTGGCTCAATTGGCCCAGCAGACAGAGTCTTGCGCAGATCATCTCTCTGAGGAGCTGCAGCAGAACAGCAAGGCAGTGCCCCACAGACGAGGCCGTTTCTTCCATGCACTGCGGAATTGATCTCGCAGCTTATGCCATGTGGAGTACGGAGCTCTCTGTACAGCGCGGAGAACTAAACAAGATTCAATTGCAGCATTTCTGATTGCGGGACTGCTGTCATAGGCCATTTCTTCAAGGGCTGCAAGAGAGAGGAACAGAGCCAAGGTCAGATCCCGGATGTGCAGGGAGCCGAGGTGAACCCCCTGGCAGGGTCATCCCGGCCGGCTCTTGCCATGGCCCGGAGGGAGCAGGGACCAAGGGGATCAGCCCAAAGCTGCTGGCCACAAATGCCACACGTGGCCCTGAAATGTCTGTGTGCTCTGGCCACGGGAGCAGAGCCCTCCGCAGCCGGGGCAGGGCTTGCAGCTTCCCGTGCCAGCCCCCGTGGTCAGCCCGCTGCCCTCACTCACTCACCACTGCAGATCAGCTGAAGCTCTTGCTGCTGCCCCCTCAGGTGCCGGCCGGCCATCCCTGTGAACACAGAGCCTGTCACGGCCCCAGCAGCACAACTCCCTGCCAGCGACGCTGTCGGCGCTGTGGCCACACGGGCTGCTGGCCCGGCAGGGCTCAGCCCGGGCCCTTGCCGCACGCTGCCGCCCAGGGGCACGGCTGCCAGAGGACGGCAGCAGCAATGCCCGGGCCAGGCGGGGCTCCACGGCGCCGGGCCCGGGTGGCGCTGCCGGGACAGCAGGCGGGGCCGGGGCCGAGCTGCGGTGGGCAGGGGAGGGAGCGCGGGCTCGTGGCTCACCCATGAAGCTGACGGCCGCCTCTCGCAGGGGCTCCTGTGGGCTCTGCAGGTAGCGCAGGGCCCGGCGCAGGTGCTCGGCCGCTCGGCTCCTGTCCTCTGCCAGCTGGAGAGAGCAGCAGGAGGGAAGGGTTGGCGCGGGCTCAGGCCCCGGGCCGGGCGCTGCCTGCGTCCAGCCCCGGCCCTCCCCTGCCCGCAGAGCCCTGAGGCGTGGCCAGCAGCAGCTGGCGCCGGGCTCCCGAGGGGTGGGGCCAGAGGGCCGGCTGCTACCCGGGGAGCCGCGGTGCCGCCCCGCCGCCCTGCCGGGCCGGGACTGCGTGGGCACCCGGCTCGGGCCCACGGGAGCTTGGAGAAGAGCCTGCGTGGCCTCTGGGAGCAGCAGCGGGCAGGGGCACAGCTGCCAGCCCCGCAGACTGAGCACCGCCCTCAGGGGCCTTCTCCAGGCTGAGGCTGGGGTTTCTCGGCTGCTCTTACCAGGTACTCGCCAAACCTCTGATCCACCTGTAGCATTTGTTGGAGATCCCTCCTCTTGAGGAATCTGGCTGAAGAATGCAGCGTTTCCCGGGAGGCCTGGAGAGCAGCAGAGACGCACTGATGGCCCCACAGTGCAGGGCACAGGAGCCAACCTATGCCACAGGCTGGAGGAGGCTTCAGCCCACAAGGTGCCAGGGCAGGAGGCAGCGCAAGCCCCTGCCAGGGGGACAGCAGCTGGCCACAAGTGCTCACCTCAGCAACAGTCTGATTCTCATCATGGCAGTGGAAGTAGAGTGGGAGCAGGCTCTGGCGCACGTGGGACTTCAGGGCCTTTCTTCCCTCTTCTGTTAATAAGTCGAGCATCTCTTGATAGACAGACATGGAGCTCAGCTGCACCTGGATATCATCCTGTATGAAAGGGAAGGGCAAAAGAGCTGAGCATCAGCTGCTTCAGGCCCCCCAGGGCACAGGCCTGCATCTGCACAGGGCACCAAGTGTCCGGGCAGCAGCCAGTGGCCGTGGCTGTGGGCACAGAGCCTTACGTGGTCAAAGAGTGGCAGGAGCGCCTCAGCCAGCTGCAGGGCGATGGGGGTGGGTATTGGGGCACCATTATCCAGGAGCAAATATCTGAGTAGAAGAATGGTCATCCTGATCATGTCGCTATCATTTTCCTCCAGGAGCTCCACAAGACTTTCAGTCAGGCTCCGCATTTTTTCGGCCTGCGTGGAAGCCAACTTTGTGAAAGGCCGCCCTGCTGCCGCAGGGCCCAGAGGCTAAAGGCCTGTCCCGAAGCACTCGGGCAGCTGATGCGGGAGGCAGGAGAGCTGGGAGCAGCTGGCCCAGCGCCCGAAGGCCAGGCAAGGCTAAGCGACTGCTTTGCCCAGCCCCACGCTGCCTGCAGGGCTTCAGCCATGGGCCCATTCTCACCGTCAAGGGATTCTTGCCCAGCACTACGAGGCCTCTGAGTGCCAAGTAACGCCTGGCCATGTGCTCGCTCTGCAGGTTCTGTGCCATGATCTCCAGAAGACTGTCACTGCATTCCCTCAAGTCCAGGCAGTCGAGGACCTGAAAGGGACAGGGCAGTGACAGGGGAGCCGGCCGGCAGGAGCCCAGAAGCGCACAGGGCCGGGCCCAGGCAGCAGCACATGGCCCAGGCAGCAGCACAGGGTACGGGCACGGGTGTCTTTGTCCTGGCAGCTGTGGCTACGAGAGGGCAGAGAGCTGGGAGGCAGCTCAGCAAGGCAGCGCTGGCCTTGAGGCTCACCTCCACAAGGAATGCCAGGGCAGGGAAATCCCAGTATGGCATCTCTTGGCCGAGCAGGGCGAGCAGGTAGAATGCCACCGCGGAACAGAAGTGTATGGCTAGACGGCGAATTTCTCTGAAGAGGGGAGAAAGGAAACAAGAGCCCTGAGGCAGTGGGGCAAACCTGTCCCAGGAGTGGCTCACCTAGTTCTCATCTTCCCCCAGCACCCTTCCAGCAAGGGGACCTGGGCCATTTGGGAGTTGGTTGCTGATGGGCAGCCTCCTCTCCCAGCCTTTTCCAGTCTGCTTGGCCGTCCCTCAGGGACAAGGCCCTCCTGCCCATTACCACGGGCACTTAGTGGCGCACCTGGGCACAGAGCACAAATGTCCGAGGCAGTGGGGAGAAGGGGGTCTCACCTGGCAAGCAGAGCCACGGCAAAGTGGTGAGTGTCAACAGAGAGCAGCGTGTCCCAGGCACACCTGCGTTCCATTGCCACCACCACATCCTCGCAGCGGAGCAGGCAGAGCAGGGACTTCAGGGTCCGCACTGCAAACCTGTGTGCAGAGCAAAGCCCAGGTCACACTGGCAGCACTGGCTCCTTGGCAGGCCACGTGGCAGGGACAGGAGGACTGGCACGGAGCACCTGTTGGGGCTGGTGGCAAGGCCATGCTCTTCCTGGCATGCCTTCCAGAAGATAAGGACCTCCTGTGGCGTATCCAGAGTGCTGAAGAACACTTGGAAGAGCAGATGCACAAATAGCTGGGGGAAATACAGCCTCAATATCCGTGGGAGACAGGGCACCTGAAGGATCTTCCACATCACCACAGTTGCCTGCAAAGGACAGAGCCCCCCGAGACAGCGCTCAGTGCCCAGGTGTGTGTGTGGCAGGGCCCGAGCGTGGCAGGGAGAGGCCAGGAGAGGCGCAGGGGGAGCACGGGGCCTGGTGGCCCTGAAGCTGCCCCTGGGCCAGGTTTCAGGCCAGCGCCTGATGCAGGGAGATGCAGTGGGGGAAGGAGGATGGAGAGCTGCTGGGGAGGCAGCCTTGGGGCCAGCAAAGGCCACTTGCAGAAACTCACAGCCAGGGCAAAGACAGCCGTTTGGCCCCCATCGGAGGTGCAGGTGCTGTGCTCTGGCCAGCTCCCCAGCACATCCAGGAGTATCAGCTGTGCCAGCTCCGCAGTCCTGGCTGAGGCCATGATGGTCTTCCACATGGCCATGGCAGCTCTGCGGGGTTAGAGCTGTGTCTCAGGGGGGTCTCAGACACAGCACCGGGGCCAGCTGAGCTGGCTGCCACTTCTGCCACTGCCCACTGCCCCCCTGCCAGCAGCACCCAGACAGCCCAGCCCTGTGGGGACAGAGCCCTGAGAGGCAGCAAGGGAGCGTGGCAGCAGGCTCAGGAAAGGGAGCAGCCAGAGGGCCCTGGGACTCTCTGTTGGTCAGACACCTGGGGCAGGCTGTACAGGGTGATGGGCTGGGGAGCCCATCAGGGGCAGCTGGGCCCCATACCTGTCACAGGACGGGGCCACACGCAGGAGCGTCATGACGGCGTCCTTTGGCTGTGCTTCGGTGAGATGCAGCAGGGTCTTGTCCAGCCTGTGCTCAGCAGAATCATTGGCCGAGAGCCACTGGTGGATGTAGCTCACCATGGCAGGCACCTGGAGAAGGCACGGGAGACTTGGAAAGCTGCCAGAGAGAGCAATGTTCCCAGCTTCTCCAGAGGGGTGCTTCCCTTGCCACCACGCTGCCATGTGGCCTGAAAGGCTCTCAGCAACCAGCATGCGTGGCTTTGGAGGCCAAGCAATTCCTGGGGGGATCAAACCCTGGCCACAGGCTGCTTACTTGCTTGGGATTGTAAAAATCTTCCTCTACAAGCATAGCCAGCAGGGCAGCACTGCTCTTGCTTTGGAAGATGGGCGAGTATGGTCTGAGGCCTGCGCCCATGGTCTCTTCCTCCTCAATTCTCTTGATGAAGTTGCAAACAAACTGTAGGAGAAGGGCAAGACGGCAGGGATGTTGCATGGAGTGCTGCACACACGGTGCTGGGCTGAGCAGGGAGAGCAGGCCCAGCCCAGTTGGGGATGGCTGCAGGTACCTGCGCTGTTCTGCGGAAGCGGCCAGGGCGGGACTCCTGCTCTTGTGTGCGCTCCGGGGCTGCATCTGGCAAAGAGCGAGCGCAACCAGAGATGAGGGGCTGCGGGAGGGGCCGGACTACACAGCCCAGCCCTGCGCTCCCCAGGCAGAGAGAGGCCCGGGATGCGCCAGGGGATGGAGCACAGCCACTGCGGGCTGTCTGCTTGGCCCCTCTTCCGTCCTGTCCGTGGGCATGTCCCCAGGGGATAGCATGGCATGGCATGGCCCAGCCCGGCACGGCAGGGAATGGCGTGGAGCCAAGCAGGCCGCAGGCACCAGTCCTGTGTCCCAGCTCTGCCACTTACCCTCATGTGGTGGCTGGAATGGCACCACCTCTTCAGTGTGCTGTGCCAGGGCAGCTGCAGGGCCTTCCTCCTCCTCCTCCACCCAGGCCAGCTTGGGCACTTTTGGGGGTCGCTGCTCCATGTCAGACTGGATTTGTGGCTATTTGCAGGAGAGGTGCCTTGGAAAAGCTCCAAGTCCTGCAGTCCTGCCTGGAAGGCACCGTCAAGAAAGAAGCCTCAGGAAGGCTACAGGACAGCAAGTCCTGCACTCGGTCTCAAGGGCTCCTGCCACAAGGACAGGAGACTCCTGTGAAGGATTGCGGTCTGGCCTCGAGGGCACCTGCAGAAGAAAAGCCTCAGGGAGACCACAGGTAAGAAGGTCCTGTGGTCTGGCCTGGAGCTCAGCTGCAGGAACAACGCCTCAGAAAAGCTCCGTGTGGGACGCGAAGGAGCGCGCTGTGCGGGGGCTCCTCACGGCACCGCTCTGTCCTGTCCTGTCCCATGGTGTGCTCCGAGCACTGAGGCGTGCTCTTGTCACCGCCAGCTCCTATGTCACCCGGTGTCACAAAGGGCCCTTAGACACCCGGTTCCATTCAATGCCACGGTGACCGTGCTGCAGCGTGTCACCAAGGGCCCTTGCACACACTGCCGCCTGCCTCGGGGCTGCCCCCAGCCCACCCAAACTGGCCCAGGTTGGAAGGAATGCCTGGCCCCAGGTGTCTAAGCCAGGCCGACAAGATCTTTAGCAAGGGCCCTTTAGCAAGGGCTCAGAGCATCAGCAAAGGCTGCCCTGCTCTGCGGGCTCAGGGGCAGCAGAAGGAGCTCCCAAGGCTGCCGATGCAGCCGCGCTGGGAAGGGCACGGGACCTTCCAGGGAAACTGACACGGCCTCCTTGGGACACGTCCCGGCTGGTGGCCGTCCTAAACCTGCGGGTGTGACACGCACAAGGAACGTGTGGGCCCGGGCACGAAGGCTGCTCTGAGCCCTGGGGCCCGGGGAGCGCTGACATCAGCAGGTGTGGCAGAGTCGCCGGCCAAGCAGACCCGCCACCCCTCGAGCCCCTGGCAGCGCTGGTGCCCGAAAGACCTGTGCCCCCGGGGGGCTTCTGTGCCAGAGAGAGCCAAAGCCCACGTGCATTGGGGGCTGTGCTCCTTCCTGCAGGGGCTGATGGCAGGAGCACCTGGAGCAACTGCTGGCACACTTGGTCTCTGTCAGATGATGTTGCTCCTTCCCGCAATGAATTTTTCTCATGGAAGGCATTGGCAGTAGCAGCAGAGCACCATCCATTGCTGAGTTTCCCGGGGCAATTAGATTACAAAGTAACAGTCTGAAATTTCCTTGTGCCTTTCTCACTCTCTTGCCTGCATTCTGGGACAAATAGAATCTGCCCAGCCTCTGCTATTCTCGGCTTCAGTTGCTGCATATCTGGCTCCGGCAGCTCCCGTCCAAACAAAACCGTGTCCCTGCTGAGCACAGCAATGAGTGGCCACAAAGTGGGAAGTTCAGAGGATAAGGATAACTGTGGGAGGACAAGCTGTTCTGTGTCTCTGATGATGGTGCCCACACGCTAAAGCAGCAGCCAAGAGAAGTGCGGGAAGCAGATGGGCGCGGTTTTGGGCAGGACAATAGAAAAAGATATGAAGCCTTTAGCCAGAATGCAAAGGAGGACTGCAAGGATGGAGTGTGGTCTGGAGGGGAAGCCCCAGTTGCAGCTGAGGCCACTTTCTTCTGCCTGGAGGAGAGTAAAGGGCACCATTGTGGTCTTCACCATCCTCCTGAGGGGAATCGGAGGGGCTGCTGCAGCTCTCGTCACTGTTGGGAGCAGTGACAGCACTGGAGAAAAGGGCAGAGGGCAGGGAGCCGGGACAGGGCAAGTTTGATTTCCATATCAGGAACAGGTTTTTCAGCCAGAGCACGGTCAGGCACTGGGACAGGTTCCCCATTGACGCAGCCCAACGGAGCCCGGGCTGGCTCTTGGGAAAAGTGCGGCGCTGCGCCAGGAGTGGGGAACGGCCAAGGCGTGGGTTCTGCCTGCGGCTGAAGCTGATGTGTCACTGCTCAGTGGTTCGGGATCTACTAAGTGCAGCACGGAGCAGGCAAAAGAGAAGGAGGAGGCTCCTGGATAGGGAGGTTCCAGAGGCAAAGGTTTATTCCAAGGGAAGGATTCAGCAGCAAAGAGGCGCCAGCACTTCTGTGCATGGGATTTTATAGGGGTGCAACTCGGGCGGTGGATACAGAGGATTGATCAATAAGGAATCTGCAGGGAATGAGCCAGGGGATTACATCAATTGCTTGGGACTAATTAGGTCAGACGGGAGGAGAAGGTAGGTCACCTTGGCCAGTGGGGCTTGCAGCAACAGGGGAATTCCAAAGGGGTGGTGCAGTCAGGGATTGGTCCAAGGCAAAAACAAAACTGACAGGGAAGGTTCAGGACTAAAGAGCTGCATGATCTTGACAGGCAGGGAAGGAGCTGGAACAAAGAGTGGGCAATGGCATGAGGGACAGCTTTGACGGAGGGCAAAACCTAGCTGTAAAGCAACGTGGGGAAAGCACGGGCAACGTGAAAACAAACCATCATACGCTAACTGACAAATAAACACCAACCGGAACAGCCCAGGGAAATGGGCACAGCACCGAGCTCGTCTGACTTTGAGAAGTGTTTGAACAACATCGAGCAGTCACTCAATCTTTTAGACACTACATCAAAAGTCAAGGGTTGTGAACTCCAGGTTGACACGAGTATATACTCCCGGGTATGACTTTAGGCAGTTTTTTTAAGAAATTCGTTTTATGTCTGATCAAAGCCCAATTCCATGAAGGTTGTGTGGAACGTGGAATCCTTTTATTTTCATTGCTTGTTAGGACTGTAAAAAAGAATATTGGTGCTGGGTGACTGAGAGACAGCCCGTGTGTGTGAAGTGGAGTATAGAGGGGATGAAGAGAAGGAAAGGAGAAGTACTACTAGATCCTGCTAAGTTTTGAAATTTTGATAGCATGAAGAATGAACAAGAGGAGAAGTAAAGATGGTATTAAAAAGAGTCCACTAGAACGTAATTTAGCAGTGGAGAAAGATTTGGGAGGAATGGCAGAGGGTAATTTTTCAAAGAAAGGTAATCGGATGAAATAGCCTACCCAATGGTAGCCTTGGTGTCATTTAGGAAGTGGTGAAAAGTGACCCCCACTGAAACTTTATGATAGATTTTTACAGTTGATGTTATTTTGAAGCAAAGAAGAAAAATGAGATCCAGCCATATATGCAGACATGTTTTTTTACCCTGAAGAATAAACCTGAGGGGCAGAAAGAATTGTGGCTTTTTTCTTTGGCCCCATAGGACCTTTAGTCCTAACTTTGGAAAGAGAAAACAGGCAGAAAATAAAGAGCTGTCGTTCAGCATCCAGCATAGGGCAGAGATGTTTGAAATTGGCTCCAATGCACCAGGAAGATTGTGTCCTAGGTGTCCAAGACTTACAGCCGAGTTACTCCAGGCCAGCTTGAGTACACTCCCCCTCAGCCAGCCACGCCGCCCCCTGAATGAAACCCAGATGGCAGTGAGGAGGAGGTGAGGGGACACTTTCAGAGACCCCCAGTGACAACCAACACAAGGAATAAAACCAAGAAAGCTTTGCCTTTAGTCCCCCGCTTATGGCAAGTCTTGAGTCCCCCAGGAGAAGCCATGTGGGTGAACATCTGCTTTTCTCCTAGTGAGCTGAACCGTTGGTGGGAAAAAGTTAAAACGTATAGAGAAAACCCAGGCAAAGTAGCAAAAAGATTGGAGTGCATAGTCAAGAATCAAGACCCAGAGTGAGGTGCTACTGATTTCATGTTGACAGAGCTAACAAAACCAGCAAAGAGTTGCTGATCAAGGTAGCCAGAGCACGCGCGCAGGGACAAATTGCTAGTGGAGCCTTACAAGGCACACTGGACCAGCTGTCTCCTATTGTAAGCCCTTTGTGGGACCCGAACGATGCAGGCAGCTGTGCAATGTTAACCAGATGCCAGGAACTAGTCAAATTTGAATTACAAAGTGCTAGTCCAAAAGCAATAAATTGGTCAGTAATAGATAATGTTACACAGGGCCAGCACGAGTCATCCACTGACTTTGTGGACAGGTTGTGAGCAGCTGCACATAAAGCGCAGCTCGGGATCCCTGGTCGGATACAGGAAAGCAGCAGTCCGTTTCCCTGATGTTAGGGCAATCTAGCCCAGGTGTCAGGCAGAAACTTCAGAGGCTGAAAGAGCCTGTAAAGAGAGACTTAAAGGCATTAATGAGAAAAGCATCGAAAGCGTATGATGATAAAGAGAGAGAAAAAGAAAAAGAACTCCCTGCAGCCATGGTGGCAGCTCTGGATCAGCACCAGGGAGAGGACGCGCATGAAGCAGAAGCAGGGGCAAAAGTAGCAGAGGCAGAGGAGTTTCAAACCAGGCACAGACCAAGCTGGGGCCAAATCAATGTGCATATTGTAAGAAATAAGGACACTGGAAATAGGGCCAGTGCCCAGAGTTAGCAGACAAAGTACACAAAACTCTTGTAGCCGCTCTAGATGATAAGAAATGACCGAGACTGGCAGTTCTTACCCTAGCAGGCCACTGGTTAAAAGAAGGCTAAAGGATGATAAAGAGGTTGAATTTTTAATAAATAGTGGAATTTTCAATAAATAGTGGAAATTTTTCACTCTTGAATCAAGCACTGATCCCCAAAAGTGAGAACTATCTTCAAGCAATAGGAGATAGCAACTGGCCAGCCAGAAAATGCATTCCTCCTGCAACCACTTAAATGGAAAATCAAGAAGAAACTGGCAATCCATCAGTTTCTTTATTTACCAAACGCACCCAAATCTGTCCTAGGCAGGGATTTGATTGAAAATTTTGACACAACAGTTCTGTTTCGGAAAAGAAAAATTAAGTTGAAGGTACCTGAAGACAAATTGGTTTTAGCAGTAGGACTGACAATTGACACAAGACCAACAAACAAGAATAACTATTTAGAGCAAGTATTGAATCAGGTGTAGCCAAGAGTATGGGATATTGATAGCCCAGGAAAATCCAAACGAGCAGACCCAATTAAAATTGAGCTGCAGACATGAGTTAGGCCATAGTCAGAAAGCAATACCTTGAAGACTATAGGCTGGGAAAAGAACGGAGGCAACAATGAATAAATTCCTGCCATCAGGATTATTGGAAGAATGGGAGTCAAAATGTATTACTCCTAGATTAGCAATAAAGAAACCTCATGGAACTTAGAGACTAGTGCCAGATTTGCAGGCAATTAATGGTTTCTACCTTACTACCTTACTAGCTAAACTTGGAGATGATTTTATCTGGTGCGGGGAACGTCCATGGCCCGGTGCTGTCGAGAGCGGTTCCCTCTTGGTCTGAGAGACCAGCTGCCCCAGCCCACCTTGCTCTCAGGCCCGGAGGTTGTAATGTGCGCTGGAGCGGCAGGCGAAGGAGGGCTCTTGACACCATGTCTGATCCAACAGGGTTTCTTGAAGGCAGGTCAGAAGGTGCAGGTTGGGTGAGGGTGAGAAGAGGGACAGGAGCAGGCAGCAGCACAACCACTGTAACACGACACATAAGGCAAGACACCTGCAAGCTGCTGGGGAAGCCCCAAGTCTGCTCAGTGACCCACGTGTGCCCTCAGCATTGGGACACCCACCTTTCCTGCAGTGACCCTCACGTCCCAGGGTCAGCAAATCAAGAGGCACCAGCCATCCTGTAGGTGACTCAGAGCGAGTGCAGTGGGTCACGGTGGCCAGGGGCCAGAAGCAGGCAGAAAGCCATCAGGGCTGGGGAAAAGGCTCTGCTCTGCTCTGCTTACAGCGTGGGCTGAGGGCCGGGAGAGCTGCATTTCCCCCTTGAGATGTGGGAGACGGGGCCTTTCACCCTCCTTACAGAGCTGCCCCTGGCTGCAGGCAGCCCAAGGAGTACGACGACAAAAGGCCGAGAGCAGCAAAGCAAAGAGCCAGCCCTGCACACATGGAGGTGGCCCAGGTGGCCCTGAAGGTGCCCGCTGCACTCTCATGTGGCCCTGCCCTGGGAATGACAGGAATGCCCTTTGTCCAAGAGGGCCTTTCTGTGGCCCCTCTGGGCTCCAAGCTGCTGCTCTTCTGGCTAAATGGGGCCTAAAGCCACAGAGCGGGGCCTCCCCCGGAGCAACAGGAGCAAGACTCGGCAAGCAGGCAGTGGAGCTCAATGCCTAAGGCTGAGGGGCGGGGGGCTCCAGTCTGGAGCACAGGCAGGCCACACGCCCAGCCCCGCAACTCCTGGCCTCAGAGGCCTGAAAGGCCAGGACCAGGGTTTCGTGCCTGATTCCAGGGGGTCCCTCCAACCGGCCACCGAGGAAGCGCCAGAGCAGCCGGCTGTCAGGATCAAGGCGGCTGCCAGGAGGCTGCTTATGGCCTCTGCCAGCCCATTACTCAGGGCTTACCAGTGACTCAGGGTGTCCCCCAGCCCGGCCAAGCTTCCCGGCAGCAGCGCCACAGCCCCACAGCAGCTCCAGAGAAGCCCCATCCAGAGGCACCTGGGAGCCCTCAGCAAAGCAGCCAGCAGCACACAGGCAGGAGGATGCGGATGGCCCTTCCTGCGTGGCACAGGGCTTGTGGCCATCTCCAGGCACCGCTCTGGCAGGGATCCCCGCAGCTCCTGCCCCTGCCCAGCCGCTCTGTTGGCAGCACAAAGGCTTCAGCAGAACCACCAGAGGCCAAGGGGCTTCTGGCCTTTTTCCCTGAAACACTGCACGCCTGGGCAGCTGGATGAGCACCCTTTTGCCCCTCTTCCCCTATGCCCTACGGACACTGTGCAGGAAAAGGAAGATCCCAGGACTCTGTGTATTGGAAGATACTCTATATTTACATTGTCAACAAAAAGGAAAATCCAAACACAAAAATCTAATAGAAGAACAAGAAAAGCCCTGCTGGCTCAATTGGCCCAGCAGACAGAGTCTTGCGCAGATCATCTCTCTGAGGAGCTGCAGCAGAACAGCAAGGCAGTGCCCCACAGACGAGGCCGTTTCTTCCATGCACTGCGGAATTGATCTCGCAGCTTATGCCATGTGGAGTAAGGAGCTCTCTGTACAGCGCGGAGAACTAAACAAGATTCAATTGCAGCATTTCTGATTGCGGGACTGCTGTCATAGGCCATTTCTTCAAGGGCTGCAAGAGAGAGGAACAGAGCCAAGGTCAGATCCCGGATGTGCAGGGAGCCGAGGTGAACCCCCTGGCAGGGTCATCCCGGCCGGCTCTTGCCATGGCCCGGAGGGAGCAGGGACCAAGGGGATCAGCCCAAAGCTGCTGGCCACAAATGCCACACGTGGCCCTGAAATGTCTGTGTGCTCTGGCCACGGGAGCAGAGCCCTCCGCAGCCGGGGCAGGGCTTGCAGCTTCCCGTGCCAGCCCCCGTGGTCAGCCCGCTGCCCTCACTCACTCACCACTGCAGATCAGCTGAAGCTCTTGCTGCTGCCCCCTCAGGTGCCGGCCGGCCATCCCTGTGAACACAGAGCCTGTCACGGCCCCAGCAGCACAACTCCCTGCCAGCGACGCTGTCGGCGCTGTGGCCACACGGGCTGCTGGCCCGGCAGGGCTCAGCCCGGGCCCTTGCCGCACGCTGCCGCCCAGGGGCACGGCTGCCAGAGGACGGCAGCAGCAATGCCCGGGCCAGGCGGGGCTCCACGGCGCCGGGCCCGGGTGGCGCTGCCGGGGCAGCAGGCGGGGCCGGGGCCGAGCTGCGGTGGGCAGGGGAGGGAGCGCGGGCTCGTGGCTCACCCATGAAGCTGACGGCCGCCTCTCGCAGGGGCTCCTGTGGGCTCTGCAGGTAGCGCAGGGCCCGGCGCAGGTGCTCGGCCGCTCGGCTCCTGTCCTCTGCCAGCTGGAGAGAGCAGCAGGAGGGAAGGGTTGGCGCGGGCTCAGGCCCCGGGCCGGGCGCTGCCTGCGCCCAGCCCCGGCCCTCCCCTGCCCGCAGAGCCCTGAGGCGTGGCCAGCAGCAGCTGGCGCCGGGCTCCCGAGGGGCGGGGCCAGAGGGCCGGCTGCTACCCGGGGAGCCGCGGTGCCGCCCCGCCGCCCTGCCGGGCCGGGACTGCGTGGGCACCCGGCTCGGGCCCACGGGAGCTTGGAGAAGAGCCTGCGCGGCCTCTTGGAGCAGCAGCGGGCAGGGGCACAGCTGCCAGCCCCGCAGACTGAGCACCGCCCTCAGGGGCCTTCTCCAGGCTGAGGCTGGGGTTTCTCGGCTGCTCTTACCAGGTACTCGCCAAACCTCTGATCCACCTGTAGCATTTGTTGGAGATCCCTCCTCTTGAGGAATCTGGCTGAAGAATGCAGCGTTTCCCGGGAGGCCTGGAGAGCAGCAGAGACGCACTGATGGCCCCACAGTGCAGGGCACAGGAGCCAACCTATGCCACAGGCTGGAGGAGGCTGCAGCCCGCAAGGTGCCAGGGCAGGAGGCAGCGCAAGCCCCTGCCAGGGGGACAGCAGCTGGCCACAAGTGCTCACCTCAGCAACAGTCTGATTCTCATCATGGCAGTGGAAGTAGAGTGGGAGCAGGCTCTGGCGCACGTGGGACTTCAGGGCCTTTCTTCCCTCTTCTGTTAATAAGTCGAGCATCTCTTGATAGACAGACATGGAGCTCAGCTGCACCTGGATATCATCCTGTATGAAAGGGAAGGGCAAAAGAGCTGAGCATCAGCTGCTTCAGGCCCCCCAGGGCACAGGCCTGCATCTGCACAGGGCACCAAGTGTCCGGGCAGCAGCCAGTGGCCGTGGCTGTGGGCACAGAGCCTTACGTGGTCAAAGAGTGGCAGGAGCGCCTCAGCCAGCTGCAGGGCGATGGGGGTGGGTATTGGGGCACCATTATCCAGGAGCAAATATCTGAGTAGAAGAATGGTCATCCTGATCATGTCGCTATCATTTTCCTCCAGGAGCTCTACAAGACTTTCAGTCAGGCTCCGCATTTTTTCGGCCTGCGTGGAAGCCAACTTTGTGAAAGGCCGCCCTGCTGCCGCAGGGCCCAGAGGCTAAAGGCCTGTCCCGAAGCACTCGGGCAGCTGATGCGGGAGGCAGGAGAGCTGGGAGCAGCTGGCCCAGCACCCGAAGGCCAGGCAAGGCTAAGCGACTGCTTTGCCCAGCCCCACGCTGCCTGCAGGGCTTCAGCCATGGGCCCATTCTCACCATCAAGGGATTCTTGCCCAGCACTACGAGGCCTCTGAGTGCCAAGTAACGCCTGGCCATGTGCTCGCTCTGCAGGTTCTGTGCCATGATCTCCAGAAGACTGTCACTGCATTCCCTCAAGTCCAGGCAGTCGAGGACCTGAAAGGGACAGGGCAGTGACAGGGGAGCCGGCCGGCAGGAGCCCAGAAGCGCACAGGGCCGGGCCCAGGCAGCAGCACATGGCCCAGGCAGCAGCACAGGGCACGGGCACAGGTGTCTTTGTCCTGGCAGCTGTGGCTACGAGAGGGCAGAGAGCTGGGAGGCAGCTCAGCAAGGCAGCGCTGGCCTTGAGGCTCACCTCCACAAGGAATGCCAGGGCAGGGAAATCCCAGTATGGCATCTCTTGGCCGAGCAGGGCGAGCAGGTAGAATGCCACCGCGGAACAGAAGTGTATGGCTAGACGGCGAATTTCTCTGAAGAGGGGAGAAAGGAAACAAGAGCCCTGAGGCAGTGGGGCAAACCTGTCCCAGGAGTGGCTCACCTAGTTCTCATCTTCCCCCAGCACCCTTCCAGCAAGGGGACCTGGGCCATTTGGGAGTTGGTTGCTGATGGGCAGCCTCCTCTCCCAGCCTTTTCCAGTCTGCTTGGCCGTCCCTCAGGGAGAAGGCCCTCCTGTCCATTACCACGGGCACTTAGTGGGGCACCTGGGCACAGAGCACAAATGTCCGAGGCAGTGGGGAGAAGGGGGTCTCACCTGGCAAGCAGAGCCACGGCAAAGTGGTGAGTGTCAACAGAGAGCAGTGTGTCCCAGGCACACCTGCGTTCCATTGCCACCACCACATCCTCGCAGCGGAGCAGGCAGAGCAGGGACTTCAGGGTCCGCACTGCAAACCTGTGTGCAGAGCAAAGCCCAGGTCACACTGGCAGCACTGGCTCCTTGGCAGGCCACGTGGCAGGGACAGGAGGACTGGCACGGAGCACCTGTTGGGGCTGGTGGCAAGGCCATGCTCTTCCTGGCATGCCTTCCAGAAGATAAGGACCTCCTGTGGCGTATCCAGAGTGCTGAAGAACACTTGGAAGAGCAGATGCACAAATAGCTGGGGGAAATACAGCCTCAATATCCGTGGGAGACAGGGCACCTGAAGGATCTTCCACATCACCACAGTTGCCTGCAAAGGACAGAGCCCCCCGAGACAGCGCTCAGTGCCCAGGTGTGTGTGTGGCAGGGCCCGAGCGTGGCAGGGAGAGGCCAGGAGAGGCGCAGGGGGAGCACGGGGCCTGGTGGCCCTGAAGCTGCCCCTGGGCCAGGTTTCAGGCCAGCGCCTGATGCAGGGAGATGCAGTGGGGGAAGGAGGATGGAGAGCTGCTGGGGAGGCAGCCTTGGGGCCAGCAAAGGCCACTTGCAGAAACTCACAGCCAGGGCAAAGACAGCCATTTGGCCCCCATCGGAGGTGCAGGTGCTGTGCTCTGGCCAGCTCCCCAGCACATCCAGGAGTATCAGCTGTGCCAGCTCCGCAGTCCTGGCTGAGGCCATGATGGTCTTCCACATGGCCATGGCAGCTCTGCGGGGTTAGAGCTGTGTCTCAGGGGGGTCTCAGACACAGCACCGGGGCCAGCTGAGCTGGCTGCCACTTCTGCCACTGCCCACTGCCCCCCTGCCAGCAGCACCCAGACAGCCCAGCCCTGTGGGGACAGAGCCCTGAGAGGCAGCAAGAGAGCGTGGCAGCAGGCTCAGGAAAGGGAGCAGCCAGAGGGCCCTGGGACTCTCTGTTGGTCAGACACCTGGGGCAGGCTGTACAGGGTGATGGGCTGGGGAGCCCATCAGGGGCAGCTGGGCCCCATACCTGTCACAGGACGGGGCCACACGCAGGAGCGTCATGACGGCGTCCTTTGGCTGTGCTTCGGTGAGATGCAGCAGGGTCTTGTCCAGCCTGTGCTCAGCAGAATCATTGGCCGAGAGCCACTGGTGGATGTAGCTCACCATGGCAGGCACCTGGAGAAGGCAGGGAGACTTGGAAAGCTGCCAGAGAGAGCAATGTTCCCAGCTTCTCCAGAGGGGTGCTTCCCTTGCCACCACGCTGCCATGTGGCCTGAAAGGCTCTCAGCAACCAGCATGCGTGGCTTTGGAGGCCAAGCAATTCCTGGGGGGATCAAACCCTGGCCACAGGCTGCTTACTTGCTTGGGATTGTAAAAATCTTCCTCTACAAGCATAGCCAGCAGGGCAGCACTGCTCTTGCTTTGGAAGATGGGCGAGTATGGTCTGAGGCCTGCGCCCATGGTCTCTTCCTCCTCAATTCTCTTGATGAAGTTGCAAACAAACTGTAGGAGAAGGGCAAGAAGGCAGGGATGTTGCATGGAGTGCTGCACACACGGTGCTGGGCTGAGCAGGGAGAGCAGGCCCAGCCCAGTTGGGGATGGCTGCAGGTACCTGCGCTGTTCTGCGGAAGCGGCCAGGGCGGGACTCCTGCTCTTGTGTGCGCTCCGGGGCTGCATCTGGCAAAGAGCGAGCGCAGCCAGAGATGAGGGGCTGCGGGAGGGGCCAGACTACACAGCCCAGCCCTGCGCTCCCCAGGCAGAGAGAGGCCCGGGATGCGCCAGGGGATGGAGCACAGCCACTGCGGGCTGTCTGCTCGGCCCCTCTTCCGTCCTGTCCGTGGGCATGTCCCCAGGGGATAGCATGGCATGGCATGGCCCGGCCCGGCACGGCAGGGAATGGCGTGGAGCCAAGCAGGCCGCAGGCACCAGTCCTGTGTCCCAGCTCTGCCACTTACCCTCATGTGGTGGCTGGAATGGCACCACCTCTTCAGTGTGCTGTGCCAGGGCAGCTGCAGGGCCTTCTTCCTCCTCCTCCACCCAGGCCAGCTTGGGCACTTTTGGGGGTCGCTGCTCCATGTCAGACTGGATTTGTGGCTATTTGCAGGAGAGGTGCCTTGGAAAAGCTCCAAGTCCTGCAGTCCTGCCTGGAAGGCACCGTCAAGAAAGAAGCCTCAGGAAGGCTACAGGACAGCAAGTCCTGCACTCGGTCTCAAGGGCTCCTGCCACAAGGACAGGAGACTCCTGTGAAGGATTGCGGTCTGGCCTCGAGGGCACCTGCAGAAGAAAAGCCTCAGGGAGACCACAGGTAAGAAGGTCCTGTGGTCTGGCCTGGAGCTCAGCTGCAGGAACAACGCCTCAGAAAAGCTCCGTGTGGGACGCGAAGGAGCGCGCTGTGCGGGGGCTCCTCACGGCACCGCTCTGTCCTGTCCTGTCCCGTGGTGTGCTCCGAGCACTGAGGCGTGCTCTTGTCACCGCCAGCTCCTATGTCACCCGGTGTCACAAAGGGCCCTTAGACACCCGGTTCCATTCGATGCCACGGTGACCGTGCTGCAGCGTGTCACCAAGGGCCCTTGCACACACTGCCGCCTGCCTCGGGGCTGCCCCCAGCCCACCCAAACTGGCCCAGGTTGGAAGGAATGCCTGGCCCCAGGTGTCTAAGCCAGGCCGACAAGATCTTTAGCAAGGGCCCTTTAGCAAGGGCTCAGAGCATCAGCAAAGGCTGCCCTGCTCTGCGGGCTCAGGGGCAGCAGAAGGAGCCCCCAAGGCTGCCGATGCAGCCGCGCTGGGAAGGGCACAGGACCTTCCAGGGAAACTGACACGGCCTCCTTGGGACACGTCCCGGCTGGTGGCCGTCCTAAACCTGCGGGTGTGACACGCACAAGGAACGTGTGGGCCCGGGCACGAAGGCTGCTCTGAGCCCTGGGGCCCGGGGAGCGCTGACATCAGCAGGTGTGGCAGAGTCGCCGGCCAAGCAGACCCGCCACCCCTCGAGCCCCTGGCAGCGCTGGTGCCCGAAAGACCTGTGCCCCCGGGGGGCTTCTGTGCCAGAGGGAGCCAAAGCCCACGTGCATTGGGGGCTGTGCTCCTTCCTGCAGGGGCTGATGGCAGGAGCACCTGGAGCAACTGCTGGCACACTTGGTCTCTGTCAGATGATGTTGCTCCTTCCTGCAATGAATTTTTCTCATGGAAGGCATTGGCAGTAGCAGCAGAGCACCATCCATTGCTGAGTTTCCCGGGGCAATTAGATTACAAAGTAACAGTCTGAAATTTCCTTGTGCCTTTCTCACTCTCTTGCCTGCATTCTGGGACAAATAGAATCTGCCCAGCCTCTGCTATTCTCGGCTTCAGTTGCTGCATATCTGGCTCCGGCAGCTCCCGTCCAAACAAAACCGTGTCCCTGCTGAGCACAGCAATGAGTGGCCACAAAGTGGGAAGTTCAGAGGATAAGGATAACTGTGGGAGGACAAGCTGTTCTGTGTCTCTGATGATGGTGCCCACACGCTAAAGCAGCAGCCAAGAGAAGTGCGGGAAGCAGATGGGCGCGGTTTTGGGCAGGACAATAGAAAAAGATATGAAGCCTTTAGCCAGAATGCAAAGGAGGACTGCAAGGATGGAGTGTGGTCTGGAGGGGAAGCCCCAGTTGCAGCTGAGGCCACTTTCTTCTGCCTGGAGGAGAGTAAAGGGCACCATTGTGGTCTTCACCATCCTCCTGAGGGGAATCGGAGGGGCTGCTGCAGCTCTCGTCACTGTTGGGAGCAGTGACAGCACTGGAGAAAAGGGCAGAGGGCAGGGAGCCGGGACAGGGCAAGTTTGATTTCCATATCAGGAACAGGTTTTTCAGCCAGAGCACGGTCAGGCACTGGGACAGGTTCCCCATTGACGCAGCCCAACGGAGCCCGGGCTGGCTCTTGGGAAAAGTGCGGCGCTGCGCCAGGAGTGGGGAACGGCCAAGGCGTGGGTTCTGCCTGCGGCTGAAGCTGATGTGTCACTGCTCAGTGGTTCGGGATCTACTAAGTGCAGCACGGAGCAGGCAAAAGAGAAGGAGGAGGCTCCTGGATAGGGAGGTTCCAGAGGCAAAGGTTTATTCCAAGGGAAGGATTCAGCAGCAAAGAGGCGCCAGCACTTCTGTGCATGGGATTTTATAGGGGTGCAACTCGGGCGGTGGATACAGAGGATTGATCAATAAGGAATCTGCAGGGAATGAGCCAGGGGATTACATCAATTGCTTGGGACTAATTAGGTCAGACGGGAGGAGAAGGTAGGTCACCTTGGCCAGTGGGGCTTGCAGCAACAGGGGAATTCCAAAGGGGTGGTGCAGTCAGGGATTGGTCCAAGGCAAAAACAAAACTGACAGGGAAGGTTCAGGACTAAAGAGCTGCATGATCTTGACAGGCAGGGAAGGAGCTGGAACAAAGAGTGGGCAATGGCATGAGGGACAGCTTTGACGGAGGGCAAAACCTAGCTGTAAAGCAACGTGGGGAAAGCACGGGCAACGTGAAAACAAACCATCATACGCTAACTGACAAATAAACACCAACCGGAACAGCCCAGGGAAATGGGCACAGCACCGAGCTCGTCTGACTTTGAGAAGTGTTTGAACAACATCGAGCAGTCACTCAATCTTTTAGACACTACATCAAAAGTCAAGGGTTGTGAACTCCAGGTTGACACGAGTATATACTCCCGGGTATGACTTTAGGCAGTTTTTTTAAGAAATTCGTTTTATGTCTGATCAAAGCCCAATTCCATGAAGGTTGTGTGGAACGTGGAATCCTTTTATTTTCATTGCTTGTTAGGACTGTAAAAAAGAATATTGGTGCTGGGTGACTGAGAGACAGCCCGTGTGTGTGAAGTGGAGTATAGAGGGGATGAAGAGAAGGAAAGGAGAAGTACTACTAGATCCTGCTAAGTTTTGAAATTTTGATAGCATGAAGAATGAACAAGAGGAGAAGTAAAGATGGTATTAAAAAGAGTCCACTAGAACGTAATTTAGCAGTGGAGAAAGATTTGGGAGGAATGGCAGAGGGTAATTTTTCAAAGAAAGGTAATCGGATGAAATAGCCTACCCAATGGTAGCCTTGGTGTCATTTAGGAAGTGGTGAAAAGTGACCCCCGCTGAAACTTTATGATAGATTTTTACAGTTGATGTTATTTTGAAGCAAAGAAGAAAAATGAGATCCAGCCATATATGCAGACATGTTTTTTTACCCTGAAGAATAAACCTGAGGGGCAGAAAGAATTGTGGCTTTTTTCTTTGGCCCCATAGGACCTTTAGTCCTAACTTCGGAAAGAGAAAACAGGCAGAAAATAAAGAGCTGTCGTTCAGCATCCAGCATAGGGCAGAGATGTTTGAAATTGGCTCCAATGCACCAGGAAGATTGTGTCCTAGGTGTCCAAGACTTACAGCCGAGTTACTCCAGGCCAGCTTGAGTACACTCCCCCTCAGCCAGCCACGCCGCCCCCTGAATGAAACCCAGATGGCAGTGAGGAGGAGGTGAGGGGACACTTTCAGAGACCCCCAGTGACAACCAACACAAGGAATAAAACCAAGAAAGCTTTGCCTTTAGTCCCCCGCTTATGGCAAGTCTTGAGTCCCCCAGGAGAAGCCATGTGGGTGAACATCTGCTTTTCTCCTAGTGAGCTGAACCGTTGGTGGGAAAAAGTTAAAACGTATAGAGAAAACCCAGGCAAAGTAGCAAAAAGATTGGAGTGCATAGTCAAGAATCAAGACCCAGAGTGAGGTGCTACTGATTTCATGTTGACAGAGCTAACAAAACCAGCAAAGAGTTGCTGATCAAGGTAGCCAGAGCACGCGCGCAGGGACAAATTGCTAGTGGAGCCTTACAAGGCACACTGGACCAGCTGTCTCCTATTGTAAGCCCTTTGTGGGACCCGAACGATGCAGGCAGCTGTGCAATGTTAACCAGATGCCAGGAACTAGTCAAATTTGAATTACAAAGTGCTAGTCCAAAAGCAATAAATTGGTCAGTAATAGATAATGTTACACAGGGCCAGCACGAGTCATCCACTGACTTTGTGGACAGGTTGTGAGCAGCTGCACATAAAGCGCAGCTCGGGATCCCTGGTCGGATACAGGAAAGCAGCAGTCCGTTTCCCTGATGTTAGGGCAATCTAGCCCAGGTGTCAGGCAGAAACTTCAGAGGCTGAAAGAGCCTGTAAAGAGAGACTTAAAGGCATTAATGAGAAAAGCATCGAAAGCGTATGATGATAAAGAGAGAGAAAAAGAAAAAGAACTCCCTGCAGCCATGGTGGCAGCTCTGGATCAGCACCAGGGAGAGGACGCGCATGAAGCAGAAGCAGGGGCAAAAGTAGCAGAGGCAGAGGAGTTTCAAACCAGGCACAGACCAAGCTGGGGCCAAATCAATGTGCATATTGTAAGAAATAAGGACACTGGAAATAGGGCCAGTGCCCAGAGTTAGCAGACAAAGTACACAAAACTCTTGTAGCCGCTCTAGATGATAAGAAATGACCGAGACTGGCAGTTCTTACCCTAGCAGGCCACTGGTTAAAAGAAGGCTAAAGGATGATAAAGAGGTTGAATTTTTAATAAATAGTGGAATTTTCAATAAATAGTGGAAATTTTTCACTCTTGAATCAAGCACTGATCCCCAAAAGTGAGAACTATCTTCAAGCAATAGGAGATAGCAACTGGCCAGCCAGAAAATGCATTCCTCCTGCAACCACTTAAATGGAAAATCAAGAAGAAACTGGCAATCCATCAGTTTCTTTATTTACCAAACGCACCCAAATCTGTCCTAGGCAGGGATTTGCGTGAAAATTTTGACACAACAGTTCTGTTTCGGAAAAGAAAAATTAAGTTGAAGGTACCTGAAGACAAATTGGTTTTAGCAGTAGGACTGACAATTGACACAAGACCAACAAACAAGAATAACTATTTAGAGCAAGTATTGAATCAGGTGTAGCCAAGAGTATGGGATATTGATAGCCCAGGAAAATCCAAACGAGCAGACCCAATTAAAATTGAGCTGCAGACATGAGTTAGGCCATAGTCAGAAAGCAATACCTTGAAGACTATAGGCTGGGAAAAGAACGGAGGCAACAATGAATAAATTCCTGCCATCAGGATTATTGGAAGAATGGGAGTCAAAATGTATTACTCCTAGATTAGCAATAAAGAAACCTCATGGAACTTAGAGACTAGTGCCAGATTTGCAGGCAATTAATGGTTTCTACCTTACTACCTTACTAGCTAAACTTGGAGATGATTTTATCTGGTGCGGGGAACGTCCATGGCCCGGTGCTGTCAAGAGCGGTTCCCTCTTGGTCTGAGAGACAGCTGCCCCAGCCCACCTTGCTCTCAGGCCCGGAGGTTGTAATGTGCGCTGGAGCGGCAGGCGAAGGAGAGCTCTTGACACCATGTCTGATCCAACAGGGTTTCTTGAAGGCAGGTCAGAAGGTGCAGGTTGGGTGAGGGTGAGAAGAGGGACAGGAGCAGGCAGCAGCACAACCACTGTAACACGACACATAAGGCAAGACACCTGCAAGCTGCTGGGGAAGCCCCAAGTCTGCTCAGTGACCCACGTGTGCCCTCAGCATTGGGACACCCACCTTTCCTGCAGTGACCCTCACGTCCCAGGGTCAGCAAATCAAGAGGCACCAGCCATCCTGTAGGTGACTCAGAGCGAGTGCAGTGGGTCACGGTGGCCAGGGGCCAGAAGCAGGCAGAAAGCCATCAGGGCTGGGGAAAAGGCTCTGCTCTGCTCTGCTTACAGCGTGGGCTGAGGGCCGGGAGAGCTGCATTTCCCCCTTGAGATGTGGGAGACGGGGCCTTTCACCCTCCTTACAGAGCTGCCCCTGGCTGCAGGCAGCCCAAGGAGTACGACGACAAAAGGCCAAGAGCAGCAAAGCAAAGAGCCAGCCCTGCACACATGGAGGTGGCCCAGGTGGCCCTGAAGGTGCCCGCTGCACTCTCATGTGGCCCTGCCCTGGGAATGACAGGAATGCCCTTTGTCCAAGAGGGCCTTTCTGTGGCCCCTCTGGGCTCCAAGCTGCTGCTCTTCTGGCTCAATGGGGCCTAAAGCCACAGAGCGGGGCCTCCCCCGGAGCAACAGGAGCAAGACTCGGCAAGCAGGCAGTGGAGCTCAATGCCTAAGGCTGAGGGGCGGGGGGCTCCAGTCTGGAGCACAGGCAGGCCACGCGCCCAGCCCCGCAACTCCTGGCCTCAGAGGCCTGAAAGGCCAGGACCAGGGTTTCGTGCCTGATTCCAGGGGGTCCCTCCAACCGGCCACCGAGGAAGCGCCAGAGCAGCCGGCTGTCAGGATCAAGGCGGCTGCCAGGAGGCTGCTTATGGCCTCTGCCAGCCCATTACTCAGGGCTTACCAGTGACTCAGGGTGTCCCCCAGCCCGGCCAAGCTTCCCGGCAGCAGCGCCACAGCCCCACAGCAGCTCCAGAGAAGCCCCATCCAGAGGCACCTGGGAGCCCTCAGCAAAGCAGCCAGCAGCACACGGGCAGGAGGATGCGGATGGCCCTTCCTGCGTGGCACAGGGCTTGTGGCCATCTCCAGGCACCGCTCTGGCAGGGATCCCCGCAGCTCCTGCCCCTGCCCAGCCGCTCTGTTGGCAGCACAAAGGCTTCAGCAGAACCACCAGAGGCCAAGGGGCGTCTGGCCTTTTTCCCTGAAACACTGCACGCCTGGGCAGCTGGATGAGCACCCTTTTGCCCCTCTTCCCCTATGCCCTACGGACACTGTGCAGGAAAAGGAAGATCCCAGGACTCTGTGTATTGGAAGATACTCTATATTTACATTGTCAACAAAAAGGAAAATCCAAACACAAAAATCTAATAGAAGAACAAGAAAACCCCTGCTGGCTCAATTGGCCCAGCAGACAGAGTCTTGCGCAGATCATCTCTCTGAGGAGCTGCAGCAGAACAGCAAGGCAGTGCCCCACAGACGAGGCCGTTTCTTCCATGCACTGCGGAATTGATCTCGCAGCTTATGCCATGTGGAGTACGGAGCTCTCTGTACAGCGCGGAGAACTAAACAAGATTCAATTGCAGCATTTCTGATTGCGGGACTGCTGTCATAGGCCATTTCTTCAAGGGCTGCAAGAGAGAGGAACAGAGCCAAGGTCAGATCCCGGATGTGCAGGGAGCCGAGGTGAACCCCCTGGCAGGGTCATCCCGGCCGGCTCTTGCCATGGCCCGGAGGGAGCAGGGACCAAGGGGATCAGCCCAAAGCTGCTGGCCACAAATGCCACACGTGGCCCTGAAATGTCTGTGTGCTCTGGCCACGGGAGCAGAGCCCTCCGCAGCCGGGGCAGGGCTTGCAGCTTCCCGTGCCAGCCCCCGTGGTCAGCCCGCTGCCCTCACTCACTCACCACTGCAGATCAGCTGAAGCTCTTGCTGCTGCCCCCTCAGGTGCCGGCCGGCCATCCCTGTGAACACAGAGCCTGTCACGGCCCCAGCAGCACAACTCCCTGCCAGCGACGCTGTCGGCGCTGTGGCCACACGGGCTGCTGGCCCGGCAGGGCTCAGCCCGGGCCCTTGCCGCACGCTGCCGCCCAGGGGCACGGCTGCCAGAGGACGGCAGCAGCAATGCCCGGGCCAGGCGGGGCTCCACGGCGCCGGGCCCGGGTGGCGCTGCCGGGGCAGCAGGCGGGGCCGGGGCCGAGCTGCGGTGGGCAGGGGAGGGAGCGCGGGCTCGTGGCTCACCCATGAAGCTGACGGCCGCCTCTCGCAGGGGCTCCTGTGGGCTCTGCAGGTAGCGCAGGGCCCGGCGCAGGTGCTCGGCCGCTCGGCTCCTGTCCTCTGCCAGCTGGAGAGAGCAGCAGGAGGGAAGGGTTGGCGCGGGCTCAGGCCCCGGGCCGGGCGCTGCCTGCGCCCAGCCCCGGCCCTCCCCTGCCCGCAGAGCCCTGAGGCGTGGCCAGCAGCAGCTGGCGCCGGGCTCCCGAGGGGCGGGGCCAGAGGGCCGGCTGCTACCCGGGGAGCCGCGGTGCCGCCCCGCCGCCCTGCCGGGCCGGGACTGCGTGGGCACCCGGCTCGGGCCCACGGGAGCTTGGAGAAGAGCCTGCGCGGCCTCTGGGAGCAGCAGCGGGCAGGGGCACAGCTGCCAGCCCCGCAGACTGAGCACCGCCCTCAGGGGCCTTCTCCAGGCTGAGGCTGGGGTTTCTCGGCTGCTCTTACCAGGTACTCGCCAAACCTCTGATCCACCTGTAGCATTTGTTGGAGATCCCTCCTCTTGAGGAATCTGGCTGAAGAATGCAGCGTTTCCCGGGAGGCCTGGAGAGCAGCAGAGACGCACTGATGGCCCCACAGTGCAGGGCACAGGAGCCAACCTATGCCACAGGCTGGAGGAGGCTGCAGCCCGCAAGGTGCCAGGGCAGGAGGCAGCGCAAGCCCCTGCCAGGGGGACAGCAGCTGGCCACAAGTGCTCACCTCAGCAACAGTCTGATTCTCATCATGGCAGTGGAAGTAGAGTGGGAGCAGGCTCTGGCGCACGTGGGACTTCAGGGCCTTTCTTCCCTCTTCTGTTAATAAGTCGAGCATCTCTTGATAGACAGACATGGAGCTCAGCTGCACCTGGATATCATCCTGTATGAAAGGGAAGGGCAAAAGAGCTGAGCATCAGCTGCTTCAGGCCCCCCAGGGCACAGGCCTGCATCTGCACAGGGCACCAAGTGTCCGGGCAGCAGCCAGTGGCCGTGGCTGTGGGCACAGAGCCTTACGTGGTCAAAGAGTGGCAGGAGCGCCTCAGCCAGCTGCAGGGCGATGGGGGTGGGTATTGGGGCACCATTATCCAGGAGCAAATATCTGAGTAGAAGAATGGTCATCCTGATCATGTCGCTATCATTTTCCTCCAGGAGCTCCACAAGACTTTCAGTCAGGCTCCGCATTTTTTCGGCCTGCGTGGAAGCCAACTTTGTGAAAGGCCGCCCTGCTGCCGCAGGGCCCAGAGGCTAAAGGCCTGTCCTGAAGCACTCGGGCAGCTGATGCGGGAGGCAGGAGAGCTGGGAGCAGCTGGCCCAGCGCCCGAAGGCCAGGCAAGGCTAAGCGACTGCTTTGCCCAGCCCCACGCTGCCTGCAGGGCTTCAGCCATGGGCCCATTCTCACCATCAAGGGATTCTTGCCCAGCACTACGAGGCCTCTGAGTGCCAAGTAACGCCTGGCCATGTGCTCGCTCTGCAGGTTCTGTGCCATGATCTCCAGAAGACTGTCACTGCATTCCCTCAAGTCCAGGCAGTCGAGGACCTGAAAGGGACAGGGCAGTGACAGGGGAGCCGGCCGGCAGGAGCCCAGAAGCGCACAGGGCCGGGCCCAGGCAGCAGCACATGGCCCAGGCAGCAGCACAGGGCACGGGCACAGGTGTCTTTGTCCTGGCAGCTGTGGCTACGAGAGGGCAGAGAGCTGGGAGGCAGCTCAGCAAGGCAGCGCTGGCCTTGAGGCTCACCTCCACAAGGAATGCCAGGGCAGGGAAATCCCAGTATGGCATCTCTTGGCCGAGCAGGGCGAGCAGGTAGAATGCCACCGCGGAACAGAAGTGTATGGCTAGACGGCGAATTTCTCTGAAGAGGGGAGAAAGGAAACAAGAGCCCTGAGGCAGTGGGGCAAACCTGTCCCAGGAGTGGCTCACCTAGTTCTCATCTTCCCCCAGCACCCTTCCAGCAAGGGGACCTGGGCCGTTTGGGAGTTGGTTGCTGATGGGTGACGGTGAGATTTGGGACAGGAACAGGTAGTAATACAGCCACCGTTGAAGGGGTTTAGCGGTAGAGCCCACAACAAGGGCGTGGCCAGGGTTTATAACTAGTGGAGGTAGGAGGGGTCAGGGTACAAGCTTTCCAATAGGGAAGGGAGTCTGTGGAGGAGTTGAGGTGGAATGACATGGGATACAGGAATGGGAGCCTCGAGCGTCGTTGTTCTTTTGATTGGAACCAAGAGGGCAACAGAAACTGTAGAACTTTCCAGAACAGGGGAGGGAACCATAGTCGATCTATAGTCAAACACTATCTTCCCAGGGCATCTCTGCCCTGTCTTCCCCTGGGCTCCCTCCCCACAGCCCTTCACCACGAATGGTCTCACCATGGTGACTTGTCCTGTTGGCCCTTCCATGGTAATGAGGTGTTTGCTCCTCCTAGAGGTGACAGCTCCCACCATCCCTGACACTGAACCACCAGGGGATACCAACTCGCAGTGGTTTGGCCATTTTTTGTACGGAATCAAGGTGACATCTGCTCCAGTATCAGCCATTCCTACCAGAGAAGAAGATTGCATAAGATATGATTACTTGCACTTTTGGCTTCTCCTTGCTGTGTATTTCGGATAAGTAAACATCATAATTGTCTGTGTCCAAATAATCTTGACCACTCAGGATATACATCTGGGCAAATGGTGCATTCTTCGTCAATGAAAAAGGAGGAGTAGTACAAGTTATGGAGACAGTGATTTCTTGCCCTGGATTGATCAAGACAATGACTGGGATGACTGTTATTTCATCAGGTGTATGGTGATTGTCTCGTATTAATAGTAATATACTAGTAGGTATTCCATCTGGGATCAAGGGGAGGTATCCTGCTGGGACTCTTTCAATACTTTCATCATCCAATAACAAATATAGGGAACTGTATAACACACACTGGTCCCTTGGTTTAATTGGTTAGTTCTCCTGAACAAGTAGAGTCCGTCTGTGTGGGTCCTCCGGAATGTACCATCCAGGAATTGGGTCTCCTGGATGGTGGGGAGACTGGGGTGATACGACCTCCCATTTGATGTCATGGCACGAGGTCATTTTGCACTCAGCAGTCCCATTTCCTGGCTGGTAAATCCTGGCATATGGTGACCTCTAGAAGGCCTTGAGGAAGGGTGAGAACTTGAAAAAGGGTGAGGAGAGTGCCCCTTAATGTGCCCCATTTGTCCACAGTGTAAGGATCTGATGGTATTCTGAGCTGCCATGACTTCCTCCACCCCTTTGCTGACTGCCAAGGCGACTATGTGTTCTAAACAGGTTACCTTGGAGCAGATTTGTACTGTTTATTGAATCGTTTATTGGCTCATGTTCCTGAGGAAGTGTCCTGATTACCTTCTTGTATTCAACATTGGTGTTGGTTGTCTCCATCTTTCTCAGAAGTTCTTGGACATCAGGGTTATCAGTCTGTTTGTCCATTGCATCTTTGAACTGTCTATGAACTTAATGGAAGACTCATCGGTGCCTTGGAAAATAGTAGAAAAAGTTTTGCCGGGGGAAATTACTGTCTGGTGTTTTCCATAAAGATGCTCTGTGTGCAACATCTTTAATATCATTCAGCACCAGCAATGGCAACTGTACTTGGTCTTCAGGGCTGTCAGATTCCCCTTCCCCAGACAATGCATCCATGGCATCTTTTGCCTCTCCATCCCCAACCTCATGCTTATTGATCAATGGCTTTTACAACTTCTTCCACTGTGCCTCCCACAGCATTAATTCTGTGGGGGACAGCAGGATAGTCATCAGGTACTGAATATCATGTGGTATTAATATGTGATCTGAAAAAGTAATTTGTAGTATGTTCTTAAAATATGGTGAATTCCTCCTGTAGTCTTTTGCTGCTTTTTGCAGTTCTTTTACCTTGGTGTACAAAATTTTTTCCCACCTATGTTTCCCTCCTAGTTAGGATCACCGGTGCTACCAAATGGTCTGGATCTTTGGCTAACTCAAAATTTCCCTCCCTTAGGGCTTTCTCCTAAATTTGTTTCCAGCCCCCTCCAGGCGGGGTGTTGCGGCCTGGGGAGTCAGTCCTCATCCTCTGAAGTGGATGAAGGAGGACTGGCTGGGGTACAGGTTCTCCTATTGGCTGGTAGGGTCCGATGACTCGGTCCCTTGAGTGCCAAGCTGGCCTTCTTCGTCTTCTGATTCCGGTGGTGTGAGCACTGGAAGTGGTAGGAGGCGAGGGGGTGTGGCTAGCTGGGTGTAGAGCTGGGGAGGAGTTTATCAGTGGGAGTGACCGGTAGGGGAGAAGGAGAGGGTCCCAACGCAGACACCATCGACGTCATGGAATGAGAGGGGCCCTGTTGCAGTGTCCACCAAGTGACCACTTGGTGCCTCCTTGCTAGCCCTGACACTGCTGACTGCAGGGGACACTCTTCTGTGCTCGGGAATGCTGAAGAGCGGCAAAGGGTGTTAGCTTTTTCTTCAGAAAGACGCAGCCGATGGTGGTGAAGGAAGGGAACAGGCAATCTGGAGAGTATTTAATCCAAGGTTTTATTAGAAGTTATTAACAGCTCTCAGCCTCGGGGGATACAACTCCAAAAAGTTTTTGAGACAGTGGGAGTAGCACCTTTTATTAAGGGGTGGGAACAAGGGAGGAGTCCAGCTGTCTACCAATAAGGGGATAAAGGGGAGGGAACCGAGGAATAACTGACAAACAGAGCAATTTATCAGGGAACTTAGTAGGAGGGACCCCTGGCCCTTGACCAATCACTTGGCACCCTTTGTGGAAGTTTCCAGAGAGGGGGACAGGAAGCCGAGTGATAGACAAAGTGCCAGGGAGGGGATACGAGGATTGGCAGGGAAGTTTCCAGAGACCTGGGAGGAGGGGGGATAGGATTGACATTTGGGGAAAGGGAGGCAACTTAGGGTGAAACCATAAAGGGGGCAAAACAAGAACAAACCAAATGACACAACACAACAGGACCCAACGCAGGGGTGGAGCATAATGCTTGGGAGGAGTATGGTGGGAAGCAGGGGGCATCATTCCAGCCTTGATCTTGTTGAGGCTCCAAGGTGGCCGCCCCTGCCATGCAGCCTGCGCCATCTTGGAGGGGAAAGGAAGAGGTAAACCAGGGACAATTCTGCCAAGAATTTTTCTACATACACGGATACAGGTTATTTTCAGTATAACACATAGCTATAGCTATAGATATAGATATGCATAGGCCACTACACTCCTACAGGTGTGTGCATATAAACACAGGTCATTATCAGTATATACTTTATGTATGTGATTGTAATATATATGTGCATATTATCAGTAAATATTTTACCAGTGTATATACTATGTATACATACATACGTATATATGTGTGTGTGTGTGTGTATGTGTGTATTTATTTTTCTATATGTAACAAGCACATATATTTTATGTAAGTACACATCTATCTAAATCTGTATAACAGCCCTACAAAATAAGACATTTGTACACAGTGTAGACAAAGCTGACATGCCACTAAGACAGTTCACAAATCACAAATGATCCTTAAGTGATCTATGTGCTGAGACTAACTAACCCCTGGGGGTGCTACATACGTGTGTATTATTTATTTATTTATTTATTTATAAAAATATGTACATATGTATATATATACACATATAGGTATTTTCCTGGGGCAGACATAAGCCTGTCATACTAAAGACAGGGCTTGGAATCAAGCACAATTCGGGGTTGCCTGCTGCACTGCAATTATGGATGCCATTTGCTGCACTGGAGGAATTGCAAGGTGAATCCTGGGTGGATTCTGTGTGATGGATGCTGTTTCAGGCTCAGCATTCTGTATATCTGCACACAAGACCTACACAGGAAATCCAGAGGTACCACATGATACCATAAAGGTTCATCATCATCATTACTATGATCTGGCTAGTGCAAGGTTGTTCTGCTGCACACAGCCTGGCAGTCAGAGGTATCCAATGCATAATATAAAAGAGGAGATGAAGGAAGGTTCTAATGAAGTATGACAGGCACAGTGTTGAAAATGTAGCTTAGACAGTCCCATAAAAGCAGAATAAGAATATTCATATTTTAAAATTAAAATATTATTATTAATATTATTTAAAATTAAAATATTGACACTTTATAATATTTTAAAAATTAAGTTGACACTTTTACCTCTAAAAAGCTTTCTAAATGTCAGTCTGTAGTAGGATGCTCTGCCTAAGCCCAGATACAGAAGCTTGAACTTAGTCATATTTACATTCTGTCTGTGATAAACTGAGCAAGGAGGGTCTGCTGTTCAGTGATGAGATTGAGCAAAGGGGATATGCTGGTTTTAGGTCTCCTTGACCAACTATCAGACCCAGTGCAAGGCCATGCAAGGCGCTGATATGAAGAGTCAAAAGTGTTGAACAGAAGAAACCAAAGAGCTGATTACAAAAAAAAAAAAGGAGCATATTTTGCTGAATAAGCCTGGCAACATTTAGCCTAAAAATATCTATGACTAACAGTCAATTAGGTCATACTGTAAAACCCTGCACGAGGGTGCCAGTGGCCCTAAGTCCGGCTAGCTGAGAGGGAGAAATGGCCGACACCCTCCACGCATCAGTAGCCAGCCCCCCTTGGCGTCCTGGCCTCGGGTTGGGCTGGATTGCGGACTTGGATATAGCGCAGAATGAGATGAAAGAAGAGGAGACCACTTGCTGGGGGTAACATGTCGGTTTATTGAAGGCTTGAGGTGACCAACGGATGGGAAAACCCAGCAGCAAATGGCCCTGAGTAGGGGGAGAACCAAGGTTTTAAAGGAAAGGGGTGGAGAAGGGAGGGAAGCCCAGCTAACCAATAGGAAAACATAAAGCGAGGTACTAAACATAACTGACATAAGAATGTATCCAATGAACATGAAGTAAAGGAGGGGCCCTGGGACACCAGCCAACCACAACCCCCAGTGAGAAGAAGGTTCTCGAAAGTAGGGAGGAGTGGGGGGTGATTGACTGGGCCCAGGGAGGAGGGAAAACTAACTTATAAGGTAGGATAGGGGAGGGGAAGTTACATAACTTAAGCGACAGGCAGCTGTAAGGGAAGGGGTAACCGTAGCAACATAACTGTAAAAAGCTCTGAGGCGAGAAAACTGGAGAGGAGGGAACCATTTATAATGAACAATAGGGGGAACATACATAAAATGGGGGAGCAAACTGAGAAACTTAAAAACACACTACAACATCTCCCCGTTTCTTAACAAATAAAATAAAGGAAACTGAAATGTCCATATAAACTCAAAAGTCGGAGACCCGCGTCTGGTCCGGCCAGTCCTTGCCTTCTTCGAGCTGGAGATCGCCTGCCCATGGATGTTCGTGGGGCGGTGAGGTTGACCCCTCTTCGTCCACGGCTTCCTTGGCCTCTGAAGAGAAGTCTTCCAGCTCGAAGTGCTCCTCTATCGGAATCGCGGCATGATTCACAGTGGATGAGGAGGCCTTTGCTAGTAGTCTTCGGACCAGGCCGCGGATCAACACGATTAAAACTGAAAATATAATCAAACTCAAGACAACTTTACAAACTGAGGCCATTAGGGAGATGTAACTGAAATGAAAGAAAGTAGTGAAAGTATGACGAGATCACAAAAATGGTTCCTCTCCAAACAACCAGTTCAAATAAAACATACGGGGAGTAATATCTGGAGCTGGGGGAGAATGGGAAGCAACATGATATAAAAGGTCGAGGGGAGGAGGAGAAGCCGGAGGAGAAGGTTCTTCAGGAACTTGGGGGAGAACCGGAGAATAAGACAAAGGCATATGGTGTTGTTTCCTCCGCCGCCACCAACAAGCTTGCCAGACCTGTGGTACTGCCTCCTTCTTGGTCCTCTGTTTCGGGACGAAGGGCCTGACCCACTTTGATGGAACCCATCTGGGGCCTGAGGGAGTGGACACGCAGGCATATCCCCTCCCCCAGGTCACCAGGTCAAAGGGGCCCTCCATCTGCCAGGTCTCCGGATCTTTTACAAGAACCGGTGGCCTGGCTTTAGGCTGCAGCTGCTGGTTACTGCCGAAATGCTGGACCACTGGAGGATTTTGGCTGTCGAAAAAGCAATTTAGAAAGTTAAGGGTATACAATGCTCTTGACAGCTGGACGTGGGGGGTTTCCACCTTCATTGCCGGTTGTTGCCGGGACAGAATCTTCTTAAGGCTCTGGTGGGCCCTCTCCACCATGGCTTGGCCTGTTGGGGAATAGGGGATGCCGGTCTTATGGACTATTCCCCATTGCTGCAGGAAGCTCCGCAGCTCCTTGGAGGTATACGCAGGGCCATTGTCTATTTTTAAGGCCCTAGGGATGCCCAAGACAGCGAATGCCTGAAGCAGATGCTTCTGGACATCCGCTGCCTTTTCGCCTGTGTGGGCAGAAGCATAGATAGCCCCGGAGAAGGTATCAACTGAGACGTGGATGTAACACAATCGGCCAAAAGATGGAATGTGTGTTACGTCCATCTGCCACACCTTGCCAGACCTCGGGGATTGGCCCCCAAGGCCACGGTGGGCATTTGATCGTGCTGGCATTGGGGACATGTGGCCACTATCGCCTTGGCCTGATCCTGCGTCAGATTGAATTGACGGACCAGGCCAGGCGCATTCTGGTGGAAGAGTTGGTGGCTGATCTTAGCCTGGCCGAACACATCTGGGAGAGGGGCTTGCGTAACGGCAGCCGCGGCCAAAGACTCAGCACGACAGTTGCCCTCCGCAATAAACCCAGGCAGGTCTGTGTGTGATCTTACATGCATAACATAGAAAGGGTGCTCGTGGTGGGAGACTAATTCGACGAGCCTATTAAGTAATTCAAATAACCTTTTGTTAGTGACCTCCTGAAGAACTGCGGACTCAGCTCGCGACACTACATCTGCGACATACGCAGAATCTGTAACCAAATTAAAAGGTTCAGGAAATCTCTGGAATGCCCTGACGACTGCGTCCAACTCAGCAATTTGTGGAGAGCCCTCCACAATAGCAACATCTGTCTCCCACTGCTGAGTCTGAGGATCCTTCCAAGTCATTACCGACCTGTGGGATGCTCCAGATGCGTCAGTAAAAACTGTCACAGCATCCAGTGGCTCCCTGCTCTGAACCTTTTTTAGAGATAATTTAAACTCCGAATTGAACAATTTGTGGGCCGGCCGATCTACTGCAATGCGCCCAGTGTAGCTGTCGAGTGCAAACTGAAGATATTCATTAGTTTGCAGCAGTTCTTCAAAGGTCTTTAATGTAAGTTGGCCCGATTCCAATTTAAGTGGTATATGTATGCACGCAAAATCACAACCTGCCAGCTCCCTGATCCTCGATCTAGCTTTGAGGATCAGTTCGGCTACCAACTCCTGTGGCCGCGTCATCCTTTTGGACTGCTGGTGGCTCAGGAAGACCCACTCTATGATTAAGAGCTTATCTCCTGAGCCCTGGTCCTTTAAACTTTCATCCCACTGGTGGATCATGCCATGGAGATGTGGCAACTTTCCCAGTATAATGAATTTGAAGGGCAGGCCCGGATGGTAACAGTGGGTCTGCCTGGCCAAAATAGCTTTCTGTGTCCTCTCCAAGGCCACCTCTGCCTCTGGGGTGAGAGCCCTAGGGGAACTAAGCCCCTCTCCCCCTTTCAACAAATTGAAAAGAGGGGCTAGGTCCTCGGTTGAAATGCCTAGCCAGGGTCTCACCCAATTTAAAGACCCACACAGTTGATGGACATCTGCTAAGGTCTGGACTTTAGTCCGGATCGCCAATTTCTGCGAAACAATGGTCCGCTTTGTGATTTCGAGGCCCAGGTATTTCCAAGGTGGCATCCTCTGAATTTTGTCCTGCTGGAGCTCGAACCCAACCAACCAACAGCAACCAACGCATTGGTTGTCAGGTCAAGCGCATGGGCAAGCAGACTGTGGTCGGGCGCACACACGAGGATGTCGTCCATATAATGGTGAACAATGACGGCATCCCCGAGGGCTGTACGTACAGGTGACAGCAGCGAAGCGACACCATTGGCAGATCACAGGGCTGTTCTTCATGCCCTGTGGAAGCACCCGCCAATGGTAGCGCTTGGCTGGGGACTCACGGTTGATGGATGGAACCGTGAATGCAAAGCACGGGGCATCGTCCGGGTGAAGGGGAATTTGGAAAAAACAATCTTTTATATCAATGACTGCCAAATTCCAATTTTGGGGGAGCATTGCTGGGGAGGGCATCCCGGGCTGGAGAGGACCCATGTCAATTATTAATTCGTTAATTTGGCGAAGATTGGTCAGGAGCCGCCACTTATCCTTGTTAGGTTTTTTGATGACAAACACTGGGGAGTTCCAAGGTGACATGGTTTCCACCAGGTTGCCTTTTTGTAGCTGCTCCTGAATGAGCTCGTTGAGTGCCTTCAATTTTTGCTTGTTAAGTGGCCACTGCAAGACCTGTACTGGTTTATCCGATAGCCAATTCAGCTTCCAGGTCTGGCGCTCTTCAGTGGCCACTGCCCGAAAAACCTGGGGAGCCTTTGGTAGGTCAATTCTGGCTCCCCACTGGGCTAAAAGGTCTCTCCCCCAGAGAGGCTCTGTGTAGTCTAAAACAAACGAGCGTATAGATGCCAATTGCCTGTCGGGCCCCTTAATTTGAACAATGCTCTTCGATTGATTCGCCAATTGAAGACCCCCAACACCTGAAATCATGCCCGCTGCGCTTTGCAAGCCCCAATGTGATGGCCACTCCCGAGAGGGAATGATCGTCACATCTGCACCCATGTCCAAAAGACCCCTTACAATCTTTTTGTCCCCACCCAACGAGAGTTGGCAAGTCAGGCGGGGTTTCTCTCTCCCCACTAGCTGTGCCCAGGCTACCGTCAGAGGCGATGTCCTCTCCGCGGAGTTCCTCCAGTGAGCTTGATCTGGAACCGGGATAGCCTGGGCAATGATCTGTCCCTTGGGGAGGAAGAGTGGGGGTCGGACACAGTACAGCCCTACCGCGAAACGGTCCCGGTCGGTGGTTACCAAACCCGGGATGATGTGAATGTCTCGCGGTGTGTGCTTGGTGTCTCCGACGACGGTCCACCTGCAACGTCCAAGTTTCCTCCAGCGACCCAGGTGTTGAAGGTCGACAGACACCAGCTGAATGTCACTGCTAGGGAGATAAAAGTCCCTAGTTAGCTGCAGCCTGTAAGGAGAAACAGAGGACAAGGTGTTAAGCGCAGGTGCAGTACCACAGGTAGGCGATGTCAAGTCAGTGAGATATGTCAAATCCGGTAAGGTAAATGTCGGCGGCCCTCTCTCAACTCCTCCCTCCCCGCATGCTGTTCCAAATCCCGCCGCACTTGTGTCCTCATGCAGGGAGGGGCTGCGCTCTGGGCTTAGTTTTTTGTGCCTTTGACTTCTTCCCTCTCCCGCTTCCTTCTGTATTCTAAATAATCTTGGCGCATGGGGCACTGGGGCATCCAATGCCCGGTCTTGCCACAGAGGTGGCAGGGGTGGGTGGCTGCAGATCTTTGGCCGGACCCTGGTGTTCCTGGTCCGGCAACGGGGGCAGCTTCTAACTCGAGGAGATCCGGTTCAGGGCACTCTGCAAAAGCAACTGACGACCTTTTGGGGCGTGATGTTAATGAGACGTTGCTGACCATGGCCTCTATCATGGCCTCCACCGTGGGCTGGGGACTTCGAGGGAGAGTTCTGATGGCTTTGCGACACTTTGCATTGGCGTTGCTGTACACCATTCTGCAGAGCATGCTCTCCCTATCATCGTCCCCGGTTGCCTGCGCCTCCACATACCGGTAGAGGTACTCGATGAAGACCATGTAGGGCTCCTGTGCCCCTTGCCAGATCTCATCATCTTCCCATTGGGAAGTCACCACCTGCAGCTTGTAAAAGGCCCGCTCGGCTGCCTTAGCTGTCTCCACAAGCTGCGGTGGCAATAAGGCTTTCGCCTGTGCTGCCCCCTCAGCCCACTGTCCCTCGCCCAAAAGAGGTTCAGGGGACACCACCAAGCCGTCCACATCATGAGATGTTGAAGGACTCCCCCAAAGAATTGGGAGAGCCTCCAAGATCTCCCTCCTCCACTCCGCCACCCAGACCCTGAACTCCATGGGCCTTGTAAGACTGGAGAAGAGGGCTCTCAGGTCCGCTGGCACCAAATCTCCCCGTGCAAGGGCATTGCGGAGCATCCCCCGGAAGTACTCAGACTCCTGGGAGTAATCCTTCTGCGTCTTGCACAGTTCCTTGATTTGGGCCTGTGCAAGCAGCACCCATTGGGCCTGAGAACTCCCCTCCCCACCAAGGTGGTACGTTACCGGAGCGGCTTCCAATAAAGGCGCCTGCCCCGGCTTCCGGTCATCCACCCCCCCCCCCCCCCCCACCCCCCCGGAACACAAAGGGTGGGAACCGGAAGGAGGAGCGTGGGAACCGGAACTGGAGGAGGTTGAGGCGGGGTCTGGCAGTGAGGCAGGGCGAGGGAGTGGGCGCGGCACACCCACCTTCTCCGCCCCCTTGATGGAGGTCGGGGGCGGCGCGGAGTAGGAAGGCGGAGCAGGGGAGGCGTGAACGGGGGGTTGAACAAGGGGAGGAGTTTGAGGAGGATTTGATGGAGGAGCGGAAGGCGGGGAAATGGGAGGGGCGGGGGGAGGATACGAGGGAGGGGCAACCGAAAAAGAGGTTGGGTCTGGGGAAAGGAAAGAGTTGGCACAGGGGAGGAAAGGGTTGGGAGGAGAAAAAGGAGCCATGGCGGGAACAACCGCGTGGTCGCCGCCATTTCGGGCTCCCAGGGAGCCATCTTGTGAACCTTCAAAAAACCTAACAAACTTGGGGTTAGAAACTGGGGACTTGGGGACTGGGGTAGAGGGTGAGGAAAGTGAAGGAGCCTGGCCAGGGCTCCTCGAAGGGGGAGGCTGAGCAGGTCGAGAGGGAGCAGGGGCAGGATGGACCCCCTGCCTCTGTTCGGCCTTTAAAATCCCCCTCGAGGGCTCCCGCCTATGGGATGAAGGAAAGGGTTTAGGGGCAAGGGCCACGGAACGAGGGGAACGAGGAGATAAACCAGAACTTGTGGGACTTTTCCTAGGCTCCCCTGACGGACGGAGTGTTGCGTACACTCTGCCCGCCCAATAAGCCACGGTGGCCAGATGCATCTCACCGGAGTTCACGGCCTCTTCTAATTTGGCCACAACGGCTGCTCAAAATTGTGGCTGTTTAGCAAGTTCCAGAGGGATATTGGAGAACTTCGAAAAGACCCACTTAACTAAACACTTTAACTCCTGCTTGGGGGCCTGATGACCACCCCAAAGCAATAAACCCTTAATAACATAGTAAACCCCCTTCTGGGATTTTCCCAGGCCAGCACCCATGGCTCCTTTCTAGCGCAGAAATTTCTGCCCCTAGAAAGGGGGAAAATCCTCTGGTGGTACAACCACTCGCCTGCTAAATAACGCAAACTTATACACTGAGCCGCCTGCCGCCGGCCCCCGCTCCCCCCAACCGCCCCAAAGTCTGGGACAACAATCGGAGGGAAAGAGGAAATTTAGGAGATGGGTCTGGAAAGCCGGCACCCACGGGGACACGAAAACAAAGAAACGCGGGGGTGAGGAAAATCCTCAAGGAAAGAGGACAGGGGGTAGGTGCCCAACGCAAGGCATGTACCCCAAGGGAATTTTAAAAAGGGCAGGGGGGAAACTCGGAGAGTCCCCTATTCAGGGCCCGAGCTTACCAAACCGGCAGCAACGACAATGAAAAGGCAGGCGATGGTCCTCGTCTCCGGAGTCGTCTTCCTAGGGTGCGAAGATTCCCAACTCCGATCCCACAGGGAGCGCTGCCCCTAAAACGGGGCCTGCTACTACCTGGGGTAGCTTGACGTCCAACAGGATAGGTAAAATCCAACTCCGCAGGGTCCAGTCAGTGGTCAACAGTCCACTTCTTCGGGCTGCACGTTGGGTGCCAGCTGCGCAAGGGCGCCAGTGGCCCTAAGTCCAGCTAGCTGAGAGGGAGAAATGGCCGACACCCTCCACGCATCAGTAGCCAGCCCCCCTGGTGTCCTGGCCTCGGGTTGGGCTGGATTGCGGACTTGGATATAGCGCAGAATGAGATGAAAGAAGAGGAGACCACTTGCTGGGGGTAACATGTCGGTTTATTGAAGGTTCGAGGTGACCAACGGATGGGAAAACCCAGCAGCAAATGGCCCTGAGTAGGGGGAGAACCAAGGTTTTAAAGGAAAGGGGTGGAGAAGGGAGGGAAGCCCAGCTAACCAATAGGAAAACATAAAGCGAGGTACTAAACATAACTGACATAAGAATGTATCCAATGAACATGAAGTAAAGGAGGGGCCCTGGGACACCAGCCAACCACAACCCCCAGTGAGAAGAAGGTTCTCGAAAGTAGGGAGGAGTGGGGGGTGATTGACTGGGCCCAGGGAGGAGGGAAAACTAACTTATAAGGTAGGATAGGGGAGGGGAAGTTACATAACTTAAGCGACAGGCAGCTGTAAGGGAAGGGGTAACCGTAGCAACATAACTGTAAAAAGCTCTGAGGCGGGAAAACTGGAGAGGAGGGAACCATTTATAATGAACAATAG
The DNA here is from genome assembly GCF_027579445.1 of Ammospiza nelsoni. Taxonomy (NCBI): domain Eukaryota; kingdom Metazoa; phylum Chordata; class Aves; order Passeriformes; family Passerellidae; genus Ammospiza; species Ammospiza nelsoni. Next base: position 60,340,350 of record NC_080669.1, read on the forward strand.
GGGGAACATACATAAAATGGGGGAGCAAACTGAGAAACTTAAAAACACACTACAACAAAACCCCAGTCCCACTTTTTCACAGTGAAGACTTCTAGCATGCCCCCTAAGGTGTGTGAAAATCCTTCCCCTGCGTGTGTGTACACCTCAAGGCTGCTCCTGAAGGTTGAGTGAGATTGCCCATGGTAGTTGGTATGAGTAAGTAACACCAGTTTCTCCTGAAGAATGGTTTTTGCTAGCCTTAGTGCTGTGGCAGTGCTTCAACACTGCTTTAACAGTAGTGCATTACAGTAGTAGTTATAAGTACCTATACTGTGTGGAAATTCTGATTGAAGTATTTATTATCTCTTAATTAGCATTATTGTAATAGTTTTGAATAAATTGTGGTTTGCCATCCTTAGTTGTGTTGGAAAAATCGGTACAAGGGTTGTATTACAGCTGCATAATCATTTAGGTGTAAAGCATTGACTAAGTGTAGGGCTAAGATTAAATTGAGATGCACCTTGATCCCAGTCTGAGGAGGAATTTAGGTAGCAAGGGGATCCTTTTGCACTTTATGTCTCATTGAAAGGGCTTCTCTTATGAACTTTTACTGATGCTCCCATTCTGCGTGCAGCACAGAGGTGTCTAGGTGTGACACTATTTCTGTCTACTGTGGTACTAAATTTATTTGTGCCAGAGCATTGCAGGATCCTAATTCCAAAGCAGTAAAGTCAGTCAGCTGGGGAATCTTCCATTGCCTCAGTAGCCCAGAGAAAATTCTCACATTTAATTGTAGGTCAGTAACATAGGAGTGACCCTAGATAAGCATCAACAGTTTGACTTTCTCCCTGATTACAAGAAAAGCCTTTCGAATTTTTTGGCAAAATCCTAAAGGAGTAAAACCAGCACATGGTACAGGCAGGTCACTTCTGTAAGCAAAAACTTCCTTCTCCCCAGTATGGATAACATTCATATCACACACCTCTTTACACTGTTGTCATGCTGCCTAGACTGCCCACAGAAAATAAAGCCATACAAGGACCTGAGCCTTCTGTAACACAAGGCCATACAGTGCACTTAAATGACTTGTTCACATAGTAAAAGATGTGAGATCTGAAATCTCACTTACTCTTTGTAAGAAGGATTATAAATATGTAAGTAAGACACAAGAAATTATGGTTAAAAAAATAGAGTAGTTAAAAATAGTTCTCCACATAGTTGTTATATTTACAAATATTTGTACATCATCAAGCTTTTGGGAGAAAAAGCTTGCAGGAACAGATAACTCCAGTTAGTCTTACTTTCCTAAAGAGAAAAGGATCTTAGTTCTGTCCTTAAACTAGAGAAGAATTTTAGATTGCATCAAAGGGTTCTTTATACCACTAACCATTGAAGTTTGTTATATGTATAGTGGTGTCGCATATTGCATGCAGAAGTATTGGGGAGGTGCTGAGGAGACCATAAAATCAGAGGACTGCATGTCCTGTCTCTAGTTAGAACATGACTTGCACCTGCATTCAGGATGTATGTCACCATTTGAATACTTGGAAGAAAAGGAATTACTGGAGTCTTAAATCTTAACCATGGAACTATTACTCTCTTTAGAGTGCAAGCAGATAAGCCTGGCATACAGTGTTCTCAGTGGTCGGCAGCCACTCTTACTAGTCAAAGTGCAAGAGTTTCAAAAAGTGCCTTTTTTCCCTGTTACTTGTTAGTCACAATTTTCCTTTGACTTGATAGTCACAATTGTACAACTACTTCTGTCTGCAGGTACTATAAATAATTTTGTAAGTATAAAAGTGTTACAGCTTATCTTTCTTTTGAAAATTATCCATCTGTATGATTTCTAACAGTGCTAAACCTGTCTTGTCACCACACACAGAGATATCCTTGCTTTGCTCAGAGAAAGGCCAGTTATGCTGAAACAGAAGGGGAAATATGAGATGACAGCTTCCTTTGTCCGTAGCATTAAGACAGAGAGTTTGGCAGACCAGAAGCTATTCCTGCATCTTAAGCAGCTCTACTAGCAAGAGTATTGAGCTACCTTGAGCTAGTTCTCAAAGCCAACACCATATTTGCATCATAGATTACTTTTCATGTCCACTGGGTACCAGCCAAAGCTTTCCCTCATTTGCTGTCTCCTATACTTCCTATTCAAAAAGAATTCTAGTGCCCCAGAAACTTGTGCCACTCTTGCTGCCAGCTGATGGACTTAGCTCTTGTCCCTCTAGATGTTTCCCCTATGCAACTGCACTTTCCACTTGCTTGAGGGCAGGCTTCCAAATCAAAAAGTGTGCATTGTGTTAGGGCATGGTGCTCACATCAGGGCACTGCCTCTGGTACTATGAACAGCCCTTTGTCTTCTTGTTAGCTGCAAGTGGCAGTGCAGAGCAGTCAGTTTGAGCGGGCTTCTTCTCCCATGCCAGCTCATGCCAGCTCCCTCCAGCCTCTCTGTGGACATCTGTAGTGTGTGAGAGGGGCTGATGCAAAGCAGTGTCTTTTCTGTGCAGCTAAGGGGGCAATTTGGGAATTGCTCCCTTCCTCATCCAGTCTGTCTCTTGCCACCTCTCACCTCCAGAATTTCTGCTTTAGGTGCCTCCAGCTTTGCCTCCAAGCAAGGAGAGCGAGAGCTCCATGGAGGCCCTGGCTGAGGCCAAAGCCCCCTGAGCCTTCCTGACTCACGTAGGTGAAAGGCACTTGCATTGACTGCAACAAGAAGGAAGTTGTCTTGTGCCTCTTTGCCCATCTAATCCAACCGAGCACGTCAAGGCTTGCAGGCTACCCCAGTGGAGGAACCCAGCAGGAAATGACAGCGGGAAGGCCTGGGCCAGAGATGGAGAATAGCAGTCCGAGAGGAAGAGGAGGAGGAGGAGGGACGGCAGGAGATGCCAACAACCCGGGAGGCTGTGGCAGGCCAGGAAGGCCAGGTAGGAATGCCCCAGGCTCTGCTGCCTTTCTCTCCACACTGCCCTGAGTCAGCCCAAGGTGCTGGCAAGAGCCACCAAAGGCTGCTGCTGGCCAGGGCTTGGCAAGAGCTCCTCTGCAGCCCGTGGCTTCTGGCACGGCCATATTCTGTACCTCAGCAGGAAGAGTGCTCTGCGCAGAAGAAAGCGGTCGAGGGAGAGGCTGTGAAGATGGGGCAGCTGCCATGGCTCTCCCTCCACTTCTGGGTGTAGCTGTCTTTTGAGCTGCTCTTTTGAGATAAGGTTTCGATCAATTTCAATTTCAATAGTTCTAGCTCCATGGCTAAGGAGGTTGGTCTTTTTCTGTTGGGAGAGGGACATGCTGTTTTATGCCCTCTTCCCCCGCTCTGCTGCTCCTGTGCCCTGTTGCCTTGCGCACCCTGCCACCCTGTCCCCTCTGGCTGGGCTGGGGTGTGGGCTAGCAGCCAGGACGGGCCAAGCAGCGCTTTCAGCCCCAGCTCCCGGCTGCCAGCACCTGACGGGAGCGGCGGGAAGTGCCGGGGCACCAGGCACTGTCCCTCTCAGGGGCCGTGGGGCTCAAGGCTCCCGGGAGCTGAAGGGCCAGTAAGGCTGATGGCACTGGGGCTGCCACAGCGGGGACAGCGCCTCTGAAGGCACCCTGCGGCTGCTGAGGACCTGCTGCTGGTGCCCACGGCACTGAGGGGACGGTGAGGCAGTGGGGGCTGAGGGCAAGCAGCGGCTCTGGGGGCTGAGGGCGATGGTGGCGGAGGCTGGGTGGGCAGGGAAGAGGCACAGGCTGAGAGGGCTGGCCGGGCTCAGGGCACTGAGGATGCTCAGAGGAATGGCAGCGCTGTGGGGGCTGATGGGCTAGGAGGCTTTGAAGGGACTGGGGATCTTGTAGGTGTTCTGAGGCTATGGTGGGGCTGAGGGCACATGCAAGTGACTCAGTGCTCCCTTTGCTTCCTAGAGATCTCCGTCTGCTTTATGTTTCCAGAAGGGCTGCTCTGCACAGGACCAAGGGACAGAGGGGGAGTGGGGGGAGATGGGCTGTGTCCTAGCCCTGTTTGTACTGGGTTAGCATTGTGCCTCTATATAGTTATGTATTGTAAATGCATGGCGAGCCCTGTGGCAGGCATCTGACTCCATGTTCTCAGAAGGCTAATTTATTACCTTAATATTCTATATTATATTGAAGAATACTATACTATACTATACTATACTACACTATACGATACTATACGGAAAAGATACTTACTGAATGCCAAAAAGATAATAATGAATACTTGTGACTCTTTGCAGAGTCCCGACACAACTTGGCCCTAATTGGCCAATGAGTCAAAACAACTCACACCGGAGTCCAATGAAACAATCACCTTGAGTAAACAATCTCCAAACACATTCCACATGAGCGCAACACAGGAGAAGCAAATGAGATGAGAATTGTTTTTTTTTTCTCTGGGGCCTCTTGCTGCCTTTCAGCTTCCCAGGAGAAAAGCCCTGGTATTGCAGTGACTTGTGAGGGGGTTCCTCAGGGTGAGAGAGATGGACGAGAATCTTGTTTCATGATTAGAAGGCTGGATTTATTAATATATGATATATAATACATTATGACTATACTAATAGGAATAGAGAGAGAGAGTTGCAGAAGCTGCTAAGCTAAGAATAGAATAGAAAAGAATGAATAACAAAGTTCTGTGTCCAGGGAATCTGTCCCTGTGCTTGGTCCTGTAATTGGCCCCCAATTGTAAAGATGGAACATGAGCCAATCACAGGTGCACCTGCTACATTCCACAGCAGCCGATAACAATTGTTTACATTCTTCTTCTCAGGCCCCAGCTTCCCAGAAAGGACAAATCCTAAAAGAAAGGATTTTTATGAAGAAATGTCTGTGACACCCTGGGTGAAGGTATCAGGTGAAGGCATCATGTTCAGAGAATGTGAATGCCACAGTTATGTCCCTGTCTGTCTCTAGTTGTACTTCAGTATGCATGGAATGGTAGAGCTATACACAGTTCTGTGTCTTTAGTTACAGGGACATGGAGGTGTAGCTGGGTCATTGTATAGTTCTGCACAGGTTCATGTTGTGTAGGGCCGTTTGTATACAGAAGTCAATATATTTTCACAATGCAGATCCTTATGTTTCTCTCTGCATCGATTCTTATGTAAACCTGCATTGCATTGGGCAGTTTACTTCTCACTCTGTGGGTATTTAGAGAGGGCCGAGGATGTTTGTCATTTTCTCTCTGTACAGGCACCACTTTGTAACCTGTCAGTGATGAGATGGTGTCCTAGGTTGACTATATGATGCTTTTATCCCCAATCGTCTCGTTTTGTTATGCTGAATAATAAGTTTTGCACCTTTAAGACTTGTTGCAGAGAGTGAAGGGGGGAGAGAAGAAGTGCACGGTTGTTTTTTTTTCCCAGACACTGCTCTCACTCCTACACATTTCTGCTCCTGGACTGTGTTGTCTGTGGATGGACAGACAGCGGGACAGAGCTATTTTTTGTCTTTAGTTAGTTTGGCTAGCTGAGGCAAAGAAGTTCCCTGGACTGTAGTTTTTTCCGTTTTCTTTGGACCTCTTGAAACCTGCTCTGGACTGAACACCCAGGGGCGCACCAGCTGTGGCCCACCAGGCCGGGCCTGCCCTGTGACAATTCCAGCACCGGAGGGACTGATCAGAGACTGAGTGAGCTGAGCTGCAACTGGGGACAGGGTTTTCTCAGTTTGTCATCTCTTCTGGAGTGGCAAGGGGTTTTATTGGTTAATTTTGTTTAGGTTTTATTGTTTAATAAACACTTTTTTTCCACTTTTCTCCAAGGAGGTATTTTCTCTTGGACCGGTTGGGGGGAGGGGCTGATTGAATTTGCTTTCCTACAGGAGCCCCTTTGGGGATTCTCTCCCAAATTTTCTCTAAACCAGGACAAATGGTGTGAACTGGTAGTGATCTCTGTTGCTTGCCATGGAATCAGCAGAGATGTAATTATGTGCAGTAAGCTTGTAACAGAACTTGTAATGGCATGTAAGAAGCACAGGTACAACAAGCTGTAGTACATTTCCTTTTCAACTTAAGTTGCCTTTGGTGCACTTCCTGAACAGTGCTGCTGCAGCAAGGTGCAGTCAGTGAAACTGGAACTGAAATGAGTCTTGGTTAGTGTCATTGGGAGCAATTAGCAGATGCGTGCCTTAGGATCCAGGAGGGTTTTGGCAAAGAGGGCTGCTGAGGGCTGGGGGAAAACAGGCAGGCCCGCCCAGCTGATGCCCCAGTTGTGCAAAGACAAGCCAAGAAACCGTAAAAGGGTCTGGGCAGAGCCACACGTTTGGGGAGAAGGCGCTGCAAGGGTCTGCTGAGGAAAGCTCCATTTCCCATTGGGAAAGTGGGCAAAGGAAAGAAAGCCCTAAGGCTAGAGAGCATCTCCCTTCTTTTGGGATAGCCCATCCTGAACTCATCTGTGCTACTGTGGAAGGGGGATACACCAAGGAAGGCTCTGTGCAAGGATGCCAGTGAGGCCACCTGCCCCTCTCTGCCTGCCTCTGCTCTCTGCAGCGGGGGCACTGCCTGGCCCTGGACGTGGGAAGGAGGAGGCACTGCAGACACAACAAGAGCAGCAGCAGGAAGGCAGTGATGAGGATGCCACCTCCATCATCCTCATCTGGCTCAGCGGCTCCTGCTTTGCCACTTTTGTGTGAGTCATGGTGCCACATGCCATGGCAGGGCAGGAGAGCTTGCCAGCCATGGAAGCAGGAGCCCTTGGGCAGCCTTGCCTCTGGCCTCTGTGCAGAGCAGGAGCAGAGAGTGGCCTGTGCGGCCTGGTCAGCATTGGCTTGCCAGAAGGCAAGGGCAAAAGCCACTGCTCTGACAGCTGACAGGGAGTCAGTGCTTGGGCAGCGTCCCTGTCCTGCCCCCACCACAGGGCTTCAGGTCCCTAGGCAGGGCTGTGCCTCTCTGCTCCCCATGGGCTGGGGGCAGTGGGGCCTGCTGCTGGTTCTCCTCTCCCTCTCCCTCTCCCTCTCCCTCTCCCTCTCCCTCTCCCTCTCCCTCTCCCTCTCCCTCTCCCTCTCCCTCTCCCTCTCCCTCTCCCTCTCCCTCTCCCTCTCCCTCTCCCTCTCCCCTGCAGCTCCCAGGCACTGAAAGAGCAGTGGGTGGGCACAGCTACAGGGGCAAGCTGCTGCTGCTGCCGCAGGGGGATGCTCCCACGACAGCTGCACTGGGGAACACAGCTCCTCAGCTGGGGAGAGCTGTGGCTGCGGGCAGCTGTCAGGCACAGCTGTCTGATGAGGCACCGCAAGTGGCTTGGGGCTTATCCAACTCTCTGCCCACCCCTTTTGCCACTGCCCAGGACCCAGGGAACACGAGTCAGCCACCTGCCAAGCATCAAAGCCCTGGCTGTGCAGTTGAACAGCCAACCTACAGCAAATGTTTCTGTGCTGCGGGCTCTGTGCCTGAGCACTTCTTGGCACACTGTCCTGGGCTGCCAGGGATCCTTGCCTAGTGCACCCACCTTGTGTGCAGGGAAGCAAGGGGCCCTGCTGCCACTGGGCAAGCACAGGCTTTGAAGAGCCAGCAGCAGTGCCAGCATGTCTTTGCTGCTGCCACTGGCAGGAGCAATGTTGCTTGGGGCAGAGAGGCCGGCGGGCCAGAGGCTGCCAGCTGTGTGCCACGCTCAGGCTGCTTGGGCTGAGTGGCAGCTGGCTGTTGGCCCTTTGTGCTGTGGGGCTGCTCTGTGAGCGCAGCTGGCTTCTTGCAGGCTGACCCCGAGCAAGGGCCTGCCATGGCCCTGTCCGACGAGGGAGGACAACCTGGCCACTCACTTTGCAGATGAGTTTGGGAAGGAAAGGCAACCTCCTGCTCTGGCCCAGCTGCCCTCTCTTGTGCCCCAAGTGTGGCCGTGCAGGTGTGGCACCCTGAGGGAGGTCATGTGCTGCTGCCCACAACTTGGAAAAAGGCAGGGCCGGGGCTGGGGCGGCTTGTCCCAGCACCACGCCAGCTCTCTCTCTTTTGTGAATTTTAAAATTCACAAAAGTTTGAAGTAGCAACATTCTGTAGTGTATACTATATTAAAAAATTAATTTTAATTCCAGACAAAAAAACAACAGGGCATCCAATTTATCAATGTTAAGGGGACTTCACACTTTTCAGTCAAACGCTGATTAAGTTGTTAGTGAATTATTCAACAGTGCAAATGAAGGAAACAGATGTTAAAAGACAGAACAGTGTTGAGGACACCAACTACTCTTAGCACACTATACTAGCAGCAGATTAAAAAACATTACATACCTACAAGTAAATGGAAATGATGGTCATAAAGAATGTGGATTGATTGCACTAAGAAAATATATGGAAAAATCTTTCCCTTAACATGTCACAACAGAGAGAAGGATAGCCTCTGAAAAACATCAAAAGAGATGGGTTTAAAAGCAGTAAAATTTTAATACTTAGTGGAATAAGAATATCCAAAGCAAACAAAGAAAAATAATAATGTAAGGGAACATGAAAAATAGAAGAATATTGTACAACTCAGAAAAAGCAACAAGATAAATATTTTCAGATTTTATCTAGCATACTAAAAAAAAATACATTGACATCATCCAGTGTAAATACTAGTAAATCACTTGTAATATGTAGAAAGTATACCCAAGAAAGAAATTAAAACTATAAAAAAGAAACAGAGCATCACGTCTCAACTCTTCAGTCAATGCAACATTAACTTTCTGATTACTGAAAGCCAGATACTTTTGGTTAAATTAAACTTTCTAATGGGCAGTCCCAAATCAGTTGAAATAGTGGAGTAATTCCAGGAGCCTTTAGAATGCCTTCAGCTACTGAAATGGGCAATATTTAAGAATTTGATTTACAAAATCTTCACAACATAAGGTCTGGTCACTTTAGATAAATTTCAAACTGCACATGTTACTTAGAAAATATAGGATTTAAATTCTGCATTTTTAAATACAATATTTTATTCAAATTGCGAGCAGTTGGTGAATAAACAGAGGCATATCTGAAATGAAGATAAGGATCACTATTTTCAGTTTACATATAGTCACTTTAACCTATTTCATATATAAATAGTCCTAATAGATGGTGAACTGAAATAAAAGTTTATTAAGAGATGATACAATTACTTCATATCTTAAACCATACTTCTAAAAATAACATTTTTTTTCCTCAGTATAACTACAGATCACACATTGTTATCTTTTAACAACCAGTTTTTTTCAGAATCAGTGAAGAGCTCTGACCTTGCTCACTGTGCAGCTGAAGGTATTTCTTAAATTATCAGTGACTTTTAGCAATCTCTCTTCCCGTTCAATGCTACCAGACTTCCTAGGGATGACCCATGTAGCTCTTGTATTCAGTCCAGTTATTGTCAAGAAATGTGATTATTCCCCATATAATCACATATCTTCTCTGGCCACCGATTTAAGCCCGAATTTCAGTATTCTATGTTTGAATGGCTATTGCTTTATTTACAGTCTGCCTTCACACTGTGGGTTCCGGCTGCCTTCAGGGATTGTGTCTTCTGGCTATGTCTCTTCTAGAGAGGAGTGCCAATGCAGTCCCTTTTGATGAAGAGCAAGACCAAAATGATTCTTCATTAAAGCAAGCTGTTCTGAGCAAATTAAGCTAAGAGGGACATCCTGGAAATAGCTAACATGGGGGAACTTTTCTAAGTGTTGTCCCCAAAAAGCTGGACATCCCAACAAGCAGCAATCAAATTCTTGACAAGGTTAGTAATTTCATTATAACGAATAGCTTTTCAGTATTCTTTAACCAGGTATGTCTCTGCCTATGAAGACATATACAGGATGATTCCACAAATGGAGATATTGTCTTGTTCTGTAGGTATGATCTCAGAACCCAGCCACTGTTAAGTTGCTCAGATTTTCTCTGTGAACTTAAAAGGTCATGTATAAGCCCAAATAAACATCAAAGTGTTAATGAGTTTCCTCTGTGATTACGGTCAAAACTATTAATCTTGTATAAGTCTGGTGTAAAGGGCATCAGGAATACCCTGTGTTAAAGCGGATAATGAAGTTATGTGTTAAAGAATGCTCTGTGGTTGGAGAACCCTGCTATGTTCAAAACCTCATTCAGACTAACGTGGTGTCTGATTTGTTGGCTGTCTTGTGCATATTTATATAGATGCAAACAATATTCTGCCCTTATGGCTTTCATGTACCTGTGTGAGACTATAAAGCTATGTAGTCTCCAACATCTATGGTTTTAAAAGCAGGGCTGAATGATGTCCTGAGGAAACTTTTTCTAGCCTCACAGCTGATTAAGCTGGAGTTTGACCTAGAAACATCTTGAAATCCTTTCAAAGCTTATCTTTTGCTACCATCATCCTAAGATATTTGTTGATATCAGGTGAATTATCATCAGTTCTCTGGTGAGTCAACCTCAACTGAGTGCCAGGTGTCCATCCATTCTTTTTCATTCGTGCTTCTCAATTGGATAAGGGCAGAAAATATGATGGAAATCTAATAGGTCAAGGTAAGAACAGGGGCATCTTTTACTAATTAGTGTCATGGGCAAAACAGACTTGACTTGGAGCATATTGATTTAATTATTTGCCAATTAAAAATAGAGTAGCATGATGAGAAACAAAGACAAAACCTGAAAGCCCTCCCCGACTTCTTCCCAGGCTCAACTGCTCTCCTTGAGTGTCAACACTTCTACTTCCTTCTGCCTCCAGCAAGGGGCATGAGAAATAGGAGCTGGGGTCAGTCCATGGCAGTTCTTTCATGCTTCTCCTTCCTCCTCACTTTGCTGCTGCTGCAGCGTGTCCCTCCTGTGGGATACAGACCTCCATGAACTGCTCCAGTGTGGGTCCTTGCCACAGGATGCAAATCTTCACTACTGCTCCAGCTGATCCCTTTCCACGGGGTCAGTCCTTCAGGAACAGCTTGCTACAGTGTGGGTCCTCCACAGGTCACAGTCCTGCCACCAAACCTGCTCCAGTGTGGGCTGCCCTCTGCTGGCAACAGCCCCTCTGGAGTGGGCTCTCCATGAGCTGCAGTTTCCCTCTTGGGACCTTCTGCATATCTGCGTGCGCTGATCTCTGTCCCCTGTGCCCTCCGTGGGCTGCAGAGGCACAGCTGCCCCACCATGGTCTCCTCCAAGGTGAGCAGGGGAGTCTCAGCTCTGGCACTGGAGCACCTCCTGCCCTCCTTCTGCACTGGCCTTGAGGGCTGCAGAGCTGTTCCTCAGATTTTTTCTCAGTCTTCCCTCACAGTTATTGTGCAGCGTTTTTCCATGTTGTTAAATGTGTTATTACATAGCCACCACCATCTTGGCTGAGGAATTGGCTGTGGCCCACAGTAGGTCTGCTGTGGGTCCATATGTGGGGCTGACCCATCCTCCCTTTCCAGTGGCCATTCCTGCAGCATATCCTGCCAAGACCTGGACGCTTGTACCTGGTACAAGTTCTGCTCAACAGCATTCTAAACTTGGTTTCTCCAAGTGCAGAAGGATCACACAGGAAGGAACAAGAAGTGGGTGATTTTTTTACAATATTTCCCAAAATGGGATCCTTGTCCTGAAATGTTATGCTTATTCTAAGCTGAGTATGTTTTCTTTGAAAGCTTCAAAGTAGTAGATGAAACAATCAATTTAGAAGACCCAAGTGTTTTTCTGAAAAGGTCAATATTGTTTGAGTCAGCTGTCTGCCTCTTCTGCCAGTCCTTATATCTTTTACAAAAGAACTTGGATCACTAGTAATGATTACTATAACCATCAATATTGCCTTCTTGGTTTTCTTCATACCTCTATTGAGAGAGAAGTATAAATAAATGACTCGTTTTTTTGATGGTACAGACATCAGCAAACAGAAATACAGCATTTATTTGTAACTAGTAAAAAAAATTGGTAGCATTATAGTCTGTAGAAACACCCATTTATAAATATGCAAGGAATGGTGCAGAACTTGGTTACAAACATCAGTTGGGTTGATAGATGTCAAAGTATAAATACACCACCATTCAAAATGGTATTTCAGGTATGCTGATCTGGCAATGAATCAAGATCCTAGGAATGCAGACCCTATCAAAACAGCATGACCTTGATATAAATACATGTACAAGCAAATTAAAAATTCATCGTGATCATTCAGTGCTAGCAGCAATGGAAATTATCAGTGAACTTGGTACTATGAATATGGAACACTATCAAGTTTGTAAAGAAAAAGCATTTCTGTAGATATATTAATAGAGACAGAATGACTTAATCTCATTAGTCTGCTCTTCACAGATGCTGTGTACAGAGCCCTTATATCCTTGGAGTGCTGCTGTATCAGTCCCTGGCAATCTGTGCTCTTCTGTAATGTGGTGGGTTTGAGAATATGCATCTATTAGAATAGTATTGCATTTTACATGCTGTGTAAGCTGTAGCATTCCTACTTTCATGTCATAAAAAATAAATTAATGTCCATAGTGCAATCAATTTTTACATAATATTTAGCATGCTAAAAAGGGTCTACACTTTGATTTATTCACGATCATCTCTGAACATCTGATGTGGGACACATAACTCTCCAAGGCTGACAAAATCCCATTTTTATTTTCAAGGTATAGAAATCTACTTGGCTTCATGAGCAATTGCTTCATTTTTTATGTTCAGGTGCAGGGGAAAAGAACCTCCAAACATTGAAAAACCCCAAAACCACATTATATGAGCAACCTGGAGCATACCTTGCTGTTTAATAACCCATGTGCTTAGGAGGAGTTACAGCGAGACAGGTTACCAGTTCCCTGCTGGAAGCACCAGAAGCACACCTTTAAAAATTGTGTTTTACTGTGCACCAAGGTAGGAAGCCAGGCCAGGAATGCAGCTTGGGTTTTTGAGGAGCACAAGAGGTCTGTGGAAGCAGATGAAGGGGAGGAACACCCATGGTGCTTAGACCACATTCCTGTTGCCTTCAAGGCAAAATGTTACATTGGAGAGGATAAGACCTGTGCAAGCAGCATTTGCACTTCAATTCCATCAAAGCTGTTTACATTTTCATGACCTCATCTGATACTCTCTTTCTGTCCCTGCTTGGCAGGCCCAGCTCCTACAGAAGCAATTCCTGCTTAGAGCATTTTTATTATACTTTCATCCTCTTTCTCTTTTTCAATATGCCCTTTTCCTCCACTTTTCTTTTTATTTCTGTCTTCTCTGATGTACCTCTCATAGTTGCTTTTATTTTCCTAGCTTTCACCTCCGTGTGGTGTACTTACATTTCGGTTCCTTTCATCCCAGCAACAAACAGATGTTCTTTCTCCTCCTCCTCCTCTTTCTCCTGCACTTTTCTTGTGTACTCCCTTCTCCTCCCCTATGCTGGAAAATGAGTTTTTCCTTTTTTTGTTTCAGCCAGCTGAATGCTAGCATGGCCAAGTAATTTGAACTTAGAAGTGTGATGGCAGTAAATTAGACTGTTATACAGACTGGTGAGGAGCAGAAGGTATAGTTGTACTGTTAAAGCCTGTGTCAGACACACACTATGAATATGAAAGGCAGCAGTACCAGGGCTTTAAAAATGCTCTGAACCTCTTATTCACCTCATCCATTTCTTTGAAAAACACTGGGTGCTGATAATTTTTATTCTGAATGCAAGATGAGTTCTGTGATTTCCTTGCTTTATTAAAGGACTTGCTGTCCCATGGAGGTCCCATTTACATTTTTTTTCCATATGTCCTAAGGAGAAAATCAAATGTTAAAAAAGGATACACACAGAAATATGTCAGTCAGGTGTAACCATGCTTAGAAACTCCCAGAAAAGTGGAAAAGTTTCCAGATTGTACTGTTTAGCCTGACTTAATAATTCCAGAAAATATGCTATATCAGAGTGAGTTTCTGTCTTCTGCAGCAAGAAACATCCCCCATATTGAAGGGAATGTGATAAACATGAAATCAATTAGACAATTTAGTGGCCCTGACTGACTTTGAGCTGGAGCAATCCCTCTGCAGGCTGAGCATTACTCAGAATCAGAGGCTGATGTAGGAGCTTGAGGGAATCCTTCTCATCTGTCTGCTACCAAAAGGAAATTTGAAAGGAAGACACAGCAGGCTACGTGTAGCATGCTTTAGTCTGTATCTTCTCATATTAATTATCTGAGTCGACAAGATATATGACAACCTGGTTATTTCCTTAATCAGTTATGGGAGCTATTTAAATCTCTTTGCTTTTGAAATCAACATAGATAAGTGTAGTCACTGAAGAAAAGATTTATTTCTTCCAATTTCCTCCAGCATCCCATCACCACTCCATCTCGTCATAGTTCACAATAGATGATGTTGTCCAGACAATAACTGCATTTTCTGCTTTCAAGGTTCAGCTAAAGAGCACTGCTTATCCAGAAAGGGCAATTTTTTCACAGAAATTGTATTAGAAAATCTCTAGATTTTCAAGTTGTCCAAAACTTGAAGTGTTGCTGCATACTACAGCTGGTATTATTTTAGTATGCATCTCACAATAGTAGAAATTGATATTAGCAACTTGAGAATGACAGGTTTAAATTAGAAACTGAGTTTAGGAGTAGCATGGAGGTTCTCAATTGACAATGTGGCTGTAATAACCAAACAACAGAAGAGAGAATAAATGTAGATGTAATACCTGTAAAAAAAATTTGGACCTGAATTTTTAAAGTTTAAGGTTCACAGTAGTGAGTTTATTAAACATAAAAGTAGTCAGCTGTTTTCTCCATCAGAGCATCCTACTGATGGCTTGTATATATAAATATTTTCTTTTATGTGTGGAAAATGCTTGTCTTAATGGACAGCTACGTCACTCTTGACTAATTGCCTCCCTGACCTGGCTTATAGTCCTCTTAGACTGTCTTTGCCTTGCCTAGACCATTGCTTAGGTTTATTGTGTCCCTGGGTTTATTGCTGTGACATTTGTAGACCTCTGTATAATTAATTTCAGTGGAACATGATCTCCAAAACTTGCATCCAGAAAGTGACAGAGAGGAAAAGAAGAGGCGATGGTTACAAATAAACATGGTTTCTGTTGTGCTTGCACAATGTGGGGCACAAAAGACAGGTTACCTGAGTCTCCTGTCATTTGCCAGCCAGCACAGCCAGCCTGTCCTTGGAATAAGAAATGCTTCACTAAATGTATTCAAAGCAGCTGCTTTTTACAAGAATGTCAGAGTATATTGGATGCCTTGGAACAGGCTTAGCACTAGATCCTTGAGATGTAGCTTTTGGCTTACCATTGTCTTACCCCAAAGATGCATGTCTGGAGCTATTCTAATGGGATAGGAAAAAGTACAGTAGTGTGGAGACAATATTCTCCTTTTTGTGCTTAAGCATGGATCTAGTCTGTTGTGCTTTATTAAGAAAAGCAACAGTTTATCCACTAGGTAGTATTCTTTGAAAAACTCTTTGCAAGAAAATTAACTCCCAAATATCCACAGTCCTTCACAACCTCTGTTTTTCTCTGCAGACTGGGGCTACAAGGTACTGGTTTAAATTGTGAGAGCATGACTTGAAGTCATGTAGAGAATTCTTGGTTTTGTTTCCTCTTGGTGAGTTAGATTGTTACATCTTGCCACCCAATTACCTTTACTATTAAAACTTATTAGGTTCTGCCAAGGAAGCTAAGCATAAGCAAAATAAAACAGGATCATCTGGTTCTTCTTTGCACAGGGGTAACTTGTCAAAGTCTTGGCAGAAACTTTGTAAAACCACATCACACACAAAATTAGGTTCAATAAATAGTAGCTAAAACTAGATTTTTTTTTCCTTGCCTTGATAAAATTGTACAGTTCTTTCAGTTTCTAATTTTAGCGCTATGGTTTACAATAAATATCCTGAAAGCTTTATTTTAAATTTTTCTTGAGTGGAGGAGGTATAGTTAACGCATGTGTTCCTATTAAAAAATCAGCAAGTGAGAGATGCTTATTATTTCCTTGATTGTTAAGTGTGTGTTTGCAGTGTTGCAATCTTCTGGGGTCTTGTTAAATGTGTGAAGAAAATCAGGAATTTATTGTCACTCAGTCCCATGTCAGTTCAGAGGATCTCAAGGCATTTATTGCTATAGAATGACTAATAAATGTAATCTGTTTAAGTTTACTTTGTAGCCTCCTAAGATTTTAAAAAATGTTTTGTTTTATTTGCCTGTGTGGGTTTTTTTATGTTATCCTTGCACTGTATATCTGAACTTTGGCCTTTCTGTAACATGTTTTGTAATTAAGTAGTCTTAACTGGCATTTCTTGCTTTAAGGACTTGTATTGTGTAGAGCATAATGTCAACATTTTTGCAGGAAGTATAAAACTGATGAATATCTGAATAAATTTATTTTCACAGTAGTTTTGATCATAGATTCTAATGGTGCAGTGGGTGCATACTTGTCTAATGTGTAGTAGTAAGACAGAATCCAGATAAATCAGCCTTTTGTTAGTGAAATGAGAAATGCCAATTCATGCACCATTGCAACAAACTTTTTTCCTCTGAATACGGTAAAATGCTATGTGGAAAGTATTCTTTTTCCACTGCCTGCTTTGCTCCTTTTTTTGGATCCAAGAATCACAAATAAGTGGAGTTCTTAACAGCATGTTGAAGCTCTGGAGAACCCCTGTGGCAGGGCTGAGGACAGGTGTGTCTGGACAGGTGGGCAGTGCCAAACCAGAGCAATGCAGTGCTGCTGGGGCAGTTGTACCTTTTTTCCCCTGTGAAGACCAGAGACTCTGCTGGACAATAATTGTTGAACAGTTGTCTCAGTAAGACTTTTTTCTTTAATGGAAGATACATTCAGGATTGTACATGTAGCCCAGAGAGTTATGTGCTGTTCCTCTGTTTTCATTTTAATTTTCTTGCATTAGACCTCAGTGCTTTGCTTCTCTCATTGTTTGAGCATGGAACTGAGTCCAGGAGACTTGTTTTTACATATAAAGAAGAATGAAGAGCTTGCTCTGTGCCTCTCAAACTTTTCACTCAGTTGCTGGAAGCCCACATGGATAAGATGCAGCAATTGCATCCCTACATATCAATGGGTAATAGTGAAAGGTAAGTGATACTGATAACAGTTAAAACAAGTCGTCATAACTCCTACTACATTATGAACTTCCTGACAGCAAATGTTTGTGAGCAAAACTGTGTAAAAATGAGGGAGAAAGCAGATATGCCACCCTGTGTCCTTTGGGCAGTCAAATTGCTGTATGTTAGAATATGGATATAGGTCACTTCATGTATAGGAGTCCTTGTGGTGCCATTGTGGTGCCTTGCTTATATGACCTCATTGAAAATACTGCAGTACAGCTAAAACAGAACATTTTAATGAGAGTGTACTGGATCACAGAGGCTGCAGTGAGTTCTGCTGGCTACTTCATCAAACAGGCAATAGACAAAAATGCCTTTATGCTCTGGTCCTGTACTTACATGCCTGAGTTAAACATGTCCATAAGTGTTTGTGTGATGAGAGCTTACATCAACAAGTTTCCCTCTGCAGTGCTTGACCTGTTTTTTATTGTAGAGAGAAGTAAAAGGGAGCTCAATTTCCTAATGGATTTGGAAAACAGATGACTATCTCAGGATCTTCATGAGTTGTGAGGTGGTCCTGATACTTAAAATACTGAGGCAGGGCTGGTCTTCTGTAACATGGTGCTCCAAGGAAAAGCTAGGCACTATGTTTTTGCCTGCTGATTGTTCTGATTTCCTGAGCTTCTCAGGGCTCATACTGGTTCATAGTCTAGATCCCATCTATTCCATCCTCTCTTCCTCTGCTCCCCTGGTTGATTTTGTCTCTTCTGAATTTCAGGATCTCCTCCCAGGCTTTCACCTCAAGTAGCAGGTTCTGGTACTGCTTCTTTATCAAGTGCTTAGGTGTCGGCAATAGCTGGCTAGGAGACAAATTCATGAGTTAACTTCTCTGTGCCCTAAACATAGGCATCAGCTCAACGTCACTGTGTATTATGTATTTTCCCCACGGACCAAGCAGCTAACATGCAGGTGCACAAAATGGATCTTCAAAAAGAGAAGACATTAAATAGTTCACTTGGACAGCTTATAAGCAACATATGACCCAGAGTAGTATTGATAAAACTGCTCAGATTTGGAATTGTGATTGTATGAACACTTAAAATTATCAATAAAGATTTTGAAGCAGTTTTGAGTTCACTGAACCCTCCCACTTGATTAACCAGTGATTTACACATATATAATGACTTTGACTGACTTAGAGGGTAATTTATATCACAATGTGCATGATATATGGATCTAAATAGACTAAAGAGGGGGGAAAAGGGACCATCTGATCTATAGAAAATTGTCTGCTGTCAGAGGGGCTCAAGAACTGTTTGAAAAATGTGTTTAGAAAGCCATAAATAAATTTCCTAAATTTTCTGTGCTTTCTGGATGGCATTCTCCCTGGGTACATATTGCCCAGGAAAAAAGGTTAGGAAGTCAAATTTTTTAACTGGCTAGTCTTTTTAAGTATTTCTAGGTCTTTCAAAAGGCTTTATTTTTATGAACCTCTATAGTGGGTTTTGTCCTGATCTTCCCAGTGCTCATGGAATATTGTTTTTTGCAGCTACAGGATGGATATGGAGATCCCAACACCCCAAGGTCCAAGTTCAAACATGAAAATGAGAGTGTCATTACTTGGGAGCAGCAGGGTTATATTTAGGACAGGTGTTTAAAAGCAGACTTACCTACATACCCAATAGGTTTTGTAAGCATAATTTCCTTGTGCCCCTCTCTTATGCTACACAAACAAGTTATTGACCAGAAGAAAAACACTTCTGCATATTCTGAAATTTATACACGTGAACTTCTTCAATAGGACGACTCATGCATACAGATTTACATAAAAGCACAGGCATTTGTGGGATCAGGGCTTCACTTGTAGGATCCCTCTCCTACCTGAGAGCGAAAAATCCTGGAGGTATGTGCATCAAAGAAAGTTGAGTGCTCCAAAAACTATAGACAACAACTGCAAAAGCAGTTGGAGGATCTCTCGTGTTCCCCCTTTTCTTTGTTGGTTGGGTTTTGGTTTCAATTTTTTAAACTGATTTTTTAAAATATATCTATTTATTTGTTTTTAATACTGTTGCTTTGCAAATTAAATATACCTGTAGCAAGCACAGTATTCAACAGCTCGATGGAGAATAGACCTCCGATCTAGGGGACTTTCAAAAATTCATCCTCTGCTGGACCCTTCACTCGTGGTGTCTCCTGAAGCGCTTCTTTGTCAAGCGCAGAGACGAAACCCGTTCCCGATGTGACTCCCTCCGGCGGGGAGCCGGCGCAGCCCGCAGGGGTCAGTGCTGCCCCGGAGAGCGAGCGGGGCCGCGGCCGCCGTGACGGGCAGCCGTGCCCAGCGGCGACGGGGACAACCGCGGGGCGCGGGCCGGGGCAGGGGACATCGCCACCGCCCCACGGCAGAGGGCAGGGAGCGCCCGGCCCCGGAGCGGGCACGCCGGTGGGTGCCGTGCCAGGATGCGGCGTGGTGCCGGGGCCGGGCAGGTGCCGCCCGCCGCTCTCCGCCCCAAAGGCGCCCCGGGGGAGTCCTGCCCGGCGGCCGGCAGGAGGCGGCCGGCGCTGCCCGACCGCCGGGTCTCTCTTCTCTCCATCCCTCCGCCCCCGACGGGGAGGAGGCGAGCGCAGCCGGCGCCCCCCCCGCACGGCCGCGGGCAGCCGGGGAGCAGCGCAGCGCCGGCCGGGCACCGCCACCGCCGCCGCCCCGCTCCGCCCGCAGGCTCCGCGGCCGGAGGGAACGCGCTGGCCGGGCGGGGACCACTCCCACGCCCCGGCTGCGGCGGCCGAGAGTCCTTCCCCGGCCCCGCTCCTGCACACAAAGGGGAGGCGCGGAATCGTGCGCGGACGGGGAGGAGGACGAGGCGGGTGGGCGGCTCGGTACCTCCCCGGGGAGGCAGCGGTGGGGGAGCCGCCGTGACAGCCGGGCGCGGGATCCTCCCTAAAAAAGCCGCCGGGTTTTTTTTTCCCCCTTTCCCGGAGAGAGAGCCCGGCAGCCCCGTCCAGGCTGCTGGGCAGGATGGCCGCGGGCCGCCCCGTGGGGCTGGGCGCTGCGCCCTAGCAGCCGCCGGGCTCCATCCGCGCAGCCGAGGCGCGAGCCGGGTGCGGCCCAGACCCGGCTGCGCCTCAGCCCCTCTCCGCCGCCGCCTGGGGCTCTTCTCGCCTCCCCGCCCCGTCTTCGGCCATCGCAGCAGGCATGGGCTGTTTCTGCGCGGTCCCGGAGGAATTTTACTGCGAAGTTTTGCTCCTGGACGAGTCCAAGCTGACCCTGACCACACAGCAGCAGGGCATCAAGGTAAGCACGCCGGCAGAGCTGCGGGGTCGCGATGCGGGAGAGCCCGCTGGGCTGCCCGGCGGTGGCTGCCTCCCGACTGCGCTGCGATAGCCAGGAAGGGAGCGGCGGCGGAAAAAAATGGGGTTTCGGGAGGAATAACGTCGTAACTTTGCTTACGGTCGCGCAAAGGACAGATGGATCAGGGTGACGCTCGCCGGTGGGGCAGACGGTGCTCTGGAAGGCTTCACCTCGAGATAGTGACTTAAAACGAGCAGGTGCCGACCACCCCGGGGCACTCGGGACGCTCGGCGCAGAGGTATTGTTCTGTACCTGCCAGAGCAAGAAAAGAGAAGGCGGCTGTGTGCACGGTGTGTTGCGCGCCCGTGTTGAGTCATTCCCCGCTCCCTCTGCCTTGGGCCGTGCCCGCCTGGGAGGCGCTCTCCTGGGAAGGGCCGGGGGCAGCGGAGCGGGGCGGGAGCGCAGCAGCTCCCGAGCGCAGGGCGAAGGTCCAGCCGCCTCCCCAGCCCGGTGTCCCGTGGCCCGGCCGCTGGGAACAGCTCCTGCGCCGCTGCAGCACGCTCGGCGTGGACGAACTCTTCAAAGTAGTCATCTGCCAAGCGCTAATGAGCCCTGACAGAGCTTGTGGAAACTGAGATTTTTCTAAAGGCCCTTAACTTGGTCCTGTTTGGTTAAGCGTGATGACAACTGATAGCATGTCGCAGACAGTTGAAGTCCTTGTTCGAAGAGCCACGAACATGAATTTATTAGCAACGTAAGAACGTGGTTTCAATGTCGGATTGTTGGATCAGGAAAAAAAAAACCGAACAAAAAAACCAAACCAACCAACCAAACAAACAAAAGACATTTGAGAAAATACATTCAAAGAAAGAAATTAGTTCTTCTACAATTTATTGTTGGAAAGGGCTGTCCGATTTTACCTAAGACATCCAAAGAATAAAATTCTGTATGCCTTTGTGCTTTAGCTTGAATGATTGAAGCTTGGAGAAGCAACTGTGGAAAGGAGAATCTGAAGGAGGGTAGTGGGGAGAGGGAGTTTATATTTAACAATATATTTTCAACCGTAATCAGTGGTATTACTAGGTCTACGTGTATTCAGCATTATCAAGCTTTGCTGAATCAACTGCCTGCAGATAGGCCCATAAATCCATGCTTAGCACAGAGGAATAAGCAAATCACGCTGGAATGACACCGGAATTCAGTACCTGTGCAGGGTCTTTAAGTCTAAGTTTAGACACTTCTGAAAAGCCTTACCTTTCAATGTGCAGATGTGGGTGTGTATATCATGCATGTTTTTGTGCAGTAAACATGCAGTCACAGAAGTATGTTAAAAGTATAATCTGCAAAGATGGTTAGTCTAATGAAGCTAAAACCTGAAAGTGAAGGGTTTGTGCAGTGTCTAATAAAAATTAATGTCCCATGGGAAAGAAAGAGTCTGAAGATGTAACTTCTTTCCAAGAATGCATGACTTGCAGTCTTGGGAACTGTCTAGTTTAAGATGAGGGTGTGTTTTCCTGCCATTCTTAGTGTGATCTGAATGTGGTATAATGCTAAATATTTCATCCCTTCTACCTGCTCCTTCTCTGTCTGAAACTCAACCACAGAGCAGTCATGGAATCAGTTGGAACAGTGTGTGGATCTGACGAGAAAAGTACTAGTTCATTAACAATTTGGCATAGGCACTCACACTGCACAGTGGGAAACCTTAGGGAAGGGAGAATCTCCCTTTTCGTAGCAGCCTGTCTCCTGTGTTTTCTTTTTCTTTCCTTTGTTTTAAGATATAGTTTGTACACGGCGAAGCCACACCCCAGCGCTCTAGCTCCATGAGCCTTTGAAAACCCAAGGTGAGGAGCTGCAGAGCTCTCTCCCAGGCTGTGTTTTAAACCATGGAGCCTTCCCTTGCCTTGGTACCCACAGGAGTGTTTGTGCAGCTGTGTGTGAGGAGCAGCTCCTGCCCAGCTGAAGGGTGGCCACTGCTTTGCCTTTTGCTGGGTGAGCCTTTAGCTAGACCTTTGTGCTCTGCTCCACTTCACAGCTGGGGGGTGGCAGAAATGGCTTTTTCAACACAGTCCTGGCTTCTGTCATTTTCAGCTGCTGTTGTTATTCTACAGCTTTCCAGGGATGTTCTGTTATCAATTATTAGTGAAACAGAACATAAAATTTGTCATATTCTGGCACGCTTTGTCATTTGGTACTTTACCCTTGAAATACAAATATTTTATTTCAAATCTTTTGAAATGCACTCATGTAAATGCAGAGAATTTTATTTTTAATTTTTTAAATTTTTTTTTAATTGGCATTTCAGCTTTGGCACATATGTATAGTTTGTAAAAGTTCATATAGGTTTCATTTTAAACTAACATTAAAAAAAAAAACATTTCCTTAGAACTACAGATTCTGGATGGGATCTTCCTTTTGTCATCTTCACTTTTAATTTGGTTCAGAGATACATGGGACACAAGCTTTTGGTCCTCTTTCACATATCCTGAATTGTTACAGGAGCAACTTTGTTCTTTTATTTTCCCTCAAGCAGATGCATGTCTGTTAGAAATAAAAAACACAGCTCAACAGCTTTTGGCAATTTATATACTTGCTTGATATTAGTGGGTATAAACCTCCTTGTTTTGAAGGGTGGAAGGCCCTGTAGGAGTCCGAGGCAAGTTTGTTTCTTCAGGGAATTGGATATGAAGTAGATACTTGTGGCCAGTGAATTTTGAGGATGCATTGCTTACTTTATATAGTGGTTATTTCTGACTTGTTATGCTTGGCAGCAGCTCTACTTATCAAAACATGACATTTTTTAATTACAATTTCATTGACACATTCTTCATTCTACAGTGGGCTTCAAATTGTACTTCACATTGAAACAATGAGCAGAGGTGACAAGACTGAGACTTTGAGTGCAATTTAGGGATACTTTTCTCTGTGGACTTCAAAGAGCTTGTTAGGGAAAGAAAAAGATTAGTTTTCTTCTGGCTCTCAAGTGGGGAAGCTGAGATGGAAAGAGGTGAAATGGCTTTCTCAAGGTTGTAAGGCAAGGAAACAACTTCCCTTTGCTATTGGAGGGATAGAACTGACCATTCTGCCTTGGGCCATGCTGTCTGGAGGGGTTTGTGAGGAACTCTTCTTCAGACCAATTATTGCTTCTCAGGGGTTTTTTTGGGTTTTTTTTGGGGGGGGGGTTTTGGTGTTTTGTTTTTTTTTTTTTTTTTTTTTTTTGGTTGGTGTTTTTTTTTTTTTTTTTTTTGGTTTGGTTGGGGTTTTTTTGTTTTTGTTTTTGTTTTTTTTTTTTTTTTTTGTGGTTTTTTTTTACTGTTATCAGTGTATCAGTCCTGCATTGCTGTTCTTCCTTTCTGTCTTTGTGGTTTAAGGTTAGAGCACTGCTCTATGAAAATATGTAAGCTGGGTGTCCAGCACTGAGGCTTACAGGAGGCTGATAAGGGTTAGGTAATCAGGAAAGGCCATCAGGTGTCTCATAATCTTAATTTTTATGTTTCATTATAGTACATTAACATGCATTGAGATAAAAAAGTGATGGCAGTTGTTAGTCCCAGAAATTTTGGGATGGAAATGGCTATTCACCACAATCTCATGCTGCTTTCTAGTCAACGTGCATGGCCTCAAATGGGGACAGCTTTTCCTCTTAAAAGGATGTTCAAGTTTCCAGTTAGGAAATGGGTTTTTGCTAAAGATATGGTAAGAATGAACTACCAGCTGAAAATAATCCCTTTTCCAGGACTGCTACTTCGTCTTCTCTTCACACAGACTAAACAATAACTTAGGCATTTTTATGGTACAGCACCAGTTGTAGCTCATCTGTTGATGTTGTGAGACATGTCAGAGGTCTTTTGACAGGATACCTGACTGAGGGGTTGTGGACATTACATATTTTGGCTCTGTTGAGAACTGAGCTAATTGTCCTTGTAAACAGTGGTGTGCCTTATTGCACAAATTTGTTTCTGGAGATCAAGGAAAATCTCTGTGGGCCCTTAAAAATAATAAGAGTGCTCATCTTGAAAAGTGTGTGTTACAGGAACCTAAGAAGCCTTTTTTCCCCCACCTTGAAAATAGTATTTAAGGGAGATATTTGTTTTGTTTTTTCTCTCCTGAAGAAGCTAAAAATGTTGTGAATCATCTGTGTCTCATGTTTGCATCTCTTTGGTTGGAACAAAGATCTCAAAAAAAAAAATTAGCTACTTTTGCAGTGAAGAAGCTCTCTAATTAGTCTTAAGCCATCTGGTCATTGCACTTTTGAAGTGCTCCTTGAAATTCCTCTCTGAGCACAGTTTTTATGTTCTGTTTAGACTGACATGTGTGATGGGCCATCAGCAGTATTTCATTAGAAGAGAAGTGATGAACAGGAAAGATACACAAGGTATTCCTGGGAGAAGTATATGTTCTGTAATATTATTTTATTAGGTGGTACCATTTATCACTGGTGGCCAGTGATAGTCTGGCCATCATACCATTTACTTGATGATTTACTGAGAATTTAGCAAATGATGGCTAAAAAAACCCCCTAGCCCTCACCTCAAAAAAAAACCCCAAACAAAATAACAATAACAACAATAAAACAAACCAAAACCCCCAAAAAACATCAAAGCAAAAAAGCAAACCTGAAATAGAGAGTGACTGATATTAGGAACTGTGTTAACTAACTGGACATGTAAAAAGCATGAGTGGGTTCATCAGAATATTATACATATTGTGAAGATACTTATGGAAAAATTGACCAAAGGATTCAGTATGATCTACAGAAGTAGGTGAGTGCATAATTTCTTAGAAAGTTTTCTGTGGATTATTATGGTATTTTTCCTTTTCTTGTGTGTGTGTTTTTTTGTTTGGTTTTTTTTTTTTTTTCATTTTTGTTCAGTTTGGGGGTTTTTTTATTTGCTTTTTCCTTTGTTTTTGTTTTGACTTTTTTTTTCAGTCCCCAGTGAAGCTAAATAGTTCCAGACTTCATGTCTTTAAAATACAGTGCATACAGAAAATATACAATTTTACACTTTTACAAGTGCACTTTTACATCAAACTCTATTACCTGGAGGTACACCAAGGAGTCCGCCTGGGAATGACAGGGATCTTTTTTTTTTTCCCAGTGAAAATACTTAATGGATGCATTTGATAGCAGGAAATAGAATCCTATGAATAGAAAGAACTTATTTTATTTTAATTGAGAGTTAGCATTAAAATCAAATTGGTAAAATTTGCTGTGAATGTGGAATGTATTCTTTATGAAAGTGATTTCTCCTGGTTTATTCTTCTAAATTTTTCTAGGAAAGGAAACCGTCTTTTTTGTCAGTTTTCTAAAATTTTCTGGTTACACTACTTATAAATCTGAAAAATCTTTTTAAAGGTAGATTGCAATTGTTTTCTACCTATGGTATTTTCACCACCTACAGGAATTACTAAACTGAAATATCAGAGTTCAAGCATATTTAATCATATTTTCCTCTGCCCTCTTTGCTATTGATTAATAAAGAAATAATTAATTGATAAATATTTCAAGGCCAATTCTTCTTGATATTCTGCATATTGATTTGAAAAGAATAGTTAATAAAATTGAGTTGATTAAAAGAACACAATCTCACTCTCATTTCAACCTTGTAATATATTTTCTTTATAAAGCAACAGTTCTGCTATGTGTACATATTTTGCATAGCAGAAGGAAAACTACACAGACAATATCATCAAGTTCCAAGTGTGAATAATTTTTTTTAATGCTGTTGAATCGCCGCATCTAAGTATTGTCTGTAGCAAAATAACAAAAAAAATGTTAAAAAAATGTACATTACTGATAATCCCTTCCATATCAGAAAGGTGCTGGTGCTCCTTAAAGTTCCTTTATGGGTGTAAAATGGTCATCTGATTGCACACTGAGGACCAGATGGTTTATATGAAAATTTGAACTATTTCAGTCCTCCAGAAATGGGCAGAAACAATGCACAATTCTAGTTTACAGAGAATGAAAGGAGCAAAATGGGTCATGAACACTGCTATTAACTGCTCTGCAAAAATTTGTGTCACAAATTTGAAATAGATTACTAACTTCTTACAATATCTTTACAGATGAGGCCAGCGATCTTGAATACCCCACAGAATAACCATAAAATAAATTAACAATGAGACACTTTATTTTCCCTAGGTTCACTTAAGTAAATTAATGAAACCAGCATGACAACAAGAAGTAAATCCATTAATTTCTAAATGGAGTTATGTCTTGGTGAAC
The DNA here is from genome assembly GCF_027579445.1 of Ammospiza nelsoni. Classification (NCBI taxonomy): domain Eukaryota; kingdom Metazoa; phylum Chordata; class Aves; order Passeriformes; family Passerellidae; genus Ammospiza; species Ammospiza nelsoni. The sequence continues at coordinate 60,366,733 of NC_080669.1, forward strand.
CTGAGGTTTGAGCAATCATATTGTCAGAGGTGTCTGTTCTTCTGTTTTCACTGAGCAGTAATTTCATAATAGGACCAGGGTACACGTAAAGTATGAGGCTGCTTTTTTTTGGTACAGTTTTGGGTTTATGTACCTTGGATCAAGCATTTCTTATATTAAAATATTTTAGTATAGTTAAATACCATCTCTTGATATGTTATTCATTTTAGTTCCTGAGAATTCTGAACTAAAATTCAGCTGCAGAATTGCAATCCGTTCCTTCAAAAAAGAAAACTGCTAAAAAATCATCACATTGTATGGGGAGAAATCTTGAAGAAACTGAATTGAAAAGGTGTTTCAGAAAGAGAATGTTTCTAGAAGCTAAAATTTTATGTCACTTCATGCTGTAAAAATATCTGTTTTCAAGATGATATTGAACACATATGAGGAAAAGAGAAATTAGGTATTGGTCAAATGGCATCATTATTAATATCTGCATTTTTGCTAGAAAGATGAGAGAGGACTTGCCAGTCTTTTAAATATTTTTAAAATTTATTTTCCCAAAAGGGATTTAATTTTGTAATGATAGATCAGCTATATTACCTTAACTTTTTTTCACAACTGATATATTTGGAAGTGAATAATCACATTTCAGTATCTGGGTTTAATTTTGCAAACTGCATTTTTAAATTCACATTTTAGTTGCTGCTTTCTGATCAGATCTTTTGCTTGCTGCATACAGATTTATTTGCGGAGTTTAAAATGAAGGTTGTCATTTCAGTATTGATCGAACTTTTGTTCCCACTTCTTCCATTGCATCCTGAGTTGTGGATGGCTGAGCACTGCAGGCACTAAGGTCAAAAGGACATGCTCGAGGTCAACCCGTGCTATTTATTCAGAAGTGGAAAACCAATAGAAACATTGTAAAATGAGAGCTCTGCTCCTTTGGTTTTGCTGCAGCATGAAGAGGGGAACCTGCCTGTTTTGCCAAGTGGGAAACATGCTTTATCTGCTCTCCTTTGCTTGTGACCACAAACATTGATTTCTGTGAAGGGAAGAGACCTGGTAGTTCTAGCCGTTTCCAGAGGCAGGAAAAAGACACCTCAGAACTTCCTTTGATTTGATATACAAATTGTCTTTATTGAAAGTAACAACCAAAATTTAATATACCCGCATAGGCATTTTTGATCATTCTAGATGGAAATCCCTATTGGGCTGAATGTACCATTAACCTATAGTACTAGGGTATTTATGTTGAAGTTTGTTGTTAGATGTCTCAGAGGTCTGTAAAGATTCCTTTTTGAGAAGCCTTTCTTTCCTCTTGCCCCTCATGGTTTCTTTTTAATTCTGTCTTGTTTGCAAATGGCAAACTCTCACTCCTATCAGGAGCTTTCATTAGTCATTTGCTTGGTAAGAGCAAGCATAAGACTTTATATTCAGTGAAATCCAACTGCTCCTGCTTATGTTTAAGATAAATAATAAAGTCATTACAGTAATGGGTAGTTACTAATGTTACTAATGTAAAGGAAAAGTGGATGTAATTTGTATGGCGATGTGTTTATTCATTTGTCAATATTTACATTTTAAACTCTGCAGATTACAACTCGTTGTCCATAAAGCAGAGAAGAACACTATCTATCTACCTGTAGTTCTTGAAGTTTTGGGTAGAATCTCTCTGTGGTTGAGTGAGCCAGTTTGATAATAAATCACTCTGCACTTTCTTTAATACTTTTCCTGTGTTCTCAGGAAAGTAAGAACTGAGTGCACTGAAGAATAATTCTCTTATTTGTATGAGAGACAGAATGCCTTTTAGGAATGGAAAGGAAGGACCTTCAGTATGTCAATTCCATTAAAAGAATTTGGAAGGCAGAAAATGGCAGTTTCCCTATATAATTAGTGGCAAAATTTGGCATGACTACTAATGTAGGCTAGCACATGATTTAACACTTTGTAGAACTAAAGGCACTTGATTGTCTTGTAGAATTCATCCAGAAGACAGTTCATCCACACAAAACCCACTGGATCTGGTTTTTGTTTTCCACATACTATATATTTCGCTCAAAGTTCTCATTTATGTCTGAGAAGAGTTTATTTGTAGTGTTTTGGAAAATATTTTCTATCTATAATAATACTTATTTGTGTGTTATACAGAATATCTAGTTTATTTTATTATTAATTTTTAAAATACATTCTATATGAGAAAAAAAAATCACAGTGTAAAAGAATTGTGACAAAATTCTTTCCTATTTCGTGGACAAATGGTAGCTGGAAGGAATGTAATGGGGTTTTGTTCTTTTCCCTCTTTAGAATACCAGAGCAAGTATTCTCTTTATAAAAGACTACATTGAGAACCATAAGGGAAAGTAAATTTTCTTTTTATGCTGTTTGTGAGTACCACAGAAAACTGGTGGAGCTAACAGTTCAGAATTATAAAAATGAGGAGGAATGCATAGGAGACTAATGAGGAGTGAGTTCAGCGCTGACTCAGGACTTGAAGGAAAGATTCAACAGCCCTTGTGAGAAGAGGTAATCCCACAGTGCTGGTGTGATAGGTAACATGGAAGGAGATTCTCCACATCTCTCTCAGGGGTGCCTCAAACTGCCGGCAAAACTCCCTGTTTTGAAATGAGTTTTGCTTTGTTTGGCCAGCACCAGATACCAAGGAATGCTGCAGTGGGCCCTGCCTTTGCCCTGGTTCCGTGCAGGTGGAGTTTGCTGTGGTGTAGAAGGTGGCTGTAATTTATAAAGTGATGAAATCTTGTCATGGCCATCGAAAGGAATGCAAGTCACGTGTCAGAACCAAGTGGGACTGGAAGGCCATGACTTCCAGCATTTCTTCAGTGTTTGTTCCCATGGAGGAATCCTCAGATCCTCGTTCCCTGTGGTTCCTGTGGCTGTGGGAAGTGAGAAAGAGTGCAATGGAGCTTGTTGCAGCCTGACACTTCCAAGCTGTATCACACAGAGCCCAGACCTCCTACACAGGGGTCCTTTCAAGTGTGCTTCAGGCTGACAGCAATCTTTTGTCTGTGTGGTTGGTTTGTTTATTTAATATGCCAGAACGAAAGAAAGCTGAGTGTCAGACTCTCATAATTCTCGTTGTCATACCATGACAGTTAAGGGGTGGGTGATATGTATTGGGGTGCCTTGGAGGGGACAAGACAGCAGATAATCCTGAAACCTGTGCCTGGATCTCCCTTCAGAGCAAATTAGGACATCTGAGGAGGGACCACAGGAGAGAGGTAGCTTAAGTTCAGTAGAGGTGATCAGGAGAAAAAGTTCCTGGGGAAATGAAGGAGAGTTGCAAATGGACAGAATAGTCTTGCAACAAACAAACTTTTTTGTATTGCCATTTGCTTTCTGAAGGAAGGGAAGAAAGCCACAAGAATTTGTAGAGGAACCTTTTGATGAGGTGTGTGAATGTCCTGACCTCACCTGCCCTCAGCTTTTTAGGTTTAATTTCCATTTGCTGCTTTGGGTAGGGGAGGAGGAACTGGAGGGAGGAGGGAAAGGGGAAGGAGGAGGAAAAACATTAAAAATGTTTTTTTAATACCATTTTCGGGACTAAAGCCCTTTTGTTGAAAAGATCAAATATTTTCCCCCTACTTAGAAGCGATGTCAGATTCTTCAGCTGTATTCTTCACTTTATTATTTTTTTACTTTCTAAAAGTCTCATCTTTTCTTTTTGTGTACAGAACATAAGTTGGCTGAACACTTCAGTTCTCTTTTCAGTGTGTGCATCCTTCTTCTGGAACAGCAAATTCTAAAGCTGTGGGAAACAAAAGTTTCTGGTATCCTTCAAAGGGTATCTACCACATTTATTCTTATCCTTTTGTTCTTAACAAATGCCTTAATGTAGACAAATTATAATGCCTTTAAAATCACCTCTGACTGAACCATCTTTCTCCAAAAATGGGGAGTGTTCTGGAGCTCTCTCAGTGTTCCAGGTTGGGATGGATGAGATTTACTAAGAAAATATTCTTGGCCTTGAGGTTCCTTTATCTGTGTCATCAGTGCCTCAAAGCAGTTCTTGCAAAAGCCAATTTTCTTTCTTCGACCACCATTTAGTAATAATGTTTCTTTTTCTTTTCCTGTGAAAGCAATAATGAGTTACCACTGTCCTTCCTGGATTGGAGAATACTTGAAATTTTGTACCTGGTTTTAATTTCACTGTTGATGACGTGTTTTGAAGTGCTTTGGCACCAATTTCAACAGGAGCCAAATTGAACCCAATTTTTCTGTGAGCAGGTTCAATTAATAAATGAAAATTTATTTGAAAGAAAGAGTGTAATTTCTTGGATGAAGGTGACAGATGTTATTAACATAAAATAAACATGAAAAATTTCTACCTTTTTAACAGAAGTCAAATCTTTTTCTTAATCATCCTTGGCATTTCACAGGTATTCAGCTCTTTTATCTGTTTAGAGCATGAAAGCCATGTTTGATATTTCCATGTCTGTATCTTTATTCTTTTGTTTCTTTTTTCCTGGAAAAAATCTTCTACAGAACCAGGTTTCATGAACTGTCTCCTGAAATCTTTGTTTAAAGGAAAACTGCAATGCTTACCATGTTTGTTTATGATGTCTGCTGCTTTGGGAACAGGTGAACAGAAGTCAGAACAAATGATCAGAAAAAATACTAGGTTTAGTTTTGGTATTATGTGTGTGTTTGTCTCCAACAGAAATTGGAGGGGCCTTAGCTAAATGAAGTTGTTTGGGGAGAGGAATCTATAAAATGTCCAAAACAAGATAGTTCTAAGTACTGTTGCTGTTTTAAATCTTTCTTTGTAGTGTTTGTAGTTTTGTGAAAGCTGAAATTTTTTCCTGTGGCATGGAAAAACTCCAGAAGCAGGCAGAAGTCCTGCAGGAGAGCTTGACTCCAGCTTGATGTATTTTGTTGAGAGGAAGGTTTGATTGGGAGGGAGTTAAACCACTTCCACTGAGTTGGCTGAAAATGAATCAAACCCAGTTTTTTGTTTTAGGTAAATTTTCTTTTTCCTGATGCTTAGTCTGTATCTCAGATCATGACACTTTCAATGATCTTGATATTAATTAATTAACTAATTAATTAGTTTATTTATGCTAATTTTTGGTTTTGTTCATGAGTTTTAGAAAGATCAGGGTAGAAGATTTGCAGTAGATTTGCAGTAGGGCAGCACACAGAAATATTTCTGCTGCTGTGTGTGACATACACACAAAGTGTGCTTATAGAACCCTCCCTTTGAGACATTTACTTGGAACTTTTCGTAGACAAATAGTGCCCACAAAGAAACTCAAAAATTGAAAGGTGATTTTTTCTTTAGTATTAGTTAATCCTGCTGTGTGTCTTACCTTGAAGAGAATTCAAACCAGAGAGATTTTTATGTGCCTGCTGTACTAAGGTATAAGGCATTCACTTGAAAAGTTACAAAAGTACAAGTCAGTGTTCATTACAGCGTTCACTTCTCTGAAAGTTACATAAATGTGTGCACTGCCCATCTCCATGCCCAGGTTGAGGTGATTACACTCTGTATCTAATCCACCAGTGCATTCACGCAATTCTATTGAAAGTGGCAGAGTTTCTTTCCCTACTGTGGATTAAAGGCTCTTCATCTTAATATGCATTTTTTCCTACCTAATCTAACCACATAGAGCAGATGGACTTGGTATTATTATCTATAAGATGAAGAGCATCTAACACAATGCTGCTTATTATCTTGTTTTTCAAGCTTGCTGTGATTCATATTCCTTTTCTTGCATACAGAAGGAATATGGGATAAGAAAAATCACTTGAACTGAAGAAATTGCAGTGTAATTGAATTTTGATTTCTGAGTGTACAGAAAATGAAGCGAAGTAATGTACTTGAGCAGCAAATTACAGGAGGTAGGACAGTGTACAGTGCCTTTAAGAAGCAGGTGTTTGCTGGGGAGTTCACTGTGCATACAGATGTACTCACATTTTGAAGTTGGTTAGGAACAGTTACAGGGAAGAGGAAACCTGATTGGCCTAACACAGGCTTTTTCTATTCAGTACAGGCTTGAAAAAAAGGGGGAAATATATTAATGTAGGGAAAAGCTGGGTTTTGTTTGCTCTTTAAAGTCTGAAGCAGGGGAGAACCTGAAGTGTGATTTAAAGGAAATTGCAGTAGTGGTTGTTGTAAGTACACAGAGAGGAAGCCTTGCATAATTTTCAGTCTGAAAGGAAGAACTGAACATTTAATTAAACAATGCCTTTGACTCAATTAGTTGATACTCCAGTGTTCTTAGTACATATAATTTTAGGTTATTTTTCAAGTGTACAGCTGTTTCCTACTGCATAACATGTGGGAGGGAGGTACACTGTGGTTCCAGAAGCAGAGGGAATGGAAGAAGATTTCTAGGCCCTAAAATTTTAACCATCTCTAACTCAAAGCTGCAAAGGTAGCGCATCTGACGAAAGCCTAACTGGTAATTTCACAGTGAGTATTGACCTTATCAAAGTCTACCCAAAACCTATTGAACCCCTTTGATCATCCCATCACTCCTGCCAGACTGCTGAGCCCCGAAACCTCAAGTGTTTCTCTGCATGCAGAAATGGTATTTGACTAACTGGATCTGCTTTCATAGGGAAAATAAAATACAGTCCACCTGTAGTCTGAGTATGCATTGTGATAGTGCTCATGTAACATAAGTTACTTCCTTGTGGGCAGAGGAATATGTTGGACAATGTCAAAACACCTTGAAACGTATTTATATATATAATTACATTAAAAATTAGCAGAAGCAGTGTTTGGGTGAAATAACAGACTTATTGAACCACGTCATAACAGATGATTGTTGTGATTTTTTTTCCTTGATCTACCTCATTTAGATAGAAGGCTGGATCTGCTTAGAAGAACACATTATTTTAAACAGGGATTTGTTTTGGATTTTGGCTCTTGTTTCAGGGGGGAATCATATCCTCCAATGACACTTGTTTAAGCCAAAATAAGTCAAGTCAGTTGTTGGAGTTTAGTCATCTCACACATGTTCTGCTACAAAAGGAGGAAAGAATACTCTCCTGTCTTGAATTATCTCAAATTTCATTTAAGCAATAGTTTATCAATGCAAATAAAGTGCATATCAAACAGAAGAAAATTATGCATAATAAAATGAAGAAATTGGAAAGATCTGACCTTGGTGAGGAAGAGCCTGCCAGTTTCAGTGGGAATTCTCATATGTCACATAATCATAGGCAGCATTGCAATTGTACACAGAGGACACAGGCATTGGAACTTATTTTCAGAACTATTTAGGTGCTTGCATAAGAGTCTTTCAAAAGTCCTTTTTAAAGATTGTACTGGGCACTCAGGCAAATCTGAAAACCTCTCAGGACTGAATTAATGGTTACAGAGTAAATATCAGGAGCACAGTGTCACTTAAATCAAGATACCTGCTGTATGAGAGCTTGACCCAGAAGCTGAGACTGGGGAGCAGCATCTCAGCTGTGTGAGCTGGCATTTTCTTACTCAATGCTAGAAACAGAAGATAGAGAATTTTATGCTGTTGAGGCTGTGGACTTAACAGATTTAAGAAACAGCTGCTTCTGAGACAAATGTTTGCCCCATTTGTTCACACAGAAGAATTGCTTCAGAAGGAAGGTCTGGCTGTCATAGGGTTGTTTAGGTGGTGACATTGAGCTGAAAGTTCTGTGATTCAGATCAGTGTGTTACCCTATCTGAAATTCAGTTCTCCAGAGGGATTACAATATCTAAGTATTTTACTTGTGTGTAATATTTGCAGGCTCTGCTGATTCTTACAAGTTTCTATGGAAAGGTTTGGACATGTGATCAAACTGGTAAGTGTTCAGTCTGGTAGCTGTCCATATGCATGAATAGCAAATATTTAGTAATGCAGTTTATTTTAGATTGCACTAAGAGGATTTAGTTGCATTACCTTTTATTTGCTGTTGGTTAAGAGCCTTCACTCAGGGTGGTTGTGGTGGTTCAGCTTTCATATCTTGAAGGGCTCTGATTTCTCTGGGAGGTTCAAGTCTGCAATGCTTCAGTCTGATTCTTACAGTAGATTTCACTTTGGTGTTTTTGTAAATGCAAAGTCTTGAATTTCTTTCTTGCTTTCATTTGAAATAAACTTTCTGTTGTCATGGTTGCAGAGAGCAGCTTAAAAGCATGAACCCTGCTGACTCCTAAAACCAGTAAGCCTGCATATTTCTGTGAGGAAGCTTGGAATTAAAGCAAGTGCTATGATTTTTTTTCCCCTCTTGAAGGCAAAGTCATCATTTCTCAATGGCCAGGATTGCCTCTGTGGAACAGCAGGGACAGGAGGGAATCAGATGAGGAGGATATATAGTCAATGTATAATGAATGACATTACATGAGGGCACGATCACAATTATGTGGCTCATTCTTTACAGGTTCTTTTAGTGTGATCTGTTTTTGAAAACCCCAACTAAAGGAGCCTCCCGGAGCTCAGCTGCAGCCCTTTGTTATTCTTGTAGTAGAAAGCTTTCCCTGACGTCTCGACAGGGTCACGTTTGTTTTCAGTTAATCTACTTTCATGTTTTTCTGACTTCTGTGGGTCTGTGCACAGAGTACATTTGGTCCTTAACCTTTTTCCACATGCTTTTTTATAGAACATTATGAGACTTGTTGCTAGGAGATGCTGGAAGCTTTGAGTTTGAGCAGAGGCAGACACCCAGGCAATTGTCTGACAGCCAGGGTGGAGGAGGTTACCTGAGTATGGAGCATTAAATTGGGTGCCAACCTCTTCCACCACCATCTCTCCTAATCATGTACCTAAGGAAAATATCTGGATTTGGGTTTGTTTTACCTTAGATGCCTTCTCTCACCCTCAGTGTTTCTGAGTACCCCCAGAAACCTTAATCTTTGTTCCTGTAGTATGTCCTCACTGTTTTGCAGTTTCCTCTTGCCTTTCTTGAATAGTTCTTCTTGATCTGTTGTTTCCTTGCTGGGAGCATTGGTCTGCTGGCCAAAGACTAGAGATGGCATGTGAATGAGCAGAGTATAGTTCTTTTTCTACCCAGCACTTGGGACAATCTGGGCTTCATATCTCTGCACTTAAAAAAGTGGGAATGGGAAAATGTTTCTTTTGTTTGTTTGGCTGGTTCACTATTTTGGCTTTATGTTTTGGGAGTCAGGGATTAGTAATTGTATCTTTTACAATCCATGCCACATGGAACTACAGTATTTTAGCATCCCTTTTTGTGTCTCATCTCTAAATCATGGTGACAGTAATAAAGCAGGAGGGGCAAGTGGCATGAGGGGAAATAAGCACTGCAGTATGAAACATATATTTTAATTACAATTGATCTTATCAGATATAGATCCTTCTTCCACATACAAGTTGTCATACACTTCTTTGTTAGAAGATCTAAGAGGGCCCTGAAGATTGGAAATGTGTTGAAGCAAATATCTGGCATTTTTTTTTAACTAAAAGAGAAAGAGTTGACTTAATACAAACCCACAAAAAACAGAAGCCGAGCAAAAAGTATGCAAACAAGCCTCACCCACCATCTGTGCCAACTTCCTGGCCCTTCTCCCCTTAAAAAAAGCCTACAGCTTTGGACAGATTTTTCTCTCCAGAATTAATTTTAAAATTTAAGTTTGCTGGCTTATGCATCCAATATTTATCATTTCCACTACACTGTTGCATCCAGTGTCCCTTCCCATTTTAAAATGCTTATGCATTTACTTTCCAGGGGTAAACCCCATGATTTTAGAAAGATTTTAGGAAGTTCATGATTTTTAGAAAACTCATGGTTTTTAGAAGATTCCTCTGCTTCCAGGCATCTAGCAACAGGACAAGAGAACATAGCCTGAAGCTGTCCCAACGTTGGATCTCAGGCAGAATTTCTTCATGGAAACATTGTTCAAGCATTGGAGTGGGCTGCCCAGGGATGTAGTGGAGTCCCCATCCCTGGAGGTGTTCAAGAAATGACTGGACAGGGCTCTACATGGTACGATCTAGATTGGTCAGAGTTTGGACTCGATAATCTTGGAGATCTTTTGCAACCTAAAAGATTCAGTGATTTCAGGAATTTCCTTCAAGTGAAGTCATCACTATTTGTGTTCTGGTCTCAGGCTCTGAAGAAGCCATTTCTAATGGCTTCCTATTAGATCAGTTCTGACCTTTCGTGTTTACTCTGGGGTCTTTGTGCTCGTGCTGTCGTTCTGACAGTGAGGAATTAGACTGAAACTGGAAATTACATTAACCATTAACCACCTTTCTCACCGACTGCTATGCAGGCAGCAAAATCACAGAAACAGAAAAAGTACATTGAATCAATATTTTCCACTGTTGCTAGGTTCAGTTTTACTGAAGACCTGTAGAACTTTACTGTAGCAGTTGATGTTTGTTTCCAGTTTGGCCCTTGGCTTGCTGAGATTCATTGAGTCAGAACCAGCCTGTTTTGAGTTACACACCTGATGCACTCTCTGGGCTGGGGGAGTGGGATAGCAGCACTGGTAGTATTGCACTTGAATTTTTAACTCTAGCACCTTTTTTTAAGATGCAGGAATCCCAAGTGCAGTAGAAATAGGAATGACACAGCAGAGAAGATGTTCCTTCCCATTCAGGCTTCTTCCAGCCTAGAATTGTTGGTAGTTGTAAGCCTGGCTGTGGAGACAGGTAGGATAGAGATAGGCTAAGCAGACCTTTGTAAAACTCTAATTGCTCAACAAAATTAAGAGGAAACATGTCTTTGATGAAAAGAGCGCTTCTTGAAGTTTATCCTGATTACAGCTGCGTGTTTCTCCTCTCCTGACTTGTCCCAGCCCTCTGTAAGGTAGCCTGAGGTCTACTTTAATTTACTCCAGTTGGCAGTGGTCCCTGAGGAGCTGTGTGCCACAGGAACACAGGAACAGGGCAGGTCCCAGCCACTCCCTTTCCCACCCTGCCAAGGTGCTGTGGGCAGGAGGGTGTGGGAGCTGGATCTCTTGGATCGAAGCCCACCAGCTTCCTTCCAAGTGAGGAGCCCCCAGTGGGGAATTGCTGAGACTTTCCTGTTGAGGCTGTGCAGAGAAGGAATGAACCTGTTGTCTTCCTTCAAACGCTCCCTCATGCCCACAGTGAGGAGTTTGAATGCTGCAATGCCATGCCCTGTAATTGGAAAGACAGGCACAAGGACTTGTGGCTAAAGTCAGTGGGTTTTATCAAGGACCTTCTCTGAAGGCTCTCTCAGAGCAACTCTGCAGTTTGTTAGTCAGAGATATGAATGTCTCTGCATCTTTTGCAAAAGTGTTACTTGGATGAGCAAAACAGGAATATTTAAAAGGAAATTTAGTTGCCCTAATTAATTTACAAAAGATAAGTTTATTTTTCATCTTGCTGGAAAGAGTTTTATCATCCTGTTTCACTGAACAGTGTGTATGAATAGTAAATGCAATAAATAATTACAGAGTGCAGTGTAACATGATAAACTGAGGTCACAATTCATTCAACCTGTTAATTTTTTCTTTTCCCACTCTTCTGCATCAGAAATACTTTAATAATTGCTTTTAAATCTACACTTCTTGCCTCACTCCCTTAATATATGCCATGTTTGGGGAGTTGTTATTAAAAATGTTTGTGCTGATGTGTAGGAATTGATTCCTTGTCCACAGTAGAGCTGCTGTTTCTTTAAATAAAAATAAAAAGGCACATCCATGGATTATATGCCATCACCAGTACATTTTCAGTGTTACTTGCCTGCTTCATGCATTTATTTAACTTTACGATTTATAGCCAGGCTCAGTATTGACTTTCATCTACTTTGATGGCAGATTTAATGCAACCACACATGCATTAGGAATTGGGATGTCATTGCAAGGGTTTACAAATCAAAAGTGTTGCTGCAATGCATTGTACCTGTGCTAAGAGCACTGGTTTTTATTGCATCGGGAATTATTCTCTGCAGCCTTCTGAATAGGCTTATCATCCATCATAGAAGATCCTAAAATGTGTAATATTGTTTTGTCATAATGTTGTCAGATAACAGAAAAAAATATGATTATTTTCTTTTTCCCATATTAACCTTTAACTTCACCTTCGTGTTGCAGTAGGCTGTTATCAATAAGAGCAAGTTTCACTTTAAAGTTCAGCAGACAAATTAGTTACAAAAAAAAAATCATTATCTCTCTGGTTTGTAGAACCTGAGTAGGTTTGAGATTATAGTGAACAAGATTAATTTGCATAGCTGGATATCTAAAACGTTGAGTAAATATTGACTGTGAAAATGAATTTTCAGGGTTTTTAAGCATCTGGATATGTTCTGTGCAAATCACCTGCATAGTTTTGTAACTATTTTATTTTACTGAGTAGTTACTGAAAAGATTAGCCTTAAATAGACTAAAAAAAAAGAAAACAAACACACAGTGTAAAAATGCCTTTAAAAAATGTATATCCTTTATATAGAAGAGTATACAGTACATAAAAAGTATAAATGTAATTTATGCTGGGATCTCTCTATCGGTCTACCTAAAAAAGTAATTAAAAGACCAGACTCTTTTTCCAGGAGAGTGGTGGCTGAAAAGTACAAGTGTGCTGAAGAACTGCTGAGCTGCCATTCCTAAAAGTTTGCAAGAGGGCTTTGAACCTGTTGTGAAAGAGCAGAAGGTGCTCAGAATTTTTGTGAGTTGGTTGCAATGGGAAGAAATTTGTGTTGTCCATGTGATGTACACTATCAGTCACCTTTGCTGGTAAATTCAAGGAATTGTAATTGGATCTTTATACAGACAGCTCATTTAAATCTCACATTTTCCACTGATTTCAAAAGACTAAAGGTCAACTTTTATCACTTTCTCCTCTGTTGAAAAAGACCTTGACAAGGGCCTGGAAAAAACGTGTGTGTGTGTGCAATTTTCTCAAGATATTAAGATAATTTAAAAAACAACAAAAATGTTCTAGTAGAACAGGAATTGGTGGTAAAAATTTCAAACCACTGGCGTTCAGTGGAATCTTTTCATTTTAGAGGAGATTTTGCACACACACATCTCATAATATTTGCTTCATGTCTCAATAACTTTTGTCATGAAAACTAATTTACCATGTAAATACAGTATTAACATAAGCCACCACAATTTATTATATTATCTGATCATGTGAACACACATTTTTAGCCTATCTTTTAAAATCCTAAAAGTAGTGTATTTTTCAGATTTCTGGGTATATTTTCCTGAAAATGTAAGGGAGGTACTTTTAGGTATGGTTTCCTGGTGGCTTGTTTCCTATTTCACATGGCTTTGTAGATTTCCTTGGCTCTTCATTAAACTTATGGAGTTTGAAAATGTTCCAGGAAGTTTTGCCTGAACATGGGGAAGAACTTCTTCACTGTGCAGTGACTGAACACTGAACAGACTGCCCAGAGAGGCTGTGGGTTCTCCCTCACTGGGGATATTCCAGAACCTGGGCACAACCCTGGGATGACCCTGCTTGAAGAGAGCAGCTTGACCAGATGACCCCATTGTGTCTCCTTCCAACCTCACCCTTCTGTGATTCTGTGATTCCAGCTGTGCATTGTTGATGTTGATCTGCATGTCCAGGGGTTTCTGCCTGTGGTATGGGACAGAAAATGTACCAGGGAAATCAGGTCAGTGGAGACAGAGTTAATTGTCCCAGTGACACTATAGCAGGGAGTAGCAAATCTCCTATAGCAAAGAGCTCTTTTCATTTTGGTTTCCTGAAGGATGTTTGCATTGTCTGAGTCGGGCAGGTGTGTTTTTGTGCTTTGTTTGTGTATGGTGCTGTCCTGAGCTGAAGTGAGGCCAGAGTAGAAATCCTTTGGATACAACCTGAATATTCCCAAAGTTTTCACTAGTACTGTGTTTAGAAGAGGGTTTATAGCTGTTGTCTGGACTTTTAAGTAGTTTGTGGGCTTCTGAAGAAAATAGCAGAATTACAGTTCTGGTTCGTGACAGGTTTTGTGGAGCATCACTGTGGAAATAATCTGTCTTGACACAACTGTGGGGTGCCAGTCATGGTTTCATAAAGCCAGGTATGCTTCTCACAGTGCCACAAACTCAACAGAATTAGCCAATTTTTAGAAATGAATAAACAACAGCATGTCTGGGTCTATTTCAAAGAATTTTGGAGATTATGTGTGGTTACCAGCATGTAAGTAACTTTCTGGCAGAGCAATTAAATGTTTTCCTTTATCCCTACTTCGGCCAACTGGGGCTGCTGAAAAGCCTCTGTTTCTAGTTCATTTCTCACAAATTACTCTGCCCTGTATTCTGTTTGTGAAACACTGAGACATCTTATCCTTTCACCTGTGCAACAGCCTTGGAGTAGGCAGGGACTGCAGAAGACATGGGATTTTTTGTCTTGTAGGTGATACATAGCATGATGGAAATATAAAGCAAATCTAGATTGTGTTCTGTATACTTCACCTGCCTGGGAGTGTTCTGTAATTAGCCTTTCACACAGTACCCAAGGGGAGGTAAAAATCACGTTTTAAAACCAGATATGGATAAATCTGCACAATAAATTGATGCCTGACAGGCAATTCTTTGAGCATTTTAGCAGCACACTTTGATTGCCTTTTGGTTCCTATTTCATCCTTGCTCTCTTTTTACCTTTTCCCTTTTATTCTGTTTTTATGAGTTGTTTTGAGTGTAGGGCTTTTTTTGTCCTCTTTCTGTGGTTGCTTGTATGGGCTTGTTAGGCAGGCTCTTTCTCATCTCGTCGTGCATGATCAGGTGATGATTCTGCAGAAGCAGCAGCTCACAACTGGAGTCTCAAAAGGGGTGAGAGTGGGTGGATGGGGCAAGGGGGACATGCAAAGCTCATGTGCTGCTCCCTGAAGGCAGATGTTTGTGCTGCCCTCCCTGTTAGGCAGGAGAAGGTGTTTGTTTCTTTCACAGAGGGCACAGTGTTTGGAGTGCGAGAAAGAAAGGAGCTGTGCTCTCTCCTTCTGTTTCTGCTCTTGTACTCTGCCTCCATTTAATGCATTTTTGGCTGTCTTCTGCTTCCTAGCTGGGGCTCCTGGGACATCTTTCCAGTTGCTACCTATCTTCTTTCTTTTATGCAGGAAAAAAAGGATTACTTTAAGAAAACAGACTGTAGGGTTGATTTTTTTTTCTTTTTGTGTCTCTACTGTGTTGAAAGCAGGTATTTACTGCTGTATCTTATGTTGCTTATCAGTACATGAAGCCTAATGCACAATTGCTTTCAGTACAGCTTAGGGATGTTTTGGTCTCAGACACATGGCTTTGAAGCAAGAGCTCATTTTCTCTCTCACTCAGCCAGAGAGATCCAGAAGAAGGGTATTCTTCATCTGAGTACTTTCAAAATTTGAAAGCAAATTTAGATCTGAGGTCTGTTGATGAAGCCACCCCCACTAATGAATCGAAATAGTTTTCGTACAGTTGGTTTCCATCCAGTTTTAAACAAAATCCATTCTCCTCCTGGCAGTTCTTTCTTCTCTTCACTTCTTTTTGAAAGGAAGTGTGAGAACCCAGAACATCCCTCTGGCTGTCCAGGATGGCCAAGGCCCCTGCCAGGGGGTTCAGAAGCCCTGGCATGGAGCTCAAAACACCTGTGGCCTTGATTATGACCCGTGGAGCTAATTACCAGCCTTATATGAAGATCATCAAGCCACAACAGTTTAGGTAGAATAATAGTGAAGTTATCACGAGGTGGAAAAGTAGATTTTAGGGTTTTTGGTATGGGGGTTCAGGAGGCAAGATGGAGGGATCTGTGCGTGTCCAGCCTTTCTCCTTTGTCTTCTCGGCCTCCATCTTCTGCTGTGATGTTGGCACTTTTAGATTGGTTTAGACTAGAAGCTCACTGTCTAACATAGCTGATAGGTAGTAGAAAGTAATTGTAAACATTGTACACGTAGTTTTTAGTATAAAGACGTAACACTGCCCCAGGGGCAGGCAGTGTGCCTGGAACTATCCTGCTGGATGCATCTTGGCAGGGCAGGAGAAAATTTTTATAGATGCAATAAACAGCCTTGAGACCAAGAACTGAAGATCTCCAACTCATTCTTCAAGCCCCTGGGCTGGGAAAAGAGACTTTTAACAATCTTGGGGTCACAGTGATCCAGAAAGACCCTCAGAAGGAAGAACTAAAATGCAGTTTTTAAGTACCCATTATCTATTTCTGGTCTAGATCACATCAGTTGTGACAAGTTAAGTTGCATGTGTGGCTTGCATAGGGAAGTCAAAGTGTGACAATGTAGATCTCAGAGTGCTTTATGTATGACTTACAAAAGTTACCACAAACAAGGAATTTTTGGTTTCAGGTCGGACAGAGGTAAATAAATGTGAATGGAATACAGACACTAAAACTCGTCAGAGAGGATAAAGTATAAGAATATCAGCTCAGAAATTGATCCTGTTTATTTAATCTAAATAATTCAGTAATTCTTTTCATTCTTTAAAAAGCAGCATCTATAAGAAGAAAAGGCAGTGCCTTTTATGGCAGATTGTGCCAATTGAAGTAGAACCCACCCATCATCTGTGAAGGAAAAGGACTTTGTTTCTGCTTTAAGTGCTAATTTCAATGCAGCTTCAAATTTGGAGCAATCATTATGTAAAACTGCCCATACTTTAGCTCATTTTTACTGTCTTATACAGTTTCATAAACCTGCAGAGACAGATATTACAGAGCAGCCTGTCTGGCAAATGCACAGCAAGAAAGCTAAGTGCTTAAAAATTGGCATTCATCTTCTTTTTGACAAAATACATTAGAATATTCCTTTATACCTGAAATGAAATTACTGCTTTCTTGAGCTGCTGTCATGTTTGTGCTATTATTTTTGCCATTCACTTAATGAATCACAGAGCTTCAGTATTGTTATTGACATAGTGATTGTAGTTGAATATAGAAATAATTTTTCCAACCCTTTCACATTGTACTTGCTTTTTGAGACCACTTTTTATCCATCAGTGTTTGAATCCAGAACTGTTTTCTTGCTGTAAACAAAAAGACTAATGAAGGGATGTATCTTCTTGGAAATAGGGAATTGCATCTGGTATTGAAGTGACAGAGGGGGAAAAAGGGTCCTATTGTATTTACTGAATAATCACCCCTACTTTGTCTGATATTATGCAATATACCTGTAAGATAAAACCTAACAGATGTTTTATGTTTCATGTAAAATTTAGCTTAAGCTTTCTCAGGAGAGAACCATGGAGGTTTCTGTAAGTTCGGCTGCTGCCTGATACAATGAGAAAATCTGGGTACCACCAGAGGCGGTACTTTAATTTATGGGGAGTTTTACCAGCCAATAGTGTCTTTTCACCCTTCTGGACAGAAAAAGAAAAACAACAAAAAAAAAAGAAATTAACTGCTCCACCACAGGAGTCTTTGGCTTCAGAATTGCGCTGCCCTGAGCCATCCCCCTCCAGCATGATAATTTGAATCCTTAGCATGGCTATTCCTAAAGGAGGATTATGGAGAACTTCAATGGCAGTAAGCCCTTCTGCTGGCAGTGCTCTGAACTGGAAACACGAACATGTGAGTCAAGTGTCCAGGCTTTGAAATATACATTCTTCTGACGTGTTTGGAGACAGCCCCACATCCTCCACTGCAGCTGTGATTGGTCACTGCAGTGGATGTTTAATATTGGCGATATCCTGTTAACAGTCCTGACCCAGAAATCATTCTCTTCTTCCTTAGCTGGTGAAAATTTAGGTATATGCAGTATTGCCTCTCCAGAAATTTGTGCTTTTGTGAATTTAAAAAGGCAATGATGAGAATGTAAAGTTTAAAATTGTTACTGTTCCTGTATCACCTGTTAGGTTGTTTGACGTGTTATTTTTGTTATTGTCACTGTTATTTTTTTTTAATATTTATTGTGAAATTGTGCAGATATCTTTTATTCATTTCAGCTTTCTCTGCCTTTTGCTCTTAAACTCTTGCCTTTTGCCCTCTATCAGAGGCCTTCCTTGTGTTGATACTGGGAGGCACAGAACAAATCACCTTTAATCTCTTTCTAATACACTGAATATTTCAACATTGTTTGACATCTCCCAAATGGCAAGATTTCCAGAATTTATCCATTTGTTTTTTAAAAATCCCCATCTGAATGAGTTTTAATTCTTGAAGTGTAGAATCAGAAGAGAATTAGTTACATTTCTTCAATTATATTAAAGTATTGCCACCTTCCTACAGAAATAGGAACTGAAGTTCCTGGGGTTGTTGTATTCTCTCCCTGCCCTTGCTTAATAACTGCATCACTGTGATCTCAGGTTCACTTGCTTATTCCCAGTGATGCCCAAATTCCATTCAGAGCTGCGGCTTGTCAGTACACAAATCTTACTTCTTAAAATTGGTGTATTTCCTTGCCATAGATGAACTCACCCTTTGCAGTTGTTAGAATGCATGTTTTCAGAGCTTGTCTTACCAAGAGGTTCAGGTGATTTTCACCAATAACTGGCTTTTCTCATTACTTGTCACTTTAGTGATTTCTGGAATGTCTAAAAATTGGAATGTCTACAAATGTCTACAAATTTCTAGGGGAATCTTATATTGCAGGTCATAGAAAAACTGTTGCAAAGCCCTCCTTTGAACTTGGAAGACAGTACTCTACTAAAAATTATACTTTAGGGATGTATAATTCACAACATTTAATTTAATTAATAGTTTATTGGTAATTTTTTTTTATAGTATAACTTTTAAACATTATTTAGGGTAGATTTACTTATAACTGCCAGACATCTCCAGTAAAGTGTTGCTGTTATAGCAGGCTCCAAAATTTGAACATGTGTATGGGAAAAACAGACCCCTGCCATAATACACATTTATTTTACACAAAGAAAATTGTTAATTTTATTTTTTTTTTCTGACTGTGGTTAATTATTTTGGGGAAGGAAATTTTACATATGATATTTCTGGTGCTGTAGCTGAAATGTTATGAAACCTATAAACAGTGCTTTCCACCCTCCCACCCTCCAGAATAAGATCATTATGGAACACTGTAATCAGGCTCTCAAAGGCTCATTCTGCAGTCTATTTACACAATCACATTGTGTTTTCATGGCAAGGCTTTTGTGGTGGGGTCTGCAGGGGTGGCCTCTGTAAGGGGAAGCGGGGAGAAGAGGAAGGGATGGAGCAGCAGCGAGGGGCAGTCGTGGGTTGAGCACAAGCCCTGCTGCCCAGGCCTCTGCACTGCTTGGGGAGGGGACACAGGACTCAGAAACGAAGTGAAATTGAGCCTGGCAAGAAGAAATGGAAAGCATTTTAAGTTTGCTGCTGTTTCTCACCATCCTTCTTGTAATTGTCAGGAAATTAAATCACCTTTCCCCAAGCTGAGTCTGTATTGCCTGTGACAGTAACTGATGAAGCAATTTCTCTGTGTGTATCTTGACCCATGAGCTTTTAATCTTGTTTTCTGGCTTTGTCCAGCTGAGGTAGGGAAGTGAGGGAGTAACTGGGTGGGCATCTGGAAGCCAGCCAGGTCTACTCACTATAACAATAAAGATTTTGGACACAAAATGGTCCAAAATCTTTAGCAGCCTGGTTTCCTTGAATTAGAACAAGAATACATTATTGTAAAGGGTTATGATAATGTTGCTCATATTCATGAAGAAGGGTATTGAATAAATTGAAATACTAAGAAAATACTAAGTTATACATGTGCTTGGCAATAGTCATGATGGATGATTACTCTCCCACTCCTGTTGTAGCACTGAGTTGATACATTCAGTTTTATTCTACACTTACTGTAGTTCAAAAATTTTTAGCTGTATTTTAAAAGGTACTAGTTACAAAAGCTATTTATGCTTGTTTTAGTCATCCTTTGTTTTGTTTAGTGGCTTTTAATGCTTTTTCAAATACAATTCCTTTTCTGGCTGTAGAAGGAGTAGATTTTTGACACTATTGATAATTTAATTGGTTTTGGGTTTTATAAGACATTTTAGCCTTGGTGTAAAACACCTACTCTTTCATGGTTTTTACTACGGGTGCATATGAATATTATTCTTCCCATAATGAAAATGGAAAAAATAAAAGAAGAAAGGAGGAAAAAGTGCCAATATGAATGGAAGATCTTTGTAATTGTTTCTTACTGCAAGCTCCAGTTTTTAAACAGTATATGAGAAAGTAATGTTGATCATGAATTTCTAATAGTTTGTTTTGGTATGTGATCAACATGAAAGTTCCACAATTAAATTGCATATGTTCAGATATGTTCTGCTCTAAAAATTGTACTAATAATTTATAGTGAAAAAGACTATTTTCATTATTATTGTGTGTATAGAGAAGAGCAGGAGGAGAACATCTCCAGGTCTCTCCAAGGGGTTTGATAAACATGCAATTGTGAACTTGTTTCTTGGCCCACATAACAGTATGTTTTATTTTTGTATTTTCTTTAATATCGTGTATGTTGTGTCTCGGGTTGGAGATTTTCTGTTTAAGTGCCCTCCTTGTGTGGGTTAGCAGAAGGAGGTGTGGTATTGTGGCTTTGTTTTCATTCTTCACTGTGAAGACTTTCTTTCTGTTTACATTATTGTTGTGCAGTTTGAAGGCCAGCAAATTTGGAATCACACTGGCTTTTACATAATGTTTACTAATTTCTCCAAGAAACTGAAAGTTTTTAATTGAAAAACACATTACTGGGTCCTGGAACCACCAGTGGTCGTGGTTTTTGTTTTGTTTTGTTTTTTGTTTGTTTGGTTGGTTTTGGTGGTTGTTGTTTGGGGTTTTATTGGGGGGGGGCAGGTCGGGTATGTTTTGTTGGTTTGTTTTTTTTTTTTTTCATTTCAAATAAATAAAATGGCCTAGGATCAATTCACCTGTCCTTCTGGGTGGATAATGTGAGCACTGGCTGAAGTTAAGCCAGATGTTGCATACTAATGGTGAGAATTTATTTTTCTCTGCTTGCAACAAACTTGTCTGCTCGGGTGCCTCAGAACTTCCCGTGCCAGAGGCTCCTGGCAGGCACAGGGGCATGGCCATGGCCTTCTCCAGCTGGCAGCAGGTTTGCTGCAAATTCCTCAGCCTCAGGGTAGCTCTGTGGTACTGCAGGATCTGGATGTGAGGATATGGGGGACTGGCCGGAATGAGACGTCAGCTTTGTGTTGCCACATGGATGGATAAGTCACCAATACGAATGATCTTTGTTAATACAGTCCTGTATTCTTCAGCTGGGTTGGTTTGAAACACTTGGAAATAAGTTCTTGAGTTTAAAAAGTGTTGTTCTTATGGAACTTGCCACAACCTGGCCTTCACATCCACAGCATAATTTCTTGACTGAGACCTGATTTGGTTCTCCTGTTTTACAGAGGAATTGGACCAATGCCTAACGCAACAGCTTTAAATCAAGATTTTCTGGCATATCTGTGTGGGGTCCAATTATCACAATATTCCTTTCCAAAAGAGAGCAGGGGGCTGCAGTACCACAGATTTGGGCTGAAATTTGGAGTTAATTTATTTTCTTTCTAACAGCTTTATAAAGGTAAGATAATGAAGGACCGGTAGGATAAGTATCTTCCCTTTTGCAATGGGAGCACAAATGACTTGCATGCTAATTGATTGCACTTATTTAAACCAGGGTACAGCTGTAATCTGATGAAGCCATCAGTTATCTAGCTGCCTATATAGTGGAGGTTAGGAAATAGTATTTTGCCCTGGGAGACTTAGTGTCTTGAGTCATGAAATTACCTAAGGTCAGAATGTTTTATTTAATTTTTCTGTATAAAACAGCAAAAGAAGTGTTAGAAAAGTTCCCTGAAAGTTATTTAAGTATAAAAATGCTGGCAGCAAAGGAACTTTTCTTTTAATGCTAAACTTAGACAGTTCTGATGGTGCCTAGCCTATGATGAGCTAGGACTTTGCTTGTTGCAACTAAGAAACGTTCTTTTTTCTTGTCTTTGGAAAAAAACAACTTTTAAAGAGATTGTGCTTGAAAATTTTAATATTGATTAAATTACTTGCAACTCTTGTTTTGGAGATTACTTTTGAACTGTGAAATGCTATATAGTCTGCCTGAGCTTTATAGGCTGGTAGCACATGTTTCTCCTGTGCTGGAAGAAAAGGAAAAAGAAAAAAATTCAGATAAAGATGCTTGGAATTTGGTATTCAGTGCTGCATTTTTTAAGACACTGTCTTTCTATTTTCCATATATAAATGAAGAATGAAGTTTAATCTTTAAGAGAAACAAATTGTAGCTGCAGATTTGGCTGTGAACTGCTTGAGTTGCTAAGCTCTAGTCAGAAATTTTCTATGTCTTTTAATTACAAGTTATGCATAAGAAATGTTTTCCTCTATCAACATAATGTTTCAAAAATATAGCAGATTTGACTCTGTGACATAGATGGCAGAAATTACATCCATAAGTTCAGTGCTAAGTTCTGGGATATCTGCTCTGTGTAATGGCAAGGCTCTGTTTTAATTTTTGCCCATTTGTAAGCAGTAATTACTGGAGAGTGAAAGGTTGATTTCCAGTTTCTTTTGGGACTAGGCTTCTTCCCTAATCTAATTGGTAAATGTAAGCAAATTCAGTTTGGTATTGCCTTTCCCAGAGGAAAGTCAAAACATTGTCCTGTTAAAATAGAGGTGGCTATAGCTGGCCCTTTTTAAGCTGTCCAAGTTTTTCTCTTTTCAACTAATAATTCATAGTAGTACATAGGGATAAGCTGTTTGAATAAAACCATGAAAGACAAAAGTAAATGCAAGAATTGCAGAGTCAGTCATCTTATGTTATAATTAATGCTAAGCTATCAGATCATGCTGTGACTGAAATGGCTTTGAGTGGGTCACTGAGATGCTTGTGCCATTGTTTCAGTGGCCCTGTTAGCAGCGCAGTAATTTATTGAAAGCAGTCTGCTTGAACTAAGAGTCTTCTGTTAATAATTACTGAAAAGAACTCATGACAAGTGCTGCTGGCCCCAAGTCTCTAACTATTCTCTTTAGAAACTCCTCAGAGGCAGCATTTCTGGAAATTTTGCTATAGGTAAACAGAGCTGAGTTGTGTAATTGACTTTATGCATAACCTGTCTTCTGGCATGTTTACTTTCAATGTTAAGCTGACTCGATGGTTAACACTAGAATATCTCATTGCAGTTAAGACTTGTAGTTAATATCTAAGAGATTTGTGTAACTTCTTTTAACTCCTGCTTTCCTTTTATATAAATATAAGCAGTATAAAAATGAACATAAAGTGGTTTTGTGGGAATAGTCGTTATGAGCATGTCCACTATGAGTTAATCATATGCTGTCACAATTACATAGAAATATTTTTCAGTATGTGTATTTATACCTTCAAAATATTTTTGGAGTTAAAGTGAGTAGCATGTGGATAAACAATACACTATTGTCTTGGAACAGTAAGTGTACTATTTATAACCATTTCAATAAAAAATACTGATAATGCTTGTTGACTAGATGTCTATACAAGTTCTATTAGGATTTAGGAGTTTTACAGACTACCTTCCATTTCTCCCCCTGTTTTTATAGTTGTATCAATTATATACATTTATTTTAATAATTTCTGTATGACAAAGGTTTCTTACAACATCCTTCGGAGCTGAGGATATGTGCATATTTACCCCAAACTACTATTTCCACTTATTCACATTCAAATCTAATTTCAGACAAATGCAGATAAAGTGATGCAGCACTAATTAGCTCTCTTCTGTGGGCTGAGTTAAGTGGTGTGATAGGATCATTAAACCTGGAAGGATCCTCTGGAGGTCATGTAGTTTATCTTCTTGCCAAGTTAGAGCAGGAACTATCCCAGGTGAGTTTTGAGTCTCTCTAATGGTGGAAGCTCCATAAACTGTGGCTGTGGGCAGCCTGTTTCTGCACTTACTCCCTCTCTAGTGGGGGATTTCCTTTGCTGCATCTTGTGATCCTTTAGTTTTCTTACTGTGCATCTGTGATGAGAGTCTGGCTCTGTTGTTTCTTGCTGTAACTGCAACCTCCCTTGAGTTCTCTGCAATGTAGATAAGTTCTCGTACTTGGATGTCCATGTGCTGCACCCCACTAGCAATCTTTGCAGCTCTCTACAGAACTTTGTCCTGCTTTATCTTTGTGTGGGACCTGGATAAACTCACCTTTTTACAGAAGGGAGGCTTAATCAATGTCATGTAACTCAAGCAACCAGGAGAGAGTGAGAAATAAACATGAATTTTCTCATGTCTGTCCATAGATAATATTTAAAAAGCTGTACTTCATCTCTATCTAGATATAGTGACTATAAATTAACAAGACTTTTTGTGTGTAACTTCTGGTCCTAATCAGAACTTTCCCAGGGTGGTAGGAGTGTGAATATACCAGATTAATTGCAACTAATCTTACCTTCTTTGGGTCTGGCTTCTGAAAGCAGGCAAAAATAGGTATTATAATGGCTATAAAATTACTTAGAAGGAAGTATTTGCCCTCTTCATAGTCATAGTGGCTATGTATT
Organism: Ammospiza nelsoni; assembly: GCF_027579445.1. Taxonomy (NCBI): domain Eukaryota; kingdom Metazoa; phylum Chordata; class Aves; order Passeriformes; family Passerellidae; genus Ammospiza; species Ammospiza nelsoni. The sequence continues at coordinate 60,391,018 of NC_080669.1, forward strand.
CTGCTATTTTATGAGCGTCTGTTTCTCGAGTAAGCTACTGAAATAATGGGACTCCAAAAATTACCTTTTCCATTAAACAGAAATCTTAAGCTTCCCAGTCTGTTTGTTAGGTCTTAAATTTGTGCTTATTTTGGTAACTGTTATGTATATAAGCCCTTCTGTGAAAGGCAGTTTTTCTGAACGGTATCTTGCTTGTGCAGTGAGTGCAGGATTGGGACACAGTGAGTTGAGTGCTGTCAAAACAGCCATGTCGCCAGCTGACTTGTCAAACAGTGAAGTATTTGGAGCCTACTTATGCCAGTTGGTTTTGACAGTGGAGTTGCACACCTTTTCTCCTTTGTGACAGATTTGAGAGCAAACATTTTATGGGGGAACATAGTAAGGCCTACAATATTCTGGTGTTTGGTAAGCCAACAATGTCTTTGACTTTCAACAGCTGTGCATCTACTTATTCAGACATTTTCTTTAGTTTTGTCACCTGGAACAGTGCAGCCAACTGGTTTGTAAGAGTTGTTTGAACACCAGGTGTTTACAGGTCTTGTGAACTGCCCTGTGAACCCAGCTGAGGCTCTTCTGCTGGTATCAGCTGAAGATCCTGAAAAGTCTTGAGGCTCTGAGACTTGTTGCACACATAAAATTAATCAGATTGAGATTTAAAAATTTTTTTTTCCATTGTCAAATGTGTAATGCATTTATGATCTCCACGGGAAGAACTTAAAACTGGGTTTTGTGGCTAGGATTGTATTTTTTTTTTCTTCTAATTTGAAAGAAGGACCTGCACAATGAATGTAAAGTTCACTGGTGTGTATTTGAAGTGTAGGCTTTTGGTAATTAACCTGTCTTAGCCACTTGGATCTTGGTATTGTGGGATGATATTTACTACGTTTAGGAATGGAATGCTGAAGTTTCCTTGGGAAAATCTCAGTTGTACTGATTTTAGTGGATTTATGCAGAAAAGTAAGAAGTAGATACATACACAAATAACCATTTTAGTAACAGAAAGGATGCATGATCATGCTTGCAAATGTGGAGGTGAGAAATAGAAAAAAAATTGATTCTTAATGTGGGAATAAGTGCAGAGAAGACTTTCCTATCAGAACAGAAAGAACTTTAATAGTACTAAAAATACTTGTGGACAAAACGAAATCAAAACAAATTTGCAGACATCTCAATTCTTGAATATTAACATACTTTTGCCATCTTACATTTAGTGCTACGTGTAGTCTAGTTTCTGTAAGAACATGCAATGAGTTTGCTCTTGCTAGTTGCTAGGGCTTTATTTGAACAAAGATTTAGACCCCTAATTATGGACTAAAGTAGAGTGATATAGAGGGCATATATGAAGCATTACCTCAGAGCTACAGTAAAGAGAAACTACCCTTCTTCTCTCCAAAAATTATTGGTCAGATAATTTGGCCTCAGTAGTAACTGTCCCCCTACCCAAGATGGGAGCTCCAGCATTGTTTGGGTTATTGCAGCTCTGAAGGGGATAACAGATGGGTTCCCCTCATTTAGCAAAACAATAATGTTATTTCTGCTTCAAACAACAACTCTGAATTGAGCAAAATGTGTTTTTTGGCAGCTTCCATGGACCATTCTCTTCACTAGCTGTGCAAGTGGGGGTGATGGTTTCTCTTATTTCACTTGCTTTCAGTTGCCTGCCCTTGATTTTCATACTCTTCTGCTTCTGTGTCAAAATGACATCCCCAAATCCATCAGCTGTCTTTCTTCAGGAAACGTCGGCAGCATATTTCAAACTAGGATAATATTAAATTCCTGTGCTCAGCTTTGAGTCCCTCACAAAGAAAGTCAGTGAGGTGCTGGAGCATGTCCAGAGAAGGGAAACTTCTCTCAGAGGTGGGGAAGGGTCTGGAACACAGGTCTGAAGAGAGGGGTTGTTTAGTCTGTAGAAACGGAAGCTCAAGAAAGACCTTATTGCTCCACAGCCACCTGGAAGGAGAGCACTGGTTGCTTGTCCTAAGAATAAGTGATAGAACAAGAAGAAATGGCCTCAAGTAGTGTTGGGGATTTTTATATTGGATAAAAAGGAAAATTTCTTTATGGAGGAGTTGTCAAACAGAGGAACAGGCTGCCCCAGGAAGTGGCTAAGTCATCACCCTGGAAGTATCTAAAAGATGTGGACATGTGGTGCTTAGGGATGGGGTTTAGTGTTATGGATTTGCAGTGCTGGGTCAGTAGTTGGTCTCAATGATCTTAAAGGTCTTTTCCAACTTTGGCTTTTCTATGATTCTCTCATGGAGTCAGTGTCACCTTTCTTCTCGGTGTTGCCAGGAGAACTTTGTGCTCTTGCAGCAGTGAGTGACAGCTAGGTTACAGCTGAGTTTATAGAAGCTGTCAGACAACTGTAAAGGAGTGAACAGTTTGAATGTAAAGAAGTGAGAACTACTTCACTCAGGGAGAAGGTGAGGGTGCATAGGACCAGGCAGACCTTCAGCATCCATCTTGAGTATATTCCATATTTTCTTAGGTAGCCTGGATAATCTTTGATCATCCTTCTTTCAGTGAGGCTTTATTGCCTGTTCTGTGGTATTGCTTTTTGTTAAAATATATATTAGAATACAGGGAAGATACTAGGGTAGTGCTGTGCACTCATCCATGAATGACCTCAGCACTGACTTTGGTGGCAAGTTGCACGGCAGCAGGTCCAGGCTGGGCCTTAGAAATGTCCAATCCACTGGCATTACTCCTCCTTAATTAACTGATGAATGCCATCTACATCAGTGGCATAGTGTTCTAGTCCTCCCAGGCCCAATCTAGATATAAGTTGTGTATTTTAACAGCTTAACTCTGTCTGGGAGATGGCCAATTTGCAGTTAAAATCTCATACGTTTTGCATAACTGGATATACCAAATGCCCTTTATCTCTGTGCTGTGGCTGGGATAACTGATGACTATTCCAGTGCAACTCCTGCAACCTGGGGGACTTGTTCATTTTCATACTGATTGGATACCTGCCTAAAATTCCTAGCAGGTTTCTGACTGAGACATCAGCATGCTATGGCGAGTAAAAATGCATTAATTTTGTGAAGTTTACCTGAGGGCTATGTGCTATCCTGGATCATTTTCATTGAAACCAGATGAGTTATACTCCCAGGAGCAGCTGTGTAGGCTGGCATGCACCCTCCCTTTGGCAGGAGGATGGGGATGTCAAGCACCTTTGGCATCTTAGTGAGAGCTGCTGGGTTTCTTACAACTGGGAAGTTGGACGAGACTGTCCTTGAGGGCATTTGTTAAGTGGGTATTTCATTATATTTTTGTATAGTAGGGCAAATAAATGAAAGCCTTGGTCCTTAGTCATGGCTGAGACATTGTGTGTAGTACAACCCGGTGGCTGAGGAGCAGGGCCTGGGAGAAATAGTGCTGGGATGAATCCTTATCATGGTGGATACTGGACCAACCTGTTAGGTTTAGACTTGGAAAAGATTTACTGAAACCTACTTTGACTCACACAGAGCTGCACCTTTCAGTAGAAAGAGAGAATCTTGCAGTTTTAGTGTCTGTCTTCCTTTTATCAGCTACCTGGGATGAGGTTTCAAATCACCTTGGGTGGGAAGCATCAGTATTTTGGGGAATGCCCTAAATAATAACACAACCTCCTCCACTTATAAACAAACATGGTTATTTAAAAATAATTTTACATACATGTTGTAACATGTACATATAAAGAGATACATATTCCAGTATGGTTTTGGGTATTGTCTCATGTAACAGTCCTGGTGTGGTTATTGTCAGCAGAGAAGTTTTGTGAGCAGGAGTTCATATCACTAGGAAAAAAAAAATGCAAAAGTTAAAACCTTATATTTTACAAGGAAGGGTGCTTAGTCACAATTAATTCTGGAAAATGAGAGTCACTGACTTTGCAACAGAACTTCAAGAATCATTACTTTGATATATCTCATTTAGCAGCCCATTGACAAAGGGATGAGTATGGGCGTGGTTGAGGTCCGCATGAAGTGGTAAACCTTAAAAATTTACAGAAATGGTACCTCTTAACTGAAATGCCAGGGGAAGCCTACGGGCTATTACTTTATTAAGTTCTGCTGAATATGCTGCTGGTTTTACTCTAAGCAAACCACACTATTTTATCCTCAAGCAATCAGATCAAAACTGAAGGGTGCGAACCTCCTGTCTTTAAGCAAAAGATTGGGGGGTTTTTTGTGTTTTTTGTTTTTTTTTACTTTTGGATTTCAGTGTGAATAGGATTTTGTCCAAATCATCCAGTAAGTTAAATTTATTGTAAACAAAAGTAATACTGCCAAAAGTCTTGTATTGAACACAGATCAGAGATGGGTAATTTTACCTTAGAGATTTGGACATAATCAAGTACATTTTTAGCAAGTTAAAAATGAAAAGTAGTGATCTATTGGAAATGAAATGGTCTAGTCTGCAGAATATGTCGTGATTGTAGTGAAAGAATGGTGTTGGGCATATGCAGTATCTAAAAAAATTCCTTTAAAACATGAACATTTAAGGTTCATTCAGTGCTCTGTGGCAGGGTACAGCTGTAATAGAAATGGAGATTCTCTGCTGAAGACTCCTGACAATACCAGTGGCTTGCCTGCAAGCTTGAGATTTTAAACATAAGAGTTTTTACAATCAACCTTCAGTTTCATAGTTTATTTTGCTTTTCTTGCAGTCATCAGTTTTCTACTCTGATTATTGGAAGGTAGCTGGTACCTGTGTGCTCTTTGGGTCCAAAGAAAGCACTGTGAGCACAGCTCCACTGTGTGCAAATTTTAGGCTAAAGGCTTAAAATCTTATTTCTAACATTAATATAAAATCTCTGCCCTAAAAGTCAGTAATAAATTTCACATTTACATAAATCTGAATGTGTTATTTTCACATCACCAGTGAAAAATTTAAACAGATATCTGTTGTCTTCTGGTAATAATCAACTCCCTTTTTTCCCCCTAATGTGAAATATATTTGTGATTTCATGTCCGTAGTCAGCAAGCTGTTTTAAAAACTGTTTTCCTTCTTGCTTGAGATGTGTAAGTGTGTAAGTGGAGTATAGCAGATGGGAAAGGGTGGTATGCCTTGGGCATTTAATTAACTAACCTCATTAGTCTGATAATGGAGATGCTGCAAGGATGCCTTTTTTCAGTGGAGTCACAATACTGAGACTATGAGCATTAAGGAGTTAACTGCTTACATCTCTGCAACTTTTGTAAATGCACAGACATATTTGTTGGTTTTGTACTAAATGTAAAGAAAGAAGGATCTGGTTCTGCAAAATTATGTGCGCTATGTTTGTGTATAGATCTTTACACTATACTAATCACTAATCTGCCTATCAGCTGGCAGTAAAGAAATTTATCCAGATTTGCACATGTCTTTAATCGCTTTATATTTTCCTTCACGGAGATGTATTGTAGAGATGCTAATTAAGGTGAGTGGTTTTTTTCTTTTTTCTGTTTTTTTATTATACGGAATATTCTTATTAACTTACATAGGTAAGCTGCCACCATGTATAAAAATATAACTGTCATATATGTAAGTATATATCATACATATCATATTACACCATGTATAAAATACTTCGTTTCTTGAATGTTCCATATCAAAGAATAAAAATCTGCAGGAATAGGTTTCAAGTCAAGGCATAGAAGTTAATTGGTTTGTAGCCTCATGTTAAAAGCATCTTTCCCCAACAACTTTGGTATGTTAAACATCTCTTAAAAATAAAGAGATTGTGGTGATTTTATTGATGACTATGTGAACATGCAAATTGTGTTCTCCGGTTTGTGCAGTTTCCATATCATATAAAGGCATTTCAAAATATACTACCCATTTTAGAGATCCAATGAAGACTAAGCAGTGAGAAAGTAATGTCCTTGAATCACTGTGATTAACATCAGGTCACTACTTGAGAGGTTTAATTGCTGAAAGAGAAAAAGAATGGAGGTCACAGAAAAAGAAAATCTTACTAAAATATGCCATAGTTTCCCTTGAAGCCACACAGAATGTTTTGTGCATTACCTTTTAATAGGGAGATAGATGTGTTATCACTACAGTTCCTTGCCCAAGAGCTTTTTCAGCGTAATATTGACTTTTTAATGAAATCTCTGAGGAAATAGCTGTAAATTCAGTGTCAGAAGCTTGTGGGACTTTCCAGAAGGGAAGGTGCAAGGGAGAGGGTTGTTAGCCCTACTGAAGTTGGTTGTTATCTTTGTAGGTTTTCTACTCACCAGTTTTCAAACTCTGCAATGAATTATTTCACAAAGTTTTGTTGAAATCTGTTTACCTATTTCCAAGAAAAAGAAAACCTGGCAACTTTTGTCTGAGAAACTCTTGGAACAAAGAGATTACAATTGCTGTCAGCATGGTCACCAGACCAGAGATGTGTTGTTCTCCATTTTTTAAAGATATGCCTAAAATAAGCCCATTTAAGATGCTGGAATCTCTCTCTCAGGAGAGATTTCCTCAGACTTTCTCAGTGAAGTCCTGTTAGGATGCCACCTCACACTGGCCCTATTATGTCTGGGTGTTCCTGATGCTTGAGTTTGGGCACAAAAACTGAAAACAATTTTCTTGCGTTTGGAGCCGTCAAATGTGTCCCTGCGTTACCTGTCCCACAGTATGGGAGTGTGGAGAAATTTCCTCTCCTGATTCACGTGGGGACAAGGACAAAGTCGGTGGGAAGAGTGAAGAAGCAGACTGGAGGTGGGTCGGAGTAGTGGAGGGAGGATTTAGTGCAATCCACAGGAGCCGCTGAGGATGCCTGGCTGGGGAAGCAGCGGTGTCTGTGCCAGGGGTGTGAGCGTGGAGGGTGCTGTTGGTGCTCCGTGGAATCAGGGAGCGTGTAGGAAAGGGCGAGGAACTGGGAGGTGGTTCAGGAAAGCACACAAAACCCGCTGGCTTACACCACGGGTAGATATAATTAGGAGCAGAGCACTGGCCGCCAGGGATGAGCAATGATGCCAGGGAGGAGACAGGGATAGTCCTGTGTGAGTTGCAGGGGCGGGGGGAAGCAACCGGTGGTGACACTGCCTCATTCACACAAAAGAATGTATTAATGGTTGGCAGGTTCTGTCGATGCTTTAAATTTAAATTATGTGTGTTGCTATTTTAACTTAACACTTGCGTTTTGTGTTTATTTATGTACAGGGGTATCATTCTACAAAAAAAAAAAAAAAAAAAAAAAGAAAAGAAAAAAAAGGGCTGGCTTGGATTCTGTTTCATGTGAATATGCAGGGCTGGAACCTGCAGCGATTCGGGGACTGATTGACAGCTGAATGATTCGGGAGTTGATTGACAGCTGAATGAGGCACTCTGGCTGTGAGTGTGGGCGTGAGGGGCCAGGGAGGACTAGCAGAGGGTGACAAGAGCTGGGAGCTGTGATGGATACCTCCTTTCATCCCCCTCTGCTGCCGCGGCTCCGTGAGCGTCCTTCCTTTCCCATGCACGGGCTTTTATGTTGGGGTTATTTTTCAGTCAAGCCTGTTAAAGTTGAATGCAGCCCAGCACCAGTAAAATGGTAATATGAGCCCATGCAGTGTGTGGCACTGGATAGCATCTCTTCAGGATAGCCAGAAATTCTAGAAGGGGAAGGAGAGAATGCAGGTGTATAGAGTTCCCCATTAGCAACCATTATGGCCTGCTAATGGGTAACTTATTCTTGTCCTGGTGCAAACGTGTTGACTTTTTTTTTTTTTTTGGTGTGTGTGTGCATTTGTTAATGCGACTATCTGGAAAACCATTTTTAGAACAAAATCCTCCATTGCTCTAATGGGAAAAAAATGAAGACTTTAAAAAAAAAAAGGTCAATCTTAATTTTTTTTTAAATATGAAATTCCAGATGCTTATTTTAAGAAATTAGGAATTAAGTTTCCAGTATAATGAATTCCCAGTTTTCTGGGAAGCACCATGGCAATCAGATTATCAAAGATGTACAGAAATCATATGTACAATTTTTAGGATAATAAATATATTCCTTTGCCTTCTGTCTGTCTCCACTGCAGAAGTAAGTAACTTGGTGGTGTCAGCCCAAATGAGAATTTGAACTTCATCAAAAGGGAAATAACACTTTTAAATATTAAAAATCATAAAGTGTTTGGGAAAAGCTTTTTGGGATGTGAGTGGCTCTGTGGTGGGGCACGACTCCTTCGGGTTTGTGGTGGAGGAGGAAAGTTCCAAAGATCTGTGTGCTTTGAAAGTCTTGTTGAATGGAGAGAGCTACTATTTTTGTTTTGCATTTCCCCCTCTCTTTCTTCCCCGACTCACCTATGCCAGAGCTAGGGAGAAAAGGTGGCCCTGTCCAGTCAAGAAATATACCTTCTCTTTGTCCTTTCTGTTAGTTTTGCATCTGAGAAGGTTCCACTGGTTTTTTTGTAACTTTTTCTCTTGTAATATCTCTTGACTCATAATGAGAGAGTTCAATTAACAGAATCAAAAGAGAGAGAGTTCAATAAACAAAATCATGCTAGCACCATTGCTTTTGAAGAAGGAAAATATAAGAACTTATTTTTTAAAAAATTAACTGAGCTTGATAGAAGTTTTGAAGGTGTGAATTGACTTGAAGATGAAGATTTAAGTCTCTGTGTTCTATGTGTTGTAGCCCTTACTCTTGAACATGGGGATTTAGAAAGAAAGGGTTAAAAAATAAATTGAGAATCTACTTGGGAATTGCCATCATAAGTTGCTGACTTCATGACCAGAACGCTGATGAGATTTTGAGAAATGGAGTCTAAAGGAGGGGAAAGAAAAAAGGGGGATGACACAGGTAAAAGTCAGACAGCAGCAGAAATAATTATTGTAATAAAAGAAGGAGCAACTTGAAGGCAAAGATGTTAACAAGGGTGAGAGCAGGTGTGGTGAGCAGGGCCCTACATTTGGGCTTTGCTGAGGGACAGAGACCATGAGAAGGTGGTTTGTTTTCGCTCAGTCTAGTGGAGCTCTGTACAAACAAGCTTCTGCAGGTATGCTCAGCTCTGACAGTACAGCTATTCATTCTGAATGAAAAAATGGCAAAATAAAGGATTGGCAAGATGTTCACTGACCTTTTCTCCTTCCCATTCTTCTTGCTCCTAAAAGCTTCCCAAACAATCTAACACAGAAAACCTTCTAACCATTCTGCCAGCTAATAGTTTGAGCCAACTTCTTATGAGACTAAAACTTCATTACTTTTTTAACAGCTGAAACGATAGTAAAATCCTTGAGCAGTTTGTCAGAGTGAGTGTCTAGTCTTTAATTTTTAACATTCTCTTTCTGAAAGCCTTTTAGAGTTCAGCTCTTTACTGACACTCTCCCTTGTCAGTCTTACACTAAAAGCAGTTAAGCAAAGCAAGTGACATATTTAAATTTTAAGTCCCTGTGCTCTAAAACTGCTATGCATAATCAGTTTAGTATGCTCCATGAAAATGCATGCAACACCTAAAAAAAAAGGTGTTTAAGTGGATGACCATAGGAAAAGATAGGGTGTTCGAACTGAGGCTTTAGTTCCTCAAGTGCCTCCCTTTGGCGCAAAGGCAGCAATCACAAAATCACAAATAGGAGAATAAAACCAAATATACCAGGACTAGATGACTGATACAAAAACGATTATACTTATGTATTTATTTCTCAATTGATATTTTTTATGTAAGTTGACAAAGCTAACATGAATTGCTGTAATAAAACATAACAAATAAAGGAAGAAAAATAAATAAGGCAAAATAACTAAAAAGAGGAACAAAACAGAATCCAAGAATACCAAAATATGCAGCAGCAAAAAATAGACTTTTAAAATGGCAAGAAATTTATATAAGAAAGGTTTCAAGAAAGATTTCAATGACTGCAAAAAGAATTGCAGAAACTGTCATGAAAATCACCTAGAAAATGGTATGCTTACTTTATTTAGAATGAATGAGCCAAAAGTAAGTACAGCATCCTTTCTCTGCCAAGATAACTCTTCCACCAAGTGCTCTACCATGGAGCTGCTCACCTCACAGAGTAAAGGGCTGTCTCGTGACCAGAAGGTACACCAGATCATACAGCTGTGAGTAAAGAGCAGTTTCAAAAAGTAGAAAAACAAGAGCAACCTACATCTTCACCATTCCCAATGAGTGGTTGTATTCTGTGTTTTCTAATTTCATTATTACATTATTCATAATTCCTTTCTTAGGTGTAGATTTAATCAAAGTACATTAGAATGATGGAAATGTTCATTGGTATTCAGTTCTTCAGAAAAGCTCTTTTCTGTGAAAACTTGGAATGCATTATTGTTGGTAGCTTAACTCATCTGTCATACAGTGAATGTAGATGCTAATGAACTGGATAATGTTAATATCAGGGGATAGATTAGTAAATAGATTTTAACAAAAAATTTGTATGGCTAGAATTCCTCTAAACAGAACCAGTTACTGCCATTTTGTAAAATATCATTTGTTGTGGAGATCAGTTTTACAGCACTAGTAAAGTAATTATGTTTCCAAAATTTATTTGTCTTCCCATTACTTATTTGCTTGCTCTACTTGTCCTTTGTTTTCTTCATTGGGCTTTGATTCCTGCTTAGAGCATTCCTTTTAATGTGTGTGCATGTCCAAATTGCATTGTTATACCATGTAAATATAAACATGGTATAACACATACATATATACAACTGGTATATATGTATATTATATATGTAATATACAACTACAACTTGCTTAAATCTTCTCCCCAAAAAAGACCCCCTGAACTGAAGTAATTTTCCGACATTTTTTCGCAATTTCCCATAATTTCCCAACATTCCCAAAAAGCCAAACATTTTTAAAGCATAATTTCTTTAACTTGTTTTCTTCTGTGTTTAGGAGTCAAGTAAATATATCTGTGACAGTGGCTCAAAGTGCACTCCAGCCAGTAGTTACAAGGGGAGGTGTTCAATTGTCTGCAGCCCATGCTTCTAGGAATGTATCCCTCTCTCAAAGAGGTTGCCCCTAAGCAGGTAAATTTGTGACAGATACAATAATTGCAAAACCAGAAAAATATGGTGCATCTTCAGACATTTTTTCTAGAATAGCATTTTCTGACTGAAATGCAATGGATTGACCACTAGTGAAAGCTAAACAGATTTACAGGTATCTTAATATACAGCACCTAGAAACCAGTGTAATCTCTTACATCCAGGCACGTCAGACACTGTGCCAAGTTCTTGGGAACAGTGATAGGGAGGTCTTCCTGTGCCCATAAATCCAAAAACCTCTGAAAACATGTTGGCATGTCTGCTGCCAGTGAAATACAAGCAGAGAGGAAGGGATGGGTTAGTACATTTTGGATGGTTCATATTACTCATGCATACTTATGGCAGCCTGTGATGTTTCATTTGGATTTGTTAAATTCTCAGTTCCTCAAAGTATTTAGTTCTGTTATGTGATTGTGCTGGGGAATACCTTGCACGTATAAAATAACACTAATGTAAATTCTTCTCTGTTTGGACATGCATTCTGGAAATTAAGGCTAAGCTGTTTTGTCTAGGTGAATATTTGTAAATGTTTAGCATTTTTAATTTAAAGGCTTTTCTGTGCTTGAACATGTGGTATGCAAATTGAGGCCTGGGTGGCACACTGCCTTGGGGAAAAGGGGTCCTTAGTCTTCATTGTTAAAAACCAAAGACTTTGATTTCAGAGCTTCATGCCTTGCTGCTTTCGTCAGGGGAAGGTGATGAAAAATTGCAGGGTGTCTAGTCTTCTCTGAGCTTGAGGTAAGGAGGAAGAATAGGCCAAAAAGAAAAGCGAGAAAATGCTGTTTGGAGACAACTATTTCTGCTCACTCTCATGCATGATTGTGTGCTGTCTTTGTGCATTATTTTAATCTCTCCTTAGTAACCTTTACCTAGGGCAAATACTGCAATTTGGTCTCCAAGCATGCTGCATCAGGGGGGACTCTGATGGGCATCTCAAAAGGCAAAGGTTATGTTCAGCCTAAGTTCTAAGCCCTTTTTCTGAGCAAAGGCTCATGAATTCTGCATGTTCCTTAGCTTTTCTTGGGGGGTTGTAAGAGGTAGAGTGTGTGGATTGAATTATTTTCAGGAGAAAAGCCCCATGAAGCCTGCTTGATCTAAAAGAGACAATAAAAAGAGGCTTCACTACCTATAGCACTTTTCCTTCAGTAGAGGGACTAGCATCCTACTGGGTCAGAGATTTTATCTTTAAATTCAGTTAATGCTAGTAATAGTTCTGACACGGCCTCCACTGCTCTGTACAACACAAGAGAGAAAATTAAAAACTACCCAACAAGAAAAACCTCACTGGAGCTAAAAAGCAGTGAGCAGTGTGAAAGATAAGAATTTCTGGTGTTTAAATATAGAGTAATATGAATATGTTAAAACACAGAACTCTATGTACTGCTTTTAAAATAATAATTTCATTTTGGTTAAGAAAACTACAGTTAAATCAGCCTTCTCCTGAATGTTCTGGCTGTCATTTTCTTTAGCCAGTATAAACCTGCCTTTCTGGTTTATGAAGCCACAGTGCTAACATGTAAAGCAAGATGTTATGACTCATTGAAACAATTCTTTGTTCTCTCTTGAAAGCATTGCTGATGGTATTTTCAAATGTACTTGGGTTTACCCCTAAGAATGCAAACCTTTTGCAAGTCTGAGCTTAATGCAAGGCAGATTATGTAATTTTTGCAGTGCCATATGATGTGAATGTAATCCTGTTAACCTCTTTGATAGTTTTGGTTTCCAGCTTTGCTGAATTTTGCTGTAATTTTTTCAGGGGAAATAAGATGGCTTCTCTTAGTTTGCAAAACTTTGAGCAAATGTGGTACAAATGTGTGTCAGGACTGAGAAGTAGTTGCTAAGGGATTCATCAGCAAAACTTCTTTCTTGATTTGACTTAGAGATGCAAATTACTTGCATGAAACCCTGAAATCAAGTGGCTAAAACTGAGAACTTCAACTGAAAATGAGTCTGCAGTGATTTCACCAAGGGTCAGTGTTTTATGTGGACTGTGCTCCCCAGTGCTGGGAAAGTAGGAGGTTAAGGAAAGCGAGGTTTAAGGGTGTGAGGATAGGTCCTGGCTCATATCCTGGCTGTTCCCTTGCAAAGCACTTCTTTGTGTTCGGCAGGCTGTGCTGAAAGATGTGAAAGGGATTGGCAGAGAGGGCTGTGGAGACTACACCAGGCAGTCTGTTTTTGCTGTGAGTAATCAAAGCACTGAGCACCTTGCTGCTGTAGAGGTGGAGAGCCCCCAGCTACTGTAAGCTGGGTAGGTTTGCTCAGCCTTTCCCCACAGCCAGACCACCTCTTTCTGCAGAACCTGCAATTATTGAAGTATTAACTGAGCTGCATCAAAAGAGAATAAATTAACAGGCATTTATGTTTTCTATCTACTGAGCAGTATTAGTAAAAAGCAGTTTAAAGCCTTTTATCTCTGAAAAGAAGAAAAGGGGGCTTTAGTTTTAACCAAACCAGGTCTGATATATGCATCTTTCTTGGGGATAACACACCAGCTTTAGGGTCTATAGGAGGGAAGCTGTCCCAAAAACTCCTTAAGCAGTCCTCAACTGAATGAAGCAGAAGACTTCCAGACAAGAAGGGTAGTGGCATTCTAAACTGGTGCAGAGTCATGAAAGTTGAACTCCTTTAAGACTTAAGCTTCTTTGATTACTCCCAGGATTTTGTACGATTGTGTACTCTTATTGTAAGTAAAATAATACTTGCGTTTTTGAAGTTGACAGCTTCATCTTGGTGGCTCAATCATTGTTTCTCGGTGCTGTTAATAAAACCAAAGGACACTGTGAATAATGGTACTGGTCAGACAAGGAATGGAAAGCTCATTGAAAGAAAACAGATTTGAACTTCACACAGTCACAGAAGCTGAGCAAGGCTTGGGTGGGTACCACTCAATGTGTCCTGTGAGCCATGGTGCAGGCACCCCTTTTTATACCTTCTGCAAGTGTTTGCTGACCTCACTGTGTTTAACTGTGTCAAAAACCATCAACTCGGAGTGGCTGATGCTGGAGATCCTTTAGTCTAAAATGTTCTCTGAATGTTTAGTGCCCAGCTGGAGGTGTTGCCATCATTTATGTGCATGGGTCATTTGGTGTCAGGGTTGCTTGCTTATTTTGAACTTTTCTTGTGTTTCTAAAGATGCCTGTCCAGCCCTAGGTTCCCAAGACATTGCCGTACTGTTTAAATGATGATGGAAATAGTTAACAATGCTGAAGGTAATTTACCTTATATGACACAGAATCATAGAGCATGCCAACTGGAAGGGGCCCACCAGGATCATCAAGTCCAATACATGAATGATGAGATAGCAATGTCCTTTTTAGTGGGATATCACTTCTGCTTCTTTTGAATGACAACTAATTTAAAAACAAAATTAGCAAGGACAATTACTACTTCAGTCTTAAATCCCTACTGTCTAGTAATCAAACCTGTATTTTTAGTATTTTTAAGGTGTGTTTTGTTTTGTTCCAACTTTTTTTCCGCACTGCTCCTGATAGTCACTCTACAGCCTGTCTTGCCTTGTTCTCACAACCTTACTTCAGCTTCTTGTTGATGAAACTGATGATAAAATCACTGTTTTTCTCTGCTTTATCCAACTTGATAAATTGAGATGTAGTGAATTTATGCTTACCTTAATCGTGTTTCCCCCCTCTGTTTTGTGGCTGATCATTAAGGCTCACTGTACACGCTGAGGGAACATGTAATTGCAGTTGCCTGATATAAACAACCAGTTTGATGGATTTAGACAAAGAGAACCTTTCAAGTACATCTCCTAATTTAAACAAATGTGTAGTAAATCTGGTGAATAGCATGGATATGCTGTTTCCAGCCTACCAGAGATGTTTACCTTGTCATGGCTTGCTTAGTTGTGAGTGGCCACCTGAAATTGTTGTATTGTCCCTGCTCGTGGGATTAGATATGAGTCCTGACCAAAGGCACCCACTGAAAAAAAACAGACCTTCACTGTTGTGATGTGATTAATACTTCACCAGCAGAACTAAATTAAAGAATTTTTTAATTACTATTATTTGCCATTTTAATTTTGAAATTATCTGTTCATAGGTTAAAAAATGAAACTGCACAAATAATATCTCACAGCTTCCACTTTCTTTTCTCTGTGGTGATTTTACTACAGTCTAGTAGTTTATAAAATATGAAGCAGTTAAGCAAAACGTTATTATGAGTTATGTCCATATTTTCTTGTGGAATTTAGGACTGTAATCATCAAAGGCTCTAATTGATTCTGAGAGGGGATCATTCTGTGTAATTATTCTCCATCTTCCTCATCTGTTTGTTGTTGGCTGCCAGGCGAACCAACAAATACAAGGCATTCAGGTGGAAGTGAGCTTTTTGTGGAGCATATTGTCCCCGACATTGTTTGCAAATACTGTCGTAGACACTTAATGAAGTGCTATTCAAGAAAACAGTGGGATTATTTCAATTCAGGGTGTTGGACTGTTCTCCCTTCTACTATCAAAAATATTTTACAAGAAAACAAATAAAACTAACCTTCTTTACAAAGATTAGTAACAGAGAAGTTAATGATGTATAATTTAAGTCTTAAGGGCAGTTTTGCCTCCTGTTCTCCATTGTCAGAGCTTGAGTGACAGGTCTGTACTGGAAGGGTGAGTGGGATTTGAAAAATGCTGTGTTCACTAGAACCATGGGGTTTTTGTTTGTTTGTTTGTTTTTCTTTTGGTATTGTGTATCTACTACCTTGCCAGCTTCCTAATAGTGTCTTACAGAATTATTTTTCAAACATACAAAATATTTTCATCTGTACTGCTGAAATTTTTGTTAAAGGCACTGGCAGCTGCCTCATTTTTTTTTTTTCTAGACAAAGCTAATTGAATGCATGAATGCCACTGCACATAGCTGACAAAAGCAGAGCATCTTTGTGAGTAGGCTGTGTAAATTCTTTCCCACAGAAGTCAACGAAGGGGTCGGTTGTCCTGGGCTACGTATTTCGTCACTTAAACCTGGTGGAAATAGATTACTTTGGGCTGCGCTACTGTGACCGAAGTCATCAAACGGTGAGTGAGAGACACAGCAGATTGGATTTGGCATGCATAAAATTCACCCTGTTGCGCCGGTTGCCTGTACAGCATTAGATTGTCATACTTCCCCTAACTTTCACTGTTTCCTGGCTCAGGTTTCCAGTAATAATTTATTTTGTTTATTTCCAATAAAGTCTTGGAATAGCCATTAGCACCTTAGATAGGAATGGAATCAAATGTTAAATGTTGTTGAAAACTAAATTAAGGAAGTACAAATAAAATAATTATTATATGAACTTAGGACTGATATTTTTTCCTCTTTAATACTGTGACCTGAAGCCAGTGCCTGGTGCTCTGTGCTACTCAGCCTCACTTGGCACTGCAGTGCCTGGGAAAGAGCACCCCTGAGTGCATCACAGCCTGCTTCACTTGCTGCAACACTGGCCAAACACCTGTTTCAGGCTTTGCTGGGCAATGCCATTTTCACTCTGCCTGAACCATCTCTGTGTCCCTGAGCCCATGCTCTCTAGAGCCTCCTTGGCAGGGACTCACCCCACATCCCAGGCTTTTCCCACCGAGACGTTTCCATCCTAAACAGACAAGGAGATGTTTCAGCCAGGCTGAGATGTTTCAGCCAAAGCAGGCAGTGTTTTGGAGCATTGCTGTCTGCCCCACCAAAGGCTTGTGCAGGACTGCTGCAGGCAGAGGTGAGGAGCAGGGAATGCTCAGCAAGAAGAACCAGTGCTGTATTCACAGGATGGTCTTCATGCTACCTAAAAATTATGAAGGGAATAGTGCCTGGCCTATGGTTAAGTTAAGTCAAGCCATTACAGCTTTGAAGCCGGTGTTTAGTGATGATAGCACTCTACAAGATCCTGTTTCACCAAAAGATAGTAATAACTTATTGAATTGGGTAAACATTTGCTGAGTTCTTCTGTTAACCAGAAGCTGGTCATGTAAAGACTGAATTTAGAACAGTATTAAGCAGATTGCTGATTGCTACTGAGAGCTACAGACTGCCTCATTCCCTATGTTTTAACTTCCGTGTCGTAGTCCAGAAATGTATGAATTCAGTTCCTTGATGAGCTTCTAATAATTTTGTTCTATGAAGATGAAAGCCAAATTCAGCTGTGAATTAAAGTAGACTGTTAAAAATGGTGGTTTTGATTTCCTGAGGAATTTGAGGTGTGAATGAAGAGCAGGTAGGTATTTTTTGCTCTCTGAAGTGTTTTCCTGTTAGCTGTGGTTGCAAATAAATAGAAATGGCTGTTCCTGGGGATGTTTCCAGAAACATACACAGGGTATGTTTAGTGGTGTATATGAAAATATGAGTACAAAAATGGATTGCACCTCTGTTATGAAAGGGACACACAAAAGCATATTTTAGGGCACATCCTTTTGTTCTGCTTTTTCTCTCGTGTGGTGCTCCAGTGGTATTAATTTAATGTTAGCTTTAGGCTTTATCCTCTGGCCAGCTCAGTGTCAGGAAGCCACTGTGATTCTTGATTTTCCCATGGATTAGGAAGGTGTTTATCCCACTTCTGTCATTCGCCCGCTCTTACACAAACACAGGCCTTATCATGTGGATATGGGACATCAGCTGTGTGCAAGGCTATAGAGTGCCACTGCCCAGCCTGGAGATGCTGCCACAGGGACTGCCTTTGCACCTGGATTGTTCTGTAACAAATCATTGTGAAAAGGCCTGTTTGTGTTGTTTGTCTATGTAAGGATAGCAAAAAACTGATGCTCCTTCATCTGAAAAGTTCATAAATGAGCCAAACAGCACTACTGTGTGTAGTTTTATGTGTTTTGTGATGTGTGGCTTTATGCTGCTAGCTTGCTTTTTTTAGTGAACTCCTGTAAGCTCTTAAGAATGGGCAGAAGAATGGAAAGTTTTCACACAACAAAAAACACCTTGTGCTTTAGCTGTAAACATATATTTAGTTGCATGCCGACCACAGCTAAAACACTCTGGGCTGTTGTGGGAATTAGTTCAGTAATGGCTGGCAATAAGCCTAGATCTGCATTTTGGATTGGATATTTTTTGGATCGACCACAGTGGATTTCCTAAGGGAAGAGGAAAAAGGTTACCTTGCTAATTAGCTTTAAAACCATGGTCCTGAGTTAGTCTCAGAGGGAGAAAAGTGTTTGGGGGTTGGGCTACCTATTAATACATTGCTTGTGGTGGGGAAAGTTTTATTACTTGTACTGTCCGGTTTTTTGTCACACTATAGGTTTAACTGAATGACGAACAAAGCAGCGTAGACAAAGTGATGTATTTTAAAGAACATAAATCGGTCACAAAAGAAACATTTTTCTTATTAAGGGTTTGAAAAGGATTGTTTGGTTATTTCCCCATTACTCCTGCATGCCTCAGCACTTCCAGGTGGTCTTTTAAGTGCTGTGTTGGTGAGCTACCTCTTATGTGGGTGGTATCATAATTATTTTAGTACTACCAGTAGGGCTTTAATGAGTGAACAAGGTTTCACTGTGCTACGTAGTGTATATGAATGTGTAGCATTAAAATGGTCTCTTCCTGAACACCAACAAACTAATTAGCCTGTGAGAACAGCTGGATGCAGCAGGTTGACAGAACTGGGTGGCACTGGCAGGGGCATGAAAAGTAGGGTAAAGCACAAATTGGATGACCCTGTCTCTAGGGTAGTAATTTGGTCATATTGCACAAATTTTGCTTTACTGACATTCCAGGTTTTGCTAAATTCTCCACAGTAAAAGGACAGTATTCAAATGGAAAAATCAAGCTCTGGAAGATTACAAGTTGATGTCAGAATAGCATTACCTATATCTACTTAGTGCTCCTGAACAAGATAGGTCTCCAAAGGAACAACAAAATATCTTTTCTGATAATTGGTTAAAGTACAACATTTAATAATGAATTAAAAATTCCATGATATAAAACTACACCCCAATGAACAAATGGGTTCAGCTAATGCTGTGTTGTCAGTAGTGTTTCCTAATAGTCCCTCTGTTGACAAACTACATGGTGCTTCTTCTCATGTGGTACTTGAGTACTTTTCTTAGTGCTGCAAGTTCTTTAAAAAAAGACCAATTTTCTTTGAGTGCCACAGAATCCCTAACTGTGCTCCATCATCTAACCCTCACCTGAGCCTTTTGCATTACTGCAGAGAGTACTGGCACCCAAATTAATGCGAGTTGATGCTAGATACTGTCCTCGTGGTTCGCAGTGTGGATATGGTTCTCAGCTTGGTCTTCCTGGAGAGGACATTTGTGTCTTCTGCCTCATCTCCCAGGACTTTGTGCCCCATCTGCTATTTCTAAGTGAGACCCAATCACCAGACTATGTGTAGCAGAGTCTGAGGGTGGCTGAGGAAGCTCTGTCCAGAATCACAGACTCATTAGGTTGGAAGGGACCTCTGGAGATCACCCAGTCCAGCCCTCTGACAAAGAAGAGTCATCTGGAGCACACCCAGGGGGTTTTAGGATGTCTCTGGAAGGCAAGACTCCACATCCTCCCTGGGCAGCTCTTCCAGTGCTCTGCCACCCTCAATGGAAGGAAGTTCTTCCTTGTATTGAGGGGGAAATTTCTGTGTTTTAGTTTATGCCCATTGCTCCTCGTCCTGTCACTTTGCACTATTAAAAAGAGGTCTGGTACCTTCCTCCTGGCAGCTGCCTTGGAGATACTTACTTGCATTAGTGAGATCTCTTCTCCAGACTAAATAGGCCCAGATCCTACCTCTCCTCATAAAAGACATGCTCCAAAACCCTCACCATCTCTGTGACCCTTCACTGGACCCTATGCTTTAGCTCCTTGGCACTCTTGCACTAGGGAGCTCAGAACTGGACAAAGTTTTCCAGGTGTGCCTTACTAGGACTGAGGAGAGGAGGAGGATCGCCTCCTTCGACTTGCTGGCCACACTCTTCCCACTGCAGTCTCTCATTGCTGTAGTATTTGGTGAAAACAGTGTTCCAGGCATGCACTTCTCCAGGGGCTGGGTGAACTGGTGCTAGGAGGGCTGTCGTGCTGCTCTCACAGCTGCTTCCTGCTGTGCTGCAGCTCCCAGGTGCTCTCCACCCAGTCCCTTCGCTACTGCCTTTGTGGCTCTGCCAGGGTGTGTAGGATAGCCAAGCTGGAATGGAAGAGGCCAGTGTTTTATTGAGGTACACAAAAGGCAGAGATTGCAGTATTTATACATGATATGTCAAGAAAAGCTGAGCAGAATTTGATGAGGGAAAGGGTCCTCCTGAAGCCCAAAGATGTTCCCTTTTGTGAAATGCCAAAAGAATCATGCTATATACACAAAATAGTACAGCAGTAAGAATATTTACAACAGTATATTTGACCTGATAGTGCTAATTTGAGCTATTATAATCAAATGTACCACATAAGAGGAGAAATACAAATACAGAAGGGCAAATAATGGTATTTATTCATATTGCACCATGCCCCCACCCTGCAATGTAGATGTGTTTTTCTCCCCTGTTTGGAGGAAGCTCTGTTTGAGCACATAACCCTCAGAGCACAGCAGGTAGGAGGTAACCCATGGCAATGCAGGGAATTAATGTCATACAATGCAGAGCATATTTTGTCTTCAAGATCTTAGAAAAAAAGTCAAATTGTACCTACCTTGTGTTTTGTTGAATGGAAGTTTTTTAAATGGATTTTTACACTCATTCCCAGACACGATGTACTAAATTATCTAGGAGGAAAGAGAAGTGTTTGTGTGTGTTAAATTAGATGTCATAACCAGTGGAAGAAAAATGGAGACTGATAATGTTGAGTAGAAACAAGAAAATTTAGAAGAATATTATTGAATTAAAACAACAGACACAAAGCTGATGGTCAGGGGAGTTACAGGTAGTAAGAATAAACTTTTAGAGTGCAGCAGGATCAGTTCACTGATGATATCACGATAAATATAATCTATATCACTTCAGGTTCTAAAAACAAAGATAATAGCATTAAATACACATTTATATGCAAGAATTGCCTGAAAATTTTTACATTTCTTATATAATAGGGACATCCTGAACTTGGCAGATTGAGGTTCTTTGCACTGGATATTTGCAGGAAAAATCTGATACAGCAATTCCAATTCTTAGTGTTGTCTTAGGCTGTAGGAAGTCTCGATAATTTCAGATTATAATTGAAAAATGACACATTTTATCTCCAAAACTGTGTTTCTTCCTGTTGTAAATGTGATCAAAAACTAATACCTTGATTGTGAGAATCTAATTAAGACAGTCCAACATTTAGTTTGAATTTGGTAGATCTTTCTGCAACAGACACTTCATTGATTGATACTACAGCAAACATTTCTAACTAGTTAATATTTTGTTTCAAGCAGGTTAATGGAATTTGACCCAAGTTTAACCCTATGCAGATACAAAAAATTAAGATTCCAGATTTGTGGTAAAGTTCTTGCAGGCCTTAAAAGGGCTAATTATGAAACACTGCATGGAGCTTGGGTGCATGCTGCTTACATACCTGGCTTGTATGGGAGCCAGGTTTGTAAAAGTACAAAGGACAAAAGAGTCCATTTATTCTTTATGCTGTACTTTAAAACATTTTTTTTAATGTAATTTCTACCTAAATTTAAAAGGGAGCTATTTTCCTTAATAACATTGTACCTTTTTAATCAGTCTTAGTAAATAAAAAAAATCTTAAAGTAATACTGTATGCATTTGTAAAGAACAATTAGTAAACCAGTCCCTTTAGCAACTGGATAGTTGCATTGGGATGCAACTATCAACAATATAATCAGCAAAATTATTATATTTTTTCCCACTTCTTCTGTAACTGTTAAATACTTTTAGATTCGCAGTGCTGGCACCTTGCAGCTGGGTGAGGAGGTGCTGTGTCCTCTGCAGCAGGGGTGAGCTGTTTGCAGGGGCATCGGTGGGAGAGGACCGGGGCTGTCCCAGGGGCTGCCAGGAGATGGGAAGGGCGGAGGCAGCAGTCGGAGCTGCCTTGGCATTCACCACGCCGGGGTTTGTTGTCAGCAGCTGCTGTGCAAGCGCGCTGGGTTAATGAGACGTTGGTTTTTTGTTGCATTTCTTTTCGCACTTCAGCCTATCAGCTTGTGGTGTAACTATAGCTGACACTGTTTATCCATCTGTATAAGCATTTAACAAGTATCTAGCACACATTACTGTGTAGGTGTGCCCAGGTGTGCTCACAGGGCCCTGGTGTTGGGGTTCTTGGATCTCTAAATGTTCTCGTCTTTACTGTCTGACTTTGGCTTGAAAAATGCCTTTGCATTATCCATGAAATTCCATTCATCTTTGGCTTGCAAATAAAATGTTAGAAATCTCCTGCTCCTCCCCCCACCTCTTGCATTCTTCAGGAAAATTTTGGCAGTCTTTGAAATAATAAATAGCTGCGTAGTAATTTTAAGCATGGGTTTGTGCTATGGCCACAGAGCTAAGTACTCACTGGAGAAATGAAAAGGCAGATGAGATTCTTGTCTCTTCTTCCCCACACTGAAGTGTTTAATCTCACCTGTGCTGATCTCAAGACCTGTGGCACTCACAGAAAAACATATTTTCTTATGGCAGCTGATACTTATTTTTACTAGCACAAGCAGCAGCACTCTCTCTTCCAGGGATGAGAGTGCAGTTCCTCCTGTCAGCTCAGTATGACGCAAGGAGAAGAAAAGGTTAAGTGATATGAATAACCAATTGTTCTGTGCTAATTTTCAAAGTTAAGTAACTAATTTCCATAATTATCTGTCTCGCAGTACTGGCTGGATCCTGCAAAGACCCTCGCTGAACATAAAGAATTGATAAACAGTATGTATTTAATTTGAACTTAAAGGACAAAGATGAAGTAACAATGTTCCATCTACACAGTTGGCACAATATTCTACAGATTTATCGTTCTTAACAAGTTTGTTATTGCAGTTCTTTGCTGTATCAAAATTTCACACATGGGTTGCACACGGTATCACTTAAAAGTGTCATTATTGTCCAAAGACTGCTCTGTTCTTAAATTTTGTTTTATGCTAATAAGTGGTGTTATTGTTAATTAGTATAATTTTATAATGGCTGTGATGCCTCTATCATGCTTAGCATACCATTACCATTTCCTGTGTGAATGTAACATTTTTTCTGAAAATTTAAAATTTCATAAAATGTTAAGATAGGCTTCTTAATAGCTGTTTTGTAGTCAACTAGTAACAACTAATGCCAATTAGCCATTCATGACAACTCACTGTTACACCAATTTTTTTTTCGTGCAGCTGGACCACCATACACTCTGTATTTTGGCATTAAATTTTATGCAGAAGATCCATGTAAACTAAAGGAAGAAATAACAAGGTACAGTATTTAATAAAAGTATAGTTTGTTGATCTCAGGCTAGCAATACATTTCAACCAGGTGCATATTGTTGTGCCTGGGTTGTTTTTTTTCTTGAACATCTGAATGTTTTTGCTTGAACGTTGGTGTGTATAAAGAAAAATGTGAATAACTTCACAGTGGTTGATAGTGAGGACTGTTAGGAAGCCCAGGAAGAAAAGATGTTCTCTGGTGCATCAAGAATCAAAGGGCCTTGATGTACATTTTTAAGAGTGGGTTATGGGGTTTTTTTTTCCATATTTTCAGTAATACAGTGTTACAGCTGCATTTATACTATGCTATAACCAAGTTTAGAGTTTACTTGGATATCAGATATAAATACAGGGAATTTTCTTCTTCATTGGCCATAGCTTAAATTCCAGAACTGTTTTTCAAGGGGATTTCTTTTGGACTTACTAAAAATATGTGAAGGAAATTGAAGAGTTTCATGCCTCTGATTCTTTTACCTAAGCTTGTCCTCTGCACGGTATGAGGATGCACACAATAACACATGCACATACTTGCACACAGACACACACACAAGGTTATCTGAACTCTCTCACAGTTTTGGGGTTATCTGTTTGTTTTATTTATTAAATGTCTCGGACAATTAACTTTAGGTTCAAAAGGAAATTTGAGAATTTGGGTAGGTAGGTGGACAAATTTAGTGTGCTGGCTTGCGTTAACAAATGCCAAAATACTTCTTTTGATGTCCTAAGAATGTGGCACATGAGGATTCATTAGAATGCATGCAAGGTTTTTAATTTTCCTAAATCAAAGGTTGCAGCACAGGCAGAATATTTTTCTTGCTCCAGAGTTTTCTTGCTCTTTTGTTTCCAACTGGCACAACAGGAATGGAAGTCTCCAATGCAACAAGACTCAGGCTGGTCTGGTAAAAATAAAAAGTGCTGTGACTTGGCAGGTAAAAGAATATAAGCTGGCAGCAATGGGATGCCCCTGTACTATGGAAATTCGGTGCCATTCTCTTGTGCTTTCCCAGAAAAGCTTTAAATCCTCCTCACAGGGAAAGACAGGCATCCCTGGGAAAGGGAACTTTGGCCACAGAACCTGTTGTGATTGCCTCCCAGGAGGCAGGGTGGAGCCAGGGGGCTAAATTTTCACAAGTTCTTCCTTTGCCCTGTGATAAGGCCTGCCAGTGATCTACACTGCTGATTAGTGTGCAAATCCAGTCAAGAAAGGTTCCAGTGTCATTAGGAAGCCTTTAGTCATGACTTGATAGTGTTTGGTCATGCAGAACTGGCACCTTGGGTGTTACAGAAGGCCAGCCTAGGAAAGTGATATAATGGTATTGTCAGTCTTCTATGAAACACATTGAATAGCCAACTGCCTTCAACATCTGTGAGCACTTATTCCCATAAGCTCTTAAAACTTGGAAGAAAGGCTTTTTTTTTGTTCAGGAAAATAACAGTAGTGATCCCAATACCAATAATAATAATAGTAATAATACCACCATCTCCTTAGAATAATTTGGGTTATAATAATAATAATAATAATACCACCATCTCCTTAGAATAATTTGGGTTATAATAATAATAATACCACCATCTCCTTAGAATAATTTGGGTTGCAAGGGACTCTTAAAGGTCCTTCTACTTAGGAGGTAATAAAGATCCTCTTTTCCTTTATAATAATAATAATAATATTCTGCCTAACGCTGTAATTCCAGTGATGTGTTAACTGCTTTGTGCTAATCAATGTGTTTCTTTGGAGCATGTATTTATTACTTTAATGGACATGAGAGCTAGCTCTGTTGTTATTAGATTCTGATGATCTGTGCCATTACATGATTACTCTTTGCAAATAATGAAAACCTGTCAAATTTGTAATTGCTTTGCAGCAGAATCTATCTGGTTGTCGGCAAAAGCTAACACTGCGGTGTTTGCTAGAGAGAACTTGCAATTTGGCACTCTAATATATGCATGACAAACACAGGTGCACAAGATGAGACTGCTTTAGCTATAGGTATGGACAAAAGGCAAGGAGCTCAGCTTCTGTGGGAATTGAGATTGTTCACCTTACAGTAGTCACTTCAGCAATTAGCAGTGCAGGATGCAGGTGTGTTTTGAGGGTTCCTATGCTGCTTTATTTTGAGACTACAGAAACACAGGTTCCTGCTGCAAGGATACTACATTTCTAGCATCCTCTCCTTCCAAACTCTGTAGAGGTGGAAAAATGCTAACAGAAGTATGGGTGTGCAACAGAAATGCATTTCATATCGGAAAGATGCTGTTGTGTATTTCACAGAGGATGTAAAATCATCTTGGTCATTATCATAATTCATACAGGGAAGATTTGTCTAGGTAGGAGTGCAAGCATAAACTAGAAACAGGACTGAGGTATTGCTTAGAATGAGGAAACACTGAGTGTCTGTGCTTTGTGTTGCCCAGAGACATTCCCAGGAAATTCCTATGCTAATGTCATTCCTCTAAAGTAGAGAACATTAACCATTTTTTAGAGGCTGGACATTCCTACCATAACATCTGTCACAGCACAAACTCTGTGGGAAATCATTAATCAGAAAGACGGGTATCTTTATTCAGAGGCTCATCTGATAAAGTCTAGAAAATTTGGTTTTCCCTTAAGTTTTCCGAGTCAGCTATCATGTAACCTGCAGTTTGTAAAGTTCTCTGAAATCAGTGTAGGTGCACTTTGAACTTACAGAGCATTCCAAGGTGCTTTCATAAGTTTCTTGTACTAACACAGAATAAATTATTTGCAGAGTAGCTGAATGGCTCTATGTAGATAAAACTGAACTAGTGAATAATAGAAAAGCTATGTACTTGTATGGAAGATTTTTTTTTTTCTGTAAAAAATTACCTTCATTGTATTTTTACATTTTGTAGGAAATCAGTGCAAGAAATTAACTTAGGCTGATGTGAAACACTGCATAAATTTGTTGTAATAAAACCAGATAAAATCCAAATAGCGTTTAAAAGATTTTGTAGAAATCATAATGGAATGTTGCAAAACTGCAGATCCTTTATATAATGGCTTGTTATCTTGTCTGTTCCATCTGCTTTGGGCTTATTGATTCATTCTAAGTGGTCTCAGCTTTATCAAGTGTAGAAGCAGGTTATGACTTTGAAAATTACATTTTCACCCCTGCTATCACTATTCCAAGCAGGAGAGTATCCTGTGCTATGACAGATTCACTTAGTTGCTGATGACACACCCATCCATCTTTGTCATGGGCTCCATCAAACTTCCCTGCTGCATTGTATTCAATAGTCCGGTATGTGAAAAGGAAATATTTGAGTAAGCAAGCATCCACTACCCAGTCATCCTTTACACTGATCCCATAACGAGGTTAAACTTTTGCCCTTTGATAGGTTTCTTGCTCAATTTTTCTGATTCCTATCCCTCTTCCCTACTGCTCCCTCTTCCCTGCTCTGTGAAAGTTCAAAAGAGGGAAATGACATTTTAGAGAGATAAGTAATTGCATCTGCACAATATAAGCAGATTGGAAAATAGGGAGTGCTCCCTTTCCTGGGTCCTTCCTGTGGATGAATCTTTGTTACTTCAGGATCAATAGGGGAAGTCATTTAGAGGGGAATACAGGCATTTACTGTCACATAGTTATGGTACATGGTACGTGCACAATTAAAGGGATAATATTGAAATATTAAATGGACTTAAAATAACAACTTTGTTTTGTCTCTGTGTTTTAGGTATCAGTTTTTCTTGCAGGTAAAGCAAGATGTTCTACAGGGCCGTTTGCCTTGTCCAATCAACACTGCAGCACAGCTGGGAGCATACATAATTCAGTGTAAGTTCTCCTGGCCCTCTGAGACCTAATTTCTTTCAATCCTGCATTGTGATTATTTTAAGTGATGACTGAAGAATCATTAACACTTTATGCATTCGCTTCCAAACAGAAGTAGCATGACTGATTTCAGTTCAAGAGCTGTAAATAAATGACCATTCTGAATAGATAATACAGGAGTAATATGGAAATTAGTGTAAAGAAGAAAATCAGTCTGAATACTCTGCTAAACATTATTTGCTTCGCTGGGGAATATTTTATCAAGTACTCAAGTCTTTATGACTTTGGATTACATGTAGAGTATGAAAAAACTTTCATCAGGAGTTTTACAGACTTCAAAGGCTATTGGTAGCCTCAAACCTGGAAAATAAAGCATTATCTCAAAAATTACATTATATCCATATGAATGCAAGTTTACGTAATGTGAGGATATGATCTGACCTGATGTGAAGAGTTTTCATTTTATTTAGTATTTATCTACATTCATCCATCAGTAGAGATCTTTTCAGGAGGGGAGGTTATGTGCTGCATGCTTAATAGAACTAGCAATCAATTAGAAAGGAGCTGTCTGTCTACTGCAGCTGTTATTCTTTTTCCATTTACATCTCAAGATCTATATTCAAACAGAATTGCAACCAAAAATTGTGTGAAGTACCATGCTGGGACCTCTATCTATAATTTCTTCTGTGTTAAATTTAGATTTGTCTAAAGTGATATGTATCAAGGAAAGATTATTTGTATTTCTGGTGTTAAAAGTGTGACTCAAAACCACTTAATATAACATAAAAAATAGTCCTCTTTTTATATCCATTTTGAATGACAGGGCAGAATAACTTGTGTACGAAATAGGAATGGGCCCAATACAGGATTTTGTGGTGGATTATATGTGTATCTGAAAAGTCAAAATTTCAGGCAGTGTTTATTTTTGTACAATTATTGTTTACTTTATTTTGCCATCTAAGAAATATGACATGTCATTCTCTAAACAATTGTTTGCAATGCACATTTCAGTTTACTGGCAGACAAGCCTACTCTGAAAAATACTTCAAGTGTGAAGCAGGAAAATATGCAATGATGCATCTTCATTTTTATTATGAGAAATAAGTAAAAGGAGTAAATTCATGGCCTTCAGTTATTTTGCAAGGTGGTGAGAGCTGTTGTTTCGGTATAGTGTCCTGTTCCTGTACTTCTAATCTCAAATATTTTTAGTGGAAAACAATGAGAAAGTCTATGGGAGAGAGAAGAGTTAAAGCATGGCCAAGGTTACATACAGTGAGTTAAAGTTAGTCCAGGCTCCAGGAGGTATGCATTCCTACGGGGTCTATAAAAAACTTTATCCTTGTGTTTAGGGTTTGCAGTTGTTCCAAATATGTAAAGACACCTGAGAAATGTCTGTCTCAGACGCTGAATATGTAATTTTAATGGAGGTTTTCCAGTGAGACTTCTCAATATCCATACTGAGTAGCTCACCATCTTTTTCTAGCAACTTCATTTCAACATTTAGAACAGAAACATTAGTAGTTAGATGAGTCTTTTCCTTCTTGGCTCTTGAAGCCTCCTTTTGGCTATGGTTTTGGCTCAGTGGGCATTGGTTAGAAAGCTCCTGTGAAATCTTTCTCAGAGAAGCTTGATGTACAGATATTACCCAGGGTTATAAAAAATTGAAATACTAACTTCTGCAGAGTTTCTTAGATGCAATTATAGTTAAGATCAGTAGATGTGAATTCTGGCCAAGATGATATTTGTTTTAAAATTACGTTACGACATATGAACAGACATGACTAATGTGAACAAATTCAGGGTTGCGTCAAACGAAATTACATTGACTATTCTTTTTTTTAAGAAACGTCTTTTGAAAGCTGTTTTTATTTTAAAGTGAATTTGATATCCAGGAAATACACTGATATTTTATTGAAAAAGGAAAGCTTGTGATTCTTCATAAGAAACACCATTAGAAGACCTTCCCTCCAGGACTCACAGGATATTTACCTCCATTTATATTCCCAGTTTATGTTAAAGTCCCAGCAATAATATGGAACTTTCCTGCCAGTAATATTGCAGTATACCATGAGAGCATAATATTACAAAACTAGACTTTTCTTTTACACTTGTTTTGCATATGCTGCCAAATAATCAATGTCATTGAATTCAAACTTTGCTGGTTTGGTTAAAATTTTGTCTGGCCTGTAGAAGCAGTAGGTTTCCTTTTGTCAAGGCTTCTAGCTCTCTCTAGCTCTAACCTTCTATATAGATTTTAACATGTGAAGACAATTTTTTCTTGCTTTTATGTGTGCTGAAGTGAATAGTTCTGTATTCTCTTCCTTCATTCCTTTTTCTCTTATCTGACTGCCGATAAAATTTGCCGTCAGTTGGAGAGGGGTAGCTGGGCAGCAGTGGTTGGACTGTATAACACGTTTTTTGGTTGAGAAGAAGCACAGGTGACCTTTGTTTTCTCCTTGTGTTCTGCAGCTGAGCTGGGGGACTATGACCCATACAAGCACACTGCAGGTTATGTCTCCGAGTACCGCTTCGTTCCTGACCAGAAGGAAGAGCTGGAGGATGCCATAGAGAGGATACACAAGACTCTGATGTAAGAACTCAGTTCTTTTGGGAACCTGGCAGGTAATACCAGACTCAGGGATGCTAGGCAGGTGGGGAGGAGCAGCCTGTGGGGCAAAGTGGAGGTTTCTAGACTTGAGGAAAGGACACAGGGACTCCAGTTATACGTCTCAGAAGCAGAAGAGATTTTACATATTGAAGTTGTTCTTTTAGGAAGTCAGTAGGACAATAGCTGGAAATATGAGGTGTGTCAGACTTAGGCATGGGTGTTTCAGAGCCAGCGGTTTTAATAAAACATATGCCAGAAATTCACACGGAGAGCCAAAATAAACATTTACTTGCTTATCACCAAGTTTATGTTCCTGGTAAGTGTAAGGAAGCTTGTTCTAACAAATCCAAGTTAGGCGCAATTGTGATATAACCATTTATGAAGATGAGAGCAGTAAGAACCCTTTCATGAAGGTGTTCATCATAGCCTTTGTCAAAGTAATGCGAAGAGAATCAGTTACCCATCTTGTAGTAGATCTAAATTTCTTGATTCTTTTCCGATAATGAAGACACAGTCTGGATAAAGGTTAAGTAATTTTTGCCTGTAGCACTGTGTGTTAATGTTACATCTGTCTTGTTTAATGAGAACAGGTATTAACTCAGGGTCACAGCTGTTCTCTGAAAAGTTTTCCAGTAATTGGAGTCTGTGCCATTTGCCACGTTGACCTGAGCTTTCTCTTCCAGGGAAGAGAGTCTGTTGTTACTAATTATATATGTGTGGTTGCATGACAGCCTTATACTAATTTATACTTTTCAGAGAACTTGCTACATGTATTTCTATAAAGTAAAAAAGTATTGTTTTTTTCCATTCCAGAGAGAGGAAACTGACTCACAGCTCGTTAGTTTGGTTCAACATCACAGAAGTGGTTTGTGAGAAATGAGACTTGAGATAAATTGCTGTGAACTAAGCAGCCTTCATTCTCTCTCTCAAGTTTCTGTAGTCACTAGATTCAGAAGCCAGTGGTTGTGAAGGGCAGAGATCACTGTCAAACACTAACTGATCTGGAGCCCTGGTACTGTTCTGCTGCTTGGCTGCAGTTGGGTGTCAGGGATTTAGCAGCATCAGAACAGAGAGGAAAGCCAAGGTGGGCTCATTGCTACTTCAGCTCAACTGTTACCATCAGCACTGCCAGCTTTGACTTCTGCACAGGTGACCACAGTCTCTTCAGCTAAGGAGTGTGAAGCTATAATAGGTGTGGGCATCTGAAATTGTCTCATTGACCTGAGACATTTTAGGGACAGGTGTGTGATATGGTTTGGAAGAACTGTTTTATTCTTTCTGGATCCCAGCATGGAAACACGGGGGCTTTTTGTGTTTGCTTGGTTGGTTTTTTGTTTTGGTTTTGGTTTTGGTTTTCAAAACAGTTATGGCTCTGCATATACCTTCCTTCTCCTGGTTATGTCAAGAAAAACTGGTTTTGGTTGCATGTTTCCTCTCAGGTTTTGGGTTTTTTACACAGCACAATAGCCATTTGGAGATTCAGTAAGGATGCATTATTTTGAGAAAGGTGAGGGAAGAAAGTGGAGGGGGTTTCTGACTCTGCAGCCTGCCTACTGTGACTGTAGTCTCATCTATAAACCAACATGACAACTCCAAGGTCGGAGAGCAGTGTGAGGCGACCTGATGTTGTCAGGCACATCTGGAGAATCAAGCAGTGGCTTTGGGGCTCACTTGTGAGGGAGGAAACACTTGGTGCTGGAGGAGAGACAGAATCCCTCAGTGCAGACAGGAGAGCTGGTGTTGTGCAGCTGACAGTGCCCATTTCAGTCTGTGGGAGATTTGTTTCTGACCGGTGTTGCAGTGTGAGCCTATTTCCTGTTTTAGACTTCCCAGTCCCTTCCCCAGGTGTGCCAATACCTCTCTTCTTCTTCCCCCCTGGCCCCCTGCTAGGCTGTCAATCAGGATTAACATTCCAGTAAGGCTGTCATGTGGTTCGTCACTTTCAAAGGACGCCCTTCAGGCCTGGGGGTCATTGGCCTGTTTAGGTGTCCCTCGTCCCTTGAGACCCTCCCCCTCCCACCTGGTTGGTGGCACACCTGTCCCTTCCCTCCCCCTCCCCCGAAGCTTAAAAGGTCAATCAGACCATGTGCTCGTGATTCTGTTGGAGCTGTTACCAAGACTCGGACCCCTGTGACCATGGAATAGAGCTCTGGATATTAACCCTCCGACAGAATCCGTCTCCTTCCTCCTCACCATAGCCTGAAGCCTTCCCTGAGGTAAAACTGAGTTTCTACAAGCCTGGACTTGTTCACTGCACGGCTGCAACCTCCAGCAAGCTAAAGGTGTCTCTGGGGTGATACACCACAGTTGCCGCCTTTGGCCTGGCAGCAAGGGTCAGACGGGCCCAGGCACAATCTAACTGATAATATTGGGATTCATATTCCAATAGACTGGTGCTCGGCAAGTCAGCTGCTGCTGTGTATTGAATCAACACTTCACGCTGTCAGTGGGGCACAAGCAAAGCAAAAATGCCCCTGATATTTAGCTTTAAGAGCTGCTTTCACTGTTGCTTAGGGCCTCAAATGGCACTCAGGTGCCCTTTGTCTATCCAAACGAGTGCGTGTGTGTCAGCTGCATGGCTGTCACTTTGCCAGCTCTGTCATTCCCACTGGCAAAGACTGCTTTAGTTTTGGGATGTGTGGTGCTGAGGAGAGTTTGTGTTTTCACACATGATAAAAATGAAACACTCTTTGTAGTAATGGGAGTTATTTCAGTCCCTGACAGTTCTTCCTCCCTTTGTGTTCTGGCTTCTCCATCTGCTTTTGGGAGGACTTCTACCTTTGGTTTCCATCTGCTTCCTTCAGAAGCTCCGGCTCACATCTTTGCTTCCTTCAATATTTTTGCAAATTCGGTTTCTAAAACATGATATATGACTCTGAAAGTATTTATAAAAACACGCTCAAAAAATTTATTTGACATTTGAGCTTTTTGGTCCTTTCAGAGGCAGGTAAGAATAGAGGAATAAGTGCATCAGCATTTTTCTAATCCTGGTCAGTAAGGAAAGACTAGCAGCAGGGTTGAAATTGGAATTGTATTCTAGCACTAATTCAGTAATGGAATAATCCATTTTGCTCAGGACTGGTATTTAGCCTATTTGCAGATTCAGTGAGACAATGCAGCCCCTGTGACCATTTTGCTTACATTCCTGACATATACTTGCAAGACTTCAAATTTAAAAATCAGGCTGCAGAGTAAATTTTTACAGCAAAAGTGTGTAAAAGATGTGACAGATGTGACATTACTGATGTGCTGAATATCCAGTGTTCTGCGTGTTCTGAATACAGATAATGAATGACACATCTACTGGGATTTGAAGAAAGGGGTTTCTCTTACAAGCTTCAGGTCTGCTGCTTTTCCAGGAGTCCTTGGAGAGAAGAGCACCTGGAAAAGGGACAGTGCTGCTACATGGATAAGATGAGCTGAAGCAGTCCATCTCCCAGATACAAAGAAGTTATTTTTAATGCCTTTGAATACCTTTAAATATGTATTGCATTAATGCTAGCACTGCTGCTTCATGTCTTTGACCTTGGAAGTCCTTTTTTCTTTGTCAGCCATAACACAAAGTTGGGAAAAACTGGATGGCACCTTCTAGGCTAAAGAGAATGGTGACACAAGAAGCGTGAATGTGCCTATTGCAGGATTTTCCAGATCTTTGGTCAAAATGTTGAATGTAGAATGCTCTACTTCACACCTTGAATTTGAAAGGTAGCGCATCCAGTGAAGTATTTCCCAAGAAAACCAACAGGATTAAGCAGGATATGCATCTTTTTGAGCTGATATTTTTGCAAGATGTACTGTACTTTCCCAAAACAGTCCAGTTGTTTTCAGATAAGTATTAAAAAGAAGTGAAAACAAAAACATGACTTCAGGTCTTTCAGGCTTACAAAAGAGAAGCTTGTTCTTGTATCAGTAACAGATACTAAGCAAAGAGCAAATTAAATTCTGAGGATAATGCTTTGAATTTTTTTAGTTGTTTTGGTCTTTTTGAAAATAAGTTATTTTTCAGTAATGTCAAATATGTTCCTACCAGCCAGGATATGTCCCTTACCAGTTTTCCCAGTTGTTTCCTGCCAGTGGTACTTTTAAACTGATGGATTGATATCTGTAGCTAGGAAGGCAGGCAGGATCTTTGAAATAGCTAATCTCATGAGACAGACTCCAAGTCTTGTTTTCAACACAGCAGACCTGCGTGCTACCAGCTGGTGTGACTTACTGTAGGCAAGATTTTATGGAGAATGTAATAATTTCTCTGAAGTTATCCACCTTGCTTTCATAAGCTTCAACACTTCCATGGGGAATAGTACCCCAACCAGTCGTTCTATTCTGCTTTATTAATAATAATGCAATTATTGGGAAAAAAAAGTTATTTGCTTATTGAAGCCTGAAAATGAAATGTGTGAAGTGTGTATGTGGCAGCAATGAAAAGGCAAAAGGCAGTGCATTAGGCAAACATTATATATCTGATAGCATATATGTCTGTGCTAGGAGACCTCTAGAGATCTAGTGTTATCTGGAATAAGAAGTTCAGAGTTGAAAAGACCATGACAGTCTAAAAAACTGCTAAGAAGGTCTGCATATAGAAAACTATATTTAATAATATTATCTATTTTGATATGTTGATTGGAATGACAAGATTCTTAAAAATAATTGTGTTTACAGGGGTCAAGTTCCTGCTGAGGCAGAAGTGAACTACTTAGGTGTGGCCAAATCTCTGGAAATGTATGGGGTGGATCTCCATCCTGTTTATGTAAGTATTAACTGTGAAAAATGGTTACTGCACTAATATGTGAAACAGTACTTATGTAGTTTTTTTGCCACAGGATAACTGAAAAGGGAACACTACTCAAGAAATGCAAAGGAACACATATTTACAGACTGAGAGGATTCAGTTATTCATATAAGCCTAATGATTTTCAGATCAAATGGTGTGATTGTGTTACGCCTCTAAAACCCAATGAGTTATATTCTGGATAAAAACAATTCAGACAGAAAAGAAGTAATTTGTGCAAGTGTCAGGAGACATGAGTGAGGATTATCACCTTTGTTTTTGACAGAAGAATTTGCATATTATTTAAGTTTAACAAAGAGCAAATGTGTCCTGAAACCTCTTCAATACCATGGCAAAAATTAGGGTGGAGTAGCAGTAGCATATCTGGCTTTTTAAAATATTTGTTGTCGAGGTTTTGCTAAAGATCCAGAGTATGTTTCCATTTTTTCCCATGTTGTATCATGCAGCATTGCAAGTTGTATTGCCTCAAAAAACCCCTCCATTTCTTTTGTCTGTCAGCATGTATGTTGGGATTGGATCCAAGTCATTACCTGGAGGGTATGTGCTCCTGGTGAAAACATCATTCTATCTTGTTTGAATTATTCTGCTTGTGGCAGGCATTTTTTTGAATAAAAGAAAATCAGGAGTTCAAATGGGGAGTTGTAGTATAGATAGTTCTCTGAGTTACATATCAGTACTTTGTAAAATTATTTGAAAGAAAATAAAGAAATCAAGATAGTACCTGAAGATTAAATATGTGTTTCCTCTGAAAAATGTGTGGCATGCAATATAAAGTACCTTTTAATGCAACCTATGGCTTAATTATATTCATATCCCAGGCTTTGTTCCCCTCCCACCAGTGGAAAAATTGGGAGTTACTGGAACAAGATCCAATATGATCCAACAAAATCATGTTAAATTAGTACAGCGTGGAATTTTTTTTACCTCATAACTTGCTTTTATTGTGCAATGAAATCCCTGCCTGGGTAACCTGTGAACATCTTTGTTCCTACTTAAATTGCATCAGCAGCAGAAGCCCTCGTTTGAGACTGAAACTGCACACATGATGAGATGCAGTTATTTTCCTCCTTGTTCACATTAAAAGTAAAGTTGCCTTTAGCAGTTAATTCACTGAGGAGCACAGGCAGAGCTTGCCAAGTGTGCTTGACCTTTGCCAGCCCTGTAATCACACAGGACACTTTTACAGTGTCTCAAGTCAGTGCCTCTCACAGTTGATAGTTCTGCTGCTCATGCTCCACTGGTTTAGACTTGCAGGGCTTTTCCTCATTGCCTCAAGTAGACAGGTGAATGAGCTTTTCCAGCTGACTTTCTTTTAACCTCATGCACTAGGGTTTGCACTCTTTCAGCTGTAACCTGCTTCTGGTTTTGGTTATTGACTGTGAACTGGGGAGGTGGGGACCTTCTGCTACTCAGCAGCAGGGCTTTCACCCTGTTCTCACCCAGTGCAGCTTGAGATTTGTATTCTGACTTCAGGAATGGTTTCCTTCAGAGGAGTTGATGCATGTGGCTGTTCCCTGCATACCATTGCCCTTTCTGAACAAGAAAAAAGATGCTTGACTCTCCCAAAGGAGCTACTTCACTTGGAGGCAGCAGCAGCTGACACTATTTTAGGAGGGAGAAGGCAGCTGTGTGATTGTATTATAGGTCAGAAAATCACTATTTACTTTCAGCTGAAAGTTGGGATATCTATTGCATTCATGCCTGAATAAGGAGTTCAGTTTCTGAGTTTTGGCCATTTGCCAAATAGCAAAAATTAATTCAGTAAGAAAACAGAAAAAGAGGTATTTTTGTTTTTCACCATGGTGTGAAATTCCCTTTCTTTTTCTCTCACTGCCATTCTTTCTTGCCTCTTTTCCCCCAGATCTACAAATTTTCATATAGAAGCTTTCATAACTAGATCAAGTACTATTTTTCCATTTGTACAGAGTGAAACAGTATATTCAAGTCACCAGGATGAATTTCTCACTGGATCTCACTGATACTGTGATTCTACTTGTAACTGTATGAATGACATAGATTTTTATTTTCTAGGGTGAAAACAAATCTGAATACTTTTTAGGATTAACACCCATAGGAGTTGTTGTCTACAAGAATAAAAAGCAAGTAGGAAAGTATTTCTGGTATGTACTATTCAAATGTGCAGTCTGCACTAAAGCAATAACAATGTTGTATGGATGTCTACGATTTGTGGTATCTATTTAAAATTTTAATCATAGCAGTATCAAAAAATTATACATAGAATTATTAATATTTCTTTGGATGATGTAGATTTTTTTAATACTCCAGGTGATAGATCACCTTTACCATACTCATGCTGAAATGTTTACATATCACTAATTGTCTGCTGACATCTAGGGCATACCTGAAAAATAAATCTTCTGTGAATTTTTTTTTGTCTTTGTATGCAAATGTATACAACTTTATATCTTACTACACATGAAATTAAAAGGTCATGAAGTTTGGTCTGTCTTTTTTTTTTTCAATATTACAGGCCTAGAATTACGAAAGTTCACTTCAAGGAAACACAGTTTGAACTTCGAGTCCTGGGAAAAGATGTAAGTTTTCATTTAGGCCTGAAAAGATCAAAAAAATAATTTTAGATCTAATGAAGGTGGAAATTTAGTGTGTCTGTTGAAATCTAATTGGTTTTATTGAAATTTACTGTAGGAAACCAAATGTAGGTGAAGGGAACCTCACAAAGCTCTCAGGCACAAAACAGGGAGCCACGTTGTATAGATTGAAACCCATTTGTCAGAGTTTAACATTACTTTGCACTTAGACCATATGAGAGAAAGAAATGTTGGTTCCAGTGGGGCAAGGTCAGCAGGTTGATAGGAAGAGAGGAGGTTTTAAGATGCAGTAAGTAAAAAAGAAAAAAAAAAGAAAAAAAAAATTATCTCCTACAAGGCATGTGGAATAGGGAGAGGAGGAGACTGTTGAGAATGTAGGAAAAGATAATGATATGCAATAAAAAACATAGTTGCAGTCAGTTTGTGATTTTTGCTGTCTGGTTTAGTTAAAAATTTAGTTAGCTGAAATATGTTTTGAAAATACTTTCATGTCTTTTTGGAACATGAAAGTTTATAGTTTCATAAGGACTGTAGTTAATAGTTTTAAATTATATTAACCTGCTGGCAAAAATCCCCTTTACTTTTTATCTAAGCATTTTTGTTCATCCTTGTAATGGTTGTCAGTCTCATCCATGGTCTTTCCATGAGGGCATTTGTCTTGCTCCTGTTGTGGACAGCATTTCTGGTGTCTCTGCAGACGTCTTGGCAAATCTCTCTTTTGCTACTCCCAA
This sequence comes from Ammospiza nelsoni, assembly GCF_027579445.1. Classification (NCBI taxonomy): domain Eukaryota; kingdom Metazoa; phylum Chordata; class Aves; order Passeriformes; family Passerellidae; genus Ammospiza; species Ammospiza nelsoni. Next base: position 60,428,750 of record NC_080669.1, read on the forward strand.
GTGACTTGTTTATATTTGGTGTGGCAGTCTATGGGAATTTTATTTCTGAAGGTGTGTTTGTTGAAATAGGAGTGTTATTTAAAGGCTGGGGGAAGGCTGGGAAAACTTTTCACCATGTTTCATTTAAAGGTGAGTGATAGTTCATGTACAAACAAGTCCGAGTTTGACTCGGAGTGAATTGCTTGGAAGTGAATGAAGCTATAGCTTCTCTTTCATGCCACATTTCCACAGTTTTCTTTTAACCATATGGAATTGCAAAGGCTTAGCAAACTGAGTAGAAAACCTGGAAGGTTTTGGAAAAGTTGAGGCTGTGAATATTGACGGCTGGTGAACTCTTACCATTGTGATAAGGCAAACATTTTGACAGAACTTGGTACTTTCAAGCCTTGACAGGTATTTCTAGGAATTGTTGGGTAGAACAGTAAGTACAGGGGTGTGTACCTTCACTAAATTTGCCTTTGCAACTAATACTAATCTGAAGTATTTCTATAGCACTTCATATCCGAACAAGATCAGGAAGGGCCAAAATGGCTTAGAGAAATCTTTTTCCCTTTTTTTACCAATCTGGGGGTACTTTGAACAAAATTATATATTGGAATAAGCAGGCAGTAATTTCAGTCTCTGGATTAAAGTTGTCATAAGAATTTATGCTGTTCTACACAGAGGAGGAAAAGCTCATCAGTGTATTCATGTATGTTCCAATACTCAAAAAAAATCTGATTCACCAATTTATTTTATTCCTCTTATGTTTTTTTTTTTTAATAAATGCTATCACTTTGTCCTCCCATGTGACACATGAGTATATTACAGGAGAGTAAATACACCATTTTCACTCCATCCTGCCTCCTGTAATATAATTTTACTGCCCAGGGAATTAATATTTTCCTTGTATCAGATGTGGTATACTAAGTCTGGAATGTCTGTTCCAGTTAGTTGTAGAGAGCTCCAGAAGAGATTCAGGAGAAGTAAAAATAATGGGAGTTTTCCAATGCCTTTAAGTTGAACTTTATGGCATAAAGTGAAGGAGCTAATACTGTGTAACAGAGCAGATTATTTCTGGATGAACTGAGCGTTTTTCTTTTCCATAAGTTGTAAAATCTCTCTGCAGGGTGGGTTTTATTCATGTTTCCACACACACCAGCTCCCCTTATTCACACTGACTGTCACCTTTCACTGCTCATGAAGAGGAAGCTGTTGGTGCCTTTAGTACCAGCAAGGCTCTCCCCCTGGATGGAGTTGCTTGTGGTAACTTCTTTGTTGTTGCTTGCTGGGATTGGTGTGACATTTTTTCAACCATGCCAGAAGAGTCTGTGTATTTCTGACTAGGTGGGTGGAAATGGACATCTGTTCTTCTTGACAGATGACAGTCTAAGTGTACAAGTCCACACCTTCAGACTACCTGAACCCCGCTGTTGTCTGTGTCAGCCAAACCTATGGCTGCTCATTTTCTTGTTTACATTGCTTCACGTTTCTTAAACTTGATGCTTACTGAGCAGAACATGCTATTGCTTAGTGTCTTACAATAAAGTAAGCTGCTTTGGCTTTTCTGTTTTGTAGTGTAACCTCTTGTACTTTTTCATATCTCTTCCATGAGAATAATCCTGTATATTTAGCTGCCTCATATTTTTTTTCCTGCACACCTGTTGCTGTTGTGTACAAGCATGACCATCAGTACTTTGGTTCTATCTTTCACTATTTTGCTTGTATTATATGTTTTCTCTCTTAGGTAATTGCTGTTGCCCCCTCATAAACAAAATAATGCCTTTCATATTTGGCCATCCCTGGACATGTGAGACTGAAGCTCTTTTTCAGTGGTGTTAATAATTGACTCAGTGTTTAATTGTACCCCTGCATGAATCCATGCTGTGAATTCTGAGCTATAAAGGCGTTAGGTGCTCTCTGGCACCTCTAAGCATCAGCATGAAATGAGGAGCCCTTCCCCTGCAAGGGTTTCACATGTTCACATTCCCTGAACATGACATAAAATGGCCAAGAATTTTTGAAGATTAAAGAAGTTTATTTCTTAGAAAACTAAGAAATTCATCTAAAGCCTGTGCACAGTTCCTGGCAGCATGTCTTCCAGTGGAGCAACCTTACTGGAAACAATCCAGTAACACAGGTGGCTGCCAAAGCCCTCCCCTCTCCACCAGCAAAACAGAGCTTGGTCACAATGGATGCTCTGTGTGGAAGTGAGTAGTGTAAAGGGTGCCCAGCATACCTCCTGTGATTCCCCATGTGAAGCACAGCCTGCTTCCTAGATTTCTCTGTCAGCTAGGGACATGGAAGGAAACAGAGAAAAACATGCTGTGATAGACTGTGTAGGCTGGGAATGTAAATGTGATAATAGGCAGGAATGAGAGATGAGGAGGTTTTTTGCCTGTAGGTACCAAGTACTTCTGTGCTGTTCCCTGCACCCCAGTGCTGTTTGGAGTAACTGAGCCTTTTACTTCAGTTGCTCTATGTCTGAACATGCACATGAATGATTTCACTCTTTAGCAGGGTTTATGCAAAACTTCTGTTCTTATTTTTCCTGTTTCACAAAACAGAAAGAATTCAATGAGCGAAACACTTGCTTTCATAATTTTTCCTGTAAGAGAAAGGCCTTTTTGAATTTTGCAATTTTTATTTCAAGAGATCTTGAAATTTGGGCATTTTTGAGTCAAAACAATCTCTCAATCTGTGCAGTTTAAGATTATTTCCACATTTTTGTGTGTTCCTCTGCAGTCTTCCATATTGAGATGAATTCACAAGGTGAAATTGGTAATGACTCTTTAGGAACAATACCAACCACTGATGCAAGTCCAAAGTACATAATCCTCCCCTTTTTGTGTGGCTGAAACTTGTATAAATACAATTTTTTTTTTGTTATTTTAAATAGTCCAGAAAACACTGTATATATGCTTTATCTTTTTTATCTGCTTCTCATAAGTGTCATTAGTCTGAAAAATAATTATGTTAATAAGGTGGTTCAGCTGTACCCCTTCTTTTCCCTATCAAATGCTGTATTCTGTCTTGAGTTACAAATTCCGGCCAGGAACTTCTAATTTGATTTATAGTTCCTGCAGCTTCTTGGGAAGATTGAACAGGATTTGAAGATATGTTACTCTCACTCTTAAGTCAAATTAATTTTATGTGTAGTTTCCAGACAAAAATAGTGGTTTGATTTTTCTTATGGTTTAGGAGTTGCAAATGACTTTTCCATCATTTGCATTTGCACCCACTTAACTCAGAGTGATAATAAAAGGGTGGAGGTGAAGAAGCTCAGTGATATTAATATATCATATTAAACAGTTTTGGCTTGTTTTGGTTGCTTGGGGGTTTTCCTGTCTTTTCTTAATTGCCTTCTGAGCCATCATAGAAGGACTGTAAGATTGGTTCAAAGCCTGCATAAAATTAAATTCACTGACACTAAGGTGATACTGTCAGCTTTCTTTTTTTCTAATTCTTCCTTAGTGTTTTTGAATTGCTGTAATTGCTGTGAAGCTAAGATATGATTGTTTCAATGTTGACATGCAACTGACACAGTTTTTTTCAATTTGAATTGCCAACTTGGTATCATTTTCCTACAGACTGATCTTGTATAACCAGTAATAGTACATTGTTTGTTACATAAGCTGTGATTTGTCTGCATATGTCTATATATAAAACCAGAATGCTTCCTATTGGAATTTAGAGCTGATGGTACCCAGGTATGTGCCTGAGAATAATTATTCTGGCAAAGAATTATGTTCTGAAGCAGTAGCTTCAGTGTTAATAATCCTGTTACATGTGCAGTGTGTCCTGTAACAGGGCAAGATCCCTCCTTGTGTAGCATTAGCCCTCCCTGTGCTCACTGTGACTGGGAGGAGGGGTGTGTGTGCTGGCATGGCTCCTAATGTGGTTTTGGGATTTTCTTCTTCATTTTCTGAGCCTGCATTGCTGGGAGTCCATAAATGTCTTGTAAATTAAGGTAGCTAAAGCCTGCTCTGCATCGGTGGTTCTCGAATCATTTTTGCTCTGTGGGCAGGTTCAGTTCTCCCTGCAATGAGTGTAAATCTGCTGACAGTGGCCTCTTATCCTGGGAGTAAACCATGAGCTCCAAGAACAAGGGGTATTCCGGCCCTCAGAGAGAAGAGCTGTCATTTTAAGTGTGTGTCTTCTCTTCCAGGTGGAGCTGAGCTTGCCCTGCCTAGGAGCTGAGCTAGCTGGGCACAAAGCATCTCTGAGCCTGAAAGCTGTGTAATCAGGCTGGCGAGGCAAAGCAAGCAGGAAGCTGTTTACCAAGCACTCCTGAACTTTTGTACTAGTTCCAGACGTGTTCTGTGCTTAGACAGAGCAATGACCCCTCTGACCTGTCTCCTTTGAAGGGTTTTGTAACATGCTTTTAATCTTCCACCTGAGAGGCATGGGTATTAGGGTGCAGCACTGTTCCAACTCCCAGCTCTCTAGTGGAGGTCTTAGAGGCCCTGCCAGATCAGTCTTCTGGCTGGTCTGGGAGCCACCATAAACCAGGGAAGAGCTTCATTGTCCATCTGTGTATAGGTTTGTAGTGTAGACAAGCTATCTGCATCCACTGTGCTAGTCTCTCTCTCCTCCTCTGGTTAAAATTGGTGGTGAGGTACTAGCAGTATGAGCTGTAGCATGTTTTGGAGACTGCAGAACAAGCTTTCAAAGCACCTAAAAGAAGAAGGATATCTAATCGTTAGATATTTAAATGTTCGTCCTCACATTTTTTGGCAAAGGGTGTGTGCCTCGTCACGGTTAGGAGGAGGCAGTCCCACAGCTTGGTTATTGCTGCAAGGGCCTTTTGCAGCCTCTGGTCCCATCCTCCTGCCCCTCCTTTGCTCCTGCAAGTCACAGATGGGATTGAAAATAACCATACAAAAATAAGTGGTTTCTCTACTTGTTTGATCAGCAAAATGGGCTTCCTGAAAGAACAGACAGACACCAAGATGGCTCAAAGGAGAGAGATCACCAGAGAATGCAGAAGCCAGGACTGCTCTGGAAGGAGATCATGATTTACAGTGCCTCACCTTTAGTACACTGGGCACTCTGAAAGCAGCAGGATGAGTAGCCAGGAGAAGCTTGTGTTGCACCAAAGAGCACTGAATTACTTTGGAAGTGTCATTTCCTATAAATAATTAGTAAAATTACAATAGGTCTTTGTTTCTTTTGGTTCAGATATATGAGAATAATAAGCAAAACACCCAGCTAACCCTAACTATCTGTAGGAAATTGCTATGTTCAAAATGCTAAAAATGTTGTCTTTTATTGGGAACAAAAGGTCATGGTCTTAACAGGAAAGGCCATCTTTGCTTTACTAATATAAATAATTTCATTCCCTTGGGGGAGAAATGTTAATCCAGAAAGGTATTGATGTTCTCAGTACTGATTACTTTTATATAGGCATCTATAAATTGTCAGGGTAATCACTACTCTTACAAGCCTTAAATAGTCCTAAAAGGAATATGGAGGAAGTCCTAAACCTGGCTGTGCTGTAAGCAGTGTCATACTGGACTTGGTTGCTGTAAGTTACAGAATAATTCCCAGATAAGCTGAGAAATGGTGAAAGAATTATGAATTGCTTCCCCTTTGATGGGATTGAGTGTTTTAGGCTTTTTTTTCCTCTATATAGCACAATTTTTCCTCTCAATAGCACAATTTAATTGTGCTATTGAGTTATACCAAGCATCAGTTGTGAGGCCGTAGTTTTCAGACATACGGTTTTCCTTCAAATTCAAATAAATAAATAAATAAGCCTGGGGGTGTTATCAGAAGGCTTGTTGGTCTGTCCTATGACTTTTAGGCAATTGTTTCATTTTCCAGATCTGAATTCCAGAAAGTTTTGGTAAATTGTATCTATAGAGTTACTATCCTCATCCCACCTCCCCCCCCCACCAGCCCTTCCATTTTTTGCCCTCCCTGAGTGCCACTGATTGCCGAATACTAAGTTTAGGTGTTTCAGCATCATCAACATTTTTCTTGCCAGCTAGGGTGAACTTTCTTCTACCTTGGAAAATAATGCCTTCGTATGATGGAATCAGTAATCTTTGCTGGTCAGATCGTTCTAGGAAATGGCAGTATAACTATATGGTCCCTCTTATTGTCACTTACTGATTTTAATGTTTTTTCCTGCTGTTTGTTCTGTGTATGGGAAAGTTCTAAAACTGTGACTTAAAGAAGACAAAATGGACGAATAGAACTTTTTCCCCCAAAGGAATAGAACTTTTCCCCCAGCTTTTCCCCACTGTTGTTGAATGCCAGTGGCATTCAAATTGGTCTAACAGTAAGATATGGCAGAAACACCTTATTTTAGAAAGTCTCTTTAAAGAAAAAAATCATTCCTGTCTTCTCTTTGCCTCTCCCTTCCCACATACCAGAAACTCCTTCCTTTGAGATTATGTAATTAAATACATTTAAGTGCAACAGAGGATTCTTTGCCTAAAAGTAGGAGTGAACAAAGAAGGAGCAAGATCCTGCATATTAAAAGTGAGTCATTGAGTTATTTCCTAACAGAAGCTAAACTGATTCATCATATTGCATCAAGTTTGCAATACTACAATGCAGTTTGATATTATCCTTTTGAAGATGAGTACAGTTGTGTGAGTTTATATGAAATCATATGAGATGACAGTCTAATATAGAAATTGTAATTTAAATCAAATAATGAAATCCAAAGCTACTTTTCTGCTATGTGCAAAGTAAGCAAATGCAAAGCACCACTTTATATGTTTTCTGTAAAAGTTTTACAACGTAAAATGCGTTATGGTTTTTCAGTGGGTAGACTCTTATTTCTAGCCATCAGAGGAGAAAGAGCAGTGTTGTTACTCTAGAAGAGTCCATGATAAATTGATTTTTCTCCTTGACTATTTTCAAGATTTTTCAGGAAGCCTTTATTTTGTCTATAAGTTAAACCACTTGTGAATCCTGCAGAGAGATGATGATCCCTGTCAAACCTGAGAAACTTTGGGAATATATTTATTGGACCTATATATTTACCTATATATTTCTATTTCTATTTCTGTACTACAAAGTAATTTTATTATATACACAGCAGTATCAGATGAATCCTAGGTTTCAACATTCTTGGTGGTCATTGTCTTACTGTACTGCTTGTATTATTTTCTCTTGCCATGGAGAGTAAAATGTGCTTTTGATGGAAGACCAGAGAATTATTTTAATTCCTTGCCTGTTCCATGGCACTGTTCCAGCCAGACATTTAACTAAAATAAGGCATGGGAGAAAATAAACTCATGTATGATATTTTTTTTTTTTGTCAGGGAATTAGATCTCTATTATTCTAACCACAAGCGCAAAATTCTGTTGTTTTGCTGTTATTTGTTTCAAGGTGAAGGAAAAGCTGCTTGAGGAGGTAATTTGTGATTTTGTGAGGCTGCTTGACAGCTGTTAATGGGGATATAACTGGATTTTTGTTATAGGTGAAATTTTGAATTCTAGAGAACATAGAGAATTAATTCACAGTTTGCAAGGTGCTTGCAGATAATAATAAACAACAGTAAATGAGGAGAGGGAGAAACTTCCTGAGCTTTTTACTTGTGTACGCATGACACTAGGGAATTTAAGTAATGCAGGGACATAGATTGTTCAAAATCAGCTGCTGAAGGTGGTGTGAATCACACCTCCTCTGTAACTCACACCTTGATGAAATGGTTTGAGACTCAGTTTTGTTACAGAGGGTGTCATGCCATGCTGAACTCTCACACTGACATCACTGGGATTGCTCATTCTTCGTGCAAATCACAGCTGAAACACCAAGTGCTTGAGTTCACCAAGTGAAAAATAGATGGAACACATCTGAGTGTTTTGCTTGTTGAAAACCAGCACTGTGATGTGTCTGTTGCTTCTCCTTTACTGTTGGAAGTATTTCATAGTTTGTATGCATCCCACTTCCCTTTTCTCTACCAGTTTCCAGAGATTGGCTTTTAAGCTGTGCATATGCTTTTGTTCTGGCTTTTGTTGGCTTCCTTAAGAGATTTTAAGTTGGGTTTTAAGACTTTCAACTTTTTCTTAGCATTTTGAATTATTCTGAAGTTAGCTTTCTTTAAAAAAGAAAACTCTTCCCTTCTTCAGTATTTTTTTCCCCTCAGGTTTACCTTGGCCTGTTTTGTGTGTTTCCTCTGTCATTGCTTCATAATTGTTTATAACAGATCCTGAGCTCCTTTCTTTCTTTCATTTATTCTTGCCTTTTTTTTATACTGTTAACCAGAATATTTTTGATTGACATCTGAGCTGCCATTTCAGAAAACATCCGAAACATAATTTTTGGAAAAAAAACCAACTTGTGTTTTATTAGGAAAACTTGTGATTTTTTAGGGAAGAAGATGTGAACGAACAAAGGAACATGAATGTTTCAATAATCTCTTTTCTCTGCTTTTCAAAAAGAAAAACACTTTTAAATGAAGAATTCTACAGAATTATAGAACCTGCTTTTCTTTGTGCTGATTTCTTTTCTTGCATGGACTGATATGCAATGGCTGGTTCTTGTGTTCAGTAAATGAGATTCACTCCAATGGCAGGATCCCCCATAAGAACATTAATTTGTTTTGTTTTGTCTTTAGTGCAATGAAACTTCCTTCTTTTTTGAAGCACGTAACAAGGTCACATGCAAACATCTCTGGAAATGTTGTGTAGAGCATCATACATTTTTCAGGTGAGTGATGCAGAAGTTAGGTTGTGTTTCCCTTAGGGCCACTACACTGAGTGAGAGCCTTGTTGTACCTGCAGAGTGGTGCAACAAAGGCTTGCTGCCTGGTAACACATTTGTGCTCTTGGTTATAGAATGCTTTTAAAAGCCAACACCTTTTCTTATAGTGATGTGAAACAATGTTTTTAAAATTTTGTAGTTTGGTGGTTTCTTTTATGTTACCATTCTTTTCTAAACAGTACTTCAGGTTGTGTAGAGTAGACTTTATCAGAAAGATGGCAGGATTTAAGTTGCCAAATAGATTTGGATGTATTTGATCATCAGCTTTTCTGTAGCAGCATTGGCTTGAGGGAGGCCTTTGGAATTCAGACATTACTATTTTCTACCATGCACAGAAATATATATGTATATTTTAATACAAATTTATTGAATTTCCATAACATTTTGCCTACTTACTGAGGTGTATAAAATCTTCTCCGTACTGCACATCTCAAAGCACTTGAGTTTACTGTTGCAAAATACACCAAGAGAAATGCGCTAAGGTGCCTAACTGGGAACTGGTGGATGGAATCCTCTGGGCTGCCTTTAGCAGTGCTGTAAATGAGTGAATTGGGAATCCCTCCTGCAGTCTCACTACTGTGTCAGGGTGGATTTGTCTTCTTCCAAAATTAGGTGAAAGGCTGCTGGTGCCAGTAATTTACACTTGACTCTGAAATAAAGAGATGTGTAGTCAAAACAGGGGGGACAAACAGGTGTCTTTGGGAGACTCTCAGCCCCGTAAGGATCTGTCCAGAGGTAGGGATGAAGAGGAACTTGCAGAAAAAATAATATTTTTTTGAGCCCAAATTTGTATGTTTTTTCTTGACTTGGGAAGGGGACTATAATTCAGACCTATCTATGCAACTTACTCTGTTATTTTATTTTTCAAACTACACAGGGTGTCAGAGAATGAATCAAACTCTCTGTCAAGAAAAGTCAGCAAGTTTGGATCCATAGGTTATAAACATCGGTACAGGTGAATTTTTTTGATTGTTTAAAACTTCGATTCATTCCTTCTTCATTCCTTTTCTCCTCTTTCCTTCCAGTAAAAGAAAACCACTACCCAGAATAGTTCTGAAGATGAAAGATGAATCAGGGCCATTTTAACAGACTGTCTTTGGGAGCTTGAAAATTTTGGGACAGATGTTTCTTCTTCAGATCCCCAGAATGGGTGGAGGCTTGCTATAGTGTATTCAAAGTGGGAGCAGCTTTGACAATTCTCTAAATCATTATCTCCTTATAAGTACTGAAATTATGTTTATGTCCTAAAGAGGTTTTCTTGACAGCTGGGGAATACCAAAATGAGTGTCTATCTTTTCTGACTTGAACAGGTGACAATATTGGATGAATGTTCAATGCTCTAAGCTTTGAAAGATGCTGTAACTTGAAATTAAGGACAGATAAGGAGCACTGTTTCCACTATCATGCAAGAAATAAGTGGATCATAATGAGTAAGGTTGATAATCATTAGTTAGGCAGATCTTTGTCATTTTGCCTATTTTCTAATCCAGATTGAGTTATCACACTCTTTATCATGATCCAGATTCTCCTTGCTGTGGACAACAGGGCAATGATTGTCCTGCCTTTTGTATTTGTACTGGATCCTGGCCTGCATTGCCCCATCTGGGATAATGGGCAGGAGCTCAATGATTCCTGCCAGCGTACTGTGGATGAGTTTTTTCTGTTGGATCACTTCAGCAGATTGGAGCAGGGCACTGGTCCTGAGGAGAAGAAAGCTTTGTACTGGCAAAAACTTTTCAATCAATTAAAAAAAACATGCCATAAAGCAGTTAACTGTGTTTGAGCTATTGCTCTTAGTGTGGCAGTTCAGTTCATCTTCCTGTTTTAATAAATGTCATGGGTGATAAGTGATCAGGCGTGCCATGTTGGGGTGATAGTCATAACTGACAATTTTGGTTGTCTTCCCTTTTTGTCTTTGGTCCCCCACTGTGTCATCAAAAGCAGTGACAGTGTTGTGTATCTGTACACATCATTAGCTCAGAGCAGAAACCATAATCCCATTGTTTTTCTGGGTAAGTGGGGAGACTGTAATATTTTCATTTGTCTTGTGGTATTGTGTTTGTTCTGTTTTGTTTGTTTGTATGTTTTTTGTTTTCTTCTTCCTTCCTTTTTTTTTTTTTGTTAAATCCTTTAGAGACTTCTCATTGTGTGTCAGACAGTTTTCATGAAGGCAATTATTTTGTCTTAAGATCAGATCCTTTGGAGGTCTTAGTGGGGATGGAAAGTCCTATTCCCAGATGTTTGTTACACTTGCTTCTGGAATTTGCAGTACTGTCATGGTTGCCAACCTTAAAAGTTGAGCAGATGAGTTTTCTGGCTAACTTGATAGCATGCTATAAACTAACTACATAAACAAAAAAAGTATTTTTACATCAATACTGTAATGTAGAATTAGGATTTGAGATTTTTTTTTGTCTTTCAATTCTTTTATAATTTTGAAAACATTGAAATTCTGCAGTGCTGAATATCTATGATGGGCTACTGATGAAAATATTATCAGTATTTCATGGAGTCTATTCACATAATTCAGAAAATCTACATAAGCAATTCCTGTATAGTTGCTTAGTACTTTCTAGTAAAATCATTTTACTTCACAATGATCAAACCTCAGGTGTTAAGGAATTAATAGTGACAATTACTACTCTTGTGCAGTAAGTTTCCAGAAACAAATGTGGAGTTTTGGGGAGGAATATGAATTTTAGATTTTTGTCATGACCACTATATTCTGTTTAGTCACACTGAGAGGAATATTAAAATGAGTATAAAAGAATTTATTTAAACTTAATAATTTAATTCAATGGTGCAGTGAAGAAAAACCTTACTGTAAACAAGAATCAAGACTTTTACTCAATTTGTTGTCATCTGGGGCTGTGCTAGTGAGAGTTCTTTATTGCAGTTTGTTTTGCAGTCTTTTAGGGTGTCATTCCACATGCCAGAGGAGTAGCCCCTGACTGACTGGAACTGAACAATATAAAATATGTGTAAACAATATTAAACATGTTTTCCTGGGAGGAAACTTGCAGAAAAAGTTCAGGAAGAAATAATATTACTTAAGAAAGTCGTATGTTAAAATATTCTAGGTTAGAAAAGGTCATGCTACCTTAAGCTATTCCTAACAAAAAGTATTTTGTTTAGTGGCATATCTCCACTTGGAAATGCCAAATATAGGAGTGGTTGGCACAATCTATTGATGATTTTGCCAGTGACTGATTCAAAACAAAATTCGGGGTAGTGCCATTCAACAGGAGAACCAGAAGTGGGATGAGAAGTTAACAGCATGGTTTTTTTCAGTCTAAGGATCCTGCTGGATAACTGTCCCAAGTGTTTTCTCATGATTTTATTGTGTTTTGAAGTGGAAAAACATCTTTGCGAATGACCAGAGACCCCTCTGTGCAGCTTCCGCGGCCTGACCAGAGCATTGAAAGAAGTCGCAGCAAGACTTACCCCAAAAGAGCACAACAGACAGGTAGGTCCTTCTCTACTGACATGGGGGCAGATGTCTTCTTTTTTTGGTTCATTTTGTCATCACGAAGTGACTCAGAACTGCTGCAGTGTCCTTGATGTTCTCTCGGAATGGATTCTGGGTTTTGCTTTCAGTCAGTATTTATATCTAAGGTTAACAGGGTATGAAACCTCCAGCTTTCCAGATAAAGGAAAAGAGTTGCTGTGGATTAAAGAGGAAAAGCCCCCATGTGTGTAGGTCTAATGTAAAGGTTGAAAGGGAAGTTTGAAAACAGGCAGTGCGAACATGTTTTTTTCCTCTAGAGACCTGTCTCTTGCAAACAAATTTTGTACCTGTGATCGTGGTTAGTATCCCATTGTTCGCCTGTTTGACCCAGGGTGCCACTTTTTGCAACCTCTTCCCATTTCAAGGACAGTATCCCTTTATTTTGATATTAAGTGGAACAGAAGTTAGTGCCATGCAATTTTAACATGCTTCTGATGTGTGAGCTGGAAATCTGTTCTGTGTGTGGAAGCTGTCATGGCAAGCTGGATGTTTTCACAGGTGTTAGAGGAGATAGGATTAAGGATCACAGAAGTCATGCCCTAGATAATGGATGCTTCCTGAAATTTGGTAATAGAGATGTCAAGCTCCAGGTCTACATATGATTACATGGGGTATTGCTTAGCTTCATCTATGACAACAAGGCAGACACACTTGAGTCAAACTTGTGCCTGGAGTAAAGCATGTGTGTATGTGTGTGTGTTTGCTGTTTGAGAAAAAACTTGTCTGGGCTTTAAAATGTAAATAGTATCTCTCTTCTATTGCTGTTCAATGTGCCACTATAGATTTTGAGAACCTGTTTTTAAAAAGAGAGCAGATACATACCTCTGGAAATCTCCAGTGGTTATCCTGAATGTGGTCTTTTGATTTAGAAACAAAACTGGTGTGCTTTTAGAAACAAAACTCTGCCTTTTAGCTGTGGTGGCTCTATGAAATGTCACATAATTAAAAGTATAGCCTTGGAAAATAGAGGCAGTTTACAACATTTTAAAAAATTTTATTTTATTTTATTTCATGTAAAAAGAGAAGAATTGTTTTGCTTTCTGATTCTGATATATTTCATTGTGTGCAGTTTTAAGTGGATGTCTGAGAGGACAAGTAGCTAATGACCCTTGAACCTAATGACTTAAATTTTTGTTCAGCTGGAGTGTCCTGTTCTTAGGGCAGCAGTTCAAGCCAAACAGCATTTCCTACCTCATTAGTCCCTGGTTCTGTTTCAGGAAATTTGTGTGGCTGTTTGTCAGCTAAAATTCAGCTCTTGATTTAAAATAATGTTTGCCTTAGCCCAGGCAGAGGAGGTCAGTCTGTGTTGCTGCGAGGCTGTGCATGTGTTTGTGTTTGTTCATTTTGTTTTCAGTCTCTTTGGCTGGAAATATGAAGTAAAACTGAAACTTTTCTGTTGTTGTAATTGGAATCAAAATTCTCTGGGCAATATGTGTTTGCTATTTTGATGCATTTAAACACTTTCTCCCACTTTAAAATAAAACGTCTGCTTTTTCACCATTTTACATACATGTAGTTGTGTAATCTCTATCATCCGTTTTCTTTTCAAATTCAGCTTAATTGATTATCCATGTGTTCCAAATCTGCAGTCACATCACTGGGACAAATGTATTAACTTAGATTATATTAATGTTAAACTAATTTGTTTAATTTCCAGCTCAAAATATGGACTGAGGGAAGAGAGCTATGTCTTTCAAATGCCATCTTGCCCTATAAATAAACATATTTTTTCCTTTTTTTAAAAATTTTGTCTTTGCTATTCACAGTGATAAACACTGAATACTCTTCCTCCATTTAAACAGGATTTCAGAAGAAGAATGTAGGCTAATGTTGCTTCTCCTTGCTGTGTCAGGCAACATATGATAGTCTATTGCATTAAATAAATCTGCCTCATTTTACCTAAAGTTGTTCTTAGATGTAACAAAGTCCATTTCACGCAATGAATCAAGACTATTTGGCATATTTTAACCATCATTTACTTCAATATATTATCCCAATGTAGGTTTTATTTTGTAGACTATTTTTAATCTTGCAAATTTACCTGGTGCTCTAATAAGTTTTACAGGTTATGTAAAAGTTTCCCTGACTAAAATATTTGAGAAAATGAAATTACATTTCTTCTTAAATTGAATACTCCTTTTGCATAGTGACATTATGCAGATGGTCATCATTGATGGCTAGTCCTTTGTTCTTCATTTTCTGTTTGTAATATAGTATATTAAGGCTAAATATTACTTGTCCAACATTTTAAACAGGGTTATTTCAGTTAACATGTATTATATCATAAGGTATTTTCAGTCAAATACACCTTTAATTAGGATCTAGCTAGATGAAGTCTTATAATTTAATTTTTTTGGGTAAAAGTCAGGTTTCCATTTACCTCCCCAAATCCAACAACAGCTCACAAATAGCTTGTATGAAATAACTTCCTTTCACCTTTTCAGAGTTCAGCATCTTTCCTCATCTGCTTTCCCTTTTTATCTTTTCTTAAGACTGCAAAGTGAAATGTGTTAAAGGCTTCATTTTTGCACTCACTGCAATTAGCCATTTTGATTCTTTTAGTATGTTTTTTAATCTATTGGTACCAGTAATGGGAACAGCCACAGCAGTGGCTTTGGGGGCAATTAGAACTCAATGAATGATTGCAGCATATAATACCGGCATTGCCTCCATCAGATAAGTGTCTATGAAGCGCTAAAACCTCTAACCTCTGACATCTAAATAAAACCCTTCTCCTTGTTGCTTCTTTTTGTGTACATGTTCTGGTGTTATAAACACAGTATGTGCTTTTTGTATATTTTTTCTGTAACCTGAAGGTAGAGGTTAGTTATTATCTCTAGCAGAGTTGAGCAATAATGTTTGTCTCATTGGTCCACTAGAGTGCCCTGAAGTCCTTAGGACTGCGTGCACTTGGTGAACTCTGGGTCAACAGCTGGAGCAGGTGCCAGCCAAGACAATGATAGAAAATATTATTTCTGTTTTCAGTAAAAATATTTGTGGTTTAATATCAAGATTGAAGGAGATGATAGTGTCAACAGAGAGAAACTATTTCTTGTGTATACAAGCCACTGCTGTAGATTTCTTCCCCTGAGAGGATGAACAGTGCCGACCTTTTGGCTTTATCATGGCAGAATATTTTCTTAGAATACAGAATACCATGGTTTAAAATGTAGTAACCTCTGTTTTGTCACTTGTTTGATACATTTCATATTTCAGTTGTTCTAGGGCTAGTGCAAAAATCATATCAGGGAACTTTAATGGCTATGATTTTATATTAGATCTAGACTGTGTTCTTACAGTAGCACATAGGGGTTTTTTTGCTATATGTTTAGGCTGGTATTCAAGTTGGTGTTCATTTAAAGAAAGAGTTTTTTTGTTTTGTTTTGTCAAGTCTTGTGAGAGAGATAAGAGTAACTTCATTTGTTTGCTTGGTTTGCCCCTTTCATGAGAGTGAGAATTACAGTTGCATTTTGCTCTACTTGCAAATAATAAACTCAAACATGGAACAAGATCTCTTGTTGTTGTGTTATACTGTCTTAGGGCCTGACTGATAATATTCAGTGTTCACCACGTACGGTGAAAATGTTCATTATTCTTTTGGCTGAGCGCTGAACATGAAAAGCTCCTTGGGAACATCCTCTCAGGACAAACATTGATGTGACCACACCTGTTGCTGTGATTCTGAGTTTATTCAGAGGTGGAAAACATGTTGCTTAGGGTTTTTTGTTGTTTGGTAGCTGAGGACTTGGTTTGTCCCTGCCTTTGCACGTGGGGTAGTTGTATAAACAAGTGTAAAATAAGTGTTTAGAAGCCAGGCAGAGAACTGGGTGTGAGTATTACAATTACAGTACTGTTGGTATTGTGATATTCCCTAAACAATCACATTTTGCCACAGATGCCTCTCACTGCCCTGCTGGTAGCTGTGATAGGTATAGTTGTTGGTCTGGCCCAGTTAAAATATTTTCCCAGAGAATTGTAAAATTGGATTTGAAAGTTAGATTTTTGAGAGAATGGATCTTGAGGTGATTTTAACTGTTTCCCAATTTATGTACTTCGAGCTTTATACTTTAAAGTTTACTCAAAATCCAATGTTTGGTAAAAGGATGGGTGTGACTGCTTCCGCATTTCAGTCATGGGGCGTGAGATGAACAAACTCTTGAGGCTACAGGCTTAGAAACTATTAAGAAAAACAGCCCTTATCACAGAGTAGGCCGTACTGGTGTAGACATATGAAAGTCTATTGATTTTTGTAGGCTCACAGTAGCCCAGGGTGCAAAGCATGAGCTCTTACTGCATGTTTTCCATTTGGTTGCACTATCTGCTGCTTTCATGATTCAGTTTAAACACAAACACTGCTTCCTGATAATGTCAGTGAAGTGGCTTTACCTGATAAGAAACAGGCATGACAAGCTAACTAACTTGCCAGGCTGTTATGGTTTTGGACACTTGAGTTTTTAAAAATGTAATAGTTGGCTTGAATTGAATGGACAAGTCAGCATTAATATAGCTGTAAAAGGGAATTAAGTGTATGCATTCACTTCATTGGAAAAGTTCAGCGCAGTGCACTCAATCCTGAGAGTACCTTTTCCAGCCAAATGTAAACAACCAGGGAAACTGGCCACGAATGAGATGTCAAGATTTCTGCTTAAGGTATTTTTGAGAGGCCTGTAGCCTTGACAAGCAAGAAGCACCAATATACTTAAGTTTTGCAATGGGGTTAGTGTTTGGACAGTATTTTTGGAGTCTGCTTTTTTATATTAGATAATTATATCATACAGAGATATAAGCTGGTGGAACAGTACTGTAGTCAGTAAAAGATATACCAAGTGGAACATACTTGGAGACAATCATTACAATTTCTGTAGGTGTGGACAGAAAACTCCTGATTAACCCAGCATGGCCTGATACCCAGAGGTGACTGGGTGCCTGCAGAATGGTAAGGATATTACCAAACATAGCAAACAATCACTTCCGGAGGTGTCTATTACTTCTATATCATCTGACCCTTGACTGTTTTTCTGGCAGCTGTTTCACTGCTGTGGTATGTTTTGGAGCGCAAGTTTTTATTACTCCATTAAGTGACAAAGACTTTCTGTGACTTAATTGAAAACTGCCTCACAGAAGAATATGTGAAGTACTGAGATAAATTCCTTTGTTTGAAAAAGTCATGTATTTGCTGATGTCTGCAGATAACTGGCAAATCTAACCTGTAAGAGAACCAATTGATGAGCAGAAAGAAAGGCATCAGAAAATCGCAAGTAGGGTATTGGGGTAGGGTCCAGAGACTTTGTATGCCAAAGGGGTGGTATAGGAAGTTGAAGGAGATTGTGAAGAAATCTTTTCTCTGAGGCTGAGGGGAAAGCTTACCATGCAAAATCTTTTCACAGCTTAAATTAAGACATCACATTTTTGTTTTAGCCAGTCAAAATGGCTTGGGGATTTTACTACTATATTAACAACATTGTGATGCTGTTGATTTTGTCCAGAGGACATCATATTATAATCTTCAATCTATTTAATTATCTTCAAGGAACATGCTCAGAATCCCGTCTAGAGGAGGTCTACATCAATAATGATATTGTTTTGTTGTTCTACTTGACATCTGTTTCTATAGATGGTAACAATTTTGTAAGAAATGTCTGAAATTGCCAATTAGGTGGAAACACAATGTGTGAACTGATGGGAAATTACAGATTGATATTAACAGCATGGCATGGAAACTGAAATCATGGCACCAGCAGGAATCAAACTCTTTTCTCCTCACACCTTTATTCTCATTGCTGACTGAGCAGGGAATTTCCTTCTGTTGATGGGGGCAGAGTATCTCTTGGAGAACAACTGCTTCAGACTTCTCTGTCTTATGTGGAAGACTAATGAATGTGCTTCATGTTAATGTGTCCTGGTACAACTAGAAATAAGGCTAAGACACAAAGGTGTGATCCTTACACACCTTTAACAAAATGAGCATGTGCCAGATATTTTGTGTCTCATTTTATCTCTCATGCTGCCCTGTAGGTGATTATGCTGAGTAGGTGTGCAAATATTTATGCTACAGGATTCAACTATTTTGGGCTTTTATATTTTTTTCTAGGTTCTAAGAACATGAGCCAGATTACAACAAATGGGGAAAATGAAGGAACTACCAAAATTATTGCACCTTCTCCAGTAAAAAGGTATGTAGACCCACATTTCCTTACAGCTTTTAAGAGATTATAGAATGCATTGGATAGAGGAACATATTTAGTAATCATTACTATTAGTTTATTCTGCCCTTGAGTTCAGGACCATCTTATCATCTGCTGACAAAGGTCAGAGAGTGTTGCCAAGTATTTATTTTTATAAAACCCTGATCTTCCAATCAGTGCGGAACAGGGATTTCAGATGACACATGGTTTGAAAACCCATAAATCAGCACAAGTTAATGGGAAGGCAGACAGTCTCAGGTTTAAATAGGAAAAAAACAGGTAGGGTCCAGAGACTTTGTATGCCAAAGGGGTGGTATAGGAAGTTGAAGGAGATTGTGAAGAAATCTTTTCTCTGAGGCTGAGGGGAAAACTTACCATGCAGAATCTTTTCACAGCTTAAATTAAGACATCACATTTTTGTTTTAGCCAGTCAAAATGGCTTGGGGATTTTACTACTATATTAACAACATTGTGATGCTGTTGATTTTGTCCAGAGGACATCATATTATAATCTTCAATCTATTTAATTATCTTCAAGGAACATGCTCAGAATCCCATCTAGAGGAGGTCTACATCAGTAATGATATTGTTTTGTTGTTCTACTTGACATCTGTTTCTATAGATGGTAACAATTTTGTAAGAAATGTCTGAAATTGCCTTGGTCTGAAAGTGCATTGGTCAGGGTAGTCCTGTGAAGTCCTATTAGTCTCTCGCCTGGGAGCTGTGGGCTGGCTGTCAGAGCCCTCAGGTCATGCGCCTTCTGTCTTTGAACAGGGCAAGATTGGCGTGTGTGGCAGGGAGGGGCTTGGCATGGACTCCCTTCCAGCAGGTTTGTTAATCTTGCAGTGAGTGCCCATTACACTGTTCAAATTATAGTAAAAATCAGGTACCAATCATGTTTGTTCCTGATCTGTAGGAGTAGTGAATTGCCAGGGGTCCCCTGGACTTGTGTGGTCTGCTGTGTCTAATTTATCAGTGTTGAAGTGCACATCTCTGCTTATTAAGCATATCTGAAAGGAAGAGGTAAGGATCAGATTCAGAAATGCGTTTGCATCCCCACCTCTAATTTTAGGTGGAATTTATGTGCCCGAATCAGAAGAAGAGTGATTTTACAAAATAATGAGTCAAAAACACTGTACCTAACCTTTGCTTAATTGCCTGGATATCTGTCTCTGCATACTTGGCAATCCTGACAGCTGGGTATTTTTCCTGACTGAGTAACCCTTAACTGGGCTTACCTATGCATTGAGGCTGTTGGCTTCACAAACTAGTTATCTGGACTGAACTCTGAAAAAGGATCTAAAAGATGTACTGCAAATACTTGGTGGATAGTATTCTCTATTGCCTAACATGTAAAACAGTTGACTTCCAAAAGAAAAGTTGAGCTAAATTGCTTTCTCATTTTGAGGGAAATTTAATCCACTATTCCAGCCCTTAGAAAATAATGCTAACTGTGTGTTTTAAAAAGTTTATGATTGCCACTTGGTCATGCTGAAGCTAAACTATTAATTAGAAAAGAATACAGATATTAAAAAATACATGAAAGGAAGGCACAAAGAGGATGGATCCAGGCTCTTTACAGTGTTGCCCATGGACAGGACCTGGTGGGCACACACTGAAACACAGGAGATTCCCTCTGAATGTCAGGAAAAATTTTTCCCTGTGCAGATGACTGAGCACTGGCAAAGGTTGTCCATAACTGTCGCGACATCTCCTTCCTTGGAGATAATACCACAGCTGTCTGGGAGTAGTTCTGGGCAACTGAGTCTGGGTCACCCTGCTGGAGCAGGCAGCTGGACCACATGACATTCCGAGGACCCTGATGGCCCCACCATTGTGTTGTTCTGTGATTTGTTAGGAGAAAGAAAGATATAAAACAAAAGGTACCATTATTCTACAGTACAGAGCTCATTGTTTTAGGAGGCATGGGAGTCCTTTACTACAGAATTTTTAACAATGAGCTGTTAAAAAGAAATGGATAGACAGGTTTTAGACAAAGAACCAGAATAAGTAGCTCTCAATATGACAGCTTCAAGGTTACTGAGTTTAGTTTCTTGACAGATTAACCTTGACAGATTAAAAGCAGTTCACAGGCAGATTCTTACTGAGTCATGTTTTAGACAATGTTAGTCACTTCCAGAAAAAAAAAAAAAGGTGTTGGAAATTGGTTTTCCATTTAGGATTTGATTTGTTTTTCTCTGTGTCTCTGTCTGCACATGAAAAACACCTTTTGGGTCTGCCAGGCATCATGTATGTGAGAGGTAGCACACAAAATTTGTGTAGCACTTACGGTTTGGAAGTTTGCTCCATCCTGTGTAATTCTTGCATTAATTGTTAGTGATGCTTGCGGAGCATCTTTCAGTAGTGTTCACAAGCTGAGTTTTCATATTTAACATCTAATTCACTGTTGAGATCTATAGTCAATCACTTCTGTGTAAGTGGTATAAGCTCAAATCATAAAAACCCTCCAATGAATCTCACTTGACATTCACATCCTAACTCTTTCACATACTTTTAATGAACTGAGTACCTTTTGCAACTGCATTCCTGGAGATACTGCTGGTATTTAAAGTGCTGCCATGGTCTAGCTTTCTGTCTGTGAAGTGTGTGTCTGCTCAAAATGAATAATGACTTGGTAATTTAATGCATTAAATTCACCTCCCAGGTACAATTTCTTTCTCCTTTTAAGATTTGAAAACAGAATTCACAGTTAAGTTCAGCCTAGGTAGTAGTATACGCTGTGCTAATCAATTCCTTTCTGCAGTGTGGGACAGAAATGTATTTATGTGGTTTACTTGCTCAGTCTGTAGTAAGCATATATTTTTAAGCCTGGGAATAGATTGCATGCATCCATGAGTCAATAATTAATGGGTGCAGTATTAAGAAAATTATTTACCTGATAAGGTGTAATTTAATTTCTTTTCCTTACTGTAGCTGACTTACTGTAGCTTTGCATTTTGTTCACTCTGTGAAAATTAAATTATTAACTCAGTGACCTGTAGTAACCAAAGGCTGAGGTTAAAAGTGGATTAGTGAGGTAAGTAGCCATGTTTCCTTCATAAAGCTGAGTCTGTCACCTCCTGCTCTGGGGAAAGAACTCCCAGCTTATATCCTCCTCTCTGTAAGCAACTGTAAAGCTTCTATTTTTCCTGCTTGAGTTGCACTTTGTAACTATATGGTGTATTAATGACTGTACGGGGTTGCCATCAGTAGTACTTGATGATCCTAGTGGAAATCAGTGTGGCTGCCTTGTTCTGTCTCAGGTGCACTGCAGGAAAAGAGCTCTAGAGATGGTGCTGCAGGAAAAGCTCTGCCAAGCTTTTGGACAGCGGTGTGCTTCAGCTAAGAGCCACTTCCCAGCATTTGAAGTGCAATTATCTGGGAGCATTAATGGGTCAGAAGCTGTAAAACATGACATGTGAGAATGATAGGAATAAAGGAAGAATTGGAGCATACTGCTTCCCCCCCCCCCCCATCCCCATAGGTATGGTGGAGACTGGTTACAAATGCTGACATACCTCTCAAGCCAGGTGACTGTTCTGTTACTTCGCCTTGCAGCAGTCAGTGAAGTCAGCTCTTTCACAAAAATGTCTTTCTGGCAAAAATAAAACCCAAGGCTTTACTGGGGAGGGTATGAGAAGGATATGCTACTCTGCGAACCTATGAACCTGTGATCTGTCATGCTTTGAATAGTTTTCATCACCCCTGACTTTGTTGCTCCCATTTTAAAGTATGTACTGCACACCTGGAAAGATGGTAGAGAAATACGATAAGGATAACCTGAGGTATGTGGTGACTCCCCTACTGGGAGAGATTAAATAGTCTGGTTCTTTCACTTGGAAAAGGGATTAGACAGTTAAAAATGTGCAAAAAAAAAAAAAAAAAAGGGGTGGAGTTTTTGATTTAGGGAGCTATCATTCATAGCTGTTTGTTTTTATTTATTTCTTTTTATAATCACAGAAACAGTCAGGAACAAGAGATTGAAGTTTTGAACCAGGCGGAAGTTTTGAGATAACATTAAATAATTGTTTATGTCATAGCCAGATACTGGAATATTCTCCACTAGCCACTATTTATGACAAAAATTAAAAAATGTTCTAAAGGTATTTAAGTAAACCCGTGGAAAAAAAGTTTCATTTAGAGCTTTGTAAAATAAAAAGGAGGTAAAGCCTCTGATTCAATAATCTTTTAACTGCATATTATGGAAGACTATGAGATGATGCTGTATGTTTGCCCTACTGTTAGACTTCTTGCTTAAGTGTCTGCTCATATTTATTTGGAGACAGGATTACCTGTTTTTCTGACTCAGTGCTGCCACAATTATGAGGTTGCAGAGATGATTTTTCTCTCTCTTTCTTTTCTTTTTTTTTTTTTCCTTCTTTCTCCTTCTCCTTATGTTTGCTCTTTATGGGAGTAACTTTTCAACATAGGAGCTCTTTTCCCTCTTTCACATGACAAATAAGTAACTATATGCCAGGGTGGATCTCTCTAATAACTGTATGTCTTTAAAATTAAATTTTAAGTGGTCAGTATAAAAGAAAATGTGATCTGTGTACAATATGTACAACGTTTTAAGTAGTTTTTTTTTTAATATACATACATGTGTATTTGTCTGTACTCTTATTTAGCTTTAAAAAGATGAAAAATGAAAACAGTCCAGAAACACAAAGAAGTAAAACCAGCGCTCCATGGGAGGAAAATGGCTCACAAAGGTAAGACAAGACTTGATGTCTTAGGTATTGCGCATCATGCCACAGCAGAAGGTTGAAGGTTATTAATATAATATATTAATGAGTTATTTGATTTGCAATATATATGTATTGCATGTAAGCAGATAGGTTCTTTCATGGATAAATGAACAGTTAAAAATTCAAAAAGTACGTGTAAGACAAGGTAGCGAGCGATTGAATATCAGCAGTGGCTTTTTACAGAGATCTGTTCATAGACCTCTGATATTTAGAATATTTGTCAGAGAATTTGAAAAAGGGGTAATAAAGTTAGGTGATGATACAAAATTGTTTAGGATAGTGAGAAATTTGTCTGTGAAGAGTGGCAGAAAGACTCTTAATGTGACAGATGGGTAGATTCTGTTGAGTCAAAAAATGTAAAGAGAGGTACATAAGGACAAAAAAAACACCCTTGATTTCTGGGTAATATGAAGTGCTATGAAATGATGATGGATAACAAAGAAAACATCAGCTGTGTAGCAATCAGTAAAACAATTTGCAATTAGTAGTAAAGCAAGAGGACAGAATTATGCCATTATATAAATTGGTGGATCACATTTTGGAAGCACTTCTGATGTTCCTGTTTCTCAGGAAAAGGCATAGGCTTTGAGAGAAGCAGCAAAGGTGATCAAAAATGTGAAAGGCTCTGCAGTAAATCTGTACAAGGAGCAAGGGCACAGGCAGAAAGGAATCTTCCTTCAGAATGTAAAAGAGGGAATTTCAGGGGATGACGTATAGAAAATCAAGAGTCATACTGAGAAAAGAGGAAATTACCAGGACTCTATTTTTCCCGTAAAAGAACTAAGGATCTTCAGGTGAAGCTATTGAAAGTGGTTTAAAAGGCAGTCAGTAGTGACTCACCAGGAGTGGGAGACCTGTGGTCCTCCTTTGCAAGGAGGTAAATTCCTGAGGGAAGCTGGATGAGTCATGGAACAAAAATCCTGAAGGGCTTGTGGAGACAGAGGTGCAGCAGCTGCCTCAGTAGGTCCCCTGGTCTGGGAATGGTGTGGGACTCAGGGAACACTGGGAAGCTGCCTTCAGGGTTTTGCTTCCTGTAGCTGGCTATTAACAGCTGCTGTTGGAAACAGGCTACTGGACCAGACAGCACATACAGTGTAATCCAGAATGATCCTACCTTTCTGTGACAATTCAGATCTATACCTGATGTGTCATTTGGGGTACCCTAATGATTTACCCCTTGTGCTCCTTCTGTAAACAGCAGCAGTTTCTAGAATGAGAACAAAGCAGTGAGCAAATATTCTTTTGCTATACTCCTTTCTTTGGTTATATTTAGAAAAATGGTGTCATCTTGTGACTTTATGTCTCCAGTGTTTCAATTGCTCTCAGGACAGCAGGAGGTTTGATCTTGCAGAAGGCAAACAATGGTAGGATTGAGTTTTTGCAAAACGATCATTTCTAAAGCACTATGCAGGTTTACACACATAAGAAGGCTGGATGTTGCTCAGAGGCTTTCACAGCTCTTAATAATTCTCATTGAGATGAGCTGTGGGAACTTTTCACCTTTGCAGAGCAGTGCTGTGATCAGCTGTGTGCAGAGGCAGATGAAGAAGAATGGATTAAATTTGAAGGTCAGAGGCTTTTAGGAAAGCAGAAAGAAAGCTGGAGCTTGGAACACCTCCATACCATTGGCAGAGATTTGTGTGGATGAGCAGAAGAGAAATGGAGATAGAATTGTTTCATGTTCCCAAGCATCAGCTCTGTGATGAAAACAAATGTCATGACAAAACATGGGAAGTGTTCATACTTACATCCATGGAAAACAGGAAGAATATCTAGCTCTGGGTTGGATACGCCATACTAAAGCACAGAAAATTTATTATGGTAAAAGAATATTAATGAGCTAAAATCTATATTTGTAATCTTAGAGTTGTTGACCTGGCAACACTAAGAGGTCTCTCTCCTACATTTCAAGGTTCAGTGTGAAGAATTTATTGCTAGAAAGCAGTGCTATCTGCATTTACATAGAACACCCACTAACACCCAGAAAAGCGCACATAGCCAAATGCTCACCTGTACGTGAGTGTGTGCGTGCGTGCATGGATCTGTTCATTTTTGTGCTGAATCTCACCTGGCCTAACTGCCCTGGAAAATTTAAAGCTGACTCTTTGCTCTTCCTTTTTAACCTTAGTGGACTGTATAATTCTGCCAGTGACCGCAATAAATCACCAAAGTTTCCTTACTCTCGCCGAAGGAACCCATCTGGCGGCAGTGAGAATGAGTCTGGGCAGCCAGTTCGGAGGAGGTAAGAGCCTCATGATTAACTACTGCCAGCTTTTCTGTGTAGAAACTGGAGGTCCTGCATGCTCAGTGCTCAGCTCGTGGAGGCACAGCTGGGTCCTGGGAAAGGGGATATTCCAGGGGCCAGTAAAAAAACCTACCTGCTATTTAAAAAAAACACCCGAGCAAGAGCACCACAGCTGTTTTTGGAAAGGAAACTTTGGTCAGGTTGTTTGCTTGTGTGCTATTGTGGGAAATGATGTTAAAAATGTGAAAAGTTGCATTATTGGCATGGCAAGATTCCTTTAGTTACTGGAGCTCTTTTTGCCTGGTGAATGAAAGCACTGATGGATTTGCTTTCTTGCTTTGAGCTTCCAAAGCGGTGTTTTAAGTGCATTTCCTTATTTTAACTGCCCCAAGAATTACACAAATGAGCCATAAAACTGTCTTCAACAGTCCCATATATGAACCACTTTGCGTTAGAAAGGATGCCAGCAAAAATACAACTAGTGAAAATTTCAATTGGTGGAATGACTTAGAGGAGTAAAATAGAATGGGTGGAGATTCTGTGCTGTGTGTCCTTGAACATGTCCAAAAAGCAAATTACAGGGACAATTCTGAAGCAATAGAAGATTGAGAAGACTGTGTGTTGCCTGGGATGATTTGTCCTGCTGAGAAGCTGTTTTCATCGCTGGGGCACTCTGCCTGGTGATGTGATCTGTTATCAAGTATAAACAAACACAGATACTGTGCCATATTCATTGCAGTCTTCTACAACTGCCTCAGGAGCCAGCACCTGAGAGTTACGTCTCTTTCTGACATCTCTGAAATGAGTACCTGTTTGGCCTTCAAAGCCAGAGCTGGCAAAGGGGTCTCTTACAATGCAGCTATATTGATGAGGAAATCCAATTTCATGTGGAGCTTTTATCCTTGTCAGGTTTCTGAACTGTTTCACACCTTTTATCTGCCATTAGCTGTCTGGGACAGCAGAGAAGAAACTCACCCATAGTGCATGCTTAGTGACCTCAAATAAATCAGTGTAACTCTCAGGCAACAGAGTTATGTTTATTTGCTCTGTTGGATAGAGCCCTTGTAGGTGCTAACAGCAATGTGTTTCCTGAATGGGTTTTGTCATGTTTTTACCTCAGCCAAGTCCCCTCACTCACTCCCCTGCCAGCACGGAGAGAATCAGAAGGGTAGGGGATAGAAACCTTGTGAGTTGAGAAACAGAGCAAAAGCCACACACCCAAACAAAGCAAACCAAGGAATGAATCCCCTGCTTCCCATTGCTGAGCTGATGTTCAGCCATTTCCAGCAGAGCACACTAAGGGTGACTTGAGAGGACAAACACCATCAGCCCAAACATCCCCTCCTTCCTCCTCCTTCCCCCACTTTATACACAGAGCCTGATGCCACAAGGTCTGGAATATCCCTTTGGTCAGTTTGGGGTCACCTGTCCTGGCTGTGTCCCCTCCCAGCCACCCACACACCCCCAGCCTCCTCCCCAGTGTGGCCTTGGCTCTGCGCAGTCCCTGCTCGGCAATAACAAAAGCATTTCTATATTATCAACCCTGTGTTCAGCACAACCCCAAACTACAGCCCCATGCCTGCCACTGTGAAGAAAACTAACTCCACTGCAGTCAAAACCAGCACAGTTTTTCTGGTGCATTGCTAGCTTCATTGTTAGAAGGGCTCTTTTGGCTTTGTAAAAACAAAAGAGTAGAGATGTGCAATGCAAAGATCTCTCATATCAAGGAAAGTGTTTGTGCACTGTGCAGCAGGAAATTGTTTTATCACCTGGGATTTGCATTGGGATGATCTAGTCAGTGCACAGTCATGCCAATAGCAAATTTTCTCTTGAGCTACCACATGAACAAAATGTTTTTAAAGTCTTATCTCATATGTGAGACTGTGAAGACTGACAATGGTAGGTAGATTTTAACTTAATTATGCCTTCCTGAGTCTTGGTTTTATTCATGCACTTTCCTTTTCCAACTGTTAATAACAATAACTGTGCTGTTTATGCACCCTATACTTGAGTTAAGAGGAAACCACCACACTCTGCTATGTTGGAAACAGTAGGAAACTCTAAAGAGCAGCATGGTCTGGTTAATTTTGCAAGTCAAGGGTTTGCAATGAGACCTTGAATGGAATCATGCCTTCAAAGCTTATTATAAAGGTGTCCTGAAGGGTTTAAAACAAGCACATGCCCTGTTTTCTCTGCCTGACGTCATACTGGCAAAAAGAAATCCATCAAAAAACTAAAACCCTTTGGGATTTTTATGGGTAGTTCTGTGTATTTGTAATAAGTCACTCTATGACACTTCATTAAAACTTCCTTTATGTCACAGAAAAAATCAAAACAGTGGTGAAGATTCAGATTTAAAGCAAAGGAGAAGGTAAATATATGATCTCTAGCACCTATGAAATGATACTGAAGGTACTGGTAATATTTTTGTTCACTGCATTCTCTTCTTTCCTTCTTCTCCCTCATCTTCCTAAATGTATAAAAGGTTTGTTGTGTTATGACCTTTTTATTTTTTATTTCTTATCTTTTGCTTAAATGCTCTGTGGCGTAGCCTCATCACAGCAGAGTCTTGCAGCACATTGTTACTACCCCATGTCAGAAGCAGCTTGTGAAAATTTCCTAAGGGCTTATCTGCAACTTGAAAGTCAGTTCCAGAACTTCTAGCTTTTGGATTCTGTATCTGCAGATTTGTTTTTACTTCTCCAGCCTCCCTACCCACTTTTAATTAATCTGTTTTGCAAACAAGTGTGCTATCATCTGAGATGAATTGTCCTGCCAGAGGTAAGTGCGAAGGCATATGTAACTCCTGATGGTCCTCTTGCTGTCTTGTACATTTTTTGTCGATTTTTTCTTAAGCTTCTTCTCCCTGCCCCCATCTCCCATTTCAGACTTGACTAGTTTTTACATTGCAAATAAAATGCAGGTGTGAATTTGGTTGTGACCTTCAACAACCTCACCTTTTGACAGATTTTTGCCACATCTGCTTGTCATGACTCTGTTTAGTGTTCCTCCTTGCTCCTGTGCTCCTGCTTGCATTGCTGGAATAAGGAGACAGTGGAGTGCATTTCAGCGTCAGAGGCTCGTGGAGCTTGGGAAGGCGAGGAGGCACTCCCAGGATCTGAATCACTGCAGCAGCACGGGAAAGGAACTCTGGCAGAGATACAAACATCTCAGGACAATCACAGGAAGCCAGAGAAAGTGCTCATGCACTTTGTACTTACTATGAGATAGAATGTTTTTTGGAAGGATGTTAACATTACAAGCTGCCAGTAGTAATCTTGTGATAGATGTCCAGCACATAAAACTGGAAAGATTTAGTTAAGCATCTCAGGTGGAAAGCCTCAGGGCTCAGAAGGGACCTCTTACCACATGTTTGTTATTGTACATTGCAAAAGACCTTCTCCACTTCCTCACAATTTGGCTATTCTCCTCTCATTTTACCCAGAAAAAGACTGTGCCAGAATGTGAGCTTTCCTCAGCCCTCCAAGCCCCCTCCTAGGCAGTATTTGTTGTGTCTCTTGTAAAACTGACTATGACTTCTTTCTGGCTCCTTATGCCAGAGTATATATGTATTCTACCTGCAAAATATCAAATATGTTGCATGACAAGGAAAACAGGGGAATAAAGGACAAAAGATACCTTAAAATTGTTAGAGATAGGGATGATCTCACGTATTCTTGCACCTGATTTAGGAAACTACATTTTTCCTACCCATTTTTGGTATTTTATTTGTTTTAATAAAAGATGATAGTTAATATTCAGTGAATGATAATATTCTGACAAACAAGCATGAGCAGCTGCCACTCAGCTGACAGCTCGGGAGTCCTTCTGTCTCCCCACAAATGCTTTCCTGACAAGAAACACAAGGTAATTCAATGAGCAATATCCAAAAGGTGATTCAGATTTTCATTCCTGAAAAGGTAGAGAAAGGCTCATCTTGAGTTTGATCAATTTGGATGTTTTATCTTATCCTTTGCCTGCCATACTGTGATTTTTGGCTGTTTTGGTACCTTATGATATAAATTACTTAAATCACATGAAAAAACTTCTTGTCCTACTGAAAAATGTAGAAGAGTCATGTTAATGACCTGGAAGTGTGAAAGAAAAATGTTGCTCAGACAACTTATTGATGTTGATGTTAGTGGTATATTTATTAAACATCTGATAAGACTGGGCTGGGGAAAGGTATCCTTTTGGCTGTGTTAAGTCTCCTGCAATTCTAAAGCATTTTTATTGCTCTTCAGTATTCCATTGTGCATGAGTGACTCTTTTTGACATAATCTTTTAATCTTCCTTCTTCCTTTGGGATTACAATTTTCTGTATTAACACACATAATTTTTATTCCCACTTTGAGCTTCATCCTGAAGAGGGTATTTTTAGCTGGCAGCACAGCTAACCTGGCTTTAAATTATGAAGTTTGGGGATGACGATGTCACTGAAACTGTGGGAAAAACAAAAAACCCTCAACAAAATTTTTAGTATTAGAGAATCAAGGCATTACTTTATTCTGGGTAGGATGTTGTTCTGACCAGGATGTCCACAGAACAACAGAAATAATTTCATCCTCACATAGCCTCAGTGTGCAGAGGAAATAATTCCATTACGCATGTATTTTACCAGACTTTCCCCTAACTTTATACAGTCAAAACCCCTAGAGATTCATTGGTTCAATGTTCATTGGTTTCAAGTTATGTAGTTCCCAGTATTTGGTTTTCTTTTGGATATGAATTTGTTTTCCTCCAATGCTAATTTGTTCCTCATTCCTATCTTTCCTTTCCCAGACCTGGTGTCTCTGACCATGCCAGGGTTGATATTTAGAGTTGATGGTCATTAATGGTTGTTTATGGTCGTTATCTTTTGTGTTTCTTCTGTGCTACTCTCAGTCTGTTAAGATGTTAAGTTCATCAGGCCTTGCCTAGTGGAACAATGCCCTGAAAAAAACTTCAGTTCCTTCCCCCAGGGCAAAGGTGAACAAACCTGACTAAAGCTATAAAATTGGAAAAAAAATAAAA
The DNA here is from genome assembly GCF_027579445.1 of Ammospiza nelsoni. NCBI lineage: Eukaryota > Metazoa > Chordata > Aves > Passeriformes > Passerellidae > Ammospiza > Ammospiza nelsoni. The sequence continues at coordinate 60,459,153 of NC_080669.1, forward strand.
TTTCGTATCTTTTCCAACAGGGAGAAGCTCCTTCTCTGGGGAAAATTTCATTTTACCAGATTTATTTCCTTCATGCAAGCTGGGTTGGACTGATTTTCCTAGACTTTAGCTGTCCTATTATTCTAAGACATTTCTATTTGAATGGGAGCTATTTGAGTTAATGATTTCCTAATTTGGAAGAGAGGGGAGAACAGACTCTATAGACCAAGGGATTTAAAGCCTCAGCAACTTGTTGGAGGCAACTGTAATTCACTGGTATTATGGAGAATTTCATGAGGCTCTCAGGTGTGTCTGAGTGATATCTGTAACAGTGTCCTGGTCATTTAGTCCTAGTCCTCCAGAAAGCAGAATGATGTGTGCCTGAGCAGATAGAACAGCTCCATGCTGCATCTGTGCTGTTCCCTGGGAACAATCTTCTCTCATCCTGTTTGGGCTCTTCTTCCTAAACCATTAGAATATGCACTGAGCAGGTGCTAGTCAGGAACTTCATATATTGTCATTAAATGCTTCCCCTTACCTGTTACTCACACCTAAGAAACTGCTTTGTCTCCTTGGCTTGTTTGAGGTGTAGTTCAACAAATCTGCCCTCTTAGAAATGTCAACTAAGAGTGAAAGAAAACCCAGGAGGCATAAGAAAATATATATCTCTACAAGCATCATCAGGAGTTATCCCCTTATAGGTCCTATTTCGTGGCCAGAGACCTCAGAAGAAAGATTCTGTTTTCCATTGAAGCAAAACCGTCACTGATTCCAACTCAGTCAGCCTAAATCCTTGTAGACCAGCTCCTGTTAACATCAGCCAGCTTTCCTCATTAATCAGCTGGGCTGTCAGTACAGCAGAGAAACATGTCTGTCTTTGGAATCACAGAAATGTTCAGGGTGGGAAGGACCTTTTTCAGATCATCAAATCCAACCATTCCCAAGCCATCCTCACACTAATGAGCAAATAATCCAAACCAGACGGTGATGAGAGTGCCAGCTTTAGCCAGTGATAGAGTGGCAGAGTCCTGGATTCGAGGACTAAAGCCCTGCAATCTGGTCTGTGTTCTCCAAAATGCAGTCACAGATTTAAGGGTCTCAGGTAGTAGAGAGGAGTTTGCCTGTAGGGAGCGCAGCCTTCTTTTTTCCATAAAGAGCAGCAGAATCCTAGTGCTACTGGTGTTTCTTCCATGCTGCCATTCCCTTCAGACAAGCTGGGTTGAGCTGATTTTCTAGACTTTAGCTGTCCTGTTCTTCTAACACATTTTTGTTTGAGTGGAAGACATTTGCACTAATGATTTTCTAATTTAGCATAGAGAGGAGAACAGACTCCATAGACTGAGGACTTAAGAACTTACACAGTTGAAGGGAATAGAATACATAGACCTGTGAGCATTTTGTTTTGCTTGCAAACACAGAGTTCTGAGTAATTTCTGCTGGGTGTACCAGAATCTGCAAGAAGAAAAATGCCATACAGATTAGAGATGAAACCACCTTCAAGAAACAAATTGATGTGGCATTTACAAAAAGAATGCTGAACAATAAAATAATAAAAAATTTTAAAAATAAATGAAACAGTGAAATTATTAAAATGAAAACAGCGCTTACCTGATACTACAGTCTGGGTGCACTACTTTTGGAGCAGTTCTTCGCAATCAATTAATAAGAAAAATATAATATGACTTTCAGGTGTAGCCAAGCACTCCAGAGTCTTTTAATTCTGGTTTTCTGAGTAATGTCTTTACAGTGTTGTTCTTTCTTCATTTAGCACTGCAATAATTTTGGTGTTAGTAGATACATTCATCCTGAGATGTTGCTTTTCTCTTCTCCAGGTCACGGTCCCGTTGTAACACCAGCAGTGGCAGTGAATCAGAAAATTCCAACAGAGAGCATCGGAAGAAGAGAAACAGGTGACAATATATTAAATATTTTAGACAGGAATACATGAAGAATTTCATGTCTTTATGAAGACATTAAACACACAAATGGAGATGGACTTTTCTCAGATAAACACAGTAAAAACGGATTTAACATATTTTATGTGAATAGAGTCCTCCTGAGGCAGCTAAAGACCCTTTTCTGAATAAGAAGAGTGATAATTGCCAGAATACATCATTATGCAATGAATTCCTGCTCTCCTGTTCCTTGGGAAGAGCTCAGTAATGAACTACAAGATCAAGTACAGGGCACACTTACAAAAGACTTGTGGTATAAATGCAAATAAAGTGGATAATATCTTGATAATGATATTCTCAGCATATACTTTTACCTCACAAATTCAAGTGCAGATTTTTTCAAGCAGAAAATAAGGTGTTGAGAGGTAAAAATATTTTTAGTGGCTATGAATCTCAATGTTGTTTTTAAATTCATGTATTTACCTGTATAAAGATTTTGTTTTCCAAAATGTCAGGTATGGGCCCAAACCTAAAATGTGTACAGCATCAAGTTTTAATAGGACAGCAATAGTTCATATCAAGTGATGCTAACAAGTTCTCTATTATATATTCTATTTTTCTTGTTGCTGGTATGAAAAAGATGACATAACTACTGATTTCCTATAAATTCCCTTCAAAGCTGTGTATTTTATGTTGCACTGGAGATCACAACATCCTGGAGGTATTTCTGAAAATACACTTTTTAAAAGCACATAGAATTTCCTCATATTGCATAAACACAATGCAAGAGAAGTGTAACTAGACAAAAGAGGAACTGTTTTAAGGCAAAGTTTCTAAGTTACTGTCTGCATGAGCTGCCATCATTTCTTCATGTCTTATATTCAGTGATAAATGATTTCCAGGTCTCTGGAAGGTCTGAGAAATAATTGCATGCTAGATAGTGCAGCAGGAGTATGCAGTATAATTACATTTTCAGCATGACTTGCAGTAGTTAAAGAAATATTAAAAACCATTGTGACACTCACATGGGATGGCATAAAGCACATCTGAGACATGAGATTTCTTTGAAGCTTACCTAAATCAGAGCACAGTCTTGTAGGGTACTTGGCTAACAATAACCTAATGTGCCTGGAAGGTTTATTTTCTAGCTGAAGTTTAAATGACATGTTGAGTGTAGTTTCAGTGATCAGCAGTAATGGTATTTTGTATCCCTTTCTCCCAAAACACTCTTGCCAGGCTTTTTTCTTCTTGTGAAACTCCTTCTGCAGGGAGATCCAGAAGCAAGTGAAAGAAATTAGAGACTGACCACAAGAATGTTTTGAACTGTAAGAAGGATTAAGTACTGCTTATCATTTTTTGAAGAATGAAAGGGCTTTTACCCACACTTCCTCACTTAATGGAAAAAAAGAATTAAAATAAAAAGAAAAAAAGATCCATTTTTTTTCTTGTTTCTAAGTTTTTCATGTTTTCAGAAACAGAAGATGCAACAAAAATGTTAATGTTTGAGCATCTGTTGTTTTTAGGTGATCACTTGAAATCTGACCAGAAAAAAGATCATTATCAGTGTTAGATTAAACAAGTACTAAATGAGCTAGAAGTCTAAGACTTGTTCCTTGTGAGCAGGTGCAGGAAAACAACCAGTCATAATGAATTTTTGCATTTTGTTAGCAGGCATAGCAGGAACATAACAAGCTGGAAGGTCAGAGGCTCTGAGCAGCTTTCCTGTTTTCAGAGATGAGCCAGCACTAGCAGGGTTAAATAGGGCATTATAATGAGGCTTGCAACTGCTGTTACCCAAATTTCTGCTGTTGCATAGACTAATACAATTTATTGCCCAGTACAGTAATCAGGTCCCTGACACAACCAGAAACAAAAGTGGTTTATTTTATTGAAAAAAAATACTGAATATTCACATTAACCAAAGAAGTCAGCTTCTGGTCACATTAGAGTAGAATATATTGTTCACATGACAAGAGATCACTGTGACCTATTTGCCAGAAGAAAACAAATTATCAGAGAAAACCAGAAACATAGATGAGAGCTTCTGAAAGTAGAAAACTAGAAAAATCTTGGGGAAGATCTTTTTACCTGATCTCAGTCTTTGAGGTTTCACTCCATTATAGAAATGTTTTCTCCTAAGCAGATGTTCATATGAAAGTGAAGAAGAACCTGTGATGAGCATATTTCAATTACAGAAGAAATGCATTTGCATTTTCAATGCTGTGGTCAAAATTTATTGTGTAGATAAAAATAGATTAAAGGAGCAGGCAGTGCATACTGAAGCATACTTTCCTTTCTGGCTACACTTAGAAGATGCATCTGATAGATTTAGAGAGTGACTGAATTGTTGAGGCTGGCAGGGACCTCTGGCTGTCCAACCACTGCTCCTGCAGGGCCACCAAGAGCTGGTAGTCCAGAACCATTCCCACACATCTTTTCAGTATCTCCAAGGATAGAGATGCCACCACCGCTCTGGGCAGCCTGTGCCAGTGAAAAGTTTGAAAGGAAGACTGTAATGGGCTATTGGGGCAAGGTCAACAGTTTTTATTCAAAAATATCTTTAAATAGAAAATTAAGATTTGAGCTAAGTTTCTTTCAGCATTTTTTTTGGTCATTTCTGTCACCAAAACCCTAAAAAAATTGCCCCAAATGATTAGAATTTGAACATTGCCTTCAAATAATGTATCTAATATAGAGGTCATGATACCTTGGTCATCTTTTACCTTGTTAAATGTGAGTATACTGCCTTTCTTTGCAACTGCAAAATGCATGTTCTTCATGTCTCCATCTAGCAGAGTTCTGCTGTGGTGCAACAGTACTTTGAGTTTGCTAACACCACTTGTTTTAATAGCTGCAATGCTAACTTGATATATTTAGATTTTCAGTATTTTTGTGCAAGTGGCTGCTGTGTGTGGGAGGCAGTTGGTGGTGTCTATACCATATGGGATGATTGCTGTTTGCACAAATTGGATTATTTGGGATGAAAATCACAACTCATTACTTGTTGCTGTGTGAGTCTTTCTACTAAATCCTTAGATAGAAGTTTATGTTAATACCTGTCAGCAGATTACAGATTTAAAAAGATTTGCTTAGAAATCAAAACCTGAGGTTGCAGTCTTCTCCAGATGCTTCATACCATTTGGTAGAGTTGTGTCTGTTTACAGTAGTTGGGGATTGAGCTCAAAATTCATTATGCATGTGAGAGAAGATCTGATTAAAGGAAAAGCAGAAGCCTGTGTAGCTGGTTTAGCCTGATACAATTCAAAACTCAAAGAGAAAAGTACATCTGAAGTGAAGAGCAACAACAACACACTTTGCATTGCCTACATCTCCAGTGTAATCCCTTTATCTCTGTTGGCTTCTTTGTTTGTTGTACCTGTCAGTCTTCCCCCCTGGCTTCTCCAGTATCCCAGCCCTACCATCCGATCAGGCAATCTACACTTGGGAGATATTTTCCAGGGATGTTTTGAAATCCCTGCTGAATTTTAAATTCACTGCTGTGACCAACATATCCATTTGCTCCACGACCTTAGCACTTCATCCCAGCAGTCATATGTGCAACCTCAAAACTGTGGGAAGCATCTGCCTGGAGTGCTGTGGCATTTGGAATCACTGCAGCCTCCTAACAAATGTGCTGAGTTGACAGGATTTTGATACTTGGCTCAATCTGTAATGCATTCCATCAATGAATTAATGGATTAAAAAAAAAAAAAAAAACCAATTTAAAAAAAGAAGGGATAAAAGGCAGAGCATGTCATTTAGATCCACACAAGCCATGACAGGGACCAAACCCTCAGGGGAAGGTGCAGGAGTGCCATGAAGATCTGCATGCATCCTGAGCTTTGTTGCAGGTTAAGATGAAAGGATGATTCTTCTGACTGGGGACTTACAGAGAGGATTTTTCCCTGGATTCTACGAAGTTGCATGCTGCAGTAAAGTGCTTCTGAAAGTTGTAGTAGAAGAACCTTGTAGCATGATGTGTGTCTCCCATTTGGTGCAGATGAGATAGAGGGGAATATGTAAACAGGGAAAAAATTCCAGATGTTCGCCTGGACTGGGAAGAAGAATGCAAGTTGTGGGTCTGTCCTTAAAGGCACTGATTGTTACATTTTTGGCTCATGCTGTTTCTAAATAACAAATCAGCAGGGTTTTTTTTTATATAGTTCTTACACTAATGCAGTCTGGGAGTATTAGTTAAAATTTAGCGAGATTGAAGGTTAAATACAGCATGGCAGGAGCAGATTTTGTGGGCAGTGGGGGTGGAAATACCCCATTGCTTCTCAGAGCATCCTGCCCTGAGAGCCCTCAGACTAAACTCTTGGTACCTCTTTTGCAGATTGCGGCAGGAGAATGATATGGTTGACTCGGCTCCTCAGTGGGAAGCTGTGCTGCGGCGGCAGAAGGGGAAAACCCAGGCAGATCCAAACTACCGGCGATCCAGGCACAGATCTCGATCGTATGTAACCCTTGAACCCTTTGATGTGTAAATTAAGGCTGTTGAATCGTGTTAAAGAGCAGGAGGAATATCTCCAGTGTGGCGGTGGCCCTCCGCTGCAGAGATTTTCATCTGGCATACTCTCATATTAGCAGATTTGTCTTTGTGGTCAAATTGCCTTTTTTTCGTGATTTGAATTTTAGGGCACAAATAACGAAGACAGGGCTTTGTAACAAAGCTTCTGAGAAACTCTGTCCATCACCTGGGAAGAAGTCCAGGATGGTTCTGTGGCTCATTGAACATCAGTTCTGTAATGAGTACAGTGGTTCCTCTTTTCTGGGCAGCACGTCTGTGGAGGCATTGAGATTTTACTTGATAGCTGCAAACGTTTTAATGGAATACATACACACCTGTTTAATCATATAATATCTGCAGTGGTGTTCCAAATGAAAGCAGCTGCTCATGTTTCCATGTCAAATTATCCCTGACAAGCAGCAGTCAGTGATATATTGCATCCCAGTGTCAGGATTTCCATGATGGAGCCGTACTGCCAGGTGCTGCTGTTCCTGCTTGCAGCCTGTTCTGACATGGTGAAGTTATCAGCTTTTGAAATTAATTTTCTCAAGCTAATGAAAATGTTGATTTCCTTTAATTTATCTTTTTCTTCTAAAACTGCCTGCTTTTGGGGCATAGACACACTGTTTGGTATCAATGAAATCATAGTCAGCATTGAAGTTTCCAGCATTAAAATCCATTTGAGTTCTGTCTTCAGTTGTCCATGTTGCTAGAACTCTGCTGTCTCCAGTTTTACAGTGCAGAGTTTTATTTCTTTATGAGGAACAGAATTTACCTTTAAAGATCCACATATTGGAATTTCTTCTTTAACAGACTTTGCACAGACTTGTTCACTTTCAGCTGTGCAGAAGTCTTGTGTTATTAGGTGTAATTATACAATGATATATTACTAAACTTTAGGAATATTAAAGCTTACTTGTATGGAATCCAGTGAATACAGTTCATTTAATATGATTTTGGTTTGTTTTATTATATGCAGAAAGTGCTGTAAACTAGGAAATGTACTCAGTTAATAATGGTTACATTAAATTTGTAGCCAGCTTTTCTTTTTTACCCACAGGCCAGGTAAATCTCATTGTTTGGACTGCACGGGTTCCCTCTTGTGGTTAACTTAACTTATGAAATGGCTTTGATTTTCAAGCACAGTGACATTGAGTTATATTTCATTTAAACTACTTATAGCAAAACTACATAGATGTTAAGCTAGTTAATCTAACTTAGAAAGAAAAGGTCCAAGAGGAAGCAAAGAAATGAAGAAGTCCTGAAGATTTTGGAAGGCATCTCATTTCTTTTTGCTATTCTTTTAGTTATTCATGAGTTTCTCCTTTTTATCCTACTCTCCAGGTTAAAAAAAAACCTGCAAAACCAAACAAACCAACAATGAAATAAGCCCAAACTAATTTTTGAAAATAAATTTGTAAAAGTCATTTTACTGTTAATATGTAGTACATTATAAGAGAATGTATTTCATTTAGTTTGGCTCAGCTGTTTGTTTACTTGACTGGATACAGTTCAGAAGAAAAGGAAACATAATTCCATAGGTTATGGTTGTTTTGGTTTTAAATGTTGTCAAATGGTCATTTCAACGTGCCCATTCAAAAATTGATACAAACCCTTAAATTTAGTAGAACGGGTAATTCTTTCACAGTAAGTCCATTGTTGCATTTTTAAATGGAGCTTCCCTTTGGAAATGTGAAGTAGTGTCTGAAATGTTTGTTACTGTGCCTGGCATAGCGCATTTCATTTGCTTGATAATAAGTAATATTAATAATTCATTGTGGCAAGGGGGTGTCTCCTTGGACTTGGGAATAAAAGTATTTGACAAGAATTTGACCTTTCTTTTTCCTCAATAATAACAATAATAATAAATAATAATAATAAATAAACAAATGCAAAGAGCTCCCAATTCTAGTTCCACAGGGTTTATTTTCAAGAGTTCATGTAAAACATCTGTGTAGCCAAAGGGCTTTTTCTAATTAAGAAGAATGGCCATAAAATTCCATGGCTATTTAAATTTACCATTTGTGACTCAAACTGAAATATTAATAAGGGTGCAGATGCAGGCACAAAAATAATGTAGACCTTATTAATGTGTAGAGCTGTTCCAGCTTGTGCAAACGAAATAAAAAATAAACAAAAAACTCCCATGAGATTCATCACTTACTGGGAAGTCCCATTAGGTTTCTTGTGCATTAGAGAAACTGATTAGCATGCAAATTATCCAGAAGGTATTGATTCAGATACTGAGACAGGACAATCTGAGTCCTAAATATCAAACCAGTGAGTTTAAAAAAATTCACAGTAAAAAGATGAAAACAAAGTAAAAGAGGAATTGTGATCTGACTTTAAAGATTTAACAGAAGAACTGCTTTGTTGTGGTCTCTTAAGAACCATACCAACACGGATTTCCTATGCAGTATATGCAATACCTACATTTCATCTTACATTTCACTTTTCTTTTTGTAAGCTTTCTGTCGTTTTACTTTCAAAGGAAGGGGGAACAGGCCTATGGAAAGAAAATGCCTTAATTAAGTTACTTAATCTGCATAATATTTCTTTATATTATTTGGTGGGGAGCTAACCTGAATAAATGCTGTAAGGTTATCCTAGTATGGTAACACTTCTTAAACAGATGGAAAATAACTAGTTGCAGGGTGTGAAGTCTAAGGGAAATTTGGTCTGAGGAATCATTGTATTTAGCGCATTTTTCTTTTTTTTTTCCCATGGTATGCCATACTGCTAAATTGGTATTTTACAGGGAAGTATTTATTATTAGTGTAATTGCAGGGATGGAAAGAAGGAAAGTGGCAGAGATCACAGAGCAAAATACCTGGAGCCGGTCACAGAAAGCAGGAAGCACAGTTCCTAGAAAGTGGAGAAATGATGACGTCTTCTTATTTAACCATTCTCTTTCCAGGCTGCCCCACAATTAATATTTCTTACTGTTGGTGAGGCTTCACATGATGCTTTGTGATACTTGAGTCTTAAGGCCAGGTCCTGAACTGCTGTATTTCCATGAATAAGTAAAAGCCATGAGCTGATCAAATGGGTCAGTGGTGTGCCCAGTACCCTGCTTTGTGCGGGGCCTGGGTTAGGGAGCAACCCTGGGGCTTTGCTTCCTCGGGCAAACTAGGGCTTGTAAGCATGACAAAGCCTCCCTGGAGAAGCTGGCATTTTCCAGGGAGCTTTCACATTCCCTGCTGTCTGATTATTCAGCCTCAGAAGAGGATGCCTATCTTTCCACCCTCAGGGTGATTGCAGGGTTTGCAGCTGCTATTTTGTGAGCAGGAAGCTACATGGGGGCAGAAATCAGTTCAAAACTGAGGGGTGAAAAAGGCTATTAAATGCCACTGAATTTACTGCCTCAGGGAGTTAAAAGCAGCATGGACAGATGCAATAAAGTGAAGTAAATGCAAGAAGAGTGAAGGAGTATTAGGAGTATTGTACTTAGCCCTTTTTTTTTCCATGGGATGCCATACTGCTAAATTGTATTGTACAGCAAAGTCTTTATTATTAGTGTAATTGCAGGGATGGAAGAGGGGAAAATTTCAGAGATCACAGAGCAAAATACCTGAAGCTGGTCACAGAGAGCAGAAGGCACAGATAGAAGTGAAAATCAGAGAAAACTTAATGCATTATAATAAACAGAAACACAAAAATGTTTAAAAAGCTCTGAACACAGACAACAAATGGACTGTAAACCACCCATGCTGTAGCTGTTGCCATCATGAGAACCTGAGGAGCTGGAATGGACAGCAGTTTGTCAAGGATGGGAATCATCCTGCTTGGAAAGTCTTGGAGCCTGAGGTGGTTATGGATTAATTAATTTTAGCCCTACTAGGGAAACACAAATGCTAGGTTGTTTTTCATCCTTTGGTCCTTCTCTGGTCTTTATAAACCAGTTAAGTAGTATCTCCTAGTACTTCTGCTCCTATAAAATCTAAAAAATATCCCAAAACACCACCATTACAAAATATTCCGCCTTTACATCAGCTGTTTACTGCAATATAGATGTCTCTGAACATTATTCCTAGGCTGATAAGCCAAACATGGTAAAAATTAAGATCTCTGCTGTCCTTCTTGATCTGCATTTAAATTTGGATAATATGCCTCCTAAAGCATCTTTGAATATGTTAGGCCTTTTTGCCTTGAGAAAAAAAATCAGGCTGTATGACCTGATGGTGTAAGACAGTATTTGAGAAACTTTGGGCATGTTTATGTGTGCTATATGTGTCTAAAAGTTGCATCCCTCACGTCTTAGATAGTGTGGAACAGTCTAGCTGTTGACACTGAGCTTATATAATGACAAGGAAAAGAGTTACCAGATCCATCCATACAAGTCCTTACCACTGTCTAAAATCTTTACTTATCTATTCCTCTGAATGGGTTTGGGTGAATTCCAAGTGCAGTTTAAACAACAGTGGTGGTTTTGCACTTACCTTGCAATAGAGAAGCAAAAGAAAAGTAAAAATAAAGGGGTTCTAGTTAGAAGCATCTATTCTGTGATTTAGTAGAAAATGCGAAATCTGCCCCTCAGGCTTGCTTTGCTCCATCTCTATGTCTGCAACAGGGAGATTACCATTTTTAGTAAATTCTTTGTGTGTGAATTGAATACTTGCTGAAATATTTAGGTGCATAAATAGGCATAGTTGCTATTTTGATTAGTTTGTTGCTGTTTTTTTTTTTTAGTATTGGACACCAAAAATTTATAAATAAAGTACAAACCTTTTTTGGAGATGACCAGAAAGAGAGAGGCTGCACTGTGATTGCAGTGGAGTTGTTTCATTCCGGTTTTTCCCAGTGGTGTCCATGGGTAATGGCTGGGATTACTGATCTGTGGCCTGTGCTTCCTTCTGCCCACCAATGGCTCTGTGGGCCACAGGACATTTCTGAGGGCCTTTTTCAGAAGTGTCATTCCAAAACGTGTTGTCCTTGGAGGGATAAATGTTGGCAGCGACTGGGCAGTGATTTGGCTTGGGGAATTCTGCTGTTGTTTATATTTTATGTACACTCTTGCTGAAGGCTGATGGAACTGAAATTGTGATTGAGGAGGGCCTGTCATTCAAGAAATGACTTTTCAGTTGAAATACAGTGATGAAGTTTAATGAATTTTCTGAGATAACAAACCTTAAAATTGAAGTCACTGGTGGATTATATTTATCATGATTTCTGTGCAGGGTCTGTGCTGTTAAAAGTTATTTGGACAGCAACATGGTCAGACAATGGTTTTCACAGCTGAGCCTGTGTTTTCTCTGTTGATATTTATAGGAGAAGCCCAGATGTACAAGCTAAAGAAGAACTGTGGAAACATATTCAGTAAGTATGGTCCTTGTAGGGTCTGAGAGATGCTTGGTTTGCCTTTAATGTAGTTATTCAAATCCCCTCCACTGTGGCACTACACTGATTTAGTTTCAGTAAATTATGTATGTATTAAGATGTAGAAGATATTGCAGGTCACTGAGTGCACTGAATAAAGATGACCATCGTATGTAAATGAATTGTTAAAGAACAATACATAATTTTAGGGATTTATTCCTGTGTGGCTTCCAAAATATCAATATTGACACTTTTAGTGTGACACCCCATTACCCCTTAGGGAGATATTTAGCAATTCCAAAGCGTGTTCACTGTTCAGCACACATAATATTCATGATATTGTGAAGCAACAAGATCAGATTTGCAGGGAGTTGAGAAGAAGGTGGAACAGGAGGAGACATGCAGTTGAAGCAATCAAGGTGAAGTTATACTTATTTCAAAGTAAGTGTCCTATTTTGATGTCAAGATAGCTTCAGGGCTGACAACAGCTTGTTTTAGTAAATCATTTTAGCCAAATATAATAAAAATTTTTGCACTTCACAGTTAATGTTACATTTTTTATTTTTCCTAATCCTTTATAGGAAGGAGCTTGTGGATCCATCTGGCCTATCTGAGGAGCAATTGAAAGAAATCCCATACACTAAAGTAGAGTGAGTTTGGTCAGAATTTATTTTTTGTGAATATAAAAGCCCACTTTTCTTACTTTACTGTGAAATGTGTCCTACTGAAATAGGAATGGGTTTACATACAATCTATAAGCTCATATCTATTCCAAATACTCCCCTAGGATGGGTTGGGTGGAGATACTAAATAATCTTAAATCAAATATTTTTACTTTTCAAAATAAGAAATAAAACCCATCTTAATCTCTCCTAATATATCCCACACACTCATGAACGTGTCTGTATGTTCTGTATTTCTCCCTATGCTAGCTTTTAAACTTATATTATAAACTACAGTACCAGAAAGAAGTAAATGCAAACAAGAAAATATTTTTTTTCATAAACTTCTTTGTTTTAAATAGTCCAATCATCCAAGGCACTCTTTAATCTTTGCAACCCCTTCCCTGGGTTGTCATGGGCAGCTGCCAGGGCATACCTATTTCCTTAAGAACCAACATCCATTTCGCTGCAATAATTGCCCATTTGGGATTCCAAGTGTCAGTGCAAGCACAAATGGGATCCTGGGTTGCATTATAATGTACTTCCAAACACCACTAGGCAAAAAAGGCTGATGTTAAGGACATATAAATTAATGCATTCTTCATTAAAGTTCCATTCTCAAATATGAGCATGCCAGTTTGTGACCTCTGCTCTCTTAAAGCATTGAATTCCAAGTGCAGACTTCTAAAAAGAAGCATCAGCTCTTTAAATTCAGCCAGTGCAAGAAGAAGCTGTCTGTTATACTTCAGTACGAAATGCGAAGACTCAGTCTGCAGCTGAATTTGTGTTCTGTGCCAAAGATCTGGTTTACCAAGCCCTGGTGTGAATTCTGTGTCTCTCTCAGGACTCAAGGCGACCCCATCCGCATCCGGCACTCGCACTCCCCTCGCAGCTACCGGCAGTACCGGCGGTCCCAGTGCTCCGATGGGGAGAGATCTGTCCTGTCTGAAGTGAAGTATGTGAACATGGTTATTAGCACTGAACTAGTCTAGTGCAGCCCAAAAGTTGACAGAGGTCATGGTGGTAAGAAGCTGCATAAATGTGGCTTGTTGGTGGCACAGGGTTCAGGTGACCCCCTGAATAGTATGTCTTCAGAGTTAAACGTGACGGAAACAACTCCAAAAACATTTATGGTCTGTTCTCAGCCACAGTGGTTTTCTTGATCCATTTGAAAGGAAGAAAAACTGAAAAGGCTAAAGTAAACCTGTCTAGGTCTTTAGTGGTAGGTCATAAAGCTGCTTAGGGGATGAGAGTCTGTGGGTTACTTTCCAAGTAACTTCATCCTTGACAGAGTTAAGATGTTATCTGAGTTAGGCCTGTAATTTTTTTCATGGGAACTCTAGTACAACCCCCTTCATCAATAGGTGGATCAGTCTTCCCTAGAAGGCTGAAGAGTACTGATGAATGGAAAAGCAATAGCCCCATTCTCGGTTGCAGCAAGCCATAAAAACATGAAAAGCAGTCCCCACCTGGAAGGCTAGTTTTAGCTGGATAGCACCCTGAAGGAGGTGCAGCACACCCGTGATTTCATGTGAGACTTGTCTTTGCCATGAGGGTGGCTGCGCCCTGGCAGAGGTTGCCCAGAGCACCTGTGGCTGCCCCATCCCTAGAAGTGCCCAAGACCAGGCTGGAGGGAAATCTGATGGGATAGTGGAAGGTATCTAGGCCTATAGCAGGAGGTGGAACTGGAAGATCTTTATGGTCCCTCCAAAACCAAACCATTCTGTTATTCAAAGATGTTGTATCAATTTGGGCTCCTTCCAAAGACCAGGAAAAGACAGGAATGGGATGGGCTATGCCCTGAAGGTGCCCAGAGAATCAGCATGACAGCTTTCAGATGTCCTAAGTCAGGTGATAGAAGGCCTTCAGATCAATAGAGCAGTCTGTATCAGTTTCATTGTTCTTCCTCTGCACAGTTATAGTTTACCTCATTAAAGCAACATCCATTTTGTGATATCATAATTCCAGTGTCAAAACTGATCTGGTCCCTCCACTGCCTGTTACACGATCTTCAGATGGGAAAGTTCCCAGCATCCACATGACTCAACAGGTTAGTGATTGTACATCCTTTTCAATTTTCCTTTTCATTGGAGAGAGAAGTGGAACTCTAGTGCTTTATTTAAGATAGTCTTTGATTTACAGTGAAAAATAAAGATGAGATTTTTTTTTTAAATCAAATTTTTGTATTTTACTTACACTTTGTTTGTATTCCAAAATACATGTGGTTCTGTAGCATAAGCCCCTGTGAACACCTGCTCCAGCTGTTGGAGAACTCTTTCCCAATCTGATGCATTCCTAAGATGCATCTCTGCTTGTCACTGAAGGAAAACTGACTTTTACCACTTCTTGAATTATGCAGATGTGGTTGTAATGCAGGTATAATCACATCATTTATTAATCTCTTTTAGAGGTTGTCTGAAGAGTTTTGTTGCTTGGGCTTGAAACAGTGCTTTTATTTTCCTTTCTCTTTTATCCCCCCCCCCCCAGTCCCAAATAATTTATTTTTTAGGCTATTGGCATCTAAAAAGGACAGTAGTTGCCTTATGTTCATCTAACTTAATCACTGTCTTTCATCATATATTACACTATCATATCTCTCAGTTTTGATGGTTTTATTGAGCTCAGAATATGAGAAGCAAATTCTATTCAAAAGCGCTCACAGGTCTTTTGTGCAAACACACAAAAGGAGAACCAAAACATGAAAGGGAGAAGGGAGAATTCCAGACACCTAACTTACTACCAGTAATGTTAAAATGTTCAGTGTGTACAAACACCTCTCTTTTCCCTCTGCCCCAGGCTCCCTCACGACAGTGGACGCTAATTCCTTGTGGGTGTTTACTTGCAGTGTTTTGCTAAATATCATCATGGCATTCCCTGAATAGGCAATAGCACAAAGGGGCAGCAGCTGGCAGGAGGCAAGAAGGGAAAAAAGTTCTGTTTGATCAAATAAATGTAGAGACTTTATTATTCCTGATGCATGTGTGTATGCGTATACATGAATTGCCATACCATAGCCTAAGGCTTTCATAGCAAGTTAGCAAAATACAGTGTTTAAATTCTGCTGTATGTTTTCAACAACATGTTTAATTTATGCTCTTCAGAGGCAGAATGGATCTAAGGACAGCCTGATAGAAGAACCATCTCTGCTATCCACTAATAATGTTGATGGAAAACCCAACACTAAGATTGTAAAAACTGTACAGGTGTCACGCTTCAAGGTGGAGACTTGACTGATGAATTGAAGATGGTGAATGGATTTTGGTCTTTGGAAAGTGAGAATTTGTTTATGTGTGCAACAGAAGGAACTGAAGTTGACATGGTGGTCTTTCCTTCAGGACACCTGGCAGTGCAGCCGGCTTGCTGGGAAGACCAAGCAATGGTTTTATCACCAACACCATTCTAGTGGTGTGACTGATTGAGAACAAGCTGCCTGACAGACAACCAAAACCAAAATTCTTTGCAAAACTGAAAGATCAGTAGTTACATTTCCAAAAAATGAACAACAACAAAAAAAAAATTGCTGCAACAAAACAGGCTTCATGGTCTGCTCTGTAACTGAATAGCCTTGTTTCAAGAAGTGACTGTTAACTGACATGATCAGGATCAGATGTTTCAAGATAAGTAAAATAGTAATATTTTTGGTCAATTGTGCAATACAGTGTGATATGGGGAAATTATCTTCACAATTTATATGGGGATCAACTTATGTTCTGAGACATAAGGACAAATAATAGCTCTTACTAGAGTTATTTTAACCTAGCACAATAACAGACGCTTGTGTTGTTGATACAAACTCTGACTCAACCCATTTTAGCTCAAAAACAGTAGACTCTGTAACATGCTGTAGCAGTGCATTCCAGAGATGATACAGACTTACTTTGCTTTGGGCAGGTTTAAGTGTTCTAAATTTTGAATGTCCATTTGTGTATAGGGACTATATAAATGAACATTCCATACCACAGAAATACATTTACCAACTTGTAGTTGGAAACAGGGGAAGATAAATTGACCCACTGTGTAAAGACAGCTTAACAAGGCACTTCAGTGCTGGTTAAATGAAACTTGTGGAGTAGTATTTAAAACAGCTAGAAGATAGCGCCTTTTTTTTTTTTAAATCTAGATTAGCAAAATCTGTCTTAATATCTCATATAAAATAATCTGACACTTTTCTCTGAGCCATTTCTACTATGTTAAAATGACAAAGGCAGTATTTCAGGTATGAGAACTATAATTTTTTTTCTATTGTCATGGTAGGAATACTAAGTTTTAATGATGCTGCACATTGAGTGGGTTATCTTCTAATATATATCTGAAGTGATGCCTGGTTCTCCTCTTGTCCTATCACTTCTTACATATATCTGATAATCACTTCTCTGCCTCCCATTTGTCCACAGTCAGCACATGGATGAACTTTCAGGCGTTGCTGTCTTGCTGTAGAGCTTAGCAAAGTCTTTGTATTGTGGAAGTAATTTTTTGCTAAATGTAATCATTGAACTAAGTACTGAATTTGTCAGTGTCGCAAACAGCTGTAGCAGCTCATGTGCCTTTCTACATCTGTCCTCTCTACACTCGACCCTCACAACCCACAGAGATTTACAGTGATCCTGTGTCTTCCAGTCCAAGCAACACCAGGGAATTGCAGCCCTGTCAGTAAAGCAACACCGCTTGAGAACTGGAGTTAGCATAAGGTGTTTAAGTTACACTTTTACAAGAGGCCTGGGACTACTAATACACATATTAACTGACTAGACTGGTAAGCAAAATGTTGTACGATGTGTTTTATTTTCCACTTTGTTTTTTGATTCTTCATTGTTTCACGATGTGGTCAGGTGGATGTTACCAGCCAGGGTGGCCGCCATACAGTTTGTATATTCCTATCACAGTATACAGTGGTCTCTAGGTTAGCAAGTGCTGCAGGGAAGGCAGAGTCATGTAACAAATAGTTTTCTTTGGTCATTTACTTGGGACAGCTCTGCTTCTACAGTCTCAGTAAACAAATCTAAGGGAAGGAAAGAGCAAGATAAAAAAAAATAATGTAGTAAAAATTCAGTTTTCATGCAGGTTCTTTAGAAGTTTTTGAATTTCCTGTGGATTTAATTCTAGGACATTGTTGGGCTTGGTTTAAAGTATTTGCTCAGCTTTTTAAGTTTGTTAAATGGTTTCATTGTCATTGCTCCAATTTAAAGAGATCCTGTAGGGTCTGTTTATGACCTTCTGTAGTACTGTCAAGAACAACAGTCAAGAAAAGTGCAAACAAAACAAAAAAACAAACCAAACAAAAAAAAAAAAAAAAAAAAATCCAAACCCAAACCACAACAAAAAACCCTGATCAACCCCTAGGAAAAAAAAAAATCACCATGGCAAAATGAAGAGCATCACAATCTTTTTGGAAGGCAACTGAAAAATGACAAACTATACAAGAACTGATTAGTATCAGCAACGAAAGCTGCTCCTTGTTCCTTTGAGAACATATTCCAGCTTGGAGCATTACAAGCTTATAGTTTGGTGCTTTCTAATCATTACTATTTATTTGCTATCCTTACCCAGCACAGGTAAGTATCACATACCTACTACTGCAGGGGGATTTGTGTTATTGAGAATTATCTGTACATAGTGTACCTATCTTGCCAATCTTTAAATATTGATCAAGGTTTATATCAAACCTCATGCTTTTATGTATGCTTTCATCTTCCTGTGGGCCTTTTGTGTGTTATTGCTGGATACCCTCAGCCAAACGCATGGTATTTTACTTACTGCACTACATCAGAAAATAGCTTGTCTAGTCCAGTAGTGAAAGGTTTAAATTTTCAAGTCACTGGAGAGTTGTTTTGTAATCAAGCCAACTATTTTGCATTTAGAAGAGAAGTTTGCAGAGAGAGCCCTAGATTTGAGTTAGTGATCTTCTCCCTTATGAGACTATGTAGGAAGCAGGTTTTTAGCCAGTCTGATGTTAGCCTGGGCCACTACAATCCAGTTTTGTGTCCACAAAAGACTAAAGATACAATGCCTCTATTACACATTTTCCAAATGTTTTGTTGTGCCAAAACAAGGCAAAACTTGCAACAAGGGTATCACTGTCAGGTAATAGTACAGAAAAGCAAGTTTTTTTGGTATATGTGATCCTCCTTTCCCTTCAAGCTTCTTTTCCTCAATCATTTGAGGAAAAGCATCTTTTTTTATATATTTTTGTGAGAGATACACACAAGTGATCAATCACTGAAAACACTGTGTCACAGTTATGCCTTCTACACCTAAACCAGCTCTACATGTCTAAGTGGTCAGCCTCCTACAGCTCTGAGCTACACCTTGCCCCCTCCACTGTCGCTACCCTTCCCCAGCTCTCCTGGGGCATTCAGTGCCTAGAGGCAGCTGCATTTTCAGATCTGGAGTCTGGATGTCAGTCTAAAATCCTTGTACATCCTGAAGAATCAGGCTAAAGACATGAGATGTGTAACAGTGTCTACCCTGGGGTTGAATGCCATACACAGACCCCTGCTCACTTGGACAAAGGACTGGTATTTGAGGCCTTCTCATCTTAATTCTCCTGAATTGATCTCAGGCTGATGATTTTAACTTTGTGCCTCTGCCTTTACCTCTTCTGAGACTTCCATAAGTGCTAAGCATTGGTAAGTTACAGAACTCTCACTAATTAGCAATAATTACAACATATTTGTACAACCTTTTGCAAAACATGTATTTTATACAATAAAGAGGGCTTGCTAACCACAGCACAAACGCACTGTAGGATATCCTATACTGGTTCCCTTGCTTAGTTGGCTGGTTTCTTTCATTTGGAACTAGCCTGGACCTGCTGTTTTCTACATTGCACCCCTTCCAGTATCACTAACTCTGCAACTTGTATTCTAACCAAGCTCATTATATTGATGATGTTTGTTGCAAAGTCATTCCTATTTGAGTTGCCAAAGTCATTCCCTTTATGCAGGTGGATATTGAACTAAAGAGATAGCATGTTTTCTTTTGGGAAGATTTGTTTAATTCAGAACTCCCTAGAAAGGTGTTTGAAGACAACATACATGAACATACCAATGTGATACATTTGTTCCATATACATTAGGTATTCATGAAGCAACTGTGTGCTTTATTTTAAAATGAGTTTGATAGATGGCTGTGTCAATACTTGTGTCCAGGTTATTTAAAAGTCAAGTAAAACTTGAATTTTTAGGGCATTGCATGGTTGCCTGTGTGTCTTATTTACATTACACTAAGGAGCAAAGCCTTCAGAAACACAGATTCATTTGACACCACCATCTGGTAAAAACAGGTGTAGTACCAATTAAAATCCATTCGAGGACACAGCTTCTCCAGATTAAGTACTTTATCTTGTAGCAGGAAGTTGTCACTGTAAGCTTTGCATTTCCAGTGCACATCTATACCAGTTTCCTTTCTCACCTAAGCATCACCAGAGAGCAACCAGCAGACTATGTAAGCTGTCAAAGCAAACACAGGTACAGAGCCAGTGTGGCAGACACTCTCTCCTTAATGTGTCTGTTTTTATTCCTGTATTTGTTCTCCTGAGTAAGAACTGTGATGTGTTGACCTTGGCAGGACACCAGGTGCCCAAGCTGCTCTATCACTCCCCTCCTTAACAGGATGGGCAAAGGAATTAGATGGAAAAAATCCTTGTGGGTCAAGATAAAGGAGTTTAGTAAAGCAGAAGCAAAAGCAAAAAATAACCAAACTCCAAAAGATTTACTTTTTCTACTTTCCAGGAGCACATGGTGTCCACCCAGTTCCTGCAAAGTAGGGCTTCAGTGCATGTAGTAGGTTGTTCCAGAATATGAACACCTTATCCTTTCTCTTCAGTTTATATTGCTGAACAGATTCTTATACTGATTTATACTGATCGTTGATTTTTTTTTTAAGGGTGCAATTCAGTTAGCCAGTCATACAAAGTAAAAGGCAGTTCTAATGTTTAACATCGTACTTCACATTTACCAGCATTATTATTTAAGTAATCTGTGACCCCTGAAAGCACCTATTACTTCATGTAGCTCACTTTTACCTTGTTCTATGCCACTATAACTCCTGTATTACATATTAAAGATTGAGGTTCTACATCTTTTTTAGTTGAAAGGAAGCCTACCCTGAGGTTGATACCAATCAAGTATCTAACCCTGGGGTTATGTACCAATCATCAAATCCTATCACTAGCTGTTGCTCATGAGATTTTTTTTTTAAAGTTTTAAAATGCTACTCCTCTTGGTCTTACACTTCAAGAACAAAGGCCCATGAGCAGAACTCCTGAACAGATGGTATCTTCAGGGAATGTAATCCCTAATAAAAACCCTAAACTTTCAAGTACATCCCATAATTACAAGCTGGATCTCTTAAAAATTAATTACTCTTGTCTAAACCTCCTTCTCTCTGACAAACCAAAAACAACCTTGCACTTAGAATTAGTAACATGCTTACATTCAGTACTGAAAAATCACAGTGCAAGATACACAATTTAAGCATTTGTTCTTCTGATAAACCATGTTAAGTCTTCCTAGAAAAATAAGCAGCAATCCCAATTACCTCAAGAGTATTTCACTCCAAGTTATGCTGAAGTACCACATGATGTAGCTGGTCACGGTGATAATAAACGAAGCTTGTCATTCTCCATGCTGGATAAACACCTTTCCTGCTATTTTTAAACCCAGGTTTGCTGAATTTTTACTTTTTAAATTTCTATTTTTGCTCACAATACAAATCTCAGCCAACCCTATCTCCAAATACTGCAGGAGACCATGGTTTAAATCATCACATCCCAACTCACTCCTAGGCTTTGTTTCATACAGAGATTGCTGGTATCCCAACAATAACACAAAGAAGTCTGAACTCTGAAACACAAGCACTAAAGCTTGGGAAAGACAGAAATTCTGAGAAGAGAAACATAAATCTTTATTTTTTTGTCTATATAAACATTACCAGACACTGACACAATGCAGTTAAATGCACTTTGTATTATTACATGGAGGCTTAGTAGTCCATCTTTTAAACAGTTTTTTTTGTTTCTTAGGCAGGAGTGTTTCAATAGAGGGGCATTGCTCTCAGGCTAGTTCTAGCAATTCTTCCTAAGGAAAAAATAAACACACAATGTGAGACACATGTAGCACACAGCTCTTTCCAGTAACATCCTCTAAATCCCCAACATTAATACAGTATTACAAAGATGATGCCCTCATCCTGTGGGCAAAAAGGTAAAATTTACACATCTAATTTTTAGGAAGCCTGTCTGTAAGAGAGGTTTTGTTGCCCACCGAAGCAAGAATTCAGATGATAACTACAGACTGGTGGCAGTAATAACACTTTCTGGCTAGTGGGAATCAACAGAAATTTCTGCAGTACTAACTTGTGCACATGACTATGCATTAGAAAACACTCTGGGAACAGTAAGCCAATAATACACGATTTAATAATTTTATGTTGGAAAACAAGCATCAGCCCTGTTACTGGACACTTTACTACTAATGGATTACACAAACTTTTCTCTTCCCAGAGAGAGATTCATACACAGAGTGCCCACCTTACCCACAGTGCCTGGGGTGCAGCAGGTGTGGATGGATTTCACAGGCTCACTTCCTACCAGCAGTAGGGGTAAAGGATTCATTGCATCTGTGTTGCTCAAGCAGATTCTCACATTTCGTTGATGAAACTTTCAGATGTTATTACTTTCAAGAGCATTATGGCCACCCTGGAGGAGTTTCATCACTTCACTGAAGATCAGTTGTATTTTCTCCTGAAAAAAACCCAACCCAAACAAAATCTACAGTGATGTAGTACAGGATCATTTTTACACCAGATTTCCAGTATTGACCTATAAGTTCCTGGCTTCAGAGACTTGGATTACACGTCACACCCTTGGGTATGTCGGTTACACAAAAAAAAAGACTTGATAGTGCATGTGATTTTTATTAATACCTTGTCTGTACTAATGAAATTTGGGTTGACTTGCGCTACTCAGCTTTTCAGTAATGTTGGCTTTTCCAAGACTTTACAGTGAAGCAGTATCTGGCATATTCAAAACTTCCTTTCATATTTTGCCAGTCTTTTTAACATTTTCAACCTTTACGTTCTGAAATGCTCCACAATATCACACCCCTAAAAGCAAACATGAGAAAGCAAGTCCTTGTCTTGAACACACTGGCAGCCACACACTGATTTAACAAAGCCACCCACACCAAAATTTTTATTCTGTACCTTCCACTTTGCTCTTTTTGATAAGAATATAGCCATCAGGCAGATCTCACTCTCACTGTTTCAGTTCTGATTTCTGCTCTAAAGTCATTGTGCCTCCTTCTCAGCAGAAAGCCTGCTTCATTTTAACAGCAAGATACAGGACAGAGTTGCACAAGGAATTATTGCTACTCACAGCTCTGCAATCAGCACTTGGCAGCTTCTTCCCACATGCCTTTCTCAAGCTCAGAGGCCTTCACCACACAGAGAGATCCCAAACTTCCAGCAAAACACACCAGGAACCTGCAAGAAGCATTCCTAGCATTAAACGTTCTGTCAGGAATTTGACAGTATCCAAGAACACTTTACGCTTTATGCTTTCAAAACGGCATCAAGGAAAGCCCAGCAATAGAATACACAACATATTATTCAATACTGAATAATACACCCACAAACGTACAGAAACAAAACACAATTTTTCCTCTTTAAGAAGATTTAATCTTTTCTGTGCATGAGTATTAAGGTGTAAATGTCTTTTTACAGTAGAAAATCTAGAAGCCACTGCTAGAAGCCTGGAAAGTTATGTACTAATTACTTGCAAATGTAATGACAGACACGAGAGCTAAACAATGCTAAAAGTGGCCATTATAATTTTAGCTTTTCCTCTTTTAATAACTGTCAGATTCTCCACTTTAAAAGACTGCAGAATAAAATCTACTACATGGCTACTCAACCATACTATTCCTACATGTTGTTTAGGGTTTTTTGTCCTTGCAAAAACAGAAAGGAGGAAGGTACATAACTAGCTCCCTAAACCAGTTTGAGCAAGAATTCCTCTTTGCCTTTTCTGACACCACATCCATCCGGAACAGGAATCAATGGGCAACACAAAGGCCAAAACTTACATATGGGAACTCTTTACTCCTAAAATTAAATTCACAGTTTATGAAAAAGAGAAATTAATCAGCTGAAAAATATTTCAAAATTCGCAATTAAGTAATATTATATACAGAGCAAACACTTAATAGGAAAAGCCAAGAATACCATGATCCTGGAACACCTTTTCGTCATGGTGGTGCACGCTCCGGCCACTGACCAACTTCCATTGCTTTCATTTGGGAAAAAAAAAAGGGAGAAGACATACTTTGAAGACGACAGAGACACACGAACAGTACAAGGAGTCTAAAAGGACGTACTAGAGGTAAGTGCCCGATTTCGAAGACAAGCAGCACCAATAACAACACCCTCACACCGCAGCTCCCTCAGCAGCCGCGGACGCCGGGTCGCTCCCGGCGTACCTCACGCGGGGCGAACCATCCCTCCCGAAAAGGAGGGGGCACGCCGTGCGCCGCCTCCACCTCTTCCCGCAGCGCAGCGGCCGCGTACTGCCTCTGCCGCAGACGCGAGGCTACACATTCGGCCATCCCCGGAGAAGGAGTTCTGAGCAGGCGACACAGCCCTGGAAAGGCGCCGGGGTTCAGACCAGCATCGGCTCTCCCCACTGTCTTACCGCGGCGATGGAGGCGCCTCCGAGAGGGAGGCGATGTCGCATCCTTCTGCCTGCGCATGCGCAGTGCCGCGCCCACCGAGGCGTGTGGGGGCTGTTGAGGGGAAGTTGCTAGTGCTTCCTGTTCCTTGTGGCGGCTCCCGGTGTTCCTGGGGCCTTTGTGGGGGCTCCCTGTATTCCCTATGCCCTCCCGGCGGGCAAGTTCCCGGGGTTCCCTTTGTCTTTACGGGGGCAGATCACGGTGAGGTGACTGCACGTAACACCCCATCCCGTGCACGGCTCGCTCATGGTTGCGATGCTTTCAGGTAAAATTGTCTGTCCGCAGGCTGAACTCCCCTCGCCTTTTGTAAACATAACCAGTGCCCTCAGATGACATACAGTAGAAGTTGCTTAATAAAGAAAAGGGCTGTGTTTGAAGAATTGCACAAGGTTACATCACAGAAATAAACATGCATTAGGTGGGCCGCGGATGTTTTGCTGTGTGAAAGCTGTGACCTTTTACCCTTCTGTGTGCTTGACTGGTGGAAACCTCCACTTTGCTCCCTTGCAGAATAAGCAATGTTTCTTTCCTAAACTTAGCTCTTATTAGTCTGTTCAGAGAGCCAAAATGTGCCTTGTCCATCCCAGGAGTGTCCTGCTGTTTGCTCTGCCCGGGGCACGTGGAGAGAGGAACCGGTCTTGGTGCACACTGCAAGTTGAGACAGCCCTCGATATTTAAGGCTTGAATGCTGGCAAAAGCTCTGCCAGAGTGCATATTTTCCACATTTCCTGACCTTGTGTTCACATATTTGAAATCCTGTGAGAAGGGGGAATCAGAGCAGGCAGGTACACCAGGAGGATAAACTGGCAGCGTGTCCAGGACAGAGCAGGATGAGGCTGGTGCCAGCTATAGGGAAACCTGTACAGCTCTCCTACCTGCCTTGCTCTGATGGATTAAGCTATCATCTAACAAAAAATTCTACAATGCTACTGATTCCCACACTTATAAATCCCACTGTTCACAACTTTCTGTGGGTGAAACACAAGATCTAAGACACAAGTTGGAATCTCTGTGCAGTTCACGTCTGTGTGCCTGCTTCTTTGCTTGTGGAGTGGTCAGCATTTTCTTGCACTCGATGGGGTTTCATGTTCTTTGCTGGAATCCACCCTGCTCTGCTTCTTGGCGCTGCTGTGGTTTGCTTGCTTCTTTTGGCTCCTCCTTACCTGGGAATATCAGAGGAAGCACTTACACAGTGTCCAAAAGGCAGAGTTGCCAAGTCACTTCTGCAGGACAGCCTGAAGTGTGTTCTGCAGGTGTGTGTATGCCTTAGCTAAATAACAGGAGGTTACGAGAAGGCTGCCTAATGCCCAGGCAAAGAGACATGATTCATTCAGCCAAGACAGTTAGGAGGAATAAAGATAAATAAAAGGAAAAGTTAAGGGGCAAGCAGATGTCATCACTTAGAGCTTCTGGGAAAGCCTTCATACTTGCAGGGGTGCAACATTAGTTTGCTTTACAGAAATTAGCTTTTGCGTCCTTATGCTTAGACATGTCTAAGCGTTTATTAGTGCTCTGTTTATAGTTCAAACTAAAGTAACATTAACATTAATTTGAAACAGATTGACCTCTAATAGCTTTGGCTTGTCATTTGAGTTCTGTTTTGCACATGAGGAAGATGCACAATTTTCTTAGGCATTGCCTCAGGCCAAACTTATGCATGCATAAAGGTCGGCACTTTGAGTAAAGTGATACATATAATTCACAAGTAGTGGTCTTGGAGGGACACAGATGAGACTGCAGGCGACAGTCAAGCTATTAAATCAGTGGAGATCTGTTACTCTGTGCTGTTGATACAGTCAAGTGTTGATTTGCTGCTCAGGGACAGCTGCCTGGACAGAAGTTTAAGTCCGATATAAGTAGGTTTTGATTATCTAAGTAAACAGTATAGTGAGGAAAAAGCTCTAAATGTCTGTGACATTTATTATTTTGGCCTGGGGATACAGGAGAACTTGATTAGCTAAGTGTTCCATCTACAGAACACTAACTGACTGTATGAACGATATAGTCACTTCAGGTGAACCCAGAAGTTGTTACTGAGTCACAGAGTCACAGAATGGTCTGGGTTGGAAGGGACCTGCTAGTCCAAACTCTGTGGCATTGGCAAGGGCATCTTTCATAGACTGGGCTGCACAGCGACACCCCACCACCCTGGCTTTGAAGACTTCCAGTAATGGGGACATCAACAGCTTCCCTGGGCAATCTGACTCTATCCTCAGAGTAAAATTTGTTCCTTATGTCCAATTCTAATGTCTAAATTTCTCCTCTTTTAGTTTCTGACCATTGTTCATTGTTCTGTCACTACAGGCAGTGGTGAAAAGCCTGTCTATATCTTTCTTACAAGCTCCCTTTAAGTATCAAAAGGCTGCTTTAAAGTTTTAACAGTGATCAAACAGTGATCAAAGCTTTTCAGATCATAAGCAGGTTAGGGACATTGATCACACATCCTGTTTTTCTTTTCTTACTGAACAACTTTAAAGACAGTAAAAATAATCAGTGGCACAATTTACAAAAGACAGGAGATGATACTGCACAGCTGGATTTATTTACTTTTTCAAACTGATTCATTTAGTCCTTTTAGGGTTAGAATTTTCTGGAAAGTGGCAACATAATTCAAATTGGAATGACTTAATGTGCTTATCTTCTAGATGATCACAGTGAATCTGAATTCCTAATCTCTGAGTCTGTGATCATTTTATTTGTTACAAGTATTCCCCCAAACCCAGGACATGCAAGATAGAAGACATAACTAACAATAATTCTTAGTTACCTAGTAGATAAGAAAAACCTCTTGAGGTGGAAACAGAAACCACATTTAAATATGTGGGAGGTTTAACAGAAGGTTAAAGCATGAGTCCTGCTTTGCCAGGTCAGGACACTTCTGTCCCAGCAGTTGGCCCTGTTGTTCAGATTATTTATTGTACATTTTGCATGGTTAGCAGCTTGAATATCTGCTCTAGTACAAAGCCCCATTGTAGCTTTGTGGCCTCTTATGATGAATTTGAGTTAAACCACTGTCCAGTATGATGCAGTGGTTGATGTATTCCAATTTGTCAACACAGCCACAAGGCACAAGACAACAACTTTGACCCTACAGTGATTAAGAAAGAAAAGCTGAATCTACCTAGTGAAAGGCATGAGACACTCAGGTTTTTGTCTTTGAAGTTAATGCTAAGGTACTACTTTCTCTTTTGTTTCCTAAGCATGTGATTGATTATTTAATCACTGGAATTGTTTCAGTGTCAATTGGCAATACTTTTGAAGCCAAATTATAAAAGGGTTAAAGAATATTAATTTCTTGAAGGTTTTCTGAAAAGTCATCATTTGGCTGGCTGAAAGTGCTGTGTGCACTACTTGTCATCCTGCCAAATGGAGAAAGCATGGGAGGAAGCAATGATAATGACTACATTTTCTAGTGTATTCATTCTTTTGCACAAATTTCTTTTCCATCTGTTTAACCAACTTGCAAATGGCATTGCGGACTTCCAGCAGCAAGGTACCTGTGTCTCTGAGTACATGTGGACAGCATTTGTGTTTTCAAGATCTGCTGAGCTGCTTCAAACCCAGCACTTAAGTGAGTCTGCTGTTAACAGCTACATAAGCTATCTTTCCTTTCTGTTAAAATATTCTTAAGCACTTCCTGAGCATGCACAAAAGGCCTATTCTTATTACTGATGTGTTTTGTCAGACCTGAGAATATTTCTGACAAGTTAGTACTGAAAGAGCCCATTAGGCTTTAAATGACATTAACTTCAGTTTTAAAAAGTACTGCATATCATAAATGATCTCTTCATTCACTCTTACTTATTTTCAAAGTAGAATTCAACAGCTGGCAACTGACATAGTCAGAAGGGGGCTCCCTGCACCACCATGCCCCAGGAAATATAATGTCAAACTAAGTCTTTTATAAATTTATTACTATGTGCAAGGGAGAGTGAATATTCAGTCTTACTCTACAAGTGGAGTAAGCACAGTTCTGGCTCCTCATCCTTTTCAGTAGTCATTGATTTCCTGTGAATGCTAATAAGCAGTCAAAATCTGAATCTGCAATAAACAGTGTTTTGTTCCACTCTGTCTGGGTGTGTCCTTAGTTTTCCTGAGTGAACTCCAACACTAACTTGTAAGGCTTAAATTCCCCGTTGTGCTTTCTTCAGCAAGAAAACCAGTTCCTGCCCTTCCTGCCTTGTGGCCTCATTTCAGTTCCCAACATCAATTAACTGCTCCATGAGTTTTGTCAGTGCTGGTATTTGTGGCAGCATGCCACAAAACCGGTCACTGAAATGGTCAGAGTCCCAAAAACATGCAATTTGCCTTCAGGCACACTAAAATGTGCAGTAGAAGATAATAAAATTAATTAAAATAGTTCAATATAGCCTGAGAAGAGTCAAGAAAGGTTAAACATATGCACTTCAGTTTGAGATGTATGTTGCAGAGAAAGTTTGCAGATCCACCTATTTGCTTCCTTTTCTTCATAAAGATTAAGGGGGCACCATGTGCACAATATTTTAGTGGTGTTACAGGAAATCCTAACACAACACAGTAGACTATTTGGAGGGAGCATCATTGTAAAAACTGAAATATCTCTAAAATGATTTTTGAGCAGCAGGGCATTAGCGTGTTCCTATTGGGCTGTCTTGAGGCAAAATCAGACTTTCTGCATGCCCTTGCTGAACTCCCACCGAAGTTGCAGGGTATGATTTGCTTGGATTTTTATCCGCGTTAATTCTCGGCAGCTCGCTTTCCTGCAGCCCAGCAGAGGTCAGTGTAATGCCGAGAGTGGCGAGCAGTACGGCCAGGACAGTAACGCCAGGTTACTGCGTTACTGCTGGGCTTACAGGAGCCTAGCAGCGATCTGCCAACAGCCCACCTTGTCTTTTGTCTGTACCAGCTGAATTAGAGAAAGGGTGTGGAGCTGGCAGTGAGTTAGTGTGAAGTCACCTGTAAGGTGGTGAGCTTGCCTCCAGAAGCATGAGGCTGACTCTATCTTTGAAAGAGTGTTAATGTCAATTAGCAGCTTTTCAGATATTCTGGAGAGCCGAAGAATGGCTTAATCTTATTAAACTCTTCTCTCAATGGCTCATTCCCTTCCTTTTCTGGCAACACTTTTTCGTTGAATGAAGCCCTTCACTGGACTATAATGACATGTCAATTTCCTTCAAAAGTTATAATATTAATGGGAAACATTTTGGGACTCTTAGTATAATTTTTTTCTCCTTTTTATTTGTTGTTACTGACTTTGTTTGTCACTATATTTCCCTATTCAGCTGATTTGTGCAGGGAATTTGCAAGTTCCTCTCGGCTTCTGTTGGTAGCCTCACTTGCTGAGTATGATAAACTACAAAACCCACTAAAATACCGGCACACTAAAAATTTTGTTAAACCTGTAAGAATTTTTTGTTTTCAGAAATTTTTTGTAACCACTCTGTATCAAAGGTCTCTTCATCTGGTGCACTGCATTTGAAGCTGATTTGCCAGTGTTTTCCTACCTGTTCTGTCATTTTTATCACTACTAACAAGACAATAGGCTAGGTTATCCTGGACATAACAAATGTTTAGAGCAATTGTCTTTTCCCCTGTGATATGAATCCAGCAATTGACTCTTTTGTGGTAGTTCTAGGACTGAGTATTTGGTAAAAATAAGTACTCAGGCTCAGGTAAATCAGTTAGTAAAGCAGATTTTCATGGACCTGAGCATCTGCAAAAGAAGACTCATTTACTAACGTGTAAATTTGGGCATCAGTGGCAAATAACAGACTACTCCCTTACATATACTTTTAGGATAACATTTCCATTATTGTATAAATAATTCTCACAATTATTGAAAAAGCCACAGAAAATCAATATGGGAATAGCTTGGTGCAGAGATCTGCCGAGCAACATATATTTATTTACTGTTGAATTAGGCAGAAAACTTGAAACTGGTGCAGGAAAATGACACATTAGTCCTTGGCATAGTGTCCACAGTTCTGCTCAGCAGATATGAGCTGCTCAGCTGCTCTGTGGGGATCGTGCATGAACCTGCCCCAGATTCTGATTGTGAGAATTTCTCCATTGTTAAATCAAACAATTTTAGTTATTGAAGTGGTGGACTGGTTATTTTCAAAGAATGATGTTTTTATATGTGTATTAGCACTGTCTTGCACTGTATATGGTATACACACTACACTTGTTTTGGAAAAGTTAACTCTAATTCCTGATACATTTAAATGGTCTAGAAATAGCTTTTATTTTCAAAACATTAGTTAATGTAAACATACACTTATGTGTATTCTTACCTCATTCTTACCATAATTGTTAAGGGTTTGAACTGTTTATTTGTTATTGAGAAGCTCAGTCAAGGTGGGCATGGAGTAAAAATGGTGACTATTTGTTGGTCTAAATTACCATCATGTAGTAGTGGTAGTGCTGGTAGTTTTTTAGCGTGGTTTGTGAAAGTAGTTTTTTTCTTTCCACTAGAGGTTCAGTGTTATTATGGTACTTTGCACATGAGCCAGGAGTAGTGTCAGTTAGTTTGACCCTGGGCACATTTGAACATGGCTTCTAGGTTCAGTTTGAATAATTTCTTCAGTTTCTTGGAACACAGTTCTTTTAGTCCTGTGGAAATGGGCCGAACAATAGTGAGTAATATTACAGTATCCTTGCTTTTCTTCAGGGTGTGTTCTCTTTGTAGAATCCCTTGGACAGGTCCCAGGCTCTCTCCTTGTTCCCTGTTCTTTAATTTCTAGTGGAAAGAAGAGATTCAACAACATTTGTTGTACAGAAAAGTTCTTGTTTATTCTTGTCCAGATAATCAGGAGCTGTCACCTAGGTACTTAAATTACCAATACATTTCCTTCGTAAAAATGTTCTGTAGCTGCAACTCCTCTGGCTTTGTAAGAATGGAGCCTATGGCTGTGTTACAGATGCATCACTGTTCTGGCTTTTACTTCTATAGAGGTTTAAGAAGCTGTAACAATTGCCTGGGCACTAACTGTGTTGGCTGCATTTCTCACTCTGAAAAGGGTGCTGGCATATCATTACTGTAA
The DNA here is from genome assembly GCF_027579445.1 of Ammospiza nelsoni. Classification (NCBI taxonomy): domain Eukaryota; kingdom Metazoa; phylum Chordata; class Aves; order Passeriformes; family Passerellidae; genus Ammospiza; species Ammospiza nelsoni. Next base: position 60,490,263 of record NC_080669.1, read on the forward strand.
GTGCTGCTGTCTGTATACAAATGACATATCTTGAAAATCACCATGTCTCTAGGTCACTGGGAAGCAGGGGAACTGGAAGGAGAGAGGTGCTGACAAAGTTTCTGGTGAGAGGAGTGTTTAAAAATGGCCATCTGTGAAAAAGTTAACCACTGATGTCTTTCATTTGGCCTTTTTTTGTAGTGATCTGAAATTTCTGTGTCCCCGCTGGAAGTTCCTAGTCCTGATGTGCTTAGGAATTACCTAATTTGGACTAATTAGGAAAAAGTGATGCCCTTTTAAGAGTATTTTGACGCATATCTATGTTTGCCTGATGATCATATTTTCTAGTCAGTGAGCAGTGTTGTCTTACCTAATGGTGGCAGTGGGCCCTACTTATCCCCTAACAGAAAAGCAGTTATGAATATAGTACAGTTCTGTTCTGCTTAAATGGTAGACCTGAGGCTTCCTAGAAACATGGAATAATTAGTGACAGATCTTGAGGGATCCTTTGAAGGGAGGCAGCTAGGTGCAAGCTAGGTGAAGATTATGTGACAATTCATGCACCTTGTGACTTGTCTCCGTAGAGTCCTCAGGAAAAAGGGCATCTGGAAGGAAACTGAAGGCCAGAAAAATTGACTTGGCTTGCTGCAAACTGACCACAGAACTGGAATTCAGTTCAATCCACATGCTTTTCTGCCTTCTTTCCCCATCTGCTTCTTCTGCTATGCACTTCTATAGTATTATTTGATGACCATTGATCTTTTGCATGGTTCAGGTTTTTTAAATATATCTTTTCTGAGTAGGATGTAAAATTCCAGGAGATTTTTCTTTTGAAATGACAGCATAGTGTGATTCAATGAATGAAGTACTCAGTTGTGAGACTGTGTTCATAGTTGAGAAATAATGCTATCTGCTAGTGTTAATATGCAGAATTAACATTATTTTACAGTAATGCTGCTCATTAACCCTCAACATTGTAGTTTCACTGGCAAATGTGTTGGCTTGACATAGGCTAAGATAATCAGAGCTTTTCTTTCATTCTGTGATTGCACACATCCTCTTTTAATTAGGAAATTGCAGAGTAGAAGATCCTTTCAGGCTGCAATATGAAAAATGTCAGTATTAATCTACAATATTTGTCCCTTCACTATGAGCAATTATGAGTGTTGAATTATAAATGATAAATTATACACTGTGGTATTCATTTGTACTGCAACACGAATAGGTTTGCAATTCTTGTCCCATGCATAAGAAAACCCCCATGGCTTTATTCACTATGAAAACGGGGTACAAGTTTTCACTTCTCCTCGAGAGCTAATTGCTTTAACATAGACTAGAACATCTGCTGGTCACAGGTGTCCATTCCCTAGGAGAAGTTTGTGTTCAGGGTCTACTGAGGACATACGCAGCTGCAATGGCAGGGAGGCACATTGGTTGCAGACCAGGGTGAGCCAGCTGAGGCACTGGATACCTCACAACCTATTCCTCCTTGCAGACTTGCCTTCTCACTGGGGTAAATGCAATGTCAAGCTATGGAAAGAGCAGAGTGAGGCTTTGGTAGCAAGCTTTCTATTGACCCTTACTGGTAGCACTTGGTCATTCTTGTTAGCCACGCAGGTGCAGGGCAGGTTTTTCCTCCTGTGAGTGGTGAGGTAATTAAAAGAGGGCTCTAAGGAGCATGACATGGCTCTCAGAGCATGGCATGGCAGTTTGTGTGGCAGTTTGCACAGACAGGGTTGCAGGTTTCCTCCTGCTGGTGAGGTTTTTAGTTTGTTGTTTCTTTTGGTTGGTTGGTTTTTGTTGTTGGGTGGGTTTTTTTGGTTGTTGTTGGTAATGGTTTTTACACAATCAAAAACTACAGTTAGTAAAAGTGTATGTTGCCAACCCTCCAAAAAGGATGTATCTGTCCAGACCCATTCCTGTGCAGAGTGGTTGGGCTTATCAGTGATACTAGGGGCATTGCAGAGGAAGCCTGCCTGTGGTGTGAACAGGTGAGTGATCTCCTTTTGCTGGTGGCCAGGCTTAAGGAGGAAGTTGAAAGACTAAGGAGTATCAGGGAAAGTGAAAGGAAAATAGATTGGTGGAGTTCAGCCCTTCTATCCTTGAGGGAGATCCATCCGGAGTCAGAAGACTCCTATGTCTCCCACTGTCAATAGGAGGCAGTAGGAGGACACCTGGTGGATGAAGGGGGGTGGAAATGGGTCCCTGCTTGAGGAATAAAAACTCCTCCCAACCCCCATCACCTACCCAGGTCCCACTTCAGAATAGGTATGAGGCCCTGGATCCAGAAGGTCAGCCAGCGGACGTAGAAGAAAATTATCTGCCCAGGTAATCTCCTGCTTAGGCTTTGTCTGCCAGACAGAACACCACTTCTGGCATTAAAAAGAAAAGAAGGGTAGTCATAGTAGATGACTCCCTTCTGGGGGGAACAGAGGGCCCCATTTGTTGACTAGACCCATTGTTGTCTGCGCCTCCCTGGGGCTGGGATACGGGATATTACCAAGAGAGTCCCTGGGCTGATTTGACCCTCTGATTATTACCCACTGCTCATACTCCTGGTTGACGGTGATGAGATTGAAAAGAGGAGTGTCAGGGCAATAAAAAGGGACTTTAGGGCACTGGGTCAAGTGGTTGATAGGGCAGGAGCACAGGTCGTGTTCTGCTCTGTCCCTTTGGTGGTGGAGAAAAATGTTGAAAGGAACAGGAGAACTCATGTTATTAACAAGTGGCTCAAAGCAGGATTTTGGGTTCCTTGATTATGGGGCAACTTTTTTGGCACTGCTGGAACTGAATGGGCTCCATCTCTCTGTTAAGGGCAGAAGGATTTTAGCTCATGAACTGGCAGAACACATTGAGAGATCTTTAATCTAAGGTTTGAAGGGGGAAGGAGATGCAGCTGGGCTCTCTGGAAGCAGGCCCAAGGGTGATAAGCCTGAGTTAGGGGTGAAATCAGCAGCCCAGCTGAGGTGCCTGTACACTAATGCACACAGCATGGGTAACAAACAAGAAGAACTGGAGGCCCCATCGTTCAGCAGCAGAGCTATGATGTAATTGCCATCATGGAAATGTGGTGGGATGACTCACATAGTACGGGATGGCTACAAGCTCTTCAGGAGAGACAGGAAAGAGGTGGAGGGGTGGCCCTTTATTTAGGGAGGGTTTTGATGCCATGGATATTGAAACTAATGATGCTGAAGTTGAATGCCTTTGGGTAAGAATTAGGGGGGAAGGCCAACAAGGCTGACATCCTACTGGGAGTCTGTTGTGCATCCAACCAGGAAGAGGAGGTGGACACAACTCATTCTGTAAGGAGCTGGAGAATGTTTCGGGATCACCAGCCCTTGCTCTTGTAGGTGATTTTAACCTACTAGACATCTGTCAGGGACTTCATACAGCAGAAAAGAGCTTTTAGTGTGTGGAGGACAATGTTTTGTCACAATTGGTGAGTGAGCCCACCAGGGAAGGGACTATGTTAGACCTGTTGTTTGCAAATAGAGATGGGCTGGTGGGTGATGTGGTGGTTGGAGGCCACTTGGGCCATAGTGATAATGAAATGATGGAGTTCTCAATGTTTGGTGAAATCAGGAGGAACATCAAACATCAAGGCTTTTATATCAGATTTCTGGAGGGCTGACTTTGACCTCTTTAGGAGACTTATTCAGAGATTTCCTTGGGAAGTAGCCCTTAAAAATGAAGGAGTCCAGGAAACGTGAGCTTTCAACACAGAGGTCTTGAAGGCACAGGAAGAGCCTGTCCCTGTGTGCCAAAGGACGAGTCGATGAGGAAAACATCCAGCCTGGATGGGCAATGAGGCTTTGAAGGAGCTTAGGAATAAAAAGAGGATATATCAATTTTGGGAAGATGGTCTGGTTTCTCAGGAAGTTTTTAAGGGGGTTGATAGGTCATGTAGGAAAAAAAATTAGGGAGGCCAAAGCTCAGTTTGAACTTAATTTGGCAACTTTTGTAAAGGATAATAGAAAATATTTTTACAAATATATTAATGGTAAAATGGTAAAATGAATGGTACCAACCTTCATTCTCTATTGGATTCTAGAGGGAACTTTGTAACTGCAGGTGAGGAGAAGGCAGAAGTGCTTCTATGCCTTCTTTAGTGGGAAGGTAGCTTGTCCGCAGGACAGCTGTCCTCCTGGGCTGGTAGATGGTGTCCGGGAGCAGAATGGTCCTCCTGTTATCCAGGAGGAGGCAGTCAGAGAAATGCTGACTCACTTGGATGTTCGTAAATCAGTGGGACAAGATGGGGTCCATCCCAGGGTGATGAGGGAGCTGGCAGATGAGCTTGCAAAGCCACTCTCCATCATTTACCAACAGTCCTGGCTCACTGGTGAGATCCCAGATGACTGGGAAGCTGGCCAATGTGATACCCATTCACAAAAAAGAATGGGAAGGAGGATCCTGGTAATTATAGGCTGGTTAGACTGACCACAGTACCTGGTGAGGTAAACCCTCAGCATGGGTTTAGGAGGGGTAGGTGGTGTTTGACCGACTTGGTCTCCTTTTATAACAAATGACCTGCCTGGTGGATCCAGGAAGAGCTGTTGATGTTGTGCACCTGGACTTCAGCAAGGCCTTTGACACTGTCTCCCACAGCACACTCCTGGAAAAGTTGGCAGCCCACGGCTTGGACAGGAGCACTCTTTGCTAGGTTAGGAACTGGCTGGATGGCCGGGCCCAGAGAGTGGTGGTGAGTGCTGCTGCATCCAGCTGGGGGCCAGTCACCAGTGGTGTCCCTCAGGGGTCTGTGCTGGGACCAGTTCTGTTCAATATTTTTATTGATGACATGGACGAGGGTGTTGAATCTTTCATTAGCAAATTTGCAGATGACACCAAGCTGGGAGCTTGTGTTGATTTGTTGCAGGGTAGGGTGGCTCTGCAGAGAGACTTGGAAGGGTTGGATGGATGGGCAGAGTCCCATAGGATAAAGTTTAATAAGTCCAAATTTTGGCCACAGTAACCCCCTGCAGCATTGTAGGCTGGGGATGGTGTGGCTGGAGAGCACCCAGGCAGAAAGGGACCTGGGGATACTGGTCAACAGCTGACTGAATGTGAGCCAGCAGTGTGCCTTGGTGGGGCCAGCACTGTGCCCTGGTGGCCTAGAAGGCCAGTGATATCCTGGCCTGTATCAGGAAGAGTGTGGCCAGCAGGAGCAGGGAGGTCATCCTTCCCCTGTACTCAGCACTGGTGAGGCAGTACCTTGAGTGCCGTGTCCAGTTCTGGGCCCCTCCATTTGGGAAGGATGTTGAGACACTTGAGAACATCCAGAGGGGGCAGCGAGGCTGGTGAGGGGCTTGGAACACAAGCCCTGTGAGGAATTGCTGAGGGAGCTGGGTTGTTTAGCCTGGAGAAAAGGAGACTCAGAGGTGACCTTATCACTCTCTACAACTTCCTGAAAGGTGGGTGTAGTCAGGTGGGGTTGGTCTCTTTGTCCAGGCAGCAACTTACAGAACCAGAAGACACAGGCTCAAGCTATGCCAAGGGAAACATAGGCTGGATATTAGGATAAATAGTTGCATAAAAAGTTTTTTACAGAAAGAATGATAAAGTAGTGGAATCATCACTGCCCAGGGAGTGGTGGAGTCACCATCCCTGGATGTGTTTAAAAAAGGCCTGGATGTGGCACTCAGTGCCATGATCTAGTTGAGGTGTTAGGACTGGGTTGGATTTGATGATCTTAAAGGTCTCTTCCAACCTTGTGATTCTGTGTGTGTGATTCTGTGTGAAAATACTGGGTTTTTTTCCTGATGCTTGTTCTGAAATACTGAGCTCTCCCTTTGTAGAGTAGAGAGAGATAGACTTCAAAGCCAAGGCAAAATGGAATCACCATAGTACTCTCAGGATTGTGAAGCCTATATTCCTCTATGGATCTGATCCCAAAGCAGCCAAGTCTTGCTCTGTACTGCAGTACACCTGTATATATGACTCAATATGGGCATGAAGGCAGAAGCCTTTCAGAGCACCCTGATATCCATTTGAAAACAGTTTTCAAACATAGATGTCACTATTTCACTGTGCTCATTGTCTGTTTGTTGCTGTGTAATGCTGGCTTTGCTTACCAATATATACTTGCTGTTTCACTCAGACTTCTAAATGGAAGACTGCTGCTACCTGGCCAGGTTCAAATTTGTCTTTTAGGTGCCTGGAATAAATGCAGATTTTCAAATTCAACATGTAATTCCCTAGTGTTTAACATCTCAACTAGTTAAAATCCAGAATACATTCAGCTTCTCTGGAAGTTGCCTTTACACTGGCAACCAGATATGATTTTGTCTAAATTTCATTTACTTAGAACTTAAAAACTTCTTTGTGTCAGGAGGTGACTACAGGAAAAGCTTTTGTTTCTCAACAGATCTGCTCACTGGATTCTGGAGGACAGGATAAACAAGTATTAACCACCCTTTCCTCATGTTACCCTTAGAGTTCACTCATCTAAAAGGAATACACTGAGTCTTCTTTTTTTATAGTTTTCATGAAGTTGCTTACTGAATGCCAACTTTTGTATGTCGTTTGAAAACAATGGGTTTCCCTGTTCCTGCTGAATGTTCTCACGCTCATATGCAAACAGGAATTAACTCATCTTGACTTTCAAATCCCATGCTAAATTTGGACTTTTCAGAAAGTACTTAATTTTAATTTGAACATACTGATATGATTCCAGAAGAATAATAAATGCAGAATACCCAAAAGACCTGCCTAAGAGACATCAGTATATCAGTTTAAAAAAAAAAAAAAAAAAAAAAAGGATGTTTTTGTTGTATTATGAAAGTGGAGGATACCAATTGGAGTATGTTAGTTGCAATGGACACATTTCAGCTGTGAATGCTTTTACCAGCCAAAGATGCCTGTTGTGCTTCTTTGTGACATGTTGGAACCCTACATGTTGTCTTAGTGTACTTCTCAGGTTCCTCCTGCTGTATTCAGTCTGTCATCCTGGCAATTGTGAACTCATGGTGTCCTTTCTTCCCACCAACAGAGTTTGGCACACATGTCACTGGGAGTGGTGTGAGAGGAGCATATGGTATTGCTGCAAATGAGGAGGGATTCCTTGTGGAAGCATGAGTGCTGGAAGTTTTATGTCACCTGAAAGCTTTTTTGTTCTTGACAATTGTTATTTTTGCTTTATTGAAATGGACATGTCTGTGCATAAGCAGGCACCTTGCCACTGCAACAGATGGGCAGGAACATAAGTAGCCAGGAGAATAGATCTGTATACCTCTCAAATGTGTAATGGTCTGACTTCTAGAAAGCTGTCACTGTAGTTCTTCATAGGGAACTTCCTTGGCATATGGCTAAAAGTGAGATAGTCTGTTATTACTCAGTTACTTTAAAAACCCCAAACTATCAAATGTAATGTCCTGTTTCCCTCTGTAATGAATAGGGAGCAGCATGTCCCGAGATAACAAAAAAAATCTTCAGGTTTCTCTGTTTATGTGAAGAAAAGATTCTAAGAACAACAAGGCTTGAAACCTGTCTCTGTGTGTGCTGATATGTGGTAAACACTAGTTGGTAGTTCTGTGTTCTGTGAAGTGTTTACAACCCAGAAGCAGGCAATAGGTAACTGGTGCTTGAGCAATCAAGCAGCTGGAACACAGCTAATAAAGAGAATGGATATTACAGTGTCTATAGTAGTATGTTTTCTTCATTCTTGGCTAGTATTATGGATTTTAATAAAATAATAAAAATAAATAATAAAAATAAAAAATAAAAATAAAATAATTATTTTTTAGAAACTTTCCTCCTATAGATCTAATGAAAACTACTGACTCTTCAGAAACAAAAGCTGTCATGGTAAAAAATAACACAGACAGCTCTGGTGTTAGATGTGTTTGGCAGCCTATTAACCAGCTGGGAGCTGGATGTTAGCAGCTGCATGTTCTATTTCTTGCCTTTGTGAGGATGTTCTCTAAAAGCTGAGAACAAAGGACACAACCCTAAGAAGCCTGCTTCTTAGTTCTGCTACCCATGGAACACCTTGTAATACTTACACTTTCAGGTAATGAGAAAATCAGTATTTTCAAAACAAAAAGTGATCCAATGAGAAATGTAAAATAGGATCTTTCCTCAGGATTGCTGGTTTATGGGACTGGTCAGAGCTACATGTGGAACATTAGAGAACATTAAAACAGAACAATTAATAATATTTAATTATAACAAAATAGAACATTCTTTAGTTTTATAGGGGAATAGGAGGTTGTTTGTAAGTGTTGGCTTTCTACTTCCATGCACATCTAGAGGAAGTTATGACCTTCACTCAAGCAGACACCTGCAAGGTGTTGTTAAATGGGGCCATTCAGGAATGAGCAGTAATGCAGCTTTAGCAGCATGCAGCACTGCAGAACCCAGCTGCCCAAGGGTTTATTTCTGGGACAGACTGAACAGAATCCCACACTGCTGCAATTGTAGTTATCCCTGTAGTTACCCCAAGGAAGGCTTGCCTGGTCACCTCCAGGAAAACTTAGCATGGTATAGATGCCACTGCCCACAGCCCCAAAAGTGGGTATTAGATAATTCACTTGCCCGTGAAATGGAGGCATCAGAGTGTGTGTGTGTGTGTGTGTGTGTGTGTGTGTGTGTGTGTGAGCCGTGCAAATTGATAAGCATTGATGCTGAAGCCTAGCCAAACATGTTCTCTGGCACAGCCTAATGTTCCGGCTGGAGATGCTTTTCCAAATCCTAAATTGCTCCTGGAAAGGGTTCCTAGTTTTGAATCTAATCTCCTTTTTCTTTCTTTATAGATAAGCCAAGAAACGTGCAGGGTCCAAATTGCAGTCACTTGTAAAGTCTAGGCTTTTTTTCCATATATCCCAGTATATACCTCTTCATTTCCAGTAGTGCTTGGAAGACCACTCAGTAGACTCAGAAAATAATGGAACCCTACTGTCCCAGATGCGAATAAAAACCTTAAAATTATAATTTTCAACCTTGAGAACTAGTTTTCTGAAAACCTGATCTGTAGTGAAGACCTAGTGAAAACAATGTTATCAAGATTACCTGAATTCCTGCAGGGCAGCAGTGCCATTAATTATATGCTTAAGGTTAAATGCATTTCTGGGCCTAAGAAAGTAAGTGATTTGAAAATAGAGAGTTACAATTAATTCTGCATTTTAAACGTAAACTGAAAACATGTGCACGTACTTTTGTGTCCTTTATATTGCAGTTACATAGCTGTTAAAAAATTGAAAGCAAAAGCAGATTTCATTTTGCCTGGGAGTAAAAAGCACTTAAATATAAGACAAGTTTGTTACTGAAAAAAAAACCTAAATACTCAAATATGGATTTTAAAGTAGAGAATAAAGTAGCTTCTAAAGAAGGAATATAAGCTATGTGACTGCTAGAAAGATTGCATAATGCAGGCAAAAAAGTCTTCTGACCAGGACATCCTTTTATTACTTCTTGATCATCTTTCCTGTCTCTCTCTGAGCTGTTTTTGTTTGTTTAGTTGGTTTGGTTTGTTTATGTAGAGCAATGCATCTGAGATAACACTGAAGCATAACTTGAAGAATTTTAGCTGTATTTTAGTTCTAGGTTAAAAAAAAGAGAAAGGAGTGCTTCTAGTCAAGGAATATTTTTAAACTTATGTCACTCTGCCTATGGGATAACTTCACTGAACTCAGATTCAAAGCTGCAGATTTGCACAAATATTAAGTCATCTCAGAAACTATGCATTTGTTTGTTATAATTACCTGAAACTAGAAAGATAAACAGTTTTGTTAAATGTGGACCATGGCAGGTCAGGATTGCAGAAAACTTAATTTATTCAGCTAAAAAGCAAAGACTAGCCACTTAAAATTCCGTGTGATTAAGGTGACTCATTCTTGGCAGTAACATACTACACCAGAATGGAAAATCATCTTGATTTGTAATACTAAATAGAAGCTCATATATACCATAATGAGATGAGAATGAGTATATGAGAAGAACTTATGTGTATTGGTTCAAGTGAATTGAAAATTTGGGCATTTTTGCTTGCTCTGAAATGATCTGGGAGAAGTTCAGAAACACTTGCTATGCTGTATCATAAACCAAACTGTATTTTTGCATCACAAAATAGTGTTCTTGCCTGTGCCTTTTTATGCAATGTCATTCCATCATGGTGTGTTTTGATTTAAGTGGTGTTGCACAACTTCACAAATGGAGCTTTGATCTAAGAAGAAGAAAAAGACTCAACTCCATGAAATTAATTTTACTGGACAAGTACCTTCTTGGCCATATATGCTAACAGATGGCAAAGATACTGGAGATGATATGGAGGGCTTGATATTAATACATATATATATACATATATATATATATATATATATATATATATATATATATATATATATATATATATATATATATATATATATTTGGGAAGGTTCTTAGTGTGGAGGAGTAATGGAGTTTTTCCTATAAATGGTGGAATCCTTAAAAGTGAGATTTTTCCTTCTTTTTGTTTTTGTCTCTATGCAAACACCTACACACCTACAGCTTTGAATATATTTTTAAAGCAGCTTGTGAAGTGATTTTGTTTTGTTTTAATACAAGATTTACTGTATTCAGAGTGGAAGAGAATAAAATTAAAAATTTGCAGAGCCAGACCTCTTCACTTTTATGCTGAAGACAGCCTTTATTTAGACAGAATTTTTAAACAGTAATGATGCCGCAGCTTGCTGACTTTTTTGCTACAGTTCACTGTGGTACTGTGGTTCATGGAATTATTTTCACAAAATGGAGCTAGTGGGACTGTTCACTGAAGTTTAGTTGTTCGTGTGGTTTGCTATACAGACAAGACACCAAAATCAAACCTTTATTTAATGGAAGATAGTCACTATGTGTTTATCTCATTAAGGTCTTCATAAAAAAGGTCACTTGCAGGAGGTAGGTTTAGGTCTGTTGTGAAGGGTGGCACATATAGGTAATGAATATTACAACTGTACTTGTCATTCTCTGGATTTTTAACATTGGTAAACATCCTTGGAAGTTTTTTTACAAAGTTGTATAATTCCATAAAATACAAATGGACCATTTGGGTATGGAAAAGAGAATATCATTCTTGTTTGGACCTGTCATGCATGTATGGTGCTGCCGTATTGAGGTGGTTTTCAGGTAAAACCTAAACAGAGAGACTGGCCCATGCTCCATTCCATGTCTTCTACATACATATTTATATGAATGCAGGATTAGTAATTTGCCCGACCCCTTACAATTTATCTGGTGATTGTAATCATGATAATGTGCAGTTCCTATTAATTCATCACCTACAAGATTTATTCCAAATTTTGAAACCTCTAAACACAACAAATGATTACAGGAAGAAGAGAGCATGACAAGAAAACATTTTCTTCAGTTTTCTAAAAATTAGTTATGTAGGAGTCTTTTATTTCAAAAATAGCCTATGTTCATGAGCCATTATTAATGTAATTTAATCCAGTATTTGTTCTTGCTTTGGATTTTTAATGCAAAGATTTGCCTTAAAACTGCAATGTTTAATATATTTGACAACTGTAATATCTTAAAAGACTAAAACCATCAAATCCATAACTTTTTTAAGGAAAGGGAGCTTGGGTAATTTATTGATAGCTTTAAAATTTCTCTACTAATTTGAATACAAGATACACAAGAATAAACTCTCTAAGAGTTTATATACAGCATTGTCATATTTTAGTGTTCACAAATCCTCTTTTTATACATATAGTGTATGTAGTATATAGAAGTAAGGTGACATGAGGAGTCATATAAGACCTCAGCTGGTGTTTTTTAGTAATATTTAGTAGTATTCCTAATACTTTTATCATCTTCCTTCCCCAGAAATTACCATTGATGCAATTGTATATGTGATAGAAGAAAACTGACAACTGGGCTTGCCTTTAAAATACTAAAATTGGCTATTCAGGACTCAACTGTTCTCTGTGTTTTCTTCATATGTTTTCTTTTGTTGACATCAGTCAACACAGCTCTGAATTGGAATTTCATCTCACTCTTGTGACTTTGACTCATGTGAGTGAATCAGCCATTCTAAACATCACTTTAGGACTCCTCTGTATAGATTATCAAGCACAGTACTTCTGTGATACAAATGTGATGTGACAAACATACATTTTATCTTAGATTCTAGCATCTTAATATCTCTGGGAGAAAGACAACACATAACAGAAACTTGTTAAGTGTGCTTAAAAATGCATTATTTCACAAGTAAGTGACAGGCAATGGTCAAATGTATTCCTCAGGCAAACACTCTGAAACACTTCAAATGAGTATTTCTCTGCAACAGATTGAAGTAGTTCCTGGTGACAATCTTTTGTGAGTAAATATTACTAGCACAAGGTCACAGAAAACAGATTGCCTATGCAGGTACAGAATGCAAAGGAGTAGGGCTGTGCACAAGACCTTTGTTGTAGAGGAAGATGTTACTGACGAATAGAGGGCAGAAATATTTGCACATGAGCTGTATTTTCAGTATCTCAGTGGGATGAGAAGTCTCACTACAATTGGTGGGAGATATGGAGTGATGCTCCAGGGCAGTGAACAAAGTACTTCTCTGGGAAGAGCTGCCAGTGTTCTTCACCTTGCAGATCTTCTAAAAAGCACTCTGGTAGATGTGCCTTTTATTCTCAGCCTTAGCCTGTTGAGACTAGGCCTGGTTTTCACAGTTAGAAATAATGCATGAAACCTCAGATTGAAAACCAGTGACCATGGCCAGTCTTTTCAAATGTGAACTCAGTAAACTCAGATGGAGAGCTCTGTTCCTGGGATTTGCTGTAGCTGATGCTTAAATTTGGGCAGCTCTAAATCACATGCTGAGCTTCAAAAATTTGTGACAAGCAGAATGAACACCTGAAGCTGAAATACTGTCTGTGAGTGCCATTTTATGGACAGACAAAAAAGCGAATACATTTCCTCTGACTACACCTGGAACTAGGCCAGCTTCGGCCTGCAGATCATATAGCTTCATTACCATGGCTCTGATCCTGAGTTAATAAGCTGCGCTGAGCAAGCTCATGTGTCTCTGCACTTGTCTCCAGAGCTCCTTGAGGTAGGAGAAAAAGATATGTATCCTTTGGGAAAAGCTGAAATGCTTCTTTTGTCGTAATTGCAAATTCTATCTTTTAAACCTGCCCTATTAATTCTATGGAGTTTTCAAATTGATGAACCCAGAGAATGGAGCTTGTGTAATAGGAATTTGTCTTGAAAAAGAAATCCAGCTAATTTATTTATGCAGAAATCCTCCTTGCTTCATTTTTTTTAAACCTTGTCATCTTCAAAAGTTGGGGATGTATTGAATTTTTGAATACAAAGGTACCCCAAATGATAATTTTATTTAAACTAGTTTGATGACATCACAGTCACTGGAAGGTACTTCACCATAATTTTTGTCCTTCCATTTAAAGCTCCACTCACATGAGAAAACTTGCTTTTTCTACTGCTGGTTATTCAGCTAGTGATACTTTGAAGGTAACAGGATTTGAGTTCCTGTGCAGTTTTCATGATGAAACCTAGTAAATATGGAGACACTTCAGTTGCAAGCAAAACTTGTTCATATTTGGAATAAATTTGACTAGCCTCATTTATGGTAATTAAATGTTTTGTAAGCATAGGCTTTCAGTATGTACCACTATTGCTAACTGTCAGGAGTTTAAATTGAAATAATTACCATCACATCACCATTGTGGACTCTTTTGTAGTGCACACTCAGGTATTTTGTAAAATGAATGTAATAAGCATGTATTTTCTCTTCTCTTTACTAGGGATCTTGCTTGATAAGCTCAAATAAAATATAGAGTACATTTGAATCATACTTAGGTACTACTTCAAACCTGCTATTCATGAATAAAGAAAAGTTGTCATGGAAACTTGAACTGTGAGATGCAAGACAATAATTTTATTCAAATCCTTTATTCAATGAATATGTTCCCTTGCTGTTAATTAGGTGTGAATTACTTACAGTTTCCTTGTATTTTTCTGTTATTTGAAATAAGTTGCTAAGCAATTTCTGTTAATGTAATTTCTGAGTACTTCTTTGCACATGTTTAATATATGACATTGAAAAGGTTTATTAGTTTTGGTTGAGAAAAGTAGTCACTTGATAGGGTGTGTTTTGCTTTTCCCGATGCATCAGATATGTTTCTCTTAAAAAATATCCTTTCTTCTTAAGTTCATGGTTTTGACTTGAAAACTTCTATTTTTTGGGTGCTCACTTAACAGACCATCTTCAGGGAGACATTCCTGTCTCTCCACACATTTATTATAATAGTTGTTGAATATAAAAGGCAAAAGGTATTGAATTTCTGTCTTGGGTATACTGTAGTAGGCTTTCTTGGAGAACTTTTTCCCAGGCTGATTGATTAGTTAGGAAGCAATTTATCTGACAATATATGACCTTAGTGCTTCAAACAGGATCTATGCAGTGAAGTACTTTTCTCTCATGAGTAGAATATTGTACATTTGGGAATAGTCATTAAGTTGGGATTTGTTTTTTCCCTAGTCAATTTAAAAATGATAAGCAATGTTTACAGTATATTTTGTTGATACTTTTTTTTCAGGTAGGTGTAAAAATTGTTCTGGTATATGAATGAGTTAGTGTACAAGTAGCTGTTTTTATTACGACTGAAGCTGAAATACAGCCAGATATTTTTTATAAATTGATAAAATGTGTATAATTCAGGCTGTTTGGTTTTGTAGTCTGTTTTCATGATGACCATAGCAATGTGCTTAATATTATATTAAAAAATTTAAACTTTTTAAAATTTCCTAACTACTAGTAAGTATTACATAGTCTGGACTGAAAATCATGGAAACATAATTTCTCTGTGAATTCACCATTTTAATCTAGGCTGAAGATTCACTTCTCCAAGTGAATTTCTTCAAACTGAACTGTTTTCATGGACAAGTTACATGGGCAAGTTACAATTAATTGTGGAAGATGCCTGTTTCTGCTCCACAAAGCTCTGCAGTTGCTTCTGTGTCTGACTTTTTATATGACTTCGTGCTCATTTATCCCCCTATTTATGCTGCTTTTTCTTCCCTGTATCTGCTGTTCTAATTTACGTGAATTTTTGAAATGCTTTTGCACTAGGGCTGTTCCTTGATGTTGATATTGATTGTACCAAGTCACTGGTGTTAGATGTGGAGTGAGTTGGCTCCGAAGCAGTGTGGCCGACAAGTAGCTGGATGGCTCTGGCCACCAGTAGCCTGATTGCCTTTTCAGCAATTTCAAACTCCTGGGAGATGGGTTGATTTTAGTAGCTCCCATGCCTGTTTAAGGCATTCTGGAAAAATAGGACCAATAGAAAGATTTTGCCAGTATAATGTTAATGAGTTTAGCTGAGTCAAAAGATTTTCCTAACAGAGCTGCAACTTTTTTTGCAAATTTACTAATGCACACTAGCAAAAGCCTTGTGATTTTGCTGTTGTTTTGGTTTGGGTTTTTTTCCTTGACGAGATATGTCTCTAACAGTTTTGACACTGACCCTGACCAGCATTTCTGGACATGTCATTGCAGGGCTAACAGCAATGGGCTTGAAGAGTTGAAATTCAAGAGATGGAAGTGGAGATGCTGACTGATAAGCAAAAGTTAATGACAGGGAATGTCTTTTCTCTCCCTTTTCTCTCCCTGATGTGCCTTTCAGCGATACAGGCTTTATCTGCTTAGATAAACTGCTGTTCACTTTTTTACTGCCCCAAGATTGAGACAAAATTTGTGTTGTTTCAGTTGATATAAACATGAATAAGACTTGCCTTCTTATGTAAAAATCTTGTCTATCCTTCATTTTATGGCTATGCTTTCTTACCACAGCAAGATGTGGCTTGACTTCAGAATCATACAGGTAATTTCTTATTGATTCTTTCTAATCTTTTGGCACGTGATCTGTGAAAATAATAGTTCAATCCCTTCCTTATTGTGAGCTTTGTCAAAATTTGTTTGTGCTTAGACAGACTTTGAAAAAACATTTTCTGAAAAAGATCTCATTCAGACAGCATTTCAGATCCTGAAAATGCTCATAGCACAAACAAATATTTTTTCATTTTCAGAACCTGATTTTTGAGAGATCTTGCTTAGAAGACAAGTAGTTTATACTTAAAAAAAGGTAGTGTAAAGCAAGAGAAAATTATCTTCTCCAGAGGCTTTGTTTTACTTATTTAGAAGACTAGCCACAACATGTTAAAATAGACTACATAAAAACTCTGTTTAGTAAGAAGAATTCAGTGCACTTGTAAGGAAGAAAGGAAGAATTAGTTCTCCATTGTTTCTTTGTAGAACTTACTTGTGCAAGAAGAGAACAACTTTCTGAAATATCTTGAAATAAATTTTGTCTTGATAGGAGTTCTCAATAGGACACCAGGTCTTATATTAAAAAAATTACCATGGTGAGCCATATGTACAGTTACCTGGGCAGACCAAAAGAAATGGTTCATGGTGTACTACACCTTTCAAACTGCTAGCAAAAATCAGTGTCCAATTTCCTAGTGTTTGTTCACAGAAAAGTAGCATTTCAGTCTAACAGTAGCAAAACATCATCATTAAACTAGTGAAAAGTCCAATGCTTGATCCAGTTTCTAACTTAAGGCTATTTTGGAAATAACCATTCTTTTATGCATGCTGTGAGGGGTTGGAGGCTTGAGGTTAGAACAGCCTTTTGAAATAACAAGAATTCCATATTTCATATCTTAAGTGTTTGTGATACCAGGATTGGACATCTACAATTATTCTGCTCATCAGATGACCTCTGTGGAGGTATTATATTTAGCATTTGTTTAATGATCTTTTTAAAGGAGTGGTAGCCTAGGTTTTATTTCAAGTAGGCTTTACACAAAACCAAGGTTTTGGCCTATTTGGAACCTGTGTGCCTGTAGAAACAAATATTAAGTACTAGCAGCATGGTAATTAAGATGGACATGGTGTATGAAAGATGGCCTTCATTAGCCAGAATTAATTTACCACTCATTATTCACTTTATACAATTATGAGGCCAAATCTGGAGTACTGTATCCCTTTTTGGGACCCCAGTATGGGAAAGTTCTTGCCAAAACTCGGGTGAGGTCAGCAGTACGTGCTTTGAGCACATAACATATTCTGACTGAAGGTGATGGGTTTTTTTCACTCAGTTTTCAAAATACTTAATTCTTCAGCTGTGGAATGAGGGCTGTTTACAAGATGAACCCCACTGCTCCCTGGGTTGTGAGCTTGAAGGACAAAAGGTGACAGTCCCAACTTGCAGGAGAAGTGATTCTAGGTAGGTATAAGGCAAAAAACCTGTTAATTTTGGGAGTCATTTGGCACAGGTGCCCTGTGAAAATATTTAATGTTGATCTCTGGAGATTTCTCATTGTAGGCCAGACATTGAGCAACCTAATCCAACCTGGAGACTCTTTGGAGACCCGTTTTGGGTAAGAGCTTGGACCAGACAACATGCAGGGACAACTTTAGTGATTCCACTTAAATAAAGGATAAATGTGAACAAGATGAGGAGATGGACATATCAAAAAATTCCAAGTGCTAATCACTTTCTATATGTTTTGTGTAATTAAAGTCTTTTCCTTGTAATTTTTAGTGCTAAAGATCAAGTGTTTTAAGTGGTACTTTGGATAAAACCTAATTCCATCAATAATGGATGACTTTGAAGAAAAGCCTAATTTTTGAGATTTTAAGTTTTCTTTTTTTTTCCCCTATAAGCAGATAGAATATATTGAAGTAAAACTTCAATACATCAATGTAACATTTCATGTCTTGTCACCTGTTTGTTGCATTTCAGACCATCCATTGCAATTATCACAACATCTGAGACTGGGAACATTAGTGATAAACAATTAAACTTATTAGTTAGCTAGCTCTAAAAATAGACTTCATTCTCTATCTTTATCAGTCAACAACATCTGTGATGGAATTCTAGTTTCATTTCCCCCTTCAAGTGCAGAAACCATGAAATTACCCAGAAGAGTAAGATACAGAGAAGAAAGTTTATAATGAAAAATAAAAGCTGGAAAGTGTAAGATAGTTGTGTTCCATGCACCATCTATAGTAATTATATCCTTGGCTTGCCCCTCCTGTGAGAAAGGAAGAGGCTCTTTTGCTGACACTAAAGAGGTGGCCAACCCACCATGTGTGGAGATAAGATCGATGGAGATGAATCAAAGTATCATTTTGATAATGACAATTGTATTTATTTTTAAACAAAGATGTTTAGTTTCAAACAGGTCAGGTAGGAGTCAATAAAGGACAATGCAGAAAGCTAAAATACCATTCAAGCTTTTTCTGTAAAGTTTTTTTAATTATGTTTGATTTATTTTCCTTTGAATTTGGACCCTGAATTTATTTACGACACAGTTTCATGTGGAGGTGTGTTGAAGAGAGAAAGCTTTTGGTCTTTTGGATGGACTATAAAACATGCTGTCTTGTTCATTTCCTCCCTTTTTCTTTTGTAAAAAGCTTCCAGCTGTTTCCAAGTAATGATTAGGTGTTGGTATTAGTAAGAGAGATGGAAAATTCAGATCATTCAAGAAAAGGTATGATTGAGGTGAAGTTATGGACTGCCACCCATTTCCTGAGAGGTGGGGAAAAAAGAGAAAGAAAATGGGAGAAAAATAAAACACCTAATATTGTTCCATGAGCAACTATGCTGTTTCTTTTTTCCATCCATTTCCAGATCTAGACCCTACAATTACTTGAGAATTAAATAATTTAGCAATTATTTAAATAACAAATTATGTAAAGCTTAATTAACCATAATACACCCATCAGAAACATGAACAAATGTAGAACAGCAGGGAATAGATCTACCCACACAAATTCTCTTTCTTCCCAAAAGACCTAGCACAGATAATTGCCTTCCTCTTGGTCCAAGTGACTAGAAAACATTTGGGGCTTTTAAGGATATTCCAGTGAGGAAAAGAGACCAAGCAGTGAGCTGAGTGAGTTTGTTCTGGTGTGTTTGTTTGCAATAACACAGAAATTTTTTTTTTGAGCAGAAGAGTAATCAAATAATATCCTCCTTATAGTCTTTTAGTTACAGACCAACCATGGTTTTGTACCTCTTTCTATGCCCAAGCAATTCTGATTTTTTTGTCCTGCTCTATCAGCATCTCACTTTTTTCCTAATTTAAGTGCCCAGCATCCATTCAAACTTCAAATAAAAACATATAAAATCCCTTTTACCTTTAGCAGCAGAATTCCTTTGCCTGTTCGGTGAGGGGAGATATCTGAACCAGGTTCAATGAGACTCAATTCTATGTCTAACAATACCCATTGCACTAGTCTAAAAAATCCCAGGCAGGTTTTATTGAAATATGAAGATATCCTGGAGCTAGGCCATAGAAGAAAATGCCTTCCATCACTGCCTTTCTTTTATTTTTCGGAGTTTCAGGTGGACCAGCACCTTTGGCAGATGCACTAATACTATCCCATGAGGAAAGAGTAATTTTTCCAAATGGGCAGCTCTCCATGTATTCAGATCAGAGTTTATGCTCTTAAATGTCACCTAGAATCCAACAGACAATGTACTAAGGTCAAAGAGTGTCAGTAACCACACACTCTCAGGAAGGGGTATCATTGAAAATCAAATCCTTTGTCACCTTTTAAAGCCTGGAAGAGGAAACCTCATTAAGATCACACTGCAGTACAATAGGGTGAGTAAGGCATGGATAACAACAGAGAGGTCTAAACTCAAAATCTGTGTCCTTGTACCATGCCCAGAATTAACTGTGAAGGAGCTGCCTTGGCTATTGAAGCAATATGATTATCTTAACCAACTGGGAAACTAGCTAAGGTTTTTTACAAGATAAATAAGCATAAAAATGTGAGAAGGCATTATTGCTAAGTGGGAGTGGAATTCAATTGAACAGGTGAGTTTTTTCTAGAGGAGTTGGAAGAGCAAGTGTGAGTTGCAGTGTTGAAGTCATATTGTCACTCCCTTTTCCCCAGCTTTCACCTCCTGGAGATCACCAACTTTATGGCAAACATCTGGATGATGGCCAGTGAAGGCACTTTAGCCACTGCTGTTTCCAGCTTATCACAGCAGCAATATAAAATTCGGTCCATGTTTATCTCCTGTTCCAGTTTG
Source organism: Ammospiza nelsoni (assembly GCF_027579445.1). Classification (NCBI taxonomy): domain Eukaryota; kingdom Metazoa; phylum Chordata; class Aves; order Passeriformes; family Passerellidae; genus Ammospiza; species Ammospiza nelsoni. Next base: position 60,510,293 of record NC_080669.1, read on the forward strand.
TGAGCTGCAGCGATCACCCCTTGAAGCAGCTGCACATAGTCTTAAAATCCATACCCACACCACGTGGAGTGTGGCTGAGCAGATAGAGAAGGATGAAGCAGGGCTGCAACAGAATAATAGTTTGCAACAACACCAAGCTTAGCTGTCAGAAAGTCATACAAATTCTATCAATTATCTGGAAAGATGAAATGGAAGCTTGCCAAGACATAACCTGTCAAAGGCCTGGAGAATTCAAATGATTTGTTTTTACAAACCTACATAGCCACTATACAGGTTTTTGTGAATTTCACCAAAACTGGAATGATTTTTTCATTACCCTCATCCATGTGGAAACCTTCTATATAATGGGAAATGTTCTTGGAGAATGTGGCACTGATGTAGCCTGTATTAAAAATGTGCTTTATATCAAATAGAAGGGAGAGCAAAAAAGATTGAAATACAGATTGTAAAGAAAGCAGGTGTCATTTGATGTGATCTAGTTGAAACTTATCATTGCTGCACCCCTGTATAAAATTTTAGCAGAGACCTTCAGAATTAATACAAACCCAAATGCTGAGATATTTTTATTGTCTTAATAATCTCCTTTCTGAGTGATGGTTGAGACCCTCAGAATACATAAACCAAAATATTGTTCTGTGTTCATGCCTGCTGTATAATGATCTAATTACTATTTTTATACTCCTTTGGTGACTATGAGTAAAAATTGGCTAAAACCAATACTATTTTGTTGATGTTGTGTTTGATTTTGCTGCTTTTGTTGTTTTGATTTTGGTTTTGACATGGTGGGGCTTTTTTAAAGGTGTTTGCTGACAAGAGTCTCGTCAGTTGTATTTTGGTCTATATCCTAATAACAATCCCACAGTGAATCCACACTGTAGGTTTGTGTTCAGTGTACTAGAAACAAAAGTCAGGAGCATAGATGTTGGAAAGGTGTCCTTTATTATGTGTGCATTTCTTTGAGATAATTTAAGGGGATATTTAGATACTTGCCTGCAAACCAGCCCCCGCAGTATTCTAAGATAGGCACAACAGTAGAAATATTACTATCTGAGCTCTTACTCAGGCTAGCTTTTGGTTTTAGCTGGCCTAGATACAGCAGTTTCCATCAGAAATCTTGTAAGAGATGGTCCTGTACCCCACGTGTTACCACCCCAAATTTTTGCCTGATCAAATCAAAGTTCTGGATGTGAACTGCTGTTGCTGAAGGGGGACATGCTGGTTTTTTTGCCACTATTGCTTGGTGACAGCAGAGTCATCAGTTTTTAAACCATTACATTTGTCTTCTAACATTGGCAATGTCTGTGAGTCAGCGTGTTTAGTGCAGCACGTGCACAGCACCATGTCCTACAGGTTCTTGAGATGACCTTTCTGGCATGCCAAGTCATGGTTTTAGTTACAGCAAATCTAGAGCTGTGCACACAAGTCCTACACTTCTCTTTCTATATATTGCATGTATTTATCTTTTTATTTCTGGAGTTAGACCTGAGGAAATCAGTATGCTTAGCTCATCTCAGAGCACAGTGGGGTGTTGCTTAAACTGACTGATGTCTTGCATGTGAATAGTGAACGAAGGTCAGATAAACCCAATGTATGAATGCAATGCCCCTGCTGAAGCAAAGAACTCAGACAACCCGGGCTTGATAATTTATCTAGTGCAGCATTTTTGCTGGTAGCACAGCTCTGTCTCTGCTGAGTGCGTTGTCATCAGTGCCTTTGTCCACATAATCATTATTAACATTATAAAAGCCCCATGAGGCCCCAGTCCTCAGCACTTTACCAATGCCACTCTACAGTCAAGAGCCCAGTTCTGGAGAGCAGTCTGAGTCTGTGGGGTACAATACTTCCTTTGTCTAGATTCAATAGCACAGCAGAACCAAGAAGATTCACATGTGCCTGTGTGAGAGGAGAAGCCTTGGACTGGTCACAGCCAGACTGATGTGCTTTTTATTCCTCTTATTTGTCTGCTTTGTTTTGACTTATTTTATAGGTGCAACTGAATTCTCAAGCAGAATTGAATTTTAATGCCTGAAATTGTTTGTTATACGTTTATACTGAAGTAATACATCTACATACTGCTGTTGTAAATAGCATTGTTTTTTGTCATACAGAAATTTGTGAACTTGCTTTATTGGCTCTTGTCTTTGGCATAATAAAATCCATCTGTACTTGGAGCAAAGAGATAAGGCTTGGCTGAATACAGGACTATTCCTTTTTGTAAATTTCTACTCTCTTTCCATGAATTAAGGGTTGTTCTTTACCCCTCTCTGTTATCTTGTCTCCATGGTCTGGGTAAGTTTTTGGAATGTAAGAATTTAGTCAACATTAACTTTGTTCCTCTGCTTTGCTCAGTTTAAGATTGTTTCTGTGACAGCAGGAAATGAATTTTTTGAAGAAAAGTATTTGGCTCTGGAGGTTTTCTTGAAGATCTACTGTTATCTTCCATAAAATGAGAACAGATACAGTCAATTATTTTGTTGAAACTTTCTGCACAGCAATTCTGTTCACATATGTATAGTTACTAATACTATAGTGTCTAATCATTTGCACTTGTCCTCCAGACAGACCAAACATGGTCTGGTTTCAGACAGACTAAACAATGCATTGCTGTGTCCAAAAATGAAGTGTTATGTTTTGCTTTATATCAGACTTATTTCACATCAGGATGTATATCAATAAAGAGCTAGTCATACAAACATGTACAAAAAATTGCAGAAAATAAACTCTTTAAACTCTTTCCCACATTTATGAGGGGACAGGATGAAGTCTCACATGATTTCTGGTGAGTCACACTGAGCAGCAGCTAACACTGCAGCATCCATTGTACACTTACTTTCTTTGTCTCCACAGTTGACCCTGCTCTAGATGAGACAGTGTTGATCACAGGAGAAAATGAGCTCTGAGTCTGTTCCTTAAGTAGACCTCTGCAGTGAAAAGCATAGGATTTTCTGTCCATGGCTTACCTCGGTGTTTGAGTTGCTGAAGTACTGACAGCACTATCATAATTCAGTGACAAAAACTGTAACACTATACACATGAATGGCTGCTGTTCAAATACCAGGACATCCTCAGGCTAGACCACTGATATCAACAAATATTTTTATCCCCATCTGAAAGATTCTGAAATCGAAGAAGTGGTTATCTCACCTCAAGTCACCCTGCAAGTTAGGAAGCACCCATGAGTGCTTAATATATGTTACATAATATGCTGTATAACTTAGCACATATATTTAATATATATTAAACATTCTCTGGTAGTTTCTAACTTGCTGTGTGATTCACAACTCTGCAAATCCCTCCTTCAGTTTCTGAATATATAAATAGTAAACCTAACAGTGTTTATATTTTAACATTTTGTCCTGCTTTTATTTTTTCCATTCTGCCCTCTGGCTGTTCTTTTCCATGCACCTGGTAATTGCCATGTTTTAAAAGGTACCTTTTTTAGCTCCATCAACCTGTCTGCTGTGGGCACTTAGGAAACAAATTTCTGAGAATTTCTGAAAATCTTCTCTCAGTTGTACTTGAAAATACAGTACCTTTAGATTTGATCTATGAATTGAGTAAAACATTTTAATCTGTAGATTAATAAGAAGCCTATGGTCCTATAAGCCTATGGCTTATGTTTTATTCTGGGTTTTATAAACATGTAACAAAGAAGCCATTAAAACCAAATAGCTAGCAAAATGATCCGGTTTTCATTCTTTCTGAAACAATTATACCACAAATGTAAACGGATCAGAGGATATTTAATAATTTAGGTTTAGATTTCAGGTGGGACATATCCAAAGTAAAATGTGAATACAAGAATAACTTGTTTGCTTCTTTGAAAACAAGGCCTACGGAGTCAGGCGTAACACATTTATTTATCATGAGGAGAGGGAATATTTGCTTCTAACTAATTTATAAAATTTTTCCCTTCAGCAATATGGAAGTAATTTTGTGGTCAGTGGGATCTGTTGGATGTCCTTTCCTAGTTTAAGTGTTAGATATTGTATGTGAGGCATGCAGTTCTGTGTGTAATGTACTCCATCTGTTACAAGACTGAAAGGCACATTTGGTGCACGCGCCTGCCAAATGAACTGCTGTGAGCTGCCAAAAGTGTAAGATGTTAAAAGGGAGAGAAGGTTGAATTTCCTGATTGTCTAATGCCTGTGAATGTACCAACTGGAAAATAATTTCTAGTGTGGCATACAGTGGAAGAATACAAGATTATTTATATTCCACTGTCTTTGGTGTTTCCAGTCATTTCCCTATCTTCCTGCCCTGTCCACAGTTGTCTCTCTCAGCAGTGAGTGGAGATTTACTGCCACTGGGCATTACTCAGTCTCTCCCTGAGGTCCACAATCAGGCATCCTGTTTTTCCTTTGGAATCTCCTTGCCTTCTGTTTCAAAAATATCACTTCTCTGCTAGAAGTCATGGCTACCCAGCAGAGCTGGGATTTTTTAAGCCTAGGAACCAGACCAATGAGAAGATTCTGGGTGCATGATGCATTCAGTTAAAGCAAGGCAAACCTGAAAGAGCTCCAAGCTCCCTACCTTGATAAGGTACAAAGTGTGCCCACAGTCACAGAAGAATGCATCTCTATGCTTTTCCTCCATTCCTCTTGCTCTGTGCAAGGGTGACTTGCAGTAGACACAGGGATGTGGCAGTCAGACAACTGCTGGCTGCTGGTGCATTGCCAAGGTGTGTTACCCCTGCTCAACTCAGGGGTTCTTGCTGCTTTCCTCTGCAGAGGAGTTAGTCCTTGGCCAGTGAAGGAGAGGACAGAAGGATTTTGGGGCATGGCTTGACCTCCGCTTCCTCCTGTGGCCTGTAGGGCAAAAAAGATGCTCCCCTTCTCACCCTCGCAATAAGGAGAGGGCTGTGGAAGACTTGTAGCCTCTGAATTGTCAGTCAGGGTGCTGCCTGCATCAGCATTGTGCAAGACTGACATCATAATGCTCATATTGAATAAAAGTAGACTGACCTAAAGCCCTGTGTCCCCACAGTGTGGAAAAGAGGTCTAAAGCTTGAGTGGAAACCTGCTTCTGTCCAGTGATGGGGCCGTGCACATAGTGAGTGTGTTTATGGTGCAAGGGACAGACCATTTGCAAATCTGAATATCTGATATTTAGAATGCTTTGCTATTTGATTCCCTGAGGATCATGTTTGTGAACAGAGGACATATGGTGATGGATAATAGATGGAAAAGGACAAAACATACTGATGTCACTGAAACAGCAGCAAGGAGTGAGTAGGAGTACAATGAAATCTGCAACGGCGAGATCATCTCTCTTTTCTACTCTCTCAGTTTCTTCCATGAATAAAAGATAAGTCTGTCAAGGCTATGGTCTAGACTGCATATTGGAGCAATTTCTGCTGAAACAATGGGACCACAAAACAGATTGCACTGAAACTTGAAGGTTTTAACAGGTTTAAAATTCTAATTTCCCTTTTGAGAATGTTTGCTTTTGGGACATTCTGCCTTAATGGGTAGCTCTTGCACGTGTTGAAAGGGTTGAGGTTTCCTTTTGCCTGTGCAAACAAAGCTGAAAGCTCAGATTTAGACAGAACTATTGTGTGTGTTAATTTAATTGAACAAACACAATCAGCTATAATGAAAAAAAAGTATTTCTGTGCTGTACTGCAGGCGGGTGTTGCGCTTCTCAGTGATGGATTATTATGTCGACAGGACCTGCCCTAACACAGTTTGGTATTGTCTTTCTTTTTGCTGCTTCTCATAGAGATTCAAGGTGGTAAAAAACCCCAATCAGCATTATAAAACCAAGAGAAAGTAATGATGCATAAAATATAATAACAGGGCAGAATTACATCTAACCCAAAACTCTTTGTAGATGGTCAGTGAGGTCACTTGTGAGTAATGGTGCCAAAGCTCAGGAAATTTTATAGGCTAATAGACAAGAAAGTTTTGTAGGTAGTCCAGTACAAACTCAATTTCAGGTACCAGTTCTGTTCCTGAGTACTCAGTTTGCTGCACGGCATGTGACATGTAATTTCACCTCGGTCTTCTCTTTCAACTGCTTCTGGATGGAAGGCACATCATGGGAAAAGACTGCAGCATTACAGCAGCTCCCAGCTGCTTGGAAAGCTGCACAGCAGCTGTTGAAACTCAGCAAATTTAACATTAGCAATAATGGTGATCCACCTTGGGCAAAGAACTAGAAGGGCTCCAGGGTTGGCTGACCCCCCTCTAGCTCAAGTCCAGTGAGATACAGAGCGTGGGTAATCCCAGGGATACAGAGACAACAGTAGCCATTTGAGGATTATTGGTACATCTTTTTGGTATCGAGTGATGAAACCAACTTGTACACCCTAGCCAAGAAATATGAGGCCATGGTGTTATTAGCTGCTCCTTTTATCACAGATCTCTTAGTGAGTGGGAGAATCAGGATGACGCATGCAGGTGTCTCACATAAGGACCTAGCACCAAAAATGACAGAGCAAAGAGGAATTTTTCCAGTTGATCAAACAGGGCGTCATTCACATAGGTTCAGACAGGGACTGAAAGCACAATTAGTATCATAAAACCAGACCAAGTAAGAACTTGTCTAAATCCAAAATTTTAATGAAAACCATAAAATGTAAACTCTCTGGTGCAGTCCGAGGATTTGTCTAAATTTCAGGTTGTAGAAGCATTTTTCAGCTAAGCACAAGATATCAACTCAATGCTTCCATAGTGTCTACTCTTAAATGTTTATTCAAGACTCCCAAGGGATTCAGCAGGAGCTAACCCTCTGGTTATTAGGGTTAGCTCCTGCTGAATCCCTTGGGAGTCTTGAATGCCAAGACTTGAATGCCAGATGCCAAGCTTTGCACATTGAAATAACTGCAATTGCCTCAGCAACCATGTGGCGTGGAAGAGATCTTTCAGGATATGCTGCCTGGGGACAAGAATTATTAATACTGCAGTAAGCAATGGTGCAATATTCTGCAGCACATCACAAACAAAAGAACCCCTGACTTTGGAATGAAGTGGATTTTGCTGTAATCTGAAAGAAATTAGTTATGTTTACCTGTATAGTCAGTGACAGATGAGTTGAAAGTGGAAGAAAAGAATAGACAACTGTACAAATGGCAAGGCTTCCTCAGTTGCTACTCCCTGAAAATTGAACCTGTACACAGACTCCTTTGCAGATGACTAGAATAAATAAATAGATATCATTTTTCTCAGTTCAGTTTATGTGCTGAGATGTGGAGGGGTGTATATTTCTTGGGTTCAGAAGGCACTGAGAAGAGTGGAAAGAGGAAAACCTTGGGAAGTTAAGAATTAAGTGTCCTTTATTTCTAGAAGCACTTCTAGAAATTCTGAGAGTAATAAACAATCCATAATCATGGCCATTGCAGGAGAGTGGCGTGAAGGGTGATTTAAGTACTGAGTAGCCTCAGAAGAGTTAATTCCAGAAAGAAAAAAGAGACAAGTGGAGGAAGCCTATAGGCAGAAAGTATTGCAAACCCTTTGATCAACACCCCTTTGTAAAGTCATCTCTGTGTAGAGATGGTGCCTGACCTTAAGCTGCTGGGAGCCACTGGCTGAGTGAGGAGGAGGCTCACCCGGCCAGCACTGGCTGTTCAGTGTAGTTGGCTTCCTGCAGCCCATTCCCTTTCCCCCAGGATGATGAGCTCATAGCAGATACTCTTCTACTTGGCTGTGTGCCACAGACTGAAGTGGATTTGGAATGTGATCTGTATTAGCAACAAGCTTGTGCTATACTAAGGCAGCTCTTCGTATATTGCTTGTGCTGTAATGCTTCTCAAATAATTATGATTTAATTGTGATACAGTCATTCAGGCTAACGTATGCCTGCATTATCTCATGCTTTTTTGTGGGCAGATTTTACTCAGCCTGTTTGGCAGCTGTCTCAGGAACAGGACATGTTAAATTTCTTCTTCCATTTGTCTGTTCACATTATATTCCTGTCTGATAGTGTAACATTACACATGGTTCTCAAAAGGTCATGCCAACCTTTTTGCTCTGTACTTTCTGTAATTCTACCTGCTTCCATCTCAAGCAGCACTGAAGCATACATACCTCCCTTTCGCCTAACCACATATTTCAATGTGACCAAAACATGCAAACATTTCCTTCCCTGATGGTAAATAACTTTTCTCTTTGTAAATGGTGTTGTGCATACTGCATACAAAATGCAGACCAAAACAACAACTGAGATGCAATGATGAGAGAGAAGAATGCAAAATGAATTCTCTTATTATAGCCTAGTAAAACTCTTTGCACATTATAGAAAGCTGCAGGTGGGATTGTCCAGGAGCCAGGATGTGGGCTGTCCTGATACTTTTATGGCAGACACAAACATGGTCACACTCCTGTTTTCACACTCAGACTGCAGCAATGATTGTAGCAGCACATCATAAAAAAAGAGTAAAATTTAAGTGTAGAAATTTGCCATAATTAGTAATCACTGCTGGCTACCTTTATAAGAAGAAGAAAGACAGATTTATTCAAGCCCGTGGTTACAGTTGTACAGATACTCAAATACATCTACAGATGTTTGCTACCCACTAGGAAAGCTGTTGTTAAGAGTGGGATTGTTGAAATTAGGCTGCAAGAGGCATTTTGTGTAGAGATTGCTGCTGCCAATTTAGTGGAGTACATGCTTAGTGGTTCTTAAAATGCCTTTCAATCGATATTACAATTGTAATGCAGGCACACTTTTATAAGTGTATGTGAAAATTCTGTAAGTCAACAAGAACAAATGAATAATGCAGGTGCAGGTTAGAGACTTTTTTGAAGCAATGGCCTTTGACAATTTAGGTGGCATCAGAAAAGCCACAAATGGCACGGTGGAAACCAGTGATTTTATATTGGCTGCAGTGGTAAGTAATGGAAGGAAATATTCCTGTCCTTCCCTGACATTAATTTCCACCCTAGATTAAATTTTTTTCCCTGCTATTCTGACTATTTAAATTATTATCCTCCAGCAAGGTCACCTGACACAGCTATAGATTTACTATGTGCAATAAGGTTCAAGGACAGGCTGTATACATCATAGCAGCATCTCCTGCTCTAGTGCCAGTACAATTGTGGGTTGCAAATCGGAAAAATTACATGAGGAGGAGATATACTGTCATTTGCTATGACCCACAGCTTTTAGGAAACCTTGTTAAACACAATTTCCAAGTACTGCATTAATTTTCTAGAACATATTTTTTCAAATATTTGCTCCCTTCATGATTTCTGAGACATGATACTCTTTACCCAAATTCAGCTAACACATAATAGGAAAAAAAAAAAAAGAAGATAAAGTTTTATAATTGAAAAAAAACAGCAGAAACTGGCCTTGGTTTTTCTTTTTCAGTTGTGTCAAGGCCTGAGGAGATGGATAGAAGTATATTGCCATAAGGGTGCATTTATAAGTGTTTTTGTACTTTAACTAGAAAAGAGGCTTCTACCAGCCTCAATGAAATATTTTCACTTTGACAGAGAGGACGAATTTTCAGAAATCAGGTAACATGTCAACACCTTGGCCTAAGTCACTGTAATGGGCCCAGGGTTTTGCCTTGAGCTTGAGGAAAATGGAAGATTTTCAGTGAATGCAATATGCCTGAGTCTTAGATCAACTGCTGAGTGCATGCTTTCCTTTCTGTGTTTGGGTTTTTTTAGTCTTGTTTTGTTCTATTTGTTAATTTGTCAGGGGTTTTTTTCTTTTGTTTTTGTTTTGCTTGGTTTGTTTGGTTTGTGGTTTTTTGTTGTTGTTTTTTAAAATTTGTTTATTTATTCCTTTAGAATTCCCCACCTTTCTCCTTTCTCATTGCATTGTTTCTGTCATCCTGGTTTAGGCATTTCTCAGGCTCACTACTGGAAGAGGAATTTATGTGACAGAAAGAGTAGAAGAGGACTATCTACAATTAAAATTCACTTTCAATTGCTAATTTCAGCATTAGAAAGAAGCAGTAATACATTTGCAGATTGCAGTGGAACTGAATTTTATCACTTGTATTTGTTTTTCATTTAGAAGTCCACGTAAAGGCCCAAGCAGTACTGCAACCTAAGTATGCAATACAGTAAATAAACCTAGAGCATGTCAGCAACATCCCTCAGGACTTTAAAAGCAAATTCGGTCTACTCACATCAGACACATCCAACTGGAATAAAAAGGAATATTGGAGGGAACAGACAAAGTCTTCATAGTAGAAATGTCATAATCATTGTTTGAGAAGCACAGCAAAAGGTTTTTGACTTGGAAGAGCCAGATTTGAGGAGAAAATGACTCACATATGATGTATAGGAGCATGAAGGGATAGTTTGAAATGAACTGAACAGGAAAAGAGAAACTTGATTTTCCAGCTACTTTTTTTTTAGTCCTGTTAATGGGCAGCTTGAAGGAGAACAGGAGAGACCAACACAGAAATGGGGTTGTGTTAATTGCAGGGGTCTACGCCAAGCGGGGCAGCCAGATACTGTAGGTGACTTCTGGAAATGTGTGAAGATGTGGAGAAGGTGAAGAAGCATGAATAGAGGAGCAAGGATCAAGCAGCAAACCATGGTAGAACAGAGATGGCAAGTAGGAAAGGTAGGAAAATGTGCCAAAGATTGAGTAAGACAAATGGCCAGAAGGAGGCAAGAAAATTTTGCTTGGAATAGAGAGGAAGAACAGGAAGATGGTGGGAATAGTGCTGTGAGAAAGAGAACCTGGAACTATAACAGGCATGAGGTGAGGAGGAAGATAAAATAAAGACAGCAAAAGGTAGTGCAAACCACTAGGAGGAAGAAGAATGGGGCAAAGTTATGAAAGAATGGTGGAATAGTGGAGAAATGATGCTCAACAAGCACTGAATCACTTGGGGAAGAAGAAAATAGCCCAGATAGTAATGACTGAAAACAGGAAGTGAACTGTCTGCCAGAAGAAAGCCTGGGCATGCAGCCAGTGAGGTGCTGAGCATCAGGTTCATGAGCAATTTAGAGTAAAGGAACAGCTGGCTGCTGTGCCTGTGGCTGGCCCTGCAAGTCTGACGGCTGCCAGCCAAAAAGTGGGCTATTGGCAAGGCTCTCATCCATGCTTGTATGAACAAGGACAGAATGTGCTGTGTAAATACGTTTATGTGTGTAAATACGTTTAAGGATGAGGGCTAAACTGGTCTGATTTTGATGTTAGGAATGGGTTATGCGTGGGCCAGTACTCTAGCCTGAATGACACACTGGGGGGAATCAAGGAAGGAGAATTCAGAACTGTCTTTTCACCTGTTTTCATGTCCCTAATGTTGGAAGTTCCTGGTGAGTGGGGTAGGCAGTTTGGTAGCAGAGTGCTATTCTGCTATTCAAAATCCCTAAAAGGTATCAGCTCTCTTTTAATCCTTTGCTAAGTCTCTCTCAAGTTGAAAATGAAGAGCCCAAGCTGCATACAACATTTTCTGGTATCAAAAGTGGTTTAGCTTTCAGCAGCAATGTGATGTGAGGAACTGATTCAAAAGATTTGACTGTAGCAGTGGTTATTTAGACATAGCCCCAGCTTTAAACTAGCCTGCAAACTATCTGCACTTACTTACCAGCACAAGGCATCAAACCAGGGATTAATTTATCTTAATCAGATTATTTATGGAGGCTTGATTAGAAAGGGTGACTGAAAAATGCAAATAGTAGATTTGGAATGTCATAACATCAACCTAATATACTTCTGAATTATTCAGTGGGACAATGCAGTATTGGTAGATGATATTTAAATTATGAAAAACATAATTTTTCACTTCACAAGCATAACCGTTTTTACAGGAACCTTTCCATTTAGTATGAAAAGACTGAATGCATTTGTGAAGAACTCCAAACAATTCACTGTAGTATGGTGTGTATTGGTAACAAACAAAAACAAATAGAGATGTTATTCCACAATTTACCCAAGATATTCTAGTTCCTAGGTTTTATTTTTTTAAGAAAGGGAGTAAAACAGTACTTGTGCCATAATTTTTGTGTGTTTTTTCTGAGTTAGTTAGTGGTAATTGCCAGAAGTGCATTACTTATACAGTACCACAACAACACATGACTATACCAGGTCCTATGCCGAAGGATGTGTCATTTCACTGAAACAGATATAGGCATAATATTTTGCATCTCAAAATCCGCATTTGTGTCTGCCTACCTCTGCTTAGTTACCTAATTTACCACACATATTTTTAATGTTTGCATGACTGTAGTATCTGGCCAGCCTACGAATGGATGATATTCTACATTTCTTTGTCATTTTGGACCCAAAATAGATCAGGCCCTGTAACTATAGTGATGATCAGTGTTGGACAACATGCCAGATTGATTGTAGCATGCATACATGGATATTTCATACTGCTTTTCACAGCAAAAGCCAGTTCCACCAGGAAATATCCTGACTGCCCTTTCAGGCACTTGTCCCAAGAGCCCTCAGAAGCAGTCTAGATTTGCCATCAGGATGGGCTGCAAAGGGACGTCATCCAGTGGGTAATTTTTTCTGATACTGACCCTGAGTCCTAATCTCCTGATGGGTGCAAAGCACAGGCTGGTGTCACAATGTGCCCTGTCAGGCACCTTTGGGATGCTCTACTGACATGGCATGCAGGGGTGTCACACAGCTCCCCAGTCACTGACCACTGAAGGACCTCACACATCCTCCCCAGCACAGCCCAGACCTCACTGCTTTGGAATTTTGGCTTCAAACACAGGTGGAGATCACTGGTGACAGAAAGCCTCATGGAATCTGGCAGCTACTGGGTAACCTGAAGAAAATGTAATTTCAGCACCTTCCCAGTGAGAAGTGTTTTCATGCAGTAAGATTCACCCATAGTGCTTTCTCAGCTGCCTACTTGGAAGTAGTAGACGAAAATTCAATTAAGGCACTGGCCCTGAAAATGTTTCATAATCCAAAATTCCCACTCAGGTAATTTCTGTGAGGTTTTTTTCCAGACAGGTATCTGTTGGCCCAGACCCAAAGATGCCAGAGATTGTCCTTTCAGATTGAGGGCCAAGTTAGATTTAAGAGAGGAAAGCTGAGGAACCTTTATGGCTTTCACACTTCTGGAGGGTGAGCAGTGTCTGAGCAATGGCTCTCAGCCTCTAACATTAACAGTTGATAGCATGAATTAATTTGAAATTTCTGATTTGTGCCCATTCACTGTGCCTTTAACAAAATCAAACCTATTGTGCCAAGTAGGATGGTGCATAAATAAACAACTAACTCATAGCAGCTGTGAAGTCAGTGCTTGCCAGAACTGTATATAGCAGTTCCCAGAGACCACTGGGAAGTGGTAGAGAAAGACCAGTTTGAAAATAACATTTTAAGTACAATTTTTAATCAAACTAATAACTTACAGTCTAACTGCATCTGTGGACTTGTTTAAATAGAATAAATGGAATATTAACATCAAGTAAATATAAAATGGAATTGATGAGAAGTATACTCTTCTCCACACTATCCATCTTCTAAACACTAAAGATCTGGGGAAGTGATTCAGACATCATCCTGCTCCTTAAAATTTAATACTAATTCATTTCCACCACATTCCTGATTTGTAACATGAAGGATTGTGAATCACAGAATCGTGAGCCTTGCTAAATCAAAAGAAATTATTGGCTTTTGAGTATTATGTACTTAATATTTTGAAGAAGTGAAAATATGCAATACTGAAAATATTGCAATTACCAGTTTAGGGCCTTTTTTTAAATACTCATTGTTTACCAGTTTCCACTGTGACCCTGCTGATGGACATCTGAGAACTTTGTGCTTGATACATCTGCCTATTCCAAAAATCTGTCCTCAGTTATGGAAGCTAAGAAGTTTTGAAAGTCTGTCCATCTTTTCAGTTGTTGAATTTATCTCATAATTGAACATGGAATAATAAAAGAGTCACCTATTTCTTTAAAAATATAGGTGAGTCCCAAGGAGACCACCAAGGTGATCAGAGGGAGGGAACACCTCTCCTATGAGAAAAGGCTGAGAAAACTGGGATTGTTCAGCCTGGAGAAGAGGCTGGAGAAGGTACTGGCCTCCCAGTACCTGGGGAGAGTCTACAAGAAGGATGGAGAGGAAGTATTTGTGAGGACATGTAGTGGCCGGACAGGGGGGAATGGCTTCGAAGTGAAAGAGAGTTGGTTTAGATCAGATATTAGGAGGAAGCTCTTTGCTGGGAGGCCCTGGGCACAGGTTGCCCAGGGAAGTTGTGGCTGCCCCATCTCCAGAGGTGCTCAAGTCCAGGTTGGAAGGGGCCCTGAGCAAACTGGTCTTGTGGAAGGTGTTGCTATTGATGGAAGGTTGGAACTGGAAGACCTTTACAATACCTTTCAACCCAAACCATTCTATAAATCTGCGATCACTCCACCCACTTCCAGACCCTCATACCTATTTTGTGAGGTACCAAACCTATCTACTAACTGCTGGTCTTCAGGAGGAGCAGGAGCCCTCTATCTTGTGTGGGCAGTGACCTGCTTCCAGCCCTCACATTCAACAGACTCTTGCCTTACTGCTCAAAATGGCACAGAGTCCACCTGCACCTCTGCTGCCATGGTGGGACAAGACTCCTGAGCCTGCAGAGTTTGAGAAAATTCCCACCACTGTTTCTCTCATCCTCCTCTGTGTTGCACAGCCTGTCATGTCCTCACATAGGAAACTGGTGAGAAACAATTTGATTTTAAGCGACATAATTTGATTTATTTTATGTTATTGAACATGGTTATAAAAAGAAGCTAATTTGATTTCCAAAAGTAGCTTGTGAATCTGAGTTGTGGATTCAAACCTTGTGTCCCCCACTCTTGTTAATTTTAAAGAGAGTTGTTTAAACAGTGAAGTCTTCTTAATGCATCTAAACTTGATACACAAAAAATGGAGTCAAATTTGAAAATCTCTATCCCTTAATAGAGATATAAGGCAAGCAATATATGCAATGCTCATGAAATGGCAAAATATTGAAACGATCTGGACTAATTTCCTTAAAGAGGAAATAATTCTAAATTGTACTAATAATTTTTAAAAGATTTACAATCCAGATGATGTAGCCATTAACATGTGATTGTGATGTAGGAATGTTTTTGTGATATTTTGAAACCAAGAAAGAAAATAGTTTTACAAAGATACAGGTTTCACAGTGTTTGAAATGAGTGATTAAGTAGGGGTCCTAGGCTGGTATGTAAAGCCACTGGAGTTCTTGGAAGTGAATTATAATAGGTAAATGACTTCATACCATTTGACCTCAAAACAGTAAATGACCATTTTTTCTTGGTAGCATAAAATTATTGAATACAAAAAATATTTTGATTAATTGGGTTAAGTTATCCCATGAGTTATAACAGTGCATTTCCTGATTATAATTGTACAGCTCCTCAGAGTAGCTGAAGTGATGGAGAACAGAACTGACATTTAGTTTCTGATTTAAAGGCCCAGTTTTAGAATAAGTGAAAGATCTGTGTCTGAATTAATCATTATATTAGTAATAAGATAAGCTATAGATTTGCTTTTCATTAGCACTACAGAATATTTGTTACTCAGTACAGTCTGCTATGTGTAGTAGTTGTTCCTTAGTGACTAATTACAGGGATGATTCTTGTGATATGTGAAATGCTGATCTCACTGTTCATCATTGCCATGAAATGTGGATAATTTAATGTAAAGTCTGTGTGGTGGTATTGAATTTCTGTGATGTAAATATGTCAAAGCCTGATATTTTCTGATCATCTTTATGGCAGAGTCTTTGAAATATTTGTTTGTAAGTTATTACTGTCATTGGTTATCAGTGGATATTCCTCAAATCTTTTTTTAGCTCACTAATTTATATGTGTAATTTTTTTGTGAAACTGAAGGAAGGCAACATTTTTCCATAAAAAGCTGTAATGACTGATGGAAATTTCAGAGACAAGGAGTAAGAATTCAGTTGGTGGATAGTTGTAACAGCCAGTGTACATACTGGAAAACCAAGTTCTCATTTTTGGAGGTCCAGATCTGTGGTTTCTTTCAGAATTTAATTTTGAAAGATGAAACATCTGTCCAGACCTCATAGTGCTAGTACATTTTTTTATCTTTTCTGGAGCCAATTAAAATATTTAGTGTATCGTAAGACTGTTGTAAACTACTTATTTTAGGAGCTGTGTATCTTAATCTTGGCAAGTGACATCAAAATATGCTGGTAGACACCTCCTGGGTGTGCTGCTGTTAGATACACTTGCTGTTATCAGCTATGCTTTTATCAGCTATGCTGGTATCAGCTTTCTCTTGTCTGGCTGCAGTTTTGAACGAGTGGTTGGGGTGTGTTGGGTGAGCTTTGTGGATGCCTGCTAAAATCGCTGAGGTGAGGAGCATCCTTGGGCCTTGAAGGACATCACTGGTAGTGAATTCAGTGGAGGCTTTTCTGAGTCACATCTGCACAGATGCTGAGCTGGACAAGATGCTGCCATTAAACTGCCTGCCTCAGACCTGAGGTGTCTCCAAGATTTACTCAGCACTGTGGCTAGACAGAGGTCACAAGGCTTGAATGTTTTGACTGAAGTCCTGCTAGTGATTTATTTCAGTGACCTAAATCCTTTCATGTGTTTGAGTCATAGGCTTGGATCTCTAACATGAAAGCTGAGAGCAGACTGCTGTGTCTTTATCGGGACAAGGTTCTGGACTGACACTCATTTTCAGATTCATGGCTTGTCAGTCTCTGGTGAGAAGGGTTAAATACCAGCTTAGTGCTAACTGCCTGCTCTGTGGAATAAAATGTTACATAGGTCTGGAGCAGATCCTCCTCCCCCCTCCTCCCCACCCATGAAGATGAATTTCACCCACAGGAATTGGGAGCTCACTGAGAAACAGCAATGGTATTACTCATTTTCTTACGTGAGCTAAGACCAACCTTTCTCCTGTGTTACACAAGGAAAGAAAGCTATTTTTAGTGAATCAGAGAATGAATTAAATGCCATGGGTATAAAAAGAGTAAATAATCATGTAAAGGATGGCAAACATGTTATACTTTTCAGACAACAAATGGAGAGAAATTAGTGAGGGACTTGTCATCCACGTTGTATTCTGCTGGTCTTTTTTTTTTTTTTTTGCGTTAATTTAAGCAGCGACATTACTCACAAGTTTATACTAAATGAATAAATGGTATTCATGAGTAGTTGATGTTAGTGTGGTATTGGCAATGAAAACCTAATGCTTATCAACACCAATCTTCAAGTAAGAAAAGGCAATAGCCAAGGTAGATGGCTTCAGTTGTCTTTGAGCAAATAATAACAGGAAAAGATGCAGAACCTAATTAAGCAAATATAAAAAATATGTATAACAAACACACATCATAAACACCCGCTATTTTGTAATTGCTATGTAACACCAAACACCTAGCCAGAAGGCTGAAAATCAGACTACAACATGTGTTTCATTTTGTGAAAAACATGTGATAGAATTAAACAGGAGAAAGACAGAAAGCTCTTTTACACAAATCTTGCACAGTCTGCATGAGACAGGGTGTTTGCAAGACCCTTAGGGCTGGTCAGAAAGACAAAGGTTCATTATCCACTATCTCTTATGCCATTTGGCATGTCTGGAGTATTCTGCCTGTGGTCACACTTGTAAGTACAACCCAGCAGCTTCCCTTCATCTCTGTGGTGGTCTGCAAGACTCGCTCTTTGGGTAGTTCATAGCCCTGAGCTAGTGGGCTTTGGGAGGAAAGAGCCAAAGTGAAAGAAAGGTTGAAACTTTCCTCACCTTGGTCTTCTTTGCTCAGTGGAATTGCAGTCACACACAACTTGGATTCTATGGCTTCATCTATGCTGCGCTTTTTGAGTGGTGCCAGAAAAAGCTGTGAGCAGCATTAGGATTGACTTCTCTTCCTAATACACAGCACTGCTGCCCTGACTGCCCACAGGTAGGCCATGGGGAGCCTGTCAGCTCTAAAGTGTGTGCTAAGACATCCAGCAACCAGCCAAGGCTTTGGACATACCTGGGAATGTAGTGTCTTTCATAAAGTGGCCTCTGGCCTGTACTTTCAGTTTGTATGAATTGTGCATTTGGTCTTGAACCTTGCCTTGGGACACCTCTTACATTTGCAGGGTACAAATAACTTTTGTGCCTGCAGGTGGAAGATAAGGGCTATTGCCACAGAGCAGCAGAGGTCTGCATTTTACACAGATGCATTTTATAAAAATGTATAAATAAATAATCACATGTATAAATATTTTCATTTGAGACTAGCATATTCGTTGTGAAGGATACTTAAAATCCTGTATCTTCTTTTTTTCTGTTCCGTAAGTAATACAGTGGAAGAAATCAGAATCTAATATAACAAAGCCCACATGATTTCTTTGCTTAAGATGATCTACAGATCTTTTGTGGTATGAAAATACACTATTTTTACTTCCTTTTTCTTTTTTTCCTTTTTTGTTATAGTGTTCTTAACTGACTTTATCTTGGCCCAGGATCAGTGTTTTTGGGACATGCAGTATTACATATTTATGGAACTTAAGTACTAAAGATGTACAATTTGTTCTTTAAAATTTGGCTCCCCTTGCAGTCTTCACTTATAAACCCAGATAAATAAAGGAACACATGCCTGGCTGAAATGCACAATCCTTGCAGTTCTGACTAATTGCTTCCTCATTGCAGTCCTCCTTCAACACTCCCCCCTTTGGTTTTGTTTCAAGGCTGTGAAGACATTTTTGCCTGCTTTCATGTTCAGCAGAAGATTGAAGACAATTGCTAGATAAACTTGGTCACCACTCTTATAGGGGCCTATAACACCAATAGCTACCCAGCTTTCTGCATGATGCCAAGACAAGAACTTTACCAGAACAAATTGTGCTCCCATTAAGCCCAGTATTTTATGTGGAACATTTTTTATAAACCAGTAGGAGAAAAAAAGAAAGGTTTTTTGCATTTTAAATAACATACTCAAACTACCCCAGCCAAGAATCTGGGGAGTAATTTGTTTAAGGCCAAAAGGCAGGTTTATGCAGGTAGGCTAGCATGTTTACCAGAGGAGGAAAATGCTGAAGCAGCAGTTACAGGCATTGCCAGCAGTGGGGTATGCCAGCACTAGCACTAGTTTTGGAGGCAGATATATGGCAACTATCAAACTTTTCCAAGAGATGTGAATCAGTCTTGTTAACTATCAGAAAACATGGTCAATTACTTTCTTATAGTTTTGATTTATTAGCTTCTACTCTGAAGCTGAAAAATCTGAATCAGTAGCATATCCTACTTGCATTTAATATGCTTGTTCTAAAGTACTGCCTTTAAAAGGTAATGCTCTGGCCATGCCAAAAGAATTTTGCCTAGATGACAGCCTCAGAAATACACAGAAGCTATCCAATTTTATCTGAAAGATGACTTCTAAAACATGGATGTCTAGGGAACTTAGCAAGAAAAAGTTGAACTTTAGCCTGTGTTTGTTTACATGAGGAGTGCTTTCCTGGAATGTAGACACCTAGATGTTGTGTATTAGCAGTATGTTGTTATCATATTGCTGTTATCATATTTCTAAAGTCCCATACTGTCACAAATACATTTCTAAAATCTCATACCTTCTCAGTGATGTTTCTTGGGGGCAGATCTTCACAGCACAGACCTGCTTCTTCTGCATCAAGGCCCCCTCCAAGCTCTCCCTGACTGGCCAACACACCCCCCCTTTTATCCCAGTTATCTTCATTAGCTACAGCTGCAGCCCATCAAGAACAACCGGGGCTTATCAGGGCAAGGCCTATATGCAGATATTCAAGTACAATACAGATATTCAAATACAATAAAGATATTTTTCTAAGACTCCTACTATAGCAGTAGAGCTATAAAGGCAAAGATTTGCAGTTTACACATATAGCAAAGCCACCATGGCCTCCCACTCACCTGCCCCCAGGGGAAATAAGCTATTATTCTGAAAAAATGTTGTTTTTCCAGTAAGGCCTTTTGTCAATACAGCTGTGTTGGGTAGGGCTTCGTATTTTTCTTAGGTTCACATTATTCTCAAACAAATTCCTTGTAGTGTAAACCTAGATGAGTTTATGATTTTTATTTTTTACTATCTGCACTTGGAGGTCATTTTCTTGTGTCTGACTTGAGCACCTTAAGGAAACTTTGCTCTCTGAGCACCCAGGGGCTGCTCTGTCAGCCACACTGGCACCACCTGCTTGGGACTGAAGCCGCTCTGTGGCAGCGACCCAGGGAGGTGATGGATGCCCTGCTCGGCTCCCTGCACACCCCACACAGTCAGACCACTTTCCTTACTGCCTCGACTTCACGTTTGCCACAGCAGAGTCTCAGACCTCTGGGTCCTTAAAATAATGTAATCATTGTGCAACAACAGAGTAACACCTCAGGCTGGAGGAGGAGGGACCCCAGAAAAGAGTCAAATCTTTGTGCTTTTATACTCTGTCAGTCTGCACGGGGACATCTGGGGTCTCCCGGCTGAGTCCTCATCTCCTGCAGTGTCCCTCACCTGGCCATGCCTGTACATTTGTTACGCACAAGGTTGGCAGTTCACGGACACTTGCCTTGGGCTCTGCCACCCAGACCTCAATCTGCACAGTGAGCTACCTGTAATAAATATATTCCTCAACATCTGAGACATTCTTCCTCCTAGTTTCGTAGAAAATACTCATCCCTGAATATGACCTTTTGGCTCAAATTGCCTGCTGAAATGCTCTATTCAAACTGATTTCTCTCCTCTCTTCATCTAGCCAATTACAAATTTTCAGGAAAACTCCTGCCACAGATAATATCATATTGTGAAGAGAAACTGCCTAAAATATTTTGTTAATATAATATGACTTATCATTTGCTTGATATTGCACTGGTTGCTATACAATTTCCTGCTAGAATGAATTCTTGGCTGTTTCTAATAATCTGTCTCATTGCTTACTAGCCATGACACTTATTTGAACTTTGCCTGTGTGCTGAGGTTGGCACCATGGCATGGAAATCCAGGTGGGAGATGGAATAAAACCGTTTGATAAACCTCTGAAGAATGATATTAGTGAGAAGTTTTTGCTGAGCACATCATACACAAGGCTCTTTTTCAGGTTGTGAACCAGCCCATTATTTGTCTCAAGCTGAAGTTGCCCATGCAGCCTTTTAGGAGACTCCTCAACAAAACTTTGGTAAACATTGAGTTTCCTTCACAAGTTCTGGAAACAGTTTGTGAGTCTAGGAATTGTTCCAAATGCACAGTGCGGCCTTTTAAAGATGAGGAGGAGGACAAGGGTGGATGAAGAGCTCTGCACTAATTTGTTCAGCAGTATGAAGGTACTGAGGACTGGGTTTGTCTAGGCAAGACAGGAGCACAAGACCTTTCATTGCCTTGATTCTGATTGCAAGTGGCGTTTCATCTCCCCTGAGGAAGGTATTTGTGTTCACTTACAGCACAGGCCCAGCATGGCTGTGGTGGTAGACTAGGCCCTGGTCAAAATGGAGCATTGACATCCCAGTTTTTGTTCAGTGAATGACATCCTGGATACAGATGCTGGTAGCACATGCCAGGCAACCTGCTGAGCAGCTGTGTGGAGCATGTTTTAGGTGGAGGTAGCCAAATCAGCTGTCTGCTCCTGGTTCTCCTGGCCTGAATTATGAGTGCTGCAATGTTGAGCTGGTCTGCAAAGCAAAAAAACTCTTTTTTTGCCTAATCTGCTAAAAACATGAACAGATTTTGGTAAGGAGAGAGGCTGGAACTGGAGGGTAGTGTGGACTTGAGCAAGTTTATCTACACTTTCACTTGCTGTTCTTCCTGGTTGGTAACATTTTGGTAAAGATGGGTATTAAAATAAAATAAAAAAAAAAGTAGAAAAGTGAGTCTAAACATGCCTGGAGAATATTTGTGTAGAAAATGTTAACTTCATTAAAAAAAAAAATCAGTTTTGGCAGGTTCTCTTGAGATCATCTAGTCCAATCTCATACCCAAACTGGATGAAGTCACTCAGAGCCTGGCCTGGCTGAGGACAAGACATCTTCTCCAAGGATGGAATATCTTCTTGGGGCATCTGGTGCTTAACCTCTCCCACAGAGAACATTTTCTCCAGAAATCTAGTCAGAATTGTTTTTGCTGCAAGATGGGACAGTTGGCTCTTTTCTCCTCACTGTGCATCAGAAAAGAGTCTTCATATTTCCTGTAGTCCTTTCTATTTTAGTGATAAATATTCTCTGTACTCTAGTTTAGTTCTAGTTCCCAGGATGCAGGTTTGGAGTTAGGCCTCTCCAACAGCACAATTGCCAATGGTAGCTGTGGTTTTTCTACAGCTTTTGAATTGAATGGATGACAAAATCAGAGCACAGTAGAATTCAGCTTAGCTTGTGCTGTCCCTAGCTCATACAGGCTGATCTCAATTCAGCCTGTGACTCTGATGACACATACTGAATATTTCTATAAGGCAAATACAGTTCAATTGCTCTGGTAGTGATGTCACCTGTTTGAAGTGGCAGAATTATTATTTTAAGCTAATACTACACTGTATAAAATGATTGTGGGCCATTTTGCTATTTCCAGCTCTATTCTCCTCGCTGGTAGAGCTCAGTAGGATCTCCATATCCGAGCAGGAATGGGGCAGGCCTAGGAGCTGTCTGCTTTGTTCAGCATTTTCTTTGCAAAACCTACAGGAAGCCAAGGCAGTCTGCCTGCAAGGCTTCTTATTACATATTATTTTGTGTGGTTTCCCTATGGAAAATATATGGCTGGAAGGAATGTCTTGTGTTGAACCACTAGAATGTGAAGAATTTGGGAATCAGTTTTTCTTACATAACTCTGTACTCACTCTTCAAAAGAAAAGCGACAGAAAGAAGGCTCTTTGTCATATCCTGAGCTTATCATCTCCTTTATTCACTATTTACTGCGGGAGGTTGTGACAGCCTTATGCCCTTCTAAAGGTTATTTTAGTCTTGCAGAAAGATGGAAGAAGAGGGAAAAACAGGCAAGAGATGAAGGGAGTGAGTGGTCATACCAAAAGGAATTTACTATTAGATTCTAGTAGAAAGAAGAAAAGAGAGCAAAGCAACGGATGACATAGTTTCATCCCATTTAAAGGAGTGAATTTTGCTAGCAGTGTAACTATCTCAAGGAGACCTACATCAGTGAGAAGTAAATAGTGATGCTGAGGAGAAATTTTGATGTACATAACTCACTTTGCACTTTTGCATGTGGCAGTTCCTAATGGTATTCCTTTCAGATTTCAGTGATCTCCAGTACCTGCTGCTTTTATTTGGGTTACAAGACTGTATCTCAACACTGCAGTCTTTTCAAACATTCTATGAGTTTTCAGTAATTTTTCATGAGAAAAGAATTGCTGCAGAATAGGAATATCAAAATGAAAACTTCCATATAAATACAGTCTATTTTGTAAATAATATTTTTTAAATTTGTAAAATCATGAAAAGATGACATTCTAATTCTTACATTTGATAATGTAATAGTGTACATGGAGGCCACAAGGGATTGAAGGGAAAACCACTAAAACTATTAATCTCCCCATTTAAGTTAGTTTTCTGAGTCTGAAATTGAATTTAACATTTTGACTTAGTTTACACTCCGAATTCTTCTGCAAATCCTTAATTCTTCATCTTAGGAAACTAAAAATGTCTGAAAAGAGCATGACTGACATTTACAAACAATAAATAATACGGTTTCAAAATACAGTCTCCAAGGAAAGTACATTCTTGAATTAGTAGGATATTAGAATTCTTTCCCAGTGGTTCTGTGCTTTGGCAAGATATTTTCTTGGATATTGGAAACCAGCAATACAGATGGACTGAAACAGTCAAAGAGGGAACATCTGAAGTGGTTTTTTACACATTGCTGTAAGTCCCTCTTCTGTTTTAAATTAGCAAGATCTCAAACATCATGGTAACAGATGTTGGTATCTGAGGGTAAACATTTCAGAATGGAAATCTCTCTATGTGTTTCCTGCTCTGCATACATAATATTAACAACATACAAACATATCTTGTCATTCTAAGAAAAGTTTTCACCTACCTTGAATAGTTGGCTTAGTTAAATAAAAGTTAGTAATTTTAAAAGGGTTAATAATCTTCTTGTGCCTGACTGGAGTAAATACTAAGGGCTTGTGAATATGTATGGTAGTAAAAATAATAATTTCTTATCTTTTTTTCTTTTGACATCCACACTTATTTTAAGAGATGCGCATGACTTATCCTTTGGACAAAATCTTCTCATTTTTGCATGAAAACCTAGGTTTCACAAAATATGGGCCATGATAACAGGATCAGGGGAAGTGAATGCTGGAAGATATGCACATTAAAATTAGTAGATTTAGTGTTTGTTGCAGATAGATCTTTCAAAGGTTCAAAGGGTATTGATTATGAGATTATTGGAGAAGATTACTTCTGTTTCAACAACACAAAATATACTGCTTTTATAATTTAGTTGTCTTTCTTAATTTATCCTGTGCATTGGAAATAATCCCTTTATCCCATTGCCAAATCTAATATATTTTGTGTGTAGGATCACATAAATACAGTGGTTTCATAATTTACTTTGAATAGCAATATGTATTCAATATCAAAATGAATACCAAAATGAAGCATACATGGGAAGAATGACTGTATCAATAATGAGGCTCGGCAGAGCTAGCTTCATATAGTGACCTGAAAAGCTTATCTGGTATCACAAGCCTTTATTTCCTTTGCACTCATGACAGCATTCATCTGTGAGAACTGCCTAAGAGGAGTAAAGTAGTTTTGAGGAGTCTCCATAGCTAATGATAGTTTGCTGTTTCAGCCCAGGTATTTAGCTGGTGTGTGGAATCCTGAGGACTGCTGGGAACAAGAGAGTAAGTTACATACTTTAAAAAAAATTAGAATAAGATGTTTGTGTTTTATGTGTCTGGATTCATAAAAATCCAGGAGGAAGTTGTAAAATTTCTTCCATGAAGTAGCATTCATTCTTAGAGGTTTGTTTCTCTTAATACCTGTTTGTACTTTTTTGACATCTGGTCCAAGTTTTCATCTCTTCTAGTACTAGAAGCACTTCACTGGAGACTAAGTCCCTCCATCTTTTTCCCTGTCCTCTCCAGCTGCATGTAAGTGTCTTTGAATCATCCCAGTAGCAATCTGGCTGTATCATGCATCTCATTGCCCTCTCCTCCACTCCTGTGATGATCCCTTCAGAGACGTGCCCACATTTTTCATCTTGGCAGACAGCCCACTCTCCCATTCTGTGAATGGCCCATAAAATTCTTCTAAAGGAGAATGTAAACCCACTTATTTTGCTGTTCATATGGAATTCCTACCCTGCATTTTTCTCCTGTCTGCATATCATTCTGTGATTTGGCTTGATTTTACGTTTATTTCTGTCTATCATCCTTATGCCACATTCTATTTTTGTTATTTCTTCTTCTCCACCCCGTTTTGGGAAGAGCTGCTTCATAGTTCCTATTTTCTGCTTTCCCTTAGGTGCAGCCAAACCCTTCCTTGGGAATATCTTTGCTCTGGGAGCTTTCTTCCTCCCTTTCTTCTGTCCTCACATTCTTCCACAGGCAGCCCATCTAAAATGGTATTCTTCTGCTACTTTTCTCTGTGACGTACCTCTCAGTCTTGAGTTACCTACCAATTTTCTGCTCCATCACCATGATGAATCTCTATCAAGCTCTGTTATTCTCTACAGCTGCATTGAAGTCTGAGGTCTCATCATTTGTTGCCTTTGTGAGGCCAAACCTTGCACTGCAATGGTTTGTGCCAGGTCGGCCTCTGCAGAGAGACATCCTCTGCCTCTGCACCTTCTCATTTATGTCATGCCAAGCCCTCAGTCGTTTCCAGCTGCATCTCTCTGTGTTTCATCACTGACAACATTTTCCATTTCACTGGCCTTAAAAGAGAAAGAACAATATCTCTCAACATGCCTGTTACGATGTTTGCTTTATTATTGCGGTGGGTTGATGCTGTAACTGGATGCCAGGCACCCATCAAAGCCACTCTGTCACTCCCCTCCACAGCTGGACAGAGGAGAGAAAATATCATGAAAGCTTATGAGTTGAGACAAAAACAGGGAGAGATCACTCAGTGATTACCATCAGAGGCAAAACAGACCCAACTTGGGGAAATTAGTTGAATTTATTACCAACAAAAATCAGAGCAGGAAAATAAGAAGTAAAAAAACACATTAAAAACAGCATTCTCCCATCCCTGCCTCCTTTCTAGGCTCTGCGTCCTCTCCCAGAGGCCCATGGAGACAGGGAATGGGGGTTATGGTCAGTTCATCACACTTGGTTCCTGGTGCTGCTCATGGAGAGGAGTTGATCCCCTGTTCCAGCATGGATTCCCTCTCAAAGGAGACAGTTCTCCATTAACTTCTCCAGCATGTGTCCTTTCCTTCCCATGGGCTATGATTCCTCATTAATTGCTCCAGCACAGGGTACAGTGCTTCAGGAACAGCTTGGGTTCCCCAGAGAGTCACAAGTGCTTCCAGGAAACCCGCTCCAGTGCGGGCCATATCTCCACGGGGCCTCAAGTTCTGCCAGAAGCCTGCTCCAGCGTGGGCTTCCCAGGGCATCACAGCCTTTCTTGGGCATCCCCCTGCTCCAGCATGGGTCCTCCACAGGCTGCGGGGGGATCTCTGCTTCTCTATGGATCTCCAAGGGGTGCAAGGGCACAGGGCCTCCACTACAGTCTGCACCTTGGGCAGATCTGGCACACAGAGCACCTCCTGTCCCTCCTTTTCTACCGACCCAGGTGTCTGCAGACTTATTCCTCCCACATGTTCTCACTTTTCTCTGAGCACAATTACATTTGCTCAATAACTCCTCTTCCTTCTTACATCTGTTATCACAGAGGTGTTACCACCATTGCTGATGGGCTTGGCCTTGGCCAGCGGTGGATCCATCCTGGAGCCAGCTGGCACTGCCTGTGTCAGCCATAAGGGAACCTTATGGCATCTCCTCACAGAAACCATCCAGTAACCCACCACTACCAAAACCTGGCCACAGAAACCCAATACAACTAGTCACTTTTCATAAAGTGGAGGATGAATGTCATGATTATGAAACTTATGCTTCTTTCCTCCTGCATAATGAAAGTGGCTGAATTCCTGCTTTAAATGTGAAATTTGTTGGTGTTAACTGTGGAAACTCAAGCTGTATAATTTGTTGGCAATCTTTGCAAAATTAAAAGCAAGTGTATGGGATTATATGCATAAGTCAGTTACTAAAATCCTCTTCAATGCTGTATTGTAGGGGAACAAAAGGAGAAGAAAGATCTACAGCTAGGTAGTACTGATTAATGCAACTCCACTGCTAGGGAAATGTTTCTCTACTCAGGACATTACCATTAGAACTAGAAAGACTTTTTGAGAAACAGCAGGTTTTGTCCTCAACAATATCTGTGTTGTCAAATGCAAACACCTGTAACCATTAAAACATCAAGATTTAGAAGAGAATTAACAGGACAGCCAACAGCTTTCAGGAAGTTCCAGTTTCTGCCCTTTAACTACCACAGAAGTTCAGATTCTTGAGAAGGCTCGTCCAAACTCAGCATCTGACAGCTAGTCATAGCTCCCTGTGACAGGACACTACTTCATCCTCTTTGAATCTGGATGAAAGAGATGTGTACTAGGCCAGACATAAATTGGTGATCCAGAAATAATGTTTTCACCACAAGTTTATATATTTATGTCTGGCTTGATGAAAGTCAAAGACCCAGCTTTTCACACAGTCACTCTGATTTGAAAGAAAATTCAAAATGGTAATTCCAGGTGTCACTTCTCATACTGGATTTTAAACCAGAAAATCCAAAATGACCACCCTTGGAAGGTAGGTAAAGTAGCTATTTTTTCCTGTTAAGTGTTAGAACTCAGCTGCATGATTTGTTGCAATTGATCAGTTCTACAACTGCTCAATAATAGCAGCATTGGAGCAGGCTCCCCAGGGCAGGGATCACACCACCAGCCTGACTGGGCTCAATGAGCCTTTGGACAACAGTTTCAGGCAACACGGTGTGACTCTTAGGGGTGTCCTGTACAAGGTCAGGAGTTGGACTCGATGATCCTGATGGGAACCTTCAAACTCAGCTTCTCTATGATTTCATAATTCTACAAACTGTTGAACTGCATTCCAACTACTAAGCCGCAGAATATTTTGCACTCCTTTTATTGAAAATCATGCAGTTTATGGCTTCAAACTGCTCTCTTTTCAGTTCTATTGCAGTGAGACATGTGGCTCTCTTTGTAGGAAGTGAAGAATTTGCAATTTTATGACTGAATGTGAAAATTGTTATCACTCTCTGTTTTGCCTGTTTTCTTCTTGTCTTGCTGAGCAGCCTGCTCCTGCTGCTGCAGGGAGCTCTCTTATGTCAACACCGTGTTTGACCTTACAGCACAGGTTACCCATGCCAACTAGGAATTCTTCTGTGGATGGCTGTTCAAGCTGTAAATTAATTTTGCTTTTTAAATCATCACTGAAGCATCTCACAAAAATTCCTGCACTGATGAAAGAGGGGGTGTACATTTGCTAGTGAGTAAGCAGAATGATAAAGTCTCTGAGCCACTCGTGCTGCTCATGGGAAGGAAAGGCAGTGTTGCAGGATGAGGTGTTGACCTTGGTGACTGGCCATAATTTTCAGATCACATTTCTAGCAAAAAATATTCTTTCTTCTTCCTTGCCTTTTCTAGCATTCCTGTCCCCTTTGTCCAGGGAAGAAATTCAGACATTTCCTGGATTGCCACACAAAAAGTTTCACATTTATCTTCTTCTCCTCTGTGAGCTTTTTCCCATCTTAATTTTAACAGGAATATAGAGGAGAGAGTGATGCTGTGAAGCAAGGTGCTAATTGGCACAGGCACTGATGACAGGGCTGGGTCTTTCAGTGAGGTTTCTGGTTTATTCATCCACAGATTAATACAGAAATTCTCTTGGATTCATGGATGGTACAGATGGAAAAGTCATATTCGGTCATCTGGTTCATCCATCTCAGAGCACAGGGTTATTCAGCAGGACATATGTTTCTAATATTTTGTCCAGCCTATTTTTATAGGCTGGGTCACAAATCATGGGGCTTACACCATCCCCAAAGTACCAGTATTCTACGTCCAATCAAATTTCAATGCTGGGAAGAATTTTTTTTCTGCTATAGGTTTTCAATTTGTTAATTTTATTTTATTTAAAAACTCGCTTATCTCTTCTAAACACTTCCTCACATTTTTAATATTTAAGTTATTCATCTGTATCTTTGCTCCTATCAGATCATGGTATTTCAAACAGGGCAAATTGTTGAAGCCTATCTTTATTTTTGCCTGGCAAGTTGCCTTATAAAACCCTCTGTATATTAATGTATCATTTAACCTTCAGACTTAAACATTTTGGAAAGTTCAGCCATATCTGAACACTGTGTGAGGCAAAAATACCCATGCTCCATTCCGTGTTAATATAAGCAATATAGTCATTCAGCTGAAGCTCTGCATGCCCATGTTTTGAAGCAGGGCTGGGAGATTTGGCAGGAAGGGTGGCTGCTTACAACCAAAACGCGTCTCTTGACATCACTGAAAAATGTATTTTAGACAAATGATGAGTCCAAAAAAAGAAATCATCTCTCAGGAGTGCAGTGGGAACTTGTCAGAGCCTGTTGGCTTTGGAGCGTGGAAGATCCTGTGTCCAGCTGTGGCTGCTGTGGGATGAGGGGATTGTGACTGTGCCAGCCCTTTGCCCTGGTGCTGGGCTGAGAAGCCCCCAGCAGGCAGGGCCCCACCTTGCTTCAGGACATGGCACCCTTTCTAGTGCTGGCACAAAGCTGACACCAGGGAGGCAGGAGAAGAAAGGAAGCATAAAAATAGACCTGAAGAGAAAAAATCTGGGAAGAAGAGGTGAGAGCAGTCAAAGAATATAGTACACACTAAGCATAGGAAGCAGTACATGACTCCCTGTCATATGGTCCTCTGCAGAACTGGGTGTATGATAACAGGTAGAAAGGTACGTATTTCTGTATCCTATGGATATCATTATCTGTATTTTCAGTCCTAGTTTTACAGACTTAGTTTTTATGTGCAGGCTCTTTCCTTGTCTGACCAAACCCTTAAGTAGCTCAATTCCCATTTCTCATCTCCTGTCCCATGTTCTCCTGAGCACCTTTCTACCCAAAGGCAGCTCCCTGTTTTCCCCATTTCCTAGGTCTCCATCTTCCCAGCTTGCACTCCACTTCCTTTCCACAGAAACCAATAGTATATGTTACCAAGTTTTGGGCTTTTATTAGGTAGTATGAAGTGCAGTGAAATATGCAGGATTACTGATTTGTACATAGTGATAGGAATCATGTCTACTGTCATTTCACTAACTATGAACACAGCATGAAGAATCTCTCAACAAAAAATACCATCTAACCCTCTCATTTCAATAGCCATTTCAGTATTATATTTATAGTAGTTCTGGGTTTTGATAAAAATCAAGATTTTATGAAAAAACTACATAAACAAATATTCTTTTGAACTAAGTAAGATGAAGGAAAAATAAACATTGGTTTATGCTTTAAGAGGTAAAGCTAGTTTTGCCTCCAGGAATTTTCCTTCAGTGAGAGGCTAAAAGGCTGCCAGATATTAAGGACAAAGTTGTGAATTACAATATTGAAGTAACTTTCACTGCATTGAGCATTACTAGGCCAGTCATAAAGCAATATGAATTTGCATTTATTAGTCTCCTTGCTGTCAGTATCAAAGCTACTTTTTAAGATCATGGCTTAGTAACTGACATCACTTGAAAATTATCTACTGTGTCATAAAGAAACATTTTATTACTGAACTAGGGATGTTTATGCTACTGCAAGTAGAGATGGCATGTAAAGAAATATATTTGGTGCTTTTGGAACTTTTGACGTTTATAATCTAATTCCTAATATATAAAATTATTCTACTGTTTGATTTCTTTCCAATACATGTGTTCTTTGATTCCTTTACATGCAGTCATTTCAAGGAACAAATGTTGCTAACATCACCAGGGAAAGTAAAGATAAACCAGTTGCTACTGGTTACCCAGTTCCAAATCCAGACTACTGTATCTTCTTTAATATAATTTACTTTATTTTCTGAATACAAACCGCATTTGTTTTCTTGTTAATGAATGAATAGAAGACTTTGCAGAAAATATTATACTTAACCAGATGTGTTCCAGAATTTAATGGGCCAGGATTTATTTTGACCTATCACTTACTAAGCTATACAAGGTGTATATTTCAAAAAGAAGTTCTACATAGTGATCTGGTGTTGATGAGAAACTTGAATCTTTTAAAATATTGGAGAGCATTCTGTTCAAGCTCTATTCGTAGTAAAATAATATTAAGAAAATGGTTATTGACAAAGCTGTAGGTTTCTTTTCAGAATTTATTTGAAAAGAATATATTTTTATATTGAACTTTCAAAACCACATTTGCAAAAAAAAAATGGTTATACTGCCAGATGTCTGTGTGAATTTCTTTTGCTATTGTGGTAGATTTATGTAGTATTATATTAGTGTTGAAAATTTTAATAAATTAAAAAATGGGACAAATTAATTTTTTTATATTTATGAGAACTAAATAAATTTGTTCTTGCTGAAATTACAGATAAACTCCTTCCACCTCCATTTACCCTTGAAGGAAGTATTGCAGTTAATTATCTTTATCACATGCACAGCAACATACATTGTTTGCATTCGTTTACTGAAGCAATTCTACCGTATGTAAAAAGAAAAAAGAGATTTCTACTTGTAGCCAGAATTTAGGGTGGTGATTCTTTCTTCCTCATGCAGCCCAGCAGTCTCTGCAGCACAGGAATGCCAGCCCTCCTTGTTGTGGGCCCTAAGGGTGCTGAAAGCTGCATGCTGAGGAATGAAGTGGACACAGTGCATGAGTGAAATACTCATTACCAAGTGCACAAAGATTCCCTTCAAAGACTGCAGCATCTTGAAGTAAACTGCACTTCACCTTATGTCGAGTAATGACATAAAAGCCACCATCTAATGCTAATTACACAGGCTGAGTCACTGCAACTGCACAATCCTACCCACTTGTTTTCCCTCCCTGTTCTTCCTGCTTGTGACTTGTTTGAAGTATATAACAAGTACCTCTGGACAGACTGTCTGCTCTGATTATTTCATTAACTAATGCAATATAGTTCAGTCTTCATTTGTGAGGCTAGTAAGCACTGGGATACTACTGGTAAACTAAAAAGAGAACATTAATTACAGGGGAGGGATTTTCCATATAAAAAATCTGTCCAAAATATGCCACTGTCAATATAACTGCATCAGACTTCAGAAAGTGTGGTCTGGGATAGGACCTGGTAAAGCAATAAACAGCTGCATTGGAAAATATGATTTGGCTAAAGGACCGGTCAGAGATTAATAGACACCTGCAAACTTCTCTGGTGATTTGTATAAGCCTTTATAGCTTATATTTTCTTGCATCTAAAACATTAGGACCATCCAGAATGAACTCGTTTTATCACTACGTCTTTCTTCTTGAACAGGAGGGAGAAACCAGCAGGATAATACTTGTTTAATTTAGGGGTTAAGCAGGAATTACATCACACCTTTTCAGCTCTGGTAGTCTCTCATTCCTTCAGAAAGACAGTACAGCAGCGCACATGACTAAGTCTCCAAATCTGGATTTCCAGAGTTCATTTTAAAGAGTATGACCTGGTTAGATATCACCTGTCAGAGTAGATAAGCAGGTCAGTCTGGAAGCCAAGACTGGAGAAAGGAACGCAGAAGGCTCTGGAAGGCCATTAAAAGACATTCACACAAGAGGCAAGAGCAGCTGGGTAAGGAGCTGGTCAGACTGAGCAAGCCTGAGAGCTGCTACTGACGCTTGGGTCTGGGACCAGAAAAGCTGCTTGATGGATATTCTTGGTGGAAAGAACAGATGGAACAGTAAGGTGACTATTCAGTTCCTTTGTCCATCCAGAGCTTTCAATGAACCTTTAAAGGCGATTCTTCAGTCTGAAAATCTTGCAAAGATTAAGATGACTGTAGTGCAGCTAGAAAAAACTCAAATTCAAAACTGCACTCCTATGAGCCTTCCTTGATGGTCTCTTTCTTCATGTCCTCCACCCTGTAAGAGTTTGCCTCTTTACAGATACACAGGAGCCTCAGATTGTCATGGCAGATGAACTCGATGCCCAGCTCATACCTACTCATGCATACCACTGGTTTAGATTTTTGAATGAACCACTGTGCCTAAACTTCCTGAGACCCTGGTCCCAGAGACACTTAAAAAGACATTTCTGCACAGATCACTGCCCAAAGATCTTTACCACAGATGACAACACACATGAGAGCTGCCCTGTTTCTAACCAGACCTGGCCAGAAATTCAGTCCTGACAGAGACAGACATGGACACTTCTTGATTGAGATACTGCATTCACTGATGAAAAACTGATCACTGAGGTTTGGAAGTGCCTATGCATGGAAAGACTGCATAAGAACTCTAATTTAGATCCTCATATTTATAACAGCAAAGGAAGAATGGACTGGGATGACATTCAGTGTGATGAGTACTGTACCTCTGGACCCAGGAGGATCTGCATCCTAGCAGACTCTTAGGGTGCCTCGTTAAAAATGCGGCATTATTCATACAATGCTAGTCAACTTTTGGTGATCTCAAAAAATATGGTGTTTAACAGATTGGTTAATTTGCAATCAAGATATGGATAAACCAAACCACCTAGTTGCTGACAAATAAGCAAAGAAGTATTATTGTTTTAGTCTTTATTACCTCAGGTTTCCTGCCATGTTTCCAGCTGCTACTTCAAAATTTTTCTTGTGTTATTACCAAATTGCATATTTTAAAAAGTCATCATGCAAAAGCTGGCTGATTAAAAGCAAGTTACTCATCCAACTCATTACAGCTTTCATGAGTATCTATCTCATAGCAGCCGGAAGAGTTATTTTGCTATAGTGGCATTTTCATTAAATCTTCAATTTTAATTTCTGTTTATCAAGCCTCATTTCTCCAAGGATCAGATGTCTTACAAATGTATCCAATATTCTTTTGATTTTGCCAACCAATTTTTTTGAGGGAGGAGGTATAGTATGAAAACTCTACTAATGACCATCAACTTGTCCCTTTAAAATTCATATTTAATTTCTGAGTTTTCACTGCATAGATTTGCACTCTTACTGATCAAAAAACTCTACCTTTTGTACTTGACTTGCCAGAGCAATTAATTCTCTCTAACGCATTGCTATTTTCACTTATTTTTTGCTTTTTGACTTTCTTCCTTTTCCATCTATCTATGATTATGAAAACCTGTCATGGTCCTGAAAGAAAGAATATTGCAATATTGTTTTGAAAGTAGATGTTCAAAGCTTCCATGCTTTTTCTTTGTGATGAAATAGAGCCCACAAATCTCTGTACCATCCTGACATGTGAATTAGGGAAGATTCAGTCCAGTTTGGGGACTTCAGAAGACTTTTGAAACCACAGTTATGATCAACACTCCTCTTTTCTATAAGTATTCAGTATCAATGGAGTAGGTGAACAGAAAATTTTCTTTCAACAGCTCCAGAATAAGTTCTTAGTATTAGTAAAGGGAGTTATTTTTAGAAAATTAAACCCATATTGTCAGCCTTGTGTTTTGAGAAAAATACAATAATCTTTTGAGAGAAAGATGGCACAATGCTGTCAAAATGGTATTAAATTTTGACATATGTAGTGTGCTCTTGATCACTGTTATCAAGATTGGACACAGAATAAGTAATCACAACAAATTAAAATAATACCATTTAGTTTGTTCTTTAAATCTTTGATCAACATGAAAAAGGCTTATCTGCAAGAAAATCTAGTCTTATTTCAGCATAGTACTGGGGTGGACTATTTGAATTGAGTGGGGGTTACATCTTCAGCAACACTGTTCACCTTCCTTTTTAACTTTTCCAAATAAGAATTTTTCCATAAACCTAAATAAATTTGAGAGTCTGTGATGGACTATTTTCAGCTGCAAAATACCACTGTGTACCTCTGATACAATCAGATAACTGCAATCCAGATGTAAAATAATCATCTCCAAGAAGCAGACCTAGACAGAACAAACATCCTGATGGCAACAGGGGAATTATTTTCACTCCCAAATACCTTCCTTTACAGAATATTAGGAAAAGCAGTTGTCATCTAGTATTCATGTGGAAACTAGAAATCTGTTTTCATGAAGAGGATCTGTCTTTTCTCTTAAAATGACACTGGATACAAGTTCTCCAATTTTGAGTTTTGCAAGCAAGCTAAGAAGAAGGTAAGAGAGCAGTCTGCTGCAACTGCAGAGCTGCTTACATTGCGGGTCCCCAGCATCCAGAGTACAAACAAGACAAAGACAGAGAAACAGCTCTTCTAGATAATTACTGTGCTCATTCTTTGTCTGCTGGGGCCTCCCTTACAATGGCAAACCCTTCCATCAGTCCTTTTCCAGTTCCAACAAACTGTGGGACACAGTGGAAGTGCTGGAATAGCAAAGGTCTTTGCACTCAAGGGGGGGGAAACCACAAGCAGCCATGCAAAACTCTGCTAGTTTCAGCTGTGAAAGCTGAATCCTTGGCCACTCAGTCTCCTCTGTCAGAGATCATGGTCACTACATATGTGCCAGGAGATTTTCTGGATTACTGAGAGGATTACAAAGGAATACGTGGCTCTAGCAGGGGTAAAACACTCTTTCTTTACAACTCAGTCCAGACAAAAGCATTGGTGTCAGAAGGAGCTTTTGAACTTGTGGCACCAGTAATTTCTCACATTATCAGTCATTTGTACCCTCTGGTTACTCAAGGAAAAGAATACAGGATGAAAACAAGGCCCAACTTCTGTTCACTCAGTGGCAGATTTGTTATCACAAGATGTATTTGTCATCTCTAGGGCACTCGTTGACCATGGCTGTGAGCCCAGACCATAGTGAATTGCAGGGATATTCCAATAAACATAATGCAACCAAGGCAAAACTGGTAGGAGAGACAAGCCAGTTAGCTGTAATTTCCAGTAAAAAAAAAGAAGGTATAGATTTTGATAAAGTTCCATCAAGTATGAAAGGGATGAAATCAGCCAGTTTTCTTTGCAGCAAAAATCACTATGATTATTTTACACTGACTAGTTATTTTGTTTTCTGTTGGTTATTTTCTACTCACTTCCTTTTGAAAGCAGCAGTTGTATATAGTAGTGTTTCCAGCAATCAGATAGTGCTTGGCTCTCCCACTCCCAGTCTGTGTCCTGGACACAGCCCTGCTCTGCCCCACAGTGAGTTGGCAAAATTTGGGTTTATCTTCCCTTGAGAGGTTGAGATGGTTTTATGATGGCTTTGTTTTAATGTCAGAGATAGTCTACACAGGAGATTAGGAGGATCTATCTTCTCTCTCTCTTAACTAAGCTGAGGTAGAAAGAAGTACTAAATGTCTTTATCTGTCATTAGGTGGCATCACTTCCACCTGCAGAAAACCTTGGGGTCTCTGAGTTACAGACAAATAGCAGAAAGAAATGTATTTAGTTATTAAGTAATAGCTCTTAAATTACTTTGGAAGTAAAAAAAAAAAGTGAGAATGAAAAAGAAAATTAAAGAAGATAAAATCATTATTAAAAAGCCCTTTGTTTGGAATGGTTATATTCCAGAAAGAATTTTGTCTTGCTATCTCTTGTGATTGTAACATTAGTTTTGCCTCATATTTTTCTTATATTTTTCTTATAGAGCAAGTTTTTGAGGTCAATGCAACACTTTTTTTCATAAGGCATTTTTTAAGGAAATTGGTGTAGAAGGTAAATGAATAAAGCCTGTACATGAGGTTTAGGAATTGTCAGCTAATACCTTTACAGCCTGAAAAAAAATCATTCTGCAGAATAGGATTCTGAGTTCTCAGGGAATCCAAGTTTTCAGATTTCAAGTCAAAACTGAGATAAAGTGTTTATTTTTTGTTTCAAGATGAGGTATTGCTATCTGTCTTTAGGGAACCGCTTAGAAAGTGCCAACTAGAGGGAGTAATGGAAAACACATTTGCTTTGAGTTCTTTTGACCAAAGTAGGCTCCAAAGACATCTTTTTAGTCTTCCTGTGCAAATTTTATGCACACAGGAAGTGAAATCACATGTCATATTGCTTTTACCCCTGAAAGATCTTTATAGAGCAATTTTATTTCAGTTTGTATTTCCTTATTCTTTCCATGAGATATTTAGTGGGTACTTCTGGGGCACAGTCATCCTAGGGGTATTCCCAATTCATGTCAGTGTAATGGCACCACAAGTGCCACTGTTTTTCAGTTTCAGGGCATTTATTCCTCTAACAGATAAAGCCACATAAATTTATTTGTCATGGACTGTGAAACATTAGGATTTTGACTTATAATCAAAGAATCACAGTAGCTGTGATCTGATGTGCCCTTTTTATTAAAAAAATTGGGCAAATTGCTGTAGTCACAAGCAGAGGCTAAAAAGGAATTTATCTTACTGCAATATTACCAAAGACTGCAAACAAACCCCAGCTTCTAAAGGACATCCTCCAGTGAAGTGTTTGTAAAGGGGTTGGTCTCTGTGTTTGTGCTGTCTGCTGGTTTTCAGCAAGGTGCCACTTTGTTTTCCACTGTGCAGCCTGGATAACATGAGTCACAGTCGAATGGATTAAATTAGCTGATTTACTTCTTTATGCATTGCTTGTCATACCTTACTTTAAAACCTTCAACATGCATCAATAAACAACATGCTGCTATGTTTTTCAAAGTGCAGCATGTGCACTTTGCAAGTGTTCCAGTTCAGAGACATTTTCTTTTCACATTAGCAGGTACTGAAAAAAAAAGAAAAGAATAGTCTATTCTCTAATGGAACCAGATGTTGCTA
This sequence comes from Ammospiza nelsoni, assembly GCF_027579445.1. Lineage (NCBI taxonomy): Eukaryota > Metazoa > Chordata > Aves > Passeriformes > Passerellidae > Ammospiza > Ammospiza nelsoni. The sequence continues at coordinate 60,547,978 of NC_080669.1, forward strand.
TAACTTCTTATGTCTTCATGAACAAGCATTCAGGATTTCACTGTAAAGCTCTAATTATTCCATCTGCACTTACACTTGCATGGCCTTCATTTGTAATTAAAATCTATTTCTGTCTTAATTGTGGACTTGATTTTCTTAACTGGTGATATCAATGCAAATGCCATTTTATGCACTCATAGCCACAGGTTGCTAAAGCTATACATACATACATGACTAAGCACTCATAAATTAGAAGAAGCTTGGTATGATGTTTTTTCTTCTTACCACTTCAAGACAACCTTATGAAAATCTCTCCATTTATTGTTTTCCTATATTCTGATAATATATCTGCAATTTCTGTCTTCAAAGTTTCACTGAATAGCACAATAATGTGACTGTGATGTAAATTCAACAAAAACCAAATAATGGTGGGAAGAAAACTACACCTCATAAAGCAAGCCATATTTTCTCTGTTCTCTCAAAGACGTAGAGTATAATTTTGAAAACAGCTGTTTAGATTGTAGACTAATCAGTTAATCAGACTCATCCAAAAGTTTAATCATCTCAGTTCATCTACTCCTGACAAGATCACATTTAGGATGGCTAACACCTGAGCATGGAATATGTCACTTCAACAGTGCTCTTCTGTTGCCTTGGTGACAGAGTTGACTAAAGAAGGGCTTAATGTCATGAAGTACCTTGACAGCCTGTCAAGTGTCTCATGATAATTGTCATAAATCATGTGATGTAGAGCTAGGACAAGAGGTCTTCTGAAAGAACACAGGACTGTCAAAGCTTCCTGCTGTTGTGCACAACTGCACAGCCGTAGATGGTTCTTCAACTTGTCCTTTGGCCCATGGCAAAATCTGGCACACATTTGTTCTTTTTACATTTGCAAGGATTATTTGTGCAGAGGCAGCTGGTACAAGAACATTGCTTTCCTAAATTCACCTGATTATTTTATAATAACTGCAGTACTTCAGTCAGCCTGTATGCCAGCACAGACATTTAGAATGAAAAAAGGATCAGAAAGTAGCAAATTTTCTGGAATGGCCTTTGTAGGACAATATATGGGCACATAAGGGAATGGAAACCTTTATCTTTTCTTACACAGTTGTGCCACCCTGCTTTTGGTCACACTGGCACTTAGTAGGCAAAGACATTGATCTGATAGAAGAAGAGCACTGTCCTTCAGTCTGCAAGTGCAAGTCCAGCAGCCAGCCTGCCACTCCTCACTATGCTATTACACTTCTGCCAGGGGATCTCTTTTATGAGTAAAATACCAGGTGTTATTGGAGGGTAAATGTGATTTTCTAAAATGTAGGAGAGGGCACGTATTAAAGAGGGAAATGTCTTGGGTGTAAATAAGAGCTCTGCCTCTCTAAAGTGGTAAATGGAAAATGTGTGCCCCACTCTGATACCTTGGTACCTGCATTTATGTGAGTCTGGCTCTGTAATCAAGGACTTTGGAATTGTTTCCGCTGTGGTTCCTGCATTTCTTGCGGTAAGGAGAATACAGGTATGAGCAGTGATGCACCCAATGGTCCACAGGTGTCTGAAAGGGCCATTCTCTTGAGCCATTTTCCATCTCAGCCATTAAGGTTACTAATTAGTGGTTATTAATGCTCACCACTCTTGAGTAAAACACTGCTAGCACTAGCAGTTGACATTCCAAAGCAAAGGGCATGCACTTATTTGGGCTGCCCAGCTTTGGAAAGCAGTAACACATTGAGCCTGAAGGAGTTCCTTTCCTTCTTAGCGCTTAAGGACCAGGAAGAGTTTTTAATACGTAAGTTTTTCAACTATGTTTCATAGATTCAGATCTGAGAGAGTATGATCTCCTTCTCATCTACCTCCAGGGAACTAGTTACATTGGCTACAATAATGCCTGTCCTTCTGAAATGAAGGTGTAACAGTGCTGTGTACCTGGAGCCTACAGCATGTTCCTGCCTTGTCCTGTGTCCAGCCCTGTGTCTGAGGGGCCAGTGGATGGCCAGGTCATGTATGGGAGCCCAGAACCCTCTGTTCTATAGTCATGCCTTCAGAGAGAGCTGATAAGGTGCCCTTTATAAGAAAAGACTGACTGATGCAACCAATGACTATTGCAACAGAGTTTGGATTCCAAAGTGAGATGGGTCGGGCAGCAGCTATAAAACACTAAGCCATGATGTTTTTTGGGTCCTAAGTTGAAATAAACCCGCATTCCCAAAATATTTTCTTTACTGAAGGAATCTTGAGATCATTGACGAAAAGGCTAATAGTTTCCCGCTTGTTTCTAAAAGACATCCAGCTGTTCAGGCTGCTGGAACACCCATGAGTCATGTGAAATAGCTCTGAGAGGGCAGAGGCATCAGCCTATACCTCCTGAAGGACAGACTGAATGTGCCAGAACTGTGACTGCTCTGTGTGGCTAGATGGCACATAAAGGAGTAATCCTGAAAATTTTGTGACTCACAGGAGCTGTACTGTGAGCATCTTTTTGTATCTGTGTTGCTGCAACATTTTATTCTCTTGCAATGCTGTGTGCTGGCCTGTGCTGTTTGTCCTCTGTTTATATCGAGCACAACTTGTGACTCAGCTCTGGAAAAATCTACTTTTAGAGGAAAACTGAGAGAGCTTTAGCAGCAAATTCTTCACAAATGAAAAAGTTTGTATTTCAAGTAGCCCAGTTCTACACAGCCAAGGAAAAAGATCTTGAAAATATATTACATGAACCACTGTTTTACTCAATCTTACAAAGGCTTCCAGGGAAATCTAAAGTAAACAGCAGGTGTTTATTTCATAAATAAAACAAATATATTATAAAAACCCTCCAGCTACTCTGGCACATTACACTATATGCAACCACTAAGAAACTTCAAAAACAAAAATGCAGTCATACCTTTGACCCAAGAACCAAAATAATGATGCAAATGAACAGAGCTCCCTTTAGTCATTGAAGAGTCCTCAAGAAACCAGATTTGTTCCTGGCTTCTGCTGCAATCTGTCTTTGCTTCCTAGTGATTTTTCTTTTTTTATTTCAGACTGAAGTTGTTTATGAAAATACTGCAATATTGAAGGAGAATACTGTTGAGAGTTTACAAGACTGTAGTTGGAACATGTACGTTTGAAAAGAAAGGAAAAAAAGAAAGAAACAATACCAAAAATAGGTATTAATTTTCTGAGGGATCTTTGCCCTGAAGCTGTGTTATTTCTGTACACAGAGATAAAGGAAACTGCTCAGAAGCCAGAAGTACAATTTGAAATTTTTGGTAACACCAGGAAATTTTCAGCTTCTCCTTCAAAAGTTTGCTCTGCTTCTGCACTAATCATAACATTTCAGAGGGGGGAAACAGAGTTAAAAATAGAGTGAAAATCTCAATGGGGCAAAAAAGGATAATTTCATCACTCTTTCTTCAAGAGCTCTGTAGTACTTTCATCAAGTTCTTTGTAATATTAGCCAACATTCTGACTTTATTTTTAGTCTGGACTTACAAAACCTACAGTGTCTAAGATGAAAATGAATATGTAGTAAATGAGTTTCAGTTTTCTGTTCCTTCAGCATTGCTGTGGGTGGCTATGTATGCACTTTGGTTCACATTTTTCTCTCTTGTGAATAGTTCCTCATAGCCACATTTATGGTGGCAGCAAGAAGTGCAGTACTAGTGTGGTAGGATGTGAATTAGATAGCTTTTTGAGTTGCCTCCTAGTCCTGTTTTCCTGGATTTGTATGATTTTTATGTTTCTGCAGCACTTTGCCTCCAAGGATGGTGGCCAGGACTAATGAGACTTGTTCCTTCTACCTTCTTTCAGGCAGACAGTAGTGAAGAAAGGAGTCGTCCTGTCCCAGCCAGTGTTGCAGATGAATCAGAGCACCACCCCAGACAGCTTGTGCTAAGTCCCCTGCTACTGAATCAGTCTTGCTTCTGGCAAAATTGAAGGTTTGTTTGGCTACATCACACAATACAGATGATGGCGTGTTGGACAGGGTCTTCTTGGCAAATTGCTCCACCCAAGTAGGTCAGCAAATCAAACTGCTGCAGCGTGTACAGAAAAAAAGTAAGCCTTGGCTATGTCGTGATATGGGAGCAGCAGTCAGGAAGCCCCTTTCTATCCATTAGCTCCTACTGCTTTGCTTATCAGGGACGTTCTGTAAACTTCAAACTAGCTCTCGTCAAGCAGCACTGCTTGGCAGAGGATTTTCTGTAACCTCTTACATGTTTTCTTTCTCAGTATAAATGCTAGGAGTTTTATAACTATGTTTTCTTGCATCAGGCATGGTCTACTTCTGCCATCAAAGTCACATCCATTTACTTTTCCCAAGCTTCCTCCATTATGAACTTTCCCAATTGTATCTTCTGCATTCATCTCTTTCATTATTCTTTGTTCTTTTTCTTTTTTTTTTTTTTTTTAATTTAAGCCTTATTAAAGGGTGCTAAGAACAGAATGGTGTAATTAAGGTGCAGATTACTACTGGAGAAGGAGAACATTCTTTTTCATATTTTTTCTGCCACCCTGAGCCATTAAAAACACAGGTTACAGTAACAACAAATTTAACTGATTATCATATGGCAGCTACTTTACCTTTTTTCATGCTTAGATATATTTACTCATGTAAGACCTATTTCTAGATGGGACTTTTTTTGTCCAAGTAACACACAAAGGCCAAGGTGGTTCAATAACACAGAGGGGGGATGATTATCACCCCATCCTGTCTGTGGCTGAGTTGAAGAAAGCTGTCATAAAAGGGATATCAGCTTTACTCACACCACTCCTGAGGGCTGGGGCTGTGGATAAGCAGAATGTGGAATGCCTGCTGGAGTGATATTCCAGCCCTCTGTGTTAAAGCACAGGGTCATTCAATGACTACTTTGTGGCCAGTCTTTTGGTCAAAAATAGGCTTGTAGCCTTTCTGCTGGTGTTGCTCCTGATATTTCAAACACTTCAAACGGATAATTGAAGTTTTGTGGCTCCTCTCTCTGCTAAATTCTCCTGTCTTCAGGTGTGAATTTGGCTGAAATCCAGGGTTCACACTGCCTGTCACTACAGGTGATTTCTGTTTTCTTTTTCCAGTATTAAAAAAAGGTGTTAGGACGCCCAGAGAAACAGAATTTTTGGGCAGAGTAGAAATTTCAGCTCATCATAAAATGTATACATGAACCTCTTAATTGCAAACATGAAGAAGATTTGTTAAAAATCTTCCATAGCTACTCTTCCAGGCCTACAGTAGGACTGTAAATACCCTGCTGAAGAGATTAGCAGCTAACTTCTAAGCAGGCATATTCTTCTGGCAGGGAAGGCAGATGTGTGCATGCCTGGCTCTGAGCCCATCTCCTGTCGCAGGGAATCACTGGGGAGTGTTAAATCTTTACTGCTTCTTACCTAAATAACACATAGCTACATTTTTTTCTGTTTGTTTGTTTCCAGTCTATCCATGGCTGTAGAATGCTTAAGACCACACATACCATATTGTGGTGTTTTTCTTCTACCTCTCATGAGTGTTTGAAGCAAACAGAGTCACATTACAGCCATCACCCCAGAGCACCTCAGGAGCATTATGAATATGAGTCAGATTCCTTCATGCTGCTATCTGACAGGATCAAATTTTTGCAACAATTCAGCAGAAAAACACCAACTGTGCCTGTTCAGCTGGACTGCTCCATGTGTCAGGAAGTCAGAGCCAAGGTTTCACTCTGACCTTACACAACTCCTTCTGTGGGGAATACAAGTGATAAGTAGGCTTTGTTTTCAGATTATGCATTTTTTTTCAGATCCATTAAACCAGGCTGTAGTCATTCAATGGTTGAAATGTGATTCTTTTCTTGTGTTGGCAAACAGTCCTGTTGTATCTAATTAGTTAATTATATGCATGGTCTTACTGGTGCTTAGACATGTGCTTTTGGTGGGACAATGACACTGCTAATAAGCAATAAAATATTTGTTTAACTGGAAAGTCCTGAAGTGAGAGGGCTGTGACATAACCTGTCAGAGCCATGAAGTGGTAAAATGACAGTTTTGCTGATGGGAACTAAATGAGCAGTAAACTCTAAATGTAACACTAAATGAGCAGTATTGTACTGATTCCTTTTCATTATGAGCTTTTAAACCAGATTTTAAGTGGATAACTCAGTTAATTCAACCTGCTCAAGCTTGAATGTCCACCATTTCCAGACTTGAATTTTTTGGTATATGTTAATTCTTTTGTTTTAGCTCAGTTTCAGTGTTTCTATTGTCAACAGATAATTCATCAGCCTGATTGTGGACTAAATCAATTCAGGTCTAAATTAAATGGTGTCTCTCGTGTTGTTTGAGACAAGCTACCCTACTGTTTACTACAGTGAGAAAAGAAAATAATTTTCTTCTGTGTGATAATTCACTGACATCATGTTCCACACTGTTAGGGAAAGATCAATGATAAGAATGGCCAGTCAAAAAATCAACATTCTTTTTTGGAAACTGACTACCCACAAAAATATTCTACTGTTGGCAAGATATCTTCTGCTGAAAAGTTTCTGTTTTATAATTTAAATACAAAAAGCCAAAGGAACAAAGCCAGTTTTCAACACATAAAACCTGAGCAAATTTTTTCATTCTCCACAGTTTAATGGAATAAAGAACTTCAAGAAATGATGACTAAATTAAAATATTCACACAAGTTATTATTCCCTTGACAGGCCCCCCTGCTCCCATCGTTTAATGGATGCTTTGACTAGCCCTGCTTTTAAGGAGCTTTTTGAGCAAATTGAAGGGGAAAGGAATCAAAAAAAGAAGGAATATCAGTATTCATTCCAGATACATAGTTTTTATGTACTGTGTTTTGTAAACCTTTTATTAAGTGTCCATTTTATGTAAATCTTTGGCTCCTATTTTCTCAGTCTGCAGATAAAAAATAAATAGGCCACAGGCACCAGAGATTTTGGACAAAGGTTTTCCAAAGACACATGCTTGCTTTCAGTAGGACACTAAAGTCTGCTAGATACATCTTCTCTCCATGAAATGTAAAACTCTGAAGTTGTGTAAAAGTTGGGGCTTAGGAAGCACAAATAAAGAAGAAAAATTCTTACAGTAATTTTGCTGGGGTGCACCTTTTAGAGATCACTCCCTGGGAAAATATACCATGCATATATTTGTACAATCTGCCAAGAGCTGATAACCTCACCTCACCTATCCAAAGAATGTCTCTAAATATTAATTTTGTATTTAGATTGATAGGATTGTTGTCACCCTCAGCAGAGTGGATTTCAATCAATATGTGCAGAACTCTCTGCTCTCCAATCTGCCAGCAGCAGGGGACAGGTTTAGAATTTTTCCAGGTGCTGCCTCCATCATGTTTAATTCACAGTGTTAGAAACCTTTGAATGTAAAATATGGTTCAGACAGTTGATAAATGAGTACTCTGGGAAGGCTTGTTTGTCAAGGTGAACAATGGAGTTGCAATTGTCCCAAAAATTGTCCATGGTTGACACCTTGCTTTAATGTTGTTGTCTGGACACTTCTTGGACAATCAAGAAACTGCCAAATAAGACCATATTTTTTCAGAATGAGAACTAGCTAGTCTGAAGGAATTCTCAGCATCAGGGCAGCAACCAGGTAATTAATTTGTACCGTAACTGTTGTTCAATGTATGCAAGTGAAGGTGTTTATTATTATAGCCTACGTGGTCATCTCATACCCTCTGTGCTTGGCTTGTTCATAGCCACTACCATCTTTAAAAACTGAGAAGTTCACCATAGCAACAGAGACGTCTCACCAGGTTTTGCCACAATCACAGGGTTTTCTGTTTTTTGTGGTTGATGTTCCCCCTTCTCATTGGCCAGTAGAAGCAGGGGAGTAAATACAATGAAGCCCTGGATTCAGGTTATCCCAAAGAAGTGCAAGATCTGAAGGTATAGGAGTCATGGTTCTTCTCCATTTAAAGGAGACTGATTTTCTTCATAAAGAGTATTCCAACAGCAGTAAGTTGGCCTTGATGCACAGGCCCAGACTCTGGCTCTCATAGAGCAGCGGTGGAGCTTTGCACCTGAAGTTTATTTCAGGATTAGGTGTTTGAAAATGGGACATTGTGTGAGAGTGCTGCAGATACTGGACTGGATGTAAAAGATGAGCAGGGTGGAGTCAGAGTAGTGAGAGACCTTGTTAGATCTTGTCACCAGGCTGCACTGATGAAGCTGCTTCTTGCTTCTTGCCTTACCAAAGACACACCACAATGCAGCTATCTTAATATTTAGATGTCTTTCTGCATAAATAATAGTGAGGCAGAGCTTGAAAAGATACACACTGTTTTGCTTAAAATTAGAAAGAGGTGATTAGAGGCTTGGGATTAGATGCTTCATCCTTTTGTAAATTTCTCTCCAGTCATTTCTCCTGTGGCCAGGGAGTTGAGTGGGAAGGAAAGTACACACAAATTTGGTGTAAGACACTCAGTGAAGTGAGCTGGGAGCCTACATCTTGTTTTTTAAAGTGTCTATGCATTTGGGAAATGTCTTACATCTAGACATTTCAACATTTCTGAAGATTTTAAAGTCTTTCTGCCTGTAGTATGGTTTGTGAACCTATTTAGTTAGATTAATTACAAATTCCTCGACTGACTATCTATATATCCTTTTTTATCCTCTCATTCTCTTCTCTACCCACCCTCCCATTAAAAACGGTGTAATAGAGTTGACAGAATCAACTTTGGTTGTAGTGTGAATCATATTCAAACTGAGGAAATAAATTAGTATAGTCACTGTCAGATGTTTTGATAAAGCTTTCCATGCTGAATGACTAGAGACAATTAAACCAAATTGCTTCATTTTCATGGCTATCCTTTGTTAAACCTCACCTAAATCTGCAGTGGCAGTGTTTGGGGACTGCTCTTTTGTTATATTTCATTAGGCATGAGTGTGGCAACAGCAAAATATATTTTAAAGAAAATACTAAACTCTGATTATGACTGGTTTGACTGACACTGATGAATAACATTCATACAGCATGGTTCTGCCTGGCCTGATATTAGCATAAGAACATTAGGCAAAACTCGGTTAGAATGCTAACATATATTTAAAAGCTACTAAGTTGAATGTCTTATGTAGATACAAATCCATCCACTCTACATCATCATCATCTGTATCTACTGTTCCATTTGCCAAGGTAATTTGTTCATTTATACCTGGTTTGTGCAGCTTCAAGCCATAATTTTTGCAAGGTATTGTAACTACTATATAAAAATGACAGGAAGTGGGATCAATTTGCCTGGAAGACAGTACATATTGGCTTGGAACATGCTGTACTCAGTGTTCTGCTCTAAATAACTGGACACCAGCTCTCTTGTGAAGACTTTTGTCAGGCTCTAGATGACTAACCTTTGTTCACAGACAGGCACTGTATTAGAAGGACTCTCCACCCATTATTTCATATTGTTTCTGAATGGGTTCATGTCCAAAGAATGGAACAGGGTGACTCTGGAGTCAAGTGAGGAAAGCTCATAGTGATTAATGAAGCTGATAAAATTCAGAGTTCCCCAGTCTGGAGAGAAATTCAGCTGGACTCAGATCCACAAAATAAGTCAAAGACAGTTGTGTCCAAAATGTTATTTCTTAACTGAATTTATTGCTTATGGGGAAAAAGTACACCTTAAACTCTAAAGGCTGTGTTAGCAATGGAAACTTCCTTGCATGAGAGAAATAGATTTCTACTTTCCATCTGCCTGCATTTTTCTCACTGGTAGATCTGGACAATGGAGGTAAACATGAGAGTAATATAAAATATTTTCACCCATTATGTTAATGACTTGGTTGCTGACAAAAGATCTCTCCCTTACTTCTTTGTGGTTCCATTCTGATCCGCTCAAGAAAAAATGGCAGGACTTTTGACAAGATTTTATTTGAAACTACATTTTCAATGTACCAGAATGTCTCACCCCAGTCTCATAGACAGTTATTCCTCAGTCAGGAATCTCATGAGTGTGTCTGGTTTTGTAGCTTTTTATTCTGCATCTGTGCAGCTCCAGATGCAGTGGGTTGTAGTAACGGAGCAGAGCATGAATCATGGTAGCAAGGCTCTGGTCCAAGAGGAAATGACACAGAGTTTTTGGCTTAAAGACAGAGGGAGGCATTTCTTGCCACTGTTGCTGTTGATGTGCTCCTGTGCATTGGCTGGCCTGACATACACATGCTCCCTATTGGCCCATTAATGAGAAAAAGAGTAAGTTCTGTTTCCTGACTAGCTTCCTGACAAGCTTCCTTCTCTTCATGCCAGCACCAGTTCTGGCCTGCTTGAGGGCAGCTTGAGGTGCTGTTTGGTGTGCACATGAGGTCAGCGCAGTGCTGGGCTGATGATTCTGGCTAAGAACCATGATTCTGATGCTGTCCTAATCTAATGCTGAGTTCCTGGTAGAGTCCATCATGTCATGAAGCGCCCATTCAATCAGAATCACAGAACGGGCTGGGTTGAATGGACCTAAAAGATGATCTGTCTCCAACCCCTCTTGCCATGGGCAGGGAGACCTTCCACTATCCCAGGCTGCTCCAAGCCCCATCCAGCCTGGCCTTGAACACTTCCAGGCATGGGACAGCCACAGCTTCTCTGGGCAACCTGCGCCAGGGCCTCACCATCCTCACAGAAAAGACATTCCTCCTGATATCTGATCTAAACCTGCTCTTTCAGTTTGAAGATATTTCCCCCTTGTCCCCCTTACAATCCAAATTCTTGTAAGAAGTCCCTCTCCATCTTACTTGTGAGCTCCCATCAGGAACTGGAAGGCCACAGATAGGTCACCTCAAAGCTTTCTCTTCTTCAGGCTGAACAATTCCCATTCTCTCAGCCTTCTCTCACAGCAGAGGTGCTCCATGCCTCTGATCACCTGGGTGCCTCCTCTGGATTCACTCCAACAGCTCCATGTCCTTCCTGTGCTGGGGATGTTTTGTTGTATCTTAGGCAGTGAAGTCCTTCAGTTTGAGTAAACATGTATCGCAAATAATGCAATTATTTTTTTCAGTGCACTCAAGTTCTCTTTTTTAATTTCTTTAATTTTACTGCATATATGAATTGTTAGATTTGTACTGAGCTTCTCCATAGTGACTATTGGATGTGGAGTTTTAAGAACTAAACAGTTGGGGAATGCAGTAATTTTACCCAGTTACAGCAGTTAAAAGAGTGCTTTTGTGTTTATACGTATAAAGAATCGGATTCTGTGTATGTAAAGTCACAATCTATTATAATATGTCATAGCATAATGAGCTTTTGTCATGTAATTTTTACCTATGTAAATATTTTAGTGCAAACATTCTGAAGAGTTTAGAAATATGGCTGACCTCAGGCAGAAATAAACGTTATTCTTATCTTTTGTTTAAAAAAAGGCAGTATTAGTATCTTCTGCTATAATAAAATTTGATTGCTGCTGCATTTCAAGAGCTGCGGCTGGGAAGCGCAAGCCAGGCAAGACTGCTATGACAAAGAGAGATAGTTCATACTACAGCTGCCCTCTGGCTTGATGCGCTTTTCCCCATTCACTTCCCTCAGATGTATGCTCCTGGATGGCATACAACAGGAAGGGAAAAAAGGGAGATGGTTTGGGTTACATTTCCATTTACCACCCTTATGTCACACACAGACAACAGGGACACACAGAGAAGGGATGCTTAAGAGCAGTCAGATGTGAATAGGAAGGCAATGCTGTGAAACAGCTTTTCTTTTGTCAACATAAAGCAGGCTAGTCAACAGAGACTTGTGGAATAATAGTTTAGGGACCATGTCACTATTGCTCCACTTGTTGACACTGCTATACTGTGGTGGAGAATGGCAATTTTTTTCTTATAATAATGTCTCCTGTGAAGTCAGGCTGAGAGAGTTGGGGGTGTTCAGCCTGGAGAAGGCTCTAGGAAGAACTTAAGAGTCCCTTCTAGCGCATGAAGTGGGTCTATATGAAGACTGGGGGTTTAGATTAGTTATGGGCAACTAATTCTTTACTATAGGGATGTTCAGGCACTGAAACAGGTTACCCAGACAGATCATGAACTCCCCATCTCTAGAGGTGCTCGAGCCCAGGTTGGATAGAAGTCTGAGTAACCTGTTCCAGTGGAAGATGTCCCTGCCCTTAAAGATGATCTTTAAAGTCCCTTCAACCCAAACCATTCTATGACTGCATAAATTTTTCTCAGCAGGAAAGAGCACTCAGCCTGTGCACAGCTCTCCAGGCAGAAAAAAAATTAATATATGTGTACCTCCCATTTCATATTTGAGCAATAATTTGGTAGCAAGCCTCTACAAAGCTTTTGTCAAAACAGAAGGTCAAGCTCCAGAGCTATCTGCCAGCACCTTTGATCCTGTTAATCATGCTGCAGATGAAGTACAGCACTTAATCTACTGTACAAATTGTTGTACTGAAGAACTGCAGTCACCCTCACCCTGCTCTGGTCTTCTTTTGTGGATCACCAGTGGCTTCAAATCAATGCAAAGCAAATAATCTAAGAAGAAAAAAATGCTTGACATGTTATTTAAAGACCCAGACGGCAGCTAATGTCAGGGTTTATTATGGATGGCCCAGTCATAGTTCCATGTGAGGGCCAAAATTCCAGTAAATATGATGGAACACTAAGAAAGTCAATTTGACTGAACAGGAGAGTCTGCTCTAATGGAGAGGCAACAGAGGGTAAGAAAGAGGAAGTATGGGTTTTTATGGACTAGTGCCATTGTGATGGCTTGAAGGAAAAGTGAGCAGGAAAGATAAATTGTAGGAAGAAAGAGAGACTTAGTAAATGACAGGATGAAAGGATTCAAACCCTAGGGTGGCCAGGGATTTTGTTGAAGAAGCATAGAGGAAAACTGGAGAGAAAATTGAATTACAACTCTGAAGGCAGAGGAGCCCTGACAAACCCTAAAAAGGAAACTGAAAGTGCATCAGAGAACAGTGGTTTTCCACTAGGAGCTGTGCAGGTTACATTCTAGCCCACCATTAACTTCCCATCAAGCTTTTCCAGTTTTTTCTATCAAGTTTTATGTGCAAAGAATGTTCTCTATGCTTTAAACCACACATTCCCTAAACTACGATATTTTTGTGTCCTGATGTAAAAACTTGGATGGCTTTTCTTTCCAGCTGAGCAGAATCAATGAGGTTGTTTCACCTCTGTTTCCAAAGACTACCAATAGGAGTAGAAGCATTATTTATCTCTCACTACTCTTTGACAGATTATGCTCCTTTGTATGATGTTGGGGGGGTTATTTTACTCTTGCAAACAGCCCCAGGTAGCACTGACCTGCAGCCCCTGGGAAAAAGCCATCCCAGAGCTTGAGTGTTTATGCCTAAGCACAATCCCCATTAGCCTAAGCAATCCTTTACAATGGGTCTGTGGTAAGACCAGCTGAGAGCCTTGGGTGGAAAGTCTGGATTCACAAGGGAATGCATTTAAGGAATTCATCGTTTCAGCTCAGAGGAATAAGGGGTCCTGCAGGCATAGCACTCAAAAGCTTAGATAAGCACCAGTAGCTCTTCAAGGAAAAGATGTTTCTACAGCATTTTCATTTCCATTTGCTTTTTGAGCCTGGTAGTTTGTATTACATTGGCTGCTGACTGGTGACCATGCACTGCCAATCTTTGGTCACCGACCTGGGAGTGGCAGTAAAGTACATAATCCATAGTAATCTAATAAATTAAGTAGAACATTTTCACTATCACATGCAAAAGGGGTACTACCTATTTTTGATCATATTCATGAAGTGACCTTCTCTATTCTTGAAACACCAGTCTGAAAAAAAATACCACAAGTTGTTCCAGAGCTGCACAGAAAAACTTGTTGAACTCAAGTTTTCATTGCTTCCCAAATACCCACAGGGGCAACAGTTTATCTGAGCAAGCTTAGCAGCATATCAAGTGACCAAATTAATTTCTGAACAACGTACAACATTTTCTGAAGACCTACATTGAAAGTGAAATTGTTTTAAGAGTTAAAAGCAAATAATGCCCCCTCCTCTACAAACCAGGCGACATTTTTAATTTATGCTCACTTTTTTATTATCTTCACTGTTACCCTTTCCAGCATATAGAAGTCTATTTTGGTTGTTGAAGTGCAGTCTCCAATCTAAATGCTTACTTGCATTTCATTATGCTTCATTGCTGTAGGTATTGTTGTCTACATCCTATCTTTGTTAATCCTTACCCAGTTACTGCAAAATAGATGTCCCTTTGTACTACTGAAGTCTAAAATGACTTCACAATTGTTTTCAAATGCTTGTGAAGAAAGGAATAATGGAAAATTGCTTGCCTGTCCTTTTCCAAAACTTTGTTCGGCAACACTTGGGGCAAATTTATCAGTTGAGTCTTGAAAATGGATGTTAAATGGAAAAGTTGACAGGCCATGAACTGCACAGTCTGACTTAAACTGTTTGTAATTTCATATATTTTCTCAGTGTGTTGGGTATCTTGTTCTCTTTTCTCTCTAACCCAAAATGACAGGTCTGCTACACATATTTATGCTAAGTGCCTTAATGGATTTAGACAACCCCTTCCTGATTTTTAAGATGCAGCCACTAGACGGTTGGAAGCAGGTGCTGTTTACGGTTTGAGCTCTGTTTCCCTCTCTCTCTGCTGTTAACGTTTCCATCTCTACTATTGATTAACAATGAGGGGTTTGAATGACACCAGGGCAGTGTCACAGCCACACTGCCATGGAGACTGCTTTCATACCCACCTGTCTCTCCCTCAGGGCTCTGAAAAGAAGGGAGAAACACATGTTTATATAGCCATTACTTTCAGTTATTTTGCAATCTACTTGCTTACAGACTTTTTCTGCAGGTTAATCTCTGTGCCACCTGTCTCTCCTTGTATTCTCACAACACTCTGGTGTTTCTTCCTGATATGGAGAGGCCAGTGACTGAAATAAGAGTCCTGGAGAACCTGAGAAAGTGCTACCAGCACCCATTCCTGCTATCCATTTTCTTTGCTCATGATATCCCTAAGTGATCAAGAGCAGAGACTAGTGGATAATCCCAGTTTAGCCTGCAGCTGATCCCACCACACCTGTAGTGTTTCCTAACATCCCTGGGTAAGAACTGTGAGAGAAAGCCCAGCTGTGTGCTACAGGGTGATGCTTGGCCTGGCAGACAGTGTCTGATGCAGAGAGGTCTGAGCTCTGAAAAGCTCTGCTTTAGCCCGTCTCAATCCTGTGCCTGCACTTGCACCTGCCGAAAAAAGGGCAAGAAAAGTGCCAGGTGGCACGGGAGGTGTGGCTGCAGGTTTATATTGGACAGGTGTTGACGTGAGGGCTCCATATGTTACCTTGCTGCCCAGCAAATGAGATGCCTTGCAGCAGTCCTCCTGCACCTGAGGTGTGCAAGCAGATGGCCTGATGGCACTGCAAGGCACTGCTGACAGCATTTGTCCTTCCCCAGTCATCGAGATTGGAGCAAGGACATAGTTTGATCCACAGCACTGAGGGTCCTCTCCTTCTGCATCCATTGAATTTCACTGTTTTGAGTTGCTGTCTTCAGAAGTAGATAAATCAGGAATTAATTTTGCCCCTCCTTTTAAAGTTATGAATATTTCTCTAAGAAAACATTGTCACAGCACCTAAAAATTGAATTATACTTATTAAGATTCTCTAACATTTAAAATTGACACGTTGACTGTTCAGTCTTCTCATTTAACATTTCTGAAGTGAAAATAGATGGAAATTAAAATAGGCATGAGTGAAAATAAATGTGTTTACAACACATTTACAGAAATAATTTAATTGTAATACAGTGATGAAGTAAATTACTGAAGTAATGTTTAGGGCAGTGTATATAGCAAATGTGTAATAGAGGTATATGGAAAATGTGGACTTTAGATAGCAGAGAGGTAATAGAATAAAACATTTTTCAACAACCTTCCTTGTTCAGTAATTCTTTGCTTTCCATTTTGCATCAAGGACAATTAAGCAGATGAAAAGCACTCTGTGGCAAAGATGCCAAGTCCTAAGGGTAGTTGAGGGAAGCCTTGCAGAATCTGTGGGTTTCACAGTGAAGTTGCCATATCAAATATTTTAATTTGGTCCATTGTTGAGAGTGTTTGTGAGAACTCACAATAATCAGGAAGCTAACAGGACTCTAGTAAAATTTCAAATGAGAGGGTATATTGCTTGGAACAGCATTTTATAAATTATTGTATAGAAATCTGACCACTTCATCAAAATATGGAAAGTACACTCTGAAAGTACTGACACCACAGAAGAAGGAGCTCATGGATTTGTCAGTATGTCCTTTGCTGCTCTTACTGTCTACTGTATTAACAGGAATATTTTTAGCAGGAGACCAACAGATTCAATAATTTCCCCTCCCCGTCCACCACTCTTCTGGACACATACATCACTGTGATGGAAGCCGGAAATGGAAAAGACTTGGAGAAATATGTGCTGTTTCCCAGTTTTGGCTCATAATCATTTCACCACAGCATCATTGGTGAGAACAGGCTTTAGAAGGAGAATATTAGAGACAATGAAAAATTAAGAATTATGACCATAGGGCATTCTGAGAGAATTATTTTAACACCCTTTCCACCCTCAGCTGTAGATGTAAAACAACCTGGTTTTGTAATTAAAGCATCCCTCAAAAAATGCTGGACTCAGTCAGAAATAGGAGTGAGAAGAATATATTCAGATCTATTTTTTCTAAAGCCCTCAAAAATAATGTGGAAATGGGTATCTTCCAAGTTCTTGTTGAAAAAAAAAACAGATGCATACCACATTATATCCAAAAAAATGTTGAATGAAAAAGTGTCTTGAAAAAAACATACTGGTATGTGCACAGACTTTTACAAGCTCTGCATCCTTCTGCAGGCTGCATATTTATTCTCTAGAGTAGCCAGCAATCATTTGGAAAAGTGACATTTCTCCATATGAAGTTCATTCCTGGAAAAGACATGATAAGAAAATTTAGCCTTCTGTCATTTTTGTAGGACTATCTTTTAGTTTAAAAATGGGGATCAGGGCTGAGCTCTCCCTGTGTGCTGCTATAGTAAAAAATCCTGATATGTACATGTGTCATGGAACAGGGTCCAGTAATACCATACATCTACTATTGAAAAGAATATCCTTGACATTAATCAGGACTTGAACATGAGGGCCAAGACCCAGCTTGGATTGAAGGTGATATTCCCTGGGAGAAACTTGCTGAACTTTTGGATTGGCCAGAATGAGACAGCTGCAGATTAAAGGGGTAACACTGTGACTTGTATGATGATTCTTAGGCTTGCATTTGCAAGCAAGAGGAGTGAGAAATGTGATAACAAGGGAGATAGAATGGTATTGAAACTGTGAGAAATGTGGAAGGTCAGACAAGGGGATTGGCCTGCAAGAATATCAGAGTCTTACAAAGTGAAACGGGAGAAGAAACATTGAGGCAAAACGAGATTTCAAGAAGATGGCTGACTTTTCACAAAGATTTCTGGTAAATGAAGATGGGGTGTAAGCTTTCAAGGAAAACCTTGAAAGTGATACCTACCTCATGTGTAGGATCTGCCTAAGCAATGCAGATGAGAAATTGACTAATCTGATCCTAAAGCACACACCTCTTTGTGGTGAGATTGATTGCTCTCTATAGCCTTTCTACAGACCAGGACTTCACTGACTGTCACAGGTATGTGCATACCCAGCTCACAGACCTGCATCAATTATGACTAAACACCGAGCCATGAACCCCACTCTAGTTACCTCATGTGTGTTATAAAATCAACTTCTACAGGCATTTTGCAAACTCATTGTCATGCATGCTGCAAAGAAGCACAGGCAATATATGCCAGATCCTTTGGAATTTACTCACACTAGAATACATTTAGTTCTTTACTGTCCATCTGCTCTGCACTAGAGTGACCTCACCTCCAGTCCTGGGGGCAGTTTTGAGTATCACAATATAAAAAAGGTATTAAGCAATCAGAGAATGGCTAAAGGGGGCCACGAGGATGGTGAAGGACCTTGATGTGAAGCCATACAAAAAGTGGCTGAGGGCATTTGGTCAGTTCAGCCTGGAGAAAAGGAGACTGAGAGCAGAACTCACTGGGTCTGCAACTTCCTCATGAGAGGAGGAGGAGGGGCAGACCCTGGTCTCTTCTCTGGGGTGACCATTGACAGAACCCAAGGGAGTGGCCTGAAGTTCTGCCGGGGGAGATTTAGGCTGGATATCAGGAAAAGATTTTTCTCCCAGAGAGTGTTAGGGCAATGAAATAGGCTCTCCAAGGTAGTGGTCACAGCACTAGCCTGACAGAGTTCAAGTAGGACAACACCCTCAGGCACATCATGTGACTCTTGGGGTGTTCTGTGCAGGGCCAGGAGTTGGACTGAATGATCCTGATATGTCCCTTCCATCTCAGCTTATTCTATAATTCTATGAATAAAGTGAGAGGCATCCAGGATCCAGACTGTCATCTGTGTTAAGTGGAGCTCGTGCTTCCATCTGCAATTTATTGAGTTCAAACTTTTTCTTGCATCTTCTCTAATACATCACTTTTGGTGGGTAAAGACAGAACGGATGTAAGAGGATGGCTTCTTGCCCACACACATTCCTCTGTGTATCTCGTGTGTAGTTAGTTTGTACAAATTAGTGGGTTTGTTTTCTAGGGTGCTTAGTAACAACAGCTGGATAAGAACTTTCAGGTGTTCAATTAACTTAGCATTTGTGTTCCTCAGTATGATTTCAGGCCTTCTATTTTGAAATATTAACAGATCCTTTTAAATGCCACTGAAAGAGAATAGTGTGACTATATTTCAACAGACATAGCTGCTTTTCTGTTCTCCTCAGTGCACTGGATCAGTGCAGAAAACAGCCCACTGCCTTCTAACTGCATAGAAAAGAGGAGTAGATCTCGTGCTCATGATTCAGATGTTTGGCTTCAGGTGTCAGTCTGCTCAGGATTTGCATCAAGCCCATTGAAATGATATTAGATCGTCCAAGTAGTATCTGCTCATTCATGTCTTACAGAAGAATTGGACTTCCATACATTTAGCTGAATTGGCATCTGACCAAGGCACCTCTTTCATGGATGAACTGGGAACTGAGTTCTCTCAGAGCACTTCAGCTGAACTTTTTGCGTACAAAAGACTTAAATTTACTTTCTTTCGTAATTTACTACTTCTGGCATTCATGTGGGCCTGTGAAATTCAAGTGTGTTAGGTTAATCTCAGCCAATTTTTTTCTGTCTGGTTCTGCCCTGAGCAAATGCTGACATTAGACATAACAATAACACACAGTGCTGTGCCTCCAACAGAGGGTAAACACAATCTGTGTAATTCATTTATGAGGAATGATAATGGGAAGTTACCCACTACCAGCAAAATCCAGGTCAGGACAATTTCAAGGTCCTGCAGTGCTCCAAGACTACAATGGATTCTTGTACCAATACTGCACACAGTATTGATAAAGAGCCATAATTTCAAGTTGCATAATAATGCTCTTATTTACCTTATGTTACTTCATTGCAGGAATAGACCTTGTAAATCTTTCATTGCAGGAGTAGACTGTAAATCTTTCTGTCAAAGGGCAAGTGAAAACATCAGAACCTTTCCTTTTGTTGTCAAGTTTAAAAAACTACTTAGTCTGTGGACTACATGAGTCTGCAGCTTTAGTACTAAAAAGGGAATAATTTTAGATAGCAATGTTTTTCAGCTTTCTGATACAGCAACTCTTAAGGGATGCCTCTGAGGAATTCATAAAAGACAGTTAAGGACAGTAAAGCTATCATCGATAGGGTTCTGTCTTTAGGAGAACCACAAATTGAAGAAAGCTTGACAGTTACAAAAAAACTCAATTTGTATTTGTATCCTTACCTGGCACAAAAATGATGGAAAATAACAATGCATTAATTATAGATGTGTGAGGGACAAGCACAAATTTCACCAGTGCATTGTGTATATTTGGTGACAAATGAATTCCCAGACTGAACAAACGCACAATGTTTAAAGATGTGCTCCACCCTGTCAGATTCACTGATAATGGGTTGGGTTTTCATGACAATGAGTCCCTCAGTGCCAGGCTCAGAGAGTTAACTGCAGAAAACCTCATTCAGTCCTTCCTCGGGCACAATTCCATTTGCTCATCAGGAGTTTGTCTGGGTAAAGAGTTTGGGATTTGACAGGCAATATTTATGAGTTGTACAGGAAAACTAGCTGAAATAGCAATCTTTCCAGCCCTTTCTAATGGACTAACAGGGTTTTTTTTCAAGCGCCTGGAGGATTTTCTATAATCCCTCCAAGTCCTTAATACCAGTTTTACAATTATGTCTTCTAATAAATGATGGAAATTTCTTTCATTTTACCACCTCAACCAGGTGCCTTGATGAGTTCTGCAGGCGAGTTCACACAAGTTACAACAGGGGCTGGAAGCACAACCACTGCTCTAGGCACAGAACAGCTGCTTACAGATGGTTTGTGGAGAAGAACCACTCCCAAACTCTGAGGAGACTACATGTCCAGGGCAAGGTTCTTCCAGGTAGAACACTGTCCCTATTCTTTCATGTCTCCCTCAATATGCCTTGCCTGCCTGTCTCCTCAATGAGGATGGAAAGGTGGTATAGACACTTCATCTGCTGTTGGTGGGGCTGAGATGCCTGAATGTGTGATCTGTACTGAAAACCTGTTTTAGAAATTACAGACTGAATAGGAGATTTTCTCTTGCAGTTTTGTAATGCTTACTACAAGAGACAGAAGACAGTTTCCTTCCTAGAATATGCTTGTGTGTTTTCATGAGGTTGTTTTTCTTCTTAAGGAGTTTAAAAGATATTGACGTCTAGAAACATTTGTACAAATTTTATTCTAGTTTGGAAAAAAAAGCTCTTTCTTCCTTTATCATAAAAATCATGGTGTAATATTTTTAATACTCAACCTTCAAAGTGCTGAGTATTTTCTCCTTTTCTGTGGCTACTGTGATATATCACATATTCTGAAGACATAATTTTTTTCTCAATTAAATATTTGCTTTTATTTGATATTTATATGGACAAACTGAACCATGGTCTGATATGTAGTCTATGGTTCATGTATTTTGTATTTAGAATTACATAACAACAGTATAGAAGAGAATGCTTAATGCAGTTAATTTCTGTACTGCTTTATAAAAAATATTATTGTGGTACAAAATGTCACTGTTTATTTGGAACAACTGACAATCCAGTGCAAGGCATATTACTGCCCATGTGGCAGTAGGAACAATGGTGTAGGCAGGTATCATTTCCAGCATCTGTTTGGCATGGAGCTTGGAGCTTCTGTCTGGCTTGATGAAGGGATTGTGTGATCTTACCTGACTGTTATAAACTGTATCAGTTTCCTAGTAAAAGACGCTTTCTCTCCTGTAAAGCTTAGCTTCTTATAATAGGTATACACCTTCATCTTCTGCATAATTAATACATAATATTTTATACAATAGACATTCACACTGATGTCTAATAAATTCCTTGTAAACTTGCCTTGGGGAGCCCTTTATTTTATGGACAATAGCAGCAAAAGCTTTCTGGATTTTTGTTCCAATCAATGGTGCTGTGGCAGGAGCTTATACAATTTTTACAAAACATGGGAGATAACCAAGAGTTGTGTCAAAGTTGTGGCCACAACAAAGTCCATAATAAGTCAAGGAGCACAATATACTGGTTCACCATCAAGTTTCTCACCACTTGACAGAGCCTCCCAGAGAAATGCACCTCCATCTCCAAGACAAAATGTCTGTTTTCCAGATATGTACCTGGCAGCAACATATTTTCAAGGCTTTTCTTGCACAATCTTCTCTGGGGGAAAGGAGAGGAACAAGACTAAATATTAGTACTGCTTGTTCTGCTGGCAATAATATTGCGAGGAATCAATACATTTACAGGCCTGCTTTTCTCCGACTCCTTGGCAACCCAAAGCATTAGTATTAGGGTGATAACTTACAAGAAGTCCTGGAACAAGGACTGTTCCATTTAGTGCATTTTGCTGCTTTTATATTACTCTTTTTTCTTCCTACTTTTATCTGGAGATTTTGGGAGAAAATGAAGAGACCTTTGCCTGTACTCTGTGGCTGTTTTACTAAGGGAGTAATTTTTACAGCTATATACTATGAGTTCATGCTTTCTATCTGAAGGATCCTCAGGAAATTTCTCGCTTTGATCCTGTTGGAACAATTAACTTTTACTGTGTTATTATCTTTATCTGACATTTCCCATCTCTCAAGCATGTCTGGGAAATCAGTGTGATAGAGACCAGTGATTGCACTATATATTAATTTGGGAATGTGAGGAGTATCTCGGAGATGAAAGAACAGACCCATGATCCCCATACTTAGATTCTGTACCTCTGCTTTACTCCCAGTGAACAGCTGCAGTGCAGTGGCAGTGCAATCACAAGGTAGCGCAATCTTGCATAGTGGCCTCTGAGCTGCTGCACTTTTGGAAAGAGCTTTTTCTTTTTGATCTTCTCTTTGTATCTTACTCAACTCGGATTCTGAAGTTCTGTGATGGTTTTGGCTGGTGTAGAGTTAGTTTTCTTCCTAGTGGCAGGCATGGGGCTGTGTTTCATGTTTGTGCTGAACACAGAATTGATAATTCAAATATGTTTTTGTTATTGCTGAGCAGGGATTTGCACAGAGCCAAGGCCTTTCCTGCTTTTCACATCACCTCACTAGGGAAAGGGCTGGGGGTGCCTGGGAAGCTGGGAAAAGACACAGCCAGGACAGGTGACCCCAGCTGACCAAAGGGATATTCCAGACCTTGTGACATCAGGCTCAGTGTATAAAGTGGGGAGAAGAAGGAGGAAGCGGGAGGGAGGATGTTTGGAGTGATGGGGTTTGTCTCTGAAGTGACATTATGGGGCCCTGCTTTCCTGGGGATGGCTGAAACACCTGCCCAGCCACAGGAAGCAGTGAATTTATTCCTTGTTTTGTTTTGCTTGTATGTGTGGTTTTTGCTTTCCCTATTAAACTGTCTTCATCTCAACCAATGGGTTTTGTAGTTTTTGCCTTTTTGATGCTCTTCCCAGTCCTGCTCATGGAGGAGCATCTCCATGGGGCTTGGCTCCTGGCTGGGGTTAAACCACAACAAAAGAAATCTGAGAGGGGAAAAAATCCCATATGGCTGTCACTGGAAATGTGATCCATTATTTGCAGTTGTGTCCTTGGACATCTGCGTTAGGGTTGAGTCCAGACTCAACACAAGACTTTCTACCAGTATCTAAATTCCCTGAATGCAATTATCCTCTCTGTAAAGCTGAATCAAAATTGTTCCCTGAGGCTGTATCCTGTCACACCTAGGATTCCCCTAGAAAAGATCCAATTCCCTTTGGACCTCACAAGTCCAGTTGATGCTAAACAACTGGCAGTAATGGCCAGTCTTGTTGACAATATCAGTAGTAATACAGAGAAAACTGAACACCTGGGAATGATTTGGCTAAATAAAAGCTGAAGTTTATTGTTGCCTGGGGAATTGTTTCTGCCTGGGGATTTAGAGGTACGCTGCTTCTCCTTAGGGAATGGGTGTCAGACAGCACATTTCACAGTCACTGCATTTACCTGTCTTCAAGATAGTTAGGCTAGCTCTGCCCCCTAGTCCTGTTAAATTTACACCAAGCTGAGACCATCATGGTCCTGTCACTCCATTTTCTTGAACACCATGTACGTTTTGATTACTGAGGCTCTATCTGAACCACTGGCTGAACTGATCTGTTCTGACCTATGTTTGCCAACTAACCAAAGCATAATGCCCCCTCTCCAAATATCTTTATTAGGTAAAGCTATTGATAAAAAGCTTTGTTCAGAATGCATGACTTCTGATAAGCTTAGCTTTCTGACCTGGTCTGAGAGAGTGAAGACTCTTTTTTCTTCAGCAAAACAAGAGGCAAGCATTCATACCTTCTCTATTTCTCACTAGTCTTGTGCTCCTGAAAGCCACATTTTTCTTATTATCCAAAGGGGAGAAACCCCCCATTGTTATGGTACCACAAACTAACATTAAATATTACTGTTCTACAGAAGTTCAGACACTAATTTTTCCTGGGATGTCATTTAATATAGGGAAAGAAAGAAATAGCAGAATTTATGCAAGGATGTAGATGTCAGTGACTGTGTGCCACTGTATGATGGAAATTGGCAAAAATATACTCCAAATGGTCTCTTCTTCTCTTGATTGTGTTTCCAGTAACAATGAAATGATCCAGAACTCCCTTACAGATGATCTCATTGTCAGCTTGTTTTACACAGGGTTACAAAATTAGCTTCAAGAGGAGAATGTAAGGGATGTTCTTATGGATGTGGGGAGTTGCTCATAAATTCTCTACTGAGACTCATGATTAAAAAAGTGGGACATACAAAGTAATGAATGACTGAAGCTGAGTAAGAAAAAGCTGGCAGTTCTGCAGTGCATGAAAATTTAAAGCCTAATGGGGTGTCCTCCAGCAAGGACTCATGACAGCCACCCTGGATTCAAGGCTCTGTTGCTTAAGCTGACATTCTGCTCTGGCAACAACCTGACTGCAAGCTGCAACTCTTTGCTGAGAAACTGTTTTCCACTAAATACTGGATCAAGCAGTACCATGTCAGTATTGCAGATAAGAGCATGTACTTGCAATATAATTCACAGACCACTGCTCCCTTTCTTCTCAAATTCATTTTATGGATTGTGACAAAAAACCCACCAAAAACCTCCCCAAAACCCAAACCAAAACAAAATTAAAAAAAAAAAAAAAAAAAAAAAACAACAAACAAAAACCCAACCAACCAAACAAAACCCCCCCAACCTCACTAGACTAGTTCAAGCAAGAATTGGTGTTGCACTCCTGGGTCTGCCTATTCACATGGTGACTGTATGGGGCCATGTACATTAAGCTACAGAATTAGGAATTTGACAGACAAAAGTCAAATATAGCTCATGGACAATGGTCTTTGAAAGTTATAAGCCCTCTTGGTACCTCCTGCTTGTTATAACGATGAAATAAAAGTGAGGAACAAGGGGCCCAGCAGCAGAGAGCAATTCTGACAACCTCTTACTTGCAGCAAGAATTGGTACAGCACAATGAGATAAATCCCCAGCACAACTGTTGCATATAGCATAGAAAATTATGTACTTGTATCTACTGGAAGATAAGTTCAATGGTAAATGTGTGTTCATTTGACACTCTGACAAAGAAACAGTGTCTTCAGGACAGAGAAATTTTGAACAGTCTGGTGTAATGTGGTTCCTTATACTAAGGTACAAGAATATCTCTGAGCTTTACATTCAGGTACTACTTAAGGCTCGTACTACTTAAGGCTCTAACCTAGGTCTAACAAGATCAAAAGCATTTTTCTCTCTGTCATATTGCTCATTTTTAGGACTTTTCATTGCAATCTATCACCAGAACACAATTTTTTCAGTTAAAACCACTGTCTGAAATTTGCAAATGGTTTCACACTACTGGAAGTTATAAAAGTGTCCCTGAAGACATCTAGAAGTCTTCTAACTGGGTGGCAGCCACCTTTGGATGTTTTCTTAGGCTCCTGTATATTTCAGTAAAGGTAGGCAAGGCTTTACTTAGTTTCTGTGTTGGAAAGAATCTCCCTGTATTTAGAGGTCATAGCTTGAGTATGATTTTTTTCCCTAAAGAACCAAGAGTGCAGGGAGGGGAGCAAATAAAATGAGGTTTTTTTCTCAGTGCAGCAGCTGGCATGCATCCCCTGTGGTGTAACCCACACTTGGCCCCCAAATAGAAAGACTGAGAGTGCTGTTATGAATTCCCTGTCAGCCACCCCACTCTGCCAAAAGACAGTATGAGGTGGATGCCACAGACAATCTGATCCCGTGTCTGCAAGACTTAGAGGGCAGAATTCCAGTGAGAGAATTAACACTCAGCTAAAGTTTCAGGTGAAAGAAGTTTTTCCAGTAGCAATTTTGGCTGCAAGAATCCCTGCAACTGTTCTTTAGAAAAAGACATGCAGGACTTCATCTCCTCGTGGTTTTTCAGGGTGTGCAGATCTGTCTGTGGAGTTTCAGGGCTAGCATTTCTTGCTGCAGAGGTGAAAGATGGTGCTGCTTCCAGGCCAGAGAGGGAGATCTCCATCAAGCTGCTTGCTTGTTCACAGTCTAGCCCTTTTTTGTCCTTTTTTATGATTGAAGTTATGAATTCAGTTGTTTCTTTTTTACAATAAAATAAGGTGTAAAACTTGGCAGCAAACACTGCTGTGTTGTATTCATTTCATCTACTGTGCCCCCCTAAAAAAAAGATCAGAGAAATATGGCTTGTGCCCTTTCTGGAAATCAAATACACAGAAGTTTTTGTAGCAGAGGGAGAAAAGACTGGAAGAGAAGAATGCTGCTTGACCAACCTTTGACACCCACCTTTCCCAGGTCATCTGTTCTCTGTCTCTCCCTACATTCACATATTCAAGATTCCCTACATATTTAATCTCAGCTCTGATAACCATGCCTTTCACTAAAATTAGACAACATGCAGTCCGACCAGAGAGCAGGTGAAATGCCATTACTGGGCTGCAGGGTACTGAGGGCACACTACAGAACAGCACTTCTCTGACTTGCATTTCTCCTCTCTGCATCCAGCTCTGCAGTTTTTGGTACAAGGAAGAGACAGACCTGTGCAAACAGCTCCAGAGGAGGGACACAGAAGTCATCAGAGGTCTGAAACAACTCTGCTGTGAACACAGGCTGAGACAGTGGGTTGTTCAACCTGAGAAGGGAATGCTCTGGAAAGACATTAATGTGCCCTTTGGAAACACTGAGGAGCATATAAGAAAGAAAGAAAATGTTTTACCAGGGTGTCTAGGGACAGAACAAGGGGTGATGGTTTTAATCTAAAACAGGGTAGACTTATTATAGATATAAGTAAGAAATTCTTTACTGTGAGGTTGATGAGGCACTGGCAGAGGTTGCCCAAAGAATCTGTGGATGGATGCCCCATCCCTGGGAACTGTAAAGCAAGGCTGAACGGGCTATTAACGCACATGCTCTGGACGAAGGTGTCCCTGCCCATGAAAGGGGGATTAGACTGGATAAACTTTAGAGGTCTCTTCCAACACAAATAGTTTTGTTACTCTATGGCAGAAATACATGAAATAAAGTAACGTATAAATGACATTCTTTGTGTCTTAAGAGCAGTTTAATAAGAAAAAAGTGCATTTTAATTTCTTTGCATCATACTAGGGCAAAGAGTTCACTGCACTTTTTTTTCCCATGCAAATCTGAAGGTGGTTTCATTCTATCGATATTATTCCTTTTGGGAACACTAAGATCCTATTGGTTTCATCTTTGGCTGATTCTGCTAGCACAATAGAGAAAAAGAGGTCCCTATTATTTTAATTTCTTCCCATTAGAGTTATTTTAGATCTTCTTGAAATGATAAATCTGTCTGAATTTTAATACACATTATTCTGTGGTCAATTGTTAAGGAGATTCAAATCTGACAGAGACACGCAAATTCCTTCCTAGAGAGAAAGACTAAAGAATAAAATATTTCACT
The DNA here is from genome assembly GCF_027579445.1 of Ammospiza nelsoni. Lineage (NCBI taxonomy): Eukaryota > Metazoa > Chordata > Aves > Passeriformes > Passerellidae > Ammospiza > Ammospiza nelsoni. The sequence continues at coordinate 60,575,349 of NC_080669.1, forward strand.
TTCTAAAGTAAAGCCAGTTTGTGGTTAATTACTTGCTCTACAATAAAACTACTGATTAGATCTTACTATTCAGGAACATGTTTTTATCATTTTTGGTTTAAAGGATACTTAATTTTCCCCCATGAAAAACTAGCTTAGTGAACCAGGAACTCCATCTTTCTCAGGTAATGTTTTCAATTTCTCTGTGAACATTGAAAATAAAATGGTACCCCATAACAACCCACAACAGCAAACATAATGACCCAGGAGGAACTGGGAGTGCTTATGATTCCATTCCTGAAGCCCACTCAGATCCACCAGCCATCACTCAATATTTTACTCTGTTTTAATGTTTTACTCATGGTTCAGTGAATCTTCCCTTTGCCAGTTCTCCCTTCCTTCCATAAATTCTGTGCTGAAAGGCCAAACTGCTACCAATGCTGCAGACACAAATCCATACAAACACAAAAAGATCCGTCACAGCACATTTCAAATAGCAATTTTAAAAAATCCTATAAAAAGGTAATTATGTAAGGACCAAATTCCACATTTTAGATGCAACCTTCATGCTGCTGAGTCAGAGTGAGATAAATTATCAGATTCTGTGTAGCAGCATGATTTTGTCTCCCGGACTGATAGCAGATAGAGATTACTGTACATCAAAGTACATTGTATAACAAGGCTGCCACTGAATTGGAATGAGGACAAACTGCCGTGCTTTATTAATGTTGCTGCTGAAACTAAAATAGAAGTATAAAAGCCAGATTCTACCCCAAGTGCTTAGTTTACCCTCGCAAGCAACACACCAGAAGGGTTTCTCAACCTATGGGTCCAAAGGAGGAATATTTAAACTTCAGCTGATTCTTCTCCAGAGAATATTGCAGTGGAAGTATGAGGAGATAACAGGAGGGGAAGGCCTATTTTGGCTTTCCCACAGACGATGGTGTTCCTGGTGGGGCTGGAGGCTGCAGATGGCTTTTCTGGCTGTTGGCCTTTAGGCAGCAATTTTCTTATGTATGTATTTCATGTACTTTATTTAATGCAATTAGGGCTGAGACAGAATTTGGCTTGCAGGTGAGAATGCCACACATACCAGTTCCTGTGTGTGACATCTGTGGTATTACAGCACACTCTGGAACTATGATTTGCCACAGCTCTTGGCAGCCCTCAGACTGGGTACAGGCAGCTACTGCTGCGTTCATATGTGTAAGATAAACTTTACCATAAAAATCCAGACATGCTACAGGGGCAGCTGCAGTTAAATACTGAACAAAACCGGTTTCTGCTCTCAGCTGCACAGCCCCTGGATCTCTTGCCTAGGATTTGTCAGTCTGTACCTGGAACCAGAATCTGACCCCAGGATTTGCTCTGTGGAAGTTTTGCAGGTCTCCACCTTAGGGCAGAAACAGATACTATTCCTGTTTACTAGTTAGTTACACTCTAATGGCATCCATACCAAGCACAGTTGTGCTACTTCAGCTGGCAAAAGCAGGACATGTTGTGTTTTTACAGTTTTCATGGCTAAGTTTACAACTGAGAATTGTTTTGTCAAGCTAAGCCCAACAGATGCATAGATGAGAAACTGTAAAAAGTTAACTAAAGTAAGAAATCATTCTCAAAAAAACTACTTTAAATACTTTGTGTTCATGCTCAAGACTGTCAGTAAAAATACACAGGTGGGCCAAATCCTTGTCCCACTGAAATAAACTCCTAGTATACTAATAAAAAAAGCACCTCTGACTTTTATCAAGATAACTTTATAAATACTTACTTGATAAAGCTGTACACCAGAGAAATTTTCAAGGCATGCAACACTCCTTTCTTCCTTCATGAAGTCACTCAGCATAGCATCTGTTTTAGTGATTCTTTCTAGATAGGGTCTGGCAATGTGAAAGCAGCAGTAAGTGCATCAAGAATAATAACAGCAAATGTACAACTGCATGCCAGAAAAGCTGCACAGACAAACAAGATGCTAGCTTGAAAATTCTTTGCAAACATTACAAAACTTTGTCCACTAAGGCAAGGAACACGATAAAAAAAGATTCTGTAGAAGTAAAAGTTATCACCTTTTTATAATCAGAAGTATTGAAGCAGAGTGGTTGTTCATTTTGGTGGTTTTTAAAAAAATTGTAGAGCTTTGAAAACATTGAGGTTTTTTTGGGAATTATGACAGGGAACTGAAGAAAAATAAAAGTTCTACTGTGTGGCTGTAGACCTCTGCAGCGTGTTTGATTTCCCTGATTTATAATGAAAAAAATTCAATAAGATCTTGTGTTTCCTTTTAAAATATGCAAATTATTTGTCCTTTTGCATCTCTTCAGCAAATATAATTTCCTCATTAAAGAGTGTAGTGATTGCAATTCCTGCAACCTTACTGTGCAATCAAATGTATAATAGCAGCGGCTGTTATTATTCATGGAGATCAGGAGTTATTACAATTCACATTTCATGACATATGAAACAAAGATATATTTATTAATTGATGTTAAACACAAACACTCTCTAGCACTCCTTTATCAGTCCAGTTGAGAATGATGTGCTCCTAATATTCTGAAGCAAATGGTTCAATCCAGTTTGGATCCAGCAGTTCCAGTACAGAGTGACATCAGAATCAGAGCACAGGCAGCAATCAGCCAGGGGCAGCTCTCCTGCATGTCTGGCAGCCTCATGAGAGAAGCAGCTGACAGTAGACTTTGGACATCTGGACATCATTTCTGTTTAGAAAAACAATAAACTTTCTGGAGCATCTCTCTGTATAATAGACATCATTCTTCTGGTATTTGAATTGTGCTTCTTCATCTGCACTTTTCACCAAAGAGCATCCTGAATAGTTGTCTGCCTCAGAAACAGAACTGATGCTAAGCATTAAACACAAAAATAATATTCAAGCAGTGAATTTCATCCTTTTTTGAACACAGATGGTAATTTTCCTAGGGGCAATACTAACACAGATAAAATCCTCACTCATATACAATCTCTTCTACATTATATCAATTATTGGGATTCATCAGCAGTCTGCCTTCCTGATGGAAAATATTAAGCTTTTACAAGTAATGCTTCAGCTTAGGCACTTGATGTCTCAGGAAGATATTTTGTTTTCCCAAGAGCATTTAAACAAAGGAAACTCAAGGAGTTTAAGCAGGAGCCTAGCAACAGTACCCTCATATAAGCTACTTCTCTCATTAAGCTTAGCTTGGGCTTAATTGCTAACCCAAATAATACTGGGTTTTAGACAATTAAAGCATTTCAAAGAGCTACAAGTAATTAATTTGGCTGCATGAGAGTGACTTGCATCATGTGGACACTTTTAAGACTTTTGAAGAGCAGTAAGTATATAAGAGATGTTCCTAAGACCAAACAATTACAACTATTAGTACGGTACCATAAACAGATTGTCAAAGTCCAACCCTCACTGACACCTAGGCTGGAATAGTCGTGATCTGGCATCCAAATAATGGGGATCTTCTGGGTAGGATAGGTTGATATAAATTAAATATTCAGCTGTGTGCTGGACATTTTGTCCAGAGGGATCCTGTGAGAGACAGGGCCAAAATCTTTACTGAAATCCAGCATGATGTCATCAACTGCCTTCTCTTGATCAGCTATGTGGGTAACCTTGGTATGAAAAGAAATAAGGTTGGATAAGCAGGAATTTCCTATCGTGAAGCTGTGCTGGCTGTGACCAGTGACTGTGCTGTCCTCCAGGTGTTTTTTAATACCTCCCCAAATAATATTCTCCATAATTTTGCAAGGTACTGAAGTGAGACTGACAGGCCTGTATTTTCCAGGGTCCTCCTTCTTGTCCTCCTTGAAAAGTGGGACATTGTTTGCCAGACTACAGTTGAGACTGTAGTTTTATTTTTCAACTGTAAAATACAATATGTAGGTGTTTTGCTTACCATTTCCTCCTATTTATGAGATGAATGAAAGTGCTACAAGAATATCCCTTTTTGGAACGATCAGATGCTCCAATTTGAATTGTGCTGAGCCAAGAACATGGAAGAGTGTAATCTAACTCTGCTGATGTTGGGTTGGGATACCGGGTTGCAACATATGAACACCATATTAGTTGTGACCATGAGTTTGGGAAGGCTGCAAAATAGGCAGTGAACATATGATCAGCAAATACTGCTTTTGTTAAAAACTGTCCCTTTCAGTCCTTGCTCTCAACCTACTCAATGTGTTTCAGAAGGTGTAAACTGCCTCCCCTTGTCCTGTACAGACAAAATACGGAGTCAACAGTGGGAGCTGTCTGTAATATTTCCACAAGGAGCATATTTTCCCATGGATTCAGTAACTCTTTGTCTAGACAAGGTGGTACTCAGAATAAGCTGAATACGTATCTCTACCAACAATCTCTAGCTGTCTCTCTTCTACAAGAGATGTTCTTTTTCTGAGCAGTTCTGGCAACAAATCATCCCCACAACACAGAAGCAGGGTGTCGGCACTACAAGCACCTGTAAAATTCATTTCTGGCTTTTCTCAAACAGGCTAAGAGCTTGTTTGCCATCAGACCTTGTCCTTGAATTGAGTCTGAACATCTCTGTATTTCTTTGTCACTTGGTGCCAGCTGGAAGGTTGATGACTGTCTTCCAGAAGAACATCTAAGTGTTATTTTGAAATGGCTTTGGGAGTATCTGCTTCTATCATACACAGGAAAGGGGGAAGAATCCTGTTTACATGCTCTTCCACTGTGAAATATGGATTTATCAGTGTGAATTAAAAATGCTGAAAATAGGCATTCCTTTTATTGCATGAATGAAATGGCTCTCTTGGTCTACCCAGGCTCAGTTGCTCCACTGTCCCTGTGGTGACTCTCCTTTTCCAAGGGGCCTCCCATGACAGGGAGATGGACAGTGCTGGGGTGCTCTACTCTGTTTCCCCCAGGATCCAACCAGCAGATCTGAATCACAGATCCAGGGCTTTCCTCAGGTCCTTGTTAAGACCTGCTGACCTGAATCAGACTCAGACACATCACTCTTCTCCGTAGGGAATGTGAAATGGCTTTCTGCCCTGGAGAAATGCCTTCGTTCTGGAGTAGCCTGTGGGTGGTGCTGGCCCCTTACTCAGTTCAATCAGAAATCAGTTTGAAGTTCTTTCACGCAAATCTATAAATGTGTGTGCCCTGAGTGAGGAACACATTTTAATACCACATCCCAGGAAAGGCCTCCAGAGCTAAGAATTCTCACGTAAAATGTGGTCACTTCTGAGGTGCCTTTACTCTTTTACTTCTTTTCACTTGCCTCTCTTCCTTTCACCCCGCCTTCTGCACACCTGGCTGCTAAAACCAGACACACATAAGCACAGATATGTTTAATACTGTCTAGACAAGCACCCTATTAGGCTGGGCTGGGGCAGCCGTTGCCATAGCAATGAACAAATACGGTTTTGTAGCTGAAAATTAGGTGGCAGGAGATTCATACTTTCTTCACAATATAGTGGCAATGTCACAGTGAAATTGCAGCATGAGAAAAAAATTCTGTGTTAACTATTAGCAAAAGAGTAATAAATAGGAAGCGATGTGCTGGTTAAGGACTGGACTCTTATATTTACTATGAAGGTGAAAAATTGAGTTTCAAAATAGCCTCAAAACTGCTCCTGAATGCAACAAAGGTCACTAAACATTTGCAGTATTTCAGTTTTTGTTTGATAAAAAGCATAACTTTCTATCATACAGTGCTTTAACTTTAACATTTGAAGTTCATGCTGAAGTTTTAGCTTAACAGGTGGAAGTTTTCCAGTGTTAGAGGGGCCCAGAAAATTCTTTCTAGTTTTTGCAACATTTCTCACTGAAGCAGTGTTGCCAGGAAATTGCTAAGACAGGCTCAGGGAGAAACCACAAGATTTTTTTCACTGCTACAAAGATTCAAAGGAAAAAACTTTTCTCTTTTTACCTGTATTGTATAATACAAAGTCAAAACCACCTCTCACTTCATTTACTGGGGATAGTGGTATTAGGTCAAAGGTTGGACATGATGATCTTGCAGGTCTTGTTCAACCTTAATGGTTCTGTGATTATGTGATTGAGGTTGGAGAAGACCTTGAAGTTCATCAGATCCAACCATTAACCCAGCACTCCAAGTCCACTGTTAAACCGTATCTCTAATTACCACATTTAGACATGTTCTTGAAAACTTCCAGAGACACTGCTCACTTCCAGTTCCCTGAGGACTCTCTGGTTAGCTAGACTGACGGAGAATAATGGAAAGTGGCTCAAACAGCACTTCCACAAGCTCCCTTAGTACCACTTGGCATGTTGAAGTGGAGCAGAAGGGCACTGACTGTTTCCTCCTGGACTACAGGGCTCTCTTGTTTCCCCAGAGAACAAGAGCCAGCACCTACATGTACTCCTGAGCTGCCTGTCGAGTATTTCACCTGCCTCTTCATCCAGGTTGGGTGGTCTTTAACAGGCTCTTGGGATATATGCCTTGTTGGCCTTTCCCCTAAATCTCACCCATAAGAATTCAGCCTTAATCACTACCATCACAAAGCTCTTGGCAGTCAAAACACTCCCTCACACACAGGGCTTCCCAGTGCCTCTCCTCCTTGCCTGTCCCCTCTGAAGGGATTGCAGCCACCCACTGCAGCACTCAGGTCACCTGAGCTACCCCAACACAGCTCCGTGCTCACCACAGATCTCCTTCTGCACAGCTTTCTCAGTTGCCACCTGAGGGCTGCCAGGAGGAAGGGGAGGTGTCCTTAGAGCAGCAGCACACGGTGACAGCTCTCACTGCCACAGCCCAGCTGCCCCTGCCACGGCGGTGCCTGGGACACAGCTCTGCAGCAGCCCCCATGGCTCACAGCCCCTCCTGCTCCACGCATGGCGGCATGGGGCCCATTATAAACCCTTCTTGGTTGTAGAGGAAGCCAAGAACTGTGCTCATGTGGCCTGTTAAAAAAGTGGCTTTATTTTCTTCTGATGCTCCTGAAATATGTTTAATTGAAAAGTACGGCAGCAGAATTGTACTCAGAGGTAATAAAGCAAGGAAGAGGCATTTCAGATGGTATTATGGCATGATTATGAGTCATTTTTCCCTCATCCCTTCCGCATATTTTTTATATCAGACTATTAGATACAGCCAAGATGTATATTTTAATATATGTCTTAATGTACACAAACCTGTGAGCTGTAAGATGTGGAGAAAGTATATTTCTAATAGAATAACCTGAAACAAATATTAAATTATTACACTTATTCTCAGTTTTTCATCCAAATTTTTCATTCATATAATGTAACTTTTCTCCATTTCAAAGATAGGCAGATGCAGGCTCAAAGATTTCTGTGAGCAAAAAGACTCACAAACCCAGGTGTCATAAACTTTTCTGCTTGGTCTATGCTTGACTGCAATGCTGCGTGTTTACTTCAAAAGGAGGTGAATAATTTCTAGAAGGCTCACTTCAAAAGAGGAATCACAGGGGTCATAAATCATCTGAAAATTCCAGGGAACAGACTGACAAATTGACTGGGCTAGACCATTTATTCATAATTTTGTTTAAAAATATTTTATAGCTAAAAGATTTAAAAATAGCAAAAATAGTAAAATAAAAGATGCTTATTAGTACAAAATTATATAACCCCATAAATTTTCCAGTCACAAATCTAGTTTCATTAATGTCTGGTTGCTAACTGGGGTGAATAACATAGTAAATGAATGGCTTGACTTGATGATGATAGGTTTCTGTATGATTCTGTGATTCCATTAGAGATTACTTTTTCTATCCATCAGTTGGCTTGTAGGTAGAGTGAGCTGTGTAGAAAGTAGGGTACCTGATGTTAATACAGACAGCATTTTTGCTAGCATACCCTAAATCAGGTTCCTAAGGAGTACAATTTGTATCCCTGCAAGAACTTTTGCAACAGGACAGCTGAATGTGTGAAGCCCTTCTGTTGCCACAGCACTGCTGGTGAGGTGTGAGTGTTTTCCAGGGCTCCTTACTGAGGAAATGACCTGGCTAAGGCTTGCTGCTTTGGCCCACATCTCAAAACTGGAGTTGCAGAAAGAACGGAGACTCAGCGATCCTGCTCAGACACACTGCAGCACGGTTAGGCAAAGTAGGAAGTTAAGGACATTTTTTCTCAGGAGTGTGTAAATAAATTATTGTTAGTGCTCCTACTGAACTGCAAAAGCCCAGGTAGGTAACTTCATGATGTATGTCCCACTTGTAGCTACTTAGTCTCTGGAGTAATAACACTGAGCATTTCCAAAAACATATTCAGTCTGTATAAACAACTCTGAAAATTGTCTTTCTATTCCTCCTTTTTAGAGGTGACCAAAGCTATCTGTTGTTAATTTAGCACAGTTTGAAGTTTTCATCTTGACAAGGTCCAGAAAGATCAGTTCTCTCTTTTGACATTAAAACCAGAGTCTGACTCTTCAGCAGTGTGGTGGTTTTGTTGTTGAAGTCCACAGTCTTAGAACAACACAAATAACTGAAAGTCCTCAAGTCGACTAAAAATGCCTACAAATCACATAGCTTTCAGATAACATGAGTTAGAATAAACTGAGTAATAAAATTTATGGCATGTTGTAATATGCTTGAAAAATATTTTTTCATTTTTCAGTTGATAGAAGAGCGAGTTCTCCTGCTGCTGCCACACTGGAATGATGATTCTGACACGGCTGGTTTCCTTTGCCCATCGTGAAATGTATAATGATGTCTTAGGGCTGAGTAAACAATCAAGTAAGAAGTTCCCATACACTTAGTGGTATATGGGAAGAGGATCAAAGATAATGGACATGAGTTGAAATGTGTGGTTCAGACTGAATTTTAAAAAAAGTTTCCCTATGAGGGCAGTAAATCAGTGGCAGACCTTATGCAGAAGCTAGGTGGTTGCAGTTCTGTCCTTGCAGTTTCAAGCCCTGACTGGAAAAAGTCCTTTGCAAACCTATCTGACCTCAGATGTTGATGCTTCTTTGAGCAAAAGGATGGAATAGAGATCTCCTGATATCCTTTCCAGCCTGAATTATTTTGCATTTATGTGATCAGATACAAAAATAGTGAGAGAGGTTGCCACAATTTCATCAATATGAAGGAGTCATTTGCTGCCAGCAAACACATCCCCTCTCCCTGCCAGGCTGGCAAGACAAATATTTAATTAGAGGTACCTCACATACCTGATGGACAGGTTATGGAGGTTTGATCCAGATGTGAAGTAAAACACTTTGCAGAACATGACTATTCTGTCACAAACAGACACACAATATCCTTGTGAGTACAAACATGCCTTCATCATCATTCTAAGAAACACGGAGGCAAGGAAAGTTTCTGCAGAAATGAAAACTTGCAGAAAGTCAGACCTTGTTGAAACTTGGATTTGTGAATTATAATTTGGAGGTGGAAATACAGACCACCAAATCTAAGGAGCGGAGAAAGCCAGAAGTTCACTCCAGGTAAGAGGTTAACTGCTGTGGTAAATAGTGTCTGAAGCTTTCAGGTGTTTTCAAAACCAAACAAATGGCCAAACAAATTGGAGTTCAATGAGCCAGAGCTGCAGAAGAGCACCAAGGTGACCATTTCTGGATAAGGCAGTCACTTGGCTCATAAATACTGTGAATCACAGAGTGCCACCATGGCTGCCCTCAAGTTCAATGTATAGTTACTCTTCCAGTAAAATCCTTCAAACCACTCTGAGACAAGAGTAATGAGCCATTCACTAGCTGGGCACAGAGATACCACTCCACCTTTCAGGTAGCAGGACTTCCACTGCACATAGTGTGAATTTGATCTTAGCAAATGTGTGAACAGTGTGAATTTGCAGCTGAGCTCCTGCCATTCTCAGGCAGCTGGAGGGAGAGACACCTCCAGTTATTTTTTTGCTGAAGGCCTTCTTGCTAAAGGCTTCATTAAAAGCCCCAGCTTTTACTTCAGCTGATGCTGAATTGGGCTGCATCATGGGTGCTTCTATAATGAAAAGTAGTGTAGGTCAAACCACTCAGTGCTTTTCTCACAGCCATGTATTTAAATCCAGATTAAATGAGGAATGTGAGGGAAATATCTGTGATAAATTAGTCTGTACTTGGTCAGTATAAGCTTTGATGTGTTTTGGTACAAATATGTTCTTATGATGTCTTATCTTCTATGGTTACAACCTGTAAGGAGAAAAATTAGATGGAAAAGCTGAGTTAATTTGTTTAAAAATAAAAGTATTAAGATATTCCTTACTGTTTCTTTTTTTTCAGATGTGCAATACCACAAATAAAAATTGACATTTGGGAGTTTGTTTATTTGGTTGATGTTTTTAAGTACAATTTTACAACTTTTAAAAATATTACCCAGAAGTTCTTAGCAATCCTAAAAAGAACATGTCTCTCATAAAAATGTAACTATACTGTTACTACTTTCAAGAATATGGAAAACACACAGATTGCAACTCACTTTTAACTTGGGATCTGAACTAAATAAATTGTAATTTTTATATTGGAATAGGTTTGAAGTTTTAGTGTTCCTTATAAATATGTGACTTAACATGCTATTTCTCTTGGTCATCCTGAAGATGTTTGACATGGTTGTTAAACACACAAAATGAGATTTTAATTTATACAATCTATCTTTAAATTGCTATTGTGTGGGAGTACAAATTCTGAACTTCACCATTAGCAATTTACAGGGCAGCAGACTCTGATACGCAAATTCTGAGTTATGACTTTACTAAAGGACCAAGCAGCAGAATCTGAACAGCTGTGGAGAGCATTTATTTTAAAAAAAATATTAGCCACAATGTGAAAAGAAATGCATTCTCCGCTTAATTTAAAGTCCTTTATTGTGAGAATAAAATATTTCATGATATATACTGGATTAACAGACAAGGACAAAAAGACCGTAAGGACACTTATTGAAAGACAATACAAAGGCAAAAGGCAAAGGATTAATGTGTCTCCAAACAGCTGCTGTCCCAGTGTCACAGCACTGACCTGAAGGGACTTTCTCAATTTTTCTGCAGTGATTTTTAGTCCACCGTCTTATTACTGTGTCAGGAAATGAGAATGCCAGTTATCCCTGAGCGCAAGCATTGGGTGAAATAATATTAATTATGAAATTAATTATGAACTAAGCTGATCAACCAAGTCTTTCACACACAGTGGTTAACCTTGTGTCAGATGATAGTCTGGATAGATTCAAGAAGAGTAACCTACTGAAGCCCTCCATAATGTATAATTAACGTTGCTGCTTGGTTGATTTTTTTTCCCTCTCTTCTCTCTTTCTTTAAGTTCCTTGCCTTTCAAATGCCCTTTTTTTTTTTTCCTTTTTCCCCCCAGAAGCAAGGAATTTCCTTTAAAATATGTCTTTTTCTGCCTTAGATAAAACATAACCAAATGCAGATAAGCAGTTAATTTCTTCTAAGCTAAGAGAAAGCATACATGTATGTTTTTATCCACCTGTACTGAATTGCTGAGGAGCAACCTCCTGTGTTTCTGCCAGTGCCCATTCTCCATGATCCTGTCACTGGGTGCCCCTGGAATGATCCTTGCAGCCTCCCTGCAGGTGTTTATATGCCTTGGTGAGATGCCAAACTGAGGTCCCTTCCACAGGAAACTGTTCTCTGCAACCTGGGTCACCCTTCCTGAAGGCGCAGTCCTTCAGGCACAGCCTGCTCCAGAGCAGGTCCCTCATGGAGCCACAGCTCCTACCAGGAAACCTACTCCAGCATGGAATCCTTTCCACAGGCCTGCAGCTCTCTGCCAGGAGCCTGCTCTGGCACAGTTTTCCCACAGGTTGGCAGCCTTCCCTCAGGCCTCCCCCTGCTCCAGCACCCCTGGGCTGCCCCAGAGGCTTCTCCCCAGCCCTCACCATGGCTGCGGGGCAATCTCGGCCCTGCCCCTCCTGCTCCACTGCCCTGGGTGTCAGCAGAGCAGCTCCTCTCACATGCTCTCACCCCTCTCTCTGGCTTCAACTACATCTGCATCATAACTTCTATTTTTCTTAGTCTTAAATATGTTATCACAGTAGTATAACCATCACTGCTGATGGGTTTGGCCGCAACCAGAGACGGATCCATCCTGGAGCCAGCTGGCACTGGCTCTGCCAGACACAGAGGCATCTTCCAGCATCTTCTCACAGAAGCCACCCCTGTAGCACCCCACTAGGAAACCCTGGCCATGCAAACCCTCTTAGGGGAGGAGCTTGTCCTGCTCTGCACAATCCTTGAAGGAGAGGCTGGTGACAGCCATGCCCATTGCCTCTGGCAGCTCTCTGCTGCTCCATGTCCCTGAGTGCTGCCTCTGTACTTCACTGGCAGCATAGGAATCAGGAAAGAGCCTTTAGACAACCCAGGAAAATCCTCAACAAAGAACTCCCATTCTTAAGTGCCAGCTTGCATCTCTATGATTCTGCCTTTGTTTTTAAAATATCAGTTATGATTAAGCCAGACATTTACAAAACCAGAAGGAAAGCATAGCTTCATGGAGTCCACAAGTGCACTGAAAATTCTGCAGTCAACAACTTGGAGGGGATTAGTAATTATTTTTCATGACAGGCCTGATGTTGACTTCACTACCCTTGTTCTTGATTCTCATGTGCAGTTTCTGACCCAAGATACATTTCCCCAAGAAAGGTTGGAAATAAACTTGAAAATATGTTTTTGAGATTTAGTACTTTGAAGGGAAATATGTTTTTCATTTGGGAGAAAGTAGAATATTTTTTAAGTTTTTTTTTTAAAAAGGGCTTAGTTTTCAAATCTGTTTCATATTAGTTGTTCATAAAAATAACACTCAGAATAACTTTAAAATTCTGGAACTCTGCACTATTGCTGCTGGAGAGAGTTCTCTGAGTACACATTTCTGAAAATGATGCAAACCCTGTAATGTGATCATAGAGTGCTCACAAGGACAGAACATTAGTCAGACATGCTTCATGTGAATGATTGAGCAGGGGCCAAAGGAGGAAATTTAACATCATTAACATAGATCATTTAACTTGAAACTTCCCTACTGCTTGTCAAATATTATTCCACAGTTCTGCATCTGTCCCTTTGCATTTCTGCCCCAAACTTTCTTATAAAGGTGTTTTGGGTTTTTTTTTAAGGTAGAATTTCCCCTCAGCTGTGTGTTTTATAGTGGTGATCAATGAAGTGTGAGCACTCATCAGAGCTCTAGATCTGCTTCTGGAACGGCCCTACAAAATGGCGAAGCATACTTGTGGGTTAGAAAGGCAACACCAAGAGGACAATCATGAACAAGGCTCTTTTTAAATAGTGGCAGATACAAACCAAGAAAGCTTCCACTAAAAGCCACTTAAAATGCATTATTGACTTGCTAACAGCAAGCAACCGTTGCCATCTGCAGAGGTGAGTACTCTCTGGATTGTAACATGCAGCTGCTCAGTCTTCCATCTGCCCATGGTTTGAATAGACGGAATTTCTAGTTTTAAGAACTAACCACAATTTCCCTGGGAAAAAAAAAAAAAAAAAAAAAAAAAAAGAAAGAAAGAAATCAAAAACCCAAGTGTCATTAAAAACAAGTTATAAACAAGGCAGTAGACTGAAGGAAGCAGACACTGTATGCTTATGGCTGTGTTATAACCTAGGAATGAAAGACTGATTGCAGGCTTTTGGTCCCAGAACAAAACTCCATTGAACCCAAACTAGTTTGGGATTACAATGACTGTACAAGAAAAGCATGTCTGACATTTTACATGGAATATCTGGCAGGTATGAAGTGGGGTAACTACCTCTCCAGCCAAGAACTGGATTTTCATTAATCTGTATAAGATACAGCAAAACTAAAGTAATCTGCTAAATCTAGGAAGGAGTCTGTAATTTGGATCTCTTTTTAATTTGTTTTTTTTTTAATTGCACAATTACTTTTTCATGCTGGAGTTGCTGGATTGCGGGCTTCAGCATAAGTGGTAAAATACAAAGTGTTCTGTGAACACACACACACACACACACACATGTCTATAAGAAAGAAGTTCTGTTCACCATCTAAAAGGGAGCTTTTAACTTTCTTCTAGCTTTAATCTTTTACTGCCTGTTCTTTGGCCACTGTTATGATAAATACCAGGAAAAATAGAGAGTTATTGGATGAAGGATAAAGGACTGAAGCTTAGTCTCTTCCAAATGAATGGAAGATGTGTTGGTGAACAGTCATGACCTTTTTCAGATGTACCCTGCAGGCAGAAAGAGGACAAGTACATGATAATACAATTTGTGAGAGACACCATAGTGCAATGCTTTGAAAAAAATGGAAAAAAGAAGAATTTTGAGGCAAGAAGATTCTGACCACGTCTTTCCATAGTGAGGAATTAATAAGTCATTTTGGTTAAAGGGAAAGTTTGGTGGGGTGTTTTTGGTTTTAAGCCTATGAAGCTAGCAAAAAATTTGCAATTAATTCTGTACCCATCATTTCCACAATTTCCTATTTTTGTAGTACTTGTCCTGAAACACTCTAAAGGAAATGCTAAACATATTATACAGCATTAAGGGGTCCCTGAGCTGTGACAATTTAACTTTTTCCCAAGATATAGTAGGGTATATTAACTGATTCTTTTCTCCTCTATGTGTTCCCCAAATACAAGTATTTATGTTCCTGTCTGACCCAAACTCTGTCCCTTTTATGATTACTTTCAAGAACCCTGCTGGGTCCAGGTCTGAATGAAGAAATTTAAGAGATATTTGTTTTCTAATACAATCACAATTGTTGTAATATAGTGTACCCAGATCATCAACACTTTCAGCATCATTGGCAGTGTGAACCTGAGTGGCTTTGCACCCAATCTAGAATGAATTTTCCTTGATTGAATTTATTTACTTAACATTGTGGTGAAAAAAAAATCATCAAAATCCAGACATTTGAAAATAAGCTGACACAATTGATTTAAATCAAACTGCTATCTTCTATTCCTGATTTTCCAGAAGTGGTGAACTAGCAAAAATTCATCCTCTGGTCTTGCATCTCAGCGAAATTAAATGTAACCTTAAACTCTGCTTTATGGCCAAACTTAAGTTTGACTTAAATTCATGAAGTGTTGACTAAGGTAATGTAGCAGGTTTTCACTGGATTGCAGAGAATAATCAAATGCATGGCCCATAATACAAAAACTGTAGTGTGCACTTTTAATTAAACAAATTCTCATTAATTTAAATTAAGCATACTGCATTTAGTTAATCTACTTGAATTGAAGGGCTAGTCTCTTGAACTATTGCTTGGAACAGCAATTAACACATTTGTGCAGTCACTAGTGTGAGTAAATGCTACATCAGAAGTGAAGGTTTAAGGGTTGCCCTGACACTCATGTCTCTTAAACATCCCAAGCATGGCAGCATTGTATGTGTGTGTGTGCTCTTGTATACACACACACACACACACACACACACACACATACACTCATATATAAATCAGAATGACATTCACAAAATCTGCCAGTGTAATTAGGAGAGGTCTCATGTTGGTTTGAGCAAAGTACACACCTGTTTTGGGTGTAATTTTGGTTGGTAGTTATCAACAAAAAATCCTTTCATCTGTATTTTAACTTTCCTTCTTAAGTTTGATAATGCCTCAGGCTTTCTCCTCTGTCTGTTTTCCATCTCTCTCTCTCCAGGGAGCACCTGCCAATTCTTTATCCCAGATGGCAAAATGAGTCACTCTTAGTCAGAAAGAAATGTTTTCCCACTGTTTTCCAGACCAAAGTACCTGAGTTTGCAAGGAGTCTAGCCCATACTGTACTTCCCCACCCAAGTTTCTGAATCTATCTGTCTTCTTTAAGTAATTTACCATCACTTTCTTACAAGAAAATTAGGCATTGCTCCACGCTCCAGCAAACTTCAGTTAATGGTGTCTCTGTAACACTCAGGCACGAGAGTGGCAATGTCATGCAACAAAGCAAGCCCTGTTCTTGAAGACTGACCACCCTTTGGGGTCTTCAGGGAACTCAGGACTTCAGGAGATTCCCTGTTCTCTACACGCAGATACTGCTTTAAATATTCTGGCAATCAGGCAGCACAACCTGAAAGACTTATTTAGTTTATAGAAAAATACAAGGTCAAGGTCAAGCCAAGTCCTAAACATTTAGTTATGCAATTGTTGGTTAATATGCAAGGTTTCTTCAAAATGTAAAACACTTTTTATCTATAGCATTTTTTATCTACTAGTGCTTAGTATTTTGGTACAAATACTTGGTATTATTGGAACTGATACCAACTAGATCTGTGTCCTGGAAGTAACATGCACATGCTCTGAAAGGCTAAGTTAGAGAGACCAACAGGTTCTGGGTTTAGTTAAATGATTCACTAATTCAGATAACTTCAGACCCATTCCTGCTTTCTGGGTCTGGCTCTACAAAAGAAACCCTAACTTCCTGTAAAACCCAGGGGAACCCTGATTGGAGAATCATTGCTCTGTTTTACTCCAACATAAGAATTAGGAGATAATAAATTGATTTGTCAGGGAGGCTGTATAAAATGAGACAAAGCATTTTTCTCCCTATAGTAAAAACTGACAAAATTTTTAAGAGACAGTGATCAATTGACCACAATGGAATTAAGATCCAGGAAGAGCACAGGAAGGGTAAGAGTATCCAGCAAGCAAGACAATATAGCTATTCTTTTCTGCTTCTTCTTTTGCAAGTCCAAAGAACGACTTCACCTGAACTGTTAGGCACTTAGTGGTACTATGGCTGCTTTTTCCATGTGCACAACTGCAAAGATGGGCATCATAAGCTAGTATGGACTGGGACAAAATAAAGACAGTCAGCACCAGTGTCTTTTCCCTCCCTTCAACAGCAGCTCTTTGAGCCATTTACTGTCACTTCTGGAGCTCTACTCACTTCACTGTTTCTCAGGACAGAAATTTGCTCAGTTTTTTTCCCTCTAAAAACCCTGAATCATACAGCTTTTTGTCCTATAATATTCTTAAATTATTTTTCTGTCTGGTCTAAGAGAAAAACTCTCTTCATTTCAGTCCATAACAAAGTTCCCTTGAATTTTAGTAAATATAGAATTTCACTTTAATTTGTGTATGCTTAACCTTTGCAGGGTACTTAACTCTATACATGTAGGTAGCTTCAATGTACTAAAGGAAATGAGTCCAACTGTCCAGGCCTTGCCATGATTTCCCTTCCTTTGCTATACTGTCTAAGTGTTCTGCATATTTCAGATCACATCTTGCTGTCAAGTGTCCTGTGTCAGTCATCATTGCAGAGGAACTACAACAGGTAAAACCAAGAATTCACTCTGGAAAAGTCAAGAACTTCAGGTTGTTTAATGTGAACCTGTTTGTATGGCAGCTGATGTGTGGTCCTTCCATTCCAAGCTGCCCTTATTTGGAAATTTTCCAGAAAACTTGGTTTCTTCTGTTATTTATGCATACCTCATTTTGTTTATTAATAAAAATAAATGAAAACAAAACTCTCATAAATTTGGAGGTTATACATGAAAAACTAATCCACTGAATCCAGCTCCCAGAAAACTAAGCTGAAAATACAACCCACAGTTTGTGTCTTCTTAAAGCATCAGCTAACAGTGTCCCACTCTTCCATCTTGTTGCCACAAAAAACATCACACATCATTTCTCATACCTAGTAATAATCCACTTAAAATCCATTGCCCCCTTTATGGGCATTGCCCCCTCTATGCTAATGAATAGAACTTAAGAATAGGAAAAGCACAAGTGACTGAAGAATTTGAAGGAAAGGAAAACTGTCAATATATGTTTTATCTTTTCACCCATGTGGTGAGTTTCTTTGTGATGCTTTTAGGACTTATCCACGTAAGTAATTGAGTCATGCAGATACCATTAATAGAAACTGCATATTCACAAAAGCCACAAGCAAATATAACTGAATTTTGGGGTTTGGATGTGTTTACAATGAGTTGTGTGCATGATCTGGCTCCAGTTGCTAAGATGTCACCTGTACCCAGAATCTCGTGCGCCTTCTAACCCCCTTCCTTCTTCAAGTGCTCCAGGCAATTCCAAACCAATTCATCACAGGACCAGGCAGCTCTCAACCACCTCTAGAAGGCTTGAGTCTGATGGATTTCCAGACCACAGTCTTGCCATTGTTGTGTGCTGTGCCCAGTGTTGGAATTGGATGGCTGAAGGACAGAGGTGAGAAGACTGGGAATTGCAGCCCACAGTTTCTCTGGTTCCTGTCAGAATTGGAAAGGACAACTTCAGAGTGATTTTCTGGTGATTTTTTTAGGTCTATTCATTGCAAGCCATGGAGTTTCTCAGCTGCTTTATAAAAATAAATTTTTGTTCTGCTGCTTTTACCTTTTCCTCAGCCACAACGGCCTGTTCTGCTCTGTCCACTTTGCAGGCCCATTTTAGGTTATTTGTATAACAGTAATACTTTGTAGGTCAGGACTCTATCAATTTTAGGGATTATAAATCAGAACAAAGATAGAAATAAAGAGAAAAGGAATCAAAGGGAATTGTCAAAGATGAGAGGCAGGAAAGGGGCAAACTTTTTCCCTATATCTATAATTGACTGCAGAACAAAGTCAGACTGGTTTTGGTAACCACATGGTGTAACAATCAGGCTTGAGGTTAAACCTATTTTCCTGAGGACAGCAGGACAATCTACCTGAGTGTCACATGTGTAATAATGAAATTTTAGAGGAGTGATTAAAGACTAAAAGAGCATTGGAATGTTGGTATTGGATTCCCACCCAGGCTGAAGGCCAGAACTGCAGGTGCAAAAAGATTTCCACTACATTGCAACAGAGCATTTTAGAAAGGGCAACGCTTTCCCCTAATAGGCTGCTCACCTATTGGGTGTTTCTCAGCATCCTAATGCTCTTGCCGCTTTGACAAAGACCGAATATAAAAAACTTACTTCTTGACTAATAATTTCAGTAAAGTTTTTTTCTTTTTCAAAGATATTTTAGTTCAATATTAGCAGTTTGCTTGAATTGGTTCTTAATCTCTCTGTTTCTACCTCATTGTCTGGAGTCCATGTTAGGCTTCTGTGTTCATAAATCTGGAAGTGTAATTGCATTTCCAAAACCCTTCCTGCCTCACAATGAGGCCAAACTGCCCCCTTCTGTTCTCCCACGCAGGCTCTTGCCCTCTGACTCCTCTTAACAGCTAAACCTTTGCTTCCAGTTTCCATCAGAGCTGCTGAGGGAAGCTGGCTAAGAAAAAGGAAACTGCAGACACTAAAGCCAAACTAGAGAGTGCAGACTTGGAGCAGATCCTATCAGCATAGCTTGTTACAGGCAGCAGACAGGTATAACTTTTCACAGGCAGTCACATACACAGAGCACAGCAAAGCAGGTTGCTAACTCATGATACAAAACCAGGTCATTGGAAAGGAGATTTAAGCCAAAAGGGCTCAGAAGGATGTTTACACCTATCCACAGCCATTCTTGGTGGTTCCAGAAGGAATTTTAGGATGTGAATAGATTCTCAAACGGGTTGCAGAGGATGGACTACAGACAGACTGTGGAAACTAGGCCCATGTGGTTTTGAGGTAGCAGGGAATGGAGAAAGACATGACAGCTCTAGCTGGGAGTTTATATCTCTCTTCTCCACACCTTTACAGGAAACTATCTGCAGAGGGTCCAGGTGAATAGAAATTACAAGTTAAATTAGAACCTAGATGATGAAAAAAATTAAGTTAAGCTGTATTAGAAATTTTGTATTACATGACTTATTGATTGCAATAAGTTTTCTGCTATGAGAGTCATAATATAGGATGTTTATTCTTCTGAGAATAAAAACCTTCAGTTGCAACTCTGACTTAGTGCAACCATTATTCTGCCATGGATCCCTGAAAGAATCTGTTCATCCCCTCCTCCGTGTTGTAGAACAGCATTGTCCACTTCAGCCTCTTGGGGGCTTCATCAGCACAAGCTTCCCACCTTCCACAGTCGGATCTTTGGTGCCTAGCTTCATTCCACGGTGCCAAATCTCTACAAGTGGTGAATCCCTGATATTTCACTAGCTAGGACATATAGTCTACAGGTTAGAAGATGCACCAAAGGAAAAAGGAACCCCTTGCTCACACCTGGGCATGTGCCATGAGGGCCTGCTACCTGCACTGGACCCATATTTGTTATTCAGAACCTCCCCCCTGCCAACAATTAAATCATTCTCTCCAGATAAAGTTTTAACATTCAAGCTCTGATGTGTTTCAGTCTTAACAGCTGATGGGTGAAATCTGTGGAGGAGGTAGGCAGCTGAACAGACATGAGCAGTAGTAACTGTATTTTTAAGGCAAATGATCTGATCCTAATGCACTAAACTTAGAATTATTACCACAGCTTACCAGGGGTTTAAATATCAGGGGCTGTTTATGTCCCATGTTTCTCCCTTCCAGCTGCTGAATTTTCCTGAAGCTAGCAGGCCTGCAAAGCATTCACAGACATGTAGTAGCTGCTCAGGAAGGAGCAGAGACATGCTAGCCAACTGCTTGCACTCAACAAAATGGAAATCCTAAATGGACCACGGAACAATGCAGTTTTACGGGGAGTTAAATACCGGTGGGTTTGAAAAACAAGGTTAGTTCCTTATAACCTAGGCCTGACAGAGGAAGCTTCTATTAGCCTGCACCACGAATGACTTCATACCATTTTAATCTCTCTTGCCAGGGCATTAACTTTGAGGAAGATACCTTCACACGCTGCGGGGTAACAGGGAATCTGCTTCTTTCCACGCGTTCCTCAGATTTTTTGGCTGTATACCCCTGTACACCATTTGAGGGAGAGGCCCCGTGGAGCACCGCACCGCCCTGTGTCCCTCCATGGATCCGCTGTCCCTTCCCCGCACCCTCTACCCGGTGCCCGCACAGCGGGAGCCTTGGCAGAGTCTTTGTGTCGCGCTGTCGCTCGTCTGTCGCTGTCGCCTATCCCTGGCAGCGCTGCGCACGCTCTGCCTCAAGGCGCGACCCCGCTGCTGCAAGCGCGGTGCGACCCTTCGGCGGCAGCCCCAGTGACGGCCCCGGAGATAGCCCCGGAGATAGCCCGGGTGGCGGCCCCAGAGATAGCCCGGGTGGCAGCCCCGCCCTCCCGCAGCTGCGGGCACTGCCCGCGGCCCCGGCCCGCGCTGCCCGCACGCTCCCGGCGCTCCGCGGCCTCCCCGCCCACCGCCTTCTCCCCTCCCAGACGGGCACGGCCGATGCGAAGCGGCGGGCGGGCGGCTGCCTCCGCCTCCCTCCCTTCTCCTCAGATGCCCTTTGCAGGGTTATTATTACAGTTCGTGGCTGCGCTCCGTCTGCCCCCCCCGCCGCCCGCCCCTCCGCGCTGCGCAGCGCGCTGGCCGCGCTCCCCGCCCGGCCGGGCTGGCCGCCGCCCAGGGGTGCGGGATCCCCGCGGCCCGGAGCCAGCACGCCCCGCTCCCCGCAGCATCGCCCCGCTCCCCGCAGCCGCGCTGCCCCGGCGGGCTCGGCCGGCAGCGGGGCGGGCGCTGCCCTGGGGCTCCCAGACAGCGGGGGGAACGCGGGGCTGCGGATTATTGCAGACTAAGCAGTCTGGCGCTGCAGCATCGTGCGGGGGGAGGCGGGCGGGCAGGGAGAGAGCGTGTGCCTGTGCCTGTGTGTGTGTGTGTGTGTGTGCGCGTGTGTGTGTGTGTGAGTGTAAAAGGGGGATGGAGCTGGCAGCTGGCCAGCTACCATCAGAATTAGCTCATTGTTCAATATAACCAGCGCTGGCAAGAAAACCCAGCCCGAG
Organism: Ammospiza nelsoni; assembly: GCF_027579445.1. Classification (NCBI taxonomy): domain Eukaryota; kingdom Metazoa; phylum Chordata; class Aves; order Passeriformes; family Passerellidae; genus Ammospiza; species Ammospiza nelsoni. The sequence continues at coordinate 60,596,932 of NC_080669.1, forward strand.
AGAGGGAACGGGCAGCAGGGGGGGCGGGGGGGAGAGAGAGAGAGACTTTCCCCCAGCCACCCCCACCCCTTTTTTCTTTTTTTTTCTCCGAGGCTGCACTTTGGAAGAGGTGCAGTCATTCTTACCCACACCCCCTACCCTCTCTCTCCACTCCCCCAACTATAAATTCCCTTCTGTAGCATGCTGCCCTTTTGTAATCCACATTTGTGTTTCAGATCATGTAGAAAGGACAGAAAGTGAGCAGGGAGCGGGGGCTTTTGTCTGTAAGTATATACAATTCCAATCCACAGAATTTAATTTTTTTTAGTTAATCCCCTTTCTCTCTCTCTCCCTCCCTTTCTCCCCTTTCTGCTTTCTTCTCTCTGTGTTTCTCTGTTTCTTTTAATTTCTTTTAGATTTCTTTTTGTCCTTAGCCGGACTTTGCTGCAGCTTGGCTTTCCCCTCTCGGTGCACATTTCCAAACAGGCTTTTTAAAGGAAAATGAGAAAACGTGCAGTGTGTGTGTCTAACTCTTTGTCTTTGTGCTTTAAGGCTGGATTTCTAGGCTGAGGATTTTTCTGCACACATGCAAGGGGAGATGAGAAGTGATTTTCTAAAATGTTTTCCTTTTTCTGGGTTTTGCACTACGCAAACACCAAAATATGTTTTTGAACCCAATGCACTTGGCTTTGTTAGCATGCGTGCAAGGCTCTAGGACAGGTTTATCATCTCCTTTCTTCTCCCTTGTAAAACGAATCTCCCTCTTCTCTGCCCTGACACTGGATTCCTCTCAGGCTGCTGGGGTTTATTTTTAGAAAGCAGTCATTCTTGCAACAGCCTTCTGCATTTTTGCATGTGCAGCAGTTAAATTTTGGGTGGTTCTTTTGAGAAAAAAAAGGCAACAAAATAACAAAGCCAAAACAAACCATGTTTTGCTGTACATGTACATGCTACTTTTTCTTTTTTCAAACATTTCTGTGTATATTTATGGATATATGAATTTGCAGTTTTAAATCCAATATGTATGTGTGTGTTTGTGTAAACATATGACTCATTCCTAATTATATTTCGTACATACATGCTATAGGTAAGAAATATGTAATCAATAGAAGAGAATTTTAATTTTTGTTTCTATAAAGAAAGCTGATAAAGGAGATATGCTACAAATTCAGTCCATTAAGACCGTGATAATTTAAGGTAAATGAGGTAGGACCTACTCTTCTTTTTTTTCTCTCCCTGTTTAAAATAGGGGGTGTGTGTGGAATAGAGAGAGGGAGAAAACTGGAGGTTATGTAATGCAGTGCCATTTCCAAAAATACCTACTCTCTGGGCTGTTACATTGTGTTATACTTGTTCCTTGATTGCAAAAACCCACACTTAGTAGTATGCCTGGGAACAATGGACCACAAATTACAGTAAACATAGACTGACAGGTTTTTGTCCTCTTGACTGATTTTTACTTGTGTTAACCATTACATATGGGGCTCTTCAGAAATATACCCAGTGCTAAGAATAGCATAGGGTTCTGCAAATCCAGGTACCAGGGATTCCTTTGTCCTATATTTAAGCCTACAGACCACTGAAGTGCAGAGATGCATGATATATAAGCATATGTGTGGTTAGAATAATTTGCATGACTTTAATCTTAACCACTGAAGCTTATACTTGGTTCACCCACTGTTATGCTGGCAAGAAAAACCTTTTAACTATTGCGACTGTTGGAATTACTTTTTTTTTTCATTTTTAATTTTTTTAAAATTGTTTTCAGATTGTTCTCCTTGTGCTACTTGAGAGAAACTGCAATCCCAAGACTTAACAGAACATAAAAATGGTAAGAATTAGTTGCTTTAGCAGAGTATCAATAATTTTTTGTGTCATTACAAACCTTATTTCCCTGTTCCCAATACTCATTTATAAATAGGACCTTTATATGACAGTTTTTGAGGCTATGGGGACTTGCCATACAATAACTGATGTAATCTGAAAAGCTCCTTATTTTGGATCTTTTATTTTCTTGCATTTTTTAATAAAAATCTGAAATCCGTCTCTGTGCAGTAAGGCTTATTTAATTGAAACAAGAAATATTTAAGTTATTGTGAAAAATACACATCATAACATATGTAGCAACACATGCAGACAAAACAATATCCAGTAATGCCAACACTGACACCTTTCTCCCAAAAAGAAAAAATAGGTCATTGCACTTTGTAAGTGAAAAAGATTTAATGTTAGTCTGTCCGGGAAGTTCATAAGGTGCAACCTAAATTTTCTTATTAGGTTAACCTTCTGAAAACACCACCATTCTTTGTGACACAGATCTGTTCTAGAAAAAAGTGTTTAGGCCTAAAACCTGACTGAACTTACAGGCACTTGTTTGTAGTGTGTTTAATGAACAACAACCTCTTTCCTTCAGTGCTAATTGTGTTTCTGTTTTTATTGATTAAAGACCATTTTTATATTCTGAGATACCACTGCTGACAAACTACTGATTTTAAGGATATGCATGTAAAAATGGTATTCTCTGAGAAGGACTGTCTCAGACTCAGGAGGACAAAGGTAACTGTATTTTTTCAGAAAAATGCTCAAAGTAGTCAGATTTTGTTCAGACAGTTTTTCATCCTATAGCCTTCTTAGTTGAGGATGCAGCTATGTCAGAATCATATATAAATTAAATACATGTATTGGCAAAAAAGTCATACATTTTGGATGCTACAGGAAAAAATAATGATAAATGATGTTAATGTTAATTAGTATTGAGCAATGCTTTAAGTAGCATTGCATAGGATGTACATTAGCACATAATATTTTTTCCCAGTGTGAGGTTCCGAGGGACATACTCTTATGAAGATTGGGCTAATTGCATTAATATTATCCCTTTCTGGTTCTTTGGGATTGTTTTGATATGGGGGAGGAGTGATGATCAAAGAATTATTAAAATAAGCAAATACGTACTCTGTTATAAAGGCTTTGTTTTTGTTTTTGGCTCCTTGTTTTTATCATTCCTATCTGCAAAAATAAACTTGCAAATTTCTGGAGTTTTAGTCTATTCTGGAACCTACTTTCATCAAAGTGCTTTGCTCATCTGTGTATAAGTGAATAGATGGGGGTGGGGAATTAAAAGGGAAATGATTCACTTAAACTGTGAATAGAAATAATGCTAAAATACATGTTGTTCACACAACTGTGGAATATTGGACAAGGCAACTGTTTTCCTACCAACACCAAGGTGACAATCAGCCCACATTTTAGATGTTATGCAGGCTGCTCTGTGCAATGTGTGCCTATTATGGAACAAAAGATTATTTTAAGTTTAGTAAGGCATAAAATAGCCACTGATTTCTTCCAGCAGATGGTTCTATAAATCTAGCAAGGTTCCTGTAGTAGTCAGTTTTATAGAGCCAGTCTCTGGGCCAGAACATAAAATACAACTTAAAGCTATCCAAATGCAAAAAATAAAACGTACCCACCTGTCTAGTCCCATTGTGTACTTTGCAGTGTAACATAAATACAGACCTCATTTAGCTGTTTTTAAAAGTTCCCCTTCTTTTTTGTGATAAAAATTAAAATGCACTATTAGGTTTTACCCCAACTTGCAAGGATGTTTAAGATGTGATACTTGGCAGAATCTCTTCTCCTACCACCACCCTTCCTCCCCCTGTTTTTCACTTCTGGCACACTAACACCAAATGTAATTCTAAGTCAGACCAGTGACATACTTTCCTTGCAGTAGTGGACACATTTGTCTTTGGCATATTTCTTCTCGTATTAACTGCGAGTATCTCTCTAACCATTCTAATTTACAGGAAATATTCTTCTTTGCATATCAACACTTTCTACACACTGAAATACATGATGAAAGTGCTTACTTTGTTTTGATATCACAGTATATGCAAAGGCTCTACCCTGCTCTCACTGGTCAGTTAAAATTTAGCTATTGTGTTTCAGTAGACTCAGATAGATATTTAAAAATGGGGGAAAATAGCCTTCTTATTCCTTTGCCAGTCTGAAAGTTCATTAATTATTTAGCCAAGCTTAAAGTAAGATTTGAAAAGACTAGAATAAACTTGTTCAGTGAGAACAAATGAGTTCTTAGTTTAACTTCACTGTCTTGCCCTCTTACTTTCTTAATTTTCTTTTCTCATAAAATGTTTCCTAAACATTTTAAACAGTAAAGGCAAGTTATTTAACACATTAGTTTTCAATGCTACTTCTCCTTTTCCTGGACTTGAAATAAGAATTACCTGATTAATTAATCATTCTTTCTTGCACCTGTTTTATATTAATATCCTCAATTTTAAGAGGAACAGAAAAGCAGAAGAGTGCACTTCCTATTATTCTTATAATTTTAACTCATGGTCATTTTAAGCCATTTTACACAAGAACATTTGCCATTTGAAGATCTGTCCTTACTTCTGCATAATGCATTTCCTTTAAGTGTCTACCTGAAGGAGGAAAGAACCTTTTATATATATGTACAATGTATAAAACCTGGGGTCACTTAAGTGGTCTTTTAATTTGAAATGCTAAAACTTCTATATACTGCCTTTGTGGCAAGTGCTGAGTGTTATGAAATATAAACTAAAATTTTACGTAATATTAACTAAAATTTTGGCTAACAAGGGGGAAAAAACTTCTAACTAAAAAAGAATTTTAAAAAAGGAATTTGTTTTAAATTTTTTTCTGCCACTTTCAATCATTGAAAGTGATTTCATAATTTAAATAAAAAACATGTTAGAAGAGTGGGAGTAAGGAAGTCCCAATTCCAGTTTTCTGTGATCTCAAAGAAGGCTCCTACCAAAACCACGAAAGGGTTGGGTTTTGTGTTGTTTGTTTTTGTTATGGTAAATATTAGCTTTTAAACGAAGAAATCAGATCATCATTTTAGATAGTTAGAGAAGTAGTCTGTTTATTTGCTTTCAAAGCACTCAGGTGTGTCCTTTTCTCCTTCTTGTGGATTTTAAGTTCTGGGGCCTCACAGTGATGGTGCTTAAAGAATTTAAACTAACAAAGCTAATAAATGTGTATATCAGTAAACAGATCCTTAAGACTTTAATTTTGACTTTTCTGAAAGTAAACGGAAGATAATGTAGAGCCAATCATAAATTTTCTCCTGACTTACCACAATGAGATGGCTTTCTTGTCAGCATTTCTGGCTGGTGGGGAGTCTCTGGGCTGGCTGTTGTACAGTATAGCTGTGTCATCGCAGAGCAGAAATGCTCTGGAAGTAGGTCACTTGGGCTGAATGCTTCCTGTCCTGCATCCTTGCCTGAACTGCATCACTTCTGAGGTTATTATCTCATATTTTGTCATTTACATTCCCTGCATTTTATAGTCTTACTTGGAGGAAAAGGGAAATAAGGGATGATGACCTTTAGGGGTGAGAACAGTTTGGAGAAAAGCCCTTTTTTTTAAGTTAGAAGGAAAGAAAAGACAGCCTGCATTTGGTTGAAGAGAAAAGAATCACCATCCCATTTAGTTTTTTGTTTGTGTGGGTTTTCTTCTTCTAGTTTGTAGAGAAATTTATAATATCATTTACATTAGGTGAAGATATTTCTGAAGAAAATTTAGCGTTTAAAATTTCATACCAGTTTAACTAACCTCTTTCCAGGGAGTTACATGCAGGTGTCTTTAAACATTCTGTAATTTTCTGTGCCCCTGGGCTGGAACAGCTTTTCATAATTTTAGGATTATTTGTGGAGAATGGAGTCTAGAATTGGTCTGGCAGAGGCAGGCATTATTTGGAAGCTTTTATATGCTCTGAGGAAAATAAAAAAAAAAAAAAAAAAAGGAAAAAAATGCAAAAAGAAAAAAAAAAAGAGCAAGGTGATGAAATAAGGCATTATGCCCAGCCTATTACTAGATGCACATTGGACAAAAGCAGCTCTTGGTCTGGCATGAGAAAACTCATACCTGGTTGATTATTACCAAGCCTGGTACTGGAACTGGAATTGGAGTCTCCTTTATGGTAAGTCAGAGCCACACAGAACCTGCAGGACTGTCTGACCCCCTTCTGCTCACATATAGCATGGCCATAATTTGGTCAAGAGAATTTATTCTGAGGGATGAAAGCTGAATAGTTTTGGCCATCTGAACACTTATATTGTGCTTTTTTATTATGCTTATGTAATGCACATGCTATACATTGTGTATAGTTTGCACAGTGCTACTTGATTGCTGAAAACTCAGGGAGAATTAATGCTTTTCCAGCTTTCAAAGTTTGTAAGCAGAAATACAAACCAGTTTCTGCAATACTTCTGTCAAGCCACCTGTTCAGCTGAGCAAAAAACAAACCTTTACTTGATTATGGGTAGAAAAGGCAGGTTTTTTAAAAAAACAATTTTTGCACAAAGCTATAGATACTGTGGATATTTCAGTGGTAGAGCTCATATGCACATGAAAAGACAAAAGCTTTTTATATACTTGTTTCTACTCAGTCAGAAACATGCTCTGGATGCTAAAATTTTGCTACTTTGCCCCAGCATACTCTATCTGAACCAAACTGTGTTGACACATGGAATGGGAGGCTTATGTAATACTAAGTCCAGGGAAAATCTTTATAATTTTTTTCTCAAAGGATGAAATTTCAGAGAATCAGAAATAAGAATATACATCTAATAACACTATAGATATAACATTGGTTTTTTAAGGCTTGGGATCTAATGCCATCACTAACAATATTTTTACTTTTTTTCTGACTTTGCTATACTGCTGCTTCATAACTGAATTCTGATCCTTGTGTATGCTGAAGGGATGGGGAAAGGAGGACACTTAATAGTTCTAGAACAATTTTATATGCATAATTCAGCTGGCATCATTGACAGGGACAGGGTATTTTAATAAAATAGTTTTATCTATCTGTATTTTGGTTTTATTTCAAATATCTATTCACCTCATTAAACCATATTAATTGAGGGCACAATCTTCAAAGGTGAAAAAGATATTATTTCCAAATGTTTAATGTAGAATGATAGTATGAATCACTGTTTGAGTGTTACATGCAATTCTGTTTGGACTTCTGGTCTGGCAAATTCATAGTAGCAGTACTGAATGAATCCTTGTGTACCTGTTGCTGGGAGGATTCCTGATGTTTCCTTTTGTAAATACTGCATCAAAATGAACAAACAAACAAGTAAAAACAACCCACCCTCAGAATAAATAGGATTTTCTTATCCTGCAGGAAGAAGTGTCTCTGGAATAATTTTGTAAACAGTAACCTAATTATCTCTACTGGCTTGGCATACTTGGGTGGGAGCAAGTTAAAAAATGTTCTAAGAAATCTGTGTGTCCTCGCTGGAGGTGGTAAAAGCCTTGGCTTAATACACACATTATCAGAAAGAACCCCTGGCCTCTTCCAGCACTGATGTTTAGAAGGCACACATTGACTCCTCATAGCTACCTCAGAAAGGTCAGGTTAGAGAGGAGCAAATCTTCTTCTTTGCTTTAAAATGACTGTGTATCTGTGATAAATCTCCATCACAATAGAGTATGAGTTTACACAGCTCCTGAGATGAGTCCCAGAACCCACAGATTTTTTTATTACTTTTAGCCTCCAGAACATCCATGATACATTTTGTGCTTTTGTGTCCGGAGTGGCACTTAGCTGCATTACTATCTGTCCAGTAGAGGCTGGTAATAGGGAGGCTTCAGGTAAATGTACCACAGTGCTTTCAAGCGCTTGTTAACAGTCAGATGCCCTCATTACACCTCTTTTAATGAGGTAAGCGAGGACTGGCTCTACAACGTTGTTCTCTCTCCTATTTCCAAGAGTATGGCTGGGGCTTTTCAATACTTGCCTGCAAAATGCTACTTGGGCAAGGGGCTGGCACCTCCTGAGGGGAAAGAAGGGCTCTGCACTTGGGGAACTGCATCCCTGGTTGGATTTCTGCTCATCTTTTTGGTATTTGGGAGAAAAGCTCTTGCAGTCCAAAGCAGTCGCTTGAGCCTTTGGTAAGTTACAGCATTCAGGGCATTATTTAGAAAACATATAGGAAATTTGAAGAAATAAACACTTATTTTGGGAGACTGCTTGATGTATACATTTTGTGTACCCCAAGAGTGGAGGGCCAGGTTTGGGAGGGCACACAGGAGAGGTATTATTCTGGTCTATCTCTGTCCCTATTCTTAACAGTTCACTACAGGCCACTGTTCTTGCTGGATTTCCCCTTAAGATCAAAACTTGATAAAATGAGGACATTGGACTAAATAGACTCTTTGGTCAGCCTCTGACCATGCTTCTTTTCTTCTTCCTCTGTCGCTCAAGTAATTTGTCCATGTTATGTATGAAACTACTGAAAAAGTACTATGCATCCTTTGGGTCAGAATTTTTGTTGTGCATCCACCTCAGTTTGTAACAAAAGACTTGCTTATGCATCTTTTTCTGCAGTTACTATTAGATGTAGGTGCAAATAGTTACTAATTAACCTCTAGCTTATTGCACTTGAAGAGCAAATTACAAACTCTCTGTAATTAACTGAGAGCTAGAGTAATATTTCAATTCTCAGCCTTGTTGTTGTTGTTTTTCTGTATGTTGCATGTTAAGTAAAACAAAAAAATTACTGTGGTACAGAGGCAAACAAAATAAATATGTTGTACTGGGGTTGTACTGGGTTCTGAGTTAGGTTTTCTGGATGGCTGATTTGCTTATTTTGATTTCTCTGATGTTTTGCAGTTTTGGAGAACATAGAAATTTACTGGAGGAACAAAGTAATTTGCAGCCATTTTATTACTTGATGGAACTTTCCACATAGTATGCATTTGTTTTTTTATTTTTTCTGAAATAAATATATTCTTTCCCTTTCGAGGAGTGCAGTACTCTGGTAATAGTTTACTCTTAGTAAAACTCATTAATTCAGTAAGAAGTTGGAGGAGCATTTATGATTGTGTTCACTTATTACTTATGACTTGTTACTGCTTAATTTTTTTTCTCTTAGTCTTTGTATGCATGGTAAATATTAACAATGTTTTGCAATTTTTTTTTGCATTAACGAAGTAAAAAAGCAGCATGACACTTGTAGCACACAAGTAGGATTGATTGATCCTTACTGGTGCAGAAAAGTGAAAATTTATTCCTAAAAATTGCATCACATTCAGGTGGTGTGGAGTGGATTCCTCCCCAGGGAAAGTTGGGAAGTGTTTACTAGAACTAACCTCATTCAATCACCTATGTTAGAATACAGCTAAAGTTTCTGTAGAGGGGTTCTTACTGGGTAAGGAAGTGTGCAGAAGTCTTATTTTTAAATACACATATAAAACATGCAGCCTGTATATGGATGAGGACAGGAATGAGTCCCTTGAAGAAGCTGATGCAGATAAGCCAGGATAGGAGACTGCATAGGAGGAGATGCTTCAGTGTAACCTCAAGAACAGTAAAGGAAAACAGATGACAAGGGGTTTATAGGAGAAGCTTTACAAGGTCAATTCCTTATGCTGTGTAGGGAAGGAGCAAATGACATCCTCTTCTGTGAAATTTACAGAAATTGCAGAAGAGATGCAAAAGGACTACAAAAATCATCAAATACCTAATAAATAAACTTTGTAATTCATTTGCAGTGTGGAGAGGGGGATGCAAGGAAAAGCATACTTGTCTCATTTAGGCCTTTTCATCTCTATGTGGTTGTGAGTTTGAGTCATCAGATGGGGAGGAATAAAAAGCAGCAGTAATATCTTCCCCAAGAAAAGGCAAATACATCAAAAGATGCTGATGTAGAGAAGTCAAAGGCAAATTCAGGTGTACAGCTGTCTTGCCATGTTCTGCTGATATACTGCCAAGTATTAATTATCATTGCAATGGCAGATAAAGTCTCACAGAGGTGTGCTACTTGGAGCAATCCCAGCTGCAGAATCATGATGTAATTCTTCATCAGTTCTCTCAAAACATTTATCTAACCTTTACTTTGTGGAACTAACCCAAGCGAAATAAATGTAAATTATTGATTTTCCCCACTGTTTTTTTTTTTTCTTTTGATAATCATGGCACTGATGTGAAAACCAGGAATGACAAAAAATCTGCTGCCCTGACAGGATACTGAAATCATGACGTCAGGTTATTTGGGATGACTGTCGCTGCATCTCAGGCAGAGGCTCAGACTCGTGGTGCAGAGATACTCAAAAATGCAAACAAGTTCACAAAATTGTTAAGCCTCACATCTGCTAAATCACACATTCACAGCATTTTAAAATTATTAAGCTAAGGTAATGAAGTTGCACTTTAACTTGGGCAGGTTTGGTTTCTGCTGTTTCTGTAGGGAAATCTTCCTCAGTGAGCCTGTTACAGTATCAGGCTATCACAACAGCAGCCTCCCATTTCATCATGAGTACAGCTTCTTAAACATAACAGAGGCTCATCAAAACTTTAAGGACTCACTGAAATAAGGAGTAATGATGAGTACTCTTGATGTAGCTTTGTCGTAGCCCTCTCCAGAAGGTCTAGAAAATAAAAGCTTTGACTGATAGAATACTTCTGTCCAACTAAACTCTCCAAAAGCAGCAACCATTCAGCAGACAGTTGCTGTATTTATTAAATCCTGTGTGCTAGGTTAGGAACACGGCGGATATTTGTATTTTGTACTTTCATAATGTTTCACTCATAGTCTTAAAAATAAATTGCTGAGGATGGGAGCATTAGTTTATCCCTTGCACTGAGGCAAAAGCTTTGATCCTAGCACAAGCTTTCCCTTCAGTTTGGTTTAAAAAAGAATTAGTGAGGTTTTCATTCACAAAATTATTTATTTAGTGTTTGAGTAGTGGTGCAGTAAGATTGTGTATGCATTTGGATTGTGATTGTTGGATGTTGGTTAGAAAGAAAATGTTTTACTGCAGTGGGAGTCATTTGGGGGAATTAAAAAGTACATGGTAGGATGTGCTGTGAAACATACATCTACAGCTCAAACTAGCTGGTAACTAAGAAATTTTAAAGAAATGTGGGTACAGAAATGAGAAGCAGTGCTTCTTTTTGCTTATGCAGCCCACTCTCAGGAGGAGGGTGGCCTCTCTCCCTTTTCTGTTCTGGATTAGGTGCAGAGGGCACTCAGTCCTCACAGCTGCTCACTGCTGCAGAGAGAACATGCATACCTCTTTCTTTCCTTCTTTTTCCCACACACCTCCTATTATTCCACTCCTATGTTCCTCAGCATGTGGCCATCTGTGTTTGCTATTACACTGCTAATCCATATAGTAAATATTTTTCTTTTTTTCTTTTCCTTTCCTAGGCAGAATTATTGGACATGGTCACTTTTTATTTGGAATTAGGATCTACAGCACTTGTCATCACTTCCTTTTTGTTTTCACTTCCCCCTGTCTCACAATTGGTTTATAAGACAACGGGGTTACCTGAAGCTTCTCTAAAAGGTTGTTGCTGATTTCCTCAGAGCAGTTGCTCTTCAATTAACTTTTAGTTAAGAAATCAAGAGTGCAGTTGAATACCACTCTACATCCTGAATAAGACTTGATTGCAAGAATTCAGTTGAGGTTCACATGGGGGAAAAAAGGAAAAAAAAATTTAGAAATAATAATTACAAGGGTTTTCTCAATTGTTTCTTAACTATAAAAACTTCGGGAATGCTTAACAGGAGTATACTCATTTTAATAAGTTAACATGCCATAAATCTGGGGTTTTTTGCTGTTGATCAATTTATGTGAATGTTTGAAAGATGCTCTTAGTGAATAGGAATGAAGAGTGGGTACCAAATCAATTTTAGCATTTTGATGTGACTTTTAGTGTATGTTAAGTTCAGCTCTGTTCAAATTATTTTATGTATCTGTTTTAAGGCTTGGCAAAAGACTGTACTCCCTTACCACTGTTCTTTAAGAAAGCATGGCTTAAAATGGAAAAAAATCCAGGAATTAGAATTTTGAAATGTCGGTAAAACAGAGCAAGAGCAAAAGAGTTTCTCAGTCTGTTGGCCAAAGGACTAAAATGGACTCTGCTGGTTTTTAACCCTCCTGGTTTGAAAAAACGCAAGTTGAAACAACCCAAAAAACTATCAGTACTTTTGGAATCTGAGAGACCTGGTAAACAGACCAGGCATTTATTTGCCTCCACTTTTGCTCTTCTGTAATATTAAAATGCATTATTTGTATCTTTTCAGGAGACTGGAGGCTACAAAATTGAACACATAGACAACCCATAATTCCCAGTTTTCAAACTGGCCTCAATGTTTAAGGCAGAATTGCATGTTGTTGTGTCTCAGGTAGCTCTTCCCACATCTGATGGTTCATGAATGAAGCTTCCTGGCTTGACTGTCTGGCTAATGAGGATCAAACAGTGAGGCTATCAGTGTGAGTCAGCATTATGCAGACTTGCAGAAACTGTGCTTTTCAATCCACCCTAAAGCTCACTAATTCCGTTTTGAGTCCTGATACTTTGGTTATTTAAGCCAAGCCTGCACTTGCATAACATTCACACAGGAAGTACTAAGAAATGAAAATTTGGTGTGTTTCAATGGAAGCATTTATTTAGAAGTGTTTGCTTCATGCTAACAGCTGGAATGTTGTAACTCTTGCATACTACTCTGTAATGGAGCATTGCTTTCCTCTGTCATAGCTCATCTTGCAACATTTATATCAGTACTTTTGAGCTGCTGTAACTGAATTAATGTTCTATGTGTTTTTCTAATAGCCTAGTTTTCAGTATATTTGAACTTCTAAGTAGCTTCTGCATTTATAAAGCACAGCAAGATGTCATGGTTTGTTTTATATCTTTTTTTCTTTTTCTCCTTCTGGTGAATTACAGTAAATCTAAAGTGGACTTCTCTACACCAGCATCTTTTTTTTGCATTCCAGAATCTTCCTCCACTTGGACAGATTCCAAGCCATGATTCTCCAGCCTTTCAGCATTGCTCCCAATGTCCTTTGTCCATTCAGGGCTCTGGTACAGTCCTAGCAGAACAGTAACTTCATATGAAATAGGTCCATGTGATTATTATCTACCAATATGGGCCACAGTATTTGTTTTTGAAGAAGAAAAAAGGATATTATTGATTTTTTGTTTTTTTAACAGAGAATTACTATGAAAGATTGTTTGGGGATTATGGGGGTATTCTGCAGGTGATAGGTTTTGGTGTTTGTTTTTTTTAAACCCTGGAGCATAGTTGCAAGCTCATCTTACACTTTACACCTTTTCCCTCCTGCCTCATTCCCAAAATCCACCCACAAACTGCAACTCCTTCAAGCTTTTATGAATTTAATTTAAAGAATCCTTTCTTTTTCATCTAACTTCTGGTGCTTATTTTATTCCTATTAGGTTGTTAGTAGGGATAACACAGCCCATAGTCTAACCTAAATACATCTCAGACTCCATGGAAAATATACAAGTTTGTATTCATGATAATGACTAATTCAGCATTCTGATGCTTATGTGATCCTCCCATATAGATTTTGTATACTTTGCTGGTGTGAACAGCATGTCCTGCGGTAGAGCTGAACTCCTACTGCTATTTCCCACCACAGAAAGTATGACTACACAATAAAATCAAGACATAATTGCAGAATGAATAACAAGTGATTATAAATAGCGACAGAAAAGCTCAGAGGTTACTTGATATCTTTCATACAAGTGTTCAAATATTCAGAGTGAGCATTAACTGAACTCACAGAGTGCCCTGTGCCACACATTGGTTATTTTATGTCAAACACACCCAGAGAGCTGAACTGACTTGTCTGAGACATCAGATATGAAAAAAATCTGTTGCTTTAATCCGTAGAAAGTACTGTTTGTACTGCAGAAAAGCACAGGAGAATGTATAAAGCAGGCACTGCCTTGAGTTTTTTGTTTTAAATTTCTCTCCTCTGTATTTTTTTCCTCTGCATTATAGAAGAGTTCAGTATTTTCTATTGGGAAGAGGATTTAAATACTCTTCCAATATTTTCTCCAGGATAGAACTAGTGCAGTTGTGACAGCTAATTGTCAACATACACCTCCCCAGGAATGAAAACTTTTCTCATGTTTCAATATATGCACAGGAGCAAGAGAATGGGTAAAACTGGCCCAGCACTTACTTAACTGACTATGAAACTTTTGATTTCCAAAGTGGAAAGAAATCTGAATGGTGTAATTTATAATGGCTAGCTCAAAACACTGATAGTTTGACATGCTGGCATCATGCAGAAAGAATTCAATTCTCCCAACTCCAAGAGCCCAGGAGAATGACCCAGCAAGAAAATAAATTTAAGAATTTCAGCATTGTATGTAACTTGTACCTGAAAACTTGGTGTTTTTGAGACAGAGATGAAGAGATATTCTGATTTTCATCTTGAAGATTAAGATCATCTTGAGCCTGAGATATTCATCTTGTTATTTGTTCACTTTAACCTCTACTGTAGTCAGTGCCCAGCTTTGGATCTTGCCCATTTTACATTGAAAAATTTTCCTGTGGACAGCACCTTGTAGGACGGCACCTTAACTGTTGAATCCTGCTGCCAGCTACTTTATTGTATGTGTTTTACAATGGATTGGAATTTCTTTAATGTGGAAAATGCAGGGAGCTAACACGGAATTCTAACTTTTTCAAGTTATGCATTCTAGTTTACCAGTCATTGTGAAAGGATATCAAAGGTGTGGTGCTCTTGTCACCTACAGTCATCAGCAAAGATAATGAACTTCATTAAGCAGCCCTTTGCCAGTGACCTGTGGAAAAGGGAATGGACAGGTTTTCTTACAATATCCTCAGCAAGTTCATTAATACAGACATCCTCTATAAAGAATTTATTAAAGATATTTTAAAAACCACATTCTATACTCTTTTAATTATTTTTTTAAAGTATCTGTTGAATGTGGGCAAACATAAAACAATGTAGTTGGAATGCTCTAGAGACAGATGTTGTCATGGGTACAAAATATATGTACTAAACATTAAACACCCTGGGCCAAACTGTGCTGACATTAGACTTGTTTTAGTGACGTGGTCTGTCACATGAACACCACTGCATTTAATGAATCTCTCTTTGTTAGTAAGATCTTGTATATATTTATGTCACTACAGGTTTATCAGCCAGGTTCAATGATTTGGATGAGCCAGATGATCTTTCCAACCTGCCGTGGGGATGGGGGATTTCCAAAGGTAAAGTTATTTATGTAATTTCTTTCATATAAGAAATAGTTTGCTAAGATGAAAGTTTTTGGGAAAAAAAAATTAAAATGGAAAGTTCAATGGATTTTATTTTACAACCACTTGAAGAAAGTAGCCGGCACTCCTGATTTCATCACGAGTCTCATGTTGCTCTGTTTTTCCTAAAGCCTTGGCCCCTTGCACCATGCAGTTACCTGAAGAGCTCGGTTTTCATTTTATAATTATGTTTTTAGCCTTCAGGCTTGCAGAAAACATGGACTCTTGTTGGCTGCATACCAGAAGGAAAACATACTAATTTTCAAAGGCTCATATTTCTTAAGCCTGTCTCTTGATTTTACAAGCTTGACATCTGAGTTTTGAATGCTTTATTTTGGCAATGCTTTCCTAGCAATGCAGATGAAAAAGTCAATGATAATGCAGCAGGAGGAACTGGATGGTGTTGCTTATCTTTTATTAAGCATCTTGCTTGTGGATTACCTGGCTTGAGTAACGAGCATACAAGCCTGAAAATTTTCATCTGAGTTTGACAAGAAGTACCACATACAAAGGCAGAAGATGTGGCTCATCAGACAGCATTAATAAGATTTTATTGTGTTACCATTACTGGTTTAAAAATGGAACTGGACATGAAATTTCAGTAGTGAAAGATAAAGATTATGCAGAACCATGTGCATGATGTACGTGTTTTATTTTCATATTCCCTTTCAATTACTGGCTCAAGCAGGTAAGTAAGAAGAGAACACATGGAAAATTGTTTTGATTAAGTTTCAGTTAATAACTAGGCTTCTGCTCATTGTTAACAAAACTCTGCTATTGTTCCATATGGATAACACTATATTTTCCTCTACTCTTTTTCCTCTACAAGGGAACTTCTAAAGTTTATAGGTGGGATATTTGCAGCCTCATGTGCCAGCCTGCCAGTCTTTAAACTAGCATTAATGGCAGTACTGTGATTCTTAGCATTCACAGTATTCCAGAAGTTCAGCTGAGAAGGCTGGTACCAGTGCCAGAGCCTGATTAATGTGCTCTGTAGGGTCAATCTTACATCAAATGAATTTGCTAATTTTGTGAATCAGCTGTGTCTTAACTAGATGATTTTTATTCAAAATGTTAAGTTAGAAGCTTTCAGTAAGTTGTCAATCATCATTAAACAAAGTTTCTTCTAAAGCACAGGAATGAAACTGTGCAGTATGTGCAGCATAGCAACAATGCTGCATTATATTGGATTTATGAATAGCTGTGGGTTTAGGCTGTACATAGTTTAAAATAAAATGTTCTCAGAAAGGATAATGGTTTCTCAACTAGCCAAAACATATTATAAATCTTTTTCCCTTTTAAAGTTACTGGATTCCTGCTTTTAAAATACAATTTTTTTCCTAGCCTTTATGTAATTCTTCAGAAGATATTTGGCATGTGCTAGTACAACAGCCAGTTTTTAGAACTAGCTCCAAATTTTATTTCACAATTGACATTCAAATGCAATTTCAATATTGATTGCACATAGTCCAGCTTCCAGCAGAGAATCATCTTTAACAGAAACTGTGCATATTTGGAATTTTTTTCATTTGTACTATAAAATTAATTAGGATAAATTGGTGAAAAAAACTGCAGAAAGTTTTGAGTCCTTTAGATGAGCGCTTTTATCTACTCAATGCTAAATAGCTTGAACTTCTGAAAATATAAAGTAAAATACATAGATTTTTAATAACTATTATTTGAGATAAAAGTGGGGGGGGGTTTGTTTTTGTTTTTAATTTTATTTTCATGCAACAAACAAACATAAAAGGCTTCAGTTCTTAATGACAGTTTATTTCCAGACGTAGAAGGGTCACATGGGACTTTATATCTCATGATTGTATGGCAGGATTTCAGGACTGAGATTGTTTTCACAGCTGAAAAGGAACTGCCCAACACAATGCTTTTGGAAATTTGCCCAGACCTTTGGTCTGTGTGGTGTGCCTGTTTGCATGTGTAAGTTTCTAGTTTTCCCTTTGTATCCTGTAATGATACACAAGTAACAAATTTAGCAAAGCAAAAATAACTAAAAATATTATCATGAGGATGGAATTTTCTAGAGTACTTTGAGGAAACCTATTTGTGCAGTCACTAAAATTTAAATGTTATTTTCTCATTTTGAAATTCTTGCAAAATACCTATATTGGTCTAGCAAATATGCGTTACAACTCCTTACCCTTCTGCGCATGTACTGACCAAATTCTGCGCCTTTACTCTGTTTCTTGGTGCCCCAAAGGAACAGGTTACCAGCTGTCTCCAGAAAGGGATTTTGCTCTGTGCTCAGCCTGAAAACTGCTCCTGTGTGTAGTGCAGAACTCCATGGGGAATTCATCTACCTAAAACCAAAAGTTGTCCTGTACACTGTGATAAAGAGAGGGAGAGCCATGGGATGGCTTCATTCCCAGCACAAGTAAATGTAGCAAGTATGAACATCCCAGTGAATATTCTGGGTTTGAAGAAAGGAAAATTGCTGAAAATTGCACTTTATTGATGATTGGGAAACTGCAATGTGTTTAATTCCTAATTCAGAAATGCACATCAGAAAAAAAGTGAACTTGGAGAAGATAACTTTAATTTCCTTAACAAAGAGAGATATTGAGCTTATGTGACAAACACATCCTAAACAATATGAGCAATAAAACACCTTTACTATTCTTACCACTTAAACACAAAAGCCACAGATTTTCTTTTTCTTTATCTTAAGCTAAACAAATTATTTTTGTTTCAGATCCCATAGTGACATATAATCAGCGAAGTACTTTAGGCATGTTCTTAGCCTTTAGACTTCATTCTGAGGCTTAAAATGAAGCATATTTTTAAATGCTGTTTAAAAACTTTGCTGAATAGACTCTATTAAAATGTGTGGTTACAAAGATCTGAGGCAGCTGGCTCATATGGCACACCACTTCCTTACCAGCTCAGAACAAGAAAACACTGCAGTTTTTTTAGTGTGCTCTTTCTGGTGGATTATTATAGAGAAGTGACTTAGTAGTGTATGTTGGTTGCTTAATTAGTAAAGTTTTTTAAAAATGAGAGGTCTAACCTGGAAAAAGTTCTCATAATATTAAGATGATATTTCGTAAATAAAATGTACTTTCATGTTGGATCTTCTGCATTTTTTGCTGCTAGGACACATTCGTTCATGCCCACGTGAAATGTTTTTCTTAGACGCTGCAAGAACTTCCTGGTTTTCAAACATCCCTTTGTTCTCTGTGGCATCAGGTGCTTCAGTCATGTTTAGTAGCTGAACTAAAGCTAGGGAACTAGGGAAACTTTAGGATGAGAGAAGGGAGCATGCCACCAAACAAAGCACAGCTAACATCACTTTTTCCTCTCCACAGGGAAATCTCCCCATCTCAAAGGAAGTGAATCGCAAGAAAAGTGAGGAGGAGGGGGTGCGCCTGGCTCCAGCAAGTGGCTATGGACAACATTTCACCAAAATCAATTACCTCTACTCTTTTTAAACATAATTTCTCCATTCGTATTACATATGATGTATGGGTTTGATGAGGTCATGGTGTCATATATTGGAAATTGTTTCTGTGTAAATCATCAAGTGTAAGAAGAAACTATGGGACTCTGAGCCTTGCTTTAGAGAATAACAGTGGACAAACGTGTACCATAAAAACTATTTTTTAACATTCTAACTCAAGCGAAAGCTCTCAGAATTTCACACTGTGAATCCATGTTTACAAACATTACAGGTGGGCCCTCAGGCCTGGTTCTACCACAGCAATGTCTTTCACTACTCAAACTCCACAGCTCACACACAACCGGTAAACCACTCTCTCCATTTCCACCAACCCAAACTGCTTCTTGCAGAGGCTGAGAGTCCCCCTTTTTTTTCATTTAGATGTAACAAGCCTAGTAGTTTATTTTCATCGATTGTCTGTATATCTATATTTTATCCATGTACTCTTTTGATGTATAGAAGTAGTATGAAACTCATGGTTTCCTTGTGGTAAGTGATCGTGATGCTGCCACGGGATTTGAGACACTGATGAATGGTGCTATTTTGGACTTTAAATATGCTCCTTGGCAAGGTAGCTCTGATGGAGTTATTTTTTATTTCCATGTTCTGAGAGGGTGTTGGTACTTTGTTTTTCTGAATGTTGTTCTTTAGACTGGACTGACTTGTTTACTTGTGTCTTCAGTGTGGCTTTCTTATTCAGTGCTGTAGGTGAGTAACTACTTATAGTGTACAAGTGAGGAACTGATTTCCTATCAGTGTCCACTCACAAACATGCAGTTATAGTGGGAGCAATCACAAAACTGTAATTTTCGTAAAATCTCCCTTCTGACTCCTAACCACCTTATGGAGAAAGATGAGCAATAATTTTCCACCAACTTCTCAAAATCTCTTGATTTTTGTCTTTTTTTCTTACAAGCCTTTTTTAAAGAAGGGACAAGTTTTAATGTCCTCTTCAAATCCATAAACTAGGGGATATAGTAAGAAAAATACAGCAAATTTCTGGGAAGAGAAGTCCTAAAGGGGAAAGAGTACATTTCCACAGTACTGTCAACATGTGGAATTTACATTTTTGTTCTTGCTCCCAAACTACTATAAATACAAAATAACACAAACCACAAAACTAAGCAGTATCATCTACTCATGGAGTGTTGTTGTGTTAGACACAGTCTGAAAGCCCACCTTAATTTTTTATATGATTCTGTCTTTTAGCTATTCCTTTTACAGGGCAGGCCTTGTTCTGAACTGTCTTAGCTTCTGACTGTTAAATACCAATGCATGCACTGCACTTCTAGATTTCTTTCCTTTCCCTACCTTCTGTATCCCTTTCCTTGTGCACTCACTTTATTTTCCAATAGAATAGATAAGTCTGCTGTGCTGTACATAGAGCAAGAAGTAATATTCAGCAGTTGTGGCATTTATGTATAGTTGCAGTTGTGTACTGCTGAAAATGCAGGCTTTTGTAACAATGTGATCTTTAATAATGCAAGTACCCAATGTATTTTAGCTATTTTAGTAGGATTTGTTCAATAAATATGCAAGCTCTAAGGGTAGCTGTGATGTGTCTCTTTCCTTATTACAATAAGGGCAAGGTTCCTGTTACCAATTGTTTTCACCTGTTCTTTTCCTGAATCCTGAGGTTTGTTTCAGGAATATCTGGTGAAGTAAAAGGTAATTCCTTTTGTTACTTGCTAAACAATAGCTATCAAGATAACTTGAATGCCAGACCTGGATCTAGGAAATGATAGCTTGCTGGACAATGGCAGTGGCTTCCCACAGTGCTGAGTGGCTGGGTCAGATGTGACACTCAATGCCATTTTTAGTAGCCCCAGGAGGACACTCTGGGACTGTGCATGGCAAATACAACATGTTTCATTTTCTACTTCTGGAAAACTGAATTAAAAGATTATTTCCCTTGTGTGGTAATTTGGTTTAAAATAGTGTTGATACAGTCCTCTCTTAAACACAGTTCTTATTTTTTTTTTAATTGTTGGAAAAGTAACACACACATTGCTGAGATTTAGAGCATATATTGGTTTCATAATAGTATAGATATAGTAGAGACAAAGATTATATAATAAACACTGTGATTAATAGAAGCTTGCAGAATAAGCACAGATGGCATACACTTCTGCATCTGCAATAGTGGCTGTGGTATACACATAATATCAGATTCATAAGGCTTGAAAAAAAGGAAAAAAAGTTATAGTTATTAGGCATTAAAAAAGAAAAAAATCATATGGCCATTTTAAAGAATGCCCCTCAGATTGAATACATTTATTTTCACATTTGGGATGAAGTATAAAATTATATAAATGGAATTATTGGGGGGAAAAGCACAGTGTGCATGTCTCACAGTCAGTTGTTGCAGAACACCATGACTAGCTACTTTTTTACCTACCTCATTAAATAATAATTTCTGAAATAGACTAGTGGAGTATTTTGAAATCATTATGGTCAAACAAATTGATCCGGAAACACTGGTTCCAACTTCAGACCTTTTTATAACATATCATGGAGAATCTAGCAAATCAGTATTTGTCCCTCAGCAAATCAAGCAAAAAACAAAACCCTGAATTCTGAAATATAGAAATAGTATTGAATCCTTGCTTTCATAAAGCATTTTAAGCTACACTGACAAAATCACTGATTAGGAACTAACTGTTTTTTACCATTGAGCATCATATTTTAAATGAAGAGTAGGCCATAATGTTATGTGTTATCAATTAAATTCCAATATTAAAAAAGCTCCATCATTAATTACCAAATGCTGAATACATTAATCATTACACTTAAGAGTTTGTGCCACTAACAGCATCCTGAGGATGTGTATTAAAAAAATCTGATTCGTATTAAAAATTTTATTCATTGGAAGTTAGCTAAATTCTGTCTGCAAGCATATAAAACATATGGAAACAATCATAAAAAATTTCATTCAATAGTACTTTAGTCCCAGACTCTAATTACATTTCTAGTGTTAAAGCTGTGCTACCATATTACAAATATAAAAAATAAAATTAATATTCTACATAAGAAGTTCAAACAGAGGAAGAAAATTTAAATAGAATGGAATGAACCCAGATCTGTCTCATCAGCATTATGTTCTTGTGAGTGTAAAAAAGAACATGAGTATAACATGAGCAAGCCAAGTGAGGTAATGGTGTAAGCAATAGCCCATGATCTATGTGCTAAAGCTAAAGATCCCTTTTTGTGGCCCTTCACATCCGTGTGCACTAAAGTTCATCTCGAGCTCTGGTGAAGTAAGAGGAGAAATGGAGGAGCTTTGGGCTTTGCTGCTGCAGCCATGAAAACATGAGTAACTTACATTCTACTGCAGAGAAAACAAAGACCAGGAGGAGGAAAAAGGGGGGGGGGAAGAAATAAACATGGAGAGAAATACAGCAAGCAATTAAGGAGAAATAAGAAAATCAGAACTTGAGCCTGTCTGGAGCCTGTCTGAACTGGAGCTCCAGAGGTGCAAGGTTCGCAGGGAGAAAACGCAAGTGTCACATTCCAGTTTGGAACGGCTATTTTCCTTCACAGATACAGACCTGTGAAACGCCCTGTTGAAAACAAGCAGGAATAAACCCTGGCTTTATGAGACAGTTGTTAATGGGTTTTTTTTCCCCATGAAGTTTTGTGAGTGAGGAGCTGCCAGAGAGGTGGCAGGCTGGTATCAGCCCCCCGAAATAAACATAGCAGGACAAGACAGTCTTGGCCAGTGGTGCCAGGGGTAGGGTGCAGGCATATCCCAGCTTGCATCTTGAGACTCTAGCACTTTTTCTGCCCAGAGACATGCCTGGCAAAGTTGAGACAGTGGCCCCCACACTCAGAGCCTGTGTCCTAGTCCTGGACTAAGTAGGGGAACATGGTATAACAGAGCAGACACACTGCAGTTTGTATCAGCCTGAAGAAAGAGCCTGTATTTGGATATTCAAATGCTACCTGCTCATGCTTCAGGGGAAAATAAAAAGAAAGAAAGAAGAAAAAAAAAAAAAAGAAAAAAAGGAAGAAAATACATCCTGCATTTATAGTTCAACTGCTATGTAAACATAACCCAGAATCTTCAGGTATCCTACTAGCACAGTGACAATCCTGCTGGCCTACACCTACCCATCTGAACTATTTTGTAAGTGCATCCAGAACTACCATCTGTCTGTCAGGGTATGGCCAGAGCACAAAGTGCTGTGTAGGCTGGTGTAAATTATCTCAGGAAGCAGAGTAACTGCAAAATCAGCACTGCCTGGGGAGAAAAATAGTCAGAAAAGGATGCTCATGCTCTTTGTGTATTCATTTCTATCTTGTCATTCCTGATGCTGCCTGGGTGCCTTAGCTTGATCTCATCAATCTATTTGTAACATTTCAGAGCAGCTTAACTCTATTCCTGCTCTGAGGGCTCTGATTTGGTGTTTTAAGTTGTGGGTTTAAAGCTTTCACCCTGTATGTCACTTGGTGTGTGCTGCTTTTCAGAGCTCTCAGATTCTTGTGACTCGTAATATTTTCCAGCTGGTGATTCCAGAGGAAGAGATGTGACCCAAGAGCTGATGTTTTATACAAAGAAAGAGTATCCTGTTTGCACAGCACTGTTTCAAATTCATATTGCACGTGTCCAAAGTCAAACCCATGAATCTGTCCAGACAGAAAATTGTTTTACTGGGAATTTTATTTTGTGTAACTTAAAACAGATCCCAGAGGTTCCAAAAAGTCACAGCACCTGGGACTTCTCTTTTCTAGGACACAGCCTCAAGATGAAAGGGCTGTACATGTTTCTTGTGCATTATTTTCCTGTACTCTCAGGTGGTTTTTTTTGCAGTCTCAAATCTCTAGTTGATCTCAACAGACTTCAACTGATAAATATAAGAGTGCAGAAAGATCTTTGTGATATAATTTCTCCATTCAACACTGCATCTTCCCCAAAGCTATTTTTCTCAGCTGCAAATTTTACTGTGTGTTCCTAATAAAACTCTCTGTACCTGTCCATTCAAGACCTACCACAGGCTATCCAGCTTTCTTCCACCAAATTACTGGACAGCAAGCCCTAAAGGCTGCTGTGTTCTCAACCAGGCTGCCACAGGTTTTACAGCTACATCTAGATTTGCTTTCCCACCGGTTATGCAATCATTCTGCTTGCTGGCTGAAGTGCTGCTGCTGGAGTTAAGTGTGTCAGCAGGCTGCCAGGACAGCCCTGCTCTGCAGCCTTGGCTCCCCTGTGAGTCATTTTGGCTTGGTCACTTTTTCCCCACCAGTGCCGCTCGCTCGGAGGTGAGTTCCTGCCCGTGAGTCATCGGCGTGGCTGTGGAGCCCTGTCTGCTGAGGGCCCCTGGGAGGCCCAGGAGCCGGAATGTTTCCGGCACAGACTCGGTTCAGCCGATCAAAACCACCTGCAGCCTCTAACAAATTCACAGGCCCTTTGCTTTCTTTTCAAGTCCAACAAATTCTCGGTGTTTCCTTGGTAGCCCACCCAAGCTGGCAGCGCTGCTCACAGGAAGGTTGCATGAGGACAGGGCTGCAGGTGGCAAAAACACCCTTTAAAAAAAAAAAAAAAAAAAGAGAGAGAAAAGAAAAAAGAAAGGGGAGGGAGGGTACAAAAAAGGATGTCTGAACACTGTGTTTGTAAATAAACAGCAGTAAGTTATCAGTAACTTAACTGTAGCAGCAGGAAACAGTTCTGTCAGATTCTGGAAAGCCAGCCATGGCAGGAAATTGTTACGTAAAGTGCAAAACTGCTACTATTTAAAAGTGTACTTTGATCAACAAAGGGAGAAAAGATGCATTTCATGCTTTTCACTCTGAAATACATCAATATGAGCAACTTGAGGTAGCTCTTTTCAATATGAGCAATTTGAGGTAGTGGGGAACCTCAAGTTAGCAGACTTGCAATTTGCTGTGACTGTTAAAGCTCACAGCCTTGGCAGATCACACATGAGAGCAGAGGAAAGAAACTGGGCATTGTTCCCCAAGTTTCATCTGCTGGGCATTATCCTGTCACTGAAGGACCTGAACCTCTGAAACCAGAAGAGAGGAGCTGGACACTGGCAAGAGGGTGCAAAGCTGGGCACCCCGCCTCCCACCTTGCCAGAGCCCCAGTGCTCTCTGCAGGTCTCTGCTCCATTTTCCTTTGCCCAAAGGGTCCCAAAGAAGCAAGTTTCAGCCAGAACAGCCCAAGCCTATCTGCTGTGAGTCATGAAACCTATCTACAGCCGCCAGGTGTATTTGATAACCCATGGACACGTGTCCAGAGGCTGGGGAGAAGCTTGCTGAAGAGAAATGAGAGGAGGGGGATGGACTATCCCAGTCCTGGAAAGCAAGATGGTCAAAGATCTGGAAAGTAAGGAATGACTCACTGTGATAGAAAAGAGGTATCTTGATCAAAGCCTTTTCTATGATTAGTGGTATCTATCCTAATTTCCAATAAATTAAGGAGAATCCAAGGACCCTGCATGCCTAAATCACATGCCAAACCCAGGGATTTTAAAACAGTAAGCCATCCATCTGATCTCACACAGTGGTAAATGCTGAGCTATTCCACTGGAATTACCAGGCTGAATAAACAAGATCAAAACCAGGTTCACGGGGATGACCCAAAACTTTTGATGCACTTGTGAGGCAGACATTCCCGCTGGGTAAAGAAAACTGCAGACCTCAGCTCTCATAGCCCAGACAGTGTCACTGACATTGCCTTACAGACAGGCAGAGTTTGAGCAAGAGGGCATAACTCTGCTTGGGGTAGACAAATCTCCCTCAGGTGGGCTTTGCCCATGCACACCACCCTGCCTTTCTACCCACCCTGGGGTGCTGAAAGGCAAACCTCAGACGTTCTCTCCTTTCAGGGATGCTTGGCTGCTACTGATCAGAAACTGAAGCTCTTCATGCATTTTAAGTCCACCACTCTAATTGTGAATGGGTTTCCTTTATTACCAAGGTGATTGTGTTGTGATGTTCCCTCCTGACAGACTGAACTAGATTGAACTGACATAAGCCAGAGCTCAGTTTCTACTGGGAAGCTTTAGGACCTGCCTAAACAACACTTAATCAGCTATAAGGCATTTTTTTGGTAGTTAATAATTTTGTACTGCTTTAGGTACTACAGGCCTCAGGAAGGATTCAGAACACAGGTCCCCTGAAAACTCAGATTTCTCCAGATGCTCTAATGGGCTGTGCATTGCTCTAATGTGCTTGAAAGATAAAGACAACCTGGGACCGGCATCAAGAACAGTTCTTGTCCTGCATGGCCATAAAGAAGGCACAAGTTGCACACAACTCTCTTCCCTTGCATCAATTCCTTTACTGCAAAGCCAATACACTTTTATTTTATGCCCCCACCTATTGGTTGTGTAAACACTCATATCAGAAATGTGAACAACTATTCAAATTATAGATTGTGATGGAACAAACGTCTTGTTTGTGGATAGTGCAGTAATGTTCTGTCCAGTGGCAGGTAAGGCAAGGTTTGTTCCTACTTCTGAAAACCATATGACTTTATGCTTATTTCAGACTGGTACAGGTGGACCCACTTCAGAAAGCTGTCCTTCTTGTGCTTCTTGGAATCACACATGAAGTACTGAACCTGTTCCTGCAGAGCCCATCAGCAAACCATCCCCATAAGCATAAACTCTCTTTTGAGAGGATAGAGTGCTGTTAAGGAAATGGATTTTTGAAGGCTGAGAGAATAATTACCCATGTCCTTTATTTTTTTCCCTTTGAAGAAGAACATAATGTTTTCTGGTTAACCTTAAAGTCTTGAACCCTAGAAAACATTATGTAATGTGTTATATTAGGAATATCATGCAAAACCAAGAGAAATAGTTCTCCATAGGCTTCACAGCAATAACAAACTATAAGGGATAGGCAGAAATTATAACTTCAGAGCATCTCATTTCAGTACTGTTAACCTACATTAGAGTTTTTGACTCTATAATGAACAAAACTATCTATACTCAGGGTGGTAGGTACATCTGAAAACATAATAAATATTTAAATTAGGTCATATTGCTACATTTTATGTAGATAATTTGTAGCACCAATATTTTTAAAGCAAACTGCTAGAACTAGGCTGGTGAACATCATACCAGCATTTCAGGAAACCCCCTCTGCAGCAATGGAGACAACAGGCCCAAGTTTTGCTGGATTATAAATAACCAGATTTTTCCTGGCTCTCTTGTGGATTATGCAAGTTCAGTGTGGAAGAGGAAAACAGATTAGGGGCCTCATGTTGCCCATTTCTGAGCCAGGAGGTTGCTTTTACAGTACAGGTAGGAAGCAAAGGAGTAGGACAGGAATAGTTGCTGTCCCCCTGGGAGTGGGCAGATAAGTGAATGGCACATCTCCCCACTTCCTCTGCATCACAAAGCAACTCCTGTACCATAGAACAGATGCATTTGGCTAGTTTGGCATCCTAGAGGGCACAAACTGAGTGCACTCAGTATGTCAGTGTGTCAAAGTAACTCAAGACCAGAATAGGTGTCTTTTCTCTGAGCCTGAGAACTGACTCTGGGCAGCAATCAGCTCCTTACAACATTTTGGAGTTGTGTGTTCATGGCTAATTGGGACTGCACCACTCACCTTTGAGCTGGCAGGTCTCAACTAGTATTTCCTCAAAGTACACAGCTTCCATGCCGAGCCCGTGCCATTGACAGATTTTCTATTTAATTTGTGTTTTCAGAATGATATGTGGGTGTTACTGAAAAGAAAGCAAATAAAAAGAAAGCAGAAGGTCGGGGAAATGACTTTATCTTTATTCAATGCTCATTACTTGCTTGTCTTCTACTAGTTGCTAAAAATATTTTTCTTTCCCTGCCAGGAAACAAAAATACATATATCAATGTCTTGGGCCACGGCATTTGCAGGAGTATACACCTCACAATGTCAGTTTAAACAGTCATGGATGTCTGTGCTGTGCTATTTTCTTGATTTACTGCTGATTCCCTGGCACTCATAAGAAAAAGTAGAGAGAAAATCTAACAGTGGATGTGCTGTATGTCCCAACTTGATACCAACCCACACAGCACTCTCTGAGCACTCACAAAACTTATCAACTCTAATAAAAGCACGCAGTTGTAAAAGGAGAGCTGAAATCCCCGAGGGATGAAGGTTAATGTCGGCACCAGAAAAGCCTGCTCCCCAGGGCCAGCACGCCTGTGCTGCTGGATGCAGGAGAGCCAGGAGGATGCATGCAGGAAGCCCTGGAGCAGCAGGAGGCTCCCCGAGGAACAACTGCAGTCCTTACAGAGGTGATATCTTTTAGTCCTTCTAAGCCCCAGCTCCTGATACACCAGCTGCTTTTGAAAAAGTAATTTTATGTTATCCCTGGCTTCTTTTTAATGTAAAGAAAGAGTGTAAGAGAAAATGATACTGATGATTAGGTTTTGGAATGTGAGACGGTGCATAAATCCCTGAGAGCAAGTTAAAAGTGTGCATTAAAAATAGCCCAAAGACCAGAGTGTGACACCAAAAAAAATATGAGAAACTAGTCGTGTTCACTGATTTCTTATGCCAACTACTGCAAGTCACTCTGTGTCACATCTAAAAAAATTCAAAAACCACAAACCATAATAACAATAAAACCAAAAACAGCAAGAAGAGAAAAACAAAATAAACCAACTATGGGTTCCATGTTGGAGTGTACTTTTGGCATTCCAATTGTGTAATCTATCCCCACTTCCTTGCCCATTTTCATCAGCACTCCTCTATAAAACACAGCCTGCTTCCTTCCCAGCGGTGCTGCAGGGACGGCCCAGTCACTCTGAAATACTAAAAGCGTGGCAGTCTGATACAAGGAAGTAGGAAAGCTACATGCAGTGGTTGTCATTATTTCTTTCTAAACACTGGCTCAAATGACAGATTGCTGACACTTCAGTACTCTACAAATATGAAATACCTGCTATAGCTAACCTGCCTCAACCCTCAGGCTTTCCCTCAGCTATATTCCTGTACTCTAGCAGCAATATTATTTGGGCTTCACAATAGTTGTTATTTCTCACTGTATATTCAGCCCTGTTTACTTGTGAGGAACATTTACATGTTTGCTGTATCCATTTGGGGTTTTGTTGTTTATTTGAATCTACTCCTGATGTAAGTTTTTGAAGTTTTAAAGTTACTCATGGCTTTCCAAAAATTCTGTCATGCCTTTTAATAACAATAATCACTGTTGATATTCATAACTCAAATTACACTGACTAAAGTAACCAAGGTTTTCTAAGCCCTTGTTATTCACCTTGGATGAGTTGCTTGCTAAGGCTATAAAGGTCTACTCATTGCTGATCATAAGGTATGGGATTTGGCCATTATATTATCCTATGCCTAGGAATATATTCCTTAAAATCATTTGGAGAGTCTCATTCTCCTCTAGAGTTAGCAATGCCTTGCAACAGAAATTTCCAAATTTCCATCTTTCTCTATACCGTGAGGTATTGTGCATAGGCCTGTACTTTCATCCCTTCAAGATAAGAGAAGTTGGCCTTAGACAATTAAATTCATTGATCACAAAGGTTTTAAGACAAAATATCAAAGGTTGGAAAGTCTGAAACAAAATTAATATTATACAAACAATTTTTTTAGCAGTCAGCAAGGATTTGATGAGAACGAAATTGCGTCCAACCAATCCCATTTCCTTTATGAAAGGTTATAATGAGGTAAAGGCTTGTGAATAAACAATAGAAGCCATAAATCTTGTCTTCCATTACGTTCTTGATATTGGCTGATGTGATCTTTTTATAAATAAATTAGGCAAACCAAGACTGGATGAAATACATTCATGTGGGAATAAAACTGGAGAAACATACCAGAAAAATGCCCAGCGATACTACAAAAACACAGTTGTGAATTAAGTCCTTATCTTTTTTCCAAATCAATATTTCCAGCAACTAGGATAATGAACTAGGAAGAAATTCAACTGAAATTCAGTCACTGAGGTAAAAGTACAGTCAGTGCCAGTGCAGAAAACCAGGAACACTTGAAATTTTCATGACAAACTGACATTTTTTTCTTCTTAAGAGAGCGTTACTTAAGAGGAGGGCAATGTCACCCAGTGCTTAGACAGCCAAAGTTTTGGGTAATACTTCTGTGGAAAACTATCTGGGGGTCACAATGAGTCTGTAGGTAGGAGGAGTGAATCTGCTGCTGTGGCTAGAAAAGTTAACACTCAGCCGGATTATACAAACAGAAGCATTGATCTACACTGCTCATGCAGAACTCATTTCACTCCTGTCAGCATTTGCTAAGCTTCAGATGAGCAGCTGTGTATCTGGTTTTGGGCAAGACACTTCCAGCAAGATTGGGAGAAGCTGGAGGATGCCCAGGAGAGAGCAGTGAGAGCAGCCAAGGGTCTAGAAGATGTGCTCAGCAAGGAAAGATTGCATGGAACTGTACTGTTTAATCTAACATGAGGGAAGCACAACAAAAAGGGCACCTGCAAAGGGGAAGAGGAAAAATTTTTTTTCTTGGTCAATGAGTGTCAGAGGAGAATGCAAGGAGCCTAAATTCTGGTAGGAAGCATTGGGTTTAATGTTTGAAAGTGGTCTCCTAACAGCTTGGCTGTGGAGAGTTTAGTTCAAGCATGGCTTAAAGAAAAAGGCCATGAAGCCATGCAATTAGAGAAAAGTAAAAGGTAGTTGCGAAGCAGTTCCAAAAGCAGTTCCCAGCCTGATTTCTATAAACAATTAGACTCTCTCAGGCATCACTTTATAAACGATAAGGCTCTCAGGCAGTCTTCCCATAACAAGCGAAACACCCTCTCTGGGAAAAGATGGCACCCTGGGAACAGATATGGAAGTTTTGGGAACCTTTCATATCACAGTGGGAACACTGGTTTTATTTTGTGTAAACAATCAATAGTATTGTAAAACAAAAGGAGTGGTTAGAGTTTTCTCTGTTAGCCTATCATGAACCTGGATTTTGGAATATGCATGAAGCTCATTAACACTATTATTTAAACTGGCTGATCGATCAATAAACATGAGTTCGATGCATTGTAGGATGGTCGTTCTCCCCTCACTTCAACACTTGGCTTCTGCTGCAGAGCATCTTAGAAAAGTGCACAATTTTTTCCAAGCTGTGAAAAACTTCACAGTAAAGCAGGTAGTTCATACTGCTGACAAAGGCTGAAGATCTTAGAGACCTTTCCAGGCAAGCCTGGCCAGGAAGAGACATGTAAAGCTGTTCTGAGGGTGATGGTGCTGTTCCTCTGGATCTGGTGGAAATGTCCTGTCCCACAAAAGCTGCTGCCTTTGATGCCTGCTCCCCCTTGCCTTTGTTGTCTCAAACCAGGTCTTGCAGGCTGGTTGCAATAGCAATCTCCCAATACCTAAATCAGGAATGCAAGATCATCTTAATAAACATGTGCAATTTATGCATAAAAACTATTGCTTCAGTGCTTTGTACTTCCACTATTTTTATCCTTTCCTTTCTCTCTTTCTGTACCCCGCTCAAACCATTTAATGTATGTTTAAGTGTGCTGGTTTCCGTGTGTGTAAGCAGACCAATACATAAAACTCTGAACCTTGACTGCCCTCTTGTCACACTCTGATGAGGCTGTGCTTAAACTACTGGTTTCATGGCTGCATGTAATCTAATAACCAGCAGAAGCAGCAGTTGCAGTCTGTAGCCCCTGGCCTAATGACCCTATGCTTTAATTGAATATATGATGTACCTACCACAGAAAATGTGAGGAGGAAGACAAACAGGGAGTCAAACACAAGTTTCACTTCATCCAGTTTCTATTATGTCTTCCACCTATATCTATGTTGTTTCAACAATTATTTCAAATTTTCAGTTTATCTCACTGCCTTAAGAAAACAATTAAAACCAAGGAGATTGGTTTCTTTTCAGACAGCTGCTCAGATAATAAGTTTTCCCCCTCAAATCTTCCATCGCACTGATGTGGTGCTAAGAAGAGCAGGCAGTTCCCCACCTTCACCCTTCAACCAGGACCACCAGGTGCTGCTTCCAAGAGAGATGAGCATGACCAACTGCAGCACATGGTGCTGGATTGAGCAGAGCAAGAGCACCTGCTCTAGGTGCTCTCTAGTCCACCCTGCTTCCACCAGCTTACATAGGTGCCTATAGAAAGCCAGATTTCCAGATTTTAATGTATTTCTAATTATTTCTGCCTCATGAGGCAATGCAGTAGCTTGGGCTACTGACATGGGCAGGGGCTGCTTGGGCATGGGCTGGGTGTTTGTGACCCCAGTGGATGGATCACTGTGTGGTTTTCTGCTGTGAGGCTGCTGAGGGGTCCCACGGACAACTCAGGTTGTCCCCACCAGCTGCCAAAACCTCTACTAGACCAACCTTTAGACACTGACAATCCAGACATGTGCAATTTATGCATAAAAACTATTGCTTCTATTGCAGCTAGAGGTCTAATCTACTTGACTTCTGGAAGTGAAGTAGACTTCACCTTTCTGAAATCTACCAGGTAGCACAGGCTGGACATAAACTGCTGAGCAAGCTGCCTAGTGCAGCAGCCCCCTTGAGGAGGATATGCAGGAGCAGATTGTATCTGCAAACCTGCTCCTAACACACAACATGACACTTCATGGGTTAAGGCCTGTTTCTCTGGGCTCATCTGGTAACATCCAAGCTGCCTCAAGCTTTGTCTAGGCACACATAACCATCAGGATAATTATCTGTCCAAAAGCAAGTTTTGATTTCATGTTAGCATTAGGTCTGCCCTCAGAATTGTGTCTGTAACCCTGTATTCTGCCCATTTACTCTGGCACATCATTTGCGTAACGTCATTACCCTCAGGAGGATTATGATGTACTTCATGTACCTTTAAAAGGCAAAAATTCATTATGTGTTGTACTGAATATAGAAGTGGAAAGTTGTTTCTGGGACTGACTCTAGCTTAATCCTAAGGACTGATACCATACTAAGTTTTTGGGGTTTGTCAGAACTAGACAGTAAATAGATGTGAAATTGTATACTCAAATGTACAATTGTACAATGAAATTAAATAAAATATGTTCTTTATACTAGTTAAGAAATAGAGAGAATTTTTTGGTTTTTTGCAAACTACCTCTAAGGAAAATTTGACATGAAGAATTACTTGTGTATATTACATGACAGCATTTTAAAAATATTATTATTTTTAAATTAAAATTTTTTATTTATATTACATGACATCAATTTATGTCAATTACTTAACTTTTTTGCCATTTTGTGAATTTTGAGATGCTTAGATTACTTTGTGCATTTTTCCTCATTTTTGAATCAACACAGCTGTTACTAAATTTCATTAAAGAAAGCTTTGTACCCACTCTTTTTCAGAGGTGAAACCAAGACTTTAGGAAGGTTTACAGAGGTGACTTTCATGCAGATAAGAGGACCACCATCAAACAGTGTCTCTTTAATTTTTACTTAATTATTTCAGTTACTTTGCTTCTGAAGATAAAAGGAAAGACCACACAAAAATTAGCACAAAAATTTCTTCCTACTAGCCAGCTTTTCAGCTACTAAATGCTTCTGCATCCTGCCACTCTATGAGATGGAGTGAACTCTACGAACTAAACTGATTAGGCCTCAGATATGTTTTACTACCTGCACATTAACATCAAACTAAACTTACAGGCTTCTGCAGCAATGTGAATGAATTGCTAAAAAAAAGCAATGTGTAATTATGAAGGGAATTCTTTAAATTCTCATAGGATTCAATTTCATGAATGCTCCAATAGCCTGAAGGTATTTTATCCCAACAGTATGGAATACAAAATAAGGTTATAAGAGAAACATTCCACTTAGTATTTCCTTTGTAATAGATAGTAATAATATATTGGGGTTTAGTACAATTCCTTGAATTAAATCTAAACTGACAAGAACTGACAGAATGTCTGACAGGTTTCCTCCACCTGCAACTTGAATCACCTTCTACTCTGTTGTAGCCAACATCAATTTAGAACCTCTCAACTTCATGTTTTCCCAGCAATCACACCCCGGTCACAGCAAAGGACAAAATGAATATTATTTTCATTTCTGCAATTAATAGATGATATTCCTCACTTTGTTCAATGCCAGTGTGCTTACAGAGAATAGTGTAAAGATTGAAAGAGTTTGAAAGAGAGACATTTGAGAGACAAAGTGAGCAAGGTATGGAGGAAGTAGATCTGTCTTGAATTTCTAACAGACCTTTCTTTAACTTCTGCATGCTGCTCATCCTAGGAATATAATTAGCCTGGTGTTTAAAGCTATCTCAGACTAAATGTGCAATTGTTCAGCAAGATGGCAAAGGCAAAGGTCAATTATAACTTGTGTAATTTATATTGTAATAGCTTCTTGCTCCTTAGTTGGGTTTGTGGGAGTGCTTTTATTCTAAGGACACTACCAAATTTGATCCTCTTCTGCAAATAATTTTGAGTCTGCTGAGAAGTCATGAAGAACTGGAAAGAGGGAGATTCATCCAGTCCTGAAGTGGTCTGTCTCACATAACTTGCCTGTGGGGAGCTTCTGAAGCAAGGCTATAACATATGGCATGTGTGACAATTTATCAGATTGTGTCATTCACAGGGCCTGGCCTACATACTTCAAAAAACAATAATTTTCCCAGGGAGCGATTTGCACATATTAATTATTTTTTGTTTTTAACTGAATGTCTGTGCTACACGTTGCCTCCATATTTATGCGGTCTCACATCTCCCCTACACCACTGTTAGCAATGACAATTTTAATAGGATGAGGAAAGCCTCCTTCAGCTGAGAAGCACCAATCTGGTGATACTGTTCCACTAGATTGAAAATCATGTTTGTAGTCTGCCAGGGAGATAATTTGGAATTAATGTGGCAACCTGGGCTCTAGCCCACAAACTTTAGGCAGTTTATCGACTGTCTTTCCTGTCTGAGTTCAGGGAAAAGCAAAGCCAGCTTTAAACTTGTACCATAGGTAAACAAAAGTGAAATTATGGGGACAGCCTCAGAACAGCAGCACTGTAATTCTGTGGCACTGTGGTGATGTAGGAGAACAGTTAGTGTGCAAGCACAGAGTACCTTCTCAAAGCCATGAGGTGAACTAAAGAGGGTTTTTTGGTTTTTTTTTTTTTTTTTTTTGTTTGGTTTGGTTTGTTTTTATTTTGTTTGGGTTTTTTTGTTCGTTTGGTTTTGGTTTTTGGGTTTTTTTTGCCAGAATACTCAAAATTTCAAGTTGGAACTTTTCTAATTATTATCTTTCCATTTTCAATCCAAATCTCAGCACCTTTTAAACTAACACTTCAAATAATTTGGAGACATTTTGCCAAAACCTAAGAACACCACAGTATCGGGACACTGTTTTATAAACAGTTTCTCTTCCACCCAGAAATCTAAGTCTCCACTGAACAAAACAAGAACAACCCTAACCTTAAAAGAGAAAACATAAAGGAAATACCAATACCTATCCTAGAACTTTTTATTCCTTATTTTATTTTGTTCTTTTTATGCACAGCAGGACCACTGGTCTTTGAATCACACACTTTTCTTGCAATTCAATTAATTATAATTAACTGGGTTTAATTAATTATAATTAAATGCACTCTTCTATGCAATGCACAGAAGAAATGCGTGGGACAGAAAGCAGCCAGCAAAGAACAAATCCAGTGGTCAGGTAAGGCAAGAATAGAAGTGCAGAGGAAAGGAGAGGTTTGTCTTCCATCAAATGTGCTAATGGGAGAGTAGGCAGAATCCTGTTCCCTTGCCTTTGCTGAGACTATTCATGTGCATAAATGCATATATGCACTCATGTTTTGACAGTCTGAGATTTTGAAAAAGAGATCAAAGAAGCTGTGGGAGGGAGTGGAGAGGAGGTTTAAAATTCTCAAATTCATTCAAGTGAGTTTTTGCCTCTGAGCTTAAATTCGGCTCAGTGCTGCGGATCAATCACTTTGCTGTGTGGGCAGGCTGGGGTGGGAAGCACACACAGACACACATGCACATGTGTACACACACATGCACACAGGGCTCTGTAGGGGCCAAACTTACATTGTACAGTGAGATAATAGAGACACTTCACACAGGCAAAGTATACTGACTAGCAAAACAGAAACCAGCCCTTGTTATCTTTTTAGGATGATGGGAACTTGATGAGATGAAAGAGCAGTGGTGTCCTCCTTAGTGGAAGAGGACAAAAGTGGAGCAATTCCTCTCTTTTTTTTTTGGTTCCCATTCTTTTCCCCTTTCTCTGTGTTTCTATTCTTCTAGGGGTTGTGAGAATTCTTGAGACTTCCCTGTTTTCTCCTGTACATATGGGATTTCTACATCTGGTATACATATTTCCTGTTTGTTGTGTCTGCTAACCAGTTAGGATTTGTGCTTTCACCCTCAGCCTCCTGTTACTCCCTCTGCCTATTTCGTCACGGCCTCTACCATAATTTTCTGCCACCTTTTGAGAATGTCTGAGGTGTCTCAAAGGGAGAGACCTCTTGAGGATCTCTGCCACAGAGTAGGATGATTCCAAAACAGTGTTATCAGAGACCTCATTTTGAGGCCCAAAATTTGTGCAGTGCATAAACATTTGAGAGATTTGAAAGACAATTCTAGATGTAAATACGGATGTGTAGCAGGTAGAGGGACATGTAGGTATTACTGCCTTTCACTGTCTTCAACACAGCTTCTATTGTGTCAGTAAGCGTGCCTCCATCACATCCGTAGTCCTTAGCCAGATCTCTATGACAAGTAGGACACAACCTTCTTATGTAATAATAAATACTGTAAAACACAGAAAAAACCTCTCTGCCTGACCTTCAAACACTTTCCAAGAAATAGTTTAAGCATTTTCCAAATAAGGCAGCAGTTGTGTAGGAAGTGGTCCAGCTTGGCAAGCATGTGAGAAAGAGATGCCAAAGTCCAATCTCATTTGCCAGCCTCAAGAGTATAGTATCTATCTGCAAGTTTCTACTTGGTAAATCAGAGACAAGTATTAGCTCCTCCTCTACCAGTATTCATTAACAAGTCCTGAAATGAAAGCTAAGAAAAGTCAGAAGTTTTGAATAATAGAGTTGGAAGAATTGCTCCAGCTTTTTGTCGAACTTCTGGCATGTTTTCCTAGCCACAGAGATGTTTTTTCCTAGATTTTTAAAAATCTTCTTGATTTATGATGGGAAAACAAAAGTAGATGACTGCAAAAATATGTAGTTTGAGGATTTAGAACCCTCCTTGTTCTCTTAATGTTCCAAAACACGTATGTACGGCTCATTTCAAGTTTAGTTTGTTTTCAGATTCTCCTACCTACTGTCCTAAATGTGGTTTAGAGGTGGCTGCATTCCAAGCACTGTGCTAGCAAAGGACCCCAATACTTCAGGGCATTCTGGTTGATAGTATTTTTCCACATCAAAAATACCACAGACAGTTATGTTAGTACATATTTTTTAAAATAGAAGTTTTGCTATCAGAAAGAAAGATATTTTTTTTCCCACTTCTAAAAACAAACTAATTATAATATGTTTAAGATGACCACAATTGGTCAAAAGAACATGGGATTTTTTAATATCTTATTTGAAATTTAGGCACGTTTCCACCCAAAGATCTCAATCAGTTCTTGAAAAACTCTCATGAAGATACAAGACAGCTATTGGTTGCTTCTTCTTGTGTAGCAATTGTACTACAAACCTGCTGCACAGCTGACATGTTTTTGAATTTGACAAAATATCAAACCAGAGAGAACAGGGGCTGAATTCTGCAAAGCTTCAGGTATCCTGGTCTGAGTGCAGTGAAGCACTGGCTCACCTCTTCCATTTAAAATAACCTGTTCCACTGCAGACTGTTCACTTGCAGAAAGTCAGGTAGTTCAGCTCTGCTGCAGTAATGTTTGCCAGAGAAAGGTCCCATCTATGGAAAAATTGGCTTCAGGTAGTTTTCCCTGTAGCAAACAGACCTTAGGTCAAAGAGAAAATAAAAGGGGGAAAATAATGTTGCAACCTGAAGCTTTGTTATCTACCTAAATAACTAATAATCCAAAAAGTGCATCTAGGTCCACCACATTTTCAACATGTCTTTGCATATGTGATTTTTCATGCTTGGAAGGCGTGCCTAGGGACAAGAGTGGGTTTTGTTCTTCTGGGTGGGAGATCAGACTGTCTGGTTGGAGCACACGCTACAGATTCCCAGAACACCTGGGCAAATCTTGCGTGTACATTACGCAGCTCCTAGCAGACAAACGGTATTGATATTGTAAGTGAGGGAAGACAATAAAACTATAAATTAACCATTTTCTGTAGAGTGATCACTGCTGCAACTTGTTTTATTGACTCTTGCTCCAACACCTCAAGGCTAAGAAAGCCAAACTCCACAAAATCATATTAAACACACAAAATGTAAAAACAATCAGAAGTACCATCATTAGAAACAGTAACTTTATTTAACATGTACAGGACAGGCAATGCAAGAAGGAACATCTCCATCTGCCACACAGCCCACACTTGATATTGAGGTGAAAAGGCGGAAAATAAAGTTAATGGTCAATGAATTTTCCAGTCAGTACAGGCAGCCTAATAAACAACACACAAAATAGGAACAGACTTGAGTCTCACTCATCCTGCTGACATCACTTTTATTGAATATTTTACTAGTTCAAAGGGCTTCTGTATAAACTTTTTGTGTTCTGGTTTCAGCCAGACATAAATCAGTAGTGTTAAGCTAGAGCAATTATGACACTTACTGGCCATATGCTAAGATAACTTGTTACCTAACCTGAAATTTTAACCAGTTGAAAAGTATTCTCTACTATTATTAAAATATATTTTATATCATTGCAGAAAGTAAGGTGTTTATACACCAATGCAGATGGAGAAGGTGCTGAAATTTATGCATAGCATTAGTTACCCATTCTGGTTTTCTAAAGTTTTTATTTAAACAGACAATTTCTATTGGTGTTGTTGCAATTGTATATATGGAGTTTATAAAGGCAAATACACAATATTATGGCTGAAAGAAACTTCTCCAGGTAGACAATTTTAAACATTTCAGGTTGTGTCCATAGCTGAGGGCCACATTCTTACTTGTGATACACAGTGTGAATAAGACTGAAAGAACCCCTCTTTTCAGGAAAATAAGGCTTCTGAGAGGCATTATTCAAATCTTAAAATTTGCCTGAAGTCCTATTTAGGACAAATACTCAGCTGGTGAAAAATACAGAGGATCAACTAAAATAAACACAGAAAATATTTCAAGGTCAGTTCTGTATCAGTTAAGTTGTGCTGAAATATAATCTATTATCTTGAAGTTTTGGAAAAAAAAAGAATGCAGCACCTGTTTTCAGGTAAACAATAAAAATCTGCTTTTCAGGTCAATACGATATTGCAAAATATTAAGTGTTATCTGAGTAGTATCTGGCTTAAAATGCACTAGAGAGTGAAGAGAATATTTCTGCTTACTAACATGGCAAGGTTTGAACTGATTATCCAGTAACTACTGCTGATACACTTGGGCCAAATGTAGGCTGATTTATTTCTTATCTGATATTAGCACTAAGAAATATCCCCAGTTTTAACCCTGAGGTATTGCTTAAGTTGGAGCAAAACATTTGCCCCATTTTTGTGTTTTCTACAAATTAGTATTTTGCAATCTTTTTTGTTTTGTTTTGTGGGTTTGGGGATTTTTGGCATTTTGTTTTGGTTTTTTTTCGCAAATATTCTTCTTTCTGAGAACTAGGAGAAGTCTAAGATTTCAGCTTCTGGAAGGCACCTCCAAAACAGACACTGTAAATCCTTTAACCAACAAGGCAATTCAAGGGGTTGGGGTCACACTCCCTTCAAGCCAATGGTGAGATCATGAAGGACAATCCACAAAGGTAATTTGTCTGACAAGACAGATCAAGAGCTGCACAAGCAAACACACTGCTGTGACCTTAGTCTGCCTAAATTGGTAGTGTAAGTGCTAAAGCCTCAGAAAAAACCCTGTCACTTCCAAAGGCACCTGAAAATTCATTTGTTTCAGTTCCTTGATGACTAAAGCCATTCTCTTGTGCTTTGCTTTGCCATCCTTTAACTTGCATATAGACTTGGAAAGTACTCAGCTGCTGGGTCAGTTAAGGATAAGACATTGCTCCAGATCATGAGATACAATCTGTAGGACCTCATGTCTCAGTTCCCAGCAAGAATCCTCTCACATCTACACAAAGACCTTGTTAAACTTCCCTTCCTTCCCTCCTCTGCCATAGGCTAATAATCCCATAGAAATACCAAGTAGAAAGTGAGAGCAGCCTAGTGATAGAAACAATTTAGCAGGGTTGAGGAGGTTCTGGGATCTCCCAGGACTGTTTTCACTTTTTGTACTGGACAAAAGCAGCCCAAAGAGCAGCACAGATTGACCTGAGGAAGGTTGAGGAAGGTCAAGAAAGCAAGCCAGGTTTGAGAGCAGCACAGTCACTGCAGCATAGTTACAGCACCATGGCACTGACTGCTACTGAGCACCTTCTTGTGGACCAAACAAAATTATCCCGGATAAACAGCTTTTTTGCAACCAGACTAAGTGTTTGTGTCTTCTCTTTTGTAGTGCCACTGTAGAAGGGAGAGACAGGAAGAGGCCAATGCTAAAAATCTTTGTATTTCAACTTCTCCCCAAAAGTGGAGAGAAAATCTTTGTATTTCAAATTCTCCCCATGCAGTAGGGAGTGTGCAGCAATTAGCTCTGGTAGCTTTACTACAGGGGCAGTGGTGGCATATTCACTGTCCTGTCACTGTCCAACATGTCCAGCCTGTGCTGTCTGAGGAAACTCCATGTGGTCACTGTGGATAGGGCTGGCCCTATCTGCACCCAGCTTCGAGATCTTCACTGTGCACTTAGACAGGACGTCCTCTGACTGGCATCCAGGAGCAGACACATGTGTGTAGCTGTCACCTGCTGAACCAAGCAACAAGTATTAGCTTGGTCAAACATGAAGCCAAAAACACAAGTGGACTTGAGCAGCAAGGCCTCAGGTGCAGAAGGCAGGGTCCTACACATGGAAGAGAGTAATTCTCCTTTGTATACTGGTGAATTTCACTGGAATGGTGGAACTCAAAGCTTGTTCACCCATGGGAGATGTCCCAGAACTGTAAAATAAAATATGAGGTTGGATCTGGAATCCCATGTCAGTAGGCTGCAACACCTAATCTCATTAGACCTTGGAGCAAGGCTCCTTAGCTCAAGATCAGACCAAGACTGACAGGATTATGACCTTTCAGGGACATAATTATTTGGCAGCATCTAACAGCTTTTTGCAATGCTTTTTTCTTTGGCCACTAGACATGTCCTAACTCAAAAACTGCACAGCAAATAGAAAAACCCTGTAACAGTCAGTATCAGAGGGTCAGCCAAGGGTCTCCCGTTCAGTTTCCATAAGACAAGAAGAAAAGGACCTTCCACTGAAGAAACAGAAGTAAACAATTTAGAATCAGGAGAAGAAATTTAATTACATGCTGAACTAAATAATAAACAGAGTACCTACTATCTCATTCTATCAGAAAAACAAGGAAAATAGGTTAAATGGATAAAAAGTAATTAAAAATATCTAACATGTTATTCATAAATGAGATGTTATTTGCTGTTAAATTAACCAGAATTAGAGTTAATACAGAATAGATTTATGGTTCATGTCAGAATTCATGACTGCAAGGGTTGTGCTGGGAACAAATTTTTCCTCTTGGCATAAACTGTATAATTGGATTTGTGAAGGTCCTACATGTGTTCTTGAAGCTCATAATCTGATCAAAGTCAAAGTCACTGCTTAGCATTGCAAGGTTTGTGCTTTTCTGTACCTATCTGTTTTCTACTAATTAGAACATTAAATTTGAGGGTGAAGACAAAGGAGAAATGTTACAAGGCTACACAAAGCAAATTTATTGTACAGTTTCTGTCTTTATCATGGAGAACACATCACATAGTACTATGAAGCAAGTGCAGAATATTTGACTTGGTGAGATGAAATAATTTTTCCACCATGTGTGATGGTTACACACTACAACAGCTAATTAGTCTCTGCACTAATTCTTTCAGAAAAGGCACTGGATAATTCTTTTCCACAATGAGTTGATTAGACGGAAGACTAATGCACACATTATGTATTTGACTTATGATCTGATGGCTTTCTGGCTATCTTTTGCATTGTTATTATAATTGCCTTCTTACTTGCCATCTTGACCTCCCTGATAAATCCTGACTTAGAACTGCCCTCAGTCAAACACGAGTCTTTGGAGGGGGCTGAAAGGAAAAATAAAAGCTTTGACTTGAGGCAGTATCTGCTACCTCTGCTGTTCATGAGAAGCTGTTTGAACACACTGCCACCACCTGCAGACCTGCAGGAGCAGTACAGGTGGGTATGGTGTCTTCAAGGCCTCGGTGCTGCTCACAGTGGCACGCTCACATTCTTGCTGGCATTGGCAGAAGCATTTCATTATGTATGGCACAGGCCTTCCACTGTCTCTACCAAGTGAAATTAAGAAAAAATCTGATGCAGGAACAGCCAGGGAAGAAAGCCAAGTTACAATGAGACAGCTTGAAGTGTTGCTCACATACATCATGCCAGAAAAGCTCTTTCACTCTTTACCTATAGAACTGTCTCATTGAGAAGACCTAGAATAGCAGAGGAAAAAGAGTGTGGTTAGGACCGAAGTTGTCAACTGCTCCAATGTCCTTTCTGATTGCAGCTCCTGAGAGTAAGACGTGTGAACAACTAGTTTTGATATTTAATATAATGTCTGCATTTTGCTGTTCCTCAAACATTTATCATCAAACATCTGGTTGCAAAGGTGTCAACAGCTCTGAGGCCTGTGGGAAGCCAAGCCCAATTCCAGAAATAAAACCCTCCTCTAAAAAGGACCAAAGGAGCCATGGTCTCAGCTATTGTACAGCACAGTCTAACCAACAAACTCTCCTCTGAAGAGCAGTCTCCATTCCTACTGGGCTGGCACAGGCAGAGCTGGGCCTACAGGCTCAGCTGTGTGCAAAGTGATCACAGGCTCCTATAGCAATTGAGAGCAGTCTTTGGAGCACAGAGAGAAAAAAGAGGTTCCCTCTCATCTGAACTCTCACTGAAATGTCATAATCACAAGTGCAGATTGAATTTTCATTCAGCTTAATTTTTTTCCTGGCTTTTTCAATTTTTGCTCCAAAGGAGTTGAACAGCAGGAAATGCTCTCACTGTAGAATCTCATGGCCTAGACGTTTAGTCAATCCTATAGTGATAAAAATGACAAACCCATTCATGCAGAAAATAGCAGAAGGATGTACTATCACCCCCACCTCAATTAGCCTGTGTCCTGAGTAGATGTGGGAGGACTTCTGTCTGGATTTCTGTGAAAGACACACACTGAAGTGGGTGGCAATCGTTTTGTGTTACAGTTCTAGTCCCCTGAAAAATATCAATGTAGAAGGAGGATTCTACATTGGGTGGATCTGATACTCACTGTCACCATGTTGCAGAGCTCCAGTCCACCTGGCATTGCTTGTCCCCAAGGTCCCCAGGGCACAATTTCCTTGGAGATCAGTGCTCCAGCAGGAGCAACCTTGCTGTCTGCACACCTGCCTTCCTCCCCCAGGGCTCCAGTTCTATTGCTACAATGGTGACCTCATTTTCTTCCTATCAGGAATTTTAATGCTTATCTCCTTACCCCATCATCCCTGGCTTTCTTATACTATTGAGTACAGGAAACTTCATCTGTAACCCATGAATAGTTTTAGTCTTTTGATTTCCCATTTATCCATCAGTTCAATCCAGAACATTCTGCCTACTTTCAGTATTTTCCCTTTTACACTAGTTAATAAGTAAATGATCCTTTTAAAAATTTTTAAGACCTCCACATAGGAAATTTTAAATTTAGTTAAGAGAACCACCATCAGCTTGCATAATGATGTGCAAAAATTTCTGAAAGCAGTAAGAACATATAAATAATCATCTAAAGACACAGCATAATGAAACAGGAATCAAAATTACCATAAATCCTGCCATCATTTTCAGTGCTGCAGTTATTATAACATTACCAAATTAATGACCGTCAACCTGGCAGTGGGGATATTGGAAGTGACACTGGGGTCATGCATATATTTGTACACACACATGCAGGGCATTGAAGATGCCCACAATCTAAAGCAGAAGTGTAAAAACACAGAGAACAGGAAACATTTTGCCAACTTTAATCTACTTAAAGCCTGCATCACCAGCATTGCCAGTGC
Organism: Ammospiza nelsoni; assembly: GCF_027579445.1. Classification (NCBI taxonomy): domain Eukaryota; kingdom Metazoa; phylum Chordata; class Aves; order Passeriformes; family Passerellidae; genus Ammospiza; species Ammospiza nelsoni. The sequence continues at coordinate 60,640,569 of NC_080669.1, forward strand.
TTTGGCCTGGGCTGGCTATCCTTGCCCTGTGCAAGCTTCATGCACCCAAACCTGGCTAATAATTCTTATCTCTTACTGGAATCAAAGAAACCAGGCCTCTGCTATTTTGGTAGAGCTCCATATGCCTGCAGTCACACATGACTGCCATGCAGACACTCTTTAGGCACCAAAGAGCCTTTGAACACCAGGCTTGTGTGCTGCTGCCACCACAGGTGAGCTGCACACAGTTTTTTCTCAGTACCTTGTTATATCCTTATGCTCATGGCAAATGAATCTTTCCATTATGGTGAAATGGCAATGTAAGAAACTAGAAAAAAACAGATGAAATGTTGGGGTGATAATACTATTTAAAAGCTGTAGTTAATTTGGTTGTTGAAGAATAAGAACTTGATAAGTAAAGAATGTGTTACAAGTACCACATCTTTGTCTTTCTCCCAAAAATTCCATGCAGGGCCTCCCTTCAAGAATGAGTTACCTAGATAGTAATTAGCAAACTTAGGTTTTTCAATGTAGTAAGTTTTTCTGGGGTATTTTTTTGGGGTTTTTTTTGTTTTGTTTTGTTTTTTTTTCAGATGAAGAATATTTTCCTGGGTTTTGCATCTCTTCTTTGGCATAGCTATGGGAACCCAAATAAATCCAAAGGTTTTTACTAGGGTCTCCAAGACTTGCTATGCAAAGTTCAAGCCTGCGGATGTTAACATCAAAGTGCTTTATGAAGAAATACACATATTCAGTCTATTTATGCCCCCTTTAAATGGGAGGATGGGAGTGAAAACTAAGCATTTGGTACAAAGGGAGCCACATTTGAACTGTATGAAAGAGGTAAAACAGTATCTTGTTCTGAGGATATGAAAACACACGCACAGAGCCCTTACCAAACCTCTACAAAATACCAAGAGTTGCTGTTCTTCTTACAAAAGTGCATGAAAAAAAGAAATTAATAAGGATTTTGTGATGTTCTGCCCTTTCTTGGATGGTGTTTTAATGGTCTGAAAGACCAACCTTCACTGATAGTATGTAGAAAACATTGTTGTTTCCTGTTAAGCCAGTTTGCATACTCAGTATATAAGTGGATTCAAATCACCAACAGTCAAAATCAGACATGAGAAAATTACTCAATGAATGTTAGTGCTTTTTAAAGCCATTAGGTAGCATCAAGATGAGCCAAGTGTTTTCTAAACTACAGTGAGGACCTCTTCACATTGGAGGAGTTCAACCTAGAAAACAGCAAACACTTAGGCTAGGAAGAAACATTATAAAGTACATATCAACGTAATTACTGCTGTTTGTCAGAGTCACAATCACATGTGAAAAAAACTTAAACCTCTTAAAAGAATGGGAACATAAATAAATAAAAGGTAGAGAAAGAAGAGTTAGGTTTCTAGTGGTCCTTTTACCACATTTCTGGGAAAATGCATGAAAGATTTCACTGTCTTAGCATGTAATTGAGTAGGCAAGTAAATTGATTATTACCTGGAAAAGGGTCAGGTCAATAAACAAGTGAATTGGGGAGAAGAACACAGAGAAGCAGAAAAATGTTTTGAAGAGCGTGTGTTTACCATCTCTGAATATTTCAGAATAACCATTCCATGTGCTCTCTGTTTAATTAATTATCCAGCTTATTAAAGATATTGCAGTAAATTGGACTCTGTCCCAGTGAAAATTGCTCTTACCATGAAAATTTTCTTTTTTTCCTTACTATCTGAAATCCCTCCTGGTGCAACTTGTACTCATCGTCCCTTGTCTTGTCCTTGTGAAGAGACAAGCTCTGTCCTCTCTGTAGCTAGCCTTTAAAAATTGAGAAACTGTAATAACATGGCCCCTAAGCTTTCTCTTCTCTAGGGTGAAAAGACTGAACTCCTTTAGTTGCCTCTCACAGTGCAGGTTCTCTGTCCCTTTCATAATCTGGGAACTTTCTGCTATTGTCTGCAGAAAGCTGTTGTTGAAGTAACTTGAAGCAAGTATACCTTCAAGGTAAGTGAATCTTCAGGACTCACTGACAACTAAACCAAGGCATGAACATGTTATGTAAATGTGATTGTCCAGCTGTGCCCTGCACTAGTGCAGCCACCTTAGAAATTGTGTGCAGTTTGGGGTACCACAACAAAGGAAACTTATTAAACTATTAGAGAGTGTCCAAAGGAGGACAGTGAAAATTATGAAGGGCCTTGAGGGGAAGCCATGTGAGAAGGAGAAGAGGGGACTGAGGAGAGACCTCACTGGGGGTTGCAACTTCCTTGTGAGGGGAAGAGGAGGAGCAGACACTGATCTCTGCTCTGGGGTGACCAGTGACAGGACTGGAGGGAATGGCCTAAATTTATGTCCAGGAAGCTTTACCTTGGACATCAGGAAAATGTTCTTTCCTCCAAGGGTGTCTGGGCACTGAACAGGCTCCCTGGGGCAGCCATTGCAGCACCAAGCCTGGCAGAGCTCAAGAAGCTTTTGGACAACAGTCTCATGGCATGATTCTTGGGAATGGTGCTGTGCAGGGCTGGGAGCTGGACCTGATAATCCTTGTGGGGCCCCTTCCAGCTCAGCTTACTCTGTGATTCTGTGATTCTGTAATTTGCATCCACAGTAATAAGAAATTCTTTCTTGTATTTACAGTGTATCCATGGATACTCTGTGTATACAAGATCCAGTGATTTGTGCAAGTCAACAACTGTTATTTGTAAACTCCAAAAATGATAAGGTGTTTTGGTTCAATGCCAGCCAGCAACTAAATACACACAGCTGCTGGCTCACTCCCACCCCTGGTGAGACTGGGAGGTGAATCGCAAAAAACACATGGCCTGAGATAAGAACAGATTAATAGCTGAAATAAAGAAAATAAATAGTAATACAATAGAAACGAGAGGTGAGAAAGAGAACTAAAACACAAGGGAGACAAGTGATGCACAATAGAGTTGCTCACCACACATTGACTGATGCCCAGGCAGCAATTGTTTCCTACCAGCCAGCTCCCCCAGTTTACCTACTGGGCATGACCTTCCATGGTATAGAATATCCCTTTGGCCATACTGGGTTACCCATCTCAATGCCCCCTCCCAGTTTTTTGCAACAGCTCCTTACTGGCAGACCACAAGGCACTGCAAAGTCCTCAATTTAAGATAAGCACTGCTCAGCAACAACAAAAACATCAGTGTGTTATCAGTATTATTCCCACACTGAATCCAAAATGCAGCATTAACAGCTGCTGGGAAGAAAATTCTCTTTATTCCAGCTGAAACTAAGAGAGTAGGCACTCCATATTTCGTATAATTTGTATAATGCCAGGTCCCACTTCCCAAAACCCCATCACTTTCCTCTCTTTTGGTACATATACACACACAGAGATAAAATTCCCTTAAATTATGGACTGTCCCTATAAAAGCCCACTCAGCTCACTGAGTGCACGACCCTGGGCTCCATCTGTCAGAACTGGTTTTCAGGCAGGAGAGAAGGTGTGTGGTGTTTGAATGTTGCATGTGGAAAGAAGTTCTGAATCCATCACTGCTGTGCTTATGGTTCCATCACAGTTCATTAATGTGTGATCAAAAGGGAGTTGGGGTCAGAGCCCCAAGTGAAAGCAAACTGTGGCCTGCACTCTGCTTTCGAAAGGATTGACAAAAATACATCAGTGATACCCACTGTGGAACCACTGGGCTGCCTCAGACTCTAGTTCATACTGAAGTTCCAGCGTGTCCAGCACAGCAGCACTCCATGATGGTGTGACTTCATTCAGGCATTAGCCTCCCTTCATTCAGCTAGTCTCCCTTTTCCTCAAACTTTCACACTGGCCATATGGGACTGGTAAAGGATGAACAGGCCCTGCGGATCGCTCCTTGTTTCCGCAGGTGATAAATCACCTAATGGATGGGTACCAGGGAATCTTCCACATCAGTTGTGGAAGTGATTGGCAGCAGTTGTTCTCTGACCTTCTGCAGCTCCACAACAGAAGGGTCCTCTGAGAGCCCAGGCAAAGTAGAAAGCTGCTTCATTTCCTCTGTCTCCAAGGCAGAGCTGAAAGCCCACTGTCTTTGGGTCTTTGAAAAGCCTTCTCCACAAGGGTAACTTGATATCTTCTGACCTTCCACCTGAGGTGAAGGGCAGTGTAGCATAGCATGTACACATCTGACAAAACTGCATTTTTTTGGTAAAAAGTGGGAAGTCTTCTGGAATTAAGCTGAAGGACAGGAATGGATGTCCTGAATAACCAGAAAGAATTACATTTAAAAACTCCCAAACACTGAATTCCAGACAATCTTTGTGTGAAGCAGTAACAAAAATTTCAAAAGGGGAAAGTGGCCACTGATTAAGGAAGAATTTGGATTTAGAGTGATTCATATGGAAAACTTATAGGTCTGTGGTGCAGTGCCAGTGATAAAACAGAAATACCTAGCAGAAACATTAGTGTATTGGCCAGTTTAGGAATGAAAACCCATACTCTGCACTGCAGAGAATTAAAATACACTGGGTGAGTTTTTACTCTGATTTAAGCACTCACTGCTTGAAGGTCTCACATCATCTTTCCTCTCCATTTTTCTGTCCTCCGAGAGTTTTTCACTGTCTTTTATTATCATTTCAATTTACAATGATAACTGCAAATCAGTCTCCCCACATCCCCCTTGCAAAGGACTCTTGGGCTCCTTCCCCAGAGGCAGTACTGCTGCCTCCTGCACCACGGCACTGCAGGGTATATTTGTGTGAATGGCCAAGATTCCTGAGAGGTCTTGCATCAATAGCAGCATTTCCCCATCTCTGAAAGAGGGCTGACAACATGAAGAAATGTACAGAACTTCAGGGAAATTTTAAACTGTGGGGAGTAAAAGATCCAAGCGGCACTAGCCCTTGGAACAGACAAAGTGGCACACCATAAAGAAGCTGAGAGGATCATTAACGTCCTCAGTGAAGAATGCCTGGTCTTGAGCCATGAAGGATGCACCAGTTTAGTATTATTCAGACTGGTGTCAATATTGTCCACAACTCTCACTGACCACAGCAAGGACTCCTGTCACAACAGAATTATTTAATCTTCAGAGTAAAAGCTAAATGAATAGTCAGGGTTAAACCAGGACATCATATTTAACCTCAAGCATAATGCTACCGTTGTCATTATCTTAGGCAGGAGGAGAAAAAAAGTAAAATTCCTCAGGAATTTACTGAAATGACTGCAGTATGACTGAGCAAGAAGACTTTAATGGAGAGCAGTGAAACTCATGAAGCACCCTTTTTTTTCCTGCTCTCACTCAAAACCACACAAAATCATTGAGAAGTAATGAAATATCATTTACCCTATGCCAGCACAAACAACTCCTCCATGTTAGGCAAAGAAAACACCATCTGTCATCTTTTCTCTTCAAGCTATAGAATAAAGAACTGACTAAAATATTTTGGGACATAATTTCAAGAGAAACTTTACCATGGTCTGTGAGTAACCAGTGGCACAAAACCAGTACCCCTTGCTCTGGAAAGGGTCTCTGAGCAGCTTCCGGCTGAACAGAGCTGGTCAACGAGCAAACCCTACTCTCTGTACATCAGCAATCAAAGTCTAGCAAGATCTAATACTCACAGATGTTGGCCTGGTTTCACCTAATGTACAAATGTTAAGGTTTCACCTAATGTACAAATGTTAAGACATCTGAAACATGTGGCAAGATATGTGATCTATCTATATAGCAGATGTAACCTAAATAAATTACTTTTTTTTTCCCCAACAGTTAGAAGCGTTACTCAAAGCAGAGGTACTGGCATATTTTATGTAGGTCTGACTGAGAGGACACAGAACTGCAAAAGGCTGAGGGAAAAGCAAAGAACGTGGCCCAGATGTCTACTATTCCTTCTGCACAACAAATATCTATGTGAAGACTCTTCAGTGAAGATTCCTAAGAAGTCTTCAGTCTGAAAAAAGAGAGACAACAGAATGAGGTCCGTAAAGATGTAAAAGATGTCAATAAAGCCCAAGTACACAGAGATACTGAATGGGGATTAACTGTTCACTGTGTTCCAGCACCAGAGCTGGGGAGGGCATCATATAAAAGTAACAGAAGGCAGATAGAAAACAAGCAAAAGGAGATGGTTTTCCTTGCAGCATATGGCAAATTTTTGGACACTATTATTTTACACAGGTTGGAAAAGTGAGTAGGCAAATTCATAGGAGAAAAATCCATAACCAGTCATTAATTTAATCTAATCCTGTAAAAATATTTATCTGCAAATTATCTTAAGGTGAGAGAGTGTATGTGTGGAAATTAATTTGTGATTAACTTGTTATATTCTTCTACAGGTAGCTGCCCTTGGCCACTGCAAGAGACATTCTTATGTTCTTTGCAGTGTATTATGAAACTCTGAAAATCATTATGGATGTCCTAAATACTACTATAAATGTTTTACAGAAATAGACTATACTGCTTTAGCAATTTAAGGAACATTATGCCATAAATGGCACATTTTCTTTGTGGCATGAGTTGCCCACTTCTTTTTACTTTCTCCTAAAGATAATAGGATTTATGCAGGAGGTGAAATTACATCCTATATTTGCGGTCTCCTAGTCAGGTTGCTTAGACTATCTCAAAAAGAATGCAAACCTCATTCTTAAACATGCTTCTATACATGTGATTAGATCTAAGGAAATAGATCTGATATTGCATTTTTTTCATGACTTCCAATCTTGAGCTGAAACCAGTCTCACAAATATTCTGGATCTTGTCCCACAGTAACTTCTACTTCCTGAAAAAAAAAAAACACCAAAAAACAGAAATTCAAAAGTATTGTGGGAGATCAGTGAATAAGTAATGGTATTTTTTCTTCCATTAAGCAGCACAAGGGAAAAAAACAATAATCAAAACCACAAGCAACCTAAAGCCAAAGAAAAAAAAACAAAACAGAACAAATGCCAGAAATAAAATGAGCACAAAAGAAATAATTGAAGAAAAGAGTAATGGTAGTATAGGAAAAAAAGATAATTAAAAATTCACTTATCAGCCCCCCATATTTTCTGTTAAAATGAATAGATAAAATTTTATCTACTGGCCTGTGTGAAGTGTGAATTTCATTATTAAAAGACTAGATAATGTGGGATAGTAAACTCAGTTTGCTGGGTGCCTTTAAATGCTAAGTCCCTTTCTCTGTAACTAACTTAAACTGCCATCTGTCATGTTGCCAGACACTTTCTGCAGAAATCAAGAGCTTCAAAATTTCTCTACTTTGACATGGCTTGAGCTGTCTTTAAATGACACAAAAAACCAACCTGGAGATGACCAAGAACTCAGACAGATGCATGCAGAGCACAGAAATGCAGGACACGTGCACAGGTAATCAGAGCCTGCCGCACGGTGGACACAGGCACACAGAGCACTCATAAACACAGCACAAACAGCATCATCCTGCTCCCTCCTCTGGCTGAGCAGGACAGTGAGGATGTAGATACAGCAGCTGTCCCTGGATCCCAGACTACCAAGTTGTTGGCACTGGATGTAGGAGAACCCGAGGTACAGCGTTGTCTCAGTGTTGGCTCTGTCTCAGACACATTGTGGTCTCACACAGACAGAACACCTACCTTTGCCCCGGAGACCTCCAGACCCTGACATCTCTCCAGCAGCTGGGACTCCTCTGGGCCCCAAGACAGAGCTCCTCGCTAAACCCAGGGACAAACAAAGAGTTAGAAATTAATGTGATAAGAAGATAGGTCAGATTCTGCTAACTGGGCACATGGCAAAGGCAGACAAATGCAATTATTTAGAAACAAACAGCCCTTTCTGTCATCTTATCCCTCTGTTTTCCTTCACTTGTTACTCCCCAAATCATCTAAATTTTTTTCCTTTCCTATCTTTGGTATTTCCCAAAACAGCCTGTTATTAATCCTCTGCAATCCTAAAATGTTCTTCCCCTAACATATCCTATGCCTCTTGGATATGTTAGGGGAAAAGCCACTCCAGCCTTGAGTTTTTATTATAATGGGTGTCACAGCCGTGCCACGGGATGGTGGGTTCCCTGGGAGAGTTCTGGGAAGAGCCTGGACAGGGCACAGTTCCCACCTGGCTTTGGGCTCCTATGTTGAGGTGGGCTCTGAAGGGCTGGTGGCTCCTTGGGAGCAGCCAGGGCTGGGTGTTCCTGGGCCCTTCCATGTGCCTTGGCTGTCTGTGCTCCACTCTGGGGGTGAGCAAGGGAGCACTTTAACATCACAGACACGGTCACAGAATCCAGAGATCTTTTTTTTTTGAGTCCCTTTGTGTCTGGGACCTGTCCCAGGTTCTCAAAATACAACTGAGATTATGTAACCAAAGCTCTCATGCATATCTAGAGGTGCCAGCATGAGCCTAGCTCAGAGCTACTTGCCCTGTTCACCTCCCTGAGACGCCGGTTTTATTCAGCCGCCAAACAATGTAGTTGAAAATAGGGAATTGGAGGCTGGAGAGCAGCACCGTGGAAAGCGACCTGGAGATCCTGGTCTCTGGCAAGTTGAAGATGAGGCAACAGTGCCCTGGCAGCCAGGAGGGACATCCCTGTCTTGGGGGCATCAGGGACAGTGTCACCAGCTGGGCAAGGAAGGGCATTGTCCCACTCTGCTCTGGGCTGGGGTGGCCTCACCTCCAGTGCTGGGGGCAGTTTGGGAGACCACAATGTAAAAACGATCTAAAGCTACTAGAGAGTGTCCAAAGAAGGTCTGTTTAGCCTGGAGGTGATGGAGAGGAGATCTAATTGGAGTCTACAGCTTCCTCCTGAGGGAAAAAGGAGGGGGAGACAGTGATGTCTTCTCTGTGATGCGCAGAGGCTCAGGAAAAGGCATCAACAGGACCTGAAGCAACGGCCTAAAGTTTTGTCAGGGCTATCAGGGAAAGGTTCTTTCCCCAGTTGAGGGGCAAGATTAATGCTAAAATGAAAATGTCTTAAATTGTTTAGATTTTATTCTGAACTGTTGCTTAAAAATGTGGCTTACTAAGGTTAAATATAAGAGTTCAGTTCCTGGAATGGCCACACATGCCTTGTCAGTGACTAGTGCCCAGGGAGAACGAGCGCCCGTAGATCGGCAGGAGGTGGAGAGGTCAGAGAGGCTCTGTCGCTAGGATGGCTTCCCCGAGCAACCCCCTTCGAGCCCCCCTCGAGGCGGAGGGAGGCTCCGTCGCTAGGATGAACTCCTCCGGCCCACCCAATGATTCCTCCGGACGATCGGACTGTGGGAGGGGCCAGGCTGTATATAACGAGTTATGAACTGCACCGCAGCGCCCAGCCCCTAGCCTGGAGCCCTAAGTACTACCTCAGCTCGCTGCTGCCCCGCCGCCGCCGCCGCCGCTGCCGCTGCCGCTGCCCGCCGGTCCCGCTCGCCGCCGCCCCGCTGCCGCCCGCCCGCCCGCCGCCCTCTGCCGCCGCCGCCGCCGCCGCTGCCGCCGCCGCCCCGCCGCCGCCCTGCCTGAGGCGCGATGCTCCCGATCGACGCTGGCCCTCTCCGCCCGGCACATGCTGCGATTCTCTGAGCAAACACGGGTCTTCCATGCAGACAAGCTGTGGGATCAAGGGAAGAGCAGAAGGGGAAACAGAAGGAACCGGAGGCTGTCCCGATCGAGAAGATGCAGAGAGAAGATGTGTGAAAATCAAAGAAGCAATACAGGACAGTTATAATGTTGTTGATGCTTATTGTACTTTGTTAAAATAAAGAAACAAATATGTAAATCCTGTATCCAATTACGAAGAGTTTCCAGAATTTCAAACTGTTTCTCTAGAAAAGAGTTCGCTCACATTTCAGCACAGGCTTTTGGCATGCTCTTGATTAATGTTAAATGACAAAAGTTAATATCCTCCAGGTACAGATAACATTGTAAAAGTTTTCCAAGACTAAGTGTCCATACATTTTAACCAATTAAACTTTTGGTGTTGTTTCCTAGGAAAGTTGTTTTGTTTGTTTGTTTTAGATTGTTAGAATCGTTATTGTTTTGCTGACTTTCACTTGAAATAAACCCATGAGAGTTATTACTATCCTATTTTCTTTGCCATCACTTCACAGCTGTAGTCATAGAAAATTTAAACCACAATTATTACCTTAAGCTATTTAACAACAGTCAAAAACTTTGTCAGCTACTACTGAGTACATAAAATGTCCAGTGTTACCCCAAAACCAAATTACAATAAATTATAAATATTTTCCAAATAAAATAAATGCATTTATTTTATTAAAAATAAATATACCTCTGGATTGTATTTCAGAAAATTGTACAGACAACTTTTAAAATTCTCTGATGTAGCAAAATGAAGCCACTAAGCTATATGCTGCTGGTGTGGATACATATATTCTGCTGGTGTGGATACGTATATTCTCTTTTAATGATACATTAAAACATGTATCATTAAAAGAGAATATATGTATCCACATCACATTTATGGTATATGCAGAGTCAATGAATTCACCTACTACCTCCCACTTTAATCAGAATTAATTGAAAACCAAACTAATGTAAATGGCTTCTTTCTAGGCTATCTATCTGACAGTTTTCTGCCACAGAAATACAGCAGAGAAATTTTCTATGAAAAACATGCATTAACACACAGTTTATTTTCCCAAACCTCTTATGCAGAGAAGAGGTCACTCAGGCCTTCTAATGCATCTTGCAATTTAAAATACTGTGTTGTGAAGAATATTGCTCTCTTGACCCAATTTCAGCCGCTTATTTCCAGAGCACTGCATAAAAGCTTGTGTCAGAGCATCCTTCAAACATATTAAAGTTCCTTGAACTCTAATAGAGCTTTATTCAAGTTCCTCCTTGCTGTACACACAGGCAGTTGATGTGACTGAAGCCCCTTAAAAGTTTTACTGTTATTTGAAACCACACGGTCCCTCTCTGACCCCTATTGTGCAGCCTTTGTTACTACCCAACAGAATTACATCCTTTTATCAACTGAACTACCCTCCCCAAATCATCAGCCTCCTACTTCTAGCTGGCTACATGCATGGTTTCCTTGAACTCTAACCTTGTTTTTACTCTGCATAAACCTGGTAATTTGCATACTTTCCTATCAGTTCTCTGCTATGTCTTAGCCGAGTGCCCTAGACACTAGAGGAACTTTTTTTTTTTTTCTTTTTGTGGTGACTTTTCCATCCTTGGACAAAGGTGCTCTTCATCCAGGAAATTAATTCTTTCCTAAAAGTGTTCTACTAGTCATCTTTCTCTCATCTAAGGCTGCCTCAAGGAGTCCCTTCATGTTGAAAAAAAATCCTGACAACAATTGCACACGAGTTTTGAATTTTGTTGTCCATACTGTTATTCTCCTCACACATCAAACCCTGGAGCACATTCTAATAAGAATCATCTGAAAAGACAAAGACATGCTCCGTGGTACAGAGGAAGAACTGTTTTATTCATACCTCTAGTTCTCACCAAAGCTAAGAAAACAAGAGGTCATAGGGTTAAAGAAGGCTTTTAAGACAATCAGGTTCAGTCTTCTGCCACTGTCACATCTGAAAAATATCTTAGGTTTCCTGTCTGTGACTGCAATCCTCAACCAGAGCAACACTGCCCTATGTTAGTCTATTCACTTAATACTCCAAATATTACATTTATAACCAAGATGAAGATATAGTCCAAGATAGCAAGTCTGTTTTGGACTGGCTGAGAAAACTGAGGCATTTATTATGTCCATATAATTAGCTGATTAAGAAAGAAAGTGTGTTAAAACAATGATGTCATGTTCTGTTCATTAGTCAAAAGGCTTATTTGCAACTCCTAATGCTATTTTCTGAAAGGAAATAGCTCAAACATTCATGATAAATGTATCTTACTTCACTGAAAAATTGCCAAACATACATTAAAATCTTAAAGGCTCCAAGTTGTTACCCTGGAAGTATTCTAGGTAGTTTCTATTTAATATGGATGATAAGGAGGGTACTTTTCTAAGAAAATGGTCATCTAGGAGGACTGTGTGCCATAATGTTCTGCCACTACTCAGAAAAAAAAACAACAAAACCCCACATCCAGCTACAAAATAATTTCTGCGAAGAGAATGTAACAGTTATTTCAAAGAATATATAGTACAAAAGGCAATTACTAAGCTTAAGCATTTCGATCAAGCCTGGAGATCGCAGACATCAAAAGAGGTCTTGTTTTTCTTGACAGTGACCATGATTCACACAAAATATTTTGGTGATGATGGCAGCCCTATACCTATGCACACTTAAAATTGTAAAAGGGTCAGCAAATTTTATATATTCAAATTGACTTTCAAAATTATATAACAGTGTAGTAGCAAATATATCAGGAACATGGTTTCCAGATCTGCTAATGTCAGGACAACACCAAAGCAGAGCAATGTGTGGCCACAGGGGCTTTCAGCACATATAGGAAAATAGTACAAAAGCCTACAGTGCTGCCAAGGGGCATGGTACATTAAAAGAAAAACCCACATGAAAAGTGGATCTGGAGTTTACTTGTCATTGTTTCAGTCTTTTTTTTTTCTTTTTTTTTTTTGCCATGATTTCCTCAAAACTACAGCAGCTGAAGTTGTGAGCAGCTTGAGTGGGCAGAATGAGAGTGGCACAACTCTGCTATTGGTGTAAGACCGCTAGGAGTAAATTAAGCTTCAGTGTTTGTTCTGCAGGAACCAACTCCATTAATCCTGTTGTCTCACTTTGGGTGAAGGGAGAAAAAAGGAAACACAGCAGAGACTAAGATTTTGGAAATGTTGTTGCAGAAATCACGACATATTGTGCAACTATAACAATCCTGAAGTTGGAAATCGATGGATAGGTGGCAAGAAGTTTTCAGTGCACCACATTTCTAAAAACCCATTAAACATTAGCCTTCTAAACAAAGAATGGTAATTATTGCTGCAGGTTCTTCCAGGCAAAATGCAACATCATGGCATCTTGTACAGAGCCCTTGCTTTGCGCCAATATCCACCTTTCAAAGATCTGTAATCTTGACTTTCTATTTTTGTTTTCTCATTGCTGTAATAAAAGATCTGGTTTCCTAAACCTGAATATCATCTTCTGCCTATGACCTGAGAAGCCAGTCTTTCACGGAATGTTTGAAAACTTGACAGATTTTATGACTGACACAAAGAAGTCACTTTTGGTACTTATTTAAATTGGGAATTCCTCACCATGACTGAGATAATGAGTTAGAACAGGCATGCTACATCTTACCGGTATTTCTCCCTCATAGCAGCACAAGCATGGACAATTCACAGAAAAGACAATGAAATAACTGCTTTAAAAGAAAACATTGCTTTGGGGTTGCTGCCTGAGTCTCACAGGAATCAAAATTGCTTTAGGGACAGCTATGAATTTATCACAAACCAACATTTTAATACCACAAAATGTGGGATCAGTAGTTCTCACAAATAAGTGTGTTGTATGTATAAATCAGGAGTTACCAACATGGTAATTTTTCAGTTATACTTCTTTCCTTAGCAGGGCAACTACATATGCCCACATGAACTATGACTGTTTAACTTCATGGCAAAGCCATGAACTACTCTTCATTTCTTGTCAGTGATAAAGTTCTGTACACTGCCTCATGGCCCATAATCTGTGCTTCTGGCCCTTGGCCAAGGCACAGCTATTGCAGAATGGAGACATCCTTGACAAGCTCAGCAGAGACCTGCTCTGTCACTGGCACACCCCAGGGCTGCCTCTTGGAGAAGAAAAAGTTGCCCCTGTTAGAAGCAGTAAATGAGAACAGTAGGGATAGAAAGAGGCAATAAATTCCCAAACAGATCAAACTACAGAAAGCCCTTGAGGGTGTCACTGAAGCCTGTCCAAAACAAGTTCAACAACTCTTTTGGAGATAATAAAGGTATTTTGGTGAACAGCTTCCTGGTTCACTATGATGAGATGACTGCAGAGAGGCCACAGAGAAGTGTATCCAGGAACACAGATAAGGCCAAAGGTTAAAACTCCATCTAACATTGGACATAGGTCTTTTACTACACTCAGCTTGCTACAGTCAGGAAAATGTTTAAGACACCCTAAACATTATTAATTACAGTAGACAACGCATTCTCTGGGTTGCAATTACAGGGCATTTAAGAGTGCTTGCAGGACAAGACTATCCAACAACTGGGAATTGCTTGTAAGACTCCATGCACACCACTCTCACAGATACTATTGCCATGTACTGCTATGGTGCACTATTGCTACTTAGGCAGTACTAACAATGACATTGTGACTACTGCTTTTGAAAAAGGAACTAAGATATTTTAGAAGCCACTCTCTTTAAAATTCCACTGATAGGATATGGCAGGAGAGGAACAGAATCAATTCATCTGAAATTCTTTCATAGAAAAAGTTACAGTACTTTTCTTAATATCATATGACAGAAGCAGATAACTACAGGGATGATTTTAAGGCACTGTGTCTTTTACCCTTCAAATCAGTAAGAATCAACTCATCATTTGAATTTCCTACATGGCTTTGCAGTCTGCTTTGAGAATAATGTGAAGGTAGATTTTTTTTTTTTTTTGTGAGGCTAGAATGAGAGGGTATACTACATAAGACAGAGAAACCAAGGAGTAATAATGGTTCAGGGCAATCATGGTTCTCCTTCTACGTACAAAGAGACTTTATTCTGAATTTAATTTTGTTACACACCATATTACACTGGGAACCAAAATTGAAATAAGCAGTTCTAACTTTTTTACTTCTTGCCCATAGGCAAAAAATTAGACATTTCTCCAGAGACAAAAAACAGCAGATAAGAGAAAGATGGTTTAGTGTAAATCACAGTTAGATAGCATTAATTAAAGGGATATCTAACATATTTTAAAACTTTTTAAGACTTTAGCAACACTTTTATGAGGAAAATTTGCCCCCTTCTTGATAGTATTTGGTTTTAGATGTAACTTTCAAGTGCAGCTGCTCCATAAAATAATATTTATTTTGTTTTCCTGCCATCTCGTGGCTTAACCGCAAAATGCACTTTAAAAAAAAAGAGGTACAATTGCTGGTCTGTGAAGCGATTGCTTTTGGAATGCTATTTGGCCTAAGCTGTGCTCCAGACCATCACTCCCTCTTCCCTAAACAACACTGCAGCTTGCAACAGCATGGACCTGCAGTCCAGTGAATTCCTGCAACAACCTGATACCATGGAAGGAAATTGTTTCAGCTAGCCCAGGTCTCACCAAAGGAGTGATGGGCCATTCTCTCTTCCAGACTGTTCCCTTGACCCACATCTGCCTAAGCCAGTGAATTCTTACTGCATTCCTGTTTCTTAGTTAAATACATTAGTTTGAATGATTATGTGAGAAGTGAGCTGAATTCTAGTCTGGCTCACTCACAAGCTGAGGCAAACCCTACAGGGCTATGTTAGAGAAACATGCAATATTATTAGTTACACTTCTCACCATCTGGAAAGTTGCATTTGGCAATATGTATGAGTGCTAAGAATCCAGACGTAGCCTTTTGGGATTTTTTTGGCATTTACAGGGAATGGTCAAGCTAGCTGATTTAATACAGCTCATTTTAAGCAAACATGAAATCCTAATGCTATTTCTGTCATTTTATGTGGGCCAACTGTAGAAAATAAAGACTTGCTTTCTATCACACTGTGATTGAAAGGCATCACATTGTACACTTCCTAATCCAGCCAAAGTGAAATAGACAGTTGAAGATCAGACATGAAAAATATTAGAGGTTTTCTACAAAGTTTGGAGGTTTTTTGTTTGATTGGTTTGTTAAGTTTTTGTTGTAGCTCACTTTTTAGCTGCTCAGCAGAAAAACAAAGTTATTTGTTTTCTTCATGCCTGTGACATATTTGTATGAAAAAAATTTTGCCCCTGCTGCATTTGAGCCTCCTTAACAAAGATGTATAATCAGTCAGATTTAGTGGTTCATGTGACAGTTTGTGGGTGAACAATACATGTGCATGTTTTTAGTAAGAGATGGCGTCTCAAGATTTCACTGGCTGAACTTTCTAGAAAGTCAGACTCCTCCAGCAGTTGTCCTGCCAGCTGAAATGCTATGCTAGTGTGACTGAATACACCAAGAGTGGTTAGAGCAAAACACTTTTGCTAGTCTATGATTTAGCAAGAAATTTTCTGTGCCATATAATTCCAGGTAAGCCAGTAAAAGGTTTCAAAACAAAATTGTTTTAGTTTAATATCAGTCCTCCTGTGCCACTTGCAGAATGCTCTTTCCAGTACATTCCAGGGCAGGTTTTTGTCTAAGTTCAACTTTCAACTGTTCTACTTAAACCTGAGTTGCAAACCTGGATACTTGTATTTCATTTTATTGACAGAGAACATAAACTGGGTAGTTATAAAGGTGGGGGGGAGGGGGAATCTTGGAAGACAACTGCAGAAGGAAAGTAATTGCAGGATTTCTCACAAGATCCTCACAACGAAGTTTACACACCAGCTGGATGACCAGATAATGAGGGAGGTGATGGTCAGTGGCACAAATCCTGGTTGGAGCAGCATGACCCAGGGTTCAATACTGGGTCTAAACCTCTTTCACCTTCATTAATGCTCCAGATTATGGGGCATCTGCACCTCCACAAATTTGCTGATGGCACCAAACTGCGGGGGAGGGAAGGGCAGGGGAGGGCTGATACACCAGAGGGTTGTGGTGGAAAGGGGCTGACAGAAATCTCATCCAGATCATATGGCACTGAGATCCCTGCCAGCTTCAACCGTCCAGTCACTGGGTCTGCACTGATGAACAGCTTTAAAGGACTACACAGCCCATGTGTTTTGTGCAACACAGAAGGCGTGGGTCTAGAAAGTCTGAATTTTGCCACAAAATTGGTGCCTGTGTAAAGGCCCCAAATTTGCGGAACTCTGACTACATGGAGGGCTTTCACAGTTAAAAGCAACTCAAGTTAATACCTGAAAAAAAGCCCAACAACGTTTTGAATTGTATTGTCAGTTATCAGTATTTTTCACTGCTTGAAATTGCTCAGATCTTCTATACCAGTGAGGAGATTCATGTAGATTTGAGAGCAATGTCCTGGTAACAGGGAACACAATGACCAGATAAGGAAAACTGAGTAGTCAGAAGAGAGTAATGATAAACACACTGCTCATGATCAAATTAAGCACAGCTCTAGCAAGAGATCAATTGATCAATCAACCAATCATATCACTCTCCTATAGAATTACAAATCGAGAAAAAAAAAACAAAATTCGTAAGCGACATGTAAAATAGAACCGTACAACAGAACATGTATTGGCACAGACATCGTAGCTACTTTTCATAAGTTTGTAACTGCTATAAAAGACTCAAGCTCAGAATAAATATATTGGATTACATTGGAAATCACACTCTCTGACACACTGTAGCTTACTCACAATAAAATAAACAGTTAAAAAAATATAGTAAGAAAAGGTGGCTCTTTCCTCAAAAGTATTAAGCAGTACTGACAAATAGTGATAATTTCTGAAAAGTTGTCTAATGCCTCTTGCCAACCCATCAGCCAAAGGGATGTAGATGCCCTAAAGAATGAAGAATGTCATTATCTCCACCCGTCTGCACTGGAACTATCTGACGCCTCTAATTGCTCAAGCCTTAGTTAATGCTTCTAGAAAGAAGAAATCTCCTAATGAGGCATAAAACTAGGAGAAAAATCCCAGTTTTTCAACTTACCTGTAGCTATTGATCACTTGGGAAAAAGAAGTGAGAAAATAGTAAGCCTGGTAACATGTATCTTGGATTTGCGTTTTCATTTCCAAAATTCAGATTTCATTCTGAAGAGCTGTATTAATTTAATTCTAAATGGAGATACTGCATCTCCATATGATCAAGCCAGCTCAACCAGCAAAGAACAATCTTGGCAGAACAAAATATACTGGGTTTTTTAGAGTCCTCTGTGTGACAGAAGTTTAGATTATATTTAACTTTGAGAATATCAAATACATTATTATTAATGGCAGCCTGGTAAGCTTTAGAATCATATAATACTTGCCGGGGACATCAAGGACATCTTTTTTATCTGGAAAGGGCACAAAATACATTTAAATTTAAGAGAAAAAAATTGGTCAGAATAACTTTAATGAGGTAACCATGTGCCATTTGCTCTTCTTCCAACACCTGGAATTAAGGTTTCATCCAGCTAAATACTTTGGGCAGTGTTCTGGGTTGGAACCAGCATGCTGAGTGTCATATACGAGTGAACACGTGTATTAGTGGTTCTAAGTGGTTCTTTTCTACAAAAGCAGACTTGGTCCAATATGTTTGGTAAACTGCAGACATTTTGCTGATTTGCAAGACATTAGGATTAAATGTCTACAGTTCCTTGTATCTGAAAAGCAGGCAAGATTGTCATACATTCTTTAGAGGAGCACCTTCAGTGATCAAAGCTATTGCCAGGCACTGGTAAATTAAAATTAAATGCCAGTAGTTAATATTCCACTTTTCCAAACAACAGGATTTCTAATATGAACTATCAGGCCTTCTAAGCATTCCTCTTCATGAGGTGAATGCAGATGTTTCTAGACAGAAAATTATTCTATCTAGTTACTTTCCTGTTGGGGTACAGAGGAATTTGGGGCTTTTTGACAGTGTTTGTGGGTTTCACCCATTATGATAATCAAAATTCACCCGTGCAAGGTGTTATGTAACAAGAGGAACAGATGTTCTTCCACAGGAATACAGCATACCTCAGGCATGATACAGCTGTGGTGTCATTTGGGAGTGGTTCAGGAGTTACTGCGCAGAGACGGGCCAGAGAGACCAGCAGGAAGGAACAGCAAAAGCTCAGCTCTGGTATTGTTAGCAGTATTTAACATTCACATCTCCTCAGCACTTTTCTCACATAGGCACAAGCTGGTGGCATTGTAGGTTTTACTGTAACTCATGGAAGGAATGTCAGACAGGAAAAATATTCAGCAGCACATTGGTTATCTCGCACGCTTCACTGACACTGTGCTCTGCACAGCTGGGAAGCCAGAAGGTATGGAAATACCTCACTGTGAGCAAGAACCAGTTTATAAGTCCTGAAAGCACCCTTTTGGCTCATATAATAAAATTAACATTAAATATGAGAATACAGAGTATCTGTAATCTGTAAGACTACTTTGCAATCTCCTAAACTTGAGAAACTTGATGTATGAGTTCCCAGAGGAGCTTTGAAAAGCCCAAACAACCTTCTGTTATAATCCACTCAGTCCAAGGAAACATAAAACATTTATACAAGTAAGGTTTTATTAAAAACATCAGCATTTTCCAATGCAAACTTGCCATTCCCCCCTTCAAGAAAAAGAAATTTCCCTCTTAAATTTACAGTGGTGGTTTAAACTAGGAACAGCCCATGGGGAAGGAAATTCATGCTCAAAGGCATGAAAGCACTGGACTTCAAGGAGTGTAACAGGGCAAGGAAGAATGGAGAAAGAAGCCAGGGACTGGTCAAATGTACACCTTTTCACTCAGAGAAATATAATAGACAGCAATCTGAAGGAAGACGAATGAAGTATGTTCCTGTATAGTCATATGCTTTCAACTCAAAACTTCTCTCTTGATTCTGTAATTTGTAAAATTTCAAGGATTGCATGTAAAATATAATCTTTTTTTGTTTAGTATGTGCTAGCATGACCTTTGTTTAGAGACCCATTTTCAACTAGGGAAAAATGAGCAAGAGCTGTAAATTGCAAAGGAAACTAGGGACAGTTCAAAAGGTCTGGTGGTAAAGCCCTGTACCATGTTCAAAACACTCATTTTGGAAGCCAGCATTGGCCAAAATGAACAACATATTACCACACAAAGAAGATCTGTTGGCCTCTGATGCTGGCAGTTTATTTACAGACACAAACAGGATGGGGCTGCTGGGATAGTGTCTCGAGCTATTTATTTTTCAGCATCAGTCTCATTACATGATTATGATAATGCGACAATGTTAACAGCTCATAAATCCAGGAAGCAGGATGGAAAACTTAATGTTACAGCATACTTTATAACCTTCCTGACCGATCACATGAAGCAAAAGCATATTGACAGTAGTTCTATCCAATCACCATAAGCACACATAGCTTTGGTTAAAACAATACTTACTTATTTCAGATACAATACCTGTTTGTGATACACAATGCATAGAGCCCTATTCATAAACTTAACCTTCCTAATATCTTGCCAGATAAACTTTTTGCAACTTAGAAAGCCAAACAAGCACAAATACACAGCTCTATTGTTCTTGTTCCCATGTCTTCTCTACAGCTTAAATAATTTTTCTGCTGCTTTAGCACTGTTCACAATTCCGCTGTATCTGAGGCCTGTCTTCTGCAGTTTTCCTAAATCCCTCTCATTTTATAGATTCCCACAATCTCCTACTCCAATCATCTGCTTTTTAACCAATTTAACTTCCTGTCTTTACAGGAGGTTTCACTTTTTACATGGACATTGTCTAATGTGTTTTCTGGACTGAATGATGCCCAGTGAACAGCGCAAGCCTGCAGGGAGCAAGCACTTACACACACTTTTGAAGTCTGCTTCAGCTGTGGGCTGGCCGTAGGTGCTGCTGTTTCCTAGGACAGGAATCCAGTCTGCTTGCTGCTTTATAGAGCAAAGCAAAACTTCAACACTCGTCAGCATCTTGCTGAGTTGTGTTGCAAGCACTGCTGACTGGACCAGGAGTGTCTTGGGCTTTCCCACCCCAATGTGTCACTCACCATGTGTCACTCACTGCAGCACCTTAAGCTCTTTGTGGCTGGACAAACATGCTGTTTTCAGTTTCAGGTGCTATGACAAAAGCCACAGCAAACAGCCACCTGGAGATGCTGATCCAGGGAATCTTCCTTCCCTGCTCCTGCCCACCACATTGGCACTGAAGGACATGCTTCAGCTGACAGCAAACACAGAGGACTCCGGAAAGCTGCAGCCCTGTGTAAACCTTTATATGGCCACTGTAAAGAAGCCCTGTTGTCCCCAAATATGTTCTTGCACCTGGTGTGCAGGAGGCCAACCCATGCACAGAATAGAGATACTTGATTTATTTACAGACCTGTGCAGCAATGGAGACTTGGTGGCAAATCAACAAAGCCAGCACGATTCCCAGAACTTTTTACTATTTATACATTTTAGCAAAAATAGGAATTAATGTTCATTGGTTAAAAGCGGCATAGTTCTCTTATTAATTAGCAGCCTATCTTCTACAGGTTAAGCGAGTCACTCCCTTCTTACGTTAATTAGTCTGCATGCTGAGTCTTTCTTTACTTTTGGGTCAGTGGTTGCATCTCCTGCTGCTGGAATTACTTTTTACCCAGTCACACATTGTGGAAACCCAGGGCACAGAGAATATTTCTCTGTCTACTCTGGGGTGCCCTGACGCCCAGGGGAGCACTGACTTTGACCCTCATTCATGGAGAAAGCTTCCTAGACTTCAAGATAGACTAGAATCCACAAAAGTGTGAAATAGATTATAGAGAGTAGTGTAGGTGTATCACTTGGGTGAGAAATTCAGGTTTTGGGATTTTTAGTATGTTGTGAATGGAAGCAAGATGGAGGACAGAGGGTGTTGTCCCAAGTTCCTTCTTTATCCTTCTTCTTCTTTCTTCTTCATGGGTTTGGGTGGCATTTTGTAATTGGGTAAAAAAGTTTGCATTACAGGCTTCCAGGGATCAATTATTGGGTTAAAAGGGAAAATAATCTAGGCATCAGTTCTTGATTGGGTAGTTTAGTCTTAAAAGACATTGTAACAAGAGATTGTTAGCCATTTTTGTGGTGCTTTTCCAGTGCACTACCTGGTGTGGACAGCATGCAAAATTTAGATAAGATAATAATAAACAAGAACCTGAACACCAAAAAAGTCCAGTACGTCTCTCTTTTCTGACACAAAACTGCTTCAGGACAGTCTCCCCCCGACAGGGGAGCCCCCAGGCAGGGCACAGCCAGAGGCCCAGAAATTGAGAAATTAATAATACCTGATTCAGTGCAATTGCTGAGTTCCTTTATTAGTTTCTTCCTTTTCTTGGGGATTCTGCCAGATATTCTTGTGCCTTGGAAATTCTGCATTCTTTGTGCCCACCATCAATGCTACATCCTTCTCCCCAGGCTTTGCAAACCTCCCATAGGTCTGAGATCATTGAAGCCTGCCAAGCCCTAAACCTTAATAAGGCAATTCTGCCAAAAAAGTAGTTTGTTTTTCTAACACTTGGACATCACTTAGAGCTTGTTGGCTATTTCCTGATTCAGGAATTAAATCTTGTTGTTGAAAGTATAAAAAGGTAATACATTAAAGAACATTCCTTCTTGAAAAAGTTTTACATCTTCCACATTTTGCAACAGTACATTCTTCTTCTAGGCATTATCAATCTCCTCCTAGGTCTGAGAACTGAACCTCCCCCTAAGTCATGACAATGAAGCACATTGAGTCCTAAACCTTACCAAGGCCATTATATTTACAAGCAATTGATCTTTTGAACGCCTGGAAAAATGTGCCATATAATGACTGAGCAACTGGCTCACCAGTCAGGCACAAAGGGTTACATACAGTGGCTGGGGTGACATCAAACTGGTGACTTGTCACTTGCAGGGCTCTGCAGGGCTCCATCCCTGGCCCTGTGCTCTTCAGCATCCTCATGAACAACCTGCAGGCAGGACTGGAAGGGAGAATCAGCAAATCAGCAGATGAGACAAGACAGGGAAGAGCTGTTGACTCCCTCAAAGGTAGGGAGGCCCTGCAGAGACCTCGATGAATCAAAGGGCTGGGCAATCACCACCTGTGTGCAGTTCAACAAGGAAAAATGCTGGACTCTGCACCTGCGATGGGGCAACCCTGGATGGATGGAAAGATTGGGGAATGAGAGGCTGGAGAGCAGCAACATGGAAAGGGACCTGGAGATCCTGGTCTGTGCCAAGCTGAAGATGAGGCAACAGTGCCCTGGCAGCCAGGAGGCACATCCCTGTCTTGGGGACATCAGGCCCAGCATCACCAGCTGGGCAAGGAAGGGCATTGTCCCACTCTGCTCTGGGCTGGGGTGGCCTCACCTCCAGTGCTGGGGGCAGTTTGGGAGACCACAATGTAAAAACGATCTAAAGCTACTAGAGAGTGTCCAAAGAAAGGACACAGAGCTGGTGAAGGGCCTTGAGAAGCCTTATAAGTAATGGCTGAAAGCCCTTGGTTTGTTCATCCTGGAGGAGACTGAGGGGAGGCCTCACTGGGGTCTGAAACTTCCTCATTGGAAGGGGAAGAGGAGGGGCAGACCCTGATCTCTTCTCTGGGAAGCACAGAGACAGGACCCAAGGGAATGGCTTGAAGTTGTGTCAGGGTATCAGGTAAAAGTTCTTGCCCCAGAGGGTGTCTGGGCACTGGAAGAGGCTCCCCAGGGCAGTGGTCACAGCACCAGCCGGACCGAGGGCAAGAAGCATTCGGACACTGTTCTCGGGCATTCTGTGACTCTTTAAGTGTCCTGTGCAGGACAGCAGTTGGGACTCGATGATCCTGATGCTTCCCTTTCAATTCAGCCTATTCTGTGACTCTCTGCTATCGGTACAAAGCGGCACTGCCAGACGCGTGAGCAGAGCAGCCCTGGCGCTGTGCCCGCAGGTGCCAGGGCCGGGCGCCATCCCGCTCCCCCGCTCCCCCGCCCTCCCTCACACCACCCCCGCCATTCCCAATCCGGCCCGAGGATCCGCCCCTGCCTCATGACGTTATGGTCGCCACACAGCGCGAGGTCGCGTGACGTGAAGGGGCGGTGCCCCCCGCCCCCGCGCCCGGCGGACCGCGCCACCATTGGCTGCGCTGGCAGGGCGATCGCGTTCTGATTGGCTGTCGGTATCGCGCGCTGCCGGGCGGGCCGCGGGTGAGCGCGGAGCCGGCGCGGCGGCGCGGCTGTGAGGGCAGCGCGCCTGTCCCGCGTTCCCGGGGGATCCTGGGACGGGGCTGGCGCTGGGGTGGCGGCTGCTGGCCCTTGGCCTGCGCCCCCGACCCTTGGCCTGCGCCCCTGGCAGCCGCTCTCTGCCACCTGAACCCGGCTGGGAGATGTGCGAGTGTGCGCGCGGCGGTGTTTCCCGCATCCTCCGTTCGGGTTTGGAAGATCCGCGCTGTTGCTGGCATCCCTGACTCCGTGCCGTGTTCTGCTCTGCGTCTGTGTGATTAGGCATCTTCGCTTAGGAGGGAAGCAGATGGATCCCCTGCCCAATCCCGCGCCTCTGGCCTCGAAGCTGCGGAACACGCTGGTTCGGTACCACAGCATCGGAGATAGCGAGTGGCGGGTGGCCAAGAAAACCGTGAGTGCTCCGGGCGCTTCCCGGTTCTGCTCCACAGGAAGCTGTGGGTCACCGGTGCGGCGGAAAGGGCCCGCTGCTGTGCGTGCCACACGGCTGAGAAACACTTGGCCGCGCCCTGCAGGACTTGAACCTGACAGAAGCTGTGAAACCATCCCTCTAGAATGTCTTTAGATGGCAGGATGTGTTTTTCCTGTTCTCAGGCATACTCTGTCGTTTCTTCTACCCATTTGCAGGGGTGTATCTCACGGAAGAACTTGTGTAGGATTATAGGCTTGACTTGCAACAAAATGTGAAGTAATTAGCATTAATAGTTTTGCAAGAGGTTCACGTGTACTTCCAGCAAAGCAGACGCAGGTATCTGGAATCTCTTGTCAATAAATAGTTGATCATGCTTCAGCTTTCAATAGCTGATCATGCTTCAGCTGTCTTCCTCTCAGAAATGAGAAAATTCCTTCCTTCTTAAGAAATAATTCTCAAGGCTTCCTCTCATACTGTTTCACTTTTCTGTTGTTCTTTAGAGACCGCACATTATCCTAAGTTTCCTTCCCTGAAAGGGAATACAATTCCTGCTCTCTCCAAGCAGTTTGCCATCCTCTTCTTTTGAGCTGCCTGGGTTTTTTGAGTTGTGCTTCAACAAGGTAAATAGCCTTTGCTTGTGCACCAGTCCTAGGCTGGGTGAATACTTTTTGGTTCTGTCCTCCACAGAAAGTGGAAGTGCAGCAATATGGTAGGGCTAGTGTGGTAAATTTCTGTCTTTGTCTTTTTGTTACAGTGGTTTGAGTAGTGCTTTTATTTTTTTCGTCCATCATGAGCAGACACTGATAAGACAGGGGCAACTGATCCAAATGTAACTTATTATTTGCAGAATTAATAAATTTGCTGTCTGGAGAGGGAGGAAAGGAGCATCCAAGCCTTTCACTCTTGCAATACACCTATCTCATCTCTACTAAATGTGTTGTTAAATTAAGTACTACTGAATTCCTTTAAAAAGTTACCTGCATCCTTGTGTTCCAAATCCTCAGATTTTACCCCTTTCTCCAGGCTTTCCTTCCTCTTTCCTTTCTTTCCTCCCTTCCTTCTTTCAGTTTTGATGTTGTGCCATGTAAAAGAAACTCAAGCTTTACCAACCACAAGGAGATGTGTTGTGCCCCAAAATACCTTAAATTATTCTGGATGTAGTTCTTAACTGTACTGTTCTTTAGGACATTTGGTCTTTTGTGCTTATATAATCATCATGCCAAGGAAAGTGGTGCCATATGGTACTGTTTTCAACACCAAAATTCGGACACTGTGTACAGAAGTTCCATGTCATAGTTATGTAAAAATCAGAAGATACTGGTTTTTCTATTTTCTCTGGGTAACTTTAAAATAAATAGACTACTGCTTGCAAGACTCTTCTAGTCTGGCATCTAGGAGAGAAAGATAATTGAACTTTCTTGTCTGCACCTGCACCTCATGCACGCTTCTGTAACTTGTGTTGCAGGAGTAGTTTGGTCTTCCTGTCTGAGCAGCATCTGGCTGTTGGCTTTCCAGTGGCCTTGCAATTGGAAGGCTTTCCCTGCTAATGTTGTTCCATTATTCTGTGTGTTTTCACAGTAAACTGACTTGGCCTGCCAAACCCTACTTCTGCACAGACTTCTAGCATTTCACTCTGAGAAAGCCAATTTTCTGATTTTTTTTGAAATAATAGAAAATTACAAGTAAAAAATATCTGAAAAATATGAAGAAAATTGTGCAGTGGTGCCCAGGTGAACCATGGAAAATTATAAAGTTGTGTGCTTTTCTTCAAGGAAATTGAAGCATTTTGTGGACTTCTTGCAATTGTATCCAAGTGACAATTAATACTGTGTCTTATATTTGCTTTCAGAAAGATGCAACCGTGTGGCGTAAACCATCAGAGGAATTCAGTGGATACCTGTAAGTTTTCCTGCACAAGAGATACATTTTTAATGTTCCGCAGATGTGTTCTGTAGAATGTAGAGATTAAGGCCGTGAATTCTATAGCCCTCAGCTACAGAGGTCCTACAGAGGGGAAGCTAAATGGGTCACCTGTTGTGGCTGGACGATTCCTTTGTAGTTTCTCAGTTTGATACTTTAGCATTGCATGGAGTCTAGAACAACCGTGAAGTCTGTGGAACACACCACAGGACTCCCATTAGCTGAAGTGGCAGCAGCATCTGTCCAGAAATTACGTCCTGTAAAGCTCAGAATCAAGCCTGCATTCAGTAGTCCTGAAGGGTCACTTTGGTGACAACTCAGTCAGTTCTTGTACTCATTAGTTTGGTTCTCATTAGCTTGGTTCTACTCCTGTGCTATGATCTGCTGTAATCACAGAGGAGTAATGAGAACTCTCTGTGAATAAAGCAGAATGAACCCAAAACCATTCGAATATTCCCAAGATGTGATTAAAACCAAACAAGGCTAGGTGTTGATACTGAAAATTTGATACATTTTATTTAGTAGTAAAAGAGTCAAAGAAAAAGGAAGAAAAAGAAAAAAAGAAGTAGAAAAAGGGAGTGTGTTTGGGGGGACAGGGAGTGTGACAGGCTAAGTAGAAACATGTTACCCCTCTGTGGGTCCCAGTGATGTCTCATTGCTCTACTCAGTCTAGTCTTCTTGGTGGTGAGGGTCCCCCATCCAAAAGTATAGAATCCCATGGATTAATACAGGTTTGGGCAGGTGGGAGTGCCCAGGTGCCTCCCCTGAGGGGGGCAAATTTAATCCTTGCATGACTTTGGATCTGTCATTTTGCATCATGTGCAGCTCTGGTGCAGGGTCTGGGGACCCCTTTGGGAGGGCCCTTTATTGGGCCGTGACAGCTCCTCTGCTGTCTGTCATGTGGATGTCCCTTAGATGTGGCTTTGCCATGGTGAAGAGGCCCCACAGCTGAGCTGGAGTTGGGCTTTCACTGCCTCTGAGCAGAGGCTTTTTCACCACACACCCAAAACGTCTTCTCCTCCCTGTTTTGGTGTGAGGGTCTCTTCCAGCCTTACAGCAGATAGGCCTGGGGCTGCGGCCTCCACCCCATAGGTGCTGGGTTTAATCCTGGGAAAGTATTTTTCTCCTCCAGCTCAGATCTGAGTCACTTTATCTTATCTCAAATCAGTTCACAGTCCAGGGCCTCAGTCAGGAGGCCCATTGAGGGTGCTTCTGTGTAGTTTTTGTTACACAATTTTGCTATAATAGGCAAAAGTCCTTCATAAAACTGTTCAAGACATAAACCATAGCATTTCAATCTCCAAAATCCTGTTACTTCTGCTTTATGAAAAATGTTTTTCCCATTATATTCGTGATCTTTTTACTTTATGTTTACTTACCTGTGGTAAACTCCCTTGCTAGCCAAGCAATAGGAGTAAAATAACCAATTGTTACAGTTGTTAGAGAAATAAACAGGATAACTTTTCTCCAAGGAAGGAATCTGCCATTTATAAAATACTAACTGTATAAAAAAGGATAAATTTTTCAGAAACAAATTTGTTGCAGAGAAGAGCAGATGCACCCATAGGTGTTTTCCTGTACTGTTTCTCTGATGCAATTGGCCACCGACTGTGCTTCCTAGTACCAAGGTGTTAATGTAAGTGTACTGTTGAAAATAAATGTAATATAAAGAATTTCTTACTAAATGTAAACACATTTTTCTAGCTACAAAGCTCAAGGAGTGGTGGAAGATGTTACCAACAGAATAGTGGATCATATTCGCCCTGGACCTTACAGGCTAGACTGGGACAGCCTAATGACTTCAATGGACATCATGGAAACATTTGAAGAGGTGAAGACTTGTTTACATTCTTGAATGAGATGTGTATTGATGAACACATGAATTTAACATTCATAGCTTTAACACTGATGTAGAGCAGAGCAATTCCAACAGATCTGAACCTTTCTCAGCCTTCTTGTTTGCATGCATGAGCAGCATTGTGCATGTGTGCTCTGTGTGGCCACAGATCAGGCTCTCTGGCAGCACAGTCCTATTCTGAAGCTTGAAATGCGTCTTTCCATTAATGCTAAAAGTAAAGGAGTCAGTCACAGTTCTGTTGGACCTGGGAGGTCAGGTATTCTCTGATAAAATTCACATACAGAGGGCTACAGTGTGATCCTGTGTATGCCAATGCCATTTCATACAGCTTGCTTTCTTCCGTTCCACAGCAAACAATAGTATTAGTCCAGACATATGGAAGCTGCAACCTCCCCCTCTTCCTGAAGGGCTGATTTGTGTAGCATGGCTTTGTGCTGAGACACAAAATAGTTCATACTGAGAGTCAGGAGTTGATAAAAGAAAGGTAGGTTTGAAGCTGGTTACAGAACAGCTAGTAGCCTTCCTTTGGTTAATGCAGGCATTCAGTATGAATTCAAAACCCTCTTCTGGACACCTGGCTTGAACATGGATTGTCATTTGCTCTGTCTCTGGAAGAAGATTTATATGACAAGGTGTTTTGTCTATATAAAATTTATACAGACTCTACTTTATAATGGGAAAGCCTATTTTGAAGAATTGTTCACATTCCATTTTATTTTTCACTTAGTGATTAAAAGTATTAAATAGATATCTTAGTACCAGGAGATTCCTCTTGAAGTTTCTTCATGGTCCTTTTTGACTTCCCACGTGCTCTTTGGTGAGTGGCTTTCAGCTGTCAGGCATGCCAAAGTTCTCTAGCTTTAGATCTTTAAATCCTTATGGTGCCAGATACTCTGCTTCCACAACTCTCAGCTGTAGACCACAAGTCCTTAAAACTTCCAGATTTTAGGTTGAGAATGGCAAAGCCATTCAGACCTCAATGATTTTGCCATGGAGTTGACAGAGGCTGTGACCTTTGTGAAAAACGTTAGCTCCCTGCAAACATTACCTTTCCCTCTATTCATTATCCTAAGATTTTTATTTTTTTTTTTCCCTTATAATTCTGTCACTCAACAAGAACTGCTGTGTGATGCGCTATACAACTGCTGGCCAGCTCTGGAACATCATAGCACCAAGGGAGTTTGTTGATTTCTCTTACACTACAAACTATGAAGATGGTCTTCTAACATGTGGTAAGCCACCACCTTCCTCTGCTAAATTCTTATTTTACAACAGTTGCTTGGTTTAAGATTTGACTCAGATTTAGTAGTAGTAAACATTCCAAAAATGGTCTAAGGTGGTCTTCAACAAATAAATTCAAGGTGTTTTGGCAAATTTAAAGGTGTTTTATCTTTAATTTTACATATTTAAAGAAGCGTGCAAGTTACTGGTTTTCCCATGAACCATTCCTTTCTGCCAGGCTTCACTTATGTCAGCTGTGGGGCAGGAGTGTTAGAAACAAGTTGAGTCCTTCAACTTGAGTCTTAGAGCAAAGTGGGATGAGTAACAGCTTGTTTCTTGTAAATGGGAGGAATGTCCTCTTTTAACATTTGATTTTTTTGCTTATCATGCTTTCCTGTCGTAGAGTTTGGATGAACAGCAAATTCCATGCATGAAAATACCCAGAAACTTGTGGTGTGCCTGTCACTACTACTAAATTCCCCAACCAGAAGCTTATATATGACAAATTTACTGTGCGTTAATTTTTTTTTAACATCTTTCAAATTAATTTCCCTTTTTTTTTTTTTTTTTTCCTTGATAGGTATAAGCCTGGACTATGGAGAGGTGAGACCAAACTTTGTCCGTGGATTCAATCACCCTTGCGGTTGGTTCTGTGTCCCTCTCAAGGACTCTCCTGGCCACAGTCTTTTGACAGGCTACATCCAGACTGAACTGCGAGGGATGCTGCCACAGTCTGCAGTAGACACTGCCATGTCTAGCACCCTGGCCAATTTCTACTCTGACCTCAAAAAGGCACTCAAAGCGTAGACGAACAGTGACTCAAAAGCCGGCGCATTCCTTGCAATCAGATTGTGTTGTTTAGCTTAGTGTAGGTTACCACCTACTAAATTGAGGTAACACTCTTCCTGAATGACACCCGAACCTTTGTTCCAAACAAAACTTTAGCAAGTGCTTCTTGATGTGATCTTTGGCATACATTCCCAGTGCACAGTGTGAGATGCTTTTTGCTGCTCTGCACTCTGCAGCTTTGTGAGAATAGCCTGAATCTCTGAACTGCCAGCTTCCTCAGTAGAAAGCACAAGATGTGTGTGTGGGCTTGAAAAATGCAGTGTGAGCTCAGCTCTCTCCAGCAGTTTTGGAAGCCAGGTGCTCTGGATTTTGATGGTGCAGGTTGCTGTACAGGCAGCATCTCATTGAAGATGTAATTTTGTAATATATATATTTATATTTACCTAAATTTTAATTTATTTTTTAAAGTTTGTTCAGCTCCATCTGTAATTTTTTTTTTAAATTTGCTTTGATTTATCATATGGATATTATATAGCTAAGTTGTTAAATTATACTATTCATAAGAAAGCTATTTGTGCTTGAGAGCAAAAATAAGTGTTCATTTTTGCATTTCTTTGATGTTGTAGCTGTAACTTATTTGCTGTTTTATATAACAGTCTCAGTACATAAGGAAATGCCCTTACAGCTGATCCAAAGCTCATTTAGGTATTCAGGTATCTTTCCATAGGTTTTTTGGTGGACTTTTAATCACACAATTGTCAAAATAGCAAACCTCCAATGGATCTTCAGTGATACCCTCTACTTCTAAGGATTTTTTTACTTAAAGTTGCATGTGATAGTGTGTGTGGAGATTTCATTTGCTTGGGTTGGGGGGGGGGGTTTCTTTCTGTGTATATTTCTTTAACTGCAAACCCTGGAATTACAAAAGCAGCAGAAAGAGCCACTCACTTGCTGCAGGGATAGGTGTTGCTGTAGCCACAACAGCACAGACTTGCCAGTGTTCTGGTGCTGTGGAATGTTCTGTGTTACTTCCCTTAGATCGATCTTTGCAATAAATTAACATCTTAAAGCATGAGCAACTGAAGGGCAAAGCTCAAGCTGCAGAATTGCTGAGAACTGCTGAAGGATACAGGTTCTCTTTTTAAGATGCAGATTTCAAGGATATTCAGCAATCTGAATCTGTGATTCTGACAGATACATAGCAGCGGAATTTAAAAAATAACTCCCTTTCTGCTAGGAACATGAATTCTCTTTAAAATCTGATGTTAAGCCTTTGATGTTGGTATGTTCCATTTGCTCAGGTGACACTGTAGTTATCCCCGTGTTTTGCCAGTGCTCACAGTTGCAAGTTTAGCTGTGTAGGAGTTTGGGAAGGTATCTTGGATCCCTGATATTGTGGAGTTGTATACATATAATCCAGGGAGGGGTAATGGAGTCTCAAAAAACCAAAAATTCAGATGGTATTGGCTTTTTTGACACTGGCCACTAATAATATTGGCTTTTTTGACACTGGCCACTGTAACTGAACTCTGAACAGTGAGGACTTTCCTTTCTCCTTGCTCAATCAGAGAGGTAGAAAAAACAATCCAAATATAGTGGGAGCTTCTTCAACCTGCTTCATGTTTTAAGGTATTTAGTACTATTTAAGACTGTTAAAAACAATGCATCAAACAGCCTTTGGGTCTTTATGGGCAGAAAATGTTAACTCCTTTTTAGGTTTTGTGTATTCTGCATTTCCCTTTAAACCCCTTGATTAGTCTTCCCATTTTTTTCTACCTTCCTTCTGTCTGCCTAAGTACTCCAAGCTCACGGGGTGATCCTCTACTGCCAAGGACACCAAGGAATTGCTGCCAGAATCCTCTCCTTTCTAGTACTGGTGCAGAGGCAATTATGAAATCTCTGGCAGTGCTGCTCCGTGGGATGAATGATGACATGATTGTAGAGGAAACTGTTTGAAGTGTATCCTGTTTTTTCTTCCCAGTTACAAAGATTACATGTGCAGTGAATCTGCATATTCATGTCTTCTCCTTTTGGAGCTGCTGGGACTGACTGATGGAGGGGTTGTGATACAGATGTACCTTGAGAAAAACATTGCCCAGTTTAAATCTGCACAGAGGCACTTCAGTGCTGGAGAAGTGGGTCACAAGGAGCACAAGACACTTACAGGAGGATGTTTGTACTATACCAGGCACAGAAAAGTTATTGTTCCAAATACCCATTTTAGTGGCTCTGACACATATGCAGCATCTATCCATATTTAGTATCCAGTGAAATGGCTTTTTCTGCTTTCAGTAGAGACAAGTTGGTGAAGCACAGAGCAGCTGAAGAAAGAACTTGAGCTAAAATAAGAAAATTGCTAGTGTATTTTTGTATATTGATAGTTCTAATAAAAATTTCAGCTACTAATTAATACAGAACTAGAAAAAAGATGTTCGATTTCAAATGTATTGGAACCTGAAATTTATATTATTTTTATATAGCTATAGATGGAGAGAGAAGAAGAACTGTTCTTTAACCAGAGTACATCAGAACCAAGGAAGTCACAATATCAGAGCCTCTTCTCCTACTGTTGCATTTCTCTCCTGAGTTACTCGACAATCTAGGTGGAGCCAAGAGGGTTAAAACAGGAAAGCAGTGGCAAGGACAAAGTGCAGGAGCCTATGTTTTGCTTATGCAGAAGAAATGGGAGAAAAAGTAAATGCTTAGTATAGATTTCTATCATTTAGGAATATAGTTGTCCAGAAGTGGCTTCTGAACAAATTGCCCAGGAATAGTAGAAATCTGGCTTTGCTAGTCAAATAGCATGTATATAGACACATGAAAATTATTTTTATAAGGCTAATAATTTTTTTTAAAAACTTACTTTTTTAAAAAGAGATTTGGACAATGTGACACTTTACACTTGGGCACTTTAACTAGGTGCTATGTATGTGTGTGGGAAACATGACTGAAGATAAGACAATTTTCATGTTTGGGTTCTGTTCCTCATCTAAAACTCCAGCATTAAACCTTGCCTGTGATGTGCAGAAGATGCAGGGCTGGGGTTAAGCTAAATTTAGAGGCAGTCAAAGTACCAAATCTGGCTGCGAAGTGCACCAGTACTTCAGAGAGATATTCTGTGCGCAGGGCCTGATCTCAAATTTGATGAATTTATAAATGTGAAACATGATGAACTTATAAACACAGCATATAGAATTCCTCCAGTAATCATAAGTAGCTAGAACATGACGATGTGGCCTGGATGTTTACCTTAGAAGGTTCACCGTTGTGAAAAAAGCCCTAATTCTAGAGAAACCACTCAAGTTGTGCCTGTGAAAGTCAAAGTCTGTTTTAACAGTGGGTTTAACTTACTGTGTTCAGCATTTAGGCAATTGTATTTGTATTTTGAGTGCAAATGCAGAATAAATAATGGATTCCAACAGGCTCGTGATGTAGTTTCTTCCATACTTGTGCAGCCATATGTAGCATTTTTGGGGAGTTGATGATGTGGTTCATCTTCAGCTGCATGGTGATCTCTAATGATACCAGTTTGTCTCCTTAAATCTGAAAGCCATAAGTCTGCCTTCACTTAGAAACTTGATTTAGACTGAGGAAAATGCCTAACTGAAATGTCTTGAGAGCTGTACAATAGAATTTTCTCAAGGCTTTAGTTCTAAAAACATATACACAGGAGTGTTCGATGGCCCATGATTGTTGTGGAAGAACTTTTTTATTTTGGCTTAGTATTATTTACCTTTTTCTATTTTTAAAGAGTGGTTTATTAACCATAAATAAATAAATGAGCATATAGCACCTGGCAGAAGGCATATAGATGTAAATTAGATGTATAAAACAAGCTGCAACATGTGTATTGTCATGCATTTAATTAGCACCTACAGAAACGAAGAAAATCCCTGTATCTTCTCTAGAGAGAGCCTTCCCTTGTTTCTCTTGCCAAGCTGGCATAAAGGCAGTAGAGTTCTGTAACATTTGACTTCAGTGGAAAGAGTTGTAGCCTTCCCCTGTTGCTGACAGAAGGAACTGTCACCTCTGAGAAACAGCACACTCATGTAGGGAATGTATCATGTCACCTTCTGCAAAGTGTGGTAGGGATAGGTGTAGAGGCCACTTGGGATCTTTGGATAATCCTTAAGGACATAAATTATTAGAATTATTAAAAGATTGATATTCAAACCCATTTCCTGGTGAAAGATAATAGAAAGATGAGAGAGATTTTAAACCCACACAAAATATTAAATGTTCTCTAGAAAAAATATAACCTGAAGTCCTAAACCACCATTCTAACACATTCTGCCTTTTCCAGTCCTCATTGGGCTGTGCTGGTGACTCAGTTTTACAGTTCAGATAGGGACTCCTTATCATGGAGTTAACCTTCTTTGGAATTGTGCCACTAGCAGGGAGAAACCAGACACAGATGGTACCAGCATGGGGCACCTGTGCATATTGCATAGATGACCCACATGATAAGAAATGTCACATCTGGACTAAGGAGCCTCAAATACCAACACATCACCCAAAACTGCCTTCTCTGGAGTTACTTTCTTTAAAACATTTCTTTCAGTGTGCCAAGACACTGGGACAAGCTAATAATCCTTAGGTTACCTGTATCAAAGATCAACTGATCTTAGAAGATCAGTTATTGCCTGAAGGATAACCAGAAACTGACCTTGTTCAGGCCTTCACTGGACCAGTTTGGCTCTGCCCTGGGATACAGGGGGGTAGAAATCACTTCCCGAGCTCTGTACCTGGGCCTTGCTGACCTGCCTGCCAGCAGAGACCCCTCTCTGAGGCAGTTTATAACCCTGGAGATAAAATAATTATGCCAAGATTCTGTGACTGTCTCAGCCTGCAATTTGGATTCCAGTCAGGGAGTATTGCTGCTGAGGCATTGGTGTCACTAATTCCAGCTCCAGGGTGCACTGGGGAGGCAGAGCAACAACGCTCAAGTGGGTGCATTTGAGCAGCAGCAAACACGAGTTTGGTCAACCCATGTTATTTGGGTGCCATACAACCCCTCCTTGTCTATGCCTAACAGGCTTTCAAGCTCCTCACAATTTGAAGGGGGAAGGAAAGAAACCACAGCAGGTCTTTTTGCTGGAGCATAAGCCATGTCTCCAGAAACCACCCTCTCTTCTGCATTCAGGATTAAGGATGCAGCCTGTATGTGCACAGCTATATCTGCAGAATTTCATGGTCTCTCTGTTTCAATCAGCTAAATGAAAATAAAATTTTTTATATGCTCAACATGGGCAAAACATCTTTCTGTTCTGCTGTGTGCCTCCCAGCCCACACCATGGGAATAGAGCTTCAGTGGAAATGAAATTGAGAAAATCTGATGACCACCACTAGTACCAAAGAAGTAAGGAAGAGGGAAAAGACTCTCCACGCACTTTTTTTTTTTTTTAATGTCAAATGAAAGTATGGAGAATTCATCATAGATGTAAAAATATTGAATCACTTCTCAAAAATACCTGCATCATTGGATATTTGAAACATAATTTTGGGGATATGTACAATGTTGAAGGAAACAAGTGCCTGAACTGCTGAGAAGGACATCATAACTACAAAAGCCCAGTGCTTTTTAAAGAAGACTGCACTAGACATCAACAGAAATGCAGAAATTTGGTAGTTATGAGGCAGGATCATTATGTTTAACTCCCCAGCTATCCTAACTCATTAAAAGTTCCTCTGACCTGTTAATTCTTTCTTATTTCCAATTTCCTTATTTGTCTCAAGTTCACTATAAGCCAGTGTAATGTTGTGCTGTATCACGAGCTCCAACTCAGCTGTTTGATGTGCTATTTTTAAGATGTCAGGCAAAAGCAAACAACCCTTGAGCTCCAGGGGGAGCTCGAAGCCAGCTTGATACTTGCCCTCTTCTTTCCTTTGGTCTTTCCACTGCCCTTTTCCATTCTGGTACGGAGGTGTGACCAAGATGATTTCATGAAACTGCAGTAAGAATGTATGCCTTGCATTAGCTTGGGAAAAGATTCAGCAACATCCATGGAAGTGCCAAATTAGACTATTTTTTTTTTTCCTGGAGCACTGTTGCCATGCAAAATGTCTTGTGGAGCTTATAATAATTTATTTCTTACATTGCTCCAGGATGGAGAGATTTTGTAAAACCATCTCCCACAAAAGGATATGAAGGAACTTTGCATTCACGCAGTTTGCAAGACTAAGGAGTTGTAGGTGACAAGAATAACAAGATGCTCTAATACCAGGCAAGACGGAACACCACTGAGGGTGACAGATGTGGGAACAGAGCAGAGAAATTTAAAAAAAAAAAAGTCCTTTCAACATGTCAGTCTTGCAATATTCTCCGTTCAGGTACCATGTGCAGCTTTTGACAACATAGCTCAAGAAAAAGAGTAATCAACTAAAGGCAGAAAATTCATATTCCCGTAAGCAGAGGGGTGTAAGACCTCTGGGGTAAAGGATTTGTTTGTGCTGCTGAGAGAAGAGGATGCTGAATGAAGGAGCACATTAATAACCTTTGGATTTGGTTACAGAAAACAAATTGTGAAATGGCTGCAGAAAACAAATCATTGTGATAGAAAAACTGTTAACTGCAACAAAAAGACTTGGGACTTTGTAAAATACTTCCCAGTTAAAAAAGTTAAAAGAACTAGAATGTACAAGGAGGTGGTAATTTCTTAATTGCTGGAAGTAACTAAACAAAAAGGGACACAAGCATCTATATCACATAACCCACCCTTGGGACACAGAGGAAGCCTGGACATCCCCTAGTTTTGTATTCCACCATTAATAACAGATTTTGTTTGTTATTCAGCTGCTAACTTTTGAGGAAAGAAGAGCAAGAGAAATGCTGTGCCAAGCTGGAATTCAATCTGGACTTTGCAATATAACCAATTAATACCCATGATGACTCCTCTTTATAAGGATGAATATTGTTTCTTGCTCTACATTGAGCATTAGCTATCAGCAAATAATAGATGTAACCTTTTCTAGATTTACTAGTTTATTTAGCATCAGATCAGTCATGCAAGACACTTACTAAAAATAGACATCCCAGCACTGAAGCATTTTCTCATGGCTTATCAGCATTCCTATGCAAACACACAAGGAGGTACGCTGGTTCCACACACAATACATGGAAATACCAAAATTGTCATTTTTTTCTGGTTAAAATTTCTCTCTGATTCACTTGCACAGTATAAGGAAATTCACTACACAAACAGGCTTAATCAGAAGCAAAAGGGTAAAGTTAAACAAGCAGACTATGAACTGCTATTTAGTTGCTTACATCTTTGCTAGTATAAGAAAAGAATGTTGATAGTACAGGATTTCTTACACATTAAGCAGTAAAATAAGGAGTCAGGAACACAGGACATGGAGCTAATTTGAGAAAGTCTGATATATATATTTACAACATTCTTCATTGTTATTAGTTGGAGTCCAGCCTCCACTGCTCTGAGATCAATGAGCTTCTGTAACAGGCTTATAAAATATTATGTGTTATTAATCAAAGGCACCATTTTTTCTGTTTGTCTTGGAAACATCAGCACATACCCTAACCATCCAGCATACAGTATTCTTGAATTAACAAAAGCAGAAAACTCCCTCCTTATGGTCCTCATTCAGCCAGGAGCCTCCAAACCAAGGCCAAGCCAGACATGCACCCTTGATGTATCACACTTCTTCAGGTTAAAATCAGTTTAAGCTGATGAGCTCCTTACTGTGGGTGGGGAGCAGCCAGGCAGCCTCTGCTTGTACCCCTGATCTTGCAAGGGTGTGGTGGTATAGCTCCTGGGGACCAACAGACTTCTTCCCCCAGGCCAGAGAGCCTCAATGAGTCTGCCCTTCTCCTGCTCCCTGACATGCTGGAACAGCCACCACCACTGCTTCCCTGCAATAACATCCTGTTCATGGTGGACTTGGCAGTGCTGGGTTAACAGTTGGACTGCATGATCTTTCCCAGCCAATCTCTTCCTAAGGTCTTTCCCAGCCTGGAGGGTTCTATGGTTCTGTGATGTCCACCTCTCCGTCTTTCCTTCTCCGTGAGCAACCATTTCAGAGGTAATTTCTCACAAGCATAGGCCACTTGTCTCCATATATTAAAAAAAAAAAAAATAAAGCCAAAAAACCCCCCAAAGAACAACCAGACTCTAAAACAATGTCCTCTTATGGAACATTAAGTAAAATTTCTGCTGTTTAATCAGAAGTGTTAACATGAGATCTCATGAAGATGTGGTGTGAACAAGGAAGTGGCTCTTGTGCTCAACAGCACAAAGAAACTGTTTGGGTTAGCTCCCACCAGTTAGTAGCTGTAACTGTCCCTGATTTTAATTCCTTTCAGTAAAAAGAATCTTCATTTGTAATTATTGTCTCCCTGCAACCAAGGTGGTAATGATTTGAGCAGAGCAAACAAGACACCTATCACTACACTGGAGGTAGTACATTGATGACGGAACCAGCCTTGGATGCTCTGCAGGGTCCTTGTCATTCCCGAGGAAAATACTTCTCAGGGAGGACACTGCTGTGGCTGGGTTTAGGAGATATTTCAAAGATATTTTTGTCAAAATATACATACAGTCCATTTGCTTAGTTTCATTAAATGTTTCTTGACAAACTTCAGTTTTCTGTAAAAGACTACTTCAGGCCCCCATGGCCAGCTGAGGGAGAGACAACTGGGGAACATATTAATAGTACAAACAATACAACTTCAATGTCTTACAAATGAAGGGTAGAGTCAGTGGTGACATTTTTCCATCTGGAGGAGGCTGTCACTGGATACATATGTTTGCACTACTTCCAGAAACATGGCCGGTGGGCATGTCAGGGAAATAACAGAAATCAAGGAACTTGAGACCTCAGAAGGTAAATATATAGACACTTCTCACTTTACCCTTTGTTGTCACAAAGCTAAAAAAGGAGCTCCTTTTGGTGTGTTCTGTAGCAGACTTCTCTGGTGTGTTTGTTGTGTGTGGCTATTGTGTAGTGTTATTTGGGGATTAGTGTAGCAGTGCTTGTTCATGCAAATTTCACATTTGTAAGTAACGTCATCATTCTTTGGGCTTTGAGGGCTGATAGGATACTGCAGGCCCCTATGCACAGTTCTGTGGATGAACAAATATGACTCAATGGCTCCTAGAACATACAGTCTCTGGGACAGATCACATGTAAATCAAACCCAATGGTTTGTCCTCAGTTTTCAAGTGACCAGAATAGCTGCTTCAAGTAATTTGAAATAATAATTTTGATTAGAAGAGCTACCCCAGATCCACCCAACATAGGGATAAGAATTACAGTCTCTTTTGTTGTTGATGGACTTTCCCTCTGTGTACTTATGCAGATACAATGATTGGCTCCAGAATTTTGTATTACAAAGCAGATCATTATTTACAGTTCCATGGGACCTGTAATAATGGGACCACATGCTCCAAACTGACTTTGCAGCTTCTTGTGCTAACACTGTAAATGGCAGTATTGCATAAAATATGATTCTAAGTGTATCAACTCATATTATGTAAACAATATTGGGAAGGTCACTGGTCACAGAACACATGTTATTTTTCAGAATTCCCAGACCTTACTTATCTCTTTGGATTGACCTAAACAATGTCTTCCACAGAAGGAAAAAGGTGCTGTTGGCAAAGGAGCTTCCTGGTGCTGAGGAGCAGAACCTGGCATGGTGCTGTTCTTGTGCCTCTTTGCTCTGAGCCACTCACCCTGTGCCTACAGCAGCCAGGTGCCTTCATTTTCTTTTGGGAGAATAACCCAAGAAGCTCAGTTACTTTCTGTGTCTGTCTGGCATTTGTTGCACACCACTGAGCTATTTCTGTCAGCCAGGTATAGGCTGTTAAGAAAGGAATCTGAAGGTGCCAGGAAAGAGCATGAGTCTGGGAAATGGAGAGGGAAAGTAGAAATACCTCTCCCTGGGTACCAACTGGCAGTGACAAATCCCTCCAGGGGTGGCTAACAGAGAAATATATGTACTGACTGATGAAACGCAGACTCTTCTGGGAGTACAAGGGCAGGAGTGAAACCATCTGATGGAACCAAGGGCAACAGCAGATTTGTCAGGGCAGAAAAGCTGAAACCTGCCAGGTGTCAGATGGCTTTTTACCTACTGGCTGGCAGCTGACAGCTGCTCCCGGGTGCCCCTGGGCCAGGAAAAAGGAGGTGAAGCACAAAGGGGAAGAATAACAATAACCCCCTTAGCCATTAATGTTAACACATGTTAACACAAACTCTGAAGCCAGAGTTTTAAACAGAAAAAAAATCCCTTTCTTTTAAGCTTTGCTCTTTATGTATCTTCCTATAGGAAGAACTCTGTGCTACTTCATAGGGCAAACACTTGCTGTTTAATATACCTTGGCCAGTAAACATTTTCCTGATATACAAATAAAGAGCCAGACTGTTCTCACATGCTGTGGATGGAGCATCACTGGGCAGGGCTTCTGTGCAGTTTGGAGCAGCTCCAACTCCTCACAAAATGCTGTTCTTGTGTTGTCACTCCTCTTCCACCCCTGTACTGAGCACACCAATGAAAGGCATTGCAATAATCTTTTTCCCAGCTGTGTCTTGGAAGAAGCCAGAGCAGGGCAAAACTCCATACTGCTGGCTTTGTTATCTTCCATACCTTGATTTGCATTACTGAATTTCATCAGCAATGATCTATGTACACCAGACTGATAATCATTATAGTTTCAGGTCCAGCTGAGTAATGCTGGCAAGGGACAAATGATGGCTTAAAACTGCCACTGCTACAACTTTTAATACAGACTTAGTTCTCAGATTGTTCAGCAGTCTCTGCTTTTTATTAGATAAATTTATATATTTATGTGTTCATGTACATATTCAGATTTCAATCTATAATTTTACTGCTAAATTCAGAATTGGGCCACTTCAAGTGTTCCATTATATTCCTCCTTCTGTACTATGCCTATTCCCACAATATTTGAATGCCTTCCAATAATAACTGCATTCATGTTCTCTTTTCCACTTGGGAGGGGTAGAAGAGGATGTATGTATTTGGTGAATTTTTAGTTATGTGCATGTATATCGTTCTATCCTTAGTTAGAGGATTCACACTCCAAGGAACGCTCTTCAATGCCCCTCCAGCAATCTTCTGAATTACTCTGGCCAGAAATTTTACCTCCCAGGAGTAAAGAATTTGCAGCCTTCCAGTAAAAATTTATGTCTTCTGGAACTAAGATCATGAAATCACAAAATCACAGAATGGGTAAAGCTAGAAGTGACCATTGGCACGGTCATCTGGCTCCAACTGTCTGCTCAAGGCAGGCTACCTAAAGCACATTACATAGGACTGTGTCCAGGTTCTGGAATATCTCCAGTGAGGGAGATATTGCCTCTCTGGGCAATCTGTCCCCAGGCGTGGACACTTGAACAGAGTAAAGAAGTTCTTTCTCATGTTCAGGGGGAACATCCTGGACACCAGTTTCTGCTTATTCCCTCTTGTCCTATTGCTCAGCACCATGGAGCAGAGCCTGGTCCATTCTCTTGGCACCCTTCTTTCAGGTATTCCCATGTATTAATGGGATCCCCTCTCAGTCATCCCTGAGGGCCAAGCTCCCTCAGCCTTTCCCCATAAAAGAGTTGCTCCTGTCCTGTCATCATCTTTGTAACTCTCTGCAATCCTTGCTCTCTAGAGCTCTGTGTCTACGCTAGGCAAATATTTCTCCCATATTTTTCCCATTTTCCTTCCTTATTTTCTTCTTATTCTGCAATGCAGCTGATTTTTTTTGTTCAACAAAACATGGTATTGTGCAGGGGCTTATCAGGGAATTTAATATAAAATTCTTTACACAAAAGAAGAATGAACTGTTTATGTTCCAACTGGATTAACTTTGATAGGAAACAAAGGATATTCTTTGAGTTGTTATTGTTTTTAAAGTAACTTTAAGGATGTTCTGCCTCTCTCTTATGTTACCTTAGTTATTTTCAGGACTTGTGTGTATCCCTAGCACTGGTCTCTAGTTCTAACTGTGCATCTTTCTTGGTCAGCCTCTGATATTTTTTGTTACCTGAATGCCATGCACACATAACCTCAGCAGCAACAATGTTGGCTCAGCCACACAAAAATTAGTTCTTCTCCAGGAGGAAAAGCCTCTGCACAAGCCTCGGGTCAAGGCACTGTGCTGACATTTTTGTCTGCCATTCTGTGAGCAGACAATGTGCAGGACAACGTGCAAGGATCTGCAGGGAGTCCTCCACCCCACACTTTATTACACTGCCTTCAAAACCCCAGATATGACCCAGCACGTGTGCAAGAGCTGAGGGACATTTATTTAAAGACAAGGGCTTATTTTCCAGAGTCCTGCTGCATTTGCTGCCTGTCAGATATTGCTTTCCTTCTGCTGAGTTGGACACTAACAGCTCCCAGTATCATTTTCCCTTTCCCTGCTGCAGAAAATGTGGTGTTGTCTTCACTTGTCCTATATGGCTGCCAGCTCTTTCTGTGTTCCACTTGCAGTGTGAGTTGTAGGAGAAGGTGATTCATTTGGAAAGTGTGGAGGCTTAGTGCCAGTGAGCCACAGCCTCCTGCAGCCTGGGCCACCCTGCTGGTCTGAGCCACTTCAAAAAACTCTTTGGTTGATGCTTTGATCCTGATTTGCTACCACACAGCATTTCAGAGCATTTTGCTGTATTCACCAAGGCAAAGGGAC
The DNA here is from genome assembly GCF_027579445.1 of Ammospiza nelsoni. NCBI lineage: Eukaryota > Metazoa > Chordata > Aves > Passeriformes > Passerellidae > Ammospiza > Ammospiza nelsoni. The sequence goes on from NC_080669.1 coordinate 60,683,149, forward strand.
CGCTGGGCAATTTTTATCATAATCTGTGTGTCCAACAGCTTGCTCATTTGTGTGGACAAATCGTACCCTTAGTACCCTTCTTCTGAAGAACCTGCTGTATCAAAAACTTTTGCCTGGATGGTATTCTGCATTCAGAAGTTTGATTATGGTGTGTCTACCTCTTTACAGCATGTTTGCACACTTTAGAGTACAAACTTCAGCCAGCAAACCAGCACCAGGCTCACACAGTGCAATCGACTGTGTCATCGACAAAATTGCAAGCAAAAGCGTTTAGAATTACAGGAAATCTGTTCTATTTTGGAGGGAATATTTCTGAAACTGGGAAAACCCCTGCTGTGGTGCAAAGGCAGGACTTCCTTAGCCATTTAACAGCAATCTTATCATCATCTCAGCTCTAAAATATTACCCTACAATTGACTAGTGCTGAAGTCTGCTTTTACAGGAAAAGTTTTACTAAGTTCAAATACTTTAAAAATATTGGAAAGTTTCCCCTTTTGTACTTAAAGAACTTTGTTAATATGGTAAATATTCTAAAGAATTAAAGCTCAGGACTTCAACAGAAAAGAGCACAAGTAACTTTCTACTTAGCTTATAACCATGGATTTGGAAACATCTGGTATTTCCCCAGCAGTTTTCAAGTGTGTTCATATTTTTCAGCCACAGTAAGACACTGATGTTGCACATCCCAGTCTGCACTGCAGCAGATACCACCAGGGTGTGATTTTTCAGACAAAGCCAATGCAGGTAACACCTGCATCTTCCAGTGCATGCATACACCCAGCTGCTGTCATACATCAAGTATATCAGCTAGGCACTGTGCTTTGCCAAGTCACAGACTGGTAATAGCAGCCTCAGCACAGATATCCTGATTGCTTAATGCTGAGTATGATAAAAACAAAAACAACTGAAGCCCCAGAACCTGACACAAAACTGAGTTGCCTCTGAAGATCATGCTGTCACAGAGAGGTCTCCTCTTAGATAGCATCAGCTCATAGTTATGATATTCTGTGGTATAATTTAGCAAAAACCACCATTGGGAATCAGCTGGGACCACTTTTCAGCTCAACAAACTGTGCTTCAGACGAAGGAATTTACGCTCAACTCTCACACATGTGCAGTTACTGCTCAGCCAACTCCACTTCTGCAGGTTTGAAGCAATTATCCCAAATGAAGGAGAAATGGTACAGAAATCCAGCCTCTCCCATCAAATTTCCCTACTGACTGAACTTGGACGACTTCACTACAGTATCGGAGAGTGGAGTAAAGCAGCTGAGAACTGCCTCTTTTCTTCAGTGACCTCAAAGGAGGTAAGACAAAGAGTAAAAAGTGAGACAGGTGGATGTATCTATGATCTGCTCCAAAGTTATTAATCTTGCTGTATTGTTTCCAAGGGAAAATTCCATGAAAGTGTCATGTTGGCTTGCATACAGCTGCTATGCCCCCACCAGATGTTTCTGCTGACCTCAAAGTATGTGCTTTGAAAACTGAATGGATGCATGTATTTCACATTTCAACCCTTCCTAGTTAGCAAAACTTTTTGTTCAAATTCAGAGAGTTCTGAGAAATGGATAAAAAATCTCAAGTATAATACATCCATTAGCATGCATTTTCACCCTGTAAAGACAGGACCTTTAATCCTCCTTTATATATTAATTTAGGGCACATTTTATTTATTAAATCTACCATACGAATAACATTGTATTACCCTTTAATTTCATCAGGAAATGTAGTTATTGAATGTTTTATTAAAGTCTTGTTTTTTTCAGTAGCTGCTATATTTTTTCAAGGCAAGTTGTGCAAGGCCTAACAACAACATAAAAACAATTAAAGCTAAAGAGGAATGATGACTGTATTAGGATGTTAGGTAACTATCAGTATTAAAAAGTTTAACAAGCACAAATGACATTTTTGTATGTCAGGTTCTTTTTGCCATTTTTGTAATATATCAGTACAATAGTCACATGCTGTCAAATAGATAACAAACAAGTGTAAGTGGTCATACACACTGATGCACATTAGTTTTTCAGTTCCTATCAATCACATTCAACAAGAACATCAAGATAGCTGAAGAGCCTGACCCTACTTTTGCAAGCTGATTGATGCACACAGCTGCTAACTCAAGACACAGCTCTGGGTGGATGCAAGATCGTGCTGGTGGATCACTTTACAGGAGGCATCCTTTGTTAGGAAAATGTGGGCTAATTACAAGTGGAAACTGCTCACTCATGAGGTTAAACTACCCAGGAACCAACTAGATTATACTATTTGCTCCCAGACCTTGTATAAGAGTGTTTCCTCAAAGCAAAATCAGTAATTGTGAAATAGCTTCCTTCAAGCATTTACAGCTTATTTAAATACAGATTATTCCCTTAGGGCTTATAAAATGTCTTCTATCTGCAGATTAGAATTTTAATGAATAAATAAAATGGTATGCCAGAAATTTGCATGTATTCTAATCCTTGTTTAGTCCGTGGTTTTGTTTCACTAACACTTTACTATGGAATGAAATGGCAGAGTAATTTTGGTTGTTATTAAAATACTGTATATAAACAAGAAAAGTCAGAATAAGGCATTCTCAATGCAAGCTTGAACAATGTACATTTTCATGCCCAGTGGAACTACCATTTCAATTTCTTCTCAGAAGTAGTGGAATGTTTTTTTGTGGTTTTTTTTTTCTTTTTTTTTTGCATGTAAATCCCCAAATACTTTTTCAATTTTACAGATAAAAAACATTATTTCATACATCAGTTTTAAAAGCATTGGTTTGGTATTTCCTTCCATTTTGTCTGCTGAAGGACTATGAACCTGGAAGGAAACAGTTCAAAGAAACTCACAACATAGATAAGACACCTACTTCCATAAAACCAAACAAAATAGCATTTTGTTTCAAATGCCACCTAGGAACACTAGATAGACGAAGTATACACATTATGGTAGGTAGTTAATAATCCCCATGTTTTCACCTGCCGATATTACTGCAAATTACACTGTTTCCATGACATGCCTAATGGAACAGTTTACTATTTTCATAAGCAGTCACATGCACTGAAGGTAGGATCATCAGGCGGGGCCTGTGGCACCCCAAAGCAGAACCAGAGAGGCCAAGCTTGCTAATCTCTCTCGCTGGATGACAAGGTAGCTGGTGTATGAAATGACATCTCCGCCGACACGAGCGAGCACCATCGACCTAAGGCATTTCTCCGGGAGCTGCCGCTGTCGCCTCCTGCGTGGGCCTGTCCGTGTCGGCGGGCTGGCTGTCGCGGCCGGGCGCCGGGCTGGGGCCGGCCTTGTGGCCCTCGTGGGCGCTGTGGCTGCTGGCGCTGCCGAGGCGTGTGGAGGCCACCACGGCTTTCACTGCGGCCTGGGAGAGAGGGGACCAAGCAAACATTCCTTAGGGAATGTGGCCCGTGGGCACGCAGCACTGCCCCGACAGCAGCAACTGCGTTCAGTCTTCTTGGGAATGTTGGCTTTGGATACCTGCCTGGGCCTGGGTGGATTTAGAAGGCCACCTAGCATACTGGGTTGAGGTTTAAAATTGCTGCTTTCACAAGGTTACAGGTTGGGTGACATGAACTTTTTTTCAGCTATACCTGCTGGTTTTTTGTTTCTTTTGGGTTTTTTTTGTTTGGTTTTTTTTGTTTTTGTTTTTTTTAGAAATTACTTCAGGTGTCCTGCACTCAAGTCTCACAGCAAAAAAGAAAGTCATCATCTTCTGTCATAATAATAAAAAACACCAGTACTACCACTGATTATTCCATGAAAATTTCACAAAGGAACACAATATCTTTCACTATTGCACTGTTGCATATTCCAAGCACAATGTTGCAGAGCAGATGGGCACCTTCCTAAGTACAGGCATATGAAAATACACACTAGGAGGAGGATTTCATATCACATGTAATATAAAAAAATGAAGACACACATAAAGACAGTTATATTAGCCCTTGCCTTGAACAGTTTTATTGCCTGAAAAAAACCAGACATACAGAGGTGAGGAAAATAAATGCTAATTTCTGTGTGCGACAGCTCAAGCTATTTTTGACTTGGCAGCTTTTGCTTAGACATCAAAGTGGGTCTGCAGGAAGAGATGAAGAACATAGCAAATTTTGTGGATTCTTTGGAGAGGTAATCACACACACGCACACACACACACACATATACAACACACACAAAAAAGAAACAAACAAAAAGCTCCCTCAAAGAAATGAAAAGGAAAAAAAAGATTTTAATGAAAAGCAGATAACATAAACATTGTAAATAAAAAAGAATCAGCTACAACAGATTATGAAGAAATACTATAAGGCATAAACCAAAGAAATGGGCAAGAATTTTGAGAGAATAGACCTCTTAAAGGAAAAATCACAGACATCCACATTGGTGGTGAGAGGACATTGGAAAACTGATCACAAACAGAACAAGCCACTTAGTGATACTATAATGTCTAAAGGCACTTTCAATGTAATTTAGTGTCACAAGCAGTGTTGGATGTTTATGAAAAAAATTCAACACAGCCTATGAGAAACAAAATCCCGACTGAGACCTTTAGAGTTACTCTTTAAAATTTGTCTTTACATAAAGAAAGTCTGCTGATGGACTTTTATGTTGGGAAAGAGAAAAGAATTACATATTATTCTTACTAACAAAACAACAGCCAAAGTGTGTAATCACTACTTTGATGTCTGCTTTGGTTTTATTTTTTTGACCAGGAGTTAACTGTCAAAAAATATATTGTTTCTTTTACAGATATATTTGTGGCAAATTATTAACTCTACAAGAACTGCTAACTTCAATCAATCCTCTTAATAATTGCAGATTTGGTAATTTAATCTTTAACAGAGAAGCACTGAAGAAATAATCTTATAAAAAGTGATAGATTGTAATCACAAAAGAATAAATTGGTTTAAATAAAATGAGCTTCAAAAATATCTCTGGTGTAAAAAATATAAAGAAAAACAAAATCAAAATGTCAATGTGAATTATATCTATAATCTCTGAGAACTTTGTAAATGACAAAACAAATTTCTTTGCCCTGTAGAAATTCTCTGCTACAGTTCTCTACTAAAAAAAATAGCAAAGCCAAAGTTTAGGCTCAGTTTTTTTGTGAATGGATTTTTCTATGGAATTTACTAAAGCTCTCAGTTAAGTTGCTTTTACTCTAATTCCCCAGGGCTAGAAGGGCAGCTTCACTGTAGCTGTTGCTAACAATTCCTGTGCTGAGATATCCCTGGAATTATCTCCTGATCAGATGAAAATCTTTAAAAACTAAATAATGGATTAGGAGAAAAGAAAGTTTCCTGATGCTATGTCAGTCAGGTGCCCAGTTGCCAGCTATTTGCACCTAAAGACATTTCCCTGCTTCTTCCCATGGCAGATACGTGGACAGGTAAAGGAGAATCCTGGGGATATTTATGGATCTACACATCTGAAATACTGACTCAAATTCATGCAGAAGGATGGCTTAAACCTCCTGCTTTGTGTTGACAGGTACAGGTGGGTTAGGGATCAAAACATTCTTTAATAGACTAACTTTCTTCTAGACGGATGGATGCTCATTAAAACATGACTCAGTATACCATTCTTTCTGGCCAGTATTCTAAGGATGCACCAGCAATACAGGACAGATGGATGGACAAAAGCAAGAAAGGAAGAAGGGAAGAAAAGATGGAAAGTAAGGACTTTGTGAAAGGTTTGTACATCCTCAGCAGTCCTATCTGTGTAGATAGAGTTTTCAATCAACTTCACCCATTTTTATTTGTTTTGGCTTTGGTCATTGACTGAATCAACTTAAAACTTCTTCAATCTTTGTCAGACATCTTAAATAAAAAGCTTCCATAACACCATGGAATATTGTCCTCAAAAATGTGCAAGGTTTCTGCAAGGCTACTTGTTGTGGTTTGACATTGACAGGAAGTAGGGGGTTTTTTTTGGGAGATGCTGTGGTCACCAATAGGTGTTCAGATTTTAATATTGGCACCTGGTTTAGCCACTGAAGTTCTGACATGCCTCTGAGAACACACAGGGGTTAAAAACCAATTTAATTGCATGCTTTCATAGCCAGAACAGAGACTATGAGCAGAGACTTGCCTTAAGTTTACGCCGGGCATTGAATTCTTGAAGTTTCTTTTGTGCGTTGTCCATATGTGCAAAGTTTATTGCCTTCCCTGTGACCCATGGGTGCTGCAAAGCCTGTAGAGTGGTGAGGCGTTTCTTGGGGTCTAAAACAATCAACTTTTTAACCTGCATCACAAGCAAGAAATAAAAAAGACTGTCAACCTTATTCTTCATTCAGATTTACCTAGTTTTGCATTTGGGGGCTCTGGCCTTGATTTGGAGAGCATCTTAGGTGAGACATTCTAAGAAACCAACAAGAGTTTTCATTTGTGTCTTTGCAAGTATTTTTCTTCTGGCATTTCTTGGTCCTCCATAAATAACATCTGATTAAGACGGCCACTAAGGGGGAAGAAAGAAGAGCAAGTATCAACTGGTTACCAACATATTAAGGGTATGTACCAATGCAGCTGACCTGTACCTGTCATGTTTCATGTCTGACTTGTCACAAAAACCCTAAGAGGTTCTCAAAATCTCTGAGAAGTCTCTCTCTCTCTACTTCAGGATTTGGACAAGTCTTAAACTGGATTAGAAGGTTTAAATTATGCCCATGCTTGCACCATTGTAAAAATTTCCTTTGTGCTGTGTATGACAGGCAGTCCCTTTCATACACAGCACAAAGGAAATTTTTGTTTCAGTCACTAAAAGACTTCATGTACATATTAAGAAAAGCATTGCACAAGTCTTTCTGTCTTAGCCCACTCTGGAACTAATGCTGTTTACATCATTCCTTCTATCACCACAGCCAGAAAACCTGGACTTCTACAAAGATGACAGTAGGGTACTTTTGGGAAAAGGCACTGCAAACATACCCTTGGGACTGGAGATGGTCCTGCTGGATACAAATTGTGTCCAGTCAACTGACATTCCACGAGTTTTATTGTATCTCTGGACAAGTGGAGTTTTAAAAAAAAGAAGAAAGGTGAGGATGGAGTAACAAAGTGCACAGATGGCTCTGCAGAGCCACACTTACCCAGCTCTCCAGACTGCAGACCCTCTTGGAGCAGTGCAAGTGATAGCATAGGGCTCCACTGCTCCTATGCGCCCAAGGGTGAGCGAAATCTTGCTTTAGGGTTCCCTGAAATCTCCCTACAAATACCTTTAAAGTTGCTACCCTGAAGTGCATGCAGGAGAACAGGCATTGTGGTGAATATTGGTTGTGTCTCCAAGGAAGTCTTTGAGTTAAGGAAATCCCTTCAACTTAACACTGAACTACCCACAGCATGGGTTTTGAGAGTCATGGTCATCACTGTTAACTACAATTTCCTATGCAATGTTCAAAAGCTTTACCTGCAGACTGCTGTTTATCTGGCATCAAATGATATTTTTTTTGGCCTTAGAAGAATTTCACATCTCATAAAACACCAAAAAAGTACTTTGAAATTCTACAGTCCTTCCATTTGAAATATCCTGAAGTACTTCACTAACACCAATGACGTAGTATTTTGTGACACAGTTTATATACGTGTATATGGAACAGAGCACTTGTGTTTTCAGTGCTTATGAAATAACTGAATTATGCAAGTCATTATTGACAAAAGTCAGACTCAAGCATACCTATCTTTGCAGATCAGTGTCTCCTGGATCCAAATTACTTTATCCAGTAATAAAAGAATAGAGTGCAGATAGCATGCCAGCCCTTGCATTTTGCTAATGGAGCATGTTTAAAAGTAGTCAGTCTTTCCTCACCTACCAAAAAAAAAACTTTAACGGACAGAAAAAATATGTCAGAAAAAGCAGTGGGAGGAAAGTTTCATTCCGTTTTATATTCCTCCCCAAAATGCAGGTTTGAAAACTGCACAAAAAGAAGGACTTGTTTCTACATTCCCCTGAAGGTGTTTGCCCAGAAAAGATGAATGGTGAAAGACTTCAGAGCTGGAAGGAAAGGCAGGCATACAGGAACACTGTGACAGCTGCCAACAATCTATGGCTTGCTTCACAGAAGGACCTGAATATCCATGTTCTGAGTGCAAATTACAGCACTGGACTAACAGGGTAGATTGACAGCACCATAATGTAGCAAAGACAAGAGGAAACAATTATGAACAATTAATTAACCAATTAATCTGCCCCCACCCCACAATGGACTCTTTCTCAGTGGCAGAAATACTAAATACTCCAGTCTCATTTTTGCTTTACTTACTAAATCCTTGGCATTCAGAGACACATCATCCCACCAGGGGGACACAAAGTCATATTCACAGCTCAGGATTCTCTTAAACATATACTGATCTCCCCTTTCATCATAAAATGGTTCAAAGCCACAAAGTCTGAAAGGATAAAAAAGAAATTAATTAATCAAAGTTTAATTAGTCTTGGGTTGTTAGAAACAGTTCATGATAGTATTTTTCTCTACTTTGTGTCCTGTAGATCACTTTGGGAAACCATTCCTGGATGTACTCATGAACTCCTAATTCTACATAGCAGAGAGAAATGTGGTCATAAGTATTCTTAAACACTGGGAAAGGTTTTTCTAACTGTAATTTTTCTATTTTCATGTGTTTAATATAGGATTATTAATATAGGATTATAGAGCATTTATCAGAATCCCTGTAACTCTTGCCAGAGGAATAGGAATTAGCTGAGGAAACCCACCTTACACATGAAGTTAAAGGTTTTATATATCCAGTTAGGAATGATTTTTAGCCATGCTCATCCCTGTACTTTTTTCCATCCTATCAGCCACAATATGTAAAAACCTTTGTTAAGTTTTCATGATCAGGCTTCATCTTTACTTAGGTAACCTACATACAATCTAGAAGTCTTGTGATCTCACTAATGACTGCATTTATAAATACATTGAATAATACAGATCCCAGCAGAGATCCACACTGCTGGCCTCAGGGAAAGCAGACTCATAGATGTGGTTTCCATTTGTATAATGTCCTTTTTTTTATTGCTTCACTGCACTTTAATCATGCCTGCACACATAATCAGATTTTTTAAAGTGAATTTCCTATTCAGCCAGTATGTGATCTGAGCTTAATAGAGAAAGGCTATCTCCTCCTCTGCTTCCAGAAAATGCAACAAGCAGTAAGATGATGAGAGGAAAACAACAGCAGATCATAATGACCAAGACAGCAACAAATCTAGAAAAGCCTTACATTTTAACTTGTTTTTGTATTTTTAAACACAATGTGCTTACTGTTCTGGAAAAGGAGGCTGAGGTTCAAGGAAGAAATGTGGTTTTGGGAGTGGTGCATAACCGTGGGTGGAACAGCTGCATCACATTCCACTGCTGAAGAGGAGAAACACCTCACTGCAAGCACATTTTGGGCACATTATTTTTCCAGGTCTGGCAGAAGTGTATTAAAACACATGGATCCAGCCTCCAAAGCTTGTGCTTCAGTAGGTGGTGGCCAGGCAGAACCCCTCTGCAGCTCCCCTCCTGTTTGCTGCCTCTCCCATCACCATTTCTGGGTTGGCAGCAGGTCCCTGCTGTCCCCATGGAACGCCCCTGAGCAGCTCCCCTCACTGGCTCAGCCCAAACTGCCTTTTGGATCCGGCTAACCTATGACAGTAAGAACCTGCAAAAGCCTTGCTGTGACTGTGCTGGAAGCCTCCTAAGTGAGCTTTCTGTTTTCACTGTAACTCACTATTATCACCTGTTGCTTTCCTACCAACAATTTCAATAGATACACTTCTACTTAAAAATCCACTTCAGCAGAGAGTACTTTTTTTTATTTTTGCTACATGCCAGAATAGATGAGTAAATCTAGAGGTGTGGTTTCAAATTAGATCAATTGAATCAGTGCAAAACCTAGTGCGGCTCCTCTTGATTTTATTTTATTTTGAAATAACATTTTATTATTGTGATTCACTTTAAATCAGTTACCTACAAGTAAAGGAAAAGTCAATGTAAGCAGCTTAAAAAACAACTAAAAAAGACCAGATGGGATTTTATGTCCTTTTAAGTAACTTAGTAAAATAACACCTTTAATTAAATCCATGCAATTTTAACTACAGGCAAAGACTTTGTATTTTTTGATCACTGTCTGCATCTCAAACACACAGAAGGATTTCTACCTGCTCTAGAAATAGAAAAAGGACAGCTCCTCTTGACTTTTAGAACTATACATGTGGCTTCCCTTAAATTATGGTAGTTACCATCAATAGGTCTAAATATAATTTGCCTCAGGAAAAATTGTTCTGTCAAAATATGTGTCAGTTTTTTTTAATCAAATGTGAGTCTACTTTGATTAATGGCAAGAGATAGTTTTTGAGATCCTCTGTAACATGGTTTTTAACTCTTATATCCCCTTCATTTTGGGGGAACATACAGGAATGTTGGGGATTTTTTTTTCTCTATGTAAGTGGGTTTCCTTTACTGAGCTATGAGACTGAGACATGAAACATTGTCCTCTGGGCTCCAGGATTAATGACTTAGTAATTTCACATGTACCCTTCTGGCCTCAGTTTCTAATCCATCAGACATATTGATCCACAAAGCTTTACACACAATAGAAGAGTTTTAAATGTGGAGTACTGTTAAAGCTAAATGGAGACAGCCAGGTGGATTTTTACATCTTTTTCCTGTAGATCAAACTGGATTTTGAGGTGGGAGTAGGACAGGATTAGAAGGAGGAAAAATGGAAGAGTATCTATAGTCATGCAGCCCCATCCAGGGCAGGAATTCACGCTTATATTTACACACATGCAGAGGTTTACACTTACACACTTGTATTTGCACACATGCAGAGGTTTAGTGTGGCCTGCATATAGAAAATGACATGCCAGATATTTAGATAGGAACTGTTTGGAGTTTGTTGGAGCTTGCTTACCCTTGAAAGATAGTGAAAATAGTTCTGCTTAAGAAAGGCTCTTAGTTTGAAGTGCAATAACTTCATTAGGCCTTGAGTAACTAGAAAAGGCCATAACTTAATCTAGGTGGCTTTGCAAAAGGAAAACAAAAGTCACGTCTCTAGTCTTAGGGACCGCCTTGCTGGCAAGTTTCACATCTCTCTGTCATGAGTGGAAATCTTAGAAGTGACAAGAAATGAGCACCTGGCAGGCAATATCTGAGATGTGATCTTCAACACAAAGTCTGGATCTTAAACCAGCCATGACACAAAGATACATACATTTAAAAGGAGCAGATAACAAAATGGGAAATAGGAATATTGTAGCCTATTATTTACAGGTACCCAAAAGGGGACCTTTGAATTATTTGAGGCTTATGTGCAGAAGAAACTATGAATGTTTTCTGACATTACTATCAAAGTGTATATATATTCTTACATGGACTTTTAGTATAAACACTAGAGAATATATTTTTTTCTTTGCAAAAGATAAAAATAACTGTGTTATTCCACACTATACTGGCTGGACAGAGAAAGTAGTAGGGGAAGTACAATGGCCCACATGTATAAAATCCTCCGTATCTTTAAGTTACATGTATAAAATGTTATTTTCTTCCCACAAAAGGCATTCTAGAAGTATTGTGTATTACTACATGAGCTGTCTATGTATTGTCATTGCCAAGGGTCTAAATTAAGTCTCATAATTATTCTCCCATAAAGAAGGGAGTCAATACCTTATATGCAATTTTCCTTCTCAATAATCTTCCTTTGAAAGATTCAATCAATACACTAAAATAATTGTAATTCTTACCAATTGAATCATGACTAACCACAATAATACTTAGACAGAAATGCCTACTTAAACCCAAGTGTTTGGAACTTTTGTTCTATACTCGTTCACATTAGTAGCATGATTCTGCACATGTCTTGCTGCTGTTCAGGAAGAAGTGTTAAAGTTATCAAATATTTAGACTGTGTTTTGCCATATTCCTCTAGGATTTGACTTACTTCAGTAAAGTTAGGAATATAATAATTAAAGTTCAGAATCTTGTATTTTCCAATGCCACAGCTCATATTGTAATGATATCCTGTGGATGCTAAAAAGTGAACTTCTCTCTATCAACATTTGCACTTACAGGATGTAGGTGATAATCCCCAGGGACCACATGTCCACCTCAGGGCCATAGGCACATCCCCGTAGTATCTCTGGTGCTGCAGAAGACAAAACTCTTGTCAGTAACACAATAGTTGAGTGAAGAAATAATAGCCACAAAATCAATTGAAGTTCATGCACAGTTGTGTCTTTCACAAAAAATTAGGACTGCCCATTTAAGCTCTGAATTAGACAAATGATTCCCTTCACTGAATACAAAACAAGAGAAGTCATGTCCAATCAGAGCCAGAATGAAATGAGAAGTGTACTTTGGTTTCAAATTGTATTTTATGTTTGTGGAAGGAACCACAGAAAGCTACAGCAGCACTGGAGCCTCAGTTTGACCAATAAGGTGGTGCTTTATCTTCAATATTTTACTTAGTGTTTTTATAAATACATCAAAACAAAAATGGGGCCAATGAAAATCTCCATCCTTGATTGGATGCACAGACAAACACTGGAACCAAGAATGAGGAAAAGGCTCAATGCCTTCTTTGCCTCTGACCTCAACAGTAAGGCCTGATTATCCTCAGGGAACCAGCCCCAGCTGGCAGACAGGGACAGAGAGCAGAACAGACCCTGTGCAGTCCAGCAGGAGGGAGGCAGTGACCTTGCTGAGCCACTGAGACACTCACAAGTCCATGGGACCAGGTTGGATTCATCCAAGGGTGCTGAAGGAGCTAGAGAAGGAGTTTGCCAAGCTGCTCTGCCTCACTGATCATCAATCCTATCTAACTGGGAAGGTCCCAGATAATTTGGAGGTTGGCGAATGTGATGTCCATCCACAAGTAGGGCAGGAAAATAGATGCAGGGAAGTACAGGCCTGTGAGCCAGACCGTGGTGCCAGGGAAGATGATGGAGAAGATCATTTTGGATGCAATCACACAGTAAATACAGTGCAGGGGATCATGCACAGCCAGCAGGGGTTTGGGAATGGCACATCCTGCCTGGCCAACCTGATCTCCTTTCATGAGCAGGTGATCCATCTGGTGGTTGAGGGGAGGGCTGTGGATATTGTCTATGGGGACTCTAGTAAAGCCTTTGGCACCATCTCCCACAGCATTCTCCTGGAGAAACTGGCTGCTCATGGCTTGGACAGCTGCGGTGTCTGGGTGAAAAACTGTCTGGACACCTGGACCCTGGGAATGGTGATGAATGGAGTTACATCCAGCTGGTGGCTGGGAGTTCCCCAGGGTCCAGTGTTGGGACCAGTCCTGTTTTCCATCTTTATCCTGGTCTGGATGAGGAGATCGAAGGTATCCGTCAGTCAGTTTGCAAAGGACATCAAGTCAGGTGGGGACTTGGAAAGCTGTACAGAGAGATGTGGAAAGGCTGGATCCCTGAGACAAAGCCAGTGGCATGAGTTTCAATGAGATTGAATGTCAGCCTTGCCTTGGAACACAATAACCTCTTTCAGTGCTACAGGCTGGGGGCAGAGCTGCTCAGCAGGAAAGGACCTGGGTGTGCTGGTTAACAGTGGCTTAACACGATCCAGCTGTGCCCAAGTGGCCAAGAAGGCCAAGGACATCCTGGCCTGTGTCAACAACAGTGGGGCAGTGACCATCCCCCATGTACTGGGCACCAGTGAGGTCACACATCAAATGTTGTGTCCAGTTTGGGGCCCCTTACAAGCAGGAGAGCCTTGAGGGGCTGGAGCCTGTCCAGAGAAGGGCAAAGAAACTGGTGAAGATATAGAGAAAAAATGCAAAGAAGAGCAGCTGAAGGAAGTGTGAATGTTCAGCTTGGAGAAGAGGAGGGTCAGGGAGTCTCTGCAGCCACCTGGGTGGAGGTTGTAGTGGAGTGAGAGTCGGCTTCCACTCCCATGTAACCATGATAGATCAAGAGAAAATGGCTCAAGCTTCACTAGGGCAAGTTCAGGTAGGACATTAAGCAAGATTTTCTCACAGAAAGGGTGGTTAAACATTGAAAGAGGCTGCCAAGGGAGATGGTAGAGTCATCATCCCTGGAGATGTTCAAGAAAAAACTGGGCGTGGCCCTTAGTGAGCATGGTGGCATGCAGTCAAAGGTTGGACGACTTAACAATCTTGGAAGCCTTTCCAACCTTAATGGTTCTGTGAGACTATTTACTTGGCACTTTATTTAGGCTTTATTTTTGATGTTCTGTTTTAATGGGAAGGAAAACCAGACCATTTCAGGCAGTTGGTTCTGCTGCTGTGAGGAGCAGATGGAAAGGCCAGGCAGTTTTGGGGGATTCCAGCTCTGTAGCAGTAAAGAGGAGTCAATGTCTGCCTAAGCAGCTTGACAGGCACAGACTTATGACCCTGGTCCCACTGGATCTGTGAGGTACATGGGATGACTGCCACATTTCTGGAGCACAGTGGGCTGGCTGTACCTATAAACATCAATGCAATCTGTTCGCTTCCCATACTACACTTGCACAGCCATGAACAGAAGGGCTTTTAGTATTTTTTTAAGATTTCCAGAAGTTTGCTTTACGTGAATGGATTTGTCTGACACATTTGTGTTAGTTTAGATGTTGCCTGTTACAGACTGATCATGAATCACTGCTTTGCACTGGCTTGATTTTTTGTGCTACTCTCAGAAATCACTTATGCTCCTCTTGTTAACTTCATTGAAGGCACAGCATTGCAGCAAACGAAGTTCTCTGCAATCATCTTCTTGCCTTCAGTCCTCTGCATCAATCTGTACATCCAAAGGACTATAGTTTGTCAAGTCTCGATGCCAAAGTGTTCAGAGTCCAGTATGTGTTTTTGTTGCTGTGTCCTTTCTGGAGAAGCTGCTGATAGATGGGTGGGCAGGATGTGGGAGCTGGCAGCCCAGAACCATCAATTATTCATAGTTTAATTTGGCATTTAAACAGTATTTCTCCTGGGTTTCCTCCAATTCTGGAAAGTAATGCTTGAGTGTTTTCCGGTCACCAGGACTTCTGCACAGTTAGTTAACTTGAATTGTAAATCAAGGATTGCTATAGGCATGTAACTATAGGCATAAAGCTCCTTTCTTCCCTTCCCTGCAGAAATATTCTGCCTCAATCCTTCCTACCCAGTCGACATAACTCTGAGAGCTCTTCTACAGGAATAAGCCTTATCCTGTTTTTACAGTATACAAAGATGGACATAAAAGCACTAAGAACTAACTATGGATGTGTGGCATTGGTACTGTAATTGTCACAAGAGAAGACAACCAGAACATTAACAGCTAATATGTGAGACACAGTTTTATGAAACTAACTGGACTGGAGTTAGGTGCTGCTCTGAAGCAGACTTGGCCTGTGTGTGTGCTTTGCAGGCAATGTCATACAAAGTAATGGACAGTGACAATGTCACCTGAATTGCATTATCAGCTGTTCTACGAGGTAACAGAGTGATCTCACCATCTTCTGCAGTGTCCTCTTGCCTTTGAATCTACAGTCATAAAAGCAAATATAAGTAACAAAACAACATACCACAGTACCCTGGAGTTCCACAAACTGTCTTCATGGTCACATGATCTTCCACAATCTTGGAAAGTCCAAAGTCAGCTGTTAAGATGGTTTGGGAATATTAATGTTCTTACTCCCTGTAATAGTGTGGGGTTGTATGTTGTATATGCAATTCAATAAACATTTATACGTTACATGAATGGTATTGACATTTCCATAGATAAGCATTGATTTAGTGAACCTACTCATGCTGCAATCCAGAGGCAAAGTTTGCTGTACAAATGAGTCTTCCTGGCTCTTGTTTGACCAAAATGTAGCTTGTATTTTATTCTGAAAACTGCACAAAGCCAGTGCAGTGGGAGGCCTAAGGGCATACAAGCAGAGATTCAAAAATATATTCTAGGTATATATTCAGTTCCCACTCAGTCAGTAATCCAATAAAATTATCAGAACTATTTTGGGTTGCTTTTTTAGTCAAGGGTCAAAGTGTGCAGTCTCTGCAAGACAAAATTTCAGCAGTATTTTGATAGAAGGCTTTTAGAGGCATAAAGATGGTGACAGAAGAAGTATTGATCATCCTTTCTCCAATGTTCCACCTGAATTACTATTCACAGAGTGAGGGCCTTTGTGACAATACACACTGTACTTGCACAACTTCTTCATAAAAGTAACAAAAATTGAAGCGTTCACAACTCTTTTTTCATCAAAAATAAACTGAGCTTATTCAAATTGACTTATTCTTAGGTGATGAAAATCACCTTTGTCTTAAAAGTGCAAAATAAAGGATTTGATTTTGTTTTGTAAGACTGAATATAAAAGTGAATGTTCTAACTCTAACTCAAGATCAGGATAAAAATAGGTCACTTTTTCCTAAATGGCTATCCTTTTTGCATTATAATTTATCTAATTAGAAATACAGTTTACTTTTATAAACACAGCCACTCATTGTAAATTGGATTTCAATTTAGGCAGGGCAACAACCTTACCAGGAAGATGAAGAATCATGGCATTTAGGAAATGTTTCAAAAGCCCTACACACTGTGGATGGTGCTGCATTAAATTATCAAGTTTAGAGCCTTTCCAGGAAAGATTAGAAGTAGGAAAAGACATGAAGTACCATCACCCTGAGAACCAAGACGTTCCTAGAAATTTATACAAAATTGCTTGAGGCCACTTCATGCAAATTTGGATCCGGAAAACCATTATGATCACCAGCCTGGTGAATGTGGAAACACTCACTCCTAGGAGAGCACCAGGTGGTATTTTAAAACTCAGAAGGGTTGCACAGATGCTCCTTGTTGCTCAAGCAAAAAACTAGGCATGCCCAACATTTTTGGAGGTCATACCCTTTGGAAGTGTCTGCCATCTACAGCAGAATTGGCACAATACATTCCTGATCAGGAGAGCCTTGCTCCTCCTTGCCCCTCTTTGGGGCTGACCACACTTCAGAGAGTTTCCCTGTGCTCTCGGCAAAGATCTCTGCATGTCCCTCAAACCTGCCCTCAAAACAGAAGCCAACCTTGCTCAGTTTGCCTTCTGCCCCTTATCAGCACATTTTTATTTTCACACCAGTGTATCTTTCCTCTTAAGGTACTAGTTTAAAAGAAAAAAGGGGGCATAGAAGTGGTGCACAGACCTTTATGCTGTTCTCATGATTCTTCTTGTTCCCAGTGCTTTAATTTCTGCCACATCCCACACAATTTTGGCAATGAATTATCTAAGCAAGCATCTAGTTTTGCATTGGTTTTGAAACCATCATTAACAGCTGTGCTGCTGAAGTAACATGCTGTTCATTAAGCACTGGCTTCAAATAGGGTGATCGTGAGGTGCACATACTCCAAACATCAGTTAGCACACACTACTAATGCAAAGGCATCAGGGAAGCAGACATTTAATGCTGCTCACCAATTTTTAATGGTGCATCTGGTGCTGGTGTTGCATAGAGTAGATTTTCTGGCTTCAAGTCTCGATGCACGATCCCATTTGCATGCAGATACTAAGAAAGAGAAAGTCAAAGCACGTAAGTGAGAATGGTCAAGCATGAGTTGACATCTTTCTAATTCTCTATAGCAGCAGATTAATATTTTCTCTGTGTGTGACACAGAGTTACTTCACTAATTTTCAGCAGCTCTTTTCTCTGCAAACTTGCTCAGCATAGGATCCTTGGATTCATACTGTAATCTGTAACGAATAGGAAAATAAAATTTGGGAAGGCAAAGATAACATCATGTTCATTTGGGAACAAAAACATGTCAGAAAATATCCTTGAATTTTAATACAGCAGTAGTTCCTAGGAAGCAATCTGATAGATGATGAGATGCCAAAGTCTGGCTCAGATGAAAGCAGTTTCTGCACATTATAACGTTATCAGAGATAGGAAAATGGCCACATAACTATTAAACAATTAAAAAGACATATTTGAGTAGAAAGGATGCAGTAGGTGTCCTGGGTCAACTAAAATGCTTGGGGTCCCTTGGTGCAGATTTTCTACAAGTTTTAAAACCACTCGACTGGAAAATTCCAAAAATCCATCTGTCTTGCCAAAGGACATGCAAATCCACTCACTATTGAATTCCTGCCACGCACTAATGGAAAGAAAAATTTCTAGAACATATGGCTTCCACTTATACTGCTATGGACAGAAATAGAAAAAATATAATATACAATATACTGATAGATGAAATGGATAAACTAGTGAGAGAAAATCTGTATTTCTTGTTGATAAAATATTCACACAAAACTCTGAAGTCTTAGAAGAGAATTGCTGAAGGGTAGAATCACATTATCCTATTCAAAAGTCTCCTGCTATACATTTTAGTAGCATCTCTCTCAGCTGTGTTTTCACTACCAAAAAACCCTAGTCTCTGTCTATATTTATCCAGGAAATGACAAATGGTTGAATATTCACCTAGACAATACAGCTATAGTAATGTACACTTTAGTTAGCATCTGAGGTGAATTCTTGACTGTGTATCTCCCATAAATTGCCAGCGATTAAACAACATTACGAAGGAATACATTGCTCTGTCCTTGGGCATTGTTTTAGTGACACTGTGTGTTTTTCACAAGTGTTTTTTCTCACAGTGCAATAAGTGTTCTTTATTGTCTTTCTCTGCAATCCTAAAGCCACAGGATTTGTCATGATGTGGCTTTTAGAGATCAGCCAAAGACACTCACCTTACTTCACAGTGAAATTTAAGTGTTTGTTCCAGCTGTTTTCCACAGTGAGGTAACTAATCAATTATCCAAGGTAAAAACAGCCAACAACATATGGAAACTGATGGATAGTACACTACTACATCATTTAATGCAGCCACATCTGCATGCCTGTAAGGAATCATGTCCACCCTCCATAAAAATATATCTTCATCATGCCAGACATAACTGTAGCAAAGATGCTCCCTCAGCATAGCAGTGACGTGTTTGACCTCAGAGGTGACACCAAAAGCCATCAGA
This sequence comes from Ammospiza nelsoni, assembly GCF_027579445.1. Classification (NCBI taxonomy): domain Eukaryota; kingdom Metazoa; phylum Chordata; class Aves; order Passeriformes; family Passerellidae; genus Ammospiza; species Ammospiza nelsoni. The sequence continues at coordinate 60,702,068 of NC_080669.1, forward strand.
CTGGAGTGGACAAAAAAAGATGTCTGAACTGATCTGCGTTCATGTGCTGAAAATCAGTTGAGCTGCCTCTAAGGAGTGAGAAGGATCAAACATTTCATGATCACTTCATGGAAAACAGACACTGCCAATTCATCTGCACAAAAAATCCTTGATCAAATTTGTGCAGAGGAATGTTCCAGCCAAGTTTGCAGTCTTTTAGCAGGTCCTTTTACCACATGCCCATAATCCTAAAATCATTTTATGCTGTGAGGCTGAAAACATAGAAATTTTCTTTTCTTGCCAGAAACACATTTTTGTGGGAAGGAATTTTGGGAAAAACTTTAGGAGAAGCTGTTCAACTTTTCCTCCCTTTTAAATCATAAAATGGTTTGTGGGGCTCCTTCTCAGACACAGAACCATCTGCTAACCACTCCTGTGCCTGATGACTGACTGACTTTTTAATTAATTGGACTTGGAGTTCAAACTGGGTTTTTTTGTTACAAACTTAGCTCCCAAGTAGGAAAATTTCTTTTCCCTAATCCAGACCACCATTTGCATAAAACTTACACATAGGAGTGCCTAACAAATGAAAATTGCCTCAATAACTTAACCCATGCCTTTCAAATTGTCACTGCAGTAATCTGAGCTCTCTCTCTCATGTGCCCTCATCACAACACCTGCACCTATTCCCTCTTCACCACACCTCCCCTCTATTCCCAGCACCTAATCCAGAATTCCTGCCCCGACGTAGTAACTCCTCTGTCATCTCTCTGCAGCCCACATAAGTCCTGCCATGGTTACACCCTAAAATCAGTCCTTGCTGCTCTTTCCTCTCTCATCCTTTGTTTCTCTTGCTCGACTTCATATTTGGGCTGGGACAAGACCTGTATGGCCAGTGATGCCTCATGCTGCCAGGTCCTGGCTTTAACAGCTACTGTTAGCAACTTGTATTTTCATAATACATCAAATTTTTTGAGTATTGCCAATAGGGTCAACAGCTTTGTTGTGAACTAGCAGACAGAAGGGTAACATGGATAAAAAACCCCAAAACCAACCCAACAAAAAACCCACAGTGGTTTTATGGATATGGATGCCCCATTCTTCGTGGAAGTATTATTTAGGCTTGTGGATCCTAGGCCTCTGAGGGGATAGACAGCTGGTTGGACTTCTGTACAAGGTGTCTGCCTCCAAACAGCCTTGCCAGTAAAGGTCTCTAGCAGAGGCAGTGACCTCCTGTCCTCCAGCCTGGGCCATCTGTCACTCACTGAGAGCATTTCCTGCTCCACAACCCCCTTGCAACACTGTCCCTTTTCAGCACTGCTCCCTCAGTTAGTAGATATCCTGGGCCTGACCTATTTCCAAATTTTCATCAGTCCCATTCTCCCCTTGTAGTGTTAGAGCTCCAGGTATTGAAGGAATACTAATTGGTCTAGTAGAAATATGAACAGTATGAGCTAAAGCATCTTGGTTTAGAAACAGATTTAGTTAAATTAGCACAATCCACTTTGTATAACACTTATCTCAATTTATATGTGTTTTATTTTGATTGCTCTCACTTTATTTCTCATATACTGATTTTAATAAAAGTTATGTTCCTTAATAAAAGTTATGTTCCTTTGCAAGACTTTCCTAGTTTGTAGTACAGAGTTGGACATTGTGCATTTCCACTGTAAGACAGGTGCTCTGCTACTACAGGTGCTCATTTATATGTTATGTCTCTTAATGACTAGGTTATATGATCAAATGGGAGGATCTGGGCCCAGGTATCATGCCAGAACTCACTTTACAAGCCTAGGTATTACTGAATTACATCATTTTTACCACATAAAAGATATAGATAAGACTTGGAAAAGACTTTATATCTGTGGCTGGATGTAGATTGTAAATGCATAGCACTGCAGAACAGTTTAACAGGGCATGCACATTAAAATGTGCTCATGATGTGGTACTCTCACTGTAGCTAAAATATTCAGCTTTCACTTTCTTCAGATTTTCAATAGAGAATGCCAGCCAATAAAAAATCACAAAGACTTCTCAGGTAATCTGGGAGAAAAGTTTTATAACAAAATTGAGTAGCACAGTCTTTTTAGTCTTGGATAAACTTTGAGGTCAGACTCATCATGACACTAGGTTGTGCTGAGTTTGATATACAGGTGCTTCTCTGCAGGACCTGCTTAAAATGAAGACAGCCTTCATCTCAGCCTTTACTCCTGGGGTACACAACAGAAATTCATGACTGAGCAACTTCCATGACTCTAACTATGACTGCAACAGAAAGACTTTTTTTCTTTCCCTCTAAGCTTTTTTTTCCAAAAAGCTCTCACTCTGATGCATGAAACTTTCTTTTGGTCTTTGTTTTGTTGTGTAATAATTCAGGCATCTATCTAACTTGAAAGATTTTATGACAAAAGGACAAATGTAAACTGCTTAAAACTCTGGCCCTATCCCTTAATTTTATTTATGGCACCCATTACACAGAACTGTAGAAAAGTAGGGCTGTAATGAACCTGAATGATCTATTCCTCTCTATGCTCCTTGGCAGCATCAATTACACCTACAACAGTTGTTTGTTCAATTTATTCCTGCAGACCTCTGCTATTAGAGACTTTAGAATTTCCCCAAGCAATTTATTACAGGGCTGTGCTTTTCTGACTGTTACAAAGTACTTCCCTGCAACTCACCTGAATTTTGACAAGAGCATGAAGCCCATTGCTTTGTTTCCTATGTATGGAAGAGGCAGAAAGTAGATTATCTCCTTATTTTGCAAGAGCCTTTTGAATGCCTGTCATCATGTACACAATCATTCTTCTCTCAGATTGCAGGCCTTTTGTTTGATCTGTTCTTTTCTACACCATTTTGTGGTCATTCTTGTTTTCTCCTACAGGAAAGTGTCAACTTCCACTAATGTGTTGAAAATGCCAAAATGCATTCCAGTAGTTGTGGCCTGACAAATTTTGTAAAATGTATTAATAAATGTATTTGTCATTTATTTCCAACATATACCACTACTGTCTGCCTGTTGATTCAGTGTAACCTTCAAGCCCTTTTTCTTTTTTTTTCCACTGCCTTGACTGAAAAAAAGGACATTAAATTTTAGCAATATTATTTTATTCCTAATCCTACTCTACAACATATTTGCAGCTTTCTCCAATTTTATGGTGTACAGAATTTTTGTAAGTGGATCTTCTATCATATGAGGTTAGTAATAAAAAATACTAAAAAAGAAGAGCAGGCAAGGCTTCTCCTGAACTTCTACTTTTGCTCTTCTGATACACATTCTCTCAGTAGAGACAACCAGTCTCTAACCAGCTTAAAGCCACATAACCTTGATAATATTTCAGTAATTTATTGTAAAACTGTCAGATGAGTCAAGTACTGAAAGCTTTATTTATGTCCAGATTGATTTGGCATGGCTTGATCTGAAGAAAATCCAGCCTTCCTGGTGTCCTCCATGCCTTGTTATTCCCCAGGTGCCCCGTATTCTTTTCTTCATTATTTACTTCAAATTTCTGGGGGAGTGAAGTTAATTCCTTCCTTCTTCCTCTGGAAGTGAGTACTGAATATATCGGCTTGACTGCCCAGCCGATATTGGATGTGAGTGTTATCTATTTTACATCTATACATTTATTTTAGTGTTATCTATTACATTTATCTTAAAAATCTTGCTCTTTAAAGATTGTACCATGCAGATCACTGGGTGCAAAGAATTTTTAAAAGTATCTAAATTATTTGAATACATTCTGAAGCTAATTTTTAGTAATTTTTCTTATTGTAAGCTCATCCTTTACAGCTTATTCACTGCTATTAAATGTGCTAGTGATCTGAGTACAGCTCAACATTTAAGGAAACTAGCAGGGAAAAAAAAGAAAGAAACAGTGCTTCCATCTTCTAGTCATCTTTCAATAGGTCTCCTTCACTTTTAGCACTTCTTATGGGGATGACAGAACTTGCTACCCCTCTTGTTTCATTCTCATTTTCTGCCTTGGCCTTCCTGGCTTCAGCCTTTGAATTCCTGCTGTTATTCAAACCCAGGCATGAAGACCCTGACCTGTTCTCTGCTTCCACCTGTGTCAGTGTTTAACTCCAGGATGGGCTCTTTCTGAGCAGTGACCTTCATTCAAGGACTGATGATGGCAGATTTCTGTGTGCATTAGCAGTGGGGAGAAGTCTGTTGTCTGATGTGGCAGGTGCAGTGGTTTCATTACAGCAATTTCTGCCCAGGATGCTGATAATGTGACAGCCATGATCATGAATACCAGATTCACTCATGTTTTCAAAAGGAAAATTTCTACCAGTTACATTGCTGGATAGAATATATTTAGCACTTGCATGTTGAATTTATTACAAAACCAGGACAGTAGGGTTTTAAATCGAAGCCATCATTGGACATTTTCTGCTATAAATGCAGTCATTACATGCATAAGGAACTGAAATCAGGGACTTTTTTTGCTCTGTTTTCAGGAATGTCTAGACTTTTAATTAAGCTCTTTCTGTGGCCCTCACAAGAGTTGCACAAAAGAGTGTCATTGCATAATGAAAGCTACTGCACAGTAATTTGGTTTGATTACAGCCATATACTGTTTGAATAAGGCATGGTTAATTGATGCTGATTTTGCATCTGTTAAGAGGAAGCTTAAATAAACTTTCAATAAACTAGAAGAATATTGGGGAAAAAAAATCCTGTTTTCTAGTCCTAGGAAGGTGAGTCAGCTCACCTTGTACAGGTAGAATGGGAAAGCCAGTCTCCATCTATGTGGTCTCTAAAATCACCATTCAGCACAGACCTTACAGAGCACAGAGAAACATTCAAAATACATCACTGAAAATGTACCTGGAATCCTACATTCCATGTTGGTGCAGACTTTGGAAAACAAGACACAAGCAGCTTGGGGGAATCGAGAGATAACTAAAATGTTAGAGTTAATGAGGACCTCTGCACTATTACAATCTCATGCATGTATTAGCCAATTTGCAATTCACAGGTCAACAAGTGCACAGAAGTTATAGATTGATAAGAGGATATGGTATGTGACCTGGAGCTACTGTAGGCTTATCCTAGGGCAAACCAGGCAGTTCTTCTGCATCTCAGTTTCTACATTTTTGAAACGGTTGAGGCATATAAGCTGCACAGATGTCAAGAGTGAAAAGTGCAAAGGGAATGGGGACACATAATAATTTGTTTTTGAAATGGTGCTGCTACCAGTGAATTCCATGTAAAATTCCCCTACTTCAAATTTTTCAGACTTTATTTAAAATATGTATAGTAATATGACAGCCTGCTCCTGTTCCATTTATCCCTTAGGCAGCACATAACTTTAAATGCAGAACAAGACCTGAAATTCTATATGCTTTGGCTTTGGAAATTGGATAGTTTTATTTGTGCTGATTATGGGACAGTGCATTTATCTAACTCTGTTTCTTACATGGTAAAAAAATTGTTTAGGGTTAAGTTTTTTCTGTACAAAATAGAACACAAGAATAGAAATATTTTTGAATATACAGGGATTGTTTTAAGAGGTCTTGCATATTAGAATTCCTGATTAAAAAGCTTTTAAAAAAAGTCACCAAATAAAAACCCACCATCCATGGTAATTTCAGAACCCAGCTCCACCTGCATCAGCAAAGTTTCAGTAATAAAATGGGAGATCAAGTTACAGTTACACACACATCAATATCTCCTCTTTGCTACCTTTCTTTTTTGGTAGTCACACTGGTTTTGAGACTGAATGAACAGAGGTCCACTTCATCACCACAACAGATGAAACCACTACCAATTTATTTTCTAGACTTATTATTTCAGCAAGTTATGGAATTCAGTGTCCGGATAACAACAAAACAGAGATCTAGAAAGGTCACGAATAATGAAAGCTCCTCCAAACAGAGGAGATGTTGCAGATTGCAGCTTGCAGAAATCTGATTCTTTGCACTTGTCTTCCTTTTACTGGTTGCTCTGGGAAATAGGAGTATGCCATTATGTTTGCTACTTGAGAAACTGACTTCCAAACATTTTCATAAAATATCCATTAACCTAGTCAGATTTATTTAACTGAACATTGTTTTAGTGGAACAAAGAATATCTGCCTTTGTACGCAGCATAAGTATGCACTAACACAACTAATTTGATTTATAATTTCAGATAATAAATCTTTGTATTATGAAAAAGAATGAAGAATTGCATCAGCATAGATTAATAAATCCAAATCTCATTATTTTCTTTGCTGATCTACGATATTCAGAGTTATGAGATAGGTCAGAAAGGAGGTTTTAAATTAAGCAATGGGCTATATAAAATTTCAACTGCATTCCCCACAATTAATTTTCTTTTACATTTGGAAGCATTTTTATTTTTTTGAACATTCTAGCTTTTAGGAGAGTGAAGCAGCCTTAGGGATGATGACACTACACCAGGTGTGGTGACAGCAAACCATGTACAGTAATTTCTGTACAATCTGACATATGTAGGAGATGGTAACACACACACCTTCCCACACAACCCCCAAATGAGTGGGCTTTGTGCAGAGAGCTGTCTGCAGTGGCATGAAATTCTCCTCTTAAGCTGTAAGTAGGCCACAGCATCAGAGTAGCTAGAAGAGCTTTGATATAGTGTTTTTTTCTCTACATGCATCCAGAACAGCCGCCCACCTGCAGAATTCAGGGAAGAATTAACATATATTTACCATGTTGCTCACACAGCCACTCTGCCGAATTTTCTTTTTTTGTTGTTTTGGGGTGTTTTTGTTGTTGTTGTTTGTTTGGGTTTTCAGGTTGTTTTTTTTTTGTTTGTTTGTTTGTTTGTTTGGTTTGTTGGTGTTTTTAGGGTTTTTTTCTGTTCTGCATGTACAGAATACAAAGATGATGTGTCTTCTCCTGCAATTGCCAGACCCCTCATGTAGGAAAATCTTCCCACTGCAGTCTCCACATAGACTGCATTCTCCCAGTGCGTGCCCCTCTCCAGTTTCATATGGAAAAGGTGAAGAATATATTTTGTTTTGGGAAAACTCAGTCGTTTATGGTGAAATTCAAAAGAGTCATTGTAATAGATGCAGGGTAATGCCACAAAATTGCAGTGGGCAGAGCTGAACAGCTGACTCGATCTGTCAGAGCTGCTGAGGTACAGTACACTCCTTCATGAGGTGCAAAAAAACCCCAGGAGTGTTAAACTCCCCCCAAAACAGCGCCCTTCTTAAAACAAAAGCCAAAACCTGGCAGTGCAGTTCTTCCTTGGTACAAGCATCTATTTCACCTACAGTTTTATTCAGCTCACAGAACCTCTCTGCTCAAGTTACTTAACTCAACAAAGCTCTTACAACCAACCCTCCACAGTGTGCTGAGGTTTTATGGTTTGTACAGAGGTCAGAAGACAAAAAGCATCACAATCACATTGCATTCTACCACTTTGCTGTGCTCACTGTCTTCAGCATCTTTTACTTTATTGACCACAGACACTTTATAAACAAACAAACAAACAAACAAACAAACAAACAAACAAACAAATCCCTAATAAGCAAGAGTTTTTAATTGAATTCAAGACATGAAAAAAATTTAAATAGCACGAGATGGAATTATTCAAAACTAACCTACAAAAAAAAAAACTCAAAAACTTTGTAAATACACAGATGTGTCTTTGTAAAGTAATGCAACTACAGCAAATTTGAAAGGAAGCAGGGAGAAATTTTATAAAATTGAGTTTCTACCTTTTAGCCAATGGCATAAATCTACAGAAAGGCTTTTATCATTCTGCTATCCCTATACAGAATGCAATATTCAGCAAGATCACTGCAATTCTAGCAAATTTAAAACTTAAGTAGATTCTCTATTCTGACCAGGTTATTGAAAAGCAAGCACTGTTTTTGCAAGCCAGTAATGTCTTTGGTTTTGCCTCTGGGAAATTGAAAAACATACAAATGAAAACCAATCTAGAATAGATCTAAAGCTGCTGTCAGTGATATCTGGCGCTAGGTCAGGTCCCGGTAATGAAATAATCAGAGAGACATTTAGCTAATGGAAAACTATTTCTGGCAGCATTAGGTTTCACTGACCACAGGGATTCACAAGCCACAGCTCCAGGATACTGTAACAGGGCGATAATACAATACCCTAATTGGCCACAGGTGCATGTCTGTTCATTCTGAACCAACATATTTTAGTTTTCTTGCAAGAAATTGATTTTTTTGGATTCCAATCAAAGCACTAAATTTCATTTTGATTATTTTTTCTCCTTTTTTTAAGAGGGATATTTCATAAAGTAATGCAGATCTTAAATGGGTAAGCTAGTCTTTAGTATGTGCTCTTGAACAAGCATATTTTGTTCTGCCTGTATTGTACACTACAAAACTAAGCCATTTCAGGAAGTGCTCCTGGGTGCCAGTACTCAACCATCTGCATTGTTCAAATGTTTGGAAAAGTCCTGGGTAAATTAGCACTGATCAAAACAACACCCTGTTTCTCAAGTGAAAGGGTATTCCCACCAGGCAATTTGAATCTGGCCATTATTTTGAAGGCTGGCGCTGGCACAATTTAATGGCATGGATATTGTCTGTAAAAAGCCAGCTGTCATTGCTGACAGTGAATGACTGTTTTGGTAGAGTCAGACTTAAATTGTTTCAAAGGTGAAATTTCAGTGTAATAAACCAAAGAGGATGAAATTTCTCTTGTCCATCCATGAAACTCTCATTCCAAAATACGCATTTTAAAAAAGTGTGTAATTTTTAATGCATCATTTTATCTATGGGATATTCATAATCCTGCATTTGAATTCTTCTTTATGCATAAATAACACACAGATGTTGTTTTGTGTTATATTATACTGCTTAGCTTGAATGGTCAAGTTTGGCCTATATTTGCATCACTTGTTAAGCCTAATATTGACCACACATTTAAGCTGCATAAACCATATTATTAAAAAAAGAATAATCTTCTTTTACTTCTGTTACAGACTTTTTACAAAATGTAATTTTAAACAGCTTAGCCCTCAAGGAATACATGCATGGAAGAGTCTCCACTCATTCATTTCCTAAATGTGAGCCCTCGGCCTGTGCAATACAAATGCCAACATTAGTCTTTGAGGTGCCATTACATTAAACCACAGTGGTGGTGAGGCAAACTGAGGCTGATTGCAGCCTCACAGAACTGTGACACATGCACTCTCCTATTCTTAAATCAGGAAGGAAAATAAAATATCATTTCTGTCGGTAGCACCACACCTCAGGCATCTCTTTGCTTGAGGTACACCTTGCAGGCTAGACCTGTAAATTATCCCCAGCTTTCATGTTTTTGCAACACAAACTTTACACTTAAAGTGAGAGAAGAAGTCTATTATGCTCTGTCATGGGGACTCAATGAAAAAACCCAAACAACTTCATGGACAGTTATTTAGGATCCCAAAACAGTGACAATTCATAAGTTCCATTTCCATTCTAGGTTTTAAAGCCTGAATTTTTCTTCAGATGATGGCATTAGGAACATACACTTCTGTTGTACTTTACAAGATACCAGCAATATCTGTAAGGAAATCAGGTATTTTAAAAAAATCAGACCTATTTAGCTACACCTTTAAAAATGTAACTGGAAGGAGATATAAAATTCTCACTTGCTAGTAAGAGAAAGAGGTCAGGTGAGCCTGTGGTTACTCTGATATATAGGTGACTGCTTCTATTGAAAATTTATCTCAGATTGCATAGGAGTATAATTATGAGTTTTCTGTAAAGGCATATTATGTGTTTGTGCAGACTCTTGAAAGTGGAGGAAAATTTAATGTTCTGCTGGGAATCATCATAACTTCATCAAGGCACTCCATGTTTGTTTTTCAGACACTTGGAATTCTGAAATACCATGGGCCACTCAGAGAAATTCCAAATTGTAATTTGCTACCAGGTCCTCTTTTTTAGAAAGGCCAGGAACTGATCAAAATGGGATGTTTAATTTCTGTCTAACAAAGAAACGTCCCTGTGGTTTTGCTGGTCTCATCCAGAACTTCAGGCAATGCTACCAATTTTTAAAATACATCATATGACAGTTGTTTTAATATCCAAAAGGCTACAAATATTTTCCTTATGAGATCTGCTAATACTGGAAGACACAGTAAGAGATTCAATTTAAAATTGTACTTTTATCGCTGAAAGATTTTCAGAAACATGTTTCCAAGTATTTTTCCTGGTTTCTACATGAATCTCTCTTAATTCCAAATGTTGCTATTACAATGGAGATGTCCATAAAAAACTACAAAAATTTAATTTCTGTTAGTGTGCCATACTCTTCCTAGCATTCAGAAAATCTTTGTAAAAATGCCTATAAATATGAAGAAAAATTGTTGCGCTCTGTCACATATTCTACAAAGCCATGGAAGTGACAAGAAAACCCCAGTATTTTGGCTTTTTGGACAGATTGTATTCCCTATGCAAATAAGCTAGCCTTTCCCAAACTGCAACTTCCAGAGCTGTTTCTCTAAGCAAATTACAAACTCGAATAATACGAGTGCTTTCCAGGGTAAATAGTGATAAAATATGTCTAAATAAAATATGTCTAAAATATGAGAACTTGCTGTCAGCTCCAGCATCTCCCTCAGGGTCTGCAGTCAGACAGGAGGAGCCTGAGGTGCAAAAGCATCTCAGGCGTTTGTCTTACAGGCCACTGCTAATTTTCAATTAGGACTTAGAGCTAGAAAGAGGATCAGCCACACAGGACAAATGGCAAATAATCCCATGAAATCAGTGTAAATGTTTCTGTCATTTTCAAAGAAACCGCAGTGTGTGTGCTAGTTTAGTGTTTTGCACTGCACTACCACCACAATTCGGACATCCCTGTACCCTTGGTCAGCATACAGTCACTGCTGTGGCTCTCAAAGAGAGTTGAGGTCTTCTGGTTTAAAACGGTGGAATTAAATGTAATGACCAACACTCAGTAACATGTTATCACTGCACTCCGAGGGCTGGAGATAGGGTGGCAGTACGATTTTCATTTTGTATTTTAATCTAGGTTTGTGTCTTTGTATCAAGTACAAAAGACTTAAAGATTAACACTGAAGTTAAATTTATTCCCATACTAAAAGGACACAACAGGATAATAAAAAATCTGGTCCACAGATTCCTGTTTATTTGGATTTTTATTGGTTAGCCTAGCAATCAGTATGAGATATAAAATGTATTTATTGTTCTAGAGTGACTTCCAAATTGAAGGAATGATTGTATTAAAGATTTGTGTATAGAAAGTATTTTTCCTCAAAATATCAGTAAATAAATCTAAAACATGTAATGAGAAACAGGAATGCCAGCTGGCATGAAAAACTTTTTCTCTCACGTCTCTGAATCTAAACATAAATCCATAATAACAGAAAAATCTATTTTGGCCTCATTCGAGTAAACAGCTAAATTCCTATTGATCAGAACAACAAAGCAACCTAACTGAAAAACTGTGAAGAGATGACTGAAAATTATATCCTTTCTTGACACCCTGGCTTTCATCATCTCAATGTCTATAATGCCATCATTTATGTTTGGTTTTGTTTTTTTTTTAATCACAGAGGTTTCTGGCTTGCTATGACCTGGATTATAAATGTGAAATATTATGAAGAAACACAAAAGTAAAAATTCAAAGCCTTTCACAGTTTTGCATGGTATAATTACATAAGAAAAACATGAACCCCCTCAGCCTCTGCAGGCTGTGGTTGAACAATTCCATGAGACTAAGAAGTGCTAAGAGAAGATTAATCAATGTTAATTTAACATAGGTCAGAACATGGGGTGCCACTCCTGTCTCAGAGCCTCCTCTTACCAAACCACACCTGGACTAGGCTCAATGGCAAATGTGAATATAAACACCAGTGCTGAAGGAGAAAACATCCTGCCTGTGGACTGTTTAGAAGGAAAAAATCCTCTTCTTTGGAAGTTTTGATAGTAAATTTCATGCAACAATCACAGATGTGAATCTGTCTGGATTTCAGTCAAGTATCTAACATTAACTCTGGTGTCTAGTTGGTCTTGCTGATGGTTGCACTGATGGAAATAGAGATCAATAGGAGAGTGCAAAGTAGGCAGGAGCACAAAGCAAGGAAACCACTTGGTGTTGAGAAACCTGTTCTGGAAAAGGAGGGACTGATGGAGGACTGGAGATGCTGTTGTTTGATGAGACAATGCCAAATTTGCCCTGTTCAGCAATGCAAAGTAGAGGTTTGAAGGAGGATTTGACCACCCTCTACAAGTACACAGCAACGAACACCAGGCAGGGCGGAAGGAACAGGCCTAAGCTATCCCATTCTCGGCACATAAAAGCCAACCAGAAAGTAGCTATGAATATTTTTAGGCCAGAAATGAGAAAAAGGCTCCTCACTGTGAAAGTCTCAAGTATTCAGGGCAACCTTCCAGGAGGAGTGTGTGTGGGTCAAACCAAGAACTGCTTCTAAGGCCATGCAAGAACAGCTATAAGGACATGCTATGGTATTTTTTAGAAACTTTCTTTCCAGTTTATACTAAAAGATGCTGGGTTTGCATGGCAAGGTTTTGGGAGCAAGGGGACTAGAGGGGCGGCTTCTGTGAGTAGCTGGCAAAAAGCTTCCCTCATACAAGGGAGCCAATTCCAGCTGGCTCCAAGATATACCCAAGGCTGGCCATCAGCAACAGGGGCAGCAATTCTGGGATAAGGTATTTAAGAAGGGAAAAAATTCCCTCACCACAGAAACAGCACTTCAAGGAGAGAAGAGAGAATATTTTCTCATTATCACACTGTGATTTAATTGGTAATAAATTAAACTAATTTTCCAAAATTGAGTCTGCTTTGCCTCCGATAGAAGTTGCTAAGCGATCTCTTCCTGCCCTTGACTCATGAGCTTTTTGCTGTTTTTTCCTCCCCTGCCCATCTGAGGAAGTGGAGGGATAGAGCAGACTGGGTGGGCATCTGACATTGAGCCAGGCTCAAGCCCCAAATACAGCTTTTTGAGTGGTTTTTAATTGTAGTTTCTGTGTGTTGTGCTAATTAGCAGAAATAGGATTTGATGCGTAGGGAATCTCACTGCAAGCATTTGTGCAGCTGGGCTGAAGGAGGACGCAGCCTGAAAGTAAGAAGGCCAAAAGGGAAACAATGAGCTGGGAGTACTTTATTTCATTGATGAACTGGAAATGACAACTATATCCTTAAATATCGATCTCAGCTCAGTGCTTGCCAGGGTGAGCATCACACTGAGAGCGATCCCTGCTCAGCCAAAGCCCCAGTACACAAAACACTGCAAACAAGTAAGAGGAGATGACTTTTCTGTCTGCTCAGTGATGCACTGGAAGAAGTTCAGAGGAGGAATGTCTTCTGTCAAGGAAGAACAACTCAAGCTGCTGACATGTCAAAGGGGAAAGATTTAATGGGCTGCTTAGCTCCAGTTAAAGAGGGAATGTGATGCAGAGAGATCTTGTAGCTCTGAAATAGTGATGCAAAGGAAAGGTACTGCTGGAAATTACATCTTTCAATCTGTGAGGCTCAGATAAAATTGGCAAACATATGTTTCGCTGAGACTTTAGTCAAACACCAAAGATAGCACTGCAGACTACAAGGCTGAGCTTCTACACAGTCTTGTCTGTGATGAGGTCTCCAGTTTATGTACATTCAATTGCTTAGGTTTTTAATGTTTACTTAAGTTGATTTTTGGATAATTACCATCCTTTAACTTAGCCCACAAAATCCTGCTAATAGGTTGCCTATAACCCATCTTTGCTTCTGTTGCTGCTCTTTTCTTTTCCTTTTTTTAAACTAGTATCAGGGTGCCTTATATTTCTTTTCTCTTCAGTTATTCATCCCACAGGGCTAAATAGTCAAGCTACTGGTATCCTCTTGCTCATTTGAAGATCTGTCCCTCCTCTATTATCATATTCCTTGTTTTAGCCTTTCCATGTCCTTCTCCTTAGGTCTCTCACACCCCCTTGTACTGCTTCCCTTACCCAGATACTCCAGGATCTGTGTTAAGCACCAGCCTTTATCCATGTTCATACATCTTCCAGCATCCTGGCAGCATGTCCTGTAGTACACACAGCTCTGCTGTTTTCTTCACACAACAGATATAACCAGTTTCATAAGACCACTCTAGAGATGAGCTGCATTCCGTGTTGACAGGTCCACAGGAATATGTAATATACCAACTTCCCTCAGGGGTGGTAATCATTCCTGCTACTGGACACCTATACAGAGTTGTTGAGCTCACAGGTGAGGAGTTATCAGCTGGAAATGCAAGAGGAAGAGAGATGCTTAGGTGTATTTATACACCACAAGATGTGCTATGAGTACATCCCAGAGGCACAGGGTGAACTCCTGCATGCCTTTTTGCAACAGACAAATGAAGTCCTCAGATGCAGCAGGGGAGATATTGTCAGGGAGAGAGGTGCTACTGGACAAGACTCTGGTTCAGATCAGATGCCAAAACAGGCTGATGATGCTACTATATGCTGTAACATTTAACTTATATAGTGAGAGTTTTCTGGACTGAAAAACAAGCACATTTTGAAGAATATGAAAATTCTCATTTTGCAAAGGAAGATTAATAAAATGAGATGCAAGATTTTACATATATAAGGTAATACATGTAAAAATAAGGTCTATCTAAGTCACCAGGAGAATTTGTTTAATTTTGAATTATTTTACTTTGAGCATAGGTGCCTGAAATATGAGACTGGAGTTTTCCCAGAACAGGTTGCAATCAGGTTCAGACCTCCCAATAAGAAATCTATTAAGCCTGAAGTTCATGTTTTTATAAGCAGAGATTAAACATGTGGGCTTATTTTGTTTAACAATAGTTGTAGGCTGTGAGAGGAAACAAATGCTGTTTGTCAAGACAAGAATGGACAAGATGGAAGGAGGAATGAAAACTCACGGCTGTTACTTAATCACTGAGGTCAAAGGAGGTTTCCAACAGAAATGCAGTAGCAAAAAGCTGACTGGTTTCATGATCACAGCTCTATGAGAAGATATACCTATGATGGCAACAGCAAAAATCCTAGAACTTATGGAGATAATGGAAACAAAAGGTTGAATTTCAGATTTCAGCACCCTTCCAAGAGTCCAAAAGTGAGCACGCCTGTGAAGTCAGGGATGCTTTTTCCACACTGTGGAGTTAACAAGACCAAATTTAATTGCTGTGTTTACCCCACTGGCTTCAGTGCAGCATTGATGACCTCCACAAACGGAGGATTTATTCACAGTAAAATCTGTAGTTTGATGTAATACATGCCCAGTTTTCAGTATAGGATGTATTTTTTTCCCCTGCTAAATCAGTGAACTAAAGCTTTGGGGCTTCAGCTGGCTGCAGTCATCATTCAGGTTTTTTGAACTTGCAGAGATGACAGTAACTGTGTTTAGACAAAAATTATTATGAAAAGTCACAACAGTTTCATACAAACCAATGTTGTTTCCAAACGAGGAAACAGAAAATCTCAAGCACACCATCAAACACACGATTTGAGGGAACAGATAAAAAATGTTATGAAAACTTATGAAAATGCTAACATTTTCCACCATTAAAACGAATTTACTGCATCCACCTCTTTGACAAACCTAATTATCTTAACTGTCACTGTGCTTAAGCTATGTCATCCCAGGTTTTGGAAGATTTTATCATAGAATTGTAACAGTGTGCATGTGAATGACTAGGAAAAGCTGGTATTTTCAACACAAAAAAATTACCACAGTGTCTGCTGAGAGCACGGAACATTAAGCTACAGACTATCACATTACATGGATGAGTGTATGCATATAAATGTACACCAGCACATCCTACAAGAACTGAACCAAACCAGGCACATTTTCTTCAGAAGAAAGCAAGAGCATTTAACGTGTAACACTCTGGTGTTACAAAATTAAGAATGTGTGTTTCAGTAAGATCACTTCCATGGAAGCTGTGCATTTGTACCTGGTGCTGCACATCAGTCCCTACTAAACTGGAGGGACAACATCCTTGACCAGGATTTTAAGGCCCAGTTTGGTAAGCTGTGACCATCCTGGAAGGAGGCAGCAGGCAGATGGCATGGCTAGGGCAGGCAGAATTATGAAAGCAAAGGGAAAGGTCATGCAATAATATATACTGTGACTGCCAGGAAAGTATTACATTATAGCTGCTTTCTGTTGGAATGTCTCTTATTAAAAAAAAAAAAACTCTCAATAAGAGAAGTAAAGTTATTTCAGCTGAGGTTTTATTTGCTTTTATTTTGCAAGCAAAAGGGCATATAAGGTTCTAGTTCCCTGTTCAGAGCATATTCCCTTCCCTTTGCCTAGCCTGCATGAAATCAAGAAGGATTTATTCTGGAGGTATGATTATTCACTGTGAACTAAACACACAAATATGAGTTAATAAAGTCCCTAGAAAAAGTGTGAGTTTTTTTAAAGGAAAATACTGCTAATACCAAACTATTCTAAAATTCAGGACAGGACCTGGCCTGCTATCTGTTGTCTAAAGAGCTTCAGTCTTTGGGACAGTTCTACCTGCTTCAGCCAAAGCCCTGAAGTGCACAACTCCTGAGGCTGTACATGCCACACCTTAGGGACTGAATATACTTCTCTGTAGTTAGCATTTAAATATGTGACTTTGTGACATCTCAGTCCTTTCCTGAAGACAAGCCACTGTCTTAAGACAAAGCCACTTCTCTTCAAGAGAAATGCCAAAATTCTGAACCCCAAAAAACAAAAGAAACTTATACTAAAAAGAGGCTTTCATTTTAGCAACCAAGAGAACAGTATTTTTGTAAATGGCTGAAGGCCACTATTTATTTTTTTCCAACCACATCTGAAGGCACCATTTCCTTTGCTTTAAAAACTCCTTCTCAAGGCAAATCCTGGATAAAAAACTGCTGTTGCAATGGTGGCTGAAGGCAGAAATACACAGGTTTCTCTTCTCTTCTTCCATCAATCAACAAGGCATAGCTGAGGCTCCGAGCAACCATCCCTGTCCCAAGCTAGGCAGCATGCATTTCTGCTGCTTCCAGTGCCTGAACACTTCTTCTGGAGAGGGCAAAGCCACCCCAGACAGACCCAGAAGAGGGTAGTGGGATGCTGTAGAGCATCTGCTTAGTGACACCTCATTTTTGCAACAAGGGTGTGCATACCTTTTTTGTAGAGTGGTGTATTTTCCAGCCTCAGAAAGTGAACCCAGCATAGCTTCAGCTTTTTTTACACAGATTTGTTGCTGGGTTTGTGCCAGTGTGTTCATGTTACATCTCAAGGCACACCCTTTTTCTAACAATCTATTCTTCTTTATGTTGAAATCAGGTAAGGAAGCTTAATAAAAGCCAAACAAACAGTGTTTTAAATATTTATTTCTAAAATTCTTTATTGGTTGGCTGCAGTTATTCAACATTCAGAATGTTTTGGTCTGAGCAGACTTGTTTGAAATACAAACCACACTTACACCACTAAATTACACCAAAGAGTTTTCTAAGTTAATTAAAATCTAAGTTCTTTGCTTTTAAAGTAAGTGTTGATTCCTCAAGAACAGAACAAGCCCACTGGTGTTATCAACAATATCTGCAGATAAGTTCATCTACCTGTTAAACTGCACACACTACCTATCAGAATGAACATTCCACTGTTGTTTGTTAGCCATGGTTCTCTGCTTAGACACTCCCCCAAAATTAACACAGAATGGAAAGGAAACAGTGAAGATGAAGATTTATGACAGATCACAAGGGTGAATGTCCATGCCAAGTTCAAAGTGACTTTCCAAATTGTTGAAACACAATCATGGTCCTGGAAGGAAATGCAATGGCATTCAGACATTCCTTTCTGCTTAAGGGCAATGCCTATCATGTTTACTACTTTGTTTAAAGAAACAGACTTTTTAAAACTTCTGTGGCTTGAACTGGACACTTAAATGACTCTCAGTAGTGAGGCTCTCCATTCAAAGCAAATATCACCAGAGCTAGAAGTCAATCAGAGATTGAACCTTCTGAAACTGAATAAAATCCATGCAAATCAGTAAAGAAAGGCAAAAATCTCTCACTTTACAAAACATAAGATTCCCCCTAAGTTAGGAAGGATATAAATTATATTTTCCTGGCACAGATACTAAGAAAAGAAGATCTCAGAACTATCTCACCACATTCTCTGACATTCTCTTGTCACTGCACATTAGTAAATAGTAACTTATAGGAATCAGCTGCTCATTCTGGTAAGGTCCCATATGTCCATGCATTACAGAAACAGCAGTCCTTTAATCTAATGATCATGAAATGTTATGTACAATTACCTCCATTGCCAAATATTGCACAGATCTTACTTGAATGTTTCACTCTTTTGTATTTGAGAGAAATTTTACACATTTAGGTTGTAATTCAGAGTAAACCAAAACTGATAGTGGATGAACAAACTACAGCATGCCAGATGTGACAACTTATTCTCAAATCTTGTGTGATTAATTGCTGTGCAAATCTAAATAACCTTAGGTGCCTATACCTGCATTGGAAGGGAAGGACAACAGGCATAAAGCCACATTCAATTTTGTTTCAGCAGAAAACTTTGCATCCAGGGAGGGGCTCAGAACTGGATTCCTGACCTCCCAACACTGTAGACATGTTTCTACTCTCTACTGCCATGCTGACCACTACGAGGAAGGGACCAGACATTTAAGAACTGGAGAGGATTTATGGCCTCTCACCCTTCACTGTTTTGCATTTATTGATCAACCCAAAAGCATGAATGCAGCTGTTACAAGACAGGATTACAGGAAGAATGACACAGAAGGTCCCAGTTGTCTCTGACACAACCCAAAAGGGCAGTGAAGGATCTATCTCCCTGTCCCTGCAGGGGATAACCTCCTTCCCCACATCCAACTTCAAGCTCAGGATACTAACAAGATACAAACTACTTTTTCTAATCAGAAAAAGCTGTAGACTCCCGTGAGCACTGCATTGGTAACAAACCAAGATCATGCTGCAGCAGCAGAACAAGAAACAGAGCCCAGAAGGCCAGCGATGGACATACCTGCAGCCCCTGCTGGAAGGGCCACACATCCTGCTGGGTACATAGTGCTTTTCATTTAACGTTTTTGATTACTAGGTTCTTGTGGGGTCTTCAGGGTCTTCTGTTTGAAGGGTTGCCAGGCTCTTTTCATCACTTCTGGCTACAGATGAGAATTTTTATAGGGCCTGTGTCAGAGATTGTTTTAGCTTGTCTTTAGGAAGGGATGTGATTAAGGGTTTGTTCTTGTGGTGAACTGGTGGGAGGTCCAACAGGGAAGCCTAATGACCAACCTTATTTTTCTGGTGTCATTCCTTCTTATATGTCCAAAGCTGCATGAAAGGATTTCAGCCAAAGGCCCTTGCCAAGTTTACAACACACTGGACATAGCTCTGAGACAAAAACTCATCTCTCCAAGGTAGATTGTTAATGTTTGAAAATAATAGCCCAGTGAATTACTTTTTTTCTTTTGCTTAGCTGTGCATTACCATATTAAATAATTTAATTTCCTTTGCCTAGATAGCAGACATCAGCTCTGTGATTTTAAGCATATCAATCAAATTGAAGACTGACAGAAAGCAATGAACTGGTCCATGACTTTTCATTATTTAGATATGTTGTTCTGTATTTCATGCAGAAAGCAAACAATTCTAAGAAACAATAAAGAGAAAAGGTCATGGAAAATAAAGTCCAAGAAGAACAGTGAGTAAAACAGTAATATAGTAAGGAGTGAATAATTTCTCTCAAAGAGCCACATGCCCATTCTGCATAACAACATATTGAGTACATCAAACCTGAAGAGTGGCAGAATTTCATAAACCTTTGCTTTCAACACACTAAAGGCTTTCTGGGGAAGAGAGTTCAATCTGAGTTACAGATCTAAACCTGGGCAGTTCTGGCATTTGTTTTTTGGAGAATCTGGCAGAGGCTGGAGCATGGTGAGCTGTGCAGCCCAGGGCTATGTCTTGCACATCTATGTGGTAGTGGGGACATGGGAGTAGAGGCCACCCTGCCAGTGCCAGGCTGCTGCCCCTCAGCTCCAAAGCCTGAGGTGTGATGTGAGCCATAGAGCACAGGTGTGATGTGAGCCACAGAGCACAGATGCACCATGGAATTGTCCCATGTGTGATCCTGAACTCCAGTTCCTGGGTTATAGACCTCAAAAAGAGCTGCAGAATAGACATGCTTTGCTGGCTATTCCAATTTCTATTTACCAACCAGTTCACTTGCAGCGATGTTAACCCAATTATATCACTCATCTTTTCCAAAAGTTTGGAAAGTACCCTTATGTTATTTAAGCAGCTATTTCTTCATTATCACTAAGACGCAGCTATAAAAATATTTTGTGCATTCCTGAAACACATGCTCAAAGACCTGCTCAGACTAACTGCTTCACTCTGCTTCTTCCTTAGGATTAGCAGAGATGGGGAAAATGCAGCTAGTCTGGAAAGGAAGAAGGTCTGCACCTTCATAGACCCCTACTCTGAAATTATGCTTAAGAAAGTGGCAGCTGGAACACCTCCACTGATAACACTGGAGTCAACCCAGCACAGGAGCCATCCTGCAGTCTCACATGGAAACAACTGCAAAAACATGTAGGGCTGGAAATGGTTATTTTACATTCAAGTGGCATGCTGGACCTTATCCTTGCTGCAAATTTCAGTGACCATACAGGTATTTAAAAGCAAGTATATAAGAATTTGTCTTTCAGTTGGTTTCTCTACATGTTACCAGATTTTACTTCACACTCCCTGATTAGACAATTCAAAGCTTACTAGAGATGGAGGCTTCTAATTTTATTTGTGGATTTATTAATTTAATTTTCGACAGGTTTGCCCTTCTAGACAATCATTCATTCAATATTATTGCAAGGACTTATGCTTTCACAGAATACCAGATATATCCTTCAAAATAGCGAGACAACCCCTGATTTGTTAAGAGTATTTTGTCTGAAACTATATTGTTCTTATAAAAAAAAAAAGGCTTAGGTTCATCTGTTTGATTTACCAGTAGGCGTGTGAACAGCAGAATACTAAATAAATATACCAAAGCTGAGTATACAGTAAATGGCACTACCCTATGGCACCATTTGGAGGATGGGAGTCGTGGAAAGCACCCAGCATGAAGGGGAATGACCCCTCCATCAGTCCCTAACAGGAAGCAAAGATGATCCCTGTGCACCTCTGTACCAGCACCTGCACGAGCAGGAGCAGGGCAGGAGCCTCCCTCTGCTCCTGCACCTGGAGGTGGGGCCCCCTAAACCCAAAGAAGAAGCAGCTACTGGGAGGTGGAAGCCCCTCTCTGAGGAGAAGGTGTCCTGCAGCACGCAATTCTCAGCTCTCTCTAGGCAGGGAGCTGAGGTACCTGGGTACCTTGTCTGCCTGCAGCTGTCAACAAGCTCTTGCTTGTTGATCCTCCCTGCTTTGGATTTCCAACGTGAAAAAAAGTCAGAGGGAGGGTTTCAGAAGCAAAAATTAGGATTGACATGAATAAAATAGAGGAGGTAAACCATGACTGCACAGATCTCCTCTTCAGGACATCTGCTGCATTATTTTTGTCTTCTACCCTTTCTTTCTTTAGGAAGAAGATGTAGGGAATCAGTCTGCTCCCTCCAACTAATAATTTTTCAGACTATTGAATAATTTCAAATACATTTTACAAGAAACTAACACATTACCAAACATCTCTCACTAGGTGGAAAAAATTTAGCAGCCAACAAAGGAGATTTTTTTTAGTCCTGTCATCAAGGAAAACGCTACAAGACAAGACACTCCATGTACAGCTGAATGCTCATGTGGTGCTCAGACTAAAGACACTTTAATGAAGCACCCTCTCAGAACTCACGAAGAAAGAACTCTTATTTGTGAGAGACATGGAGCTGTCAAATTTATCTTTTCTGAGTTTGTTCAATTATTCATCCTTATTCCAGGGTGGTTGTATCTGCACAGAAAACCATGTTGAATTTTTTGTTGGCAACAATGTTCCATACCAGATATTATCAAATCTTTATGGAATTTTAGATTAAATCTTGATTTTTAAATGAAAGACATAATTTTAACAGATTTTATTGCTTGACTTTCCAAGTTCATTACAAAAAAATTCATCATTGTGTCACACAGAAAGATATAAGAACCCCAGTGAAGCAGGCACAGTCAGATGCAAGGGAAAGGATTGCAACCCTGATAATTTATTATACCTAGCTCTACAGTTGTTAGATTTTTCTCACTAAAATATAATTCAGAATTATTATATTTTATTGCTGTAAAGTATGATAATAATTACAAAATGCAATAATATTTTATAGACAGGAAACCACAATCGTAAAACAAAGTAACTTTAAAACATAAGAAATAAAACATTCATATGTTTACTTCCTGACAGCATGCAGAATTTTTGCTATGGCTGCTCATCATATGGACTCAGCTGAGCAGAGTATTTGGAAAAGCACATTTCAATAATGAAACATACTGTTCGTTAACACTCTGGGTGCTGCCCATCCTTACTACTGCACAAGAATTTGTGTCAAAAAAGAAAATAAAATCCTCACATCCAGCATTGTTCACCAAACAGTCAAATTCATCAATGTCCAGAAATCGAACTACCACTGACTGTGTGCTTCATTCAGGCACCATCTAACACAGCTCCTAAAAAAACCCTGCTCCCCCACAACCTGAACCAAGGAGACACCCTGCTTCTTATAAATACTTGGTCTCATTATTTCTAGCTCATGAAGTAAAATCATGGACTCAGATCTATTGAAGTGGTAAATGTGGGGTAGTGCTGAATGCTGGAAGCATGGGCTTCAATATTGACCTCTGCCCGGGTTTGGCTCTTCCAACATGGAAGTCTGTGTAAAGCTCAAATGAAAAGAAGAAGTGTGTGAAATTTAAAGTCTAGAAATTCAAATTCCTGGATTTGTTGACAGAAATAATGAAAGTGGAGGTAAAAGGCTTCAGAAAGCATTATTCACATGCCAGAAAACAACTGTAACAACATCATGTAAGCCAGTCACTCAGAGACATAAAAATAATCAGGAAATAGTAAATGAAAAAGAAGAAAACCAGATTCATTACAAGTTCCAAAATATCCACAGTTGCTGACATTTCAGGGGATCATTTAGGGACCTTGAGAGATTAAATAAGGAGTTTTGATTCACTCATGTAGCTACCAGGGCCGCAGAAATAGATCCACTGAACTGAAACAATGACTGATTAATTCCTATGTAGCCTTTTTAAAAGGGATCAGTGTCAGTCAATCTTAGTTTATGACAACTCCTTGGCATGTTAGGAATCTCCCCCAAAAAGGGCAGAAATTATCTCACCCTTTTTCCAAATCCCAGGCATGGGGTATCTGGTAAATTTCCATACAACCTAATGAAAAAAATGCAATTTTGCAAGCAGTTGTTCTGCTGAGAGGCTGCTTAGTCAGTCTAGTACTATGAAATTGGAGGTGCAAAATTGCATAAGGCTATAATAATATTACTGAGTAATTTTTTGGCAATTGTCTTTATTTTCACAGGTTCCCTTAAAATTTAGTCCTGAAATCAATGTCTCTTTATTCCTTACCATCTTTACTGATGGATGGACAGCAGGACACATGGAGACAAGCCTGTCCTTGCTCAGTCTTACAGGCACAGGTGCTTAGGAAACAAAAACCACAGTCCTGGAGGACTGTGCCTGAGGATTTCCTTAGGCTTCAGTAAATATTTTTGGGGACAAAGCAGCGACATTGATAAAGGTGGTTCTTTTTTAATGTAACATTTAAGCAGATGCCGTTCAGTCTGTAGCGAAATACTGCAATATGTGTCCACACTGCTATCACTTTATCAAGGCTGCACAGTTTGCATGAGGGGCAGCAGTCACCTGTGGCACTCCTGCAGTTTCAGTTCACAATTCTCCTCTACCTTTTCATGCACAGCTGGGGGGATTTTTTGCTTTGGTATTTGCTCTAGGGCAATTCCTGATACCTCCTTAGTCTTCAGCAATTCTTCTTGACTCTTTCTGCAGCACCCAGCTGGTAAACTTCTACTGTTTCTACAGAGTATGTGAGGATCTCAGGACACTTTAGGAGCTTCTCAGAAACCTTCAGAGCCCTGCCAAGCTCATAGAGCAGCATGTACTTTTGGAGATGCAGAGTGTACAGTGTTTCCCATAGGAACAGGCACTTGAGTGCCCTATCCCTACATTACAGTTTGCAAAATACATGCAATAAAAATTATTGTAATAAAAGGAGTATTAGCAGTTTAAGGTCTGAGATAAATGCAGTCATTTTCCTTTACTTGTGCTTGTTAATTGCTAACTTTGTGCTGGCTAACATACAGAAGAGCAATGTGTGGCTGTCTATAGACAAGACTCAGACCCTCACAGAGCTGGTTTCCTATGCTATTTTCCCCCTAAAGGAGATGGCCAGGCCGTCACCAAACAATGCCTCAAGAATCAGTGAATGAGGCAGATAGACTCAGCCTTTGGACAAGGGTCAGCACTCTCTTCACACAATATTTTCAACAATCCATCTTATAAATGAAGGTGCAGAAATACTGTGTATCTCCTTGAGATGAGTTGGGAAAAGGTCAAATCCTTGAGTCCCCAGTCAGTTCTTAGACAGAAATTTCCCCAGAAATGTCAGTCGCTTGGACTAAGTATCAGCTACTGACTCAAACACAGCATCATTTGGCATTTGTGGTGTTCTGAGAGTTAAAACAAGTGATAATTAGTCACTTTCATTGTTACTTCCAAATATTTTCCAAAATTAATACTGTAATGATTCCAAAACAAGAGAAGGACAGCTTACTTAGATGAAAGCATAATATAAAATAGTACCAATTAGGCAAATATAACCCTGACTTTTTGCTGCACTGGATATTAAATGTAATACAGTAAATCTGCTCACTCCATTTCCTCTATTAGTGATAACAGCAAATACAATACCCTCATTTCCTCATTGCTGATGACAGCATTGCTGGGCTCTTTTGACTGTAACTCTTCTTCAACATGTGTGCTGCAAGATGAACCTCATACTCAGCTGAAAACGGATCTCAAAAAATGTTTTTGAAAAAATAATTTTCAATCAAGGCACTGACAAATCAGGTTAGTGTGATAGTAAGTCCCACTCTGTTACCCTCCCCAATAACAAGAAAAAATAGTTTGAAATCTGTCTACAACAAATATGAAAAGCAATCAAATGTAAGCTTGCAATATTATGAACTGAGTAAGTAAGAATGCCTTCACCCTCTAAGCAGATTATCCTGTGTATGGAACCATTACTGAACATTGCTTCAGAGACAGCACACCAGAAACACAAATGCATTTCTCTCCCAGGCAGGGGCAGCACTTGGGTTGGTTTCTTACACAACTTTTCAGTTTACCTACTTGCTTATTTGTTCTTAACAGCAGTGTGACAGAACAGTCTCCCAGGGTACCGATCAAGTCCCTGTTAAAATGTTGTCACCAAGTGGAAGAAAAGGCCAAGACAATTTCCCAGCTTCCATGGAGTCATCTCTGTACATTATGTGTTAAACTATCCCTCTCCAAGAAGATTCACCTTCAAGCCTCAGAAGTAAATCTTGAAGAAAGAAACACTTTGTGCCTAGACAAGATCAAGCAGAAATTAATTTTGTTTCATAAAAACCTAACAACAATGCCATAGGATGGTCACATGTTGTTATTTCTTAATACAAGTCATTAAGTAGCATGCCATGCCTCTGGCAATACTCCCAGTTCAGGGAAGAATGCATATAACTGACCTGCAAAGCACATCCTGATTTCAATCCAACCATCAGTCCTTGCCTGCCTTCACTGTATTATAAGATACAATGCAAACAAACAACAGATTCTCCCCTTATTTAATTCCTCCTCTGTCTGACACTCTGCTTTGTTATACAGGGTTTATTGTGTGTGTGAGGCATGTTTTATTATGAAAGCACTTTTTAGAAATATTGCTAGAACCTCTTTATTCTGCAGTCTAATACAACCACTATCAAAGCAGTGTCTATGCTATCTCAAGAGGCTATGAGCCTGTAAAAAGGGGAATGGCCAAAGTGGACCACACCCGCAGGGAATACAGGACAAAATCATAATCCTTAGCAAATTCCTTGTGTTATAGTATCCAGCATTGGTCTTCAGCAACAACCACATCATTGAAGACATACTGAATCTGGCCTAAACCTGCAAGTTTCTAAAGTTCCACTTTCAAGCAAACATACAGAAAACTTGACAGAAGAATTTTACATTTCCCCTTCTTTCCCCGTCAGAAAAGCAATGGCTGGTGGGTAGTCTTAGATCAGAACAGTGGCTCTTCTGTAACTTCCTCCTTATGGATAAAAACACTTATGCCAGGAACAGACTCAGAAAGCCACTCTCTACTGCCAGAGGGAAGATGGAAAACACTCAGGATTCATCAGTGAAGGGTAGAAACCTTCAGGTACAAATGTACAAAGGTACAAACGCCTCTTCTATTGAAAAGAAAATCCTTTGCAAAATCTTCTAAAGAGAGGAAGCCAATGTTCTTCAATATCCTCAATCAAGCATAGTACGTTCCTTCCTACATAGAGTATCCCCAAATTTTGCTACTATTTTAGACAAGTCTTTTTCCTCTGTTGTAATATCTAGGCATCCCTGCCATTCTCTTCTGTTAATTTTGACTTCATTTTCTACAGAACTGAGCTCCGTGTTTCTTCCCAATTCTTAGCCTTTTTTGTGATGTGCCTTTTTAGGCTTTGTTAAGTATATATTGATAATGTAACATATTCACCTCGTTCAAAATTTTAGAAACCTGTGACAATTACACCTCGAGTAAGTTCACCTTGTAGCTGGTGGCCAAAACTAAAATACATTTGTTGTCTCTGTCTCCAGCAAGAACTAACTCAATGACTGTATAGAAAAAAGAAGGAAACCTCTCCATAATCTTTGTCTCTTGTACACTTTTCTTTGAATGCCAAACTCCCCAGATATCTAAATCAATTCTCTAGAGTCTTATCCTGCCTTTAGAAGTCTGATTAGCTCATTTGGCCTAAGCAACAATTGTCAGACACACCAGTAACTCAGATGTTGTAAATGTGCTTGCAAGCTGCATATTCATATGTAGGTTCTTACCTACTAACATACAGTTCATTATTGGACAGATCAAAATTCTCTGAAATGAATAGAAACTTTTAGTCTAGATTTTCTCTCTCAAACCTGCAAGCTGCTTAAGCGCCCTCAGGCTTTGCCACCACACTTGACAGTTCAGCATGCTCCCTGTGAATTTAAGATGACAAAGATCTTAACAGCAGTGCAGATCTATAATGAAGCTTGAAGCGGTAGAAAATTTAAACTAAAAAATAGAAATGGAGAGAGTCCCACATATAACTTCAGGAAAATATTCCTATCTAGACAAGAGAATGGGCCGTCTAAGAAAACAAATTACTGTAAAATTTGATGGAAAATTAATTTAGAGACTGATGGATGAGCTCAAAACTAAATATTTTATGTATGCTAGTAGCTACCCTAAATACAAAAATCTAAACTTTAAACTTAATTTCAAATTTAAATATATTGAAAAGAATAATTTAACCACCAAGCAGAAAGTATTCCTTTTACACTAATATAGAATAGGTAAGAAGGAACAACATTATTTTTAGTGACAAATATAAGATTTTAAAAGTACACATTAAAAAAAAAATCAGTATAATTTTATAAAGTTTAATCACCTAAAAAATAGATTAGTGTTCTTCTCCTAAAGAAGTGTAGAATATTCCTTTTGTGACCAATCTTTCAAGGACTACTTGGATACCAAAACATCAATAACTCATTCTTCACTTCAGCGAAGATCTGGCCTCATCTGCCTGCAGAAATTCTCTCACTACAAAACAACAACAACAACAAACCCAAAAAAGCAAAAAACCAAAAACTGCTACTAGAATAAGTGTGCAAGAAGACCACACTGCATGTAACTTGTTACCTGAGAGGAGAGAAATTACAATAGTGTTCCAAGAAAGACTGCCTTCAAATGCCTCCTCTTTAGGCATGAAACTCATTCATGGAATCATGAGATTCCATCTCATCTCCCTGTGCTGTCAGATAGCAACAAAACCTCTCCACTTGTTTTGAACAGCACAGCAGAAGAGCTAAAGGGATGAACATTGGTTTGACCTAGTTTTGCATAAGCCTTTTATCTTATGAATGAAGCTCTC
The DNA here is from genome assembly GCF_027579445.1 of Ammospiza nelsoni. Lineage (NCBI taxonomy): Eukaryota > Metazoa > Chordata > Aves > Passeriformes > Passerellidae > Ammospiza > Ammospiza nelsoni. The sequence goes on from NC_080669.1 coordinate 60,730,131, forward strand.
TCCCAGCTTGAAGAACAGCTAGAGAATAATGGAAAAGGCAAATATGCAGAAGAAAGAAAAAAAAAGTAATGTGTTCCCTCTAAGGGCAAATACAGTCACTGTCTGGAACTCCAGATCAGATGTAAACAGAAGAAAGGAAAATCATGAAAAAAGACAAAATTAATGTGGTGGTCTATGCGACAGTACTGATTTTGTTATTTTCTCTGATCTTGGGATTATAGATGTCTGATATATTTATGATAGTTTGTGACATGAAGATTCAGATTTTTCTTCTGCGTGGTACTTGGCTTGCTTGATTAATTCTTGGTAAGCCAGTTATAGCTGGGCATACAGGTATTCAGGTATTACAAAAGCCTGAAAAAGCCTGAAAAAGCCAGACCTAAAATTTACTGATTGACTAATCTTTATTGATTAGTCTTTAATTTAGTCCATTCGTTGCTTTAACAATTTCAAAGGAAATGAAATAAAAAAAGCTTATGTGCTTTTAAAAGCCCACTCTACACTTATTAAATTCTTTAGAAGTGTCTCATAAAAACCTCTGCTATATGAAGACATAACACCTCCCCCTTAATGACCCACTGCAAGGACAGATCCATGGCTACAGCAACAGCCCTGAACAGGGGCCTTATAAAACATCTAGCTCAAGCGAGGTCAGCAAAAGAAAGGCTGGATGCTGCTTTTTCAAAGAGCAATTTATAAAAATCACATCATTCAAAAAGCCTGTGTGGTGCCAGAAGGGTACTCATTGGCATTGCCTATTGTACAAATTGTACAAATATTTGGTTTAAAGGATGATCTATGGATACATTTCCTTTTATTTTGAAGAGATTATTCTGCTGCAGCAGCATTTTCCAGTTCCTAACAATAGCTCCTGTCCTGCTCACAAACACCATTCTGTCAAGTTTATAGCCCCAATCTATCAGAGTACTCCTGCAGGGCTGCAAAGATCCCAAGCTGGGAACTGCCACTTCCACAGCTTTTCCAGCTTTGGCTTAGATATTTGGTGTCAGCTGTAAGGGCAGAAGAGAATACAGTTCATCCTAGTTAGGGATCTACTACAAGGAACCATAGAAATCCTAATAAATGCTTATATAAAAATCAGCTTTTTAATTTTCATGGATCACTGTTCCATTGATTTCAGCCAAGCTATTATGGCTCACAGAAACTGGAGATTTTTCTTTTGTTTCTGGCTTTAAAATAAAGAGCTTAAACACTGTCTGAAATATATTTCAGCAGAACTTAATAATCTTTTTTTTGTAAAACAATGTTAAATAATGTAGAGCCATCTTAACTAGGGCACTTAAACAGAAAGAAAAAATTAGTAATGAAATAATAATCTGAGCCAATTTTAAAAGTTTATACAAATGCATTATGTTGTGCTGTAAAATACATAATTTAGATTTCTTTGGATGAGAGTGACACAGTAGACATCAGATCATTCAGAAGGGACCATGAAGTGAACATTCATGGCCTTGCAGTATGTGCAGTTAGTGTTGTGAACACCAGTTCTCACATCTTATTTAGTGTGAACAGGCTCACACTAATAATACCAGCAGGGGCTTTTCACACTGAGATATTTTGTGATCATCCCAGGCAAACATGCCCAGGTTGCCCTGCTCCTTCTGATGAACAGAATTACTGCTGTAACCATTAATGTCCTCATCTCTGGATACCTTCTGCAGAGGCCAGTAATCCCCACCAGTCCTTTTCTGAGGACAGCTCCTTTGACACTGGATTTCCATGGATGGCCTGTATAGAACCTGCCTCACCACTAATACCCCTTAAATGAGCCCTGCAGGCTGACCTCTCCTTTCTGTTGTCCCCTCTCTTCTGTACTGGAAGTGAACAGTAACAACACTTACAGTGGACATTGGGCAAATTATTTTCTTAAGTATTTCCCCAGCATCTGATTGCTGGTTTGGAGAACATCTGGTGTGAAACCAGATGGAAGAGCCACAAGTGACTAAGAAGCACAGAAAATGTACAGAAATGTTGTATGTATATATTAGAAGCCCTCCTCAAGATTCTCTATGCTTTTAACTAATAGAATGTGAAATTATTATATAAAAAAATCCAATGTTTGAAAAGCACAAAACATAAAGAGGAAGAAGGTATATTAGAAATTGCACAAGCTACTGGTAAAAATTATTATTCTGTTCTCTCTCAACAGTACTGTCACTGTGATTGAAGTGCAATTCTTCAAAGTGATTACCTTAAAAATTATCAGTATGGAATTAATTGTCAGAGAAAACCTGTGCACACTGCCTCTTTCACACACAAATATTCATTGAGCCACCATGGATGAAAGATCAGGTGCTGAGCATGATATGCCAGATAATACTCACAGAAACTGCCTCCAGGATTTGTTTGACAGCATCAGCAGCATCTCTTTCACTGTAGTACCCCTTTTCCACAATCCTACAGAAAAAAAAAACAACACAATTAAGAACCAAGGTTAATAAACAGTGAAAGTAGATGCTTCTTTTCAAAAATGAGATAGCAAGCAATCAAATTTAAATATGACCAGGACAGTGGAGTGTCCCCAAGAGACTAGAAAATAGCCCTTTTGCAATTTAAGTTACCCTTGATTTCCAATTAGATGAAATGCAGGAGGTAAGATATCAACTGGATAAGATGCTCATAGTATACACAGACATTTAATTAGAAGTTTTTGAAACTTTCTGACATGCAAGGAATCTGAATTACTGAAAGACAAAACTATTCAACATTTAGGAACTGGTTTTTCACTTTTATATTTAACTTAAGCCCCTCCTCCCCAGTTAGTTAGTTAGTTAGTTAGTTAGACAGACAGACAGATAGATAGTAAGTTATAAAACGAAAGCATTATGCTATGCACACACAGAATTATTCAAGGAAAAAGGTTAGTGTAAAACTTTACTAGTTTCAAATTATTCTTCAAGTGTGATGGGCTGAACTGTCTCTTTTCCCTCAGCAGAAAACTAGGGATGCTATATGCAGAGAAGCGCAGGTTTTTTACAACTAAAGCTACTTTTTTCTTTCGGAAAAGCTACTTTTCCTTACAGAGTCAGCAGTAGATACAGGTTTGCATACTGATGAACAAGCAGTTAATAAAAGAAGGATCTATCATTGAGATATCCTTATATTATATTTAAGACACTCAACCGTCTTTTTACTAATGTTTTTAACTGAGCATAGTATTTGTGAACTACAATAATTGTCCCTCAGAGAGTTACCTTAAAGGTCAGATTTTTGATCTGAAGTCTTGATATTTTTAGTGTATTAATTTTTCAAAGCCCAAGAAAACATAGAGAGATGTTGTCTAGGAACAGAGCCTGTGGTGCCTACAAGGCATTCTATAAAATGATGTTCTGCAAGCAGACAGGCATTTTTATAAAACAATATCGTAAAGTCCCCATGAAGCAGAACAGCAAGGCACCTTTAATGTCTGGGGTCACTGAAAAGGCCTTCTGCCCCAAGATCCATAAAAAGGCTCTGCTGGTCTGCTGGTGGCAGGAAGGCTATGCTCCTTTCTCCCCACTACTCCTGCTCTGCACTTTTTATCACTTTCTTTCACTGAAATGACAGATTAATGCTGAGTTATCATCAATGAAGCTCCTCACAGCTTCACAAAACTGACAGGAAAGGTGTGAGTAACTACATGGAAAAGCATTACTTTATACTCATTACAGCATCAAGTGATTGGAAGTAAGAAACGCTGCAGAGACAGCACTCCACCAGAAACAGAGGCAACACACTGTGGGAAGCCAGGGATATTCCCAATCAGCTGCCATCACTTGACCTTTACATCACTGTGCTCCCAGAGAACTGAGTCTATTTATGTGGCAGCAACAACAGCAAGTAATTCCCGTGTCAAACCACGACACCCCCTTAATCATGTCTTCTATTTCATCATTATTTCTTTGCTGCATAATTCTTGGGATTATTTCTAGAAGCTTGTTTGGTTTGGGTTCTTTGGGTTTTTTGGCAACCCTTAGCTGTCATGCCACATGCACTGCTTTAACACCTTTGCTTTTTTTGTGCCTTCAGCCTTTCTCCTATTTTGGTAATCTGTTTACACCATTAGGGAGAGTTTTACTGGAACTTATCACCATAAGGGGAAAACAAAGCAACTCTTACTCACTGAGACATTATATGAGGCTTTTACCCTGAAGTATAGGAAAGAGGTTACAAAAACCTAAAAATCACGCCATAAAATGCTACATTGTGCTTGAAGGCTAGATTACTCCTTGGCCATTTCAGGCTGAATTATGCTCTTGTGTTAGATTACATTGTTAGACCTGAGCCCCATTAATGCTCTTGCATTCATTGCTCCAAATACACTGGCTTTGCTTCCTCCTCCTTTTTGATTCAAATGAAGTATTTAGTGTCAGCCAGATATGCTGGCCTTTAGCATCCACCCTGCCCCACACACTGAGTTCCCCGAGTGCAGGATAACCTTGTGCACCTGACTTCAGAAATGCATGAGGCAGGTTCTAAGGCTTAAATAGTATTTAGAATACTCTGTTTTTTCCAATATATCTCAGAATGAGATCACAGAAATATGAAGTAATGCTGTTACAATTCAATTTACATTTCTCCCTTAATAAAAAAAAAAAAAACCTCTATTTTCAGTGTGGCAGCTCAGTCTTTTTTCTATCTTTTTGAAACACATAAACCAGGGGAATGATAAAAACTCAAACCTTAAAGGCAGTCTACAGCTTTGTATTTTCCTCCACTCATCAAAATCAAAGAAAACAGGAGCTTCCTGTAAATGCCCAGGCTATGTTTATTATCTGACCACTGGAAACAAGGGAAAAATCAAAGAGACACTCAAGGCTGCCCTCTTCACCTCAAGATGAGTCCACGCTGACTTAGACAATATATGCTGGTACAGATAGCAGGCTGCTCTCATTATTTATATTGAACACACAGCAGAGAAAACACAAAGACCTTGTAGATGAAGCCTTGTAATTTACACTTGAAAATAAATAAGTGTGATGAAGTGTGGGCCCATATTTCTGAAAGCATTAAGAAACAATTCTAGAAATATTCTGCAATGCACTGGACCCATATGCCAATGCTACAGGTGAATAACATGCACTGGCCAATTGCAGGTTATGTCATACAGAGTTACCTCTCCAGTTTTCCAGAAGTCTAGAATTCAGACTTATTGAGAATAAAAACTTTACTCTTAATTAATGAAAAACCTAATATTCTGTGACAGCAATAAATGAAAGAAGACATATCCCTTTTTAAAGATGAAAATTTATTTCTAAGGGTACTCTGCTTTAGAACTAAAACCTGGCTATTAGGCAGTAAGGAGGAATAGTGAAAGAAGATTATCCTGTAGTTTAGGTTATATAGTAAATCTGGGGGATCATCTGCACATTTATTTTTCTCATCCTCCCTGTGACAGTTTACATAAGACAAATGATAGGTGTGCCAGCAAGACTCCTACCTGAGACCAATGAGTCTTCTTTAAAAGGATTTTTCAAATTCAGCCTGCAGATTAGCAATTACTCATTGCCTTTTTTCTATAAGGGGAAGTAAACATGCAGAAATATCTTATTTCACTATTACTGAAGCAAACCCCAACTATTTATACCTAGTTTATCGGACGATCTTTGACAAAATCATGGGTGAAGGAAGATTAAGCCTTTGCTGAGAGGACAGAAAGATAGGAACAGCAGCCATAAGGAGCTAATTAAATATTTTCTTTGATATGCAAATGAATGAGCCAGGTAGGCCAAGAGGGTGCTGGAGAAAAACCGTGAGGAAGACAGCAGGGAACTGCTGAAAACCAGAAAAAGTGCTTGGAAAAACACTTAATTTGGTGCTGCAGGCATTCAGGAAATTTAAGATGCAACTTCAAAATAGAAACATTCTAGATGGAGCAAAAATGCAATGCCTGATTGTGTAAGATCCCTTTTTCATGGTTCTGCACACATATTTGTTGAAATATGCTGATCCATTGTTTACACTTTCATATGTCAAGACACACATTTAACAGAATGGCTACTAGATGGACAGCAAGCCAGAGCTCTCCCAAAGCACCACCTGACTCAATCTTATCTTTCCAAGCACATGTCATCATATTTGAGACAAATCTGCCTCCTTCTAAATAGAGGAGCAGGGAAATAATTCCCAGAGCCCCTATTCACCACCCTCTCCCAGTGCCAGCAGTGATGGAAATGTCCCTTGGGAGCAGCCCATGGGTGAGACATGGTTCTGAGACACATCCCTGCCTGCCTGCAGGGCCTGGGCACCCCACAGAAATCTGTGTTATCTTGCTCTTTCAGCTGCTGCTGGGGCCCGGAGGTGGAAGAGCCTTGCCAGGTAATGGAGATATAACAGATTTAGCAGTGAGAAAACCACCCCAGCATCACACTGCCCAGCAAGCACATGGAAATGGCATAATGTGTTTCTGGGGAGGCATACAGTTGATATTTTGGCAGCTTCCATCATCAAACACATGTATGTGTTCAAGTGTTTCATAATTTGCAGTAATCCTTGCCAGATTCCACTGGCCTTTCCAGCATTTCCTTTCCTTGTAAGCACTGGAAGTTTTCTTGCAGTATGAATTCTTTAGTTTTGCAGACGGCTTTCAGTGTAGCCTCATTACCATGGACTTGCAGCTCTTGCTAATTTTTTTATAATATTTCCATGTTGCATGTCTTTATGAGGGTCTGCAGATTCATAAACTGCTACCAGCATTCACCCCATCCCTGCAGCATACAGTGTAATATGGGAAGACCATGCAATGGACTTTACTCCTTTTGGGGCATTCTTCCTGCTACTGGGCTTTAATTCACTGTATCTGTGTGTAGCCACAGAAAGCAGTGGGCCATCCCAGTAAAGCGAGGGAGGTAGTGGTCACACCTGCTCTGCAGAAATTTTGTTACTGGTAGGGGGAAAAAAAGGAAGAGTGCAGTCCAGCTAATCTAAACACATGGGGCCTGAAAATCAAGGAGGAAAGAGATGGGGAATCCTAATGGATCATTTTAGAATCCATTTTCTGAGGAGTATTAAAATTATATTGGCATACAATTTTACACTTGGCTAGGACACGTTTCTGGGGATTAATGACAAATACATCAGGCAAGTGAAAATAATCAGTCTCCTAAAGGAACAAACAAGCGAACATTTCATCAGAGAAGGACAGGACGAGGTTTGGGGTTTGATTTTTCAATGAGTAACAAAACAGGGGGCGAGCTATTTCCAAGTCCAGCAAGAAAAACAGATCTTGCACAGCTGCATTGGTAGAAAAAGAAATCAAAACCACTCAGGAACCTGCTTTGAGCAAGGAGAGGACTCCTCCAATGCCAGAGGATGCTAGACTGGGCTAGTCACTGGCAGGACACAACTCATTGTCAGCAGGGGAATTTAAGGCACGGTCAGCCTTAAATTCCTGCTGTTATAGAGACAGCTCTCAGCTAAGAGTGAGGAAGAGTGAACACCATTCCCCTCGCCACAGAACCACTCCAGGCCTCTCACTGAAACTTCCACCTGAGACCACTGTCCCTGAGACCAAAGCTTCTTTCTGTTTTATTTTTCATCAATATTGGAATGGTATTGGTACAATCAATATTCCTGCATTTTTAACCTCAACATGTACTCATTATTTCTGCTGATTAAGAAAATTTGGAATTTTACCATTTAAAAAACTTATTTTTTCCTCCCCCATGCTCTACATGCACTAGTTCTCCTATTCTTAGCTTTTCTTCTCTTCTTCCCTCCCACATGGTCCACCTCACCCATCCTCCAATCTTGCCTAAAATGTGAGCAGGTAAAGTCTGTTGCTTTCCTGCTCAGACTCAGCAAATGCACTTATTTTTATGCTAATAATCTAAAGAGTTACTCTAAAATTTTCAATATTTAGCAATTATTTAATGTTGCTGCTATAAATACTATTTCTCCACAATGTGGAGTTGGTAGCATTTGAGTATTAGCTGAATTTAGAAACATATCATGTGGCTTGCAAAAGTCCTGCTAAACTTGGCCATCTAAGACAGTAAAAATTATTATACTTTACCAGTTCCCAACATTGTTTTGCTTTCTTTAAGCACTCTCAGTATTTGCCTTGTAGACCATCTTTTATAACTACTGTTATAAAAAAACCACCCATCACTCTTTCTATGGTAATTTTCATTCTGCCTCTAGCTGGCTTTTACCCAAAACCCATGCACCACATCTTAGCTGTGTCATGCTACTTCATCTGCAGTCTCAGGCAAGACGCTGCCTGAGATACAAACAAGTTCTATTCCAATGCCAGTATGTCCTAACCATTTTAAAAATTGTTTGGTTCTATAATATAAATGTTAACTTATCTAAAATGCTTTGGTTGTCATGGAGACTTTTTCTGCAACCACTCAATTCTTATGCAAATTATTGTACTCAATTAAAATGAAATTAGAAGATTTCTGCAAGATAAAGTGAGACTAAAAATTAGCAGAAACAGGAAAAGAAAATGACATCACTCTATTCAATAGCAAAATGGTTTCCACAAGGGACACTTTCTCAATGAATGATTCACAGATCTATTAGTTCTTGTCTGTATTGAGGTGATTGCAATTCCTAGTTGCATTTGTTTAGTTAAAAAAAAGGTTTCCTGCATAAATATATATACATTTTCCATACTACAAAACTGAGGAATAATAAATGTTTTTAAAAGTAGCTCTGCAGAATCTCCCTTATTCTACAACCATGTTCATATTCCAGAGCAGACTAGCTGTAACTGTCTCTAATGGCTCAAACTGCCTACCTGTCATCTGAAAAAAGATAATGGGAAATACTGACCAGGGTTTGGATCTGATTGCCTGAGAAACAAACTATAAGTTTTTCTTCAATTCTGTGTTTAGAAATGAAATTCAGCACTGCAGTCACTCAAGAAAACTGTTTTCCCTCCACTGTTATTAAGCAAGACTCACTCTATGATAAATGAGGCATGCAGGAGAACTTAGAGAAAGATTAAATATTTCTCATAGCTCATACTAGGATTTGTTTCCCCCTCTTTAACTTTCTACTTCCAACTCAGAACCCACAGAATTAGACAAGTTCACCTTTCAGGAGCTTGATCACAGAAGATATTTTAAATTTAGTTTATTTATTATTAAATAACAGTCTTTGCTTCTAGAAGTTGTGAAGCCACAGTGCTGACAACCTGGCTCCAAGCTTCCCTCAGAAGTTCCTGTGTCAGGGGCTGTGTGAGGCAAGGCAGCACAGGGAGTTACTGGAGCACGTCACAGCTCCTGCCTGCTGAGAGCGGGTGAAAGGGAATCCCTGAAAGCTTGCGGAAGAGGCAGTGGCCTGGGGAGGGGAAAAGAGCTCCACTGAAGGCACCAATGAAGCTGCCTGACAACAACTGCTGAGGCTTTAATCGGGTTTCTCTGAGTAGCTAAGGGCCTCAGGATATGGGAAAGATGTGGGCACATAGAGGACTTTCGATAGACAGTAACTGAAACATAGAAAACATAATGGGGGACAAAAGATTGCGGGGCAAATTAAATAGAGTCTTTCACAATGTTCTGCTGCATGAGAGCTTTCTATGAAGTTATTGGTAGTAATGAATTTACATTGGAAGGACTACAAAGGAGCATTAATGCACATCTTTATTCTGAAATTACTCGGGTTTATAATTTCTGACAATAAATTCAAGAGAAACTAAATGAGCTACTAGGATATCAAAGAGCATGTTTATCAGAGTTTTGTTTCTTGACACCAGCTTCAGAGAACAGGCATAGATGGTGTCGTCAAGTCACAACCTCTTTCTATTTTTGCCAGTCCTGAGTGAGGGATCCGTAACATGGTCCCATGAAGCAGAGAGTCCAAAGGACTTCTCCGACCCCTGTTCAGAGGACAGACAGACGGCCAATACATAATGAGGCCAGGGCACTGAAGCAAACAGAAGGTGCTATTCTGACACTAGCTCATAAAAGACTCCCACTTTAGTGACTGATTCATTCCTTGAATATTTTTGACATCCCTGAGCAATTTTAATTTCCAAAAAGGTGCCCCTAACACCTGGGAAAGCTTTGCTATATTTTCTCCATAAGAAGCAATCATTCCCACACCTCTTAAAAAAGCAAGTTATTTAGAACAATAATATTTAATTAATATTAATTAAATATTAACTATTAATATTTTTGTTAATGTATACTATATAAAAGAAGAGAATATGAGTTTGAACCTAGAGTTCACAGGAAATTATGTGAAACTTGAAAGGGAAGTGAGTCAAGAGACTGTCAGCTGCAAGTGCTACTTTTAGACATTGTTTAGTGCACTTAATAATAACATGAAAGAAGAAACAGAAAACCCTATGGTCAAGATGCCAAAGTAAAAACAAGAATGTATGGATGGACACTTCTATCTCAATTGGTAAAACCAAAAACTATTCTTAGCAATCTGCAGGTATTCTGACTAAAAAGAAGTTAAAGTAGAGTTGACTTTTCTTGCAGACATTCATATTTGAAAAAGAGATATATAATGGTGATTCAGCTGGAAGACAATAGATATGAATAAAATTTGATTGCAAAAAATCCCAACTTGAACAGAAGGTAGCCTATAGAAGACAAGATATCAGATTGTGCTTTTGGACTTAACGTTGCTGGAACACTCAGAGCCTTATCAGAAGATTTTCCCTTGGGGCTCTGTCAAAACACTGCCAGTTTAAATGCACTTCAACGTTGCCTGTCTGTTTTAGACATGCAGGAATGAGAGAGGAGAGGCAAGCAAATGTGAGAAGTATTTCCCAGCACTAGGCCGGAGATGCAGCACCTGTAAAGAACTTTAATATCAGTTAATTTAGACCTACTACATTTTTCTCTCCTGGTAAATTCCTCCATTGGTCTGCCATTCTCTTTGTCATTCTTTGCCACAAGCTCCTTGTCACTCCTTACTTGCTGGGTTGGCAAAAAATATAATGTACATTATCAATAAATATTCTAATTTACACGAACATCTCCAGTTTTGAGTTTGTATTTGGAGTGGTATGTAGGGTATGACCCACAATGTGGTTTATGAAGTCTGAGAAACAGTTTTCTTTTTAAAAATACAATCAAATCAATCTGATTTGAACTGTATTAACTCAGGTGTCAAACTGATACATTCACTTGAATTTATCTCTCCTTAGGTAACACAACTGAAAAATTGTCATAATGACAGTTCATTTTAGCAATAATGTGGATGATTTGACAGTACTATTAAATATGGTGAAGGAAATGAATAATTTCATTATCCAGAACTTTTAGTTAGAATGGCATGAAACCAACAATGCTAACAACAATGATTCTAGAGGACTAATTGGATCTTGGGTATTTATAAAATCATCTTCATGATATGAAGAATGTTTGCATGGAAGAACTTACTCTTCTGCAGCTCAAATACTATTCAGAAGAAGAATGGACATCTGGGATGGGAGAAAACCGGAGCAATAAAACAGTTGATATAAAAATAGCAGCATATTACAAGATTTAGCAGTAACAGTGATGAAGATGTTTGCAGCCAGGAGAGCAGCACTGCTTGTGTAACAGGCCCAGCTGTGTCATTTGCTGATAGCTGATTAGAAAGAGGGAGAAGAGTAACTCCTCCAGAGCACAAAAGCTGCTTTGCTGTCTGTGTATGGGCAGTGGTCTAAAAATAAGGCAGATAAGGTATTCCACACCCTGGAGGTGGTGCCAGGCCACACTGGGGTCCTGCTTGTCCACACAGGGTCTTACCTTGAGGACAACCATGGGGGGTGGATCTCAAACCTGGTCTCAGCTGTCCCTCCACATCTGACACAGCTCCTCTGCTCAGGAGGAGATTTCCAGGTCATTATCTTTCTCCTGCAATTGGACTCATACAAGCATAGAAAAAGGCGTGCACAAGGTCTCTCTGTCAGTCAGGACATTTCCTTCATGCACAATAAAAAGATGTAAGGACTGAAAATACTGCGCATGAGAGGGGAGTCTGCCCTAAGGCAGAAAGCTAAATTTATCCTCTCTAAAACTCAGAGGGCAGCCATTGTACAGAACAATGCAAGTTTTAATCCTTTAGCTCAGCTTAGAAAGGAGAAACAGCTAGTGTTAATTGGAGTCACTAGTGCAAAACATCTTGGCTGCATATTTTTGCTTAATTATTTTTAGTTTAAGGTTGAAGAGTGAAGTAATACTCCTAGCTTAAGAGCTGAAAATAGTTTAATATGGTTTCTTGTTTCATTGCTTGTTGGGTCTTTTTCCAAATCACAGACGTCTGTATTGACAAAGTTTCCAATTCTGTTGTACATGGGGCAAAGGAGGATGCAGATCTCCACAATATTGGTGCTTATCTATAGCATCACAAGGGGGCTCTGCAATTCTACTGAGTGACTTTGTTTCTGGTCAGAATGCCAGACAACTGGTCCTAGCTGTCCAAACTATTGGATCAAGCATCCAATCTTTTTGAAAAGATCAATCTGACAGTTCAAATCCCATAGTCACTACTGAGTATAGCACTACTGAGAATGTTTAAACTGTCAGTATATTAAATCCTGGTTTAATCAAATAATGTGGTTCCCCATCCTGGATCCCATGAAATCTTTTCAGTTCTCCTACCACACAGATGGTTGCTGTTAAGGAACCAAGAGCTTCACTGGGTTTTTTGTGTTTTGCCTTTGCAATATCTCATGAAAGACTCCCGTAGAGTATCCAGCCCTCCTGAGAATGCCCTAATCTGAAACCCATGTGGATATATAAAGGGTGACATGAAAAGTAAGGCACTTTGACCAGGGTTGTCTCCAGCTCAGGACTGGGGCCTCACTGATACTTTAACTTGCAGCATGTCTCTCCTCACTCCTTTGCCTCAGTATTGAGAGAGTAATTATCAGTCTTCTGTAGAACTTAGGATGACACAGGAGCAGTTGATTTTGTTGTTGTTGTTCAGAAATAGCTCTTGTCAAGGTTGAAGGTATGACCATGGCATAAAAAAAGTATGCTTTTGTTTTTTCAAGCGGAAGATACTTTCAGAATGAATATTTGATGTGTATTTTTGTAATATTCCTCTATGATACTAAACTTTAATTACAGAACAAGGAATATCAAATAACCTGTCCTTATGTGAGTTTGAAATCACTAACACCAGTCAGTTAATTCATTTACTCAAGCCAGTATAAAATGTTTTACTCATCATCTCTTGCTCTAAAAAACCCAAATCCCTACCAATAAAATATCATCCCAACACTATTACAGAATCATCTCACTTTATGCATATGCACTTCAGAAGCATGAGCAGACTGATGAGCAAAACCTTCAGAACTCAACAGCTGTCTTGAAGAGCCCTTGTAGCAAAACCACGTTTGATAAACACAGTTAATACCAAAGAGAATTTCTTTCCTGTCAGTCTGCTTACAAAATTTTTATTTGACATAACACTATCCTCCTAGCAGGCTGATTGCCACCTACTCTGTTTTATGATGACCTCTCAAGGAGATTTTCCCAGTTTTTTCCATCTTTTGTCCACTCTAACACATTTGATGCTATGTGCCTGCTGAGCACCTTTCTTCAACACTTACTGGCTAATTTCTCCATTTTCAACTAATTTTTTCCCCCAAAAAGTTTCATGGTAGTTACATTTCCAAAGGCACTTTTAGGATCTTTGCTGCAGATATTTATTCATGTGAATTACTCATATGCTGGTAAAATAATTTCAATAATTTCTAACACAGGGTTTACATACAGAGGAGAAATTTGAACTCTAACATCCTTGGGGAAGGAAGGTACTGGAAGAGGTATGTACAGGTAACTTACCTGTCAAATAGTTCTCCACCAGTGACGAGTTCCAGAACAAGACTGATTTCTGTAGGGGTCTCAAATATCTCCTTCAGTTTTATCTGGTAAAAGAGTACAAAAAGTATTTCTTTTGCTTATTTGTCTTCTTGCAGAGCACTTCTGAAGGTCAACAGTAGTACACAGATCACAGCTGGGAGGGTTACCTTGTTCTCTCCCAATTTTTTTTTCCTTTTTTTTACTCTTTTGGTTATTCTCATACCTCTGTGACTTCTGTGAAATACAGGAGTTCAGGAGGCCATCTGCCAAGCTCTCAGAGAAACCAAAAAGTAAGACCTTTTGGTCTTTAAGTCTCCCAGGACTGAAAACACCAATTTCTTACTTTCATTTGCAGAAATTTTTTCACATAGTCTCTCACTCAGCTCTGTAAGAACATCATTGTTTTATCTTAAAATGGAAATATAACTTAACAGATGTTCATAAAAAAGCTGCTAGCATGCTCACTAAGAGAACCCAGACCTTTAATCCAGGTCTGTACAGGTCTTCCTGTACAGGTCATCCTGTACAACCACAACAGTCTTTCACAAACAGAAGGAGTATTAAGAAAAAGAAGGAAACAAATGTGGAGTGGAGTAACTTGGCTAAACTTACAATGTTGGGATGCGAAAGGCGAAGGAGAACTCCAATTTCAGTGCGGACAATTTTCTTGTCTACCTGGTTAAAAGCGGGGAGGGAAAAAGGGAAAAAATTATTTCCATGTTCAGCACAGAAACTTCTGGATGAATCACAGGATGCTACGTGTGAATAGCACTTCCAGATCTCCCAGAAGAGTAAGGTAATGTGAGACAAGTGTCAAGCACACCAGAAAGAGAAATTTTCGATTAATACAAGATGGATACTATAACAGGGAAATGTCCACACCAAGCAAAACTATTACAAATATACTCGTGAGTCACACAAGAAGTACAATATAGGAAAGATATCTGAAAAAGGTGAGAAAATTCCTGGTTTTACTCAGGATCTGACCTTGTCTATTGCTACTTATGTTTGCTGAGTTTATGCAACTTCCTTTTGACACACTGTCCAGCAGCTGTGCTGGAAAAGGTTTCTGCATGAAGGATGTGCTCATCAAAGCAGTGTAACTTACTGCTTAGAGCAAAAAAGCAGTGCAAATACCTCCAAATACCTCCAGCCACAGAGTATAAGGTTTAACCTCAATTTGCTTCAACTATCTCTGACAGAATGATCTATTAATTCAAAGTACTGGTTAAATCTCTGAGATTTCCTCATGCCTTCCCTTTTCAAACTGCAGTCTTCAACAATCACAACTTATGTTCTTGGGGGTCATCAGTCATTTCTCACAAGAAGCGTGGAGCTAGGGAGTATTTTGTTTAGGAAAGAAAACTGCAGCTCTCTTGGAACTAGAATGCTTAAGCAAGCAAGAATGGAAAATGTTTGTAAGCAAATTTTGAATGCTTTTATGTTTCTAAGCAATTAATACACTTACGAGGAAACTACCTGATTTGCAAATATTCTCCTAAACCCTAGAGAAGTCCTACATTGATGACTCAGGGGGTTCAGAAATGAATAAGAGTCAGCAAGTCATTGTGGTTCAAAGTTGATGACATATATGACATCAAGCAAAACATTTTAAGAGGGACTTGGGCTTGTGTTTTTTGGGGTGGTTTTTTTTTTTTCTTCATGGAAGCTTTTTTTCTAAGTCAAGTTTTGGCTTTTACATCAGATGGGAAATGAATGGCAGTCATAATACATAAACCTTTAAAGGGGACATAAAATTGCCTTCCAATTCTTAGTGAAGAAGACACATCTGAAGACACATTTTATCACCTGAGAGAGCTACTCCTCAGTAATTTATTTTTTTTCTAACATCAACAAAATCCAAGTATCCATTACCTTCAGAACTACTGGATACGCAGAATTTGATTCTCCCCTTGTGTCAATCAGCTTAGTAATGCCACAGTGGTGTAAATGAGTAGAGAACTACAGTCCTCAGGGCTTTCTTAAAACTTACTGACATTCAATCTCTTCCAGAGCCTCTGCCAGGAGGCAAAATGAAGCAAGAAAAACCAACTTTGGACAAATTCAGTGCACGTAAGAAGGAAAAGAAATCAAACATTGAAGAGGAATGAAATATTCCATTACCTGAACATCTAGTTGAAGGTAAATAATATGGCCAATAAAAAAATCTTCAAGGATAAACACTTGCTCTGGGATCAAACTCAGGACCCTTTAAGCTTGTGACCAACGCATGCTTTATAAATGTTTTTGGTTTCTACTCCAAATACAATTAACAAATTTCTTTTCCTGCTACATAAACACTGAGCAGCAGATTTGAAGATATGCTTCCTGTGAACTTTTCCTAAAATGCGGCAAGCACCAGCCTGTGGTCCTGCTCAGTTTCAACATCTCCTTGGCATCACTTTGGGTTACTTCAGTGAGTGCAAACATGCAGCAAAGGCCTCCAAAGGTCACTGTTGGGCAACAAAGGGCTTTTGATGATTCACACAGTGATACACACTGTGACCATTCCCACATGCTTTGCACCTCAGAAAAATTAATGTACAATTGCGCATGGACAGTGATATTCCCAGCAGAGCAGTTTAGACTGAAAAATTTACCTTATCCAAAAGCACTGCTATAGACTGAACAACCCACAGTTTGCTTCCTGCAGTTTTGAAAATGTTTGGGCACCAAGCATACCTGGGAGCAAGCACTGAAAAGGCTGCCCAAAATCTAAAGAGGACTTCTTTTGGCACTGAGTAGTTACAAGTGAGAAAGTACAGAGGCCTCCTCTCACCTTGCCTCTCAATTAAGTCAAAACATGGCCTAAGACTCATTTCTAGGTCTTTTGATTTCATTTACTCTCATTTACTCTCAAACTGTAGGTGAGTTCCTCTGTGATCAAGTTTGCGACCTGACACACAACAGTAGACTTTCACACTTTCTCAGATGATGGCATGAGGAAAAAGCACCTCAAAATTCAGGATGGTAAGATTAAATGGCAAATATGTTGCAGAGAAACACTTAGGAGTGTTACATATTTACATGTAATGGCTATTGGGATAGATTTTACTAGGGAAATGGGCATGTATAGGTGATATGAAATGTTTCAGAGTAAAAACAGGGACAAATTTAGTCATGACATTTTATTACAGACAGGCCATTTTATCACTTTTAGCTTCTTACCTTCTCCTACATTAAGAACAGACAGAGTTATGTCAACACTTACCTTGTTCAGCTCCTACCAAAAAAAAAGGTACCCACTTATATTGGGGCCAAACCTGGCTTATTTTTAGTTTGAGCAGGAATATCAGCAATTCAACTACTTATATTGAATTTTCCTATCATCATCCTATCAAATAATTTCCTGACATAAATTATTTGCTAGGATGAGAGTCAGGCATCTCACTCTAGAGTATATGTTGCTATAGTAACAATTTTTAAAACTCGGATAATTTAATCAAAATATGCCATTACCACAAATGTTTGGGCAAATTAAGTATGTTGGGCTAGATGAAATACAGCAGTTTGATTTGTGTGTATGTAATAACTGATCAAAATGAGGTTGCAAAATTCTTTATTTTGTCTCCTCCACTTTGGATGCAATTTAAATAGGCAGTTCAGTGCTTGAAAACTATCTGAGCTTTCCCTAAATTAGCATTACTCACAGGATCATCAGTGAGATATGTGCAAGTATATTACAGCCAAAAATAATGGGATCAGCAGAACTGGTCCGTTTGTGAAGTGAAAAAACAATCAAATGTTAACTTTCAGAGGTTTCACAGTTCCACTAGCTGAGAAATTTTCCTTCTATCCTTTATTCTTTGCTTTTAATCTATGCTAAATGGCTAGAGTACACTTTTAGTCAAATATTTCATCAGTGTAATTTGATTTCTACTTAAATGATTACTTTGTGTGAAAAACGTTACTTCTGTAATGCCAGGTTGTGTAAACACCTGGTCAGGTGATTTTAACACTGGTGCAATTTTACTAAGCTTTATTTTCTGTATTTGCAAACTTTAAATTGCAAGTCATCAAAGGGCATTTGCCATGATAGGCCTGCCGAGCAACAACCTGCTGTGGAACACCCATGTCAATCAGAGAGGTCATTTGACAGGTAAACCCAAATCAGTTATTTATCATCCCCTCTCTGCTGACCTTGAGCTTGAAGATTCCACTGTTATAGGCCAAAAAACACCAAACAAAGTTGCTAGATGGCCTGTGATTATTAAAACGCACAGCTATGTGTTCCCTCAGCTTACTGTGGAGGCACATGGAATGCTGAAAGGCAGCAAATCTGCAAACCTGCTTGCGGGTGCTGTACAGCCACTTCCTGGTGCTGTGGCTTCCAGGGCTCCTCAGTAAACTCTAGCAAGCAAACCAGGAGCTGTGACTGCAGCACAGATAAGCACGTGCATGCTGGCTTTAATCTAGATAAAGTACCTGCAGCAGCAAAGATCTAAAAGCTTGAACTCAGGAGCAAGAGGCAATCTAGGAATGCTGCTCCCTTAATTTATAACAATGCATTTACATTAAAAGGGTGATCATTCCTGGATTACTCCTAGTATTTATCCCTCCAGTTATTTAACTTCAGTAGAATTAGGTATTTATGTCTTTTATAGATAGATATGTGTCTGCAATTGCCCTGTCTTTGAAATTTCATACTGATCATGCAGAAAAGGAGCATTAGATTTGTATTCAGGGTACTTCTTATTTTTGAATTTCAGATTATTTTGATAAGAGATAGGAATGGAAAATTACTTAATGAAAGCTGAGATTCTTCCATGTTTCCATGCCCGAAGATGGTGAGATGGAGTAATGCTAAAAACCACTGAGATGTAAAGGTCTTGTTTCTGTGTGAATTAAATGAAACAACATAAAATGAACCACCACTTTACACAGATTAATCCAGCTGCATCTCTGCAGTATAGTACCACCCTAAAAACAGGCGGCCAATGGATGTTCTTTGTACCCTCAAACTTAGTAGAGGGCAAGAGGAAGAGCCCATTCCTCATCCTGCAAGCTCAGTCTCTGCTGTTCTCCTTCCCCTGGGCACTGTAGAGGCAATGGGGCACATTTGCCCAGGTGTGACCCTCGTGCAGTGAAAACACTGTGCTCAGGCAATGGCTGTGAAGAAATCAATACAAAACACCTCTTGAGGAGCTTCACAGCACTGCCCATCTCAGGGAGCCTGTTCACATCAGCTCTGCACAGCTCCTTAACTCATATCCCCCTTCTTGACTCACATGAACACCTCTAATATGAGCAATTAATTCTTTATTGAACCAGCAGGTCAGGCTCTGACTATGTGCTTCTTGCACTTACGGGGGGATCACAGTGCAAAGCATTATTAGCTTGACACTTGCCCTAGGGTGACGTTAGGATGCTTGTATCCCCATTCATGTGTTCTGTTTGTGCTGGATACTATGTTCTGTGCCTTCAAGACTGGCTCTGAAGAGTGAAAGTTTTGTTTGGGGTTTCTTATCAGCCTGGCGGCACACAGAGACAAGGCAGTACATTGTGCTGCTTTTGTTTTTTTTTTTTGCTTTTGGTTTTTGCTTTGCTCTCGCTCTTGCTTCTGCTTGCTCTTGCTTCTGCTCATTACTTAGTTTAGCTAAACAGTCCAAATTTTTCCTGGACTGTTTCTCATTTCCTTTTTTTGAACCAACTTGAGCCTGCTCCGGACTGACACCTGGGAACACCGAGAGTTTGCACCCTGTGGCTGCAGCAGCTGCCCCAGCACCGGAGGGACTGAGAACAGAGCGACCACCCCCAAGAGAGACTCCCTGAATTTGTCATCTTTTTCAGAGTGGTGTCATCTGGTATTATTCACTTTGTGTGCTGGGGGGTGCTTTGCCTGTTAAATAAACAGGTTCTTTCCACTTCTCTCCGAGAAATCCTTCCCGAACCAGTTGGGGGGAAAGGGGGCCATGTGGGTTTGCTTTCTGGAGGGGCCCCTTTTGGAGGTTTCCTCCCAAATTTGCCCTAAACCAGGACACTATTAAAAGTACTTCCAAGAAAAAGGTTTTATTTGCTCATACAGTAACTGCTCTGAAGCCTAAACCTTTCTATATTTTATGGCATCAATTCCTAATTACCATGTATAATTTTGCCATTATTTTTCCTTTTCACAGTTAAGCTGAAACATTAAAACCTGTACAGACATAGACTACACACAAGCAGAGCTGTCATTCCCTGATAGTCTAAAAGGTCTGCTCCCAATTGTCCCAACTAAACACAGGAGTGATGGGTTACCCAGGCTCTTTTGAGAGTTTTGAAGAAAAAAAGAAATAGACTTGAATTTAAATAAATGTTCACAAGAAGAAGGTTCAAAGAAAATATTTCCTATGCAGTTTAAGGTTTTGCTTTTCAATTTCGGAATGTCTTGAATTACAGGAATTCCAGTTTCTGCCCAGTTTATACATAAGAGTACCTTCTCACAAAATTTTTAAGTCAAGATTCAAGTATAAAACACTTTAAAGAAAATTCCCGAATGTGTTTTTACATCTTCATAAAGATGGATTGAATTGAAATCATCTGATCTCATCTATGTATCGAGATAGATGTCAGTCTTCAGCGTAAGTGATAAAGACATGGAGGTTCCAAAAAGTGCTATGACAGAAAGACAGAAAACAAGGGACTTATATGAGACTCAGCCCACTTCCCTGAATTACTCTGATGGAATTCAGTAATCAGCATGGCAGTGGACAGTAGGTAAAAGCAGAATTTTAAAAAGCTGGCCCTTCTGAATGGATACATCATTGTTCCAACTAGGACATTTATTTAACAGCTGCTTTAGATGATTTGTTCATTGAATGACAATAACAGTTTCTCAAGTAAAGAATTTTTCCTATGTTTTAGTAGCTGCTCTTGTTGGAACATTGCTTGACCTTCTCAGCAAGGTCTGCAGCTCTCTCTTGTGCAGCAACAACCTTTGGACTCCTAACAAACTAATATTATCTTAAAAAAACCAAACAATTTGAAATAATCTTTTTGCATTTTAAACTGGCCAGATTATTCTGGCTCTGTCTGCACTCAAGCTTAACATGAGCTCTGTAGAGAGCACAATAAACAACTCCATAAAGCACAACAGCAACTGCAGAGTCCTGTGATATCTTCCCTAGCTCAGCTCAGAGTTTTCACTGTGCAGGTGTGCTGGTTTGGCTGGATAGAGTTTATTTTCTTCAGAGTGGCTATCATAGGGTTGGGCTTTCACTGGTGCTAAAAATAGTGTGGATAATTCAGGGATGCTATTATTATTGCTGAGCAGGGCTTGCACTGAGCCCAGGCCTTTTCTGCCTCTCATTCCAGCACATCAGGGATAAGGTTGGAAGTGCACAAGGAATTGGGAGGAGACAGAGGCAGGACGAGTGACTCCAGAAGATCAAAGTGATATGCTAGACCATGTAGCATCGTGCTCAGGACATAAAGCTGGGGGACAAGAAGGAAAGGGGTGGGGGGATAATTCAGAGTCTTCCCAAGTCACTGTTCTGGGTGATAGAGCCTTGTTTTCCTACAGATGGCTTACCAAGCAACACAGTGAATGAATTCCTTACTTTGCTTTGCTTATGTGCACAGCTTTTGCTTTGCCTATTAAGCTGTCTGCATCTCAACACATGAGTCTTCTCACTTTTACCCTTCTGACTTTCTCTCCATCCTGCTGGGGATAAGCAAGTAAGCAGCTCCATGGGGCTTAGGAGCCAGCTGGGTTAAACAACACCAGTTGGGTTAGTGAGGATCTTTATTTTTACCCTACATAAGTAATTTTGTATTTTTAATGAAGGAAAAAAAACCCCAAGAAAACTATTCACTACTAGAGCAACTATTTTCTGCACATATCTCCATGCTTCCAACTTGCAACTGCAGTCCTTTAAGTGATGAATATTCCTCAGACTGAACATTATTCCTTGCATGGGAATAATGCTGGTTACATCAATGTGCCTGTATTTTTCCTGTCAGTGATTAAATGTCTGGTAGCTGTTGCCTGCAAATACCTGGGTTTGTGGAAGCTTTAAGAGACTAATCTATCTTCATGGAATAGGACTGTTAATCTGTTAAGAGCAAATTGTTCCATCAAAGAAGCAACTCTACTGTTTCTGAAGAAAAGCACAGTACATTTGCAGGGAAGCCATCAGATGGATACAGAAAATTCATGTGGCTGCATAAACTTATGGCTGGAAGCACAGTAAATAAACCCTGGCATACCAGATTAACAGGCCCTGCATCTTAAAATACATGGTTTCAGTAGTAAAGGTGACCAGATGCAGGTAACATTCCCCAAAGACACAGGATCCACAGTGAACAGATTCTGTTACTCACCCACATTAACTTGATGGTATCACCACCGAGTGAATGGATGAGTTCAGAACCATTTACAGCTTGTACAACACTGGTCATTTGCAACAACATATTTTATGTTGTATATTTATTTATGTTTATATTTATTTATGAGAGTACAAAACAAGTTATATGTTCATTAGAATAAGCCTCATTATAGGCTGTGGTCTAACTATATGACTAATTTGGTTGCTATCTCTTTCCCTGCCTCGTTAACACACAGATTTCTGCAAATATGTTAGATAATTGTTGAGCAGTTTATGCAAACAAATTTAAGCTTATTAGGTATTCATGAAATGCTCACTTCAGCGATTCACTATTTATAGTGTGTTACTGCCATTGTTACTGTTCCCAAAGCTGGGTGGGGGAGGACACTTTTAAGATGCAAGAACAATGTGTAAAATCAAAGGTAACTTCTTTTGTTTTTGCCAAAATAGATGCATTTATGGCTCTATTTATAAATCTGTACTTGCCATCTTCTTGTATATTCTTGCTTTTCAGTTATGACTGTTACAAATCCAAAAATTTCCTCTCTCTCACTGAAAATTTATTATTCCAGCTTTTATCCTGGGTAAGGCATCCAGTATTAAACATCTTGGCTTCTCATTCACACCATTCCTCTGAATAAACAAAGTGCCACATAAATATTAGAAATGGAGAGCTACTTGGTGATAGGATGTTTCCTGTCATTGATGTTTTATCTTAAAAACACTCCAAATTCTCGGGAGCCCTAAGCTGCATGATAAAGATCTGGAATAAATTATATCTGCTTATATCATTAGCCAAGTGCAATGCTTGCTGCTAGTTAAGAAATTTCACGTGAATAATAAGCTGGTCCTTGTTACCCTTATTATCCATCCTTTTCTCAATTCAACCTCTATGAGTCCACT
This sequence comes from Ammospiza nelsoni, assembly GCF_027579445.1. Taxonomy (NCBI): domain Eukaryota; kingdom Metazoa; phylum Chordata; class Aves; order Passeriformes; family Passerellidae; genus Ammospiza; species Ammospiza nelsoni. The sequence goes on from NC_080669.1 coordinate 60,753,100, forward strand.
GCTCCCTAATGAAGGTCTGCTGCATCAAGGCTACCATTAATATAATAATCTCAATCACAGATATCAAATAATTCCATGTAATCAATGAAGCAGTTTTGTCTGGGCTGGAGTTAATTTTCTTCACAGTAACCTTTAAGGGGCTACATGCTGCACCACTCAATTTATGGCCAGTTACACAGATGGAGGTAGGGAAGGCTTAGTTGGTGGCACTGAAGCTCAAATGTGGATGATTTATATTCAAAATATTTCAGGTGGGATAAAAGCATGACAATGTCAGGTGCAACTGAAGTCATGTACATTTCCTCTTCTGAACCATCCTGGATCTCTCAGCCTGCTGCTCAAATGGCCTCTGTACTAGGAGACTTGCAATGTCTGGATTCCAGTCCATTTTTCAGGCAGGTCAGCCCCCAACACTGATAACAAGGAGTCCTTGAGAAATTTCTGTGTTGCTTGATAGTATCCAGAACATGCAATTCTATGCTTACAGGACTCATACACATGGACCACAAAAGTGCTTGTGATTATAGGTTTTATATCTTATAATCTGAATAACTAAATAAAACAGTGGAGGCTCAAAGGGAAACAGGGAAGGACTCTCATGCTGAAGATTTTCAGGGACTGAAAATGAGAAGTATTTTATATAATTGGAAGATGATACAGAGAAGCATGTAGCGATGGTGAGATGGTTAAGAAAGACAGGCAGACGTGAAAGCAAGCCTTTGTAACTAATTTAAAGAGCTTGCTTCTTAGATTAGGAACTGTGAGCTGAGATTCTCTTGTTAGCGCTATGTGTCAACAAATAACACTGTAATTTACAGGACTGCTTTTGTTCCTGCATCTCCCCAGTCCCAATGGAGGATGTCTCAGCTTCATAAATGGCAGCATGTTACCTTGCCTCCTCTGCCAAGAACTATGAGTTGTGCTGGGAAAAAAGGAAAAGTGACTGAGCAGGCTGAGAGCAGAAGGAATATGCAGTGACTTCCCTCCCCAACAGGTCACCTCAACCCATGAATTCAATGCACAAAGAGCCACAGGGTGCCATTCATACTTGATCCTGTGCTCCCTGATGCTTCATACAATTTAAGAGTAAATGGAGGAGATGCTGAAAGGGGACAATTTTAAGCTATGTAAATCTGAACCAGAAGAGATTTTGAATTTCAGGAGACTTTATGTCTCCCTTTATGGCCAGTGAAGTCACATGCAGATATGGAAAATCACAATACCTGACCTAAAACCTGCCTCTGGTTCTACTGTGTGATTGGGATGCAATTTTGATATATGAAAAAAAAAAAGGAAAAAAAATAAAAATAAAACCAAACCTGGAATCCTTCAAGATTCCATAGGTGTGGAGATGAGAGGACAAATTTTACCTGTGAAATAAAGGATGCAGGAGGGGGTAGTTGTTGATTTGCTATGAACTGTGGTATCAACTGCCTGGATACAAATGCAGCTCTATCTCCTGTGGTCCTCATCCATAAAACACAGAAATGCTAATGTGTGCTCTCACCATGGTGGTGCAGCTGTAACACAGAAATGGCCCAAAAAGAATAACTGAAATTAGTTATAATGGTGAAGTGAATAATTTTCCTGGACTTCGGATTAACAGATTTATGGCTTCTTATTTCTGGTAATTAGGGCTTTCATCTTGAGGAATTTGACTTTTCTCACAAACTCTTGAAAACCATATCATGGAGTTATTTTGATTCGTATTTTCTTGCATTTTTACATTCAACTCCTATGTTCTTTTGACTTTGCAGTTTCTTATCTTTTTACATTCAAATCCTGCATCTACTGTGTTTACTACTCAATTCAGAAACCTACAATTATTATCATGCTATTTCTTCTTATAGTACTGTTCTTTTATCACTTTACATGATACCTATATGAGTGTTATGTATCTTGCAGACAAAAATTTAAATTCCTGCAGGTTGATATTTGTGAGAGTGCTGCTTAGACGCCCTCACAAGTTAGCACATCATGTAATAGTTGCAATTCTAACAAAAATATGAAATCAGGATTGTCTCCAACAAATTGTAAAAGAAAGAGACTTGGATATCACAGGACTCAAAAACAAAATAATCATCTTATTAATGCTATTTCTTGTTATTTATGGAAATGTTATTTATGGAAATTTCAGCTCTTTTCAACTGTATCTACTGAAGACAAAGGTGGCATTTGAAACATCTGCTTGTTAAATATATGCAAAGTGTAATGGAATAGCTTTTTGGAAATGTAGTAGTATTTGAAGACTCCACAAAATGAAGGGAGAAGAATATCAAAGGAAGTGGGATGGGTTTTTCACTTTTGTATGAAAACAAGTTATTACTTTTTATTTATTTATTCAGAGTTTGGGTTTGGCTGGTGTATTGTTTGTTGGATGGGCATGGGTCTTTTGGGGTTGTTTTGTTTGGGGCTTTTTCTTAAGAAAGCCCTTTTTCAGTGACTTGATTCGAGAGCAAGTTTAGTTTAACAAAAACTTGTCACAAGCCTCACTCACACACACCAGTGCTGCAGCTGTCAGCTGTCACAACACTTGGCTTAGAAATTTGTATTGAACCTTAATTCTAGTCTTGAGAGATCCTCTGGTCAGGTGATGTGTCCCAAGAAAATCAGACTAAGGTGCTGCCTTCCTGATTTCTCAAAGAAGCCTCTGTATCAGAGCCCTCAGATTGTCCTGCTTATACAGCTGTTGCGTTCATGTCCACCTTTGTTTTTTCATTCCTCCCTACATGCGGATCTTTTAAAAGACATAAATAAATGAAGAGCACCTCAGCCAAAAAGCATATATTTTATCTGGAAAAAGGCCAGTTTGTCAAGTAAGAACATGCTGATTACAGAACCCTTGGTAAAATAAATCCTCTCTTCTACAGATCTCAATTAGATTTGCCTCTCTGAGAGGCTACAGAGAACTCAGCTTCAGAATAATAAGCACAGGAAGACACATTTTAAGTCATAAAATGTTCATTGTTTTTTGTAACACCTGAACTGCTAGCACTGGAGAAAGCACTATAATTTCTTATCTTCTGCCCTCTTCATATTTTACAATTTTCACAGTTTTCCTTAATTCATTCTACAGCTTAGAATCTCTCTCCCCTCAAAAAATAGCTGTCACACCTGTGATGATAGCATCACACCATACACATCTAAAACCAAAAACTTCCTAAAATGCAGAGAAGGAACACTTTCAGAGAGCCCCAGCACAAGCTTCACAGATTCACCACTTATGCAGAAACCTGGCCTCCTCTGCTCAATCAAGGCACATCTCCAGAATTCTTTAACAGGCTGCAAACAATGAAAGGTTTCCAAAGAGGAGGGGTATAATCTCAGGATAGCTTAATATTTACCTCTGCACCACTGTTCAGAAATGCCATCCCTTTGTAGGATAGTATGGCATTAAACACAGCCTCACAGAGTAAGAGTTCCTGGTCCTACTCCCCATCTCACCTCTTCATATTTATGTGCACCCCACGCACGGAGGTCGCCAGGCATAGGTAAAGCCATGGAGAAGACAAATCACTGCAACAGGAAAGGAGCAAAATGTGCATGGATATGTTGGCGAAAGAATACCTGTGGCTTAGATAATTTCTCAGGATTCCGATCAAGCAATTAAAAGCTAAAGATGTGTCATTTTTTGGGGTTTGGGTTTTTTGACCAAATTTGTCACCCAAAGGATATGATCACTCAGAACTACTTGTTCAACAGTGCAATGTATAGTGTAGGTTGAGCTTCCCTGAACAGCGTAACGAGTTAAGCTTTATATTTTTCTCTTTTTATTAGATGATCTTTGTATTTCTGAAAAATAAGTTGTGAAGATCAGAAATGACCATTTCTGAGTACCTATAAATTAGGTAAGGAAGAAAGAAATACAATACATACTGTCAATTCTCAAAATCTTAACCAAAGTTCTTACTTACTCAAGAATAACACAGCAATTCAATCTAAATGGTCACAGAAAAAAATATTATTCTATTTTAAGTGACTTTTACACAATACCTGCACTACTATGTACTGCAGATTTTAAATAACTTTATGCACATGGGGAGGGTTTTACAATAGTAGAAAGGGATTTTTTTTCCTTTCCTAAAAATTGTCCTGACACACCCTTTTTTTTGTTTGTTTGTTTGTTTCTATGTACTAAAATACCTAACAATTTTATTTTTCAGGTAAATTTCCACCTTCACTGACACGTGCCTAATTTTGCAGCTTCTAGAGTAAAACTCTACTGGTGACTTAGTGCAGAAAATAAATGCTTTAGTTGTCTCTTATTTTGTAGAGAATTCAAGTGAAGTTCTTTGTCCTACTTTAGACACTATGCATTTGATGTATTTCTACTCAAACCTCATTTCTTTTGGATTGTAGTGAAGCAGAAAATGGAAGCCAGACTCTCCTCACATGAGGGAAAGCTGAAAATAAGCAGTGGAAATTTAAAGTTTTACTGCCTTATTTCTTAATTCAAAGTAATTTTGACTCAGTATTTTTTTTGGTCTCACTGTAAAAACATGAGAGTGTGAACTGCATATGTATATCCAGATGAGATGATGACAGGGATGAAGAAAAATGAGAAAGCCGGGAAAAATAACAGGTAGTACTGCAGGTGGAGTGGTGATTAAGTGGTAGTTAAGAAATTACTGTTTCCCTTTAATTACCAAGCAGTGGCCTGTGTGGTGTGCATGTGTATGTGTGTGTATGTGAATAAATTACTGAAGACAATGTGTGAGCTAGTTGACAAAAATAGTCTTTTTTATTGTGTACTGATGTACAATGGTGTGCAGTTAACTGTTTTCATGTAGAGTTACAGGTGACACAATTCTTTCTCTTTTTTAGAAAAAAATTGAAAAAAAGATCAGAATATTACACATTAATACAATGTGAGGAAAAAAATGATCTTAAAAGAGCATATGAATGTGAATATATACCACACATTTCTAACCTGAAGAAAATAGGATACTGCCTTAGCATGTCATAAAAATTTGTGTTTTATGTCAGGCTCTTGCTTTTTTGCCTGCTAAACTTTATCACTCATAACTATCTGTCCACTATGAGTACTGACAGTTACTGCACCAATGGAGGTGGATAGATTAAATATAGATATAGATAAATATAGATAGATATAGATATAGATAGCTATATAAATATAGATATATACACATAGATGTGTGTATGTGTGTGTGTATATATATACATCCATATATAAAGTTTATAGAGAAACAGGCATATGGAGGAAGGAGGCACTTAAAATATAAATCACATAGGACCACATGGTAATAAAAAGAAGGCTTAATTTTACACCTACAAATATACATCATTTTCTCCTGAAATTAATATAGGAACAATTTACTAATTCTGGTTATGCCAATGTGATACACAAGTGTCTGCCCTCCTCTGCTCCTTCCACCCTGATGCTTGTCTTCTTAATCAGTTGGGAAGGCTCAACCAAAAGCAGTGTTCCTTCGAGAGACAAAACTAAACATTTCCATGAGCCTCTTGATAACCACTTAATACCACAAATTCACTGCAACAGAAAATGAAAAACTCAGCCAACTATATTCCCTGTGGAGCTGGGAATACATAAAAATTTTAAATCCATATCATATTAATACATAATCTTCTAGGGTGCGTATATAGGTGTTTGCGTATTTGTGCCTATAAAACATACATGCTTAGATATACATATATATATATATATATATATATATATCACAGAATCCCTTGGGATGAAAATACTTCCAGGATGATCAAATCATGTCTTTGACCAATCGCCACTTTGTCAAAGAGACAGGACCACTGAGTGCCACATTGTCATTTCTTGAATACACCTCCAGGGATGGTGCTTCCACCATATCCCTGGGCAGCCCATTCCAATGTCTAATCACACTTCTGTGAAGAAATTCCTCCTAATGTCCAGCTGTAAGCCCCCCAGCTGCAGTTTGAGGCCATTTACTTTCATCCTGTCTCTTGTTACCTGGGAGAAGGGGATGACCCTCATTCCACTACAATCTCCATTCAAACAGTTTTAGAGAGCAAGGTCATCTGAGCCGCTTTTTCTCCAAGCTAAATACACTCACATTCCTCACCTACTCCTCAAAGGACTTAATCTCCTTCCCCAGCTCTGTTCCCTTATCTGGCACTTCAATGTCTCTCTTGCAGTGAGGGACCCAGAACTGGACAGCGGGTTTGAGATGCAGGCCCAGCAGTGCTAGCATAGGGGGACAGTCACTGCCCTGTCCTTGCTGCCCCGCTATTACTCACCCCAGCCAGATGCCCTTGGCCTTCTTGGCCACCTGGGCACAGCTGACTCAGGTTCAGCTCCTCTTGACCAGCTCCCCCAGGTCCTTTCCCACCAGGCAGATTTCCAGACACTTTTCCCCCAGCCCATAGAGCTGAAGGGGTTGTTGTAACCCAAGAGCAGGACCTGGGACTTGGTCTTATTGAGCCTCATACAAGTGGCCTTGGCCTATCAATCCAGCTTGTCCAGATCCCTCTGCAGAGCCTTCCTGCCCTCCAGCAGATCAACACTCTAATCTAACTTAGTCATATCCATGACCTTATGGAAGGTGCAATTCACCCCCTCATCCAGATCATCAATGAAGATATTACACAGAACTGGGCCCAGCACTCCAGCACTCATCCTGGGGCCACCAACAGTGACCAGAGGCCAGCCAGACCCAGCACCATTCAGCACCATTCTCTGGGCCCAGCAACCAAACAGTTCCTAGCCCAGCCAAGAGTGCTCCTGTCCAAGGCATGGGCTGCCAGATTTTCCAGGAGAGTGCTGTGGGAGACAGCGCCAAAGGCTTTGCTTGAAGTCCAGGTAGACACATCCACATTCACACCCCCTTTCCTGCAGGCCACCTGCTCATGAAAGGAGATCAGGTTGGCCAGGCAGGATGTGCCATTCCCAAACCCCTGCTGGCTGTGCATGATCCCCTGCACTGTATTTACTGTGTGATTGCATCCAAAATGATCTTCTCCATCATCTTCCCTGGCACCACGGTCTGGCTCACAGGCCTGTGCTTCCCTGCATCTATTTTCCTGCCCTACTTGTGGATGGACATCACATTCGCCAACCTCCAAATTATCTGGGACCTTCCCAGTTAGATAGGATTGATGATCAGTGAGGCAGAGCAGCTTGGCAAACTCCTTCTCTAGCTCCCTCAGCACCCTTGGATGAATCCAACCTGGTCCCATGGACTTGTGAGTGTCTCAGTGGCTCAGCAAGGTCACTGCCTCCCTCCTGCTGGACTGCACAGGGTCTGTTCTGCTCTCTGTCCCTGTCTGCCAGCTGGGGCTGGTTCCCTGAGGATAATCAGGCCTTACTGTTGAGGTCAGAGGCAAAGAAGGCATCTGAGCCTTTTCCTCATTCTTGGTTCCAGTGTTTGTCTGTGCATCCAATCAAGGATGGAGATTTTCATTGGCCCCATTTTTGTTTTGATGTATTTATAAAAACACTTTCTATTATCTTTCACAGCAGTGGCCAGATTGAGTTCCATTTGAGCTTTCACCTTTCCAATTTTTTCTTTACATCACCAGTGACATCACTGTACTCTTCCTGAGTTGCCTGTCCCTTCTTCCCAATGTGTATATATATATACATTGTGTATATATATTTATTTATTTATATATTTATATGTATACATGTGTGTGTGTCTACATGTACATGTGCAAACACTAATGCAATTGAGACTTTTTAGATGTGGCTTATAGACCATTATGATCTCCTTCAGAGATCATAATGGTCTATACTGAACCTTAACTCCAGATATCCAACCCCAATTATCCACAAGGGAAGCCTATTACCTTTGCATTTGCTCACTCTCCTTTATGATCCACAGACCCAAAATATCTGCTGTATTCAAATCGTGTAACTCATTTGTACAGTTGTATTAATCCGAGCCCAACACTTTCCAGAGTATGTATTGCTTGAAAACTGTTGCTCTGTTTCAGATCTGAGAAAAAAATTGATGGGCCTGAACATTTGTCTGAATTTGAATATCAACCAGTCTGCACAAAGAATGCTGCTTCATATATATTGGTTTTGATAAAAGTGCTACAGAAGTATTATTTAAGCATCACAAACTGTGTGAGGGAGGAGGTCCACACATAAAAAAAAAGGAAATCAAAATGAAAATTTTCCAAAACAGTCTCTATACTTGTATGTCTCATTGACTGAGACAGACAGGGTCTAATATTTCATAATACTTATTTGTGCTTAGGGGATAGTACATATCAATTAGAACTGAGAAATATTAACCAGGCTTCATTCAAAGCATTGCTGAGAAGCAAATAAAATAAATATTATCTTATTTTTATGGATGAAAAAGTTGAAACCAAAAGAAATACTGGGAACAAGCCAGGACCAAGGCTACAGACAACCCAGCTCAAGAATCCTATTGTCCTTTCAGCAGAGCATGTTGCTTTATTGCAGTGGCAACTCCAAAATTACTTCAGTTGCAGTAGTTAGCACTTGATAGACCTACAATGTAGGCAGGCACTTGGTATCTTAGTTTAGAAACCATGCAGCAGAGTCCATCTGTTCTCATCACTATTTTTAAAGCAACTTGTCCAGACTCAGGTAGGAAATTTAAGGCGGAGGTGGATCTAATTTCTTGGAAGGCATTCACCTACCCAGATTCTTACCCCAGACTGCTTAGCTTCCTCAAAACACACCAAAATGGGGAAAAACAGATAAGAGACTTCATATAAAAAATATCACATATATATATTGCTTCCTTAGAGAACTTCATTCTTCCAATATGATCCATATGCTGTATGTTGTTTGCAGCAATGACCACTCCAGAATGACTGGTTGTAAATATCACATAATTTTTAAATCTTAGTTTAAGAGTAGTAAGAATAACTTTTGTAAAGTGTATCCTAAAGATACTTCACTTTTCTGTGGCACTGAGTCATCAAGGAGTGGTAAAATGCATAGTAAAAAGCAAAATAATCTCATATTTGCAATTGCAAGTGTGAAAGTTCATCATGGTACTCTGCTCTTTTGATGACTTTTTCTGAAGTGCAATATGATCTGCTTTTGCTTCTTTCTTGCTTCATGAAATAGATTTCCCCCAAAAGAAAAGACATGGTTCATATCTTTACATTTACCACCTGTGGAATTTAAAAGACCTGCTAAACATAGCAAATGAGCAGGCAATACATTTCAGTAGTGCCCAGGAATTAAGCACAAAGGTTAGATGATGAAATCATAGGTAATATTTTTGCCTGGACCCATAGATGCTGGGTTTTAAACTTTTTTTTGGTAGCTCTTAAGAACCATTACAAATTTTATTTCTTATATGTTATTGGAGAGTGTCTCTCCTGCTAATTCAAAAATCAACTTTTCTTTGGACCTCTTCAATCCTTCTGACAGTTGTCTTTTAGCAGCTCTAGAAGCTAAAGTTCTAACTTGCCTCTTAGTTTCCCAACTAATTTTTATTTTTAAAGATTTTAAACTACTCCTAACTTGGGCTTGACAAAACTAAAATCAACAGAAAATGGAAGCATTCTGCTCCAATAATTTTGAAGCAGTAAAAACCCATTTTTCTTCCTCCCTTTGAAATTGTAGAAAATTTGTATAAATAGTTAAGAAGTATTAAACCTCTCAACAGAAATATAATATTATGAACGCTTTCTTTTATTTTAGTCACACCAATAGGTTTGTATAAATGTTTTATTCTGTTACTCTTTGATGGTTTAGCCCCTACAAAAAACGCCTAAACCACAGATGAAATCACCCACATCCCCCAGACCCCTCAAAAATTAGCAAATAGTCTACTACTGTTTTATTGAACAAGGTGGTAAAAAATGTATTAATTGCAGAACATCCTAGGAACTCAAAACCCTGTACAAGAATGTATTCTCAGAACTGGATGATAGGTCTTACCCAAAATTTTATTTGCTCTTAAATAAGAATGTATTATTCATGCAAAATGAAAAATTACTCATTCTGTTTAAATGAAAAGAACACTGACAGCTATTTCATGTTTCTTGCAGTCTGTTCCTAGAGGACTACTTCAATCCTAAAGGATCCTATGTTCTTACCAAAGCTGTTCCCATGGGACAGAAAAGTAATAATTTCTAATACTTTACTTCAAATTACAGCACTTCAGTGATCATCACTCAAAAATCTGGAGCTGCCCATCAGCCAGCAGCCTCCTAATCACACATCACTTGTCATCACTTCCAGAGCAATCTGGACCACCCTATCCCTGTCCCTTACCCTGTTTTTACAGACCTCTTCCTTAGAGAGTCAGTCTTGTTTGAAGCAGCAGACTGGTTCCATTCAGATAGTCTGTTTGAATGGAAAAACCAAGAGTATTTGCTCTTTTGTCATCTTCCTTTGTCTTCTAATTTCAACCCATGTGCTCTTCAGAGCTCCCTTATGTACATTTACAAATGGAATTGAAGAGATGGGACTCTACCAAAAAAACAATCACAGGCTCCTCTTCTTTTCCTCCCATCCCTTTTCCTCTACTATTGAACTGCCATCCTTTTTTCTAATTGTTTTCAAAAAGGGAACAGGAAACAAGCTGATCAACATTTTAATACACGACTTGGCTCACACATGATTATTTTCTGTACTGAGACACTCTGAGCAAAGATCAGACCTCCTGCTGTAAGAACATTCTAACACGGGTGGTTCAGTCCCTGTGATAATAATTACATCTCCAAATTGGTCAGACACAAGCAGTGGCACATCCTTAAAGTACTGTCTCCCATGTTCTCATTTACGCAGAAAAGCTCATTTGTCTAAGAGGATTACTTGTTTTCATAGCAAAACATCCCAAAATGCATCAATTACACTGGGAACAACTCAGCTCTGTGAACTACTTAACCATACTGCTAACACAACCAAGGCTGCATTAAGTGAAACATATATTATTGCTGATGTAAAAACAACTTTCATAACTATAGTCTTTTCCTTAGGTGCCATTAAAAAAAAAATCAAATCTGTGCTACAGCAAGTCTACCAAAGCCTAAACTGACTAGTTTCAGATGCAGAAAAATAGATCTAGCATAAATACATAAATATGACAATTGTAAACATGAATTAATTTCCATGAAAGCAAAAAAAATCAAAAGGCAGAGAAATATTTTAAAGAAATGTAGTTCTTCCTATTGCATTTCAGAATGAGAAGTTTGGACAGTATACTCCTAAAACATTATGAGAATCTCTGGCATAATGAACAGATGGAAGCTCAAAAATTCTCTGCCCTTTCATAGGGCACAAGCTGCAGCAATGCACATGTTCTGCTTCTTCCAGTGTACCAGATGCAAATTCAAAAGCAGCACACACAACTGATTCTTTGTGCCAGTTTAAACCTTGGCTCGTGTTCAAAGACGACAAATTAATGCCAACATTTTACTCATGTGAAACCCACTCATTACATCTTGCACTGAGACCACCAGTGGAGCCACCATTTGGACATGGCTACGCCAACCCACCCATCCTTATGTTTCCACATGTGAATGTTCCTGAACATCATGGAATAATGAATGTTCTAAGGCTGGGGTAAACTGAATCAAAACCATTCATGAAAAGATACCATGTACATGCCTCACAGCTTGCCTGCTTTCTCTCAGACTTCTCTTTCCATCCTAGGAATATGAACTGCTCTACCCCATGCCCCACAGTGTCTTTCTGCATAAAGTCTCTCAGTCCATAGCTTGTCTTTCTTCTCTTAGTCTCTCTTCTTGCTTTCCACCATCTATTTTTCAGAACACACAAAAAGAGCTGTAGTATAAGTGTGACATATATGGAATTCTAAAAATAAATTGTAACCTCAACTGGTTCTCTAGCAATTTCATAGTGGTAAAAAAACCCACTACAATGTTTTTAATTTTACTGAGGTTTGAGTTGGTGTTTTAAATCAGTTTCTGAAAAAAGATTAATTGTGTCATGGCATTTTTTGAGCAAAACAATGTATTACATCAAAGACAAAACACTGAATATTTAAATTTTTCAAGGTGTCCTTTTTTGTTTTTTTCATGAAAGAAAAAGACATTTTTTTTCTCAACATTTTTTGCCAAGTCCAAATGTATATGGACAACACCAGCTGAAGGTACAAGCCAGATTTGTGGGGATAGGCATTCCCTCTACTGTACTGTTACTTCTAACAGCTGTTTTGGTGATGAGGAGCCAAAGCTCACTCATGGAAAATACGAGTTCAGCAGTTTATAATCCTAAATCTAGGACATTTTCCCCACATGAATAAACTGCACCAAAAAAAAACAACAAAAAAAGGCCAAAAAAAAGAAAGAAAAAGAAAAAAAATGCCCAGAGAAAATCCCAATCATATTCCAAAGCAAAGCAAAACAAAACAAAAATGACTTACTGTCTTCTTCAACATTTTGACGGCGTAAGGTTTCTGGGTCCCTTTCTGCCTGCATCTGTAGACAATGGATGTAGCCCCACTAAATTTAAAATAATAAAAAAAAAAAAAGGAAGAATAGTTGGGTTGTACATACAACTCTTCGAATCTGTCAATAAACAGAGTTGCCTACATTTTCTATTCCTCCCAGTTTGGGCAAAACTATCTCATTCTTCCCCACAGATGCAATAAACCCTCCCGCCCAAAATCCAAGAAGTGTCAAACCCCCTCTGTATTCAACCAGAGCACTTCAGCAGTCACTGAGCCAACAGAAGTTGCAAGAGTTTATCATCCTTCTTGGCCACACCTTTTCTGTCTAATGGCTATCCCTGGATGTTTCCTTGGATAACCAAGTCACCACATCTTGTCTTTGTTAAGGCAACACACATGCAACAATAACTTATACTGGGGGGCCTGCTCACTAATTGCTGATGACAGCAATGGTGAAACAGAAAATTTTTGCGCTGCTTCTTGCCCACTGGACCAAAAGACCAAATCTGGCACCAAATGGAGGAGGCAGCATTTTAGGTTCATTCAGTGGAAACTGGTGGGACTTGTTCACAGCAAAAGTGGACTGAGCTTACATCTTCCCTTTGCCTTCAAGGTGTAACTATTTGAATGTGAGAAGTCTGAGCACTCATAAAATTATGGCTCTGCTGGATGGAAGGCACTTCTCTGAGTGCATAGTTGGGGCAGATGGTCTCCAGAGGGAGGGTCAACTTGCTGTGCTTTACTTGTTGCTGTCAAGGAAGGGCTCTGTACTCTGTGAATTACTTAAAGAAAGGTTGTAACCTCTGGTAAGCTCATATTGGTTACAAACCATCCAGATACCTTTGTATTCTTCCCAAAATAGATGCACTGAAGCACCATCACATGCATACCAGATGCCAAATTGCACTGCAGATCCCTCTGAACCAGGAGAAAGCCATCTCAGTGAGTTGACAGGAGACAACCATGACAGGAAGAGCTTTTTTTTAAACAGCAGAATGGCATAGCCACGCTTGACCACAGGAATAAAGCTGCGGCACAAGGTTCATTATTATAGGTGCTGTACAAAACTGCCATGGGTGCCCTGATCTTCTCCCTCCTCAGCATGGGCCAGACAGGTGCCATACAAGGCTCTGAGTAGTAGGCACATCCCTATTTTCATAATTTCACGAGTGAGCACAAGAACTGGCAATTGATTGAGAAGATTCATTTCAGAAAGACCTCTTCATAAGGAAAGGTCACCTGTGGCAAGGGTTGTGCAGCTCAGTCATCTGAGGGCTTCTCTGCACCACATATAAATTAATCTTCACTTCATCTCAAATGCTAAAATGATTTGTCTCTCTTCAAAGTATATTGATAAACGTGTGGGAGTACTGAGAGCTTCAGTAACTCCCAGAATCATTACGTGAATTTAATTAGATCTCCTCTCCTTAGCCAAGTCTCCAAAGACACTATTTAGCAAGAAGAAAAAAATATATCACATTAAAAAAAACCTCACATCTTTTAAATATAACAAAACTGTTAAAAGATAGAATTCTAAGAATGTGCTGTGATAAGGTTTATATCTCCAGTACTTCACTGCAAGATTGCAATGGGGAAGTCAGTGCATAAACTGCAAATCATTGATGCACCCTGCTTCACATACACAAGTGCAGTGCAAACATTAAACTCATTAGTTTACATATGTCCTTACAAAGTAGGCAGCAAACTTTCTAGAAATTATTGTATTTGGGTGAGAGTAGAATTAGAGAAGCTATTTAGCAGCAGCTATTAATCCAAATAAATAGATGATAATTCCTGTACAAATCTCTTGATGCTCACTGCTGCTGTGGCAATGGAAGGCAGACCCTGTCTCTCAGTAAAGCTACTGTCAGTGTTTGCATCACCAGTTTGCAAAGTCTTCCATGTAAATAAGAGCCTAGCCACTAGAACACCCCAGATTATTTAATTGTCTTAGTGATGAGATGGACATCTCCACCACTGGAAGGGAAGATAACATCACTCCACCTTTTACAGTTCATTTGACTGTACCCAAACCTGGAAGACAGGAAGCATAATGCTTGAAAGAGATGTAAGACAGTCCAGAGAGATAATCCAGTCGAGCAGTTTGACATTAGGCTCATTAGCCAATATTCAAAACACAAACAAAGGTGCTACTTTGGAATTTACTCTCTATTGTACAGATTTCTGCACATCCCTGCAGTCCTAATTTGGTGTAAAATTGATGACAAGGCATGGCAAGACTTGGGAACACTTTGAAAGATTTTGCTTCTGATTTACATGGCTTTGCCCAGCTCTCACCAGCAGGAGAGAAAACACCTAACATTAGCTAACAACCAGCTCTGCTCCTCTTCCAGGCAGAAACCAGTACAGGAAATCAGGAACAGGATGGCAACCTGCTCACACCATGTCTGAGGCTAAACAGCAGAGAGCCATTACTAGTATGGACCTGATTCCTTGCTTCTTTGTTGGTAACAGGGTATCTTCACTCCTTCACAGTTTAAAAAAAAAAAACAAGGTAGTGAGGAGTGGGGAGGAGTGGTGCAAGCAGAAATCAGCCTATGGAACTAAATGTAAATGCACAAACAGAACTGCCTCATGTAAATCTAGGTGGTTTGCTTTGCTTCTTTCTTTGGCTTCCTGCTGGAGCTTTCTGCTGAATCAGCACATCCAGCTTTCCCAAGTGACTGTGTGACTTGGAAGGTCACCAATTGGAGCAATTCAAGCTTTCATCATCAAAGAGCAGTGGGAAGATACAGCTGCAAGATTCTCATGTGAAGCTGAAACATAGAGAGCTGCTAATTGTAACCTCTTGCCCCTACCCTAAGTTTTTTGCAACATCAAACCTTGACTGCCATCACCCCGCTTCTGAGAACCTCCTCTTGAATTTGCATCAACTGAAAACTTCATTGATACGTTTTGTCAGACTGCACAAATATACCGAAACCAGGAATCCTTGTGGCAACATGCCACTTCCCTTGGAAATGGAATTCATGGCCAGACGGGCAGACCTGCACCCTCCCAATGTCCCACTCTCTGCAAGGAGTGTTTGACTTGCCTGAATGATAAATGTAAATACTGCTATAGAAAGAGATCACCCATACCTCAATGGTTAAGGCACTTATTTGATAAGAAGCAGACAACAGCACTAGAGACTATTTAATCCAACCCCGTTAACAGTTTAAATGGGAGTAACTGAGAGGGCCCTGAGCTCAAACAACTGATAATCACTTGCAGAAGTGAATTGCAGAGTATGACTGACAAGTGACCCATTACCAGTTCAGGCTAGAAACCAGAAATCATGTCTCCCATATTCCACAAGATTACTCAATGTACTGTGTTTGCCTATTCAGAATTGATTCAGTCAGCTTTTGCCTCTTTGCATTTAGTGAATATAGACAAATATGTATGTCTTTGCATACACATTTATATGCAATACTTATTATATATATTTGTGTTTGTAAGTGTGCATTTATTTACTTCTAACCAAAATTAGGCTTAAAGGAGCATCCAGCAGTGGGTTTTTTACACCTTTGCCTGGAAACAGTCTACCTGAATTCAAAACATAATTTATTTGAAATTGGCTGGAGTAAGAAAAATAGGGGGAAAAAAAAGGGAAAAAAAAGGAAAAAAAAAAAAAAAGAAAGGAAAAAAAGGCATATTCTTGTATTCTTGGAATGTGCAGTTGGCAAAGTTAGACAACAGTAATTAGAGCTGTTGAAAATATTGCCATTCTCCTTCACTCTCATATGTATTTCAGTCTGGAAATCTGCTTAATGATTCTGTTCAAGATTTACTTTTAAAAGCCCAGGTATAACTGTGATCATGCTAAAGAAGAAAAGCAACAACAAGAGATCATTTTATTGTGAAGATGCCAAATGCTTTACTACAAAAACGTGTTTATATATATGTATTGAACTCAGAAAAAACCTAAAAATCATTTATACATCTTTACTGTTTGGTCATAATGCACAACAAAAACACTCACTTTTGTGATGCCACCTACAATGCCGACAATGACAACACATAAGAAAGCTCATAGAAAGCTCATTATGTCCTGTGCATGGAATGTATCACAGCTGAGGCACACACAGCCCAGTATGAGCACAGAAATAGTTTTCCTGAAGTACAATACTTCAGTGGCATGATAAATTCACTCACCAATTAGTCAACCAATGTAATTGTGTGCCACTAAATACATCAAAATAGACTCAAATTCAGTAACTGACCTCTGCATGTGTGTTGTCCAAGACATGATTTTGAAAAGTACTTTCAAAATATTTAAAATGTGCAAAACCTTCTGCCTCCTCCCCACACACCTCTCAATATACAATTGGTTGAGCATTCTGGATTATTTTTATTACTATTCTCAGGTGTTACTGAGCTTTCAATGATTTCAGAAGGACACTGTTTTAAAGGTTGGGCAGCAGCACCACAGTGCCCTGCCTGTGCTAAGGACTCCAGACAGCAAGACTGAGAGAAAAGGCATGGCCACACCTCAAATAGATGCAGTCAAAAATAGTGGTGTCAGCACAGATGGAAGGAAGGCAGGGATGCCCAGAAGGGGTGTTAAAGAGGTGGAAGTGATCAGCAGAATTTGCACATAAAGGAGAAAATGGAATTTGCAGGATCCTGCAGTGGAGCCTGGCAGAGAGAGAAAATACAAAACAAGAAAAGACAGAATTTGACCCAGTTTGGATAAAGCATTTCTTCCCTGAAACCCACAAAAAGCTTCTGCCTCTGAAACAGGAAAGGCAACCAAAATGAAATGCAGCCATATGTTTACTTGGCCACAGGTAGGTAGTAAAAGTAAATTCCTCGAGCTGCAGCTTTTAAAATAAAATAACACTCATCGGCAGTAATTTCACTGGAAGAAGGAAATTAAATCTTTTCAAAAGTAGGTCAGCATTTCCACACCATGCCCACTCATCCTGGTTTTTATATTGCCTTTGAATCAACTCATTACAAATACAGTCCTGAATGTAATCTCCTGTAAATTTCATTTGGATTAAATTCCTTAAGTTCTGGATTGATTTTTTTAAAATAAATTAGTTTGTGCTTCATGTAGTCAAGCAATAATTACACAATCAAGTTTGTCCAATAAAAACACTTGAAAGAATGATCGGTCCCAAGAAAACTGTACCTGGTACAAAGCCATGGAAATCTGTGCTGCCAAAACTGCAGCAGGAGATCAAAGTCCATTATAGGTTTCCACAAAGAATACTGATTTCTTTGTACAGTTTACAGAAGTATAAAGTTAAAGATCATTAATTTATGTTTTCTTAGATATACACTAAAAGAGCAAAATGGATTTATAGAAATGAAATTACTATTCCTGGACTTCCAAATTAAACATCCTGTTGAAGTTAAAAGACTGGACAGAAAAAACAAAACTAAACAAAACAAAAATGCTCAAAACCAAACAAAAATAAAAAGAAAAGAGAAAATCTATTAACAGTGAGAGGAACTAAAATTAGTTTAAGAGTGCATATTCCATGGTATTACTAATATTGCCTTCACTTTAAAAAATACATTCATGTAAATTTGGAAATTCTCACAACTTGTATTTCATGGAGAAGTATCAAACAAACTCTTTTTACAGTAATCTAACAAACAATTCTTAAATTATTCAAATCTAATCTCAAACCTTCTTCTAAATATCAATATCTACATATACAGGGCTTACAGGCAATTGCAAACCACTGCAGGCGTGCCTTTTCTCTCATTATTTCATGACTTGTAAACAGAATAGAAAATTTCACAAAACATATATCATTTAGGAGCAGCAAAAAGCCTTGGATTCCCACATACTTTGAGGAATAAAACAAATCTTTAATGAAGGCAAGGTTAGTGGGAGAAAAGTACATGGTTCTGAAAAGGAAATCTAACTCCAGAAATTGTGTTCCAGAGTTCTGGCTGGTTTGATTTTTAGAATGCTGAGTAGATTTTCTAATATTTGAGGTGAAAAGACTTTTCAGCAATTGTTTAGACTGGCCTCCAAAGGCAATGCAATAGTCCAAAAAGATATTTTTTATATTCAGCCTTCACTGCACTCAGCAGATAAAAGGAACCTTAGATAAGCACAACAAAGGACCTACACCATTAAAAAAAAAACAAACTGTAATCAAACTAGTGCTTGCCAATATTCTTGAACCGGTAAATGCCAGAGATAACAGTTTGTAGGACTATAATTCTTTAGACATGGGGTAGGTTGGCTGCTGAAACACACTAATTAAAATGCAGCAGTTCAAGCCGCCCCTGCTGCGGTGGCTGGACCAGCAGCTGATAATTCCTGCTGGGACTGCAACAGCACATTTCTAACTTACTTCCAAAGAAGCTCCTCCCTCAAGTACTGCAGGAAGTTTATAGAGGACCTCTATAAAGTTTTAAAAGGACCTCTATCCACAGAGACGCTAAAAACATTGTTACACCTGGATGTAGTGTCTTTTTAAACTGCAGGAATTCAGTTAGGTATCATGTTAGCTTCATAAATATTAACATTAGATAATTTCCCCCACATCAAATGCTAAAATTTTAAAATTTCAGTTTAGCTGGTAGGTAAATATTGAGAACAAGAAAGAGACCCCCAGCACTGGATCTGACTTCACTGCCTTTCACTGAGTGGAAATAGCTGACCCAAACTTACAAGCAAGCATCATTATCTCAAGCATTAATTTGAAAAGCACAGAAGCAAAACTCAAACTACACTGAATTCCAGGGGTTACTGCTGTACTCTGTGTACATTGTTCCCTTAAGGTAACCCACCTTTCTGAAATCTGGGTTCCTAAACAAAACTTCAGGTATGATTGCTGAAATGCAGATACAAGGTGAAGATTAGAGCACTTTCTACACCACTGTGTAAGAAAAAACGTATAGAAAATACATTCACCATTTCTTCTTTTTCCTTTACCCCTTCTAGTATGTTGGGTCAGACTACACATTGGAATAGCTGTATTTCTTAAACCACATGGGAGTTCTCTGTAGGAAACCCAAAGTTTTTCCTACCAAGTCTGAAAAAGGTCACTTAAACTTGGCTGAAAGTGAACTTATAATAGTGGGGAGTTCACCTTTCAACATGAAGCCCAAGAGACCCAGAAACTGATCTTGAATATTTTATATGGAAATTAGTTTTCCTTGAGAATGCTGGGGTTTTTTTTCAGGGACTGAAGAGTTCTTAGCTACTCATGTCTAAGCAGTTCAGTGAAATGAGGAGAGCAAAGAAAAGAAGGTGGAAGAGTGGACCAAGGGAAGCAATGCATGCTTTTGTCCTCAGTACTGAACTTTGGACACAGTGAGGCAAATCTTCCAACACATGTGCTAACACTACGTGTGCAAGATGCAGCCCCAGATCCTTGGGCTGGCAGTCTCAAGGGTTTTCTCACAGTCACAGACAGATGCTGTGCACAGATATGATGTGACTAACCTCCCTAAGTCCCACATAAAGCAACTGAAATTATCCAGTGAACTCACCCCTCCTGGTAATACATGTGCCTTGTTTAAAACACCATTTCAACCCCTATCTCATAAGCAGCACTTTTCTCCCCTCCTCTTAGAAGATCCTAATGAAGAATAAACATTATTTATTTAAACTTTATGAAGAATGCATGTGAGGAGAAAAGAGTGCTGAGCAGTAAAAACTCTGTAAAACCTTCTGCGTTACAAGCCTTCCTTCCTGGGCCACTGCAGAATTACCTGCCTGGTTTATTTTCCTGGTGACATATTCCTTCACCAGGAAGTATTTTGAACAGTCTGTAGTATGAGCAGGTGTCAACACCGTTGATTACTGCTCTTCATGACAATCTCCAGATGCAGGAGGCAGACTGGACTTCACACTAAATGACATGTGGCAGCATGAACATCCTTGCATGTTGACTCTGGCTCCCCTGGTCAAGGGAAGGGAAGCAGTGAGGAGGTTATGGACTTCTAACAGCTTGCTCTGCACATAGGAAAGTCATCAACTGAAATCAGACAGGGAAAAATTAATGGTTGTTCATGTCTACACATTTAAATCTAGCTTTGAACAAACTTTACAACCAGAAAGTTTAGGTCTAGGCATTTTATGGATTCTGAAAGCTCATGTGCCCATGTGTCTCCTAAATAGCCCTCTTTTTGGTAAGTTACAAAGTTTTCTCCTTGGAGGTTTGTGTTGTGCTGAATCATCAATTCCTATGCAATGTCTTCTCTGAAATAAATTGCTTTTGCCAAGAAGTTTATGTTCAATGGCAGCCCAGAATCCCTTAGCACAAGACAACAAAGAAAATTTTAATATATCACAGATTCAAAAGTTCTTGGGCTCTTTTTAGCTACTACATATGTTTTCTTCTTTAAACCTCGTGGGACAGATATTTCGAATCATAAGCTATAAGACTGAAAGCCAGGCAATGCAAAATAATTTGGAGGAATGCATAACATTTGACAATGCTCCCTAAATTAACAAGTTCTATAACATTCTGCGTGTATTCTGATCATATTTAAATATATTCTCAAAAGAGAAATTGAAATAGCTAATTTTCCATAATAGAGAGGTCTTTTAATCTGCTGCTTCTAGTATTTTTGTCACAGTCAGAAAACCCAACTTGCCATTATCATAAAAATTACCTGTAGACTTAACACTTAGTTGTAATTTTACTGCATTAACAAAGCTACAGAAGAAAGATGAAGCTGCAGCAGAGAGACACTGTTATTACTTATAAAACAGAAAAAAATTCTTGAAGAAGTGAAGAAGGCATATACTCTGGTGCAGGTTTTGCCAGTGAGAGTTATTTACATCAGAGTGAAAGGGTTTGCAATCCTGCCAGGCCTGGCAGCCAAATGTCAGCTTACTGCAGGCACAGGGCAGGTTTCAAGTCACATCCTGTCTTCCACCAGCTCTTCCAGCTTCAGTTCTGGTGGGTGGGAAACACCTAAGCAGGTCTAGATCTTCCTTAAATGCTGGATTTATTCTACATGCACAGAGGAAAAATGCTGCATCAGTCCTCAGCTAATCCGCAGAGGCCATGGAGCCCTCCCTACCAACCACCCTGGTGCCAGGCACAAAATGGACAGAAGCTGGGATCACCACACCTTCCTTGTCAGGGACACATGCACACCATGCAGGACTGCAGTGGGATGTGCTTGGCTGCCAGGTACCCTCCAGCCAAGTCTCTCCATCACTTCCAATTCATCAACAGGATTGGGGAGAAGCTGGTGGGGAGCTTTACAGAAAACATTTTGGGTGTAGATGAGGACAGAGAGATCCCTTACCAGTTTGTAACATGGGCATAACTGACTTGGCTTGGAGAAATTAATTTTAATTATTGACAATTATAAATAGAGTGGAAATTGGAAAGAAAAATCTTACATTAAGACACATTTTAACCATATTATCTTCAGGCTTGGAAGGGAATGTTGTGCTTTTGTAGTGTAATTATTTATGTGGCTTTTACTTTACACTGGTGTGTACAGCCAAGTCTAAGAACATTAATGCTGCACAAAGCACTGTGTGACAGGAAGGATCTCTCCCTCTCCACTGCACAGGCAGAACCCACAGAAACATGGATCAAGCAGCCACTGTGAGGGTGGGGTTAGGCCATGAGCTCTGAAGACAGAAAGTCAGATGGGATATCCCAAATGTGTCTCAGGGAAAGAAAAATACCAACAACAAAACCACCACCACCAAAAAACCCCAATCAACCAAAGCCAGTGGGAGCCTGGGTATTCAGTTCCAGACGTTCTGTGTTTCTGCTGGTCAGCAACAGTTCTGCTCATTTGTCTTTCTTGCTCTGTTGCTGCTCTTTCTGGTTTTGGTGCTTTATAACTGGACCACCAGAGACCATAGAATTTGAAAATGGAATGTTTGGTGCTGCTTGTGTGAGATGGAAGGCAGCAGGCACAACAAAGGCCATGGCTAGTAAGATGGGAGGCCCTGGGAAGGATTTTGTGAAGCAGAGAAATGTTACAAGACAAGAAGAACAGAATTTACAGAATCAAAAGCCTCTCATGGTAAAGCTGTGGCCTGTGTCCGTTTTCACTCTCTGAGTTTTGTTTGTCCTTAGTTGCAGCCGTGCACTGTGAGCAGCTGGCCCGGCTGAGCTCATCTGGCCTTAGAGCTGCTGGGGGAGAAGCAGCAGAGGGGACCAGCAGTGACTCCCAACCACTTGTGTCATCGAAGCTGGGAGTTCCCTTGGCCAATGGCAGTGCTGGCCTTCAGCACAAACACCTCTGGCACCATCTTCAGCAGCTTCAATTCAAAGTTAAGGGGCAGCCTCTTGCAAAGCCTCCCTCCAGCTCCATCCTCAGAAGCCTTCATGCCAGCAGGGACTCTCATTTCTGGAGCTGTGAAGGTTAACAGGTCTGAGCTTACAGGCTGCAGGTTTGACTGGCTTGCCCACATTCCCTCCTGAAAAGCATTTATGTAATTGGCAATTTTGCATGGTCACATCTTCTCCAGATCTTCCTGCAATATAAAGATGGAAGTTTTGACTTCCAGAGCTAAATGAAGCTTCCAGTTCTTTCTGCATCAAACACAAGACCAACTTCCAAACCTGAAGCTCTTTCTTTCTTGCATCAACTGTCACCTGGAGCAATGATCTATATTAAAAAAAAACATTTTTTGGTAGGAATGTCTTTCTGTGTTTCAGTTCAACAGACTCCATCTAGTCCATACCCCCCTGCCCACAGTCACTCTGAAGGATTGCAGGTGAAAACTATGATATTCCTCCCAGAAGTTTCCTTCTTCGGCACTCTGTGATGAACATCACCAACTCACCAGTGACATCAGGACTCTGACTCAAATATTCTCACACCTGCTCTAATTGAGCCTTTAACATTTTAAAGATCCCAGCTTTTTCCACACAATGTTTTCTTTGCTAGTATTCCCTACTAATTAAAGTACTTAAGTTTTTCTTCCTTTTTTCTCTTCCCCACGACAGTTTTAAAATATATTGTTTAGTAAATTTAATCAATAATGCTCCTTCATCTTCCTCCCTTCTCAGTGCTACTGCTGTATATTCTGTTCCATGTTGCCTTTTCCACTTTTCCTGAAATTCCAATTTTCACCATTCTATACTTTGACAGCTCCTAGTGCAGCTAAACCCACAAGAACTTCAACAGGGTGCTAAGAAGCTCTTCTCAATAACCATGATCACAGACCATCTTGGTAATTAATCACACACATCTGTAGGCAAGTATACACTGAATTGTTCTCATGACAGTGTCACCACTACTCAATCCTTGAAATTAGGGAAGTCTTTTTACAAAGTATGAAATTGTTGTTTTCAAGGAGAAGATTCCAGAACTTCTCATCTATGAACATCTTTCATCTTTTCTTTAAGTTCTCTACACCAGTCACTGATCAAGCCAGTATTTAATTGGTGATGCTAGAGAAAGGCTGCAGTTTCCATTTTCAAAAGACTGAGGCTTTTTAGCTGTCAGATCTGATCTGTAACCCAGGATAATTAATCTCATCTAATCTGTGTCAGTCTGTACTCCTCTACACAATGAACTCAGCACAGTAGTGTATTAGATGTTTGGAAATAAATTACTTTCATGTTCTCCCCACCATACTGAAACTTCAAGCACAGCGTACTCCAATGACATACCTGAAGGAGTACATCCATACTCCATTTTCAAACTCCACTGGAATGTAAAACAGAATTGCATTTAGGCAGTATTTAAGACATAGTCTGTACAGGATTCACATGTTCACATTTTAAAAAGATGTTTTTAAAAAGGCTCTGTGTGTATCTTCAGAGAGTGACTTAAAACAAAACAAGCAGTCATGTTTATGTCCATGTGCTGGTTCATGCTCTTGTAGCCCTAAGTGGGTGACAGCCATGCAGATCAGCTGTACATGCCAGCAAGTGGCTGCTGTGTCCCCTGCACAGCAGCAGTGCCCAGCAGGCACAGCTCCAGCACCCACATCAGCCACAGCCTGGCAAAAGAGCTGTGGTGCACCAGCAGGGTGGAAGGTTTGGACATGGAACTTCAAAGGCCTTCTGTTCTCAGACAGGCAGGTTCTTCTATGTCCCTCAGCAGCACTTGTGTGCCCACATCTCTTTTTGTGTCCCTGGAACCACATTTGTGTCCCTGCACTCTCCTTTCTGTCCTAACACATCACTTTTTGTCCCTGAACACCCCTTTGTATTCCTGCACACTACTCTGTGTCCCTGGAAACTGCTCTGTGTCCCTGCACATTATTTTGCATTTCTGCAAATTCCTCTGTGCCCCTGCACATGACTTTGTGTCCCTACACATTGCTCTATGTCCCTGCACACGCCCTTGTGCCCTGCAGATTAGGTGTCACATTGACATGCAGAACATTCTCCTCTGAATAAGAACCAAGCCATGAAATGCATCCTGTAATTCTGCCAATCCTTCCCACAATTTCTTTTCTTGATGCTTGGAGAGAAACACCTTTAATGAGATCTCATGTGAAGTCCAACTCTGCAAACTTAGCTTTACAGGTGTCAAAATTCTGCTTCTGGGCTTGTGCCTGATTTGGCAAAATTTATCCAAAATCAAAGAATTCTTTTTAGAAGATTTAACTGCAGATGCACAAGACTCGTGATCAATCACCATCCCTCTAGATGCTCAGTTATGCTTTAACAATATTTTCTGTACAAATACCTAGTTATTAATGTTTTTATCCGACAAAATAGCAAAAAGTTTTACCCTATATCAATATCATGTAGAATTTTAGTAATGTTGGGCTCTCAAAAGCTTTGGCTCCAAAAAGGGGGCAAAATATAATATAATTTTAATTCTTTGATACATCCTAAAAAAAATATTTTTAGGCTCACTATTTTGCTGAGAAGTTTATCCACATTTTTATTCAGAAGAAATGTTTTCCTTATTCCTCCATCTGAACCTTTGAAAATCATTTTTTTTTCCCCATTGACTTAGTAACACACCTGTTGGCAATGCCAATTTGTAAATTCTGTTAAGAAGCAAATGTTTTTAATGAAACAATACTGAAGCTTGTTAAACTTTGAATACACTCACAAACTTCAGAAACTGTTAAAGAACAAAGGTCACAGCAATCTGTGTAGGACGATGTCCTGTCTTGACAAAAGACCAGGTTGTTATGGCTGACAAAATATTAATGATTGTGGCTAAACAGTCCTTGCGCATTAAAGAGAGCTTTTTGTATTGCATTTTCTATAAATGCTCGAGGATCCCAAAGATTTGTGCACAGTGCAGACTGTAGCCTCAAGGACACTGGAGGCTCTGTCCCACTCTGTCCCTTTCCTCCTGCAGCTTTCTGGTTTTTCCATTCACCCACTGGAGCTATCAGCATTTCTGTAACTTATTGCCCATGATGTGTTGCTCTCCCCTTAGCACTTCTGCATTTTGAGAAGATTGTGCACTATTTCAGCAACTCTCATGGTCCTATTTGGGGTCAATTAACAAGTCAGGTAGCCAGAGCATAAACTAAAATACCTCATATTTAAAACATTACAGACTTAAACTGTAAAATATTACAACCTTAAACAGTCTACATTTTCCCTGTTTATAGAAAAAATGTGATTCAGTGATGTGATGGAACTACACTATTTCTACAAACTGACTCAGGCACAAAAGATATTTAGCTGTAGGAAGCAAGAACAATGAACATAATCTCCATAAGATCTGAGGACTGCACATGCAATCATGCGGTTTGATTTTAATCGCAGGACACTGGAACATGCACAACATACATGCACTGGTGCTAATGAGGGTTTAAACCCACTTCCCTCATCTTTATTCTCCTGCTGAGCACACATTGTAAGAAGAAAACTGATTAGGAGATAATATATCTAAAGCTTACCACACTGAAAACAGTAACACTGACAAAAATCCTGGTTTTTTTTTTTTTTTTGTTTTCCTAGGGAATGACGTTATGCAAATGAAAACAGTAAACGGGACAATCAGAAGTACTAAGATATTTTTCTAGTACTTACAGGGAAGTTTTCAATACAAGCACTATTCCTGCAAACCATTTTCCCAGTGAAGGATAAGTTTAGCACTCCTTAGATTTTGACAGCCTCAAATGCACTCTGCTACTGCTTGAGACACTCAGAAACCCTCTCTATCTCCTTTCAAAGGCAGAGGCAGGAAAGAAAGTTGAGGCAGGATATAAAAAGTGAAGAGTGGCTTTCAACTATGGATATCTAATCTAGGTCTGAAAAAGAGTTTAGGTCAGAAGTGGGATGTGGTGATGTCATGCAGCTGTATTTGTGGACAATGACTGCACAACATAGAAAAATATGTCAGTTAAAGAACAAAGCACACTCAGAGCAACTTGAAGAACCAGAGCTGTCATTCCAGATTATAGAAAAACTGTGTAACACCTGCATATCTGTATCTATTTGTCATTCAGATATAAGCAATAAATTTACACCAAAGCAGGTGCTACTGAGATATTTCCATCTGTTATATATTCTTGTTCTTCCATGAAGCTAATTATAGGCATTACAAGCCACTTAGAAGCTTCAGGTAATATATTTAAAATTAATTGCTTCATTTCTCCATACTCTTATTTATGAGGAGGACTTTTCAAAGCCCCCATCAGTCCCCCCAGGAAAAAACCTGTTACCTGAATAACACACTGCTATAATGCACTTATTGCAACATCCCTGGATTTACCCTTACGGCTGCATTTAGCTAATTAGAGTGCTTTTTACATCCTTTTTTTTGGTAAGCCTTTCTATTGCAGCATAAATGCAAAATTTATCTACAGGGCAAATTTGCCAGCCGCAAAGGAGTAGGACTGGTCCTAACTGCAGGGTGCTGAAGTGTAATCTCTGTGAAGAGGAGTAATTAAAAGTCCTAAATTTCTGCCTTAATTGCTCCAAAAGTAAAAAGTAAAATACACCTTCCTTTGGCAGCATCAGTCTTCTAACACAGAATTACTACATCTTTGAAATAAAAACCACACACAGGCAAAAAACCCGTCAACAACCCCCTGGCCTCAACCAAACAACAACAACAACAAAAAACACAACAGAAGAGGGAAATTAAAAAGAAAGGAGATATGTACTTCATCTATTTCTTAGCTTTTACCAAAGGGCAAAGATCACAGACCTCACAAATATCTTCACTAACACCTAAGTTTACTGTGGGAGCTGTTTTGCAGTGTAGATCTACAATAGCAGAAAATTAAGTACATTTCCTGAATTATTCCCCCAGGGCAAACCCCCTTAGTTTTAAAATACAGGGTTTGTACTATTTTGTGTCAGGAATCTTACTACATGAGAAACTGATTTCTCAGTGTGTGACATCAGTCTTTCATTTTTTGTTCTCTGGGGAAGTCAAATTAAGACAGAGTTCTTAAGAAGTGGCATATTGGCCTTCTTGAAAGGTAAACCCTAGGTATTTAAATGTGCTCCAGCTCCAGTGAGAATTTCTAACTTCTGACACAGTTCATCTCCACAGCTTGCAGCAGGGTGGGCCTGGCTACAAGCAGAGAAATCAGAAGTGGCTGCTGCAGAAATGCTGAGCTAGCCTGGCCATATGGTGAGCTCTGGAGAGAGAGAGGGAGAGAGAGAAAATTCTTAAAAGGTCATCCTGACTCAAAAGACCCACATTGTTCTGGTTGATTCATCCGGGTTGTGAAACAGCTCCCAGGTGTGGTCACAGGGTAGCTCTCAAGAGGAGAACAGGACAAATATTATGAAGTCACACTCAGCAAACATACTTCCATATGTCATAATTCCAAACAATATTCTTATTATTTACTGCTAATCCTCCCTCTCCTCTCAAAACAAAGGAAGGAAACAGGACAGATGGAGTTCGAATATTTCTAGTGTGTTTATCAGCAGGAAAACTGATGTACATTTACCAATATCCCTCTTGCCAGTCACATAAAGGAGGACACACTGTATTATTTGCACCAGTCAGACATTATCCCTTTGCTGGACTAACACCACATTGCCCCTGCTTGGGAACCCACTCCTGGCCCACTGAGCTCCCACGCAGTGATTCACTGCCCATGAATTCAAAGGGGTCCCCTCCACTGCACAGCAGCACAGTCAAGAGCAGACAATTCATCCATGAGCTCCAAACATTGCCAGGAGCTGAATCCGTTCTTCACTGCAGCACAGAAGGCAAAGCACCTCACCAACACACGGGGACTGAACGTAGTACTGTAAAATCTACGTGTGTGATTTTGAGCCAGAGATTTTTCAATCCTGCATAACAAAGATTAGTGCATGTTGCATTGCCATTATCATACTACAGAGGAACAAAATGCTATTGTGGGCCACAAGAAAGTGAGAAAACCGTGCAACATTCCTGGCCAAAGTATATTTTGTTCCCTTATTTCATTTGCACTTTCAAATACTGAGCTGTTCACCCCAAATGGTAATCAAAAGAAAACCTCCCTTTGCTTTGTTTAGTGATAATGTTTTTCCATCATCATAGTTTCTAGAAATCTGCTTGATTTCCCAGATATTGGCCTTTGCTGCAGCCTTCTGTCTCCTAGAAAGCATACATAAACTTCTAATGGAGAATGTCTCCTTTCACAGAAGATAGGATCTTGCACTGCAATACTTAATGGATTATTCCTCAACCTGTGATTATTTTTTTATGCCACTGAATTAGTGTTTTGAAAATCCCAAAACATATAATGCATAAAAGAATGCTCTGTATTAAGTTTATAATTAGTTGTATTGATTCTCTGGAAGGTAAAATAGAATTATCAGTCACGTCACAGCACCACCTTTTATTTGTATTTGCTCAGTATTTGAAACTCCCAAATCTAGACCACTCTCAGGAAGCAATAGCATGGCACAGTGATGCTGAAGTGCCCTCTGAAGAACAGAGTATCCTTGAGACCTTAGGAAAAATGAAAATCTAAACAGAGGAATTCCCAATCATTCAAATCTGATGAAAGATATATTTGTTGTAGCACCATGAAGATAAATGGTAAGAGTAATCAGTCTTTGATAAAACTGCTAAAGCTATTCAGGACCTTAATGAGGTCCCAGCTTGTACTTCAGCAATGATTTCACCATTTATATGACACATTTTATATGGAGGTACATAAAATTGAAAGTAATTAGAGAAGTTATCCTGAATTATCACATCATGGCTCAATTGGCTCATGGCATTTCTTATTCACTCATGGCATTTCATACTCATTCACTGCAGTCACACTACAACAATGTAGGCAGCAAAAGTAATTCCCAGTTATGAGATTTACAGGGTCACTTGTTGATTTCTGTGAAATAGCACAGATTTTGTAAGATATGGCCCAGAGGACTTCATCATTCTAATTTTTCCCCCTAATTTATCTTTTAAAGCAATCTATAGATGCAGAAGACTCTGATTTCCAACGTATCAACAAAATGGGCTTAGCTTAGCTTCCTCCTGAAATTAACTATTGCTAACCTACTGCTCAACATAGTTTTGTAAATATTTAGAAAACTTAAAATCAACAAACTTCCCATTTATCATATCACACAATAAACTACCCTGTTTTCATCTTCATTC
Organism: Ammospiza nelsoni; assembly: GCF_027579445.1. Classification (NCBI taxonomy): domain Eukaryota; kingdom Metazoa; phylum Chordata; class Aves; order Passeriformes; family Passerellidae; genus Ammospiza; species Ammospiza nelsoni. The sequence continues at coordinate 60,782,910 of NC_080669.1, forward strand.
CCCTTCTCTCACCAAAGGGCCTAAGAAATTTTGTAAGTGCACCACATTTTGTTCCTAAGGGAGGAACACTGCATTCAACACATTTTCTAGCAATCAGGAAGGTCTAGTGCCAGTGTTAAAAAAATGAAGAGGTAGCTTGTTTTCCCTCAGTTTGTGCAAACAATCTCCCTGACTATAATTTAATGATTTTCCAGAGTTTTAAATCTACTCCTATCAACTGCAATAGTAAGTCAGAGCTTCATAATTTGTCCACCAGACTGGATTTAATTTGCAAAGAGTTAACAGTAATTGCCTGTAAAGACAGATTTAAGGGTAATTATTTTGCTACCTGGTTTATAGCACTGTAGTCTGTTTGATAATAAAAAACACTGAGTGTGATAAATGAAAGCCCCTTGCCTCTAGTAAAGTAAAAGGAATGAGGATACTACTAAAAAAGAGAAGAATGCTGGCTTTCTAATTTCATTAGTCCCTGATCAGAAAGATGCATCCCATTAGTCTGAGACAGGAGTGCTGCCCCAAGAGGCATCACCTGAAGAGAGGGAAAAGTTCATGTGAGAAGCATGGTCTGCTCCCAGGGAAGAGCAGACAAGAGGGAGGGGGCCCTTGGCAGGGACCAGTCACAGCCCCAGGGAGGCAGAAGGCAGAGCACCAGGCTTGCAACCTGGGATCTTCTTCAAAAGTTCATTATTACATGGATCATGTGTAAACAGAATGACTTCAGTTACAGAAACTGCAGAAAATACTGTTATTTACAATGTGGTTGCCTATAGTAGGCTCACAGTCTTTTGGCACTTTTCTTTTTTTTTAATCTTGTTTGGGTTGCTTTTGAACATTTGTTTTAGACGTTTGCTGTGGTGTTGTTTTTTTTTTTTGGTTTTTCATTTATACTCAAAAACTTAAATTTGTAAGGGCTATTAATAATCAACATGCCAGGCTATTTTTGTACTATAAGTACCAGAAATGGGCAGTATACAGCAGTAATGTGAAATTACTTCCATTGACTCAAACACTGCAGCAGGGCTACACAACTCTCTACGGAAAACTGCTGCTCTGGTTGTGTTGTATAAATTTTTGCATGAGTTAAAAAAAAAAATCTTGTTGTTATTTCAAGTAATTTTCATACAATAAAGTGAACACTATGCTCCATTCAGTAACTGTAAGAGGTGCAATATTATTTCAGCCATGATACTTTAAAAGGCAAACTGAATGAGGAGATAATATGCTATTAGATATAATGACATTGTGGAAAAAGCAGACATCTTTTAGTTCTGTCTTCAGATACTACATCAGTAACATGAGCTGATCATATGGTGAAAATGCCTAAGATTTTCTTATAAAGACCATTTTACTGAGCACTAAAAAATGTTTAGCAAATGGCAACATTTTTTAAATTGTCTGTTTTACCGATTTTTTAAAACCTGTACCTCTGTAGCATACATTAATCTTACAAAGAACCAATTCTTCGTCTTAGTATTGAGTTAAAGCGGCTGAAGAGGTTACAAAATCAGGAAGAATTCTGCCAAAGCACGTAAGGTATCAGCAACCAGCACAATGTATTCTGACAGAACAGTTAAAACCTCCACAAACATCAAGAGAATAGCCTCAAACCAAGCTTGGCTCTTTTCAGACAAATTTATGCTCCCTTGGGCATTCTCAGGTATAACCAAGGAACTATTTCTTTTCAGAGAGGGAAAAAAGTGTAAAAACTCCAATGTCAGTTCAAGGGAGTTTAGAAAGATGTAATATTGCAAAGATAAGACCACAACCTGAGACATTAAGTACTAAACACCTCTGGCTAATTTTAGCTCTGCACAGTATTTACATGAGCTTTTGGTAAAACACAGGACTTTGAGTAACTCTTCCTTATTAGCAGACTCATCAGATATCTCATTGGCAGAGTCTTGCTCTACTTTGACTTTACCTTCCCATTTGTCTGACAGTTTGTGATGCTAAAGGGAATGCTGAATACATTTTCTGAACCATCAAATTGCTTGTCTGACTCAACACAATTTTTTTCTTTCCATTTGTACAGAAACAGTGAGCAAAACTCATCTAATCAAATGTCAGTGTGTACCTCCCTGATAATGATCTGAATTCCCTTTGCAGATAACAGAGAGCAATTGGCAGTTTTAGAACATGGTTCATTCAGTCCTAAGGGCATTTTGAATAGGTTAGGTATAACATGACCTGGAAGAGTTTTAACTCTGAGCACTAACAAAGCTTTATATAGGTACCTATAAAGGTAGCTGTCTTTGATAGGGGAAATTGCTCCCACCCTTTCTAAGTACAGCAGCCCACAGAGCAATGAGTTTTTGAACGCAGGTCATGGCAAACTCTTCTCAAGACTCTCAAAAGCAGCAAAAAAAGGTCACCATGGTACCAGTCTCTCATGATTCAGAGTCCTTCCATGTCTTTGTCAGTGAAAAGCATTGCAAACTCTTTTGATGTAGTCAAAATGAAAATTTTCATGCATCTCTCAATCCTCTGCCCCCTCACGTGCCCCCAGACCAGTGCAGACTAACATGTGTGACAAAACTGTTCTGGGAAAGCACCTACACTGTGTCGTGGGGCATGCACAAAGCTCCCCACAGCACACCACCACTAGAAGAGAAAGGAGGAAGAACACAGGGAAGAAAAACCTTTGGGTAGAAAAAAAATAGAGAAGCCATCTTAGATGAAGGAATGGAGAAGGACGTGTATACATGTATGTATATTTATCTAGCTATCTGGAGAGGAGATAGGCAGATATCTAGACACTGAGGGAGGCTGAGGAGGGATGGATGCTGAAGTGAGAAGACAGGCACACAAAGATAAGGTGGTGAGAGGAGGAGGTGGTGGGAGTGTGCAGAGTGGGTCAGCAGACACACCAAGAGAAGAGCTGCATAGTAAGAGAGGAAGTGAGAAAAAGGAATTCAGAATAGAAGCAGCAGCAAATAGAAAATAAGCATGTAGGCTCATGGTTTCAGAGTTTGGGGACACAGAGCATGCAAAGACAAAAAAAAAAGAAAAATCCACAGAAGAGAGTAAGAGCAAGAGAGAAACTGCAAGTTTGAGGAGAACAACTGTATTACTTTTCAAGCTTAGGCAATGAGCAATAGTACAGAGAAGCATAAAATGGAGTGAAGAATACATAATAGCTTAGGTCTTTATTTCTTCTTTTTTCACACCTTAATTTAATCATAAGCATCTTAGAGAAAATGCAACACTTGCTGAACATAATTAAATGTGATGCCAATTTTTTTGAGGCTCAATGCAGCATCAAAAGTGATATGAAACACAGCTGTGCAGACTTGGTACACCTAATGCCATTTAAAAAATACAGATTCAGGAATTGAAGGGGAAAAAAATAATAATAACAAAAAAAAGAAATTACCTGTGGCTACCTGCATCAAACTGCAGTATCAAGCCTCATGCTTGCATGTGGGCATAACTCATTTCTCACTAAAATCTGGTCTAAACAGGCCTGTGCCCTTTCTACACACCTTGTGTAACTGACCAGTCTGTGGTCTGACAGATGCTACTGAGACTGACTCATAGTATTCAAATTTCAATCCTGAAGAACCACCATCCTTAAAGAATATCTGTCTGTCTGTTCTTCATATGAAAGTAAACTCATTCTGTAAGCTGAAAAAACCCCAGTTTTTAAAGAAGAATGCATAAAGTCACCATACAAATCCGCCATCAATAGGCTGCCTATAATCTTCTCCCTCAAGCTCATCTTCACTTGCAAAAGCACTGAAATTCCCTTATGCCCCTCTGCAAAAATGTAAGAAAAAATAAACCATTTTTACTTGATCTTTTACTATCACAATAGATTAAGTAGGTGCATTTTGCCTTCTTGCAGTGTCTTTACCTGCCTACTGCTGTTCTGTAAATGTGAGGTTATTCAAGTCAACCATATCATGTGGTTTTAAGTGCTCTTGCAGCATATCATTTAAATAAGTATGTAACTGCCTCCACTATTGCTGCTTTTGATCAGCTACAGTTTTTCTGCCATGCTAATGAAAGAATACATCTTACAGCAGCTGTCAATCACTCATGGCATGATGGCATCTCATGGCCCTAGGCAAATCCTAGGTGCACACAACAGGCTATATAGGCAACAACTAGGAAAAAGCCATCTATTCATCAAATCATATTATTTTTAAGAAAAACAAACCAATAAACAATTACTGAAGAGTGCTAGGAATCGCTTATCCAGAGATGAGTGACAAGAAAAGTACACTGTACTTTCTTCTACCACTGGATTTGAAAAGAGCTACCTGCGCCAGTTTGTTCACCCCTTTTACTTTGTGGATTATTCAAAATTGCAACCTTCTATTATATGTACTTTCTTTTCTTAAGGTTGTCACTTCAAGAAGCTCATTATGTAATGGACCAGTGGCTACAGTAAGAGTATCATAGCTGATTTCTAAAAAGCCAGCATCTGCACTTAACACTGACATGAAAAAAGTACTTTTAAAAAAGGAAGAAAAAAGCTCCAGGCATTCCAGAAAAGCAATGTGAAAAATACTTTAAAAATTTAAAAGTTCTGTGTAAGCAGAGAATCACAAAGAGACAAAACATTGATATTTCCTCTTTCCAGTTGCTTCATTAATGCACTGTGATGACAAATATGGTCTTTATAGAAAAACTACATCTATTTGTAATGTTTTCCCCTCCACCTGCATATCCAAGAACAACACCTTTCTGGAAAAGGGATATGACCCAATTTTCTTTCTGACAAATCATCTACTTCGTTTATTTTCAACTCTAGTTATCCCACAAGTGTTTCGGGACAAAACTCTTTCTACTTGAGCAACACACCCTTTTCTCCAAGCATGGACAAAAATACCAGAATTCTTTAAAATACTTTCAGTTCACACATCATTTCACCAGGTATACAGGTATTCATACCAGGTATGAATCAACTAATACATGTGATCACTATTACTGGAGGGTTTATACTCTGTTTTTGGCAGCCACTTAATTCTTTTCTGTAACTGGATTCACAGAACTCAAATCAATTTCTCAGTTCTCCCCACATACCATTTGAAGGGAAACCGCACAGTATTTTTAGCAAACTTCTCCTTCCCTAGCCACTTTCCCTTAGGTACAAATACTCTTTTTACCAGTCTTTGTTACTAAATTGATGTGTGAGAAAGGCTACAGAAAAGATTTTGGTATAGGGAACACTTCTGTTTCTTATCAAATTCCTCAAGATAACCATGGCAATGCATGTTTCTTTTCTCAGTAAATCATCAGGACTGAAGAGGTTAGCTGTCAGACAGAATTACAGCAGTTACCATTTCAGAAAGTTTCTTTCATAACCATGCTCTTGTATTTGAGAGCAAAAGTGAACCAGACCATCAGAAAGCACATTTTAAATTAATGTTGCTCAGCACTAACTAGGTGACTGATTCGACTCTGCAACCTTTTATCTGCCTTGTTCTAAATTCTGTGCATGTCTCAGGCAGACAGATATGGGGTTTAGGTAAAATTCCAGCAGGGACCTAACTTTTCTGTGTTGGCAGAACACCACAAAAATTCGGATGGATGAACTCCCCAACCTCACACCACATTTCTTCTTCAGTCAAGAAACTGCAAAACAATTGGAAAATGTATCTGAAATGGTAAGAAATAAATTTATGAGTTTATGAGTTGTGGCATATAATTTCCATTTTTCTCTTCACTGTGCCAACTGAGAGGAGAAAAATGAGAATCCAGCTCTTGGCTCTGCATTTTTACATTAAATCCAAGCATATGTTTCTGATCATTCTTCAGTCACAAGGATCCTGAGACTCCAAAATAAATAACTTTATATTAATCATGTTAAAGGGGCAACAAAAATTAACACCCTTCCTATGCAGCCTTGACATTCCAGGACAATACATAATGATTTTATTTCTTAAAGAAAACATATCTGAGGTTCTCTCATCTTTTGCTGTACTGTATTTAATTTATTATGACAATTTCTTGTTCATGTCATCAAGCAGTCATGAAACAAAGAGTGAGTTAATTCTTTAATTCAGTGAATTACACGAATCACTAACTTTGTTTCAAACATCATAAATTCACAAAACAGTAGAATGGATCCTTATTTAGATTGCTTACATTTCTCATGACTGGGGAAATATTCTAACTGTGCAGCAATTCATTAGGTGATGACTGAGTTCTGGTGTGTTTTCAGGCAAAGGCCAAATACTTCTGTTTGTTTATGTGCTGCAATACTCAAAGGTTTTTCTAGGTCAATAACAAAGAAAGTTAAATTTCTTGGCATTGGTAGAAAGCTGTCATTTATTTTCAGGGTCTCTTCCTTTAAACAGTGGTACCTAACAAAGAAGAGAAAGACCTCTATCAATGCTTCAAGTCTGTGCCTTGCAGTAATTTTCATTCACTGGAAATACAGCACACCAGCAATTATGTTAGGTTCAGCCATTTCAGTAACAGCTCTTTTTTGCAAAAATATTTTGCAGTATTTTCATAATGACTATTTACTACTAGCATTTGAAAGTTTGATTCAAATTATTTATGTATGCTTTATTAATTGCACATATGTTGTCAAAGGGAGTTCATAATCCAATGTTTCAAACATAAAGTTTCAAGATTCTTTATTGATATGCTACACAGACCTTGCTGTCTATATTTTTGTATTTTGGAAATTCAAAACATTTCTCCAAGGACCTTGTGTTTTTCCAGCAGTAAAACAGAAGCAACTGAGACTGGAATCATCTACCCAGTGAGGTGGTGGAGTCATCATCCCTCGAAGAGTTCAAAAAAAGACTGGATGTGGCACTTGCTGCCATGATCTAGTTGAATTGTTAGAACATGGGTTGGACTTGATGATCTTATAGGTCTCTTCCAGCCTTGAATTTCTGTGATTCTGTGATTCTGTGTGAGACATAGTCAAGCTCTTGTTTGACTGGTCTTGCTTTGATAAAAACTTTCTTTATATTTTTTCTTCATTTTGCCTCACAGGAGGAGACACCAGCCCAAAAACTATTTTAATCAGCCAATTCCTGAAGGACTGTACCCTGTGGAAAATGACCAACACTGGAGCAGTTAGTGAAGAACTGCAGCCCAAGGGAATAACCCATGTTGGAGAAGGCTGGGAAGGACAGTCTCCCATGGGATGGACCCCATATCAGAGCAGAGAAAGAGCATCAGGAGGGAGAAGCACCAGGGAGAGGAGAGGAGAGGAGAGGAGAGGAGAGGAGAGGAGAGGAGAGGAGAGGAGAGGAGAGGAGAGGAGAGGAGAGGAGAGGAGAGGAGAGGAGAGGAGAGGAGAGGAGAGGAGAGGAGAGGAGAGGAGAGGAGAGGAGAGGAGAGGAGAGGAGAGGAGAGGAGAGGAGAGGAGAGGAGAGGAGAGGAGAGGAGAGGAGAGGAGAGGAGAGGAGAGGAGAGGAGAGGAGAGGAGAGGAGAGGAGAGGAGAGGAGAGGAGAGGAGAGGAGAGGAGAGGAGAGGAGAGGAGAGGAGAGGAGAGGAGAGGAGAGGAGAGGAGAGGAGAGGAGAGGAGAGGAGAGGAGAGGAGAGGAGAGGAGAGGAGAGGAGAGGAGAGGAGAGGAGAGGAGAGGAGAGGAGAGGAGAGGAGAGGAGAGGAGAGGAGAGGAGAGGAGAGGAGAGGAGAGGAGAGGAGAGGAGAGGAGAGGAGAGGAGAGGAGAGGAGAGGAGAGGAGAGGAGAGGAGAGGAGAGGAGAGGAGAGGAGAGGAGAGGAGAGGAGAGGAGAGGAGAGGAGAGGAGAGGAGAGGAGAGGAGAGGAGAGGAGAGGAGAGGAGAGGAGAGGAGAGAGATCTGGATTTGGGGGTGATAAAATGTTATTGGGTTAGAGGAACAGTGAATGCAGTTAAAAGGCACTGTAGTGGCATGTCACATCTTATTTTGAAACCAAGAAATATTCAAGACTAGATTAAATGAAGCAAGATTCCTATATTCCCATTAAGAAACCCTAGCAACAAAAGACAGAACCAGCTTAAATGTATACTTGTTATTGCTTTGCTAACTGGTAGGGCTGTTTCTTTGTTCCTGAATGTGGCCACTCGCTTCAGATTAAATTAAAGTTCCAATAAAACTCCTATTATATTTCCCATGAGTTTTTCAACATGCAACACATCATGTGCGCCACTAAGGGAAAGCTGTGGATACACAAAGCTTTTGTTGGGCAAAACATCTTCTTGAATTTATAAATATGTGTGGAACAACCATCTGTAATAAAACAAACAGCAACAATCACATTTTCTTGCCATAATGTGTCCTGCAAACAAGTTATAAACCTATTTCCTGAATCAGTAACAACTAATGATTAATAATATTTGATCCTTACTTTTCTGCCATAGAGATATGGACTTTAGAATATGCTAGCTTGTCATTTTGTCATTTATCATTCAAGCTAAATTTTACATTTTAAATTTAATTTTCTTAATCACTTAAAGAGTATATTTCTACAAGATTTAGTTGCTCAGATGTGACAATTTCTCATCCTTGGACAATTTATCTTGCCCAAGAAAACGAACTGCTATTACACAGGACTAGATAAAGGATTCTGATTCAGTCAAGTGTTCAGTAGATTAGTTTAACTACAGTGAGCCTGTTTCAAATGAGTGAGAAATAAATATTCTAAAACAAACAAAATCCAAATAAACAATAACAATAATTGCAGGGAAGATACAAACCCTAACAAGGCTTTGGAGATAAGGGTGGTTATGGAATGAAGGACGAGGCATCTTGGGCTGCATTAGGGAAGCATTGCCAGCAAGACAAGAGCATGCACAATGTGTGATTGCACATCAGTCGCTAATATATAGTGACTGGAATAGTAGTATATCGGTGTTTTTCCATCTAGTATATGGAAAAAATAGAATAACTGATTTTGTGTTCTTTGCACAACAATATTCCACAAGTTCATATCACCCATGGAGTTTTAAAGGTTCAAGTCTATTTATTTATTTTTTTTCTGGCATCCTCTCATGTGATGTCATGCAGCAAAGTATAACAGAAAGTTATTACATATTTTAGCAATCAGATAGATTCAGCCTGGGAACCATGCAAGGCACAGAAAACCTGGTCCTGGTCAGGATTTAAATGTTATTAACTCACTATATGTTCAAGTTTACAAGTTGTCAGCCTACACTGCATCAGACCACATACCCGTGACACAGTATTTACGAAAAGAAGAGATGCATCCATAGATAAACTTGATTGTTGTATACAGCAGAAAACAAGTCAATACAGGAAGCCATGGGGTTATTTGTCATATTCTGCAGGTTAATATTTCTAAACAGAAATATTTTGCAAGTATCTAAACTGCCATGAAAAAAATCAGCAAAAGCCAACAGTGTGCAAAATCATCATAGTAAAAATAAAATATTAAGAAGTAACTTTATGTTTCATAAAATGTGTTTTTTTTATTAAAATTATGTTATCAGGTAGTCACAAAAATAAAAATGGCAAGGGAATGGTACTTCCCACCACTAGGATGTGGTGTAACTCAACTTTCCCTGAAGATTACTTGATTCAGCGAGAATGTTTGAGAAGGAAGACAGCTGACATTTGCCTGCTTAAATTCTGATTCACCTACTATAACTGTGAGGACACAGAAATAGTAATAAACAATGACAACTAAAACCACTGAGGAAATAAATCACATATATTTTGGCTTTTAATACAGGCCAGTTAACATGCCTAGATTTTCTTTCAGCCTTATGCAAATACAAAAGTGTTGGATGAGAAGTGGTCACATCAACATTGCAGCTGATAAGTCTCAGAAGACAGATTAGAAAAAGATTTATAGATATCCTAAAATGGAAACAAAGAAAACTATTTGAATGCATAGATGGGTGTTAAGTGAAAATGACAGTGCAAGATGTCAGTGTGAATGAATAAAATAAACTTTCAGGGAAGGGGCAAATACAAGATGTCTCAGATACAAAGTACACTTGAAAAAGAACAGGAGTTACCTCAATTTCAGAGTCACACATTAGGTCCACACAGGCAAGGCCATGTTTTCCCCACAGTATAAATGGAAGAAATGCAAATTACAATGGTAACAATGAAGTTCATTTCCTCTCCTGACAGCTGTCCCAGTTTGTCAATAGAAGTTGTTCCTTAGTTTACAATACAGACAGATCACAAAGCTTCTGCCATATAAACACTGTAAGTAACTGTTTTAGAATGACATAAAAAACTTTGAAGATCAAATTTCTCTGTCAACATTCTGCATTTTTTCTCTCTGCATATTCTGCATATGCAAAAGCAAGAAGCATTTATTCCTTATTCTACGGGTACTTGAAGTATTTCACACTTCTAGGATGATTTTCCCATTTTTACAGCTAGCAAAAGGCAAAATGAGACTTAGTTCAATGTACAAAACGGTGTTTCTGAAGAGAAGGTGCTTTTAATCTGGCAGTGTCCAGTATATTTGATCTGGAAACTGTAAATGACTTTTCTGCTGCCAGAGGAAACCAAACATCTGGACACTAGCAAAGTTTGAAATCAGGTAAGCATCACAGAAAGAAAGCGGTGAGTGCACTGAAAGTGTTAGCTCTGAGTGATAATGAGAAGAAGGGAGGAGATCCAGTGCGACAAAGAGCTCCAAAGTCATTCTCACACTGCTACCATTTGTGTGAGAATGCCCTGTTACAGTTCGCTTACCATTACCAAGAACATGTGAAAAATTTGTCCCTAGCCTCAAGCCCACTCAAGCTGACCTTGGATCTAAGATGCAAGATGGTGTGTGAAGTTAGAAGGAAGAATGGCACAGCTGAGAAGCCATTCTGGAACTCTGCTTCTCAGTTGGCATCCCGTCCTCCCTTTCAGATTTCTTTGCCTAAACACACTACAAGCTGAAATTTTTAAATTAATTCAGGGATGGTGGATTCAGTCCTCCCTTTGACATCACATTAGAAATTTCTTTTTTGTCATTTCATTTCAGATAGAAAACCACCAGAGCAACTGGTTACATACCAAACAAGAGGTCTGGCATCGCAAGAAAATCAGAAGAAGAAGCTGACAAGCTTCTAGGTAAGACTGAGCAACAAAGGTTCTCAAAAGTGAAAACAAGCCAGCAAAAGGAGGCCGAAAAGGCCAACATGACCACCTATTTGATCTTCTAGTTTAACCATTAAAATAACATTCTGTGCAGAAATAAAAAAGGCAAAAGTACATTATCAAGTTCAAAGAAAAATGCCAAGAAAAGATAAAAATGTGTGACTAGAAAGAAACGCATACATTAAAAAACAAACAAAAACCGGAAAAACAATGGACCCTCCCCTTCCCCCACCTTCAGGAGAGTTTAAAAGGTATGTGGAATACACATCTGGTGTGACCAAAAAAGGAGTAATGGATAAGACCTGGAAATGTTATTATCTTTATTAGTTATACTTAGCACACACACAAGAAACACCAGAAAAACTGGCGTTATTTATACCACAAGAACCTGCATCTTTTCTAGTTAGTTACAAATGCTTTGTCTATTATTTCCATAGAAAGCAAACCCACTCAATTTGTACATTTGCATGTTCTGTTGCAAGTGAAAATGTTAAATCCTTTCTCCAATGGAGAAGTAGGCAGTATTTTGGAAATCTTTCCATCAGAATATAAATTGAGTTTTCATCAAAATAGTATAGTGAGCTAAGTATACATGTAAAACAGTAAGCTAATTTACTTGATTAGAAATAGTTTCTTATGCTTCTTTCCAATGTCCCACTCTACATTTATTTGACCTCAGCAAGGACTCAAAATCATCACTTAGAGAAACCCAGGAGGAAAGAATATGATCTTATTAACTGTGATTCCACATTTCAAACACTGTTGAAGCTCATGAGCTGTTTAAAGAGTGATAGCTTGAACAGGTGACAAGTCAGAATCTTAGAGAAATACAGACTATCAACTGGATTTTGGGAATATGATAATTCCCCTGCCAGAAAACAAAGGCTGCCTTCAATACAGGACTCAAAATCTGCAGGTGTCCATGACATTTAATTGCAGGGATTTGGCAGGAGGTAACATTAGAGGGCTTAAGGAAACATTAACAAAACATCAGCTTTCCGCAACTGATTTTCATTTTGACAGTATCACCAAGATTTTTCTGCTTGTCAAGACTTCAGCCAAAGAAAATGAGTAATTCATTGCAGCTTGTAAATTGTGTTCTGAATTGTATAAGGGAGATACTTGTTAATAGCTGCATTACCAAAACTAAAGTAAGATCAGCAGAATTACTTAATTATGCACATCTTCCAGCAAAACAAACAAGTAGCTTGCAGTAGCTTAAAAGGGTAAGAATTTCCACCAAATATGAAAAGGTGCAAAGATGCCTATCAAAAACTAATATTGACTACCAATTTAATATTGGTTAACTTACTAATGTGTGAGAACATAGGAGCAGGCATGGAAAATGCAGAAGACTGCTAGAGGAGGTTCTTCCAAAACATATAAACTTGTCTTTTTGATCAAGCAGGTTCAGCTGTAACATGATGGGACTTCTGCAAATGCAGCACACCATACAAAAATTTAAATTTTAAAATAAGTTTTCTCAGGCTGAGACAGTAAAAAAAAAACCAGTAGAAATATTTTCCGTTCTGTGGCAGGAAAAAGCATTGCTTATCATTGGCATAATTGTTACCAATATTGCAAAGGGATAAAGAAATCAGTGATCTACAAACAGAACAGCTCAGCATAAAGGACTTCAAAAGTTTCTAGGCTGAAAGAGGAAAAATGGCCTAGATATGCCATTTTACCATTTAACTTGAACAAACTGTAGAAAAATTGTTCTCTCAGTTCAAATTAAAAGCAAGAACAAGGCTAGACACAGAGTTTCTCCTTTGCTTCCACTCCTTATAACCTCCAATTCCAACCAAATTTTTCTGCCACAGTTCCTAGCTGAAATGATCATAGCAGCAATTCTGCAATAAGTCTGATCAAAATAATGTTTATATTCAATTACAGCCAACTACCCCAAAAGTTTGACAAAGTTCTCGGTTTCCTGAACTCTTCTGCACAGCAGCACCACGTGCCATCCTTACTTACAAGGAAAATGAAACATGCAGCAATCTTTATTTCCCAGTTTCTGTGCTAGGAACACCAGTCTCTTTTCTCTTTCTCCTCTAGCAGTTTGTATGACTTTTGCTCCAGCGTGAGGCTCCCACACCCTGCAGCCCTGCTCGGGCGTGTCCCGTCCTGGCTCTGGCACTCAGCACCACGGCCAGCGCCGCGGCTGATGGCGACAGCGGGGTCACCCCAAACCCGAAGCTGGCCCCAAGCAGAAACCCCTTATCTCTGCCCTCTCTCCTCCTAGCCGGTAGGTCAGACACGCTACTTATGGCTGCCCTGATGCCTGTTGTTGTTGTTCAATGACACTGCATGGCATTGAATGAAAAAAGAAATGTTCAGGGTAAATGTTGCTCACAGCAAGGAAACTATTGTAGCTTTCACAATTTCATTCTAATGATGGCAAAAGGACAAGCATCAGTAAATTACCTATGTGTTGAAGTGCTGTCATGATGTGATTTTGACTTTGGATAGGAAGTTTTCTTGTTGATATAAGTGAAGTTTGTGAAGACTGTGTGAGGAAGGTAAACTTCAATGAAAGTTCAGGTTTATTCTGACAATAATAGTAACTGGTTTACAAAATGATGCTGCAGACAATGCTACTTGGGTTGTACAGAGCTGTAATTATTCACTATCTCTGTTTCTCCAGTTTATATTCAAATGTCATTATGCTCCAAAAGGTGCCCTCAGGGAAAGCATCTGGGGAGTTTGGAACACATCTGTTACAGATATGCTGCATAAATGTATATACAGTTGTTACATAATCACACAATGCTGTAGAAATAAGGGTGACTAATTTCACACTTTGCTTCAAATATAATTTGCTGACATGTCTTTTCATGCAGGGGAGCCTCACTTCTAAAAATGATGAAACTGATTTTGCCTAACTTGAATAAGGAAAGCTTTATCAACATATCTTACTCATTCTCCTTTTAATATAAGAAAACACAGGCAAGCTCAGCAGTTGAATTTGATTCTATATCCAAATTTGGTGGAATTATAGGGTTTCTGAATGACAGGTATGTAAATGCTGCTCTGTTTCATATCACACATTTTCTGGACCCCTACTGCTACTAAGCCTCCATCCCCTCCTCCATGCAGCTTTCTGCCAGTTACTGACAGAAAACACATCTTCAGATACTCTGACTTTTTAATTTTCCTGCTTATTTAAAGATCTTACATTTGAGTTCATAAATCATTGAAATTACCTTTCTCCTTCGGAAAAAAAATAATGCATAGAAGCAAACAGTTACATTTCATGTCAGCAGAATCACAAGCCACACTGAAAAGTTCCAGATGACATGTATTTAAAAGATACCCTTGAAAAACTCTTTAGAAATTAAAAATAACTGACTTCTGGAATGAAGTATGTTCTAGGTTACTTGAAAGTACCTTTATCCACAGCAGAGAGCAGGAATATAAAAACTTCCCTGTCTGATCCTTTGACTGCCTTTGCAACTTCAGTGGCACCGTGATCTGCAGGAATTGTGCACAAGTCACCTGAGCTGCATCTGCCCCCACTAAAACGCAAATACTTGTACTGCAGTATACGGTGGGAAAGGCAGGCCTAATTCACTTCATCAATCATTACAGTGCCTTACAGACTAAGATTAAGTGCACAACAGCAGGCAATTGTGAAAACTTTGCAGTGTATTCTGTAAAGTTTCACTTTACTCAACAAATCCAGGTGCTGATGTTGGACATGTTATTTCTTCTATGGATTCAGAGAAAGTGTGGCAGATTTCTACACATCTCCTCTGCAAAGCAAGAGTGAACAGAAGGGAAAGTGAGCTCATATTGTTTTATCTGAACATCCTCTGCTGAACTGCTTTATGTGACCATGAGCTATTACAGCTTTTAAAAACATGCTTGATTTTAACTATAACAGTTATATGACTGACTTCAGTTTTCAAGCTCTTTTCAGCCTTCACAAGTTGAGTCTTCAGTTAAGACTGAAGAATTGTTATTGTTGGTCAAGCACTATTAGAATGAATAGGAAAAAATAAATTCTCTTTTATAAGAATCAGAGATTTAATCCAGGACTTAACAAAATACAAAAAGATCTTTTGTCTGTCTATACAATGCTATTCACAGAACTGCTCTTAAGAGCAGAGTCACATCTTTTTGTTCTCTTTTCTCACGAATTTTTATTTTTATACTATCCTCCTATCTGCAAAGCCTTTCACTCTAAAATGTAAGCTTATTTTGTCATTTAAATCCCTCAAATCTCCACAATTTGACAGAATCACAGAATAGTTAGGGTTGAAAGGGATCTCTGGAGATCATCTTGTCCAATCCCCTACCAAGGTAGAGTCATCTGGAGCAGGTGAATCAGGAATGGCCCCAGGTGGATTTTGAATGTCTTCAGAGGGGGAGACTCCATACTCTCCCTGGGCAGCTCTTCCAGTGATCTTCCTTCTTCAAAGGGAAGAAGTTCTTCCTCAAGTTGAGATGGAAATTCTTGTGTTTTAGTTTATTGCTGTAACTCCTTGTCCTGTCACTGAGCATCACTGAAGGGAGTCTGGCCTCATTCTCCTGGCACCCACCTCGGAGCTATTTATTTGCATTAGTGAGATCCCCTCTCAATCTTTTCCAGACTAAACAGACCCAGATCCCACCTCTCCTCATAACAGATGCTCCAGACCCCTCATCATCTCTGCAGCCTCCACTGGACCCTCTTCAGTAGCTCCTTATCTTTCTACAACTGTGGAAACCAAAAATGAACACACTACCCCGGTGTGCCTCACTAGGGCAAGAAGGGGAGCAGGATCACCTCCCTGATATGCAGGCCACACTCTTCACAATGCATCCCAGGATACCACTGTCTCTCCTGGCCCCCAGGGCACACATGACCAGCTCATGGTCAACTTGTCACCCACCAGCACCACAAGGTCCTACCCAGAAGAGCTGCTCTCCAGTGGGTGAGCCCCCAGCCTGTGCTGCTGCTGGGTGTCATCCCTCTAAAGGTGCAGGACCCTACACTTGCCCCTGTTCAGCTTTATTAGGCTTGTCTCTGCCAAATTCTTCAGCCTGTCAATGTCCCACTGAATTGCAGTACAGCCTTCAGGTATAATTCAAGTGTAATTTCCTCAAGTGAAGAGTAGTGGCTCACATCAAGCCAGTTATTTTCACAATTACAATCAATCTGATTTTCCTTTTGTTGCAAATTTAGTGCAGTTAAGTACACTTATATACATGTATAATAAATAAAATAGGTCTTAAAGGAAAGAGAAAAAAAAGATTGAAATACAAAAGTATTTTGAGTCTGCTCCAAAGCTTAATTCCATGAGTGCCATAGAACAGATCAGAAAAAAGAAAGGGAAGAGATGCATTTTCTACAATGTTTTCTTGGTATCACTGTAACATTCAGAGCCTCAAAGAGTCCCGTAATCCATCCCTTTTAAGTTTAAGTACAACATTTCTTTGAAAGTAAAATTGGACAACTTGTACAGCACGAATGTGAATGGCCTCAGGCTCTAAGCATATTCCTAATTAATCTTTTGCCATCTGGGGGTTATTCTTCTCCATGCATTTTTAGGACCTCAGTCAGCATTTCAAGAATTGTGAAGAAAGAATCAGCTGAGGACACCTACAATCTAACTAAAAATATGTTCAGTGTAACAGGTCAAAGAATGAAATTTATTCTGAGAGCAGACATTTGACTTTCCTGACATCACGTATTGCTGTCTGTACTTTCTCAAGGGTTTTTATTTGTCCTTTTGTGTACTTTAATATTAAAATACTGTATGTCTCCTTCTCACACTTAAAATTGACCCTCATTGAGTGGGCTGTTGTAATATCAGACAATTTTGTATCTTCAAGTGACAGATCTACTTCGAACACTGTTCAATATAAATATTAATGTTTTTAAGAATATATTGTCCTGATAAATCTATTAAGGAAATCTTGATTGTGCAACTGTGTACTCTTCATGTCAACAGACTGGACAGACACCTAGTGACTACTCTGAAGTTTTTATTTATAATCTGAATGAATGAGCTCTTTCACTTCACTATCTATTTTCTTGAAATGTTCAAAATGTGTATCTCATCTTGATGTTATACTTTTATAAAACTACTTTTTATGAACAGCCTAATCTGCTTTTATAAACATGCCTCCGTGTTTTCACTGTACATTATACCTTCCTCTTTACTCCATGCATGAGACATCCCCATCATAGCAATGGCCAACACAGACCAGATAATAGAGAAGAGAAGAAAGCAACTTCCTCAGCTAGTCATTGGTGCCATTATATACTTTTTTGCATTCCTAACTAAAAAAGTTAAATTCTTGAGTAAAAGGACACAAACCTATATAGTTTGAGGGATATTACCTCGCAAGACACCATACCAACTGAAAATAAACAGTAAGGTTACTCTGAGGTCACAGTTTGAAAACAGATTTAGACAGTTGTTTGGATCTATAAAATACAAGTAAAAAATGAAGTTTATATTATGGCCCACTCAGTCAACAGTTATTTCTGGAAGTAAAAGTTGGTATCATGGAAAGGTTCAGCAGTTCTTGTAAAACACCAATGATACAGCTGTGTCTCATACTGAAAGCATGAACTTGGCTTTTGTAACATGAGATCTCCTATGGAGCTGGATTGAGGTGCCTAGCTAAAAAGGACTCCCAAATCTTGAAATGGATGAATTTTTAGCGAGATAAATGGTAAGTTAAATTATTTTTTAGAAAGATCAGAATTACAAACAAAAGCACTCTCAGTTTTGTAGGGATCAAAAAATGTAGTACTCAGGAGCATCTGGTAAAATGTAGTATTCTAATGTAACTAATGCTACAACTACTCAGATTTTGAGGTTTTTAGATTTTCTTTCAAAGTGTTTTGTTGCTATCAGATGTAGATACTAGCACCATTTCACCCTTGGGTTTTCTTGCCTTTCACAGATGAAACAAGCACAGCTGGTTATATCAATTATTAAGAATTTGTGACATCTCACAGGATCTGGAATTCTTCCCTGTGAAATGAAAAATACTAAGTCTGTACTACTCAAGGAATTATCTTCTTAGCAAGCACAAAAACATATTACCTCTCTACATCTCCCCATTCACAGAAGGAATACAACTGCACCCCGTATCTCATGGAAAAGAAACATAAGGCTGTTAAGCCTGAACAAACTGACAGCATGCTCTATGCAAAAGATACTGCCAATGTGTTTGACTTTCTCATGTTTCAATATAGTTGCTATATAAGTTTCTTTTTATGGAAACTAATTCCATGAATAAATTTGGAAAACTCATATGAATGAGTGTAGGTATACAACATAGAATAATTACCAACCCTTAGAAAAGGGGGAAATCTCCACATATGTGAATGGTGTATTCTGCCATTTATAAGTAAATATATCCACAAAGTGTCCATTTCTTCTGTCTGGAAAAAGCCCACTGTAACTCTTCACTAGACATACCATGTAACTAGTAATGTACAATCCAATGTAACTGACAATGACTATATTTACCGAAATAGTTAATATTTACTCTCCTTGCAGTTGGCAGCTCTGTTTGGAAGGACAATTCATAGAAAATCAACTTTCCAGCTTCACAGAGAAGGTACTGATTGGTACATCACTAAACAAAAGCCTTTTCAACATTCCATGGGAATGGCTTTGTTTCTGTTCCTCAATGTCTCTTGAAAATAATAAATATGAGCAATGTCACATATAATTCAGTACAAAAACTTTGGCAGCTATGTATATGTGCTATTTGACTTAAATATTACTACATGCAATGTTTCAGAGGTGAATGCTGTACAAAAGGATATGGCTTCAATAAAGAGAAATGAAAATAAATAAAATAAAATAAAAAAGGAAAGTACAATAGAAAAAACAGAGCAGTTTTCTATAATTTACATTTGTTCAGTGCTGAATATGAATGATTTTGAAAAATCATTGGAAACAGTTATGTAGTCATAGGGTACAGGGTGTAATAGGTAACTAATTGAATATTGCATTTGTTATTTTGAAGTCACACTTAGAACCAGGAATCTGGATCAGAGACAGGTAAGTTTAAGGCAAGAGCATCCAGGAAAGTATGCAGAAAACACAGCAACAAGCAGCAGTGCAAACTAGTCCAATGCAAGTCAGGGAGAGGAAAGTATAATAAAAGACCAACATAGCAAAAAGGACTTTCCCTCAACCCCAATGAGGAAAAAGCAGAAAAGAAAAAACGACAAAGAAACAGACATCCCACCTTTCCAAAACAAAATTGGTTATATTACTAATGACAATTGTCAAAGAAAGTAAAGGCTTGCACAGGACATCTCTAAAAAACAAGGCCAAATATGAAGGGTCAAAGGCAAAGGAGAGTTACAAGAAAGACCAGGAGCATCGTTGACCAGCTACTTGGTACAGACGTGAAAAAAAAAAAAAAAAACAGTCATAAAATCTCTGCAAAGCTCAAGTTCAATCTCTGTCTTCTACTAAAGGGTCAGTTCTTCAGGTGAGCAGAAGAATTTAACAGCTTTGTAACAGCTTAACACTGGGGAGAGATAAATTACATGTTACTAAAATTGCTTGCCTTCATTAGTTTTATCTCAGAATATTAAAAGCATGATCTGAAGACATTTCAAAGCCCCAAGTGGCTGTTTTTTAACTCATGGGAAATAAGTGACAAACTATTAGACTGAGAAAATTATAAGAACGCCAAACTGCCACTGTCTCTAAAGGAAAAGACAATATGAGCACTGGTGAAATACCAGGGGCAAAAAAAAACCCTTAAGAAAAGTATTTGTCAGAACCAGAGAATGACAAGGTGACTGGCAAGACAGTTTCATTTTTCAAGAGCAATTAATTATCAAACATATTTTTTTCCTCCCCTGTAACAGGCCTCATTACAAGTGGAGGCAGCAGATGTCAAAGACTTTCACCCCCATGCAGCTTATGACGTTGTCTCACACACCCTTCTCAGAAATAACAGGGAGACAGTCTAGGACAGAAAACTACAGGGTCAGTGAAACATTGGGTAAACACATTGAAATAACAGTTATAAATGATCTGAGAGTTAAAAGTAGCTCCAATTTATTCAAATGGACAAGATGTGTCAACAGTCCTGTGTCTGCTCCTCTGCTTGATGCTGCTTGGTGCTTTCATGGATTATCATAAGAGGTCATTATAGACAGGTCATGATTGCTTTAGCAAGTCAAAAATAGGTGGGTTTTTTCAATGTAGACACTCCAAATGTGGGAATGTATGCTTGAGAGCACACAAAAATTAAAACAAATCTGGACAATCTAAATAACTAGTCAGAAAGACCCCTCCCCAGCTAACTTAAAAAAAACAAATGCCTCCAACAGGGAATCTCCAGATGAAGTCAATTCATACAATAAAACCTCTCTACATCCCCATGATCTATTCAATATGGAGGTGAATCTTGGCAAGTCTGGAGACAGCTGAACACATCCTCTGTTACTCCATACAAATACACACACACACACACATATATATTTTTACCTTTGTCTCTACACTTTCCTGCAAATTGCTGCTACACTCGATGCTATATTCTATAGTGTACTTTGATCTGGTCCTGGCACTCTTAAGGGCTCTCAATTACTTTCCATTCTTTAGAAATTGTATTTTTTAGTCTTTCTAGCGTAGAGCAATGGGCTTTTGATGCTTTCATGCAAGCATTTGGCAAGAATAGCAAAGAAGAGTGCTGGATATAGTTTAATAATGATGTCTGAAATCATCCTGAAAAGAAAATTCAAGTCTTCAATATAAAGTAAAGTCTTTTCTCCCTGAAGATAAAGAGATGGGTTATTTGTGTTTTCAAAGAACAGAGTTTATAGTGGTCATGCTATAAGCTTTTGTAAAAGAAGAGTGGTGAGCTAGGGGAGTCACAGCACAGAAGAATTTAACGCACTTGCAAAAATCATGACCCTCAATTATATGCAAGAAAGCATAGCTTGAAGCAGTCAGTCATGATTTCCATTTGATGAAATCCAAATGCTTTTTCCTCTGCAAAACCCCTGCCTTCAAACAGACCTGTATGCATGTCTGATGACACAGTTTATTACTTTAGCTTTTGCTCATAAGTATCTATAAATATACATTGGTGACTCTTAGAAAATACTGCTAAAGAGCTAAGGGACAATATCATAAAGATCTCAGTACATGCAAACACCACCTTAGAGACAGCAATCACACAAAGCAAGTACCCCATGGAAACATCTGGAAATACTTTGAACAATGGAGCACAACTTCTAGGAAGAAATCCAAATAATAGCATAAAAAGCAGCAGAGAGAAATGGACTACACATTTCAGAGCTACCTTTAAAATCTCGCAGTTCTTTGGTATAAAACCGATATGAACACTGTCTCACACTAAAAGCTACCCTAAGATGGTAAGGTAGCCCAATCCTATGGGCCTGAAGTACTACAGGAAGGATAACCACCCCTAAGCACAACGTTAAATAGCTCTTTAAACCATAAGATCCTAAACAATAACATAAACAACAGCATGAACCAGCCCTGATGTATTGGACTTTCAATATTTTATCACAGAGGATGCCCATATGCATGTTGCAGTTTCCCTCAAAAGGAATTATTCAAGTTAATGCAATTAATGCAATGCAATTACAAATAACAATTAATGTATTAGTAGAAAAGCCCAAAAACCTGTTATCCTTCATCATAACAGACTTGCCTTCCATCATTCTACCTGAAGCTGCTGCTTTTCCATCAGTATGGCTACACAAGGACTCATTGCTTTTAAATCCCCCAATTTACTCAAGAACCTTGAAGATGTCCCAGCCTTGGCTGATCAAAGTAATTGTAGTGAAAACTAAGCAGATATTACATGCACAGGAAGTTGATGTCTCTTAAGGCATGTGTGCAGATGAAGTCCTCAGGCAGCCTCAGTGAGAGCCAGAGAACAGTGCTGACAGAGGATGACAGCCTCTCTCTTTGCCAGCCTATGCAAAACATCAGTAGACCACAGAAACTCTCCACTGACTAGCTCATTAAAAGTCACCTGGTGAAGCTTTTTAAGTAGAGCACAGGAATCTTTTATCCTTGGCACAACTGAAATTTTAGTTCTGCAACTACTTCAGTCTTGGTAAAACTAAAATTATTGAAACGCAGAAGCGCCTTTTAGAATATTAATGAAAAAAAAAAAGTGAGTTTGCAATGGTGTATGTACCACTTGTCCTGGTATATTCTCATTTCCAGCACGATCTTTCCCAAGAGGTGAGGCACCTCATCCTGGATGAGGTTCCAAGTGGAAGAGACACTCATCACCCACTCTCTTTTGGTTGTGAGTGCAGGCTGCATGATGGAACAGCTGTAAGGACACACAAAGCACCCCTGAGAAGGGGCAAAACACCTTCTACTGACATCCCTCTTTCCTCAGTCACCCAGGGCTCCTGAGCCCATAGCTGAGGGGAACAGACAGAGCAGCACATCCAGACAAAAAAGGTGCTCGACAAGTCTCCAAACACCTTTCAGGACCATCATTATTCAAGCTCCCCATATAACTCTCTTGGTGTTGAGCAGCAGAAACAAACAAAATTCCTCTACAAAAAATCTGCTAAGAAGAAGGAAGAGAACAATAGGATCACTACACAGGAAGCAGCATCACCATTCCTGAATTATTCACCATCATTTAAGCATGCAGATGGTACAACAAAATTCTTACTTGCAGAAGTGGTGAGCAAAGGATTTACTGCAGAGCAGCAGGCAGATGCAGTCTGTTTTCCAAGTACTGTGACTTCCACTTAAGTATCTGCATTTAACAAGAATAACTGTGCCTACCCAAGCAATCACTTGAATGAATTGAAGACAGCTTTCTAACTAACAATTCCTTTCTCACCATCAGTCAGTGAACTAAAAACCCCAGGCTGCAGACAGTTTTTAAAGCTGAATTTATGAAATTTTAGGGAAATTAGTGTTGTACGAAAGCATATTTTCCAATATTTTTGCTGTGTACCAAGATTTGCTCATGCTATTATGGGCAAAATTTCTTAAATGTTAACAAAAAAATGTGATCTACAGTGAAAGATTCCCTTTTGTCATTTTTGAAGAAATCAGGGTTTATGTTAAATATACGTTAGGTGAAAAACAAATCAGCTTTGTTTCATAATGATTGTAATGGCAGTCTAAGCTGGAAAGCACTCTGTATGGCGATGAAAGAACAATGACCTCTCTGCAGCTTTTCAGACTTGAAAGTCAGAAAATACTGATTTCAGTAGTAGATTTGGCTCATAATTGGAAATGGGAAAAGCTGGGGGTGGGGCTGGTGTAAAATCAGTGAACACCCATCCCATTAGTCATCCCAACCTTGTCAGAGTCCAATCCTATGAAATTCAGAGGCAAAAATCTTCATGGCCAACTGATAATTTTCACACTTCATCTTTCAAGGTAGATTAAGCTACTTTGGTAGAGAGTCTGGCACATGAGAACTTTATGAAAGAAAGGTATGCTCAAAGCATGTATTTTGTATTGGAGTTTGAAGGGAAATCATTGACAGGACGACATATCTCTATCTCAGCACGGCAGGGCAAATTTTCATAGGATTCCCAGTTCAAGGCAGAGCCCTAAATGAAGTCTGACACTCCACAATAAATCAACAGTTTCTGTGCATCATAATGCTCATTTCATTCTCTTCAATTTTTTGAGGCCAGTTCATTTGAGATGAGTAACTTCTTTCAGAGTCCATGAAAATGTTCATTTTTGAATGACTGAGGGATCAGGTTAAACATTGTTACTTCCCAGCACCAGAAGATTCTAACACAAATCAAGGCTGTGGAAAAGGCCAAATCAGAGATAACAGCCTTCTGCATTTTCTTTGAAAAACTAAAAGCAAGGAAGAATATTCTCACTTAGCTTTCCTCTTTCCACTACTCAGAGAAGCACAGTGTGGCAACAGGGGAAGAAAGGAGAAGTTTTATCATGTCAGGTTATTAGAAGGGTAACCCCAAGAAGATACACAAAAAGAATTTAGCTGGAGAAAGTGAGAAATTGACAAGCAATCTGTAGCCACAACTAGACATTTGTGAGCCATAATGGACAGCAGCTGTTGGCAGAAGCTTGACCATTTGAGAATAAGAGATGTGGAGTGAGCACGAAAGAAAGAGCAGATTCAAAACATCCCTTCTGAGCACCTCTGTGGGAAAGGACACCACCAGTTGGGGTCCTGGCAGCGCCTCAGAAATATTGGATGCTTGGAGCATCTCAGGTGTGGGGAAGCACAGAGAGAAAGGCTGCTCTGTACAGCTGCAGGAGCTTGACACACTTCCAGACTTCACCTCATGAGGCACAGAAGAAACCCGT
Organism: Ammospiza nelsoni; assembly: GCF_027579445.1. Classification (NCBI taxonomy): domain Eukaryota; kingdom Metazoa; phylum Chordata; class Aves; order Passeriformes; family Passerellidae; genus Ammospiza; species Ammospiza nelsoni. The sequence continues at coordinate 60,807,214 of NC_080669.1, forward strand.
GCAGCCGTGGTGCTCCTGTGGCCAAGAGCACCGGCAGCACACCGATGGGTTACCCTGCGATACCCGGCCCCCTGAGCTGGAATTCAGAGATATGAAGCAGGATGAGTTCTTCAGAATCCAAGGGGAAATGGTCAGCAACAACAGCAACATGGTGTTTCAAAGACATTGAGACACAGTTCTTGAGGTCATGGTTTGATGGTGAATGTTACAGCATTAGGTTTATGGAGAGGCCTTTTTCCAGCCTGAATAATTCCATTGTTTGATGTAGGCATTTTATCACCTCTGTTGGGCCCCAAGAACTATTATGACCAACAGCTTTCAACCAACTTTGGAAAGTATTTTTAACATAAATTCGGAATGCTGTGTTGTCCATCACTGATAGAAGATGGAACAAACACAAAAAAATAAGTCCATTAGACTTCTAAATACCTAGCACTCATTTAATCTCCATCAGTGCACCCTCTTGGTGGTTCCCATTCACCTGACATCAAAAGGAATCACAAAAGTCACTACACATTAAAAGCTTGCCACTCACCCTCCCATCCACCCAAGGTTGCACCTACACGTGTGTGCACACATTTGAATTCACAGCAGCTGCATGAATTACAGAACATTCACAACAGCATCTTATTGCTCCAGGGACAATGATAAGCATGGTTAGTTTCAGTCAAATGTTTTACCTCCTAGCAGTTAAACAAAATTGAGTTTTCCTACAACAAAACTGACGCTGTAATGTAAGGTCATAGATGATTGCAGAGACAATGAAAGCTGACAGAAAGGACTAACCAGCCAAGGAGCCATCATTCAGATTATTGATTAGTAGATATTGAAACACCCTTACATAGCTTTGTCAGGCTAAATGGCAGTCATTTAGGCACATATTTCACTGTCCAATTAGGATAATATATTTTCCAGCCTATTCCGGCCACATGTATTTCTCTTATAAGCTATATTAAAAAAAATGGTTATATAAATATATTCCAGAAGCACTGAAAAACACTAATTTGATGCAAGACTCATAACAGTAATTCACAATTTCTATACCAAAAACTATGCCTATAACACAAACTAAATTTTCTCTATCTGTCTATTAGTCTGGAACTCAACTTCTATCCGTCAGCTTCCCAAAATGGTCTGTCCATTGCACAGTTCATCAAAGAGAAAAATGAACTTATTTGGCACTGCATGGGGATTTAGAATAATCTAACAAAATTTCTGCTTATACTTAGTCATGAACATTTTTCCTTTGCTGGACTTAAAGGGGCTAACACCATGTGGTCAAACATAAAAAATAGTGACAATATTCAAAGACCTTCACCTTACCCAAACTGTGCCTTAGCACAGTAAAAGGAAGGTATAGGATGAAACCTTGCAAGGATGAGCAGCAGCTTCTGCCGCTTCCCTCTTCCTTAAGACCTACTGTCAATGGGCACCCGCATCAAATGACAGGAGAGTAACATCTAACCTGTTTTTTCACCAAATGGAAAACATTCTGTGTTGAGGGTGATCTCTTCAGCAAGCACAGAACAGCCACAATACACTGAAAAGTGGCTGCAAGATCATTATAAAATTTTAATTCTGTTAAGATTTTGAAAACCCTGTTATAAATCTGATATTTTCAAATGTTAGAATCTTTCTTTACTCAGAAGACAGATGGAAAAAAGGAAAGGTCTTCAATGCTCACACAGATAGAAAAAAGTGAAGAGGCAAAAAACATTGGAAAAACAGATAAAATGATCAATTGTACATTATGGGCAGTGGATGAGACTCAGTTATTTGAGTAATTTGAACTCACAGATGAGATAGCTTAAATTGAAGTGATATCTAAACCTTTATACAACACTGACATAGCTATTTTAGACTAAAACAGAACAAATGTGACAATTTTTAAAAATGTTAATTAGAGAGAACTGAAGGACTGTGCTGTTGCTCTGCATGGCTGAAGTCATTTAAAGCACTAAGAATATGAACTGTGGATATATGGATACATATATGAGCCTGGGGAAGAATTCATGTGGCTTCTGTAAAAAGAAGCTCCGTGTTAAAACCACAGAACTTCTTTGAAAGATTCAGTAAGATTTTGAATATAAAGTAGGTTTGATTGATTTTGACACTTCGGTTTTCAGAAGTTCCTTGATAAGGTCCCTCAAAACAGGTACTTGAAGAAACCACAGAAAGCACTAATGAAATAGTAGTTGTTAAGAGACACAAAACAGGGAAAGAATAAAACTTTCGTTTTCACAGTGCAGAGAGATCATAAATAAGTTTAATTTACCAGAGCTGGTGTCTGCTACCCAGAGAGCTGAGATGAGAAATGAGGCGAAAATACCCAGTTGGGAATTTTTTATAATCCAATTTCTCCATAATAAGTCTGTGCCCAGCTGCAACAGGTGTGTACTGAGATTCAGTTATAGGGTATTAAATGGCAGAGAAAATTCCCTCTAAATAAATACTAAATTATGAATATTGCATGCAATCCTAATTTCCTATATTAAACAAAATAATTGTCCTATTATCACAAGAAAAGACATCTTGATATATAGTCAAAAATTACACAAATCAAGCCCTTGACTAAGGGGGAAAAAAAAAGCAGCCCCAAACCCAACAACTGTGAAGAGGTATTAAGTATAATGTATAATGTAAAATTTCACTGGGTGAATGTCTCCCCTGGTTTATCTCCATCTACTCAAAGCTCTGCTGGACACATTGCTGAGAAACCTTCTCCCACTAACTTTGTCAAGCAGGAAGGTTGGACTGGATGATCTTTATAAGTCTCCGCCAAGCCCATCCGTTCTGTGATTCTCTGTCACCTCTCAAGCACTGCATACAAATTTACATGACTATTTTGGTATGAGCAACAGAGCTGAAGGTTCAGATTAGCTTCAGATTTCTGGAGGCTGAGGGGCTGCTCTGGGCAAGCATCAAAGGATAGATGTGTTCTTGTATCCCCCCTTCTAGGCATGAGCTTCTCACTGCTGATGGGAGACAGGATATCAGCTGTTTTGATCTGACCCAGCACCACCATTCTTACACCATAAAGACTCAAATTACTTAGGAAGATCAGTTGGTTCCAAATTGTATTGCAAACATATATATATATGTATGCATTAGTCAGTAGACTCTGAAATGGCTGAAAGTTCTGGAAACAAATACTGAATGTTTCCAAACAAGATGTCTTCACAAGCAAAATGGAAAAGCACATTCATGATATCATTAGACTTGATTCTTTCTGGAAGGCAAATTTAAGTTTCCTTTAAACACTAAAACACACATCCAGCGCACTGCATAGCTATCTCTGAGAGCAACAACTGCAGTTTAGGTACATTTTCCACTAGCCAGGCATTAGGGATGTAGGAGAGTACATTGGCCCCCAAAGACATTTTGATTTCAATTTGAGATAAGAATGTGACTAGGAGAATCTGGCTGATCCTTTGGTGGTGTCAACAGATCAATACTGAACTTACTGCTGCCAACAAGCGGACACTGAAAATCAATGCAGTTATTCTGAAGATAACTGAGAACTCTCCTGAGTCATCCAGACAGCTCCTGGTAACATGGGCAACCATGTCATACAGTCTCTTCTGCAAAACTGCCACATACCAATTTTAGGCACAATTCTTGTCTGCCTTGCTCATATTTAAAAGGCTGTGACAGAAGTACAGATGGTTACAGACTTTCTTCTAAATTAAAATTTTTATTGTAACCATGGTCAAGGTAGTTCTCTTCTCCCTTGCATGTAAGGAGTCCTTAAATTTAAGTGAATTATTCTATCTCACAGATGTGGTCCTCTGTTGAAGAACCATAACCAACTACCTGGGAGTAAAAAATCCCAACTCCTCCACAGTGTGTTTTCAGAGGAAATACTTACAAGTAAATTTAAAAGAGATTTTTCATAATACTTAGGAAGGCAAGTATTTTATGTCAATGTTGCTGTGACTTTTCACAGCTGCAACTATTATGCTGGATGGATAAAAAATTAGGACCTATCAGGCAACAGATAACTCACAGACCCACATAATTTTCAAATGGCATGTAAAATATTCTGTTTTGTCTGACAGATTTACTGGAGATGAGTCCTTCAACATTCAGGAGTCAATAAATTTATACACACTAAATCCACATTTCAAAAACAGGAGGAGGATTACGCCTATCTGCATATTAAAACCTAATCTACTGAAACATCAAGATTTCTGTCAGCTTCCTGACTAGCACACCAATTACATTATTTGGCACCCATCACAAGAAGACAGGTGTAGAATGACCAATTTTGCAGCTTCTGAAGTTGTGCCCATTAAATACGTGGAGATTATTTTTTTTCCTCTTTGCATAAAGATGATTGAGAGTGCATTTGAGTGTTTTCTCTTTCTAGACAAAGCACTGGGAGCTGGGGAGAGGGAAGGTGAGAATAGATTCACTTAGCTAAAGAAGATAGGAATCACCAAAGCAAAATAAAAGAGACTCATTCTTGGTATGGGCAATACTGCAAGAATTCTGATTTGTTTCAGTTTCAGTTGGAGTGGAATAATGGTATAGAGGGGAACAATTTTATTAGCCATTTGCTTTTAGGATTTTGTTTCTCAGTCTCAGTCTCTTTGCCTTTGCATCTAACATTCATCAAAACCTGCCAGAAACACATTGCACATTACTTCAGTGTTTTTGTTTTCATATGACATGCAGGCATGTTTGAGTACTATGCCTTTGGTTGGTTCTACATCTTATTTAATATTTGAATTATCTGCTTTGGCATGAACTTTGAAGTATGCTGATTCAGTTTGCTGATGATAAAGGTGAGGAGGCATTGGCAGTGCATCAGAGAGCTATAATAACAGAAAGAAAAAGCCTGTACTTACTACCTGGGGAGTATGATCAAGAGAAAAGGGGTAAAATTTAGCTGCATTAACTGCATGGTCACGAAGTACAGACAAATAACAAGAACACCACTGTAAAATCTCATCAATTGCAGAGAAGGAAAATGGAAAACACATAGTTTGGGCAACAAACAACCAGACAGCTATAAGCCACCAAGACAGCAATTGTAAAAAAGGCAAATGTGACCCCATGTCACCCCATTCAATAATGTTTATTGGTCTTATTAGAAAACTCTGGCAATTTTGTAATTGGAGGCACTAGACAAACAGAGCTTCTGTAACCTCTTTATGTTCCAGCAGGGAAATAAATCACATGAAAGCTGCACCACTTTTGGTGTAGCTTGAAGAGCACAGTCCAAGAAAGAACCAAAGAAAAGACAAAAACTGTTAAGAGGGACCTGAATCAGAACTCTCATAAGGTACCATCACACAAGATATTAACTTACTTCATACTTGCAACCTGGTTACTTTGAGCAAACTTTGTCTTTAATGAACACAAAACACAAAATGTGAAAAGATTTGTAAATTTTAATTCAAAATGATTGAATCATTCCATGGTGTGAAACCGTCCCTTATCCACAATGTGTAAGTACTTCAATTACTCATTCTATCTCAAAACAAAGAGAAATGCCAAAATATTGAAATTTATCATGGGATGAAAATTGCAGAGTCCTAAAATATGAAAATTAACTACTGCAAAGATAAGAATATGTGGATAAAACAAGCTTTAACAGGTACGACTCTAAAGAATTACATATGGTCTGCTAATGGCCATTTGCCATTTTGGGTGACTAACACATCTTGTTAATCATTATTATTCTATCTTAGCTGTGACTTAGAGCAAAACACAGTAAAACGGTATTACTAGGTCTTTGATACAGTTAAAACACATGGTTCATAAGAAACACCATGGCAAATTACTTAAACAGGCTATCTGGAATATATTTATTGTGTTAATTCACAAATAGCACACATAACCAGTTCACAGAATAGAGACTGACAAGAGAAAGAAGGTAATTTGGAGGGCTATTTATGTGAAGAATAAATTTCACCAGTCCTAATTTAGACAGTCATTTGCAAGGGAAATACATCTACTATGATTTTCCCACCACAAATGACATTTCATCTTTCCTGAAGTCGTGCAGGAAAAAAATGTAAAGAGGTTAAAATACTTTGGTTTTTTCTTCTACTATGTAAGTGTATAATGAACAATAAAAATAGCCTAGTATGCACCAAATCAATTGAAATCATTGTACATTAACATGAGCTAGTGTACTATAACTAGACAACGTCAATATTCAAATGGCATTGTGCTAAGGAGAAGGTGACCAAAGATTTTTTTTCTCATTTGAAATTAATCATTCTCTGAAAAGAATATTCTCTTTATGCTACTGGCAATCAAATCAATTCTCTGAACAACTTTTATAGTAATAAATAAAACTGCCCTTTTCACTCGGTTTTATTCCTGCTCCACCCACTTTTGAAGACTTATAATATAAATTATGAAGAAAAATGGGATTATAATTTAAACTCAAAAATAATTTATGTGCATATTTATTATGGAGGTAATACAGAGATGGAGATGGGTTTCACCCCTAGGAGACAGAGAAAAAAATCCTGCTTGTGAATTTTAGTGTCTCTTTCATTGCAGATTTTCCACTACATATTGACCCCATTTGGAATTGATTACTGATCTTACTTAGAATTCATCAGTTGCTAATTTTAACTACTTAACTCTCTGTTCTTGTTTACAGTTAAGCCATTCTTGAATTAATATGCTGTGAAAGGAGAATAAGATACCAGTTTTCCTCCTCCCTGCACCAAACAAAATTCATTTATTATTGCCTTTTCAGTGCCATATGTGTTGCTCCAATATTATCAGTTACTTGTTGTTCTAGTAGCATTTTTTAAGATTAGAATTTGCCTTCCTCTTTCAACTCAATCCTCTGACAGTTAGCTAGCAGACCAATGAACAGTGTGCTCCACAAGCATTTGCAGCTTCCATTGAAAAGGCTGCAAAGAATCTCCAGAAAAAACCAGATGGGTGAGAGGGAGAAGGGGAAAATCCCACCTTTATTAGGTTTCTTTCTCTGATCCCTTGGAGACTAAAGTCATTAAACAATGCCATCAGTCATTTCCTAAGGGGTCATCAGTACCTACACCTTAGTTGCTTCCCATTACAGAATCAGCTTTCAACCCCTCCAATTTTAATTTTACTAGGCAACCAGAAAATCATGAGGGTTTGAAGAGAATGTATAGAGAAGGATCACTCAAAGCAGGCAGCTAAAAACATTGATGTACATGTATCCTACAACTCTCTGAGCACAGACTATGACAATGGTGTTGGAGTTCTCAGTATGTGTTGTATTCAGTTTTAAGAAATCATTATTGCACAACACAGGAAGCTGACAAACACATTCTCCATTAGGAAGACAAAAACCCAAACATCTGTAAAGCACTGTACATCAGATCAGAAATGTGGCTCATTAAACTAGAAAATATGTCAATAGGTTCAAAAATACATTTAAAAAAAAAATCTGTACTTATCCATTGCAGATTTTTTCAGGACTTTATAAGCCTTACCAAAACATCAATTTCCTCAGCAAAAATCTAAAACTATGTAATACCACCATTTTAATACAAAACAATCATATTGTGTCAAAAGCACCGAGTTTTTTTCTGGTCCAAAGCATGTCCTTAAAATACTCTTGTTGATCCACAACTTTAGGGCTGGTGCAGGATACCTAATATGTCAGAAAACAGCAAACACTGTCTTGTATTTAGAGATTCTGAAGGAGATACGTCCTCAAGTTTGAATAAAATTCAAACAACTAATCACCAATAAATATAATAGCTAAAAATCTTATTATCAAGTGAAAACTGCACAATTTATGTCCAGCCTTCTGTAGAAGGGTACAGAAGTCCAATCATTTCAGCAGGTGTGTTTAATTATTTTAGAGCTAAGTATAAAATAAAATCACATACATCATCCTTTGGCACTGTCAGTGTGACTCTGTTAACAAGGACTATTTAGAGAAAATCAATATGAACATTATTTCAGAAGTACTTGAAGATAATATCAGTGGTAGCTGATCTGATTGACTGTCCCTCCCTGCCACCTCAATATAAAAAGATAAAACCACGACATTTGTTGGAATTTTTTAATTGCATTCCATTCTGTTAAAGTCTGTGGTGCAATCAGGGTTGTCCTCATTAATGAAATCACACTAAATTGACCATATTAAGATGCAGTATCAGTACCCAAAGGCAGTGAACTTGGTAGACATGGATATGCTTTAAAGACCAAAAAACTGAAAAAAGTAAACATATTGGTGTGTTCATAATAATCTAAATTGAGAGGAAAATATGAATATTTGCAAGAAGGAAAAATTATTGGGGGGAAAGGAACGGAGAGGAACACATACATGACCTTGTTTTAGAATTGACAACTACTCCTTAAATCCAACCAAGTTGGTTTTGGTTTTTCTTCACAATGCCTGGAGACAGGCCAGAGGAGAAAAGCATCACATGTCTCTGGTGACGAGGGTCTGGGGAAAAAGACTGTGGAGATGACATCAGTTCTGAGATAAAGTTGGAGTTCTGGCATCTTATCTGTGGCATATGGATGCTCACAGCAAGGTATGCATTGGAACACGGACTATACATTTGTTGAAGGGCATAAAATTTAGTGGTTTGTTTTTCAGGCTGTGAATTACAACTCTTGGATTTGCTTTTACAATTATCCACCACAAAATGCCACGGTATACAGATAGTAAACTGTCAAAGTGTTTTATAATTACTTTTGTTCCTCAGGAGGGCTCCCATTTCCTTCTCTATTACATTTTATTGTCCTTTACTTCTAGCACAGATAACCACATAAACGAAAGGAGGCAAACTTATAATCTACAGCACCATGTTGTCCAAGCCATTACTCATGTCTAAACCAAATCCACTTTGGTAAATTCTCTCCTCTGTTCCCTGAAGATCAAACTCAAATTCAAAATCTTTAGTTGCTAAACATTGAGTGGTCACTTGCAAAGTCATATTGTTACAGATTCTCCTAATTTAGAATTACTTTGGAGTAAAACTGAAAGGAGTAAAATAACACCTCATCAATCTATTCATGGGACAACAGATGCAAATATGGATGGGCCCCAACTGTCCATGTGTTTTAACAGAGAGTAAACTATGATAGTAATGACATTGACAATGCAAAGCCAAATAAAGCATCACTAACACCAAAATGTAATGCAATTTCCAGTATATCAGTGAATGGTCATAAAATGTGTCATTCTTACCTTTTTTTTTTTTTTTTAATGTAAGAAAAACAAAAATTATAAATACCAGAAAAAACATTGGACAAACCAAGAAGAAAAAGCAGCTCCAACATTTGGAAATAAATTGTTTCCCTTTCTCAGAATTATCATCCCTGGAAGAAGAATATTCCTTGTGAAATTACTGATTGTTCAGATAATAAAAGCTTGCTTTTTGTGAACAGAGGAAGTATGGTAAGAATGCCTATGTAAAGAAGCAAGGAGCAAATAAATATGCAAGTTTCTATGCTTAAATTCTGCTTCATTTTCAAAGCACAAGGAAGTACGTGTTCTTTATAGTTATACAGTCTGAACTCCTACTAATGGCTCATTCATATTGCATATATATAGATGAAAATAATATTCAAACCTCTGCAGGTTTTTCCAGACAATGTGCAGGTCAGAAGACTGCTTTCCCAAAGCCCAGTCAATATTGTGGATAGCAGAAGACTACAGAAGAATTGTTCTCATCTACTGCAATAAAGCTTCCTCAGCTAGGAATTACTATTTTTTAAAATTTCCTGATTGAACTTTTCAGACACTATTCAGGAAAATAAAACTTCTTTGATCTTAGTGACTGAAGAGGACAGTTAGCCCTTTCTTGCAAGCACTTAAACTTCCACAGATGGGGCACAGGCTATTGCAAACTGCGTATTTTTTCACTGAGTTTTCCATAAGTGATGGTCTTTTTAAATGTGGCTATTTACTATGCGAACAAGCTTTAAACATCTCTGACTGGAAGAATTTTACCTATTAAACTGTGTCCATTACAATCCCTTACACAACAGTGTGCACACTTGCACACACAAAAAGATACTGTGTGGAATTAACATATAATAATGTGCTTCTGATACCACAGAACTTCAGTAAATTTATCTGCCCTCCACCCAGAATCACACAGGCTTATTCCACAACCATTCTCTTCAACTGCTCTTGAAAATACTTATTTGATTTCAGATTTTCTCTCTTTAGCAAGACTTGGACTTCAATAATCCTGGTAGGTCCCTTCCAATTCAAGATATTCTGTGATTCTCTCTGTAATATGCTAAAAGAATGACTTTGTTACATCTTACCTCTTGCAGTTCAATGTGATGGTTTTTCAAGTCTGACAATTCTTGTATTAACACAAATTATATGATCTTCACTCCTAAAACCAATCTGTGTGAAAAACTTTTTCAGTATTCTTAAGAGTACTTACTTCAAGAGCTATTCATTTTCTCCACCAGAAATATAATTTTTCAAATTAGAAAACATTATCTAAACCAGTGACATAAATGCATGGTGGCTGACAGAAAAAAACCCTTGAAAATCAAGAAATAACTGTTCTCTATCATAATTTTTCATTATTAATAGCTCTTTTTTTCAAGTACGAGAAAGGTGTCAAATTTACACAGAACTGATCACCTATTCATTTCAGGTATTATTTAAAGAACAGTACATTTTCTTTCACTGCTTTTTCAACACACAGCTTTTTACCTCCGAATCAACCAGTTGTTGAGCTGAACCAGACAAAACTGGGGAAAAAAATCACACCCTGCACTGAGTAAAGAATTTTAGTTGTCAAAACCTGGGCTATTCACTGCAAGTTCTGGTTTCTGGTACCCAAGTCAGAAAGTTCACCCTGCCCACCTCTTCAACAGCCTCCCCGCCATGGGCAGGAGCTGTCTGAGGGAAAATGCTTCCCTCAGTTTGTGGCACAGGCACAAACACACGGGCAGTTTCTGCTCAAAGATCACGATTCCTAAAAGGACTCTCACAGTCAGCTAGCACCACAGACACGTGCTGTCTGTCAGCTGCATCCCTGCATCACTTCAGAAAATCCTTAGGTCCACAAAAAAAAAAAAATTCACAAGCAAGTGACCGAGAGTGTTAGGAAGGAGGGCCAGACCTAATTTAATTGCACCCTAAAGCACACTGTGAAAATGATTTTTCAAAATAAACAGGGCAAAGAGTCTGTAAAACAAATTACTATTGAGATGAACAGAAAAAGGAACTTTTGGGTTTTTTTTGATGAAGGGAGGGAGGGTAAAATAATTGGCATACTTTCAAAGCAAAAATTGTTTGAACTTCCAAGCATCAAGTGCAAAACCAATCCATTTCTATAAAATAACGCTTTTATCAGCTTGACAAAGAAGTTTTTGCTTTGTTAGCTTAAATTAGCTAACAAAGAAGTCAGCTGATTTCATCTACTTCTGCCATTACAAAAGTACGTGTTAGAGTGGCAGCTTTCATAAATAGGATTGACAGAGTAAGATGTCATTCTGCACACTGAAATCTTGAGTTCAAACTCTACATTAGATTTAAACTTTGTGCTAAAACTCAAGGACATAAACCACCTATGATTCAGCTCACACTGTCGGTCCAAGCTAAGCTGCCAAGTACTGAGAGCCTTTCAGTCTCAGTCTTCAGCAAGGATCACACAGCTGAAAGATTGCCCAGGCAGGAAAAGGTAACCTTGGAAGAAAGAAAGCCCGAAGGATTTGATTGGAAATACTTTCATCTACTTTTGACCATTTAATAGATTTGCAATCTGCCTGCAATAGTAACATTAGACAGTTTCAACTGAGATAGTTGTGTAGTTAGTTAGGCAAAGAAGGTGCCTGTCAAGTAAAATTCCAACAAAGAAAATTTCCATTTTTTGTAATATTGCTGAGTTTCAAAAAAATCATTACTGAATTTCTTCTTCAGTCAAATACCATATTTAGACCAGCCCAGAAGCCCAAAGATACAGCAAAGGTTATATAAGGCTAACAAAATGTTTCAGTCCTTAAGGAAATACAAATTTAGAGTACAACATTTTCAACACCTTTTTCCAAGGGAGTGTGGAAAATAAGCTTTTAGATAAAATACACTCAGAACAAAATTCCAAACTCTACATCAACAATGGCAACATGTAAAAGAAAGACATTTTTTAAAGCAAAGCACAAAATTTCACATTTACAGTATTTTGAGCTCCACTTATACACAAAAACCCTTGTAAAAATGGATTAAGAGGAAGGTGAACTAATCAGGGCTTCAGTGGAACATAAAAACAGAATAAAAGAATGAGAATAAAGGCCAATCTTGCCCAGAGTACAAACAGTGGCCAAACACAGATGCCTCAAGAAGAATGTAAGAATAGAGAAAACTCCTGTCAACACTGTCAGAGAACACCCTGAAAACTCTCAAGAACTTACAGTTCAATAGTTAGCATCTTCAGGTTTAATAAGTCTTAGTGGATTTCCTGCATGTAAACTTGCCTTGTTGCCCATTAAGTCCATGTAATCCCTTAGCATCCATAGTATCCATGGCCAGAACTTCCAGTATACTGTGCTAAAGTGGCCTTACCTCCTGTCATTGATTTTTGACTGGATACCCCATTTTTTGACAGATACCCCCAAGAGCCTGCATGAAAGAAAAAAAAAAAAAAAACAACCAACAAGCACCTCTAATGAGATGTTCCATCCATGCCATTTTATTTATCCAAACTTCATCTGCCATTTAAATGCCCCAACAGTAGATAAGTTGTTCCTTTCTGTAATTCTTTCTAGGCAACACAACCTTTAAACCTTTGACAATTTACAAAGACCAGCAAATATTTCTGGTAAACCCCACTATCTATGAACATGCTGAGCAGCACAGACATGTAAAGTGATCCCTGTGGAACTCCACTGTTTAAAAACAACTGCAGACTCCCACCTAAGCTTAAAGCCCTTTTATCATTCTTTCTAAAGGATCATCTCCCTCTTCTTCCATGACTCCTTAGCTAGTCATGCAAGCAAGAGTTACAGAATAAGATGTCTTAGGGATATGTCAGATATACTTTGCACAAGGAGCACTCCTTCCAAATGGAAATTCCCATATTTGGCTACAGCTGTCCAAATGCAGATCTTTGGAGTCTGCCAAAAGACATCTTTCAATCCCTGTATTTGCTAAAGATAATTTAGGACAATCTTTTTCACTGGTTATTTCAGTATATTACTTTATTTACTGCATCTAAAGGGATTACATATAGCCTCATTATTCAGCCTCACCTGACACATTTTCCCCAACACTAACCTAAGCAATGAATAATTTTGTTTTTGTAGACATACTCAAAACCATATGCAAAACTAAAAGTTTGGATAAAGGATTACCAAGACAAAGCAATACACTTTTATATGACACTTGGGAACCAAGAGGGATTGTTGGATCCTCTTTACAGATTTGCCAAGATACACCTATCAGAGGGATTCTGAGACAACCATTAGCACTCAGGGTGCTAGCTCTGAAAAGATCTCAAAGCTGGCCTAAGGACGAAGATCTCATTGATCCTTTAGACCCATTAGAGAAATTTTCTCTCAAAGCATGTACCCCTCCAAGTTCTACTGTCTCTTCTCTACCTCAATCTTTGATTAGGAGGGTTGTTTTCTCCTGTATTGTTTCTGTTTTAAATCTTACTTCCTAGCTCTACCCAGGAACAGAGCAGACCTAAGGGCTCACATCTCTACACTGCTTGGGTGTGGTTATCTTCCATATTCAAACCTTTTGTTAGTGTTTCAGCACTTACTCTCTCACCTTGCAAGTTAGAAAAATCTCATCCTTACTCCAGTAATTTTACAGGCATTAACTCTTCCTACCAAAACCTGGAGATTTCACACGTTAAAAACACTTTCTTATGCAACAAACCCAAGATGCATCACCAATGCATATTGCACTTAAGCAAAGCCCACAGTCACTATCACAAATGGTGGAAGGATTCTAGACAGACCTCAGAAAAGAGTACTAATCCAGGTGACAGGGTTGGTACCAACTGCTGTATTTTGTTTGGTTTCCTCTTTTGTTGACTCTAGACACACAACCAACACATCAATATTTCCTGCTTTATATTTTTATGCTTCTGCACAGGGGTACAGTGAAGTCAAATATAAATGTGCCAAGCATACATAAAATTATACCTATTAAATCTGGCTAGGAATAGCAGCAATAGTGGGGGGAAAAAAAGTAGCAGCAGATGTATAAGACCTAGGCAGAAAGTCAAGAATTATGCTATATTGCTATATTCACCTTTCCTGCCTCTATCAGTTAAGGTACAGAAAGCACAGGTATGCTTTGTAGCAATAACTTTCATTGCATGTCCTTTGTGGAAAAAGTATTCTTCCAAGGCAACCACGTTTTTATCTGCAAATTTCCCACATTTATTCAGGAGTTTTAATGCTCTATCATTGGCAAAACTAACAATTGCTACTTGCTACCTACTGACTTACACATTTAAGTCACGTACTGTGAACTTCAAAGACCCTGCAATTTTCCACTTTTTTGCACATTATTTTCTACCTGAAAATTCAACATGAACTAACAAATGCATTAAGAGGGCAAAAATCGCACGTCAGATATAGTTTTTACATCGGACTTCAGTTTCTAAGAACCGGAACACTTGGGACCTTTAAGTTGCTGGGCAAGACCATCACCAGGGCAGTAGTGCAAAAATTAACGAATGAAGATGCAGCAGTTCCCTCGCCTACCCTGCACCCCGATGGGAAGGACCCTGCTTGCAGAGGCCTGTTCAGGGAATCCTGTCTCGGGTGGGAGTTTTGTCAGCGCACGGCTCCGCTAATGGAGAGAGCGGCGGAAGGTCTGGCGTGAGGGATGCCGCGAATGAGGCGGCGTTTCGGCGCTCTGAAGTGATGCCCACCCTTCAGCCGGCAGCACACGGGCACCGGCAGCATACAGGTACCCTACCCCAGAGCCGCCCGCTCAGGCCAGCGTCCGCCGAGCGCAGAGATGCCTCCTCCCCAAAATCATTCCCTTCACCCGGGGGTTTCTCGGCTCGGCTCCCGGGGAGCTGGGATTTTTCCTTCGAAAGCCTGCCCCTGGTGAAAGCCGCCCGGTCTCCCGCTGCCGCTCACGCACGCCAAAGTTTTGCCGCTCTGGCCACAGCGGCGCGGGCAGGGACACCCAGCCCCGGCCGCCCCCCGCCCGGCCCGGCCCGGCCCGGCCCGGCCCAGCCCGGCCCGGCCCGCCTCACCGTCCCAGCTCGGACTCCAGCTCGAAGTAGTGAGCCAGGGTGTCCTTGTTGGAGCCATCGATCCAGTAGTCGGGAGCGGCGGAGCCGGGGCGGCTGGCGGCCGAGGAGCCAGAGGAGGAGGATGAGGAGGACGAGGAGGATGAGGATGAGGAGGGCATGGTGACTTTCAGCATGCCGGGACGCCTGCCGGGGGCTGTCCTCTCCTCCGCGCCGGCTGCAGAACGCAGAGCCACAAGGCGGAGGCTACACCTAGCCTCCCTCCCTCTTTTTCTCCTTCCTTACTTATTTCCTTCCCTCCCTCGCTCTCTCCTCCCTCTCCCCTCCTCCTCCTTCCCCCCGCGCCGCCCCGGAGAGGCGGCGGCGGGTGCCCAGCCCGGCGGGCCCGGGGCGGGGGATTCACCTCCATCGCCCCCCGCCCGCTCGTTCCTTCCGCCCGCCGGGCCCCGCGGCCGAGCCGCGCCTGCAGCGAGACCCTCGGGGCCGGCCCGGGGCGAGGCAGCGGGAGCGGGACACGGCCCCGCGGGGGGACAGCGCACGGCAGGAGGAATCGCGCCCCGATCCGCGGGCGATGTGCGGCGGGGCCGCGCGGGATGCGCAGCCCGTAGGGCGGTGGGCGCCGGCCCGCCATGCCGCAGCGTTTTTCCAGTTTCCGAGCGGGAGTTCAGGAATTCTGCCGTGAATTTGGCGAGGAGGGTGTGGGGGCAGAGGCTGAGCAAGGCAAACAGCAGTGGGAAAGAAAGAGACTGACAAATTCTCGAACATGACTATAAAAATCCCCAAAACACATCTTCTCTTCCCACCAGAGAACTAAAAGAAGCCATAGAGAAATAAAATTGCTTTGCTGCAATGCCATTCTCTAACAGGTTATGAAATCTGCAGGTTATGAAATGCATGCGAATTATACTAAAGCATGCTACATCCCCGACTGCAGAATCCTTAGCCAGAAACATCTACAGAAGGGTCGTTTCTGTTGGTGTAGTGGTGAAATAAAACAGCAGCAGTTGTGTGTGCCTTGCATGCATAGTGTGCCAGAGCAATCCCACTCACATCCTCTCTGTGCTCTTACACCCACTCGCACTGCCATGCCAGCACAGGCAGGAGGTAAAATGGACCATGTGCGAACTGCACAGCAGAAGGGACAAAGTATTGTCCTCCCAATTTCAACCAAAATTGACTGGCCTGTTTTTTAAACATTGTATTTCTTCCTCAAATAAAGCACAGTATCCTGTTCAGTGTTTTGCTGATTTGGGTGTATTGAGATGTTTTCCAAAATGATTTGTTTCCCCTCCTCATAAACAAGTTTGTCTTTTACTGTTCTATAAATTCCTAACTGTAACTGGATGGGGCAATTAATCTTAATTTCTCAAAGATCTTAACAAAGAAGTGCTTCTCTCTGAGTAACCAGATAATAGAATAAGTATATCCTAAACGAGTCTTTGTTAGCAGTGGGAGAGAATGAGAGATAAATGAAATAGATAAAAGAGAGATAAAACCTTTTTGCCTTGAGTTACTACCATTATAAAATTTAAATGTAGACCCCACTGTAATTTGAGGTTTTATCATTTTCAAATTCATATTTGGAAGTCAGGAAAAAGTAACCCAAAGCCCTGATTAGAAAACCAAGTTACATCAAATACAGTTTGCCAGCAGCTCCAAATTTCCTTTGAGATGAATGTCATGCCCAAAGCACCCACTATCAGTTACAGGGCTGATATCAGCACCAGAGCACCAGGCAGCCTTTTCACTGCTGCTCATGCCCTCTTTCAACCCCCCAGCTTGCTTTGCCTCTGCTGGTGCATGCAGAGCTTTTCTTCAGAAGTCTTTGGCTGACAGGTGACACTTTTTCATCTTATTTGTTAACAGCATCTCCTGGGAGAAGAAATGGTCACTGATTAAGTCACACACACAAGAAAAGGCAAATCAGCACACTTAGTGGTTTTCTACATTGTATTTTCAGTCAAATTTCTAATGTATTCTGCAAGCCAAAGGGCAGATATAATTCTGTTCTGGTGGGGTTTTTGAAGAAATTATTTTAGTAGCACTATATTTATCCAGGTACCTGCAATCAGGTTCATATCTCTAATGATGTAGGTATAGTTACCATGAGCCTTCAGCTGCTCCTTGGTAAATGACATAGCACCAGTGGATTTTCTTTTTTTTTTTTTTTTTTTTTTTTTTTTTTTTTTTTTTTTTGACTGGGATATATCTAGAAAAGGCATTTTACTTTCTTTGAAACTCTGACTCAAAAGTGAGCTGCATTGCACGATGCTGACAACCTTGTACTTGAAAACTGACTAGACCTTGTTCTTCAGAAAGTCCACATCCTTCAAAAATTAGGATCACGATATCCAAATATGTCCATGTGGAATTAAAGAAAGTCTTCAGGTTGCACACTGTATCTAACCAGCAAAAAAATGCCTCTCAGTCTCATGGAAACCAAAGACAGCATTTCAAATGTGCAGTGCTCCAACTCAGGTCTATGTTAACCATGTGAAGGTTTGCACCAACTTTATTGGACATGAAACTAAAATGCTAACAAACATTCATTTATCAATTTGTGACACACTATGTACAAAATTTTATTATGAAGATACAAAGATCATCATTTTCCTGGCAATAAACCCAGGTTACAAACTCAAACAAAAAAGGCAGGTCAAGGAGGAAGCAGTTTATATGAACAAAAGACACATGCAAGAGATGTCCAATTTTCTGCCTCTTGCCTGTCACCCATAAATTTAAGCCCCAAAGAACTGATGTCTTGGTGGAGGTGTGGGATCAGTAATCTTTCTGCCCTCCTGGTTGCTGTAGTCCTGTTTTGTGAATGCTCTTGTCCTTTGTACAGACATCACTGCACCAGGTATAAGCAGAACTTACCTTAGAGGGCTAAATTAAAAGGTAAATGTAGGATAGGAACTTTTTTAACTCGACTTCTGAAATTTTCATACAATTCTAGCAGTTAGGCCTTGTGTATGAATTAAAAACAAAAACCAAATTTTGTCTCCGGTTTTGAATAAGTAGTTTCCAGTTTGTGGGCATCATTTGAAAGAGCACTGTGTTAGTCCTCTGAAAGTTAGGTCAGTATTTCCTCTTGGCCAAACTGCAGCAACTTCTTGCTGAAGGTACAAATGTGTCCACGCCTGTTGTAGTAAAGGTTATCTATGAAAAGCAAATTGTCAGATATAGTCCCCATTAAGGAATATTTTTCTCAAAGTGCTTTTCATGTAATAGAGCTTCCTTTTTTACAAAGATGATCCAGTATGGATTCTGCATTTCCACCTGTGCTAGACCAGCTGCTTACTTGCGATAATTGTAATGCAGATTAAGTCTTCTGAAACAGAGGTTGCTCAAACCATGTCACATACAAGTCAAAGAAGTTGAGATCAAGGCAAATCCCCAAAGCTTTCACTTCCCTTCCCTGTCATTGATTTTCCCTGCTGAATACAAAGGCTTGCATTAGGTTTTATTTTCTGTAACATCTTTCATCTCCCACTCAGCTTCCAGTACCTCTGAATCACCATGTAAGCTTCCATGGATGCCTGTCAGTTGGGAATGCTAAAAACTTCCTTGTTTTTATTTATGTATAGGAAGCCTTATTACTTGTATTAAACAAGTTCATCACAGTCTCTTAATTTATTATCATCTTTCGTGCTGTTTTATGTGTAAATCTAAGTCTACTTAAAGATTTATAGAGGTGCTGGGTAAAGACGGACTCTTTCATCAGCTGTGTACATGAAGAGTTTAATTCAGGTGAGAAGGAATGCAGTGCTGGGAGAGGCCAGCAGAACAGTGATGTTGGAGAGGAGGTGTCGTTATGCAAGAAGACAAAGAGGAGCAGACTGACCCTTTGCAGAGGGACATTAGAGGTTAAGGAGAGTAACAACGTGCCCTTTACCTCAAACCCTACTCACAGGTTTTGAAGTCAAGATGATTTTTTTTGCCAGAGACTGGGAAAAGCAGATGTGTAAATGGGGATAAGTGATTGCCTGATGATAAACTGTTAGAAAACAGTGTGATTCACCCATCTCTGAACCACATCATGTGGGCTGAGGGTATCAATAGGGTCATTTTATAGTCATTGTGGGAAGGAACACAGAACTGTTATCTTTGCACCATAGTCACTTATCTTTCCTGTCCCTCTTTAAGTGATTCAATAAATCATTTGATTTCTAGGATGTAGGAGGATACTTGAAGCATTCCCTTTCATTTTGCAGGATCAAACAGCACTGATTCACAAAAAAAAAAAAAAAATAAAGCTGGTCCACAAGTCTATGAGTCACTGAACCTAAATAAACCACCCCCTTGAGGACAAGCTTCATAAACCAGAAGTCACCTGGTAGGACCCACAGAAGTTACACATAGCTCTGCCTGAGTTAAGATCACTTAGCTGTTGCTGGGTCTCTAATCCCTGCTCAAATAAAATCCAGCTGGAGGTCCTCTGCCATTATCAGCAGCTAGAGAAATTTCTCCAGGATATAGTGTTTCTTGTTTCTAAGGCAAAATTTTCTTTTCCTTGTCAAATGCTATTAAGTAGTTTAAATATGTAGTTTAAACTCCCTTTTTCCACAGGGAAAAAGAACACCTTCCTCTCACCACCCCCTGCACCCCCAAAAAAAAGCAAACCATGAAGTGAACTCTAAAATGTTCAAGTAAAATTGCAGACTTTATGCCAGGTTTAAGGTGATGCCAGATTTTCAACCCTTTCAACAGAAAGTTGCAAAAACATATTAAGAAAACAAATATAAAGAGTCCTAGTCACAGGCAAGCACTCTAAAAATCAAAGATGACAATGTTAATATTGTTTCTTTCACTCTCAAGAAAGAAAAGAAAAATTCATCCATGTTTTGCTGTTTGGAAAAAGAAATCTGCATACAGGAAATTTTATGAAGACTATAAGAGGAAGGCAAAATTAGCAGCTTCTGAGAAATGGTGATTTATATGAAGAGAATTCACTTTCCCAGGGTAGGCTGGAGTTCAGCCTCAACTCAGTTGTAAACCAGTCATTTTGGAGGAAGGTTAGGAGGAGGTTTAAGCACCCTGTGTGGATTTGGAATGAATTGAAGAAATAAAAAAAACCTCCATACTTAAACCACCTTCTTTCTTTTTCCTAAAATGTTTTGCCCAGCACTGAAGAAGACATTAAGGAATAATTTGAAGGGGAACAGCTGCCACTCAATTTTAAAAGTTAGTCAGTGGTTGTGCATGTCCTTTTGCCGATTTGTGAGCAAAACCCAGTTAAAAATTCAGCAGGTGCCTCTATGTTATATTGCCTAGCAGAGAGAGGCTGTCTGCTTGGTCTTCCCATATAAATACACGCAGATTCAACAATGCAAAATTTCGTACTACAGGTATAAAGCAAACTCTCCATTGCCAGCACCTCAACACCTTATCTAGTTGTAAAGTGAGTTCAGTAGCTGATCCATTTTCAAGAACTTAATAGCCATCGTTAAAACTGAAGAGAATTCAAGGTGTATCCCTACTGCTGTTCCAAAAGGCAGCTAAGTTACTAGCTAGACCAGCAAGTAATCTCGCCTTTCCAGCTGTCTGATTCTGTGACCTTCCCTTACCCCAAACAAAATAAATAAAACCCTGCTGTGTTGTGAAAAACAAGTAAGGCTATCAATTCTGCAATCCATTATGGAGCAGACCTTCATTGTTTCACTCATTTGCCTCATATTTGAGTGGCTATAAATTGAGAGGGCTGTTAACTGTAGTGTAGTTGTGACTGGTTTTCTTGTGACTTGAGTGCCAGTGACAACAGTGGGAAATACAAACAGTTTGTACCCAGGGCATTGTACAGAAGAGAAAAAATAGCTATTCTAATTTGCTTCAGTGATTTCTGATTGGATTGCTTCCAGTTCTGCAAATTCAGGAAAATTGCAGCTTTTATGAGACAGGAAATGGCTGTAGTTTGTTGATATTGTTTTGTACATCCTTCTGATTAAGCATCCAGATATGGTCTTGTTCAATTGCAATCTAATCTGAGTGCCCTGGCTGATATTGATGATAACAGGCTTGCTGTGTTAGCTAAAGGGGTTCTAGAAAAGATCTGACTCTGGAAAAAAAATCCAGGTATTAGAAAAATATCCAATTCCAAAGTAAAGGTTAACTATTTAGTTTTGTGTTTAGCTCCAGTACTAGACTGTGCCTTTGGTCTCCATGAAGGCAATAATTTCAATAGACAGACCTGATGCTTTTGTTGAGGGATCTCAAAATGAGACAGCAGTTGTGGGAAATGTTTATGCAGAAATTCCAAAGGAGTGAAAATGCCTGTGTGTATTTCAGAGAATAATTACTCCATTTACTCCCCTCTAGGCTGAATGTCTGTGTTTTGGGGCTTTTCTTCTTTTACGGGGCCCTTGAGTCTGGATTCATATGGCCCTACTACCTGCAACAATATTTCACTGACACAGGAGAAGGGCATCTGTGCCCCAAGACGTCATGTTCATAAGCTTGTCTGTGGACAAATGTAGAAGAGAGAAGGAGGAAAACACGAATTCTAACTCACTTTGTCTCACCTAAATGTGGTGCCTATTTCAGGCCTGCATGAGGTTGCCTCCACTCAGACATAAAGCTCTCAGCTAACTGCTTCACTCTTCAACAGTTCTTGCTGGAGCTCCAGGATAAAACTTTCCTCACTGTGCTCACCTTTCTCCATATAATTCCAGGATTTTTTCATTTTGCTTCTTTAAAATTCACTGCAACTAATTTAACTTTCAAGGAGGAGAAGAGTTTCTATTAGGTGAAAGGAAGACTTTCAGCAGCTCTTCTGCTCTCTGGTAGCACACACATAAAGATTTTTACTCTGTATTACAATTCAAAAATAGGTATTGTAATGAAAGGGTGTGCACAGGGATACCTTACACTAAGCTGCTGGTGAACTACAAGGTCCCACCAATTTTTCAGCAACTCAGTATCATTAGACCCACTTATTGAAGTGCAGGCATATGGACACAGAGCATAGAAAATTTCTGCAGTTTTCATAAAAACTTGGAAACATTGGAAATACCTAATAAATTCACTCATGACTCAAGATCATATGAGATTATACTTTCATATAAGATATGCTATGAGATATGCTTATATGTTATATATGCTATATAACATATAAGATATGTTGTAAAACAGAAAAATCTGAATCCTTCCAAGGCAAAAAAAGGTCAGTATTTCCAAGTCACAGCATTGCAATTTCTTGTCTGCACAATACATATATATATATATATATATATATATATATATATTCAAACATGTTACACCAATAAAACTGTGCATTTCCAAGCACAAGATATAAGTTTTATGCGCACTTTAAGAAAATCAGCTACATTTCACTTTGTTTAAATTCTTGCTTGGCTAAATTTTTAAGATCTTGTACCCCTCATTAATTACCTTGGTAGGAATTAACAATGATGATCACATTTGCAGACTGAACAAATTCATTATTTTATTACTATACTCATCCCTTCAACTACTGCATTCCAACTAAAATTGAACAAGACTAAATGTAGAATGTAAGGCATCCTAGCAAAGTGAGTTGGATACCATGTGTAGAGATGGTATTTGAGGGTCTCCACCCGTGTGTTCCATTATGACCTCAGCCAGTGTGGTGGGTTGGTCCTGGCTGGTGCCTGCCCAAGCTGCTCTACTGCCATCTTCCTCACTGGTGCAGGGGAAAGAAAATACAAGGAAAAGCCCTTGGGGTGAGATAAGCACAGGGAGAGGTCACTCAGCAGTTGCCATGACAGGTAAAATAGATTCAATTTAAAACACCTTCCCTCCAGCTCCTCCCTTCTTAATTTTAGTCAATTTTTCTCTGTCTCCTCCCCACTGGTGCTGCAGGAGGATGAGGAGCGGGGGCTGTGGTCACTTAAGGACATGCCTCTGCTACTCCTCCCTCCTCAGGGGCTGGACCCCCCACTCTCTTTCCCTGCTCCAGCATGGGGTCCCTTCCCGTGTAGGAGAGCCCTCCATGAACTTCTCCTGCACAAGTCCTTTCCATGGACTGCAGTTCTTCACAAACTACTCCAGTAGGAGTCCCTTCCTTAGGGCGCAACCCTTCAGAAACTCAGCATAGGGCCCCCAGGCAATCATGAAATCCTGTCAGGAGCTTGCTACAGCATTAGCTTCCCATGGAGTCACAGCCTCTTTTGAGCACATCCACAAGCTCCAGTGTGAGGTCTCCATGGACTGCAGGTGGGTCTCTGATCCACCACGGATCTCCAGGGCTGCAGGGGCACAGCTGCTGCCCCACATGGGCAGCACCATGGGCTGCAGGGGAATCTGCTTCTGCTGCAGCAGCTCCTGCCCTCCTTCTCCACTGACCTTGGTGCCTGTAGGGCTGTTTATCTCACATAGCCTCCCTCCTCTCCTCGAACTCCTGTCTCTGTTGTGCAGGGTTTCTTTCCCTGTTCTTTGCAATGCTACCCCAGAGGTGTTACTTCTTACTCAGCCGGCAGCAAGTCTGCCTTTGAACAGGTTGGAATTGATTCCATCACCTTCCTCTCCACCAAACCCCCGCCTTGCAAGCTCCAATTCAGTAAATCTGAAGCAAAGTGAAACGTTGAGCAGTTTAATTACTTATGTAAACAGTTCCTCTTGTTTATTTTTTCACACAGTAGTTTGGTACTGTAAATACTCTTACCATTGTTTAGACCCCTGATTTATGAAGTGTCCCTAAAAGCCTTGGCAACATCTGACTCATATAAATCACTTTGAAAAGGCTCATAAATTCCTCTTGTTCCCAGTAAAATTTTAAGGACATCCTGATTTCCTTAAGTACTATTACATATCTATTTTTTAAAAAATCTGAACTGAAATGCAATCAGTGAAATATTGAACATTGATTTTGGTGAAAAATTTTTCACTAAATCAAATGCTAAGATCATCAATCACAACAGTGCTCAAATGGATCTGTCCATTTTTTGCTTATATTCAAAATACAATAAATTAAAACAAATCCTACCCTGCAGTAGACTGGTCTTTGTAGTAAAGCTAAGTTCACTAAGAGGATATAAATAATCCTTCAGCCTTCAGAAGAGTACATGACAAGGTAGGTATAGGTAAAAACCCCATGTATAATTTGAATGCTGATCTGTACGTGATTACAGAAAGGTTTTTGCACTTGAAGACAATACCTCTTGCTTCCATAGAACTCTTGTGTAGAAAGGCAATAGTAAAATCACTAACCAGTGTATGGAAACAAACAAACTAAAACATTAAGCACTCTAAGCACTCTCCAAGCTATTCTTAATGTATGTTCCTCACACCTTCTGGGTCTTAGCTGGGGCTTTTGGCACCTTTTTTTTTTTTTTCAGTTAAACCCTGAACAATTATTTGTATGGTTTTAATAACAGATCAGAAACAAACATTGGTTTATACTTATGCAATGCCAATGATCTCTAAGCCTATTAGTAACTGAAAGTGAAAGAAATATCTGGTCAGACACCTTGGAGAAAGTTTGCCATCAGTCCACCTTCAGGGTCAACAGTTTGATCCCGATTTGGAAAATTATGGGGTTTTTACAAAACCAGATGAAAGTGCACTGATAATGCTAGGTCTGTCCGTGTACCAGCTAATCTTCTTCTACAAAAGATTTCCAGAAAATAATCACACAAGACTGCTTAAATTTTACTTGCCACTTTAATATTTCCCTAGGATTATTAGCAGATACCGGTACAAAATGTCAGCAGTTACATAGATGAGCATCTTTACTCACATGGGGAAGGAAATGTGAGCTATCAAGTGAAATGTTGAATAGCAGAGTTCATTATGTTCCTCTGACTGATTTGGAAAGAAGTACTTTCAACCTGAAATGAGTGAAAACAAGAAAGAGTCTCTTTGCTCCTCACCAGAGTGAAGACTTGTATATGTGTTTCATCTTTGGCTCTGCAGGAGACTCCCTGGTTGGTTGGTTAAATCCCACACTAACTTATTTAAGGCAACTTACAATCAGTATTTTTGGGTCTTGCAGTAAAGGGCAAGTGACTTATTTCACGTAAACAAAATTCTTCATCAGACTCAGATTGGGTTAACTTTTTCAATAGAACTTTTAAAACAACAAAAATCAGTTTTTAAGCAGAATATTTAGCTTCAAAAGTACCGATAGAAAACATTTTATTTCTTCCAAATGAAATTAATTAATTTCTTCTTCACTTTGGGGAATTGTTTACCAAGTTTACCTCTGAGTACCCTGGATTCCTATTGAGCTCTTCTTTTTTTTCCTTTGGAGAAGGTAGTCCCCAGTTCTATGACAGAGAAGCACAGACAACAAGAACAAACAAACAAAAAAAAAATGGCCACTCAAACAAACAGAAAAAAAACCAAACAAAACCAAAATCCCAACCTCCTTGGTTGCTAACAATGTAAAGCCTAAAAGACAGGAAAGTGAAGAACCATCTGTTTGGTACATTTATCTTGGCTATGGCTTTCCACATTTTTCATAGTCATGCAGCATGGCAAAACATGGCAAAACACACCATGCTTTTGGGTAGAACTTGCAGCCATTTCTTTCCTGATGGGATATCATCAGGAAAACCATTTAGCAGGACAAGAAAGACCAAGAAAGCCTGCAGTAGCCACTGTCGTGTTCAAGTGAGTTCAAATGAGTGGAAGTAATAAAAAGCAGGAGGGTAAGTGCTCTGAAGGTGTGAAGATTTTCCAGAAGTGGTGACATCTAGAGTTTAAGAGTAACACAGCCAATTTAGCACCTTGTCACAGAATCACAGAATAGTCATGAGGAAAGCTGAAGTGGATGCTGCAGCATCGCCATATATACCACATCCCCAAATACTATTTTTCTCAATAGATTTACAGGTATTAAGTAGGAGACTGATAAAATACTTGGGAAACTACATGGATTAACTATATCTCTGTTCTGTTACTCTGCCCATAAATATTTTCGAGCCAAACTTTAAAATTATTAGACAAAGGCCTGAGTTCCTCTGACATCAATGAGAGTCACTTCTCTCAGGAGCCAGCATTTCAATTGCATATTTCTCCTTGTACTAATCTGCAGAAGTCTCACCTGAGCTCTGCCACAGGAAAAACAGTTTTCTGGTCAAAAAGTTTGCAAATAAAATGTTATGAACAAAAACTCGGTTAATATTTTTTATGAGAAAAAGTTTCAAAAAGGCAGCCAGACCACTGGCCCTGCCCAAGTTCTGTGTGTTTTGTTATTGTAATCACGGGTCGTTGTCGTTAATGGTTGTTTTTGTATTAGTAAAAGCCCTGGCTGGGGCGAGGTAATGGCCCTTCTCCTGGGTGGGGACCTTGCCCGAAGCTAAGTTTTACCTTTCTCAGAATAGAGAAGATACCTGAGAAGGTGGGGGGGGTTATGCAAAGTGACTCGCAAGACCAGAATGCTTTGTGGGACCCCCATCTCCAAACTCATGGAGAAACCCCAAAAACAACGAGCCAAATAAGAGTTGAGAGACTGGAGTGATGTCTAGACGTGAGGAACCAAGTGCTGAGCCTGCAGAGATGCGAGAAACCTTCATCGTTCCTCACCCTGTCCTCGAGATCCCCCGAGCCAGGACTGGGGGCGTCTGGAGACCCAGACCGAAGCACCATCTTATGGGATCAAGCCCTAAAGGCTCCCAAGGGGATCTGATCCCCAGCTGCGCCCCTGGTGGACAGAGCTGTGCATATCCTCCTCCTCTGAGTCGCCCTGGGAGAGACGACGGGAGACTGCAGCCCCGCCGAGCTACCCAATCCTGAGCTGATCACTTTTAATAAAGGCATTAAACAGGAGAAGAAGTCTCCTGGCCCTTGTTTATTTCATAAAAGGAAGACAGAAGTTCAAAATTTGGCCAAGCCATATTTACCATTTTCAGGCACAGTAACTGAAATAAACAAGGGCCAGGAGACTTCTTCTCCTTTTTAGTGCCTTTATTAAAAGTGATCAGCTCAGGATTGGGTGGCTCGACGGGTCTGCAGCGTCCGTCATCTCTCCCAAGGCGACTCAGAGGAGGAGGATATGCACAGCTCTGTCCACCAGGGGCGCAGCTGGGGATCAGATCCCCTTGGGAGGCTTTAGGGCTTGATCCCATAAGATGGTAGTTCGGTCTGGGTCTCCAGACCTCCCAGTCCTGGCCCGGGGGATCTCGAGAACAGGGTGAGGAACGACGAAGGTTTCCCGCATCTCTGCAGGCTCAGCACTCCGCTCCTCACATCCAGACATCACTCCAGTCTCTCAACTCTTATTTGGCTCGTTGTTTTTGGGGTTTTCTCCGTGCAGTGGGGGACCCATGCTGCATTGTGGTCTTGGAGTCACTTTGCATAACCCCCCCCTACCTTCTCAGGTGTCTTCACTATGAGAAAGGTACAACTTAGCCTCGGGAAGGTCCCCACCCGTTACAGTCTCAGGAGAAGGGCCATTAACTCGCCCCAGCCAGGGCTTTTACTAATACAAAAACAACCATCAACGACAACGACCCGTGATTACAATAACAAAACACGCAGAACTTCGGCAGCGACAGTGATCTGGCTGCCTTTTTGTAACCTTTTCTCACAAAAAAATATTAACCGAATTTTTGTTCATAACAGTAACTGCTAGTATAACTATTCCAAATAAGTTTTGCCTGTATCCTTATGTACTGTGTATATTTTTTTTATCAAAAATAATTTCTACAGTACTCTGTGTGCATTTTGACTAACTGCATGACATGGAATAGGTGTTCTAGAAAAATAATAAAATTAATTTGCAGGCCGCTTGAATCATCCTCATCCTGTTGTTAGAGAAGACAACCACGACCAATAGAGTACTGAAATTCAGGGTACCTTGACCTTACATCTATTCACTCAATTCTGTACAGGATGCTGTTTTCAAACCTACAAACTTCTGTCTAAGCTGCCAAACCCAGAACTTTTATAATAGAGGCCCTGTGATGTGTGCAAAATGTTTAAACCAAACAATGAAGCTGGGTCTGGTGAAAAACAGATCACTGAGATCTGTAAGATTGTCTTTATTCTATACATAACTTGACCATGTCAATAAGCAATTTTCAGATTAAGTTTTTAAATGCATGTTGCATTTAATATCAGCTTCTTTTAAAGAATCTAATCTTCCTGCTGTTTCAGTTTGGATTAGTGAATCCTCACTGACTCGGTCAAGAACACAGCATTTCTGTAGAACAACATGCTGGTTTACACTCCTACAATGACTTCTGCAGAATTCTAATGTTGTTATTAGATCTTGATAAACCCAAATAATTTCAGCACAAACTTTGCTCTCAACTCACCACAACATATTTTTTTCAAGGATACAGGTTATACCCCTGATACTAAACTAGTGATAGATTTTCAGAGAAAAACCCTTCTATTTTCTCCCACTGAACCAGAGAATCACTCCCACAGCAACAGCATAAATTTTCTACTAAAATGATGCGTCTAGAAATAGACTCTGCCAAAGGCTACAAATGAGAAGAGAAAAGCAGAATGAAGGTATGACAGCCAGACGAGCAACACAGAACAAAGAGCTTTAAGCAGCTTTAAACTTTTAAAGCATCCTATATTCAATGTGTTCCTGTGACAAATTAGAGGAAAGCAAGCAGGAGGCAGAATGCCTGGTCCCACTCATATCAGTGGGATTGGTTGCCATGGACTTACGCTGATGTGACATGTGTAGATGGCGTACACATAAGTCACGCTCAGACTCATAAACACACGTGACCTTGTAAACAAGCTCTTGTAAACAAGCTTATCTGCTTTCACCCTGGCCAGGGCAGCACAGGAGCTGATCTGTTTGGGCTGATCTGCCCAAACAACAAGAATTGGTTTCTGGTGAATTTAGACCGTGACCCGATATACAAGATGCTGGGAGTGCACTCTGGGCTCTCAGGTCCCCTCCCTTGTGGTCACAGGTAATTTTGTCACGAGCTGTTAATCCCAGAAATGTGGCTTTTAAAGTCTTTAGTGCAGGAGCAAGCAATCAGGTGCTTCACTTCCTCCTGGCTGATTACAGCTGTCTAATCAGCAGGGACCACACCAAGAACAGGGCAGCTTCTCCTCTTTTCAGCTCCAGCTCACACTGCATTCTCATCCTGGAAGAGGCTCTTATTCTACATCTAGCATCTTTACTGAACAAGGTGTGAAAAATGAGCTTCCATTCGTGTAATAGATTTTACTGGAAATTAAGCCTATGTGTACATCTTGCTGAACCAAGTAAAAGTCTAAATGGATTGGGGAATACAAGTTTAGGTTGTGGCCCCCATCACCAAAAAATTTTAAATTTTGATGAAACGGCATTAGTTCCATGCCATTGGACCATCTAAGCTTCCCTGCCAACTTCCTAAAAAATGCAGGTTGTTTAAAATTGCAGCTACACAAACTGCAAACTTTTCTCATAGGCCACAGAAAGCATAATTCACAACCAGCAGTCTCTATCATGTTTTCTTAAGCTGAAAGAAACAGCAAAGGTTCAGATTTGTGTATATTTTTTTAAAAAGCCCCAGAGCCAAGAAAAGAAGAAGGCCCTCTTCCTAAGTCATCTGTAGGTACTAAAATTTTCTGCCACAATCATGTTTGCATACTGAATTCTTTAAAAATTGTGATTTTAAACTGAAAGCACTGTCAATCCTTAAACAGGATTGTAGCAGCAAGATCTCATACAAATTTTAAAGAAGAAAGACTCCAGGGACTGGGTCTGAACCTTATGATATGTTTGCTAGTGAGATACTCCCCACAACAAGAATTAATTATTTCATAGTAGTCTAATGTGTTAAAATGCATCTATGAACTATCAGCATAGTTCACACACTTGTAAGTACAGGGAGGTTTGATTTTTCCATGAAAAGAATTATCAGGTGGCCAAAGAAGAGCTGCATCTAAGACTGAATCATCTACACTTACTATTGAAAATAAGGATCCCTGTGCAACAATGTCTAATTTAGCGTGCTGTATCCAGAATATGTGGACCACATTTTATTTTAGGAGGCTACTGTTCTGCAGAATAAATAGGTACAAACAGGAAATTGGCTGAGGAGGCATGAGAAGCAGACCATTGCAAGTGACAGAAAACAATTAACGCTGGCAGAGGGAAGGAGAACTTTTTTGGGGGAGGATGGAGAGGTTGTGTATGGACACTTGTGCTGAGACTGCTGTGATGACCCATTGGATAGGAGGGAAATATTAACCAGGGGCCTCATTTATGAAACCAAACAAATACTATGACAGACCAAATTTAAACTTGTTGGGCAACAGTGGCTCCAGCCAACTTCCAGTGGCTGAGAATATGTTCCACATGTCAGTATCTCCCACTTGCTCTCAAAGGTCTTACAATATATCCAAAAATTTTATAACCAGAATTCAAACTAGCAGATGAAAGCAGAAGGATGCTAAGGAATATATGTGAGTTACAAAATTATCTAGTGGCATCTCATTTTCTCATTAAATGGTAGGTCAAAACTATCTGTTGCCTTCTGGCAGCATAAGGAGAGTATCACCAGTGAGATGCTATGAACATGCGCTTCCCTTGCCCCCCATTCCTCCACCCAGAATCTCCTGATTAAATTATCACATATGTTTTATCATTAAAATATGTAAATCTGCAGTGAATTTACATTTTTGCATCCCAAGCCTTCTTAACTTCCTGAAAAGCTGTTGTGCTTGCAGTTAGTGCTCACATCATTGCTTTTACCAATATAGCACATGCTCCTTCTGTAACAGCATTAGCTAGAAAGCTAGAATGGAATTTTATTCCCAGCAAATAACTTACAATGTGAAATTACCAAAAAAAAAAAAAAAATTAAGACCATGAGATGGCAGAGTTGCTGAAAATGTCTCCTAGCCTAAAAAAGATAAAGGACAGTGAGGCTGCAAAGACATGGCTGCATATCTTTGCTGCCTTGCAGCTGGTGAAGTCTCTTCATTTGAAGATACAAAGTAAAATCTTACAGTTTAAAAAATATACTGGACAGATTTTAATATGTGAACACATAACAAGAATCAGCTAATATAATGCAGACAGCATATAGATCATTTGTGTTTTTAAAAAAAGTAAAAATTAGTATCTGGATTGCAAAAGTGAAGAAAAAATATTCAACATTTGTTTTATAAACCTGAAGAGCCTTCACTTGCAGAAGTGTGCCCACCTCTCCTCCCTCTGCTCTTTCCTATTGTAGTGAATGAATGCATTCAGTATCACAGATGAAGTCTGATGTCCAGGTCCACTAAAGCCTACATCAGATTTCCCTTTCCTGTGTCAGCAATGGTGAAATCATTCGCTTTTACGAAGAAATCCAATTCCTCCATGTAGCTAGAAAGTGTAATAAAAATATCATTATTAAAACATGATGATGCTTACCACAGAGGAAGAATGTCTGGACATTTTTAAGACTAAGTAATTGCTCCTAAACAGGCTCCACCAAAATATAAGAATTTTTCCCCTGAGGCTGTTCTAGGCTGGAGGTAGTAAAGGTAAGGACACTGCACAGGGACAGAATGCTGTGTGCAAATATTCAAGAACTTTTTTTTTCAAATCATCACCAAACATCAAAAATACTTGTTTGTGCCTTTGAGTCAATTCAGAGTTGAGGACCACACTCCTCACAAACCTCACTCTCCACAAGGATGAAAAGTGCCCCATTCAATAGAAGGGGTTGACCACCCACACTCCTTTGTTGAAGAATGTTTGTAGAATTTCAATATTCTTTTATGTTCTTCCCACATGCTTGGGATAGATGGCAGTTTTTTAACCACCTGCCATCAGGAAATTATTTCTCTGTCCATAATTCAGAAGGCCAGACATGAAAATTGTTCAGGCTTAATATGACTAAACTTGACACTCATGATCAAGAGCTGCCAATATAAATTTGCAACAAACCATATTCTTCTCTGGTTTGAGTCACGTCCAGTGATGTTTCCAGCAGTTCCTGTAACAGGCATTGCGAGGGAATATTTTTGTCTCTGACACACTTGATCTTAAACTATCTAGGTTACTGGGAGAAGGATGAGCCTTGGAAGGCATCCAAACTACTCAATCATTCTGGCAGTTATGAGAGTCCAACTGCTGGAAGGGTTTTGCAAGAGCTAAATGTAACTGCTCTAACAAGATGTGTATAAGCACAGTATGACACTCTGGCACAGAGCAGGCCACAACCTTTATGTGCATATTGAGAATGCTATTTCCTTCTAGTCTGCCACTTTATTTCACTCATTTAAAAAAAAATTCCTTGAATTCCTGGTAACAGTGACACACTGAGCACTGGGTCATTGATGAAGGAACTCAGGAATACATTACAGTTTTATTTAAGGCATTGAGAGATGGTGACAGATCTGAGAAAATAACTGACATCTTTCCATTCTAGTTTTGCATGGAACAAAGAAAACTCAGCTTTTCTGCAACCCCTGTCTTAACTGCAAGCTTTTACCTTTTTGCAACTTTGTTCTTTCTTTTTGTCAGGAAAATCCAGAAACGTTAGGGTTTATGTCCAAAACGGAGAATGAGGAGTCCTTTGCCTTTATTCGAGTAAAGGAAAGGAGTCCACCGGGGCACCTGGCCGTGGGGTTTTCTCTCTCAGGCTTTTGGAGGGCACAGCCTCCTTTCATCCTGAGCTCCTGGCCGCATGTTTCCCTCCGCCTTTCCCCTTTGGCTGAGGTACAGCCTTCCTGAACCGCCTACCCCATATCCCCCCTTAAAACTTCTGTTCTACCCCAAAGTTCCGAAGTTCAGGCTTGTACAGACCCACTTGTCTGTCTCAGGAGCCAAACTGTCTGAGCTCTGCAACAAACCTGCTGCCCAAAGTCAGTAGAGACATTAAGACCCCATTGCAAGTCGTTAAACGTGTGTTTAACCTTCACCCATCCAATTATTTGTGAAGACATGAGCACACATCTTTCCTCTGACTATGATGCCCCTTGTGTATTTGTCCTTACAGAAGTGGAACTGATCATGAGAGAAAGACTTCAAGCAGCTCAAGCCGCTAAACAGATAAAATGAGCAGCCCAAAGAGCCACTGAGAACAAGTACTCTTAATGGGAACAAATACAGGCAAAAAATACTCTGTAATTTCCATTAGCTCTGGGTCAGCACAGAATGTAGCATAATAAATGTCACATATAATTTATGAGTTCCCTGCATTCGTTTTACAGTACTTGAGCATTAATATTGAATATGCTTTTAAAAGTTTGTACAGAGCCTCAGAGAAGTTACGGAGTCTGCAAACAATGTAAGAGATCTCATTAAATTATATGGACATTTAAATGTGTGTGCAAAACAGAGAACACAGTAAACAACTCATACTCTCAGCATTTTTTCTGCCTGTTTAAGTGTTTAAGGCCAGGTCATGCTTTTGCAGCAGAGATGCTCCACGATGGTAATCCAAAGCCAAGCACACTTCACCAGCTGCCAGCTCACCCTATATGATGACAGATAGAAAGAGTGCTTTGGTCCTGACATCACAAATGAGGTTGTTAATTTACTGCTAATGGCTCCATATATTGAAAAGAACCTGTGAAAGCACAGTCTCTGCATTTCAGAGGGTCAGCACAACCTGAAGACCTGTCCACCTGTGCCCAGATCTCATCCAAAGCTCTGATTAATATAAAATTTCCAAAGGAAAACAATGTTGTTTTGAAATGGTCTCTCTGCATTGAAATGGAATTGAGATTTTGGATTTTGACAAGCAAGGGCATATTATTGACAAAGGGCTGATGCACTCTGAATAGGCTTTTGCTTTTTAATCCAGAAGTGGTAATTGTTAGTTCATGAAGTACCTGAAAACAATTACTTAAGTTAGTTACCTTCACTTTGATACTTTGTGATTTTGTTTGTTTGTTTGTTTGTGGGTTTTGTTTTGCTTTAGGTTTTTTGAAGACATTCTCAAAAGCTAGCATAGAGTTCCAGGAGGGTTGCCTGTGTTTTCTTCCCAGGTTAATAGTTAGCTTGCTAACTAAGAGGATGATGCAGATAGGAACTTACTCTCTGATGTTTGCAGTTATCCCAAGCTGCACACAGCTCAAGAAATAATCAGTCTTCATGGTTCTTCATGAAAGCATTCAAAACATAAAGTAATTGTAAATATTTTTAATTTAATGAAAAAGAGTAACTACACTGCTCAGTGTTTATACATACCCATATCTACTCTGAATAGGTAGAAATTTTTCTTTCCCTATACGAGGTTATATTTTCAACTACTTCTGTTTTAATTTTACCCATACTGAAGAACTAGAAATCAAAAGGATGGGGCAAGGGAGGAGGGAACTCAGGTTGGATAAAGATTGTGTGGTGCTATTTTTCAGTGACAGAACTAAGGGAAATAAAGCAGGGTTAATAGGAAGCTTGCCTCAAATAAGCAAGAGAAAGCAGCTATAAGTTCTGAAACTACCTGCTGTGGGATACTACAGATGCCAAAATTGTAGATGGGTTCAAAAGATGCCAGGCAGATTCATTAATTGGAAAGACAAATCCATTGTTTGAATCCCAAAACACCTAGAAACCATGTTTGCCTCTGATAGTCCATTAACTTCAGCTTGGTAAGGCCTGAGAAAGTGTTTCAGAAAAAGTAGATGTTCTTGCTTCACTTTTCCTTGTCTTTTTTGGCCACTTTGGTCAGATCTAAGAGAGCTGCATTTGTCATTACAAAGAAGTTTCACATTTTTACCACAGCATAAATCAAAACTTTAAACAGCAGGTCAGATAAAAATAAGATCTTACTGAAGGGATTTTTCCTATAGGTTATTTTCCTAAATAACCTTTCAGTTCATCGCAACACAGAAAAACTTCCTTCAAGAAAATCTCCTGCTATGTGGGGACTTCTGGCAGAAGAGACCAACTCCCACAACCTCCTTTCAGGTATTTTTATGGGGTTGTGAGAGAGTGGCTTCCCTTCCTGTGCTGTGGGATCCTGGTTTGCTTTAGAGCCCATGAATCATAGCCCTGATGTTCATATAGTGAAGGGTTGCAGATGTACAGGACAGAGCAACAAAAAGGCAAGAAGGTAGGCTATTGTCATCTGCCTTGCTTTTTGGTGTGCTTGGTTTTCAGAACATTCATTATCTGTGGATCCAGTACTGTAAGGCAGTATCAGAAAGGTCTAACATTTCTGGGTTTACCTGCATTTAACTTCAATCCTACATGTACTGGATGGCATCCAAAGCCCATATCAAACCTCAGTCCCTTTGCCACTCTTAGGTCATAGCAAGTCACCACACGCAGTTCTGAAATTTTGGGCTACAAGATATACACACAGACAATTCAGTAATTAACTAATAAATAGTGCAAATGCAGTACTATGAGTCAAACCTAAAAGCCTTCAGAAGTACACACACAGCAGGAGATTTTCTTGGAGGAAATGGCCATAAATTGTGCATGGGGAAGTTCAGACTTGGTATCAGAAAAAATTTTTCACTGGCA
This sequence comes from Ammospiza nelsoni, assembly GCF_027579445.1. NCBI lineage: Eukaryota > Metazoa > Chordata > Aves > Passeriformes > Passerellidae > Ammospiza > Ammospiza nelsoni. The sequence continues at coordinate 60,842,725 of NC_080669.1, forward strand.
GAGTGGTCAGGCATTGAAATAAGTTGCCTAGGGAGTCAGTGGAGTCACCATCTCTGGAAGTGTTCAAGTGTAGAAAGAATGAGATGGCCTAAGGTCAACAACACATTCTTCACTGTCACTTTGACTATCCAGGTACTCATCTTTGTAGAGAGAAAGGAGCAAGATAAAGTTTTCAATAAGATTATAATTAGATTTATCAGTACTCACATGACAACACAATGATTCACATGAGTGAAGTATTTTGAGTTCACAGAACAATTTCTTATTGGATTTCTGGATAGAATAAAGCCCAGTGATTTCTATCTCTTCATTTATGAATATGAACACTATTAAAACTATGATCCAGTTTTATTAGGAGCCAGACTTGACCATTTAGTGTTCTTTTATTTCGCTAGGAAGAAATTGTTTTGGGTTGAGTTAGAGTAATGTTTAAGCATTTGATTGTGTGGATAATTTACTCTGTGTAATGGTAATAAATCACTCTATTTTCCCTGTAAATCTAGAAGTGCTGTTTGGAGCTAATGCAGACGAGCACTGAAGGATTTAGCTGGAGATGGAGAAGATAGCAATGGTAATGCTAAAGGGTAAAATGCTTGAGCAGCAATCTCCACAAAAATACAGTTGGTCACACCATGGAAACTAAAATATAGTTTTATCTCTAATCCAGCTTGCCATGAATGCAGAAATCATGACTTTCATTACTCTTCTTCTTACACTCCAATTTTCTCAGGACAGGCTAACACTGAGTGGTAGGACAAGAGTTGGAGCTAAGAGCTGGAAATCCTCTGTACTATTTCTGGTCATTCTGCTGACTTCTTAAAGGACATTTAGCAACAGCAGGTGTATCAAGACTGTGTGATGAGAAAAGCAACAGATAACAAGCTATCACCAAGCTTTTTAGGCCTGGAAGCCACAGCTGGGACCTGAACCCCTGGGTAACATTTCTAAATGACAATATAGAGATATTTCTACATGGTCCATTTTCCTACAAGTCACACGGTTCTAACAACACTTACCTATTCATGGTTTGCTGTCAAGTTAAATTTATCCAAGTCAAGCACTTTTAGTCTTTGAACCTCCCATTGAGGCAGTGGAAATTATTACCGACATCATAAAATGAGTGGGTGCTGCTTAGACTGAGAATTAGCTCCTCAGAAAGTGGTTGCTAACAAAATAACAGTGTAAAAAGAAGTGTCTGCCTTTCAAGTCAGTCTCTAATAGGAATAGAAGCAGTCTGTAACAAAGGATAATTGTCACAGTTTGAATCCTAGAGTGGAAATTACAAGGATTATTGGAACAGATAAGATTTTTCCTTTATCTTTGTACAATCTGAGTAACAATCCTGTCATTTTAGTAAGACATCCTTCCTTTCGGTCAAAGGAGAAAAGCATAACTAAACAATGCAAAGAAAGAATCTTGTTTAGAACTGTGGATACAGACAAGAAAATGCTGAATTGACCAGATGTGTCTGCAGAATTTGACTCAGCTCTTCAAACTTCTGTAGATTATATATGGAAGGAGTGGAGTGAAGACTGCAAGAACAATTTCATATAAACTGAGAGAGGATTGACAAACATAGTTGGGAACTTAATCAATTAATGCAAGTAAACGGCTTTTCTGGTTTTGGGGGGATAATAGTCATAGCTAAGAAGAAATCTTATGAGTCCCTTTTGACTGATTGGAAAAGGAGGAAAATTACATCATTCTCTTAAACGTGAAATTTTTTATTTTATTTGACTTAAAATAATTTCAAATGGTTTTCGTTTGTTTGTCACTTTTCCAAATATGTGTTTCCAATATCTACTGAGGTTAGTATTTGTGGGAGGGGAAGTCTGTGGTAATGTAGACTAATTACAATAGGACAACAGAGGCTAGAACATAATTTGAAACTGCCAGTTGTCCTTCTCTGTTCAAAGACAGTGAATTATTTCATTTAATGTTCTCCAATGCACATAAAAACAGTTACTTAGCTTTTCTGAATGTAGCTCTCAATTATGATTACGTAAAATTCAAGAACTTATTTAGCAATCTTGTCTTTGTAAGTTTTACAAAATTTTTGTTTAAAGCATTTACCCCAATCTCTTTTCAAAACAACATACTGTTTTATTGTGGAAAGGCAGTAGAAAATTAATTTATGGCCTATTATAAAAAATAGTTTTCCTGTTATTACAGCAGGCTGTCTTGTAGCATAGAAGCCTGTTTCTTGTCACTGACTAGAGATTTACTGTAGATATCTCTAATCAACAGGAATCTGTCATTTTAATTGACAGTTCACTTAGGACTGACAGTTATTAAAAGCAGACAGCTAAAACAGCTTAATAGTTACCTAGACCACAGCATCTCTTTTAGAACTGTAACCAGTATTTTTAAAAGTATTTAAATCAGAGTAGCAAACAAATCTGGAGCAGCATATAAAGCTGAACTTCAGAGAGGTTGCTGTAACCATTCTTTTACTGATGGAACACGCTGAGATGGCAAGAATATTCTACCATCATGGTTTGAGTTTGGTTCCTTCTCCAGCCTCAGCTTTCAGCTTAACACTGATACTCCACTCCTGGGCATGAGCTCACAGCACTTGATAGATCAATTAAAATGGGTTTAAATTCATCTTATCATTGGAACATCTGAGTCTGATGCCTCAGTCAGTACATTATGTTTCTGTTTAGGCTGTCCAGGCCTATCAAGGAGCTCATGGTCCATGTTGAAGTTGAGTAACAACTCGCAGAGCTAATCCCAGAGCTCCATCTGTCTGTCTTGGTCCAGAGACTTAAGTGGAGCTGGGGTCATAAGGGTGGGTTATGTCAACATTAAAGGTATTGTCTGTAGTGATCTGTGGCTCCAGGATTTCCTTCTACAACATATCAAATGACAAACAAACCGAGGAATGAGTATCTAAGCTGTGCTATGGTTCTGCTTGAAAAAAAGTATCATATTTTCAAAGACTTTCCTTAGAGCATGAAAGGAAAAGGCATTAAATGAAGAACAGAACCTCCTCACTTATGTCAAAACAGTCCATTTACATATGTATGATATATTCAAGAATTATTCTTTAAAGACCAGGTACTAGGCTCAGTTAAAAAACATTCTCATGAGCATGAAGCAGAGAATCTAACATGGTAAGCCTTCATTAGCACATAATGTTTTCAGTATCATTATCCCTTAGGATTAAAATTTACATTATTATTTCTCTCCTAATATTTCAGTGATATTTTTCCTTTAATTTTGACAATTTCAGTACTTTCTTTACAAAGTAGTTATTAAATAGTTATAAATTAGGTTTAAATATTGCTCAAGCTCACAGAAACTGATATTTTCATGAAAAAATAATTTGTACCTTAACCTTCTGTTTTGAAAGACAAATCTGTTCAGGTCTTGACAACCCCTAGAAACATTCAGTATATCTCACTAATTGGATTCTTTTGAGAAAAAAAATCTGTACATTTTTTCACATATTTTTATCAAGTTGGTACTTTGGCAATATCTTTGTATTTTCCCACTACTTTTCTTTCTCTTGCTCTTAAAGATCTCAACACTGTCAATCACAACAGACAGACTTGAATCCCAATTTATATAGAAAACCAAGTCAGTTTTCAGAAAGGCAGAATTCCAGGTTTGGGCCTTCTGCTTATCATGGAAATCATTCTGTTTCGTCCTGCAAAGAAGGCCAGGATTGGAACTTGCATGTGATATCCTCAATGTTTAACATTAGCCAGTTGGGGCACTTTTGGACCCTGTGACCCTGTCTCAGCAGAAGGGCCTTAGGACTAATCTGAGGCATGAAGGTAAGATCTTGCAGTCATTTCACTGTGAGGGCAAAGAGAACTTCTACACCATAGCCTCAATGCTCCCACAGCTAAGCAGGGAAGAGGAGAAATGTGAATGTTTGTCTTTACTCATTACAGGCTTTCAGCAATCAGACCCTTGCTTCCCTGCAGGAACACTGGGATTACTTCATTATCTACAAGTCCTCTTGTGTAAATGATGCTCTGTGTTTTTCTCCTCCAATCAGTTTTTGTTGTTGTTGTTGTTGTAACTCCTGTGATATTCAGGCAATTTTTCATTAATTTCTGAGAGAGATGCTGCAATAGGGACAGCATCTCTAGAGAGGACATTGTCTCCTGGGTCAAGTACCACTGTACTGGGGCCCATTCTCTTCCTGAGGACAGACAACCTTTCCTACTTCTGATTGCACAGATTCTTTAAATCAGTTCATGCATTTTCCTGACTGAGAAGCACTCAGCTCCTGAGGAAACAGATCACAGTCTGTTTCTTGCACAATTTGCTGTCTCCAAGCCTAAGCAGCAGAGTCGTGTTCCAGAAATACATTTCTAGGTACCACCTTCACACTAAGAAAACTGCACTCTGTGTCTCTTTCTCAGCTGGCTGTGTGGTTTTGCAGTCTCTTTTGACAGTGTTTCTTGGACCTCTCACCATTCCCAGAGTAAGCGTCTTGTACCCCAGGAGGAGTCTTTGCTCAAACACAAATGGTGTTACCAAATGGTTATGAAATAGGCAGAAGAAGTTATTGTAAAAAGAGGAAAGATCTATAGCTGCCCCAGGAGACATGATACAGTGGTGATACACAAAATTGAAACTTCTATGGATAAAAGGCAAGAACTTATAAAACAGCCAAGTGTGTTGTGGCACACATAAATTTTAGAATAATTTTTTATCAGCCATTCACTTGAAATACTTTCAACTCGTTTAGCAGCCTAATTCTTCTATGCCTCAGTGCAAATCTCTTGAATACCATTAGCATTATTCAACATTCTGCATCTAATTTATTGAGCTTCTTTGCTATGGGATATTAAACAAAATAATCATGCATTAGGCATAATTAGAATGTACTAAATTAATTTCTGTATGCTGATTATAATGGATAACTGCAAAAGTAATTCACACACCTTGGTGCTGCAGAACTAATATGATGCTTAAGTCAGCTTGCAGTATAAAAGGTACACAGCGCATAGACTGCCATGAACAAGCACCATAATTTGCAAAATATTAACTGAAACTGCGCCTGTTGACTTTTAGAGTAGCAATTTACAATGTTTCATAATAGACTATGATAATGTAATCACAGACTGCTGTAATTGCACTAAATTTGATCATTAAATTCATGGCTCTTCCTTTGTGCACACAACCAGCCATTTCATCCTAGAAGGCGAGCACCTTGGGCAAGCAGGAATCGCCCTCGTGACTCTCCTAATCTTTCCATTTGTGCACTAGAGATGGATCCCAAAGGCACATGCAGCACGTGCTCCGTGATTCTTCAGGAGAATGAGGGAAGTTAGATGAGCCAACAGGTCCCCCCATCCTGCACTTCACCTCTGTTAAAAATGGGCACAACAGCCTCAACCCAGTTGACCTCAACCCCAGGGACCTCCTTGATGCCAATGCTGTCACACTGGACAGCATGTGTGCACGAGTCCTGCATAACCTTGGTTATGAGGTGACTTCAGAGCTCTGCACTCTAAAGTTTCAAACTCAATTGCTGGCAATTCCTGCAGAGAGGATGCTGGTACACACTGAAAACGGAAGCAGGCTTTGCCTGTGGAGACTGAACGAAAAAAACAAGTATCAAGTATTTCTGCCCTTTCCATATGCACCAGTGGGTTGTCATCCTCACCCACCAACACAAAGGGAGCTGCAGGGATTTCTGTACAGATGGTGCTGTTTACTCTAGCACCATGAATAAACCATCTCAATTAAGCACTGATGTAAGCACTGCTGAAATAGCTTACATTTGTCTTGATTCTGTTGAAATGTAATTCTTCAAAGAGAACTGGGCAGTTCATCCCTCACCCTTTCATCAACCATAACCAATGGGCAAACACAAAGGTTAATCACAAATGAGAAGAACAACCAGCGGCACAACCCTGTGTGAACAAACCTGATGTTCAACAAAATATGTAAGCTGACACACTCTGAAAACATATTTTTTACCTGGGCTTTAACCTTTCCTCCACAGGACAGGAAGAGACATGTTGCATTACAACAGGCTGGTGACTTTTCAGTTCCAGCTGTGCCAAACAGATGGAACAGTTCCAGAGCAGCAGGAACATCACTGGTTGTAAGAAATTAATGTCATGGCTATGTTTTTCAGTGAGCTATACTTCCAAAATCCTTTTGAGGCATATGAATCTGAACAATGCTCAGAAAGTGTTTGCAGTGCTAATGGATGAGATGAGTTGCGAAATTCATGTCTCATTCTGAGACCAATATTGGGCAACTTCAGAAACAGTAAGTGATAGATCCTCAGCTGTGTAGCTGTAAGGCAAATATCAGCTTGGCTACAGGCTAACAAAAAAGGTGAAGGAACCCTCTGGTCTTAAGTTTGGTAGGTGAGTTTTCTTTTTATTTCCAGTCTCTACAAAAACAGCAACTGAGTGAGGATTCCGTAAGTATTTTATTCTACCTTATTCTGACTTATTCTATGGGTAAATGCAAAACACCAAGGTGATCTGATCCTTCAGTGTGAGGACCCTTAAAACACTCATAATCTAATAGTCATAGAGCCCGCACATCTTTTAACACACTGGATAGTCAGGGAAACAGTATGGAATTCCACTTAGCCACATAAGCTGTTTCACAAACTAGCAGTGCACACATCAGTGGAGGAAAGTAATTTTTCAGAGACTGCTACTAAACAGCAAAGCTTTGTGATGTGCAACAAGCATCAGAGATCTCATTTAATCCTTCTGGGGAACACAGAATCATACAGTAGAAGACATAACAGCCAGGATAGAAAAATCTTGGTTTATTTTATCTTTCATTTTGCTTTCCTCAATTCACCACTGCTTCACAAAAAGAAAAGCACAGGGGTTAAGGACATGTAATGACAGCATTTTGGTCTCCTCTAACATATATTGTAAACACATCAAAAAGTAAAGGATGCCAGTCCTTGCACTAGCATCAAATAAGAGACTGATTGGATTCCTCATCTCTAAAAAGGTAAATTACTTTTATTAAGAGATAATTTTTCATAAAACAAATAGCTCTTAAGATACAAATGGTGATGTGCTGGAAAGATTAACACGTGATACTCAGGAAACATCAGACAACAGGCTGAAGCCAACAGACAACACAGTAAACTACTGACAAAATAATGATCCTTGAACAACGCTGAACTCCTTCACAGGAGTTTAAAACAGAGCACATTAACAGAGTTCAAATATGCCAACAAACACCCTGCCTTTTCTAATTCACAGAATGCAAATGAGTATCTTCCAGGGTCCTTACTCTAGGACTTGCAGTTATGACAACTTGCACAGATAGATCTTTTATTTTTCTTGAAGAAGTAAAGAGTTAAATTTGAAATGTACAAAATGTTGGAGTGCTTCAAGTCAGAGGTATAGGTTGGCTACTGAACAATGTAGCCAATGTAAACATTGGTATCCTTCTACTGTCTCTTCATGTTTGCATGCCTCATAATACCTCTATTTTTACTTGAATGAAAAAGGAAAACAAAGACTACTAACATTGAAGGCTTCTTATGGTTCAGAGAAGAACAACATTCACTGTGCAGCATCAGAATCCACCCAGTAGCAAATTCAGGCAGCAAGGTCCAGCTACCAGTCTCAAAAGAACCAAGAATACCAAATGTGTCTGGAAAAAATAACAGTCAAAAGAAAAGAGTGGAAGTACAGAGAACCTAACTTGACAGGACTGCTATGTGCAGGAGTTGCTAAGAGCAGCAGCTGCACTCAGGAACCAAGAGCTGAGAAAATCATGGTGAAAAGGAAAGCATAGGAACAGAGGTGGGGACAGGCTTGAGAGGAAGCTGGAAGGAGTGCTGTGTCACACACATAACACAGAGAATTTCAACAGCAAGCTGCTACTCAGAGATAGCTTAAGATGGGTTTGGCATTGTGTAAGAATGGTAAAATCCACAGTAGCTGCCCTGCCTGGAAGAGAACCTAGAGTTAACATGAATATCCCTTCATCCATCTAGCATTTCTCCACATCCCATTGCATATGCCATTACAAAAGCACCATGGTAGTGTGAGTTCTTATGGGCAACAAAGCCCAAATTAGCAAATTTCCATGCATATTACCACTTGTAATCAACAATTTTTCACTAATATAATAAAATACTGTCCTTTATGCCTCAGGCAAAAGAATAATACAGGAAATAGCAGGTGAAACATTTACTTTCAACCACTAACAGGAGGAAATTACTTTTTATTTCTGAAGAAGTTTTTTATCAACAGTAAGTTGTTTATCATTTTGATGTGAGGTAAAACGGACAAAATAAAAGACCAAGAACGTGAAGCAATCAGAACTACTGGTGGAAGACTCTACAGCTCTAATAATAGTAAAACACCCCTGAAATAGCAGTGATGAGTAGACATGTTGAGAAAAAGACGATAAAGAAGGTGAGATAGCACTCACATCTACATACTATATTCTGAAGGAAGTTATTGAAGTGCTCCAGGTGGATTTCAAACAGATAGGTGTAGAAGAAACTGCATTAAACACATTTAATGAGATCATACAGGACTGCAAACATCATGTCAACTGTGTTATACATACATAGCTCACAAAAATTATCCTGATGTTTCTGTTCTAATAATATAGCCTGTTTGGCAGTTTTTTTCTTATGACTACATCAAGCAGACCATGAAAATGGAAGGGCAAAAAAAACCCCTACTCTACAATCCTTACAGGTTTTGTAGACAAATCTTGTACATACAGATTTAAACATCTGTGCCCAGAAAGGGTTCTTGGATGTCATTAAAACGCAGACATGCACTCAGCAAAATAAAGTATGTCCTTCATGAGCAGAAACCCTTTCACCACTGCTCTGAGGCAAAGTCTGGGAAGCATGAAGACTAGAGCACAGCTGATATTTCTCACATTCAAGGAGAGACATACAATGTTAGAAGATATCAGGTCTGGAGTATATAAACAGAAATACATTATTCCCGTTAATTAAATTGTAGGCCCCATTACTACAGGATGTTGTGAAGGATAAATGGGTTCTAAAAGAGATTAGATGAACTCACAGAGAACAAAAGGTCTGCCACAGAACATTAAACACAACTGTCAGGCTACAGCTGGGTCACAGAGATCTAATTGCTGTCTGCTGAAAGGTGCTGTGATATGCTTGAGAAACAATCACTTTATACACAACCAGGCTGCTATACCACAAATCTTCCTTCCTCCAGCTGGAGACAGAACAGTGGGCTTGACAGACCCTTCCTCTGATCCAACATGAAAGTTCTTTATCCATGCTTCCTTCTCCCACAGAGGCAGGTCTGCAAATACTGCCTTATCAACCTTTGAACATTGTGTCTTTATTCAGAAAATTATTCTCTAAGATCTTCTAAAGGAGTTCTAGTAACATCTGCAAGCTGAGACGTTCATTACACTGACATTTAAGGTATTTTGGACAACTTCAGATCAATCCAATAAATTGGGAGCAATGGGTTGCCAAGAACCATACCACTGGAAACCAATAATTCTGTGCTACAAAGGATTTTCTTAAATCTCAGTAGCAAACCTTGTAGAAACCTTGTGTGTACATGATAGCTTTAGACTCAAGGACAGTAGGTTCAAATTGGACATGAACAGGGAATTTTTCCCTGTGACAATGGTGAGACATCATGACCAAGAGAAGCTGTGGATGCCCCATCCCTGCAAGTGTCCAGTCAGGCTGGAAGGGGCCCTGAGCAACCTGGTCTAGTGAAAGGTGTTCCTGCCCATGGCAGGGGGCTGCAAGTGGATGATCTTTAAGGTCCCTTTCAAGCCAAGCCCTTCTATTGTTGTATGATTTTATGTTTGCAGATAATCTGTTCCAGTACACATGACTAAAAGGGGTTTAACGTGATGGCATTAAAAAAAACCAAACAGCTACACAGTACAACTGACCCACACTATTGCTTCAGTCTTCTATCAAATGCAATGAACCACCTTTCAAGTTTACTCATTGAAATTGCATGTATTTGTATTAGTTACTCTGTTGGTCTGTGTACATAGATTGAGCATGTGAAGGCCTTGTTCAGGAGATTCTTCTGCTGGGAGGAAGTACTCTCAAGCAGCCAAGTTCAAGATAGTTTCACTCATGAGGTCCCAAACAATGTCCAAACATTATGGTTTGAAACCTAAATATCAATTTGCAAAAAAACCCATCTGATTTAATTAAAAATATCTGAAAACAATTTTTTTCTAGTAACCTTTTCTCCTTTTCCTTAAGAAATTATTTTCAAATGAAACTGGACCTCCCAAAAATCTGGTTTTGTTTGTTTAGTTAGGTGCTTGGGTTTTTTGGGTTTCTTTTTTTAAGTTCTATTATTGCTAGTACAGCTGGAAATCTTTGCCTTCAGAAATAAATGTCTGCAAAAGTGAGAAGACAACTTATTTTTACAACCACTCTAAGAAAAGTGCTCTAATTGCACAGAAACACAATTTTCAGATTAATTTGCTTTAAATTATTGTTTATAAAGTGTTAAGAATTCAGACTTTTTGTTTTATTTTTGCATTAACAGTGACTTTATTAAGAAAAATATAGTTTTTGGTCTCCTGCACAGAAGTTACATTCCCATTTCTTTTTTTTCCCCGCAAATCATTTCTTCATGGTGAACTACGTTTTATGTAGCCATAGAATCAGAGAATCATTGAATGGCTTGGGTTGGAAGAAACTTTAAAGATCATCTACTTTCAACCCCCTGCCATGAGCAGGGGCACCTTCCACAAGGCCAGGCTGCTCAGGGCCTTGAATCCAAACGTCTGTCAGCACAGACCAACACAACAAACAATTTAGCTGCACATAGCAATTTTTTCTCCAACTGAAGTGAACAAAAATAGGCAGTTGTGCACGTTCTAAAATACTCTGCCATATGTAGATGTATAAAATACAGCACCAGAAGAAGCACTAGAACAGGATGGTGGGATCACCATCCCTGGAAGTATTCAAAAAATGAGCAGTCTGGCACTTAGTGATATGGCTTAGTGAACAGGGTGGTATCCAGCAGAACGTTGGATCTGATGGTCTTGGAGGTCTTTTCCAACCTTAATGATTCTACAATTCCAAGACCCAGCATGAGTTTTGGAATCCAGTATTTTTTGGTATAAATTGTACTATTCCTCTGAGGGAAATATTATGCAGACAAAACCCTGAAGTATTTTACAGCAAAGCACTTTTCATGTATGTTAAAACACACAGACTCTGATTGAAGAGACCCCGTAAGTGAACCCAAGTTTCCTCAAGTTGCATTGACAATTTGGATATTTCTTCCAAGAGTTTTGGCTCCGATGAGAGAATCTTAAGATGTAACTGAAAATGAAAACAAGCAGTTAGTGAAACAAATACAGATTAAAAAATTAAAAGACTGTTATTCCCCATCCAATTCCAATAGTTTGCTTTCAGGAAATGTCCCAAATAGGGAAAGGACTCTTTTCTTTCAATTTCCTCTATTCAATACTGCTCCCCTTTTGCTAGTCTTTACAAGCCATTTTTCATGTTCTAGATGGGATAAGGCAGCAAAGTGTCTTAAATATGCTATATTTTTACTAAATCCTCTTCTGGCAAGGTTGCTGTCTATTCTCATCACACAGTTCCCTAGAGGGTAACTTTCTCCACTTTCTGACCTACATCACAAATTCCTCTTTAGTCTAGAAAGGCTAGACAGATGTGCGAAGGTCAATCAGGATTATTATTTTAATTATCCATGTTGCACACATCAAGAAGAATAATGTCAGCACACACTATAGTGATAGAGATGGATGAGGTCTCCTTATGTGACAAACAGCAACCTTGTTAAAAGAGAAACAAGAGAAACCTTCTGAACTTGCTGCAATTATTACCACTTAATGGATGGAATATTTATTTTCCAGGCTACAATTTAAATATCTAGGAGCCTTGACAGAGCTTTAATTTGAAAGACAGTTGGTTCAGTCTGGATAATAGACAAAATTCTTTACTGTGAATGTGGTGAGGCACTGGAACCCATTACCCAGAGAAGCTGCGGATGCCCTGGTATTACATGTGTCTGAATGTCTATAACAATGTTTTCCAAGTAAGCTGTTATTAAGTGCTTTCACATTATTTCATAAATCAGAGTACCAAAAACACTTGTGCATCAGAAGGGTTTCAACATTCCGCCAAACCACTTTGTCTCTAAGAGTAACTGTTACTGTACTTCAGTAGAGTAACTAACTTACACAAACCCTGGGATAATTTCATTAGCTCTGTGATACTCAACAGGTAACACAAGAAAGGCAGCCCACTGCCACGGAAAGTAGGTCAGGCTTACAAAGTCTAGTGATAAATCCAACAAAATGTCTAATTTATTTCCCAACCATTGTGTATTAAATTCTTTGCTTATTTAAGACGTAACATACCTTAGCTTAACAATTAACAACCACTAAGAAGTTAGGAATGTTACAAAAAAAACCCCACAAAAACAATTCTAAGTAAGGAATACAAGAACAAAACCTGTCTGGTAGGGCCCTCTTCACAACATCTTTTGTTTTGCAAGTTTTTCTTGATTGTCACCAAATGAGCTGCCACATCATCCATCCAATACATTCAGTTAGACATTTTAAAACCATTCTCAACCAAAATCACTTCAGATAATTCTAACAGACAATTTATACCTTTATAGTATAACCGTTATTTTTAATAGGACTAACATAAATTTAGTAAGAAAAATTTTACCTTTAAAAATAGTGCCAGGTACGCCTGAGCGAGTTCGAAGTTGTGCTTCTTGTTCAGCATCATCCCAATCATTCTCAGAAAGCTCAGCATCACCTCCATTGAGCCCCCACCTTCAGGGGCCAAACCCCGCAGCTCCACCTCAATATTAGATGGTCCCAAGCTTTTCAGTAAGTCAAGGGGAGCTTTATCTGTGTTAGAACATTGGAGGACACATTATCAGTAACATCTGCAAAACAGAATCTCACAGATCCTTCACAAGACAGGCTTATGCTAAAATTCTTAAGTAGTGACTATGAATTTCAAGTTTTTACTGTTTCCTTAGTTTTTTGTTTTCAACAAAATGTCTCCCTGTCTTTAATTTACTGTCCCAACACCTACTAAAAGTACAGATGCACTTTATTTGTAATTGAAAAATATAAGTAACATCTTTGCATTTGTTTCAATTTTTCCCCTCTTCTGTCTTCTAAGTTAAACAAAATTTCTAATTAACCACATAACATTGTCCTTTAACATCTCTTGGCAGAAATAATGTACATACTTGATATTTTGAGCTGTTAACTGTGAATATACTCTGAAAGATGGAGAACACTACTTTTACTAGGCATCTTTAGCTGACAATAAGCAAAACTAGAGACCTTTGGCTGCATCCAACAAATTATTACTTTTGTTAAGTGAATGCCTGGAGAGTATTACAGGAAAATACAGGTCTTTTTCACAGCAGAAATACATTAAATTTGCAAACTTTCTTCCTCTTCATAATTGCTCCTTCTCAGGACTTCTACTGTCCTACATGATGACCTATGAGGATTTCATCTATTTCCTTTAAAAAGGAAGCAGCAAAAATATGTTTGGTTGCAAAAATGCAACTGATAGTTACAGCATTTTTAAAACGTATGTGATTAATACTTCTTTTGCTAAGAAGTTGCTAAGAAGACCAACTTTATGGTAACTAATGGTATTAGGCATTGGTTTATAACCCTCAGGTAGTATATAGTCAATATTTGATTCCTAAAAACATCATTAGCTAGTTTTGAATATAACAGATTTTAACAGTACTAAACAGATGCATTAAATAGGTTTTTTTATGACATTAAACAAAAAGCATGGAACACGTTGTGAGGTTGATACACGTACAACATGGAAAAGGCTGCAGCTCAATCTGGGCAGCTCAGTCTTCACACCTGACCTGAGGTGTGAAGCCCTGTTTCCACCCCTACAGTAAACCAGGATGGTTTTGAGCAGGATTCCTTTTATTTGCATGGCCCAGTGATGTTGAGAAGAGATGGCTGTAATCCAGCCAGCAGAGAGCCGTGCTCCCCATCAGCAGCCAGGATCACCAGGCTCCCTGGATCGCGGCTCTGGCACCGACCCGGGGCCCTGCAGCAGCCGTGGCCCGAGGCAGGCCCATGTGTCCAAGCACATCACTGTGCACTTGCTCACTGGTAGAGCCAGCTCCATGAGGCTTTTAAACATTCACCTCTTCTGAGTGGCTCTAAGGCACTTCAACAGAACACTGTCAATCGAAGTACTACAAGTGAGGCAGAAGAACACACCTTGTTTGTGACAGATAATAAAGTTCTGCACACAAAACGTTTCAAGTTGCTTGAGTAAGCTGGTCATCTCAAGAGAGTTTAAGCAGGGGTAGAAGAATTCCCCACAGAACTGCTTGTGGACAAGCTACTGTCCATTTACATTCCCAAGTCGGCTATATTAGTATAATTTTAAAAAATCTGTTTCAATGATTCTGTAGCATCACAGGATAAACATAAAAAACAGCTGTTGCATTCCACTGGTAGTTTAAGTGATTAAATTTCAAAATAAACTGAATGTTCAAAGAAATCCAACACTTTATTTTTGTATAATTTATTTCTTCTTAAGCTTTAAATAATAGGACAATGAATTAACACTGTAAGTTCACTGCCTGGTGAAGTAGCCCTTGAAAGGAGAACTTGTTAGGCACACTATGCTTTTTATGTTTCAGTGAATCACCACACTATTCCTTTTCAAATAGGTCTATTCCAAATCAATCCCTTCCTTCTTTCCTTCCTTTTCCCAGAAATAATGCATGGCACCTTGTCTGGGTGGTATAATCAGTTTTCAAAAAAGGTTAATGAAAAAGGAACCCAGTCTTCTTTCTCCATAAGGGTTTTAGCCAGAATTGGGTTCCATGCTACAAGCTGCAGTACCAATGGATTTTTGTTCTAGTGTGGCTATCTGTGTATTAGGTATTATACTGTACTATGAGTATTTTTTTTCTCACATCTGTTACAATTCTGACATTAAAAATCACATATGTATCAAAATAAAAGCAGCATCAACATTTTCAGTGAAATATTTCATTAACTTACATTCACTGGTGCTCAGGGCTTCTTCAAGATGAATGCAGAAATCAGATTTCTGCGCCAGCATCCCAAGGTTTACCACCTTTGACTAGACCATAAAAGCACAGCAATGTGTCCATGAATATGCAAACACATTTTTACAACTCAATCACATTATTTTTCTACTGAAAGAATAAGACTTTGAGAAATAAAGCAGTAATACAGTGAGTTAAAACTGGTTCTTTAAAATCTAGTGATTTAACCCAACATTAAAAAGCATTTGAGATTTCTCTTAAAATACACTATATAAATACAATTACATTGATTCTTGTTTTTACCTGTGTATCATTTTCCTCCTCTGGTGGAATGTATCGGGGTATAAGACCAGGAAGTGTTGGGATGAAGAAAGGTGCTGATTTTGGAACTTTTGGTGGCTCTCTCGGTTTATTTTTTTTCTGTTAATTAGATATTTGAATTAAAATAATTATCATTATAGTAAGAGCATGTGGGAATATTTTGTTTGTAAAGAGTTTCCTTTTTAAAATACTGTGAAAACTCTAAAGATTAACTAAAAAGTAAATATACAAGTAAAATCCTTTACCATTAATCATGAAGCTACTATTATTTAAATTATTATTTATCAGAAAAACAACCCCTGTCCCAAATCCTAGGAACTGAAAAGCACCACATACACTTCTAATGCAAAATCTTGAAAAACACTTGAAAAGCAGGATCAAGTTTCATGCATTTCGTAGAAACAGGGCAAATATATGGATGTATGTTGCTTTTTGCACAGTTTCAGTACCTTGATAATATCAAGGTTGAGGAGATTTTTCCACCTTGATTCTGGTAACAAGGAAAGGGTCACCAGCTGCTCTCCCAGTTGCTCAGGTGAGACATATTCTATCATTTCATCACATGGCTCTTCATCTCCTGACACATCTTGCAGAAACAGATATCTTTTATGAACATTCATATTCCTCATTCATTTTTTAAAAAGTCAAGCCCAACATTTTGAATAACAAATGCATAACAGTTATACACATAGGTGCTAACATAACATTGAGCTAAAAAGCTACAGAAACAATCTGTATTAGCCTTATGAAATATTAAATAATTTTAAAACATTATAGCTAAGATGTAGAATTTAATAAACAAATTTCTAATGACTGATAAGATTTGTCCACTTTGACTGAAGTTATATAAAAGCAGTTTACAGATTTAAAGAAAACAAAATTTTGACAGTAATCTGTTGTTCTTTCTGAATAAATATATACACAGTAATTTTAATTCTACATTATAAAGCTGTGAAGTCCTTGCATGTAGATCCTTGCACCATATTCACTACCTCATCCCAACCATCCCACAAGGCAAGTTATAGTATCAGTCACTTGATTTTCTTTTAATTTCCTGTGTGATCTTGACTAAACAAGTCTGCTTTCCTTTCTTTTTGTAAAATATTACTTGGCTAAAACAATGAATCTAATAGACAAGCCTGAAACAAGAAAGGAATGTAACCCATTAAGAGCCCTTAGCATCCAAGCAGGAACTTTACACTTGCTAAAGACACAAAGTGGATTAAAACTGGAATCAGGACAAAAACATTCAAAGTTCTGGGACGAATTTCTGTCTCCCCAGTTTCAGTACGTGGAGCAGGTATGTGCTTGCTATAGCAGCCATCACCACGAGGCGGCTCTAGCGGCCAACAGCTACGTGTGCTTCTCCTCCAGATGGAGATGCATTTGCAGGCATTTCAAACTTGGGCAGACAAGATCTCCATCTAGAGGACTTCTGACGCACAATCGCTTCCATTAATTTAGCAAAAAATTCCACTTAGGCCTTTCTTTCACTGGGCACAGGCACATGCCAGCTCAGCTGAGCCCCGTCCTCTTGCCAACAAGATAACCACAATAAATCTGTGGCATACAAGCAGGGGAGCAAACTGCAAGGGAAAAACAAAACACACTTTCATCTGAGGGTTACCTTGCATGGGGCAGGTGCTGGGGAGTGTCACCAAAGATGGTTCATAATCTGCAGGAAGGGGCCGTAATGACACAAGTGAATACAGAGAACGATTTGACCTGAAAAAATAAGTCAGGCATTTTAAAAGCCATCTCCAGATGAATGGGAACAAGTACTTCAGACATAATTTATACTGCAGTCTAATACTGCTGCAGCATGGCAATTCACCAGGCTCTATTCAAGATTAGCTCTCCTCATCTACCAGATAAGCAGGAAATGAAGTGTGGCAATGGACTCACCTGAACATCTGAAATATAAGTGTTATGTTCAAGTATTATTGCCAAGAACATAATAATAGGCTGCAGGACCTCAATGTTCTTATTGAAGTGAGGGGCCCAGAGCTAAGCACAGAATTTGAAGTGTGACCTCACCAGCGCCCAGGAGAGGGACAATAACTGCCCTGGTCCTGATGGCCAAAAAGAATATTTACCTGTGCCTGTGTTCCACCACCCTCACAATCAAGCATTTCTTTACAATGTGTGATCTAAATCTACCTTCCTCAGTTTGAAGCCATTCCCCCTTTTCCTGTCACTCTAGGCCTTCGTCCAAAGCCCCTCCCCAGCTCTCCTGGAGCCCCCTTAGGCACTGGAAGGGGCTCTGAGGTCTCCCAGAGCCTTCTCCAGGCTGAACACATTATGCAAATACAAATTATTCATCCTGCTTTCACAGGATTTTAGGGTAATACTCTTAGCAAATTTTCTTCAGGTTCGAAAGATGCACACAATTCTGGCAAATTGCTTCTTTTGTCAATATAAACTAGGGCTAGGTAAAAACATCTGCTGTTATTCACAAGGAAGCACTTTTACTTAACCACAGGAAGGCCAAACAACTGAACACTCCTCACACAAAACTACAGCAAACATATAACCTGAAATAATCTGTCAGCTAAATGGAAAAAAGACCCAAGCCATTTTAACAGTGTGTCACTTCAGTATTGGACCTGAACAGTCATTTGCTTTAAAGCTGTATCTGGAGGAAACTGAACAAAACCACATTTTACTTCTGTGCTCATTTATCACTAATAAAGAAAAATAATCACAACTTTCATATACTGCCCAGAAGCCTCGGACAGCAGGACAAGAAAAGCACTTCAGAAAGAAGCACTATCTGAACAAAGACATTTCAAAGCAGTGGGGGAAACGGAGTCTAGGAAAACTTTACAAATGGCATAACAGGAACTCTTAAGAGTAAGAAACCTTTAGAAAAAAAGAGATCGTTTATACTATCTGAATAAGTAATTTAACTGTGGAAATTTCATTACTTAGGAATCAGAGCAATACAGAACACCTGTCCTAATCAGAACCATAGAACACAAAACACTGGAGATGATACTTCACAGGGTAATTCTCTATTTGCAATAAAGGTGATTAAAAGAACTCTGTCCCATCCTAAAGTCTAAGTAGAAACAGATTATATACTCACCACAAATAAATTCCAAGATCATCCACATGTGCTGAAGCCAGAAAATCTCCTGTAGGGGACATAGTAAGGCTCACAGCTGCAGAGTCTACCAAAAAACAATCTATGAGACTATGGAGAAAAAAAAAAAAAAACAACAGAGAAATTATCAGCAAAATAAACTTGTTTATCTGCACACAAATCCAAATATATTGTATAAACAAAGCAAGTGAACAGCACTGTGCAACAAAGTCTCTACAAAATGCTTCAAAGTCCGATAAAGCGGGTGCCTCCTTAGACATCTACACCTGGAGAATATGTGATGAAGCAGTCAACTCCTTATGCCTAACACAAAATTTTTACTGGCCATAAATTCTGTATTTCCATTTAGCCCCAGTTACTCAGACTGAAAATTCCTGTTCTCAGCACACTCCATGTACACCTAGTTAATACTAATGATAATGTTTCTAAAATAAAATATGAACTGCACAATGTGAAGTTTGATTATCTGCATCAGTTTTGGCATTACTACATCTTCAGCCTGATAAACCATTTCTTAATCATTCATTTCATGATTGTGGAAAATTGAAAAAATACCATGTAAAAACAAAGTTAAAATACAACTATAATAACATTATAGTAACATGTTATTATGCAACTATTTTAACAATGAGACATTTAAGTTCTGGAAAGTTCTGGATGATGCACTCTCTAGCAGACTTCCACTCAAGCCCAGGTTGACAGCATTGCTTGTCTCTTGCTGAAATACAAATTTCAGTTACTTTAAATTTTAAGTTAAAGTTTAACTTGACAACCAGTTCACGAAGAGAAATAAAAAGAATAAACAAAGAGTGTGAATACTTTGTTCTTGTTTACAGTTCTACAGCCCTGTTCTGTTCACTAACCATAGAAAAAATATTGATGTAACAAAGAACTTTAAAATGTAAAATCTTGTAGGCATGTATTTTCTTAGCTACTGAGCACTCCTGTGATGGCTCAGTTGAGAGAGCATGTTGAAAGTAAAAGCCTTTTTCCCCCAGAGTTTTCCTCTGGAGTGTTGTATTCCCTATGCATTTTCTTAAACAGATGCTGCAAATCTCAGATAAGAGAAAAATCATTCATCACTTTCAATATAAAATATATAAATACTAAACCCATAAATCCCAAACTTTTATCACATACATTTTGTACACAGTGCACAATGGCAAGAAAAAATTTACCCTAGATACTTTCTCTTCGTTTCAAATCCATCTTTTTATGACAATCCTTGCCTGTAACTGAGAAATTCTATTCAATAAATCAACCAGAAAGAGCTCCAAAACAAATTTAACAAAAAATTAAGTTTTTCTACTTACTGAACTTAAATCTTGATTAAAATTACTGGCTTGTGGGAAGGAGCGATCCATCTACTATAGGAAATAAGATACACTTGTATTTTTTACACAAAAAGCTAAATGAATCCTGCCTTGGAGCTGAAGGCATCTCCCTTTATGCTTCCTGCCTAACTGCAAAACTGTGACAGTGGAAAGCATAATGTTGAGCTCACATTTAACAGGTCTCCTGAGCTGTTTTTTCTCAACTTCTTCATCCATGAACAGTCAGCTCATACCCCTGACTCCCCAATTTGTCTGTGCAAGCTGCACAGCAGAAAGAAATATATGCACAATGCCTGGGCTCCTGTTTGTAACTTTCTGTACACAAAGTCATCATTTTTTCCCACTTTTAAAAAAGCCCTACATTAAAAACATGCACTGCATTACTTATGGACAGCTAAGCACCACTCCCAAGCAAAAACAGATGTCCAGTTAATAGATGTCAGACCATTATTAAAGTCAGTTGGTAATTTTTGTAATGTTGGATTCTAGAAACGTGTTCTTCATATTTTCGTAAAAACAATATCAAAGCTGAGGCTTTAGAATACACAGTTCATGAGATGCTTTCTCTACTTATGAGTCACAGAGGTAAAGCAAGTATCAAGCCATTTATTAAAAGTTGGTCCTCCTTTTCAATACACTCCTCTGCCTATAGTTATACAAAAGCCTTGCCTTTACACACTGGAAATAATTTAACCTAATTACAATTAATAATTTAACCTAATTACAATTAAAACCAGGGTTTGTCATTTACCTGCCTGGATTTCAGCTTGACCTGAATTTTAGAGATAAGAGACAAAATATTTCTTTTTTTTTTACATGTAAAAGCAGACTGTGAGACTGCTTTTAAAAACATTATAAATAGATTCTTATTGTAAAGTATTAGGTTATTGAAGAAATGAAAACCAGAAGAAACTGATATTAGTTAATGCTGCAATTTTTTGTAGGCATATTACTTTGCAAGGGAAATAGTGTTAGAAAGATGAAGACCAGAGTGCTAATTTCCTTCCCATGCATAGGAAGAAGGCACACGATACCCATCCTGTCCTATTTTAGACTATTTTAGTGGCTCTCATCATGCAAGAACAGGCCAATTGTTTGTTGAGATGCAATGCACTTCTGGGAGTAAAATGAGAACTTTTACAAAACTATTAGTATACAAAATTATTTACCAAACCATGTCAACAAAACTAATCAATCAAACTGAAACCTTTCAGCTCCAGGCACAACCACCAGAGCTGCACACTGCACAGCACTACCTTAAATTAAAAAAAAAAACAAAAAAACAAAACTATCTGATATGCTGCTGAAAGAATGCACTGGCAGAACGCAAAGTTATTTCTCAGCCTGTTTTTTTCTGGGCTCCTGAACTTCTTGTGCGTACTTGCCTACTTCTCAGCCAAACTTTATTCTGGGAGAAGACTACTCATGGTGGGTCACAAGAGAGCATTTTTGGCAGTTGCAAGTACAAACAAATGAAAAATATAACTGATGTAAAGCTATGTTGTGTTGTTAAAATGAATGTAAGTGAAAACAGGCTTCTCTTTACAAAACCAACTGGAGTACTGACTGCATCCAACTCTGGGGGCCCCAGAACAAGATACATGAACTTAGAGCAGCTCCAGGAAAATGACTCAAGGCCTGGAACACATTTCCTATCAGGAAAATGAGAGAGCTGTGGGGTTCTTCACCCTGGAGAACAGAAGGCTCTGGGGGAGACAACCTTGTGGCCTCTCAATATTAAAGGGAGCTTACAAGGAAGACTCAGAGAGACTTTTTAACAAGGCCTGTGGTGACAGAACAAGGGGCAGCAGCTTTGAACTGAAAGGCCATGGGTTTAGATGGGATGCAGGGCGGAATTTTCTTACAATGAGGGTGGTTGAGCACTGTAACAGGTTGCATAAACAAGCAGTGCACGGCCCAGCCCTGGAGGTGCTCAAGGCTAAGCTGGGGCACTGAGTAACCTGATCCAGTGAGAAAAGTTCCTTTCCATATCAAAATAGTTGGACTGGATCTTTACTTCCAACTCCAACCACTCTTTGATCCTGTCAACACTTCAGCACATCACAATTCACCTTAAGCAATCTCTTGCCCTTTTGATTACAGTGCTGCTCCCAGACAAAGAACAAATTCACACTCATTCACAGTACATGGAAACTCCAGGTGTCATCAACAGACCTTCACGGCAGTGTTATTCTGTAGACCCAGAAAAAGACATGCATTGCTAGCACTGAATACAATTAAAATAGTGGGCAGAATTGTTTTACCATGTGCAACTTCAACTGTCACATCTGGTGATAGATAATCAAGCCAGAAAGCTTTCTGCCATTTATCAGAAAGGGGATTATTTCTTGTGCTGTATGTTTTAAAATTTACTCACCATCCAGAGGGAAGGTCCCAAGTCTTAATGGAACAGTCCATTGATGAAGTTATCAGCCAATGACCATCAGGACTGAAAGTCTACAATAAAATAGTCAATTTAATGGCACAACCAATAAGCCAGTCCCCACAGGAGGCCCTGCCAAGATCAGACTGCTCCCTAAAACCCAGGTGAAATGGTATGGCCAAAAGGCAAAACTGACAGTAACACTACTGGAAATGAAGAAAGAACAAAACCAGAAGCTTTTTAAGAACAGGCTCAAACATAAAACACAAGGTGTATCTCACTGTTAGCCACAGTGCTTCAGTCCTCACTTTTATGTTCATGGTAAAAACCTATTTCTAAGCATAAAGTTGAGTAAGTCAAGTAAATACTATTTTAGTGGCATTTATAAATAAATTTTAAGCTAAAAACTATTTCAGTTAACAGTACAATGAACTATTACATAAGATGTAAATAAGGAATTATCCATGTGCTGCATTATCTCAGATGTTTTCAGTTTGCTCATCTTTTTTATATACACAGCTGAGATTTCTGCAGTTTTGCTCCTCAATGCAATTTTCATTATTCTCATGCTTTGTTTTGTTTGACCCCCAACTCAGCTTGCTGTTACAGTTAAAAGCTACAGTTAAATCACAAAGCACATTAAAAAAGAGATGGCAATTTGGCCACTTTACATTTCCAAACTAACGTGGCTAAAAGTGCTGTGAAGCTGAACTACAGCTTTACTGCTCACAGAGTGAACCCAGTGATTTAATAAATGCAGAGAAATCCACCAGCTGTAAAATCTGTTAGGTATCTGTGTATGGCACCTGTTACAGGAAATGGGTTAACAATTACCATGTCATTAATCCGTCCATGGTGTCCTGAGAATGTCCTGACAATCTTCCTGGTTTCTATATCCAAAACACTAATAGTGAAGTCATCAAAGGCAATTCCCAGAATACCACTGCCGAGAAACATCAACACACATGAGAGAGAATACTCAAGAGACAAAAAATAAAAACATCCTAACATTGTTCCAGGTATCTTTTATCCTAAAAATAACAAGTCTTACATTCCTTCAGTCTAATAAAATGTCCTGTCATCCTCTGTGTACTAGTCAGTTGTATTTCAAAGCATTAGAAGAACAAATTCTAATACATTCTAATCAAGAATACTGGTTGCCATTCTAGAGAAATATGTTCACCAAACGCTGTACACATGAAATAACTTCAGTTTCTTACCTGTCTCTGTGCAGCAGAATTCCACTTGGAGAAGAAGAAAGTTCAGTGGAATAAACCAGATCTTTCATTTTGAATTTCCAAAATTTAATTAATCCTTCACTACCAGCTGTGATTACCAGCTGGTTCAATCCATCCACAGCTACCCCTCTAACGGCTCCTTCATGTGCTGCAAATCAAGAGAAAAAAGGGTATTATTTCAGAATTTAAACTTAGCACAGAAATCAGTTGAATACCAAACTCTGTTTTGTTTATCTTTGCCTGACTACAATGAATGATCAGCAAGCATACGGCAATCTGAAAGCCACTTGTCAAGATGATCCAGCATTCTAAGTTTTTTTTTACCTCTACACAAACCAAATGGATTTCAAGTAAACACCTAGAATACAAGTAAGAAGTGCAATTGAAGATGAGTGTTAGCTCTTATTTCTGCTTTCAGTTTGGGGAAGTTTTTGTGATTGTGAGATTTGAGGGATTTTTGAATCACTTCAGGGATGCCTCCAAGAGGAACCACCACTCCAGACAAAATTTACAACTTCAGTTCAGGCACAAAAACTGGGAGTCTTCCAAAGCTGCTTCACACTGCAGTGTAAAGACAAGACATAGCTCCTCTAGTTTTGCATCAGTTTTATTTCTTAATCTATACCTAGGGCTATTGGCCAGTAAGCTAATCTAGAAAATTCATCCCACTATCAACCAACGAGACTACTTCATGTTTGCTAAGCTAGGCGGCTTTTAGAAATCCAGTAATCTTAAGGGCTCAGCAGGACTCTTTCCTTGTTTCTAAAACAAAAAAAATTCAGATCACGAGTATGTAAAAACCATGTATGAGAGTATATGGAATATACATAAAATATATATGTATGCAACTCTAAAAGAAAATGTCAGGGCACAGTCACATTATGTGCTAAATTTGCAGATGGGTAATTAAAAATAACACCATATGCAAAGAGCTGGACTTGCTCAGGACTTCAATTTTCCTTTCATTTCTAAGCAGGGGGCACAAAACAGATGGGAGCATTTATCTAGGAGATAGAATACTATAAAACAAGAAGCCAAATACTGAAAATGTGACTATCTCAAAAAGAGTGGAGGCCAGAGCATCTCATTTAAGTGCTAATCATTGTGGTAACTGACAACTTTGTTTTAAATAAAACCAAGGATATGTTAACATCAGAGCTGTTAAAATTATCAAGGATCCTGTCCTTCAAGTCAGGTTTCTGACTGCAAGAAAGGATAGGGCACCATAACTAGAAAAACTGAAATGCATCCCAAATTCAGCTCAGATCCTACACTGAATTTTCATGATGACAGAACACGAGGTGACTGCTGCTCTGTTAAGTGCCAGTGGTTGGGAAGTTTAAGAGCCCTTACCTGTTTCTTTGCCATAATGCCCTCTGTGAATGCCAGACTGCATGTTATACACATCTACCTGTCCAGTTGACATCCCAATTACAGCAAAATTACCACACGATGTAATGTCAACTGCCTTTAAAGGGAATAAAAAAAAATCAATCAACAACACAAAGCACCTATGAAAATCACTCTTTAGGTGTCTGTCAAGTAGTGAAGTTGCTAGAAGTACACAGCATATTGGGAATACAAAACACTAGTACATATTTGGGGAAACCTGCACAAAACAAATAAATTACATCTCAAGAAAGCAGAGGGAGAAGCTCTTAAAATGAACAAATACTCAACAAGTAATAAATATGGCAATGCATGGTTGTGAAAGATAATGAAATGCTAGCTTAGAGGCATCCAAAAGAAGCCATAGGTAATATTATCAGCATTGTAAATTAAATAATAAAGATTGCCACAAATTCAATCCTTAAGACAAACGGCAAGCATGGCAACTGCTCTTTCAATGCCCGTGGTACCAATACGCACCCAAGTTAGGGTGAGGTCACAGAGAGTTTCAATAGGAAGAAACAAAGAAACAACAGTCTACATTTCTTTGGAAAGATACAGTCCAAAGAATCTAGTAGATTCTACTAGAATCTAGTAGAATCAAAAGAAAACTGGATATTTACAATTTAATTTATCTAACACCCAACTACTAAGCAAAATGTCAAAAAACCATGTATCACAAGACATAGGAGTTGCATTAACCCCTAGTAAATGTGGGGTGCCTCAGCAATTCCTCCTTTAAAAAGCTGGTAAACCTCAGCAAACATTTGTATCCCCTTCACTGTGTGTTTGACACAATTGTGACTAGCTCAAGTTGTAAGGGATTTTTGAGATAATACCCTTCTTGCAATTTGGAAATACACTTCCCTATACTGCCAAAAAAAAGCTCAGAATCTTCAGCAATCTCATTCTCAGAGTAAGTTAATCAGTACAGGCATAGAGACAACTCTATATTGTTGTGAGAGACTAAAGGTAAGCACCAACCACCTCTCTGAGCCAGAAAATAAGTGCATTTTAACCTGAATGTTTAGGGGAAAAGAACAGCTTTTTGTAAGACCATCAGCGTTACAAACCGCTCACTGGACACAGTGCTTTTTCATTCCAAGCATTATTTCTGTACCAACAGGAATCAAAATAGGATACATAGAGTGTGAATCTTATCCTAAGTAGACTTACTGTTGCATATATGTCAATAGGTTTGTGTTTGCTGAATTCTTCTGGCCTCAGTTTGTGAGCTCCCATGGAGGTTTTCTGATAGTTCCAGGTTGTACAGGTTATATACCCCTGATGGCAGGCAACAATACCATCCCAGTCACTCTGATGTGCCACCTCTGCAGGGAAACACAGAGTCCTTTTAGAAACAGTAACTCCAATGTCAAACTTCAGTTCTCTTGATATTTTAAAGTACCTTTAGACAGAACGGTTCATATTTAGTGCTCTTGTTGCACACTCAAAAAGCCACCACTCAGAAATACCACAGGGCAAACAGCTGTACATGTGTAGTGTAAATATAATGTTAAAACAAAACCTCAAGCACTGTTTTGCACATTATGCTTGTGTCTTTGCACATTTTAACCTCTGCAGCTGGAAATGCATAATTCAATGTAAATGTTTTAAACTGGTTTAAATGGTTTAGACTGCTCAATCTTATACATTTCCAGCTGAGTGTCCTTAACTTTTTCTTCAGCTGTTGAAGCAGCAGAAGCCACCAGATAATGTCAGGTTTAAGAAATAAATCTGCTTCTCATAGCAAAATACTTCTTTTGTGTTTCCAGGAAAATTGTTTATCAAAAGCTCAGTATCCAAACTTTGTAGTCAAATATGATATATGGAGATCTAAACAATGAGCAAGCTTGATTTTTTCCTGGAAATGTAAAAAAATTGAGAGCTTTAAATTAGGTACTTCTAGAACTTAAAAGCTTAAAACAAGATACAAACTGGTTCACTTAATGGAACAAAGAGAACAATGTATTTAAGTAAGTGGAAGTTTTAAATCTTCAAATACAGGCAGCTCTAATATGAATTTTAAAATTAATTAATTTCAAATATAAATCTTAAAAATTTACACACATATTTGCAACAAGAGTGTACAGGCAGTGAATACCACATAAGTCAAATGGCTCCACAAAATTGTAAATCCAGATCTTTCAACATAGGAAACAATAAAACACCCTCAGAAGAGAGAATACCTACACTTCTGACAAAAGAGATTTCAAGTCTGAAGAGGAGGTCATTAATTCAAAGAAGCACATTTTGATGAAGCAAATATAATTGTAATTCTGCCTAAAGAAGTTAGAATCATTATTTGCATACTGAATTACAAATGAACTGACTACTTGAAATTCAGCTTTAAAAAATGACTCAAATAAGTGTACTGAGGACTCAAAATCAACTGTAAGCGTAACTAAGACTTCCTCAGCTGACAAAGATCATTCTCCACCTAGCTGCTGGTTCTGCAACCTGAAATAATATGTATATCTGTAGATTTTGGTTCCCATGCAGGAGATTTTCAAGCCAAGAGCCAGATAAGGATGTTTTAACATAAAATGCTCTTTTTGAGATATTGGAACAGTTTACCAAGTCAAACACAATTTTTAACTGTCACTCAGTAGCTCATGAAAGATCACAGAGTAATCTAAATATAGCATGTGCTTCCAAAACAATAGTGTTTTGAGGGTTAAAAACTGAAATTCATACATGAAGATAACATATTCACATTTAATTTGCAACCTATGTCAAAGACCACTCACCTGAAGCAAAGGCTGTAATTGGTGGAAGTGCCATTGTATCCAGCTTAAGGCCTTTCTTTTTTGATTTCTTTTTATTAATTGAACCTTAAAAATAGAAATTAAGGGACTTAGTCTCATTGTCAGAACTGAGAGTAATGGTTTAAAAGGGACTGTTAACAAAATGCAAAGCTCCTTTTAAATTTAGAAACATTTGACTTTAATAAACACAACCCTGTTCCCTAGGTTTGTAAAGCTAAGAACACTAATAGTTTGTGTTAAAATTCATGCAATGCTAAGCAAATCACCAGACTTCTACATCCACAGCTGTGAATTCACTACTCAATCTACTTGTTCCAGGATCTTGTGCTGAAATCCTGAGGCAAAGGTTCCCCCATCACAGCTGAAAATGTGATGAAATGAAAATAGACATGACTATATAAAGCAATAAACAGCACCCAGACCTTTCAGTAACCTAAGAACACTGAATTTCAAATTAATGCCCAAATTCATTTTAATGCATCTTTTTAAACAGGTCCAAATACATATCTAACAACATGGACAGATAATTAAAACTAAGAATTATTTGAATTTTTCTGATCCTTTCTCTCCCAAATGAAAGTGTTTCTTTACCATGGCATGATGTGCAAGTTGTGCTTAAGTCAAACTGTACACCTGTACACTGAATCAAAAGAACTCAAGCCAAGAAATAAGAACTGGCTAATAATTTAGTCAATTGAACAGAATGGAAACAGGGTAAAAAGCTGCAATTACATATGCTGAAATGGGAGCTGGTGCAGCCAGGTGACATTAAAATGTCATACAAAAATCATGCACAGTGTTTCCCACAGTGAAGTAACATACACTGCCAGGATCAGAAAGCTCTTTTTTAAAGAATAATCAAATACAGCAGCACACTTATTGCAGGAAGGACTGAGTCTGCAGAATAAGGTGAGGTGATTAGGTTTTATACAACAGCTGAAATGAAAATAAGGCCTGACTAACATTTACATATATGCTTTTCTGGCCTTCTTTTTTCACCTGTGTTTGTACTTTGACTGAGATACTTACCACGTCCTAAACTTTTATTGAACTTTTCATGCACAGTTGAAAAAGATTGCAATGTTCCATCTTGACCTAAGAAAGTATTAGCAAAGAGCAGTGAAGGGCAAAAATCAACTTTACATACAAGCTATTGAGCAAGAAAAGTAAAAAGTAAGCAATAAGCAACTTCAAACACTGTAATAAGGTATTTACTAAAAATTCTGGTCCAAGAATAAATACAGATACACTCTAAGTGGCAGAACTAATGGAACCTAATTTTCTGTGGCCTACATCCCATTCTTACAACTCTGCCCTGCACATTATCAGAATGACCCCTCTTCACAGACATCTTTTCTATGTTCAATTCGTCTGACTCTGTAATGTTCGTGACATTAATGAAATTTTATGAAGTTAATCTGAGGAGATGCCTCTTCTAAGTAAACCAGTAGCCCATGAAAGGCAACCCTAACTCACTTCTGCTGCACAAAGTCTGATCACTGTTTCAGAAAGGAGGGCAGAGTGTCAGTCTCTCCGCACTGCAGATACATCAGATCTCAAAGGTCAAGTCCCTTTTCATTGTAAAGGTTGTGTTTGTGCCCTCACCACTGAAAAAGCAAATGTGAAGATTTTTTAAGCAATACTTAAGATTGAGATTGTGGTTTGTCTGGTGTGAGCTGAAATACAGACAATAACTCATTACATGAACGCAAGTCACTAGCTGGATGACTCGCAAGAGATTTTAGTACAGGTAGTGTAATGCTTTCAAAAGTAGGCCATACAAACAATTAATTTCTTAAGAGTAATTAGAGACCAGATGACGAGTCTCTATCATCTCATCACTTAAGTGGTCTAGGGTAAAACACCAGCACTTCCCTCGCCTAAGGGGTCTTTTTAAATATGCTAGTTTCTAAGGAAAGGTAGTCACTTATGCAATTTTACACTCTTAGATTAATATCTCAGTAAAAATCAACCCTGAAAATATGTATTACGATACAAGTATGCTGCAATATATTACAAAGACAGTGCAAGCCACAAAGCTTGATCAAACTAGAGGAAAAAGTAGTTACTAAATGCATTACACTGCTTATTTTTCCCCTGCCACAATCAAATTTTTTGAGTTGATTACAGGTTTCATTCTGACCAGCTAATACCTGCTCAGAAAATAACAAAACCATTTTTATTCATCAAATATATAAATATGGATGAAAAGAGCAGCTCCTTTGCTATTCTCCTTTCAAGTACTTTTCAGCTTGCTGATGTGCTACTCTAGGGAAACACTACTTTCCTACTAGAGTAGGAAAACTCTAGTGAAACACTTTGTTACAGTAATAAATAATGTTGTTTATGTTAGCCACTTACTGTGTTTCATAAACACATACAACACTTGAAATATAATCTAATGAATTAATAAAACAAAGACACTTAGCTCTGCACATTTTCTTTATCACAGCAAGAAAGCAGACTGAAGAAGAATGGAAACTCATACCTGCACTAAGAATCTGCTCTCCATTTTGCCCGTGATATCTGATTTTTGTTGGTGGTGCACTATGTCCCATTCGGCTTCTCAGTACACGACCTGTACCACCAGGCCCATCAAAAATCCAAACCTGCACCCCAAAATAAGCAGAAAAAACCAGGCTGACAAACACTGCCTTGCCAATAACTGTACCTCTTGTCAGCAGAACGTGTTTCTCTGGGAGCTGGTGCGGCCAACTTCACACACTGGCTTTCAGCCTTAACCCTCAAACTTTGGAAGCTTCCATCACATCACCTTATTTGTTTCCTGCTGTTCATTCTGCCCTTCCACCAAAGCCCAGTGGCATCAGAGGACATGCAGCATAAGGGACTTTTATCAGCAGCAACTGCTTATGATCCAAAACATTATCAAAATGGATCAAGATTTAAAAGCATACTGGGATGTAAAGTGTGGTTCTGGAAATGTGGATCCAAAGCTTTGTTCTTCAAGGGTACTACAAAGCAGTAAATGAAGCAATGACAACATAGCAGCAAATCTTCTGTCCACTACAGTCCAACTCAGACCAGCAACTTGAATTTTGTTGTATCGGTTTCAGAGAGCAGCAGAGATTGTAACTCACCCGTAG
Source organism: Ammospiza nelsoni (assembly GCF_027579445.1). Taxonomy (NCBI): domain Eukaryota; kingdom Metazoa; phylum Chordata; class Aves; order Passeriformes; family Passerellidae; genus Ammospiza; species Ammospiza nelsoni. The sequence goes on from NC_080669.1 coordinate 60,873,385, forward strand.
AGCATTATCAGCACCATTAGTAATAAGAAGTGGCTCTCCAGGGACAAATGTCATGCCAGCTATTGCTGTGGAATGGGCATCTTGCATCTGACACATCAGCCTCTTCTCTTCTAGATCCCACAAAGCAATGTGTCCAACTGGGCTTCCAGCTGCCATTATTGGGTGTCCATCTGCTCAAAAAAAAAAAAAAGTTCAAAAAGTTTGCTTATTGACATTCAGCTCATCCCTAATGTCTTGTCACATCTTAAATCTGATGCTAGGCAAATCTACAATCATAAGGAAAAAGAAATCTCAAGTTGATGCTAGAAATAATATAGGTTTTAACAGAAATATTGTAGTATGTCTATCAGAAAAGAAACAAAACTCACTGATTAAAAAAATACTAATTTTTCATATCAGAGAACAATAAAATCTCTAAATCCGGCAATCAGAGCTAGAGATTTTGCTTGAAAACACAATAGGTATTGACACAAAAAGGCTCTCTTTCTACTTCTCACAAATCTTTCCACAATTTTCTCCTGTATCATTCCTCCTCAACAGGGTCTGCACTCAATCTATATTCTGTTAAGATTCACAAGATTATTCAAATGAGAGATTAGCTTCGGTATCAAGCTCTGCAGGCAGGATCAACATTAGAGTAACTAGCTCTAATAATCAGGACATGTTTGTTAGACAAGAAAAAGCTGTGAATACAAGTCAAGATTCCCCAGTAACATCCATTCAGCATTCACCCAACTATTAACATTTGGGGGGGGAAAGACACTGCTGAGCAGTAGGTATGGACACTAAAGCAGGATGTACTGATTACAATACCTCTGACAATTGTGTACTGTATCAGCTCTTGGCACACTGTCAACAAACTTTTCTTTTCAAGTATACTGTATATCACTTTCTATGCAATAAAAACACAAGAAAATGCAATAAAACACCTAGCATGACAAAAATGCATGATCTCACCTTTTCTAGACTACCTTCAGCCTTTGAAAACTGAAACTGTCAGCACAAATTTGATTCTGAAATGTTTTATCACAAATGTTGTCCTCCATTTCTTTAGTCTTAGTGCTTTCATACATATTTTCACTTAAAACACTAGGACTTACCTGTACGAAAAGATATTGCTGTGATGGGACCCCAGTCCTGTTGAAATTTCATCAGAGTTTCATCAAACTTAATATTATGTACAATGATATGACCAGATACAAGGCCGACAGCAACAACATCCACTGCTGGAGCCTGCAAGAAATGAAAAAATTCTGTTTCCAGAAGCTGGGACTACTGTGAAAAACAGAGCTTTTGTGAGTTTTATCCTAGACAACTCTGACCATTTCCACCAGCTGTCATCAATGCTACTGGTAAGTTTTAACTTACTTTTGTATCTAAAAAATAATTATAGCAAATACATTACAAAATCTTTTACTGAATCAACAAAATCTACACTTTATCAAACTCCAAAGCAAAACAAATTTGGCAAAAAAACTACCAGTATCATGAAGCTTCATGATACACCTGCATCTTGAAATCTCTGTGACTTCATGACATCATTCAGTGAAGACTATAGATACAATGAACACAAAACAGGTAAGATGCCAAATAAAACAGAACTAGGAATAGAGAAGGAGGAGATAATAAACCTTCAGTCCAGAGAGGGTTACTATAATTACCTGGGAGAATACATGCCATCTTTACTGATGCAATTTTAAACAACAATATTTTGCCTGCTGTTCTCGACCAATTACATGTGAAAATAAAAGATAACGAAAAATACTAACTTGTTCAAGAGTTGTGACTGCTAAGCCCCATCCTGGAAACAAGTACAAGAGTTTGCTGTGAAAAAAAAACATAAAAAACTCATAAATCAATTAACCCTTAGGGATTTTCTGTGACACAGTGATTGCTTTATATGTACTGATACAGAAAGCCTGTGATACTAAGAAGTAAGGTTAAAAATAAAACTTATGGCTAAATTTTATTGAAAAGGCAGTGTTGTGTATTAATACCAGAACAATGAAATAACTATATGCCATGAACATATGAAAAAATGAAATATCTGTGATATCATGGCAAGCTGACTTAGGAGAATGAAACACTGATTTATGCAAGTTGACTTAACACGTGTTTGCAGCATGAACATTAACTTGCAATGAAGCCCACTGTACCTGTAACTTTCATGATTTAGAAAAGCAGCTGCTCATGGTAGGAATGAAACACTGACATTATGGGTGATGATCTACTGGGACACGCTCAGAGACAACTGCATGCCTATGCATCTCTTACCTGAATCTAAGCTTAAATGCTAGTAATTACCTCTACTCTACCTGCCAGCACTTCCTCGGACCCACAACAACCAAAAAAATCAAGCTTGGAAGATGGGAGGCAGGAGGTCTGAACATGTTTTTACTATTATTTCAAAAGCTTTCATGTGAAAGCTATGTGATTCCAAGAAATTAAAAAAAAAAAATTCCTGAACAACCCCTGACATTTTGCAAGGAGATTACTCTTACAACACACAACCTGAAAGGCATCAGCATTCAGGGAGCAGCAGCATTCCTTGTTCCTGGAAATATACCAACTGAAAACTTGTGCCAGAAGTCAGTAAAAGATTCCACACTTAACAGTATCATTTGTTGCCTATCAAACTACTTGGAGCATTAAGCACAGCCAAAGTATCAGGAATCTTACTTGGATCTTATATTCCATAGCTGCAAGGTTCCTTGTTCACTCCCAAGGAGAATTTTATTCAGATAGGTGCTGGGGTGCAGAAGTGCAGAAACTGCAAAAGTGGCTTTATCAAAATCTATCTGAAGATATTCTTCTGCAAAAACAGCAAGAAACAGTGTTAGTGTGGCTACCCCTACAAATCTGCAGGCTTGTACTCCCTTTGCAAATGTAAAAGCAGGATAGATGTTTAACTCTTCAAATCTGTAACTGGCTTTTCTTACAGGATTAGCTAACACGTAACAGAAAAGACTAAATGCCTTTACCATGTAAACATCTGTTTGCTTGAAGGTGTATTTTTTCCCTGTAAGTCTATCCAGTACAACAATACTGGCAATACCATATCTTTGTCTGATTTATATCTTTCTGAGGGATTCCTGCTCCTGCCTGAGCAAAACACCTCATCTGATTAGAATGCCTGTTTGTTATAGCAACTCCAAACCTCTAAACCTGGTTACAAACACTTTCAACAACCAGCACGCAGAGAATAACACTGGTGACACCAATGAATGCTTTCTAAAGAAACATGTTTGGGGTCCTGAAGCACAATTTCACAAAGCACTTGAAAATGGCATGAGAAGATGCTGACACATATGAAAAGATTATTCATTAGCATTTAGTCACACCCAGTCTGTTAGATACCAAGGAATTACAAGAATTAGAAATAATGCCAAAGCTGCTCTATCACAGCCTTTACAAGAAAATGGAACACTAAAACGTAAGTTTCATATAATCATTCTCTTTTACATCTACACGGAATCTCACTGAGCCTCTGCACATGGCAGAGTATCCATTAATGAAACGTTACTGCAGGATTAGGACTTAAATAGCATGATCATGTAAGAATTTTCTTTTTTAAGGATAATTGCTTCTGAATGTGTGCATTTAAAAAAAAAACATTCTTCCTAAATTACCGAATGTCTAACAGTGCTATCCTATAAAGCAGCAAAAAAAATAAAATCTCTCACCTTCTGACTGTATATTCCAAACAATAAGAACATTATCAACATCCACAGAGATGACATGATCACCAAAAGGCTGTAGAAGGTGTATCCTCGCCTTGTGGCCTTCATAGGTATGAACCACCTATAATTTCAAAATAGAAATGCTTCTAATAAGCTGTTAAGGTAGAATACCACGTTAACATAATACTTGAGGACAGCTAAAAGATGTCAGCAACAAGTTCAAATAAAATTCATGGAAAGGACACACAACTTGAAATGCAACAGAGATAATTGTATCTGATATTTAAAACTGTTTGAAAAATATGCTAGCTAGGGATTTTTAATTATTTATTTTCAATTAATTTAGCTTATGTGAATTGATGATTTTTTCAATCTTTAAATAGCTACTTAATTATTCCAATTTATAAGTAAAACATAGTTCGGCATTATGGAATTTGCTCTTACGTTCCAGTTTAAGGTTTTAACTCCTCGTTTTACAGCTAATTTCCCTAAAACTGAAGGTACCAAACAGCTACAGAAACAGGCATTCAGAGAAAATTAACTGCCTTGATACCACAGACACTACACAACTGTTTTGTACTACTGAGTAATAAGTAAGGTAACAGAAACCTCTTTGTTCCTGGCAAAAGCATGGAGAATATTGTCATATGAAGCAAATATCAGCATGCGATCTGCTGCCAAACATGTGATGTCCTGTGGCAAAGCGTTACCTGTTAATCAAACAACAGAAAAGATAAATGAGTTTCAGGTTCCTAGCAAGACAGAAAGCTTGACAGTGTATTTCTTGGGAACAGTGACCCACAAAGAAAACCCTCTGTTCGAACATCATGTTGAATTTTAGAGAAATACACACATTTCAGAAGCATGCAAATATTACTACAAAACATTACACCAATAACAACATCATAAGTAAGATAAGACTGGAAGAACATAAGGCTGTTATTTTGAAAAGCACTTAAAAATAAATCAGTGAAATATCTCTGTAAGTAAAGGTACACATTAGCTCTGTGAGGGCTGAAAAAACAGATGATTAAAGTCTCAACATTAGCAATGCTTATTAGGTTAAGTTATTCTGCAGGCCTAGCAGTTAGTGACTCACTCCTGCACCTATCTCCTGATCACACAAAGAATTTAATGCTCTAAGAATACATCTCATTCCTTACCTCATGACTGGTTCAGAAAGAGTATCTAAAATCGGTATATTTACTTTACTAGCCCAAAAGGTAAAAGAATCAAAGTTCCAAACCACACTGAGAAGCTGCTGGTGTGGTCCCAAATAGTAGAAAAAAGGAAAACAAATTACTATAGGGAATAATACTCTCAATCCAAGGAAATATAAAAACGTAAATTACTAAAGCACTTTACACTTCTGCAGAGAAACACTAGGTCAAAAATCACTGTGGGAGTGCACCTATGAAACAAAAAAACTAGCATGGTCACACAGCAGCCTTTCCCACAAAGGTGCTCTGTACCGCGAATTGTTAGCAGGCAAAAAGAAAACTGCACCCTCTGCTGTACTGCAGCACAGCTTCAAAAGGAGAACTAAAATAAGAACATAAAATAAGGTTGCACTCCATGAGGTTTCATTTGTTTGAACATATCTTCCCACAGCACCCCTGAAGTGACTGAGGCTTACAACCAGGTTACAGACACCTGGCACTCCACAGGAGCTGCATGAAAGGCTGCTTAGGCTAAGACAGTTTTAGGCAGACCCAAGTTAAAAAGTTCAGAGCATCAACCACATAACATCTACAAACCAACAGCACATAAAAATATGGGAGGCACAGCATTCATTTTTTTCAATCACAATTTTGTATGCAAACATTTCAATTTCTCAAAAAGCTTAGATGACTACATCATGTAAGAAGATGTAGCCCACTGAAGAACAGAATATGCAATGTTTTTATCACTTTGCAAGATGAAAAGTTAATTTGTTTATACCTTTAAAAATGCATAGCTGAAATCTTAATCTAGTCCTGGTTGTGTGACATTTTTTCTCAAATTTACAGATCATCTATTAATAGAAAATATTTTACATATGACATCTCTGTAAAAGCTTTGTGGCAGACAGAAGTAAAGTCCCTGCTTTTCAAGACAGAGAGCATACCTCTGAATCGTGTAAGTGTCAAGTGAAAGGGAGCTTTGGAAATCAACTGGTTCAACATGCCACCAGCTCCTCACAAAGTTTAGCTCCAGTACTAGACTGGGTTAGCTGCAGCTGCGCCCAGCTGAGTCTTGAACACTTCCGTGGAAGGAGTTCTCCTCAAGTTCTACATTGTACCACAGTTACTTCTTTGGGACATTTTTCCTACCCTCCACTGTGACCCTCTCAGGGTCTCAGCAGTCTGTGGGTGTTGCCCCTTGCTGCTCTGTCCACCACCATCAGCACAAATCCAACCCCACCATCCTTCTGCCCTTCAGGCACCCTCTGGGTCACCCTGAATCTTGCCCTTCTTAGCACTAAGCAGACCCAGCTACTCCAATGCCTCTTTCCATACTGCTTGCTGTAGACACTCTCGTGCTCCTCAGCATGTCTCCTGCAGGAGGAAGGGAAGCTGTGGAAGGGACAGAACCGCACTAACAGGGTGCTGCAGTCCAGCCACGGCCCCACTGGCGTGAGGTGCCGGGGGAGAAGAGCTTTGCCTGATCTGCTGGATGCATTCCCGATGAGGTTTGACACCCAGCCTGCCTTACCCACAGTTACCGTGTCTCTGGTGCGCACTCAGCCTGGCACCAGCACAGTTCCAGCTTCTCCGCAGCAGGATGCCATGGGCCAGTCAGCTCCCAGCTGCTCCGTGCAGCAGGATTCTGCACTTGTCCTCGCCAGACTTGGCAAGGCTCCTGCTGGCCCAGGATTCATGTTTTGCAGCAGCTCCCTGGACCAAAACTTTGCCATTCTGGGTGTCAGCTCCTCCTCCTAAAACAGCATCCTCTGCAAGCTTATCCTAGGGGTGCATGCTGCCTCATCACCCTGGCTGCTGGGGATGGTGCTGAAGAATGTGGGCCCTGCTGCTGACACCCAGGGTGCACTGCCACCAAAGGCCAAGTGAGTGTCCAGCCACCAATCCATATCCTTTGTATCCACCAGCACAACCAACTCCTTACACCCCCTGAAGGCATCCACATCTATTTTCTTCATGTAATTATTTTTCTCCTATAAGAGTCTTCTAATAATCACAAAAACAACAAAAAAGGGATGTGAAATTAATTCAATAAATTAATAATTGAGCTTTATTCACTGTGCAATCAATCCTTACGGCTTAGAGGTGTTTTTGGAAGAACAAGATGGTAAGAACAGAAGGTTCAAAAGGTATGTCTCTAAGAAAACTAAATTTCAGTTTCAACAGTAGTCTTATTTACAAACCGGTATTTTAGATTTCTGAGACTTCTTTTAATATATTTCAGTGTAAATATTAGCAAGTACAATTTATTTTCTTGTTTTTTAGTTGAAAATGAAGTGCAGATGTTGGACATGTTTAAAAAAAAACCCAACAAAATAAGATGAATTAACAATTTATGAATACTTACTCACAGCAACAATACCAAGCTTCTTCACCTGCAATGAAAATGTTAAAAATGCATTTTTAGTGACTGGTTGCAATGAATTTGGTATAAGTAAATTAAAAATTCTAGGAATTAACCTAGATCAGACAATGTATTTGATACTTCATAAACCAGGAAGATTACTCATTGCAGTTTAGAACACTGTCTACTGAAAAACACACAGGCAGCAGGTCAAAAGGAATGGGACAATACATTTGCCAAAAGACAACTACTCATCAACAGTAAGTTGTGCTTCCTGATGTATTTTATCCTAATGCATAGGAAACTTAAGGACGTGTTTAGGCATCCTGAGCAGTTTGGGTACCATCATTTCCACATCATCTCTGCTTCTACCTTATTTTCACCACAACCACCCTGTATTCTAATTTTATCTCTGTTTACAGAGATTTTGCTTTAGTTGCAAACACCTAGCCATCTCTGCCAGTGATGATCACTACTCTATTCAAAGGCTGTGAAGAAGACTGACAGGAGTGAACGCAAAAAGGTGCCACAGAAGCAGAGGAAGATCCCTGATGTCTGCACTCAGGTGTTAGCTGTACTCAGCTCAGTTCTGTGCTGTACTGCATCCTACACAGTGAAAACGCTTTGGCTGAGCCCCGGGAAGTCACGGAGTCTCCCTCTTTTGAGGCATTCCAAACCCACCTAAACACCTTCCACTGTAACCTGCTCTAGGTGACCCGTCCTTGGCAGGGGGTTTGGTCTGGGTGATCTCCAGAGGCCCTTTCCAACCTTCAGGGGTATAGGATTCTACACCGCAAAAAAACCGAGTCCGCATCACAGGCTTTCATCTTGCTGAGCTCAACTGTGCTGATCCGTTCTCATACAGGAGTTTTAACAGGATCTGAGGGCCCCCCGCCCCTAAAGCGTAACCCTCAAACGCTAAACCAGAGCGGGCTTGATTTATCTCCTGATGAAGGAAAAGGTTCAGTAGCTGGGCGCTCCCGACGAATGGGCCGTGCCGCACCGGCTAGGGCTGCCCACATGGCTGAACGAGCTCATTCGCGGCCTGTTCAGCCGGCAGCCTCCCAGCCTCCCTCCCTCCCGGTCAGGCCGGCAGCAGAGGAGCGGCACCGGGGCGCCGCAGCCCCGCACACGCTCCCGCATCACGACGGCGAGGGCGGAGGGGGAGGGCAGGAAGAGGCAGACCTCTCTGCACGGCCCCCGCCTCCCCACGGCCGGTGGGAGCGGGAAGGAGGCCGGGAAAAAGGAGCGGGGACCGGGACGCCGCGTACTCACATTGTAGGTGTGCACGCTGCGCCCGACGGCCACGGCCACGTAGAACTCGCGGTGGCGGCCGTGGTAGCGCAGGACGTGCGGGACGTGCCCGCTGAAGCGGCCGAGCACCCGGAACGCGGCGAAGAGCCCCGCGCCCTCCCGCGCCATCGCTCCGCACGTGTCCCCGTCCGCGTCCGCATCCGCCCGCCCTCCCGCAGGAAGCGCCCGCCCGCCCGCTTCCGCCGCCCCGCCCCGCCCCGCCGTGCGCCGCCGAAGGCGGCCTCGCTCCGCCCCGGCCCCGCTCCGCCCCGGCTCCGCGCCGCACGCCGCGCACGGGCGCGATGCCGCCAACTCTGCCGCAAACATTCCACGCAGCCGCGACTGCGCGGTGGTTTTTTGTTGGTTTTTTTTTTCCTTTTATTCTTCATTTTTGTATCCCCTTTTAGTCTTCATTTCGTTATCCCCTTTGCCGTGGCAAAGCACCAGGTGCGGTTGCGGGCGGTCCCGCCGCAGAGGCGGCAGCGGGGCGCGAGGTGAGCCCATCTCCGATGGCGCATCCCTCGAGACACCCGCCTCGGGAGCCTCTGAACTTCCCGAGGTGTCTGTTTTGAGTTTTTGTGGTGGTGGTTTTGTATGTGGGTTGTTGTTTTGTTTGTTTGTTTGTTTGTTTGTTTTTAATAAATTATGGATATTAAAAAAAAAAAACCAAAAAAAAAACCAAAAACAAAACCCAAAAACCAACCCTCAGGATGACTCCGTTGCCATGACTGTACGGCGGACAATGCAAGTGAAGTCCGGCGGAGGACGCAAAATGCAAATCCGCGCCCTCCCCCGGCCACCTATCCTAAGTTGTTGTAGCTTCTCCACACCGCCACCAGCTCCCGGGGTTTGCTCCTGTCGCACGGGACCGGGCTTGGCGTCCCGGCGGCGCTCCCGGCGCTGTCTCCGGGGCTGCCCCGCCGCGCTGTCCCAGTACTGCCCTGCTGTGGCGCATCGAAGCCGGGGCAGTGGCGCTTCAGGACGGACTGGGTGAGGCGCCACAGCTCCGGCCGCTCCCCGCATCCCCGCGCCCGCTCCAGGAGGCATTCCAGCAGCCGGCCCGCTCGCTCCGCCCGCCTCGAGTCCTGCGAGCAGACGGCCGGTCACGACCCTTAACTCCTTTTCCCTTCAGCGCCTCCCCATGCATCCCTAGAAAGAGGCTACCCATTCACCACTCCAAGGATATAATAAAGCACCTCATCCTTGCTTGCCCCCTTCTGTCCGCTTTCCCTTCTTTCTCTTTCCTCACTTTCCTCCTCTCTTTTCCCATCCTCCCCTCCTTCTCCTTCTCCCCCTTACCTTTCCCCCATTCCCTCATACTCCTTTCTCCCTTTCTTGCCCCCCCTTCCCTTTTTTTTTTTTTTTTTTTTTTGGAAAGGGAATTCCTAGCCGCCGGGAAGGGAGCCCTCCGGGGCGAACCTCGGACAGCTGCTTGCCCGCCGGCTCGGAGGGCGCGTCCTCGCAGGTGTGAAAATCGAGTCGTAGCTCCTGGAAGGAAATAACAACAACAGAGGATGCTTGTTAAAGCCACGTCCCACGGGGTGGCCTTCGCAGGCTGCCAGCCTGTCTCGGGCCCCCCGTTATGGACATCCCTCCTGTCGGGGCGCCCCGTCCCGTCGCGGCCTCGCACGGTGCGGACGGCTGCGGGGTCGGGCGGCGGCCGTGCGGGGCGGCCGCTGCGGAGCTGCGCTGGGCAGCTCCGGGCTCTGATGTCCGAGCCAGCGGCAAGGCTACTGTCCCCGAAAAACACTGCCTGGTCTTTGAGCTAAGGGCCGGCTGCGCGTGTGAACCCTCCGCGTAGCTTCTAAACGGCTTATCACCTTTGCAACCGTGACACCGTCTTCAGCGTCGGTGAAGCATTATACAAGCGATTTTCAGTCCTACGAGTCTGCAAGGCGCTGGGAAGGGGTCGGGTAGAGCTCTGGCAGCGGCCGCCCGGGCTCCTGCTCTCCGTCCCTGCCAGTCCCAGCTTCAGCGAAGCACATTTTAGGAAGGTCGCCGGAGGAGAGCCGGACATAACTTCAAGGTCCTGTTTCACAGGTACCGGTTTACTATACTAGCCAACTCCCGGCTTCCTAACCGAGATTTTCAGAAAATAGCTGCCGGTGGTCAAGGGTAAAAACGTGGAGGCAGTGCCGTCCCGACAGTTTCCCTCCGATGCCACCAGAGAAAGCACCAACCTCTTGTGTAAAGGTTTTGGCTGCATCCAAAACGTTTAGTAGATCCTCTTGTATCTTGCCGTGGTTACAGAGGCTGAAATTGTAGGTGGATCCCCGCGGTAAGAAGGCGATCTGAAGAAAGATGATCGAGCTACAAAGGACTGTGTAAGAAAAAGCCAAAGGTTAATTATCCTGCACCACTACGTGACACGACAAGGCACGAAAGACAGCTGAAGAGAGGGATGCCCGTGCTTCAGAAGCACTAGAGAAACTGGTTGGTTACCGTTGAGATTATCCATGATGTCTTTACACGTTGTTTTTCTCCTCCCGGGCTTCAGCTCGTTGCTGGCTTCATATATGTACCTGTACGCCTACGGAAATAAAGGTTTCCAATTCCATAACCGGGACTCATTTGGACGTCTCTTGCACCTCTTTCCAGAACTGTAAATAATTATTACTCAGTCTTGAAGTTATGTCACTGATTCGAAAATAAAACCGGAATAACGAATAAAAATCAAAGGCATCATCCAAACCCCAACCAAAACAAAAGAAAACACAAAAGCTTTGCAACGGGCAATCTTGCTTGAAACAAGTGTCTGTAGCCCTCCCCGCAAACACGTGCGGTGCAACTTCAGCGGGAACTGCTGCAGTAAAACCCGATTTTTTCTTAAAGGCGAGAAAAAAATGCTTCGGGACGCCTGCAGAGGGTCTGCCCGGGGGTGGGCATGCACACCCTTCACACTGAGGCTGCAGGGACATCTCCCGTGCATCACTTTAACACGCGAGCGCGGGATAACTGGAGCATAGTGATCGTTCCTCCATCCCCGTCTACAATTAAGAGGTTTTTTTTCCCTCGAAGATGAACGTTTTATCTTACAAACCCCTTTCTCCGGTGTACCCCCTTGGCTTGCTGAGGCTGCGGGGAGCGCAGCTGCGCGGCCGTGGGACAGCCGAGCTGGCAGGGCAGCGGCGGCACGGGCACTGGGGACCCCGCGGCTCTGCCTGCCCCGGGCACGGGGTACCGGGATGCTCAGGACGACAAAGGACACGCTGCCCCGGGCACAGGGTATCGGTGTGAGAGGGACGTCGGGGGCCAGCCTGCCCCGGGCGCTGGCAACCAGGGTGCCGGGGGTGCGGGGCCAAAAGAGGCATGGCTCTGCTCCCTCCCTCCCTCCCTCGCTCCCCGGAGCCTCCACCGGGCGGCACGGACGCCCCTGCCACGCTCGGCACCAGCTGCTCCCGGGTCCTGCTGAAGTGTTTCACGGAAAGTGTCCCGGGAGCCTCCGCGGAAGCCCCGGCCGGGGGCGTGTTGGTTTTCGGGGAATGCTCCCTGCGGCGTGAGTCATGAGGGAAACCCTGGAAGGCTGCCGCGGGACAACGCGCCTCTCTGGCCCGCTGAGCTGGGGACCAGCCAGAGCAGCTTAGTCATCAGGGGGTGCCTTTCCGCTTGAGTGCATTCCCGCCCTGCCGCCTCTTGGATCTCCCCTTTGCTCCGTCCCTCCTCTCCCGCAGCCCAGCGCGGGAGGCCAGAGGCGGCCGCAGCAGCAGCAGCAGCGCCCCGGTCTGCACCGAGCGCTGCCGGACTCTGCTTCGCCACTCCGCGAATGCCGGCCTGCAGGCGTCTGCCTGAATTTGCGTTTTGCGGATATCTAATTCTAGTCACGGCTGACGTTTCAAAACCCGTGCTTTGATAGCTGTTGCACTAATGGAGATGTGTCTGCAAAGCTGGAGCTGAGCTCGGGCAGCCCTCGAGAGCCCTGGAGAAGGTGGTTACCTGCGTGGCTGTCACAGTGGTCCCAAACAAATTCCAGTTTCCTGAAGGGTGTCTTCTTCTCATATTCTAGAAGGGGTTTTCTTAACTTGCAAAGTCATGTGCTTTAGTCTTTCTCCTAAGATTTTTGTTTGTTTTTGAAATTGCTAAGGGGCTTAATGGAAGTTATTAAATGTTGATAAAAAGATGAATCTGTTAAATAGCTTTGTGTTTCTCTGCATAATTGGAGGTGCACCATAGCACAAAGGTCACCTTAGGTGAGTTTTATCATACACCAGAGAACCAGCATCATAACCAAGGAAAGCCTATTTGTGCCACGAATTCAGTGTAATACTAATCTAAGGTCCAGGAATGTGCTATTTTTTACTTTTCATTGTTCATTTGTCTTTACTGAGCAGCACACAAACCCCTATGAATAGCTAAATAAAGGTATTTATTTGCCCCTACCTCACAGGACATAGCAAACTTGGTGTAGATGAAGGGAACAATTGTATTTTAATGCAAATAACAAGGGGTTGAAATTCTTTTCCATCACTGGTAGTATGCACATGCTTTTATTTCTGTGTCTCCAAAGATATAACAAAGTGCAAAGGACACTGGCAATATACTCATATTAGCAAATTTTAAAATTTGTGATTTTTAAGGACAGCAGAAATATATGTGGCTATAAAAGACGATTTGATATTGAAAACATGCTGGTAAGTAAGTTCAAATGAAAGCCTATTAGGAAAAAGGGAATTAGCTTCCTCTTTGACCACCTTTTCTTTTTTATTTGTATGGAAAATTTCTGTGAATAAATAGTATCTCTCAAAAACTTTGCTAATCTCTTCATTTGCATGCAGCAGCAACCTCTGAAATATAAAGTTACGATGAATATGTGTTCAAGTTTGCTCTCTATTTTAAATTCTTCAGAGAGAAAAGTCCAATTACTGACATATATACCAGAGAGGCAGCAGGCAAAAGAGGACTTTAGAAAAATCTGTTCCTTTTTATAATTATAGAAATTCAAAACTTTTACTTGCTTCAGCCAAGGGTGCTGCAGCCTCACTTGTGACAGCAGCTTTTGATCAGAGCAATTGACCAAATTCAAGGGAGTTGGAAGTGGTTTCCATTAAGAAAAATAAGTGACAAGAGGCATTTTTGTGATGGATCTTTATACTTACAACTACTTTCCTCCTTAATCCCTGTTTCCTGGCTGAATTGAAGATCTCACGTTTGTGGTGGTGCTTGAGCAATGGGAAGATGGGATTGAGAAACAGCAGTTGCTATTTTGCTGCAGGTTGAGATGGTATCTGTGGGTAGGACTGCTTCCAGCACTCATCAGGAGAAGAAGAAAGACAACATGAAGTCATTGACTTTAGTAGACATTTATAATCAATATTATTATATTTATGGTATTATAATTTATTATTTTGGCTTGTATTTGCTGAGCCAATTTTGACTCTTACATCTTGGTACATGTTGCTGGAAGGTAAACCTTATGCTTCCTTCATTTTTTGTAAACATGATTAATATATTCTTTCCTAAAACCTCTCACCACTACAGAAATGCTATTATTTATACTTTGGATATATAGGACTTGGAAATTTTTAAAATTCAGCACCCAACCAGCTAATAGAAAAAATCCCTGCCTTTTGCAGCTTGGGGGTGTGACTGCCACCATCAAGAAACCTCAGCAAACATGAAAATTATGTAAGACATAGCTTTCATACACAGATCATGGGGACAAAATCTCAATGGCCTCATATTTTTTCGTAAGTTTTTGTTAAAATAATCTTATTTCAGAAAACGATGCAAATATTTTTCCTTTGAAGCACAATAATTTCCATCGCAATGGAAGTTATAAGTGGTGCCCACAATTTTTTTCCACATTCCTATACAGTGCTTGGAGCCACAAGGCTGGCTGGCTGTCCCTTAGGAGCCTTCCTTCTTGGACACCAGCAGCAGGTGTATGCCGGTGATGACCTCCACATGCCACTTGGAGGAGGTGTGTGCATCCCCCCCCGGGGCACCTGAGGGTGGCTGGTGGCTGGCAAGGAACACAACAGCACTAAGAGGGTCTGGCAGCTCCTGCCTTTGGTACTCCTCAGCTTCCGCCAGAGATCAAGGGACATGTCAGCAAAACACAGGAGTATGTCCACGTTACTGGACAAAAACCTAACCATTTTCATCTAATATGGTCATGGTAGATGATGGTATTTATTTGGGCAGCAGCTGCCTAGACCATCAGCACATCTGCAGGACTTGGCATGTGAGTCCTGAGGTGAGCACAGAACACTTTTCTCACAATTCTCCCCACACTGGTGACTTCTACATAAAAAACATAGGGGGCACATAAAAACCCCCTAAGTTTGAGCATCCAGGTTGTCTAAGTCCCACAACATCAACTGCTGACACACATTCTCTTGTAAAAGCTTTGTAACTACAATTTTCTCAGTACTCTTTGTTTCTAGCAATAATTTCCTCTCTCTTTAGCCCCTGCTGCCCAGGGGCTCTGGGTGCAGCCCAGGACACACTTGGCTCTCTGCGCTGGCACTGCCCATGGCTGGCTCATGTCCAGCTCTCACCCACAGCACCCCCAGGCCCTTCTGGGCAGGGCTGCTCTCCATCTGTTCATCCCATCCAAAAGAGAAGTTTCAGCACCAGGAGTCAAACCAATGGCCGTCTTGCTCTGGCCATGCTCTCTGGGGTCATGCTCTTAGCTGAGATCCTTTCCAACCAGGCCGACCAGTCATGACAGTGGAGAGCTGTTATTCTACATGCTTATCAGTTGCTAGAAGGTATAAAATGTATATTACCTAGAGGTGTCTCAGTGATTCATTGCCAGAAAAAGCTTCAAAGACTCATCACTTTGTGGTTAGGGCCCTTGAGGAATTCTAGTCTGTGAGTTAAACAGACTTGTCTCTGCTGTTCCCTGCTCCCTTGTCATCTTTGTTTTATCTGTTCAAGCATCTTCTGCCACCACATCACCAATGTCAGCCTCTGAGTCTTTTGCCCTTCTATTCTTATCAAGTCCCAATCATTTTCCCAGTCCATTATTAAATACTCATTTTTAAACTTTTACCTTTCTTGGGTAGAGAAGAGTTTACCTGCCTTCAAACTCTTCCCTTGCTTTTTTTCACTCCTCATCTTTTTGAAATCCCATGAGAAGTTATTGAAAAAATCTTAGTTGCATCTATTCTGGTTCATAAATCCTAAAGTATCAGATTTGTAACCGTGTCATGGTTCTGGGTATTCTTGGCTTGTCTGAGTCAAGCCTGTTCAGATATTTTAGTCTTGTGTGATCATAACTTATTAACACATTTACCTTTGAATTGTGTCTTGCACTTTCTGAGTTAATGAATAGTGCTGCCATTATTTTTATCCTTTCTTTCATTAGTACTCCAATATAACTCCAGCATTCTTCTCTCTCAAAATTAATATACTTACACTGAAACTTCTTTCTCTATGATTTGAAATGTAGTATTAAAGGATAAATTGAAAAGCACGTATGGAAGTGCTTTGGTCATGTCCACTGTGTGAAATCTGAATGAAAGGAAGACATCCCTTCAAACTTTAAACAACTCTCAACACGCTGCTGAAGTATAACAAACTTTGCTTTAGAACTGGGTATCCACTGACTGTCATTGCAACTGGATATGCCTAACTGTATAAGAAACGTGTTTTAAACCACTAAAGCAGGGTGAGGAAGCTCAATACAGTAATTTTTCCTTTAGATCCTTACTTTAAAGCTACTGCATTTAATGAGGGAAGTCAAGAATTTTCTGGCTAGAAAAGGTGAGAAAAAAACCAGTTTCCTACCTTTGAAATGTTTCACCAAATATATGAGGTTTGTCTCATCCAAGAAATATTTCAGTAGAAATCCAGTTGAACTGTTGATGTGTTTTGTCAAGGAAGATACCCTGAGGCACTTACTCATCAAGTTGAATTAAAACCTCTGAATTCCTGAGAAAGTCAATCTCCATGTTATTGAAAGGAGTGAAACTGAAAGGACATCCTTGATCAACCATGGGATCCAAAACTTCTGGAGAAGTGGAAGAATTATATATATATATATATATATATATTTATGTGTGTGTGTGTGTGTGTGTGTATGTGTATATATATACACAACTAGAAATGTTCATTGCTTAATAATGTTTCATTTTTCTGATAAGCAACTGATAACTTTTAAAAAATCAACAAATAATCTATCCCCTCTCCTCTGTTTGCTCTTCTATGCACTTTGTTGCTTGCTTTGCCTTGAGTAATGATGACTTTATAAAATGCTTCTGAGTATTTCAGTTGCACACTTTTTAACAGGAATATGACTAATGCTGCTATAATTTTGACATTATCAATGTATTGAAAGGGCAGTGAAAAGCAAAATAGAAATTTGTATTTTTTTCTCACAGATTTTAGTTAAATAAGTACATTATTTCATTTGTCATGTGCCTGAATGAAAAAATTACATCTAAATTAAACGTTACCAATACCAAGATATCACATTCACTAAGGAGAGCAACATAACCTTAATATTACAAACAACTTGCTACCAAATAGTTTCTTATCTTGCCTTTTTTAAATGAAGCACAGTATTGACAAACTTGTGCCTTTGTGCTGTTTCAGTAAAAATTTGAAGTGAGTCTAGACAATACTGGAAGGTTTCGACAAAAATGAGATTAAGTTGTTGTATTTCAAGGCCTGCAAAACAATCAGAATTAAGCTGCTTCAAAATCACCAGATCCATTTCACCTCATCCAACTACAATACGCTTTATAATTTGTTAAAGGAATAGGGTAGTTAGCTCTGTTTTCTCTATCTCTACTTTCAAAAAGAGCAACATGCCAGAAATATGTATGTAAATAATGCTGAATTATATTTTGCCAAGAAAGTCTGCCAAGTAGACTAAGACATAGATGTAGTGCAGCCCCAGGGAAAGCAAATAGAAATTCCTGGTAACTGGAATAAAGAGGATGTCCAACTCACTGAACTCATGACTTAAAATATATTCACTAAGAACTGCAATTCTCAATGATGCTGCTCAGCTATTGCATGTCCCAGCAATACTCACTCCCTACAGAAAGCCCTCTACCCAGATGTCTTTTTTAGTAGCATACCAAATAATTATAGTATCAAAGAATGTCTTGGCTTGGAAGAGACCTTAAAGATCATCTATTTTCAAACTTCCTGCTGTGAACAGGGACACCTTCCACAGGTTGCTCCAAGCCCCATCCAATCTGGCCTTGAACGCTTCCAGGGATGGAGTATCCACAACTTCTCTGAGCAACTCATGCCAGGGCCTCACCACTGTCACAGTAAAGAATTTCTTTCTAATATCTAATCTAAACCTATATTCTTTCAGTTTGAAGACATTTAGCCTTGTCCTGTCATTCCAAGCTCTTGTAAAAAGTCCCTTTCCATCCTTCTTGTGGAGTCCCTTCAGGGACTGAAGGGACCTCAAAGCTTTCTCTTCTCCAGGCTGAACAATCCCCATTCTCTCAGCCTTCCCTCACAGCAGAGGTGCTCCATCCCCCTGATCACCTTGGTGCCTCCTCTGGCCTCTCTGCAGCAGCTCCATGTCCTTCCTGTGCCGGGACCCCGGGGCTGGAGGCAGCTCTGCAGGTGGGGTCTCAGCAGAGCGGGGCAGAGGGGCAGAATCCCCTCCCTGCCCTGCTGCCCAGGGGCTCTGGGTGCAGCCCAGGACACACTTGGCTCTCTGCGCTGGCACTGCCCATGGCTGGCTCATGTCCAGCTCTCACCCACAGCACCCCCAGGCCCTTCTGGGCAGGGCTGCTCTCGATCTGTTCATGCCCAGCCTGGGCTGGCACCAGGGATTGCCCTGACCCAGGGGCAGCACCTGAGCTTGGCCTTGTTGAATCTCATGGGATTCCCATGGGCCACTGCTCAAGTTTCTTCTGATGGCATCTGTCCTTCAGGAGCGTCTGTTGCACTCTCACCTTGGTGTCATCTGCAGATTTGCTGTATGTACTCAATCCTATAACCTGTGTCATTAGTGAAGATACTAAATAGTACCAGTCCCAAAAGAGGCCCCTAAAGGACCCCTCTCATGTTCTTGGATTTGCATCATTGTGGTGATCAATGACCTGAAAACAAGGGAAGGGGAAAGCTACTGACCAGGGAAGCTACAGACCATGGCAGAACCTTACACATCACTGCTTTGATTGACCCTAGTTGTCAGCCTGGGGGAGTTTTAGGAATATCTGTACAGAAAGCACTGGAGTTCACTCTTTGGTACTCCATTTGTGGCTTCCTTCTTGCCAGTCCAACAGCAGAGACAGGCAGGCTGCCTGTCCTGCACACGGAGAGGACAGCAGCCTGTCCCACTCACTCTAGAGCCCAGAACAACAATGCAAGGAGCTGCTGTGTCTCCTCCAAAAGTGGCATCTCCTCATGGGACTGGAGCCTGGGAATGGAGATTTTGCCTCCTGCTAGAACTGCCCTCCATCCTGCTGGAATTTTTTCACTAGCTGACCTGATGTGTGCTTCAAGATTAAACTATCCCAGAGGCCATTGGGGTATCCCATTGGATAAGGTAACATGTAGAATGAGTGAGGCTAAGAAACCTGGAATTCAGGTGAAATGTGCATATCCATTTCACCCTCTTCACATATTATATTATGCCTGTTCAGAGTTTCATGTCCCTTCCAAGACCTGGGCACACAGCACATTCCTGTATAGTCCCTGCCTGCAGGCCCTGAGTTACATCCTGCGCCCCAGGCTGGCTGCAGGCACCCGCCTGCTCCCTCAGCCCTGCTGCCACTCCTGCCTGCTCTCTCCAGAAGCCTGCTTCCAGATAATGCTGTCCAGTGCTGTGTCTTTATCTGTCCTCTTGCATGCTCATGCCTAGCATATCCACTAGTAGCAGCCAGCCTGGGTGAAGGACAGGAGGTGGGGAGTGCTGTGTCTTTTGCACCCATTCCCAGCAGGAAGCACCAGTCCAGACCTGCTGCAGGTGTTGGTTGGTTGCAGTCATAGCTTGACTGGATCAAAACATTTTCCACAAGTTCTGTGTGATGAGGAAATGTAGTATGTAGAAGAGGCATCAACACAGAGTGGGAAACCAAGACAAGTTTAATTTAGCAGAGGGTTGAGCTCAGGCAATGAAGAACCCAGGATTGCGCATAGTCTTGATAGCTACAAGGAGTCTGACCTTCAAAGTGAAATAAATGGGGTGGAGAGGAAAATGAGACTTTGAATTTATATCTGTGCTTAAGCACTGCTAGGGAGGAGGTTCTCCACCACAGAGAGGCCGAAACTTTATCCCTGGGGACCCACGTGAAGCACGGACAGGAGCCACGTGCCAGCATGGCTGCACACAGCCTGACAGGTGGCCATGTAACAAAAACTTAGCAGTGAGTAAACCTACATCCTCTGATGTCACAGCAAGACACTCAGAAATTTAGCAAAAGAGGGGGAGGTCAAAGGAGAAAAAATGAAAATCACGGGGATTTTTAATGTGTTCTTCCCCCGGCACAGGAGATGAGGGATGCCTTATTGGGAATTGGACAGTAAGGTCATGATCTGCAGGGGATTAAAAGCCAAATATTTGTTCAGCTGCATGCAGCTGCTCTGTATCCACTTAAAGGCAGTGGGGACTTAAAGGAAACTGGGAGCCAGTCCCTGCTGCAAATGGGAGTGGGGTCTAGTAGGTTAAACTAAACTGGGATTTCACAGCCTAGATGACCAGGTTCAAACAAGGCTGTGACTGGGAAATGCCTTCTCACTCACACAAGTGTGTTTCCTTTTAATTTCTCTTGAAAATTCTGAGCAGCCTGAGGTATTTTGGCATTTTGGTTTTATGACTGTTTGTGTGTTGGAAACTAATGTCTTATCCATGCTTTTGAGGACTGTTGCATAAAGAATTTTAAATCCCTCTGGCTCTGATGTCTGATTTATGTAGAACCAGACATTACAGTGGCTTATGCATTGAGAGGTTGCTAATCCATTTCCTTGTTTTCGGGTCTTATTTCACTGAGTGTTATGCAGTGAGAAAGAAATAAAAGCTGTTACTTTCAGCATTGTTTTAATGGAAGGGACACAACTGATTTTCTCATTGTGGCAAGAAGACAGAAAAGCAGGAGGGCCGTGATTTGTGAAACAGAGACCCTGCTGCCTGACACTCCACATTAAGAAAGTCCTTCACATATGGTGTGCCACTTTTCAGTGTATACCACACAAACATTCACACAAAAATAGCTTGATCAGAGATTAACTGAGAACAGGTCCTTTGCTTTTTCACTTAAAATACTATTTTCCTTCTTTTTGTTTTGTTTTGCTTTGTTTTGAGTTTTTGTTAAAAGAAGCTGGTAAAAATGGAAAATAAAAAAGGAAAAATAAATTAAAAAAAGTAAAAGAAAGATCATAGAAACTTAAATTCACGATGATCGTGTTATATTCTATATGCACACATATAGCTCAAAATAGAGAGCTACTGAAAAACTGGCAAAAATATTTGTGACAATGGTCTTTGGAAACATTAATGCAAAGTTTAGCATCATGTTGTATAGGGTGAAATAGCTGAAATTCATAAATGGAAGTACAGCACTTAAATTTAATAATATTACTTAAAAACAAGAGAAATTAGAAATGTTAACAAATAATGTTCAGAAAGTAACATATTTTATGTTACTTATTATTTATGTTACTTATTTTTATGTTTTATGGGAAAAATAGACTGCAGGGTATAAACATAAGTACACAATGGTATATATAATTTTGAGAAAAAAACCCAAAAACCTAGGAGATATAAGAGAGTTTAGATGTAACAACCTTTTTAGATAAATTAGTTTCTTAAAAGGTTAAAATTTCTTTGAAAGATAAACCATCATAATCTGTGAGTATTTTTTAATTTCTCAGTTTACAAGTTTTTATCATTGTACTGGAGCTGAAGAATATATAGAATCATCATAGAATCATAGAATGGCCTGGTTTAGAAGGGACCTTAAAGATCATTTAGCTACCCCAGTGCTGTGGGCAGGGACGCATTTCACTAGATCAGGTTTCTCAGAGATCCATTTAATTCCTTTTTAGAGGAAAATATCTAGATGTCCATTGCAAAGAAATGTTTAAAGCAGACTTTTGCATGTTGAACTGCAATGCTTGTAATTTGTATAATAACAATTACCTGAACAGTAAGAGTTGTTTCTCTTAGGAGAAGAAACACAAGTGGCACGAATGAAGTACTTCTTTTGTGCAGTTCTAGTTAGTTGCAAGAAATGTATGTGCAATATCTTTTTCCTGAGGCTATGAAAAGGTGGTGTGGAATGAAGGAAAGAAATGCTTCTGCCAGTGCTCTTATCTCATGATAGGGGTCAGAGTATAAGCCTAGTTTTCATTTGTTTCATAACTTCCTTTTTTTCTCTTGAATCTCAGAGAAAGGTGCTCAAGCAGGTCTCCTTCTTTTGGAGACCTGCACTAAAAGGTTTTGCACTAAAAAGCAGCTTTGTGGTAGAAATTACTAAATATTATTTGAAATTTCATAGCATTATAGAATAATTTTGGTTGAAAAAGACCCTCAAGAACATTGAATCCAACCATAACAATGTCTAGTCCACCACGACACCATGTCCCTAAGTGCCACATCTACCCATCTTTTAAATGCCTCCAGGGATGGTGATTGTACCAGCTCGCTGGGCAGCCTGTTCCAATGCCTGATGACCCTTTCCATGAAGAATTTCTTCCCCATCTCCAATTTAAAACTCTGCTGGTGTAACTTCTAATCATTTCCTCTCATCCTGTCACTTGTTACCTGAGAAAAGAATCCAACCTCCATCTGGATCAGGTTTGTCACCCCCAGGCATATCTCTATCAAGCCCATTTTTCTCCCTTTCCCTTTAAAATCTCACTTAAAGCTGTTGCAATGAACCTGTCTGACTTGAACAGTCCTTTCCCTGCTCTGAGACAGGTGTACCCCATCTGCTGCCTGCAGGTCTGGTGTCATGTAGCCCAACCCAGGGTCAAAACCCCTACCAGTCATGGATCCAGGTATTGATGTGCTGGGTCTTTGTGTTTCTTTCCTCATCATTTCCTCTAATTAGAAAGATAGACTGATCCCTTAACCAGTCATTCCAGCCCTGAAACCTGTCTTGATTGCCGTTGGACTTCTTAATGTAAGTTTGTCACTTCCTGTGCAGAAAATCAGTAGTGGACAATAATCCAAAGGCTGGACCTGTTTTCAATGGTTAAAAATCTTCATTGTTCTCTTGATAGGATTCCCTAAGAAGTTATACCTTTCTGACAGGGCAAGTATTTGTTTTGGTTTTGGAAAATTCTTTGTTAAATCTGATAGAACTTGACAAAACCACTTTGAATGTATGTAGATTATGTTTAGACATTGAAACACTAACTACTGTATATGAAAAAGTAGATAAATACACTATTTTTTTGTGCATAACTGACCAGAAAAATGTTTTAGATAAATTGGATAGGATGAAAAACTATTTTCCAGGATATTTTTCTTTACTTAGATTTTAGAAGTAAATGCAGTTAACAGAAAGTAAAATTTATCAACCTTCCTATGGCTTTCAACGTTGAAGAAAAAACTGCTGGCCTGAATGCAGCTATTTGGGGCAGAAAGCACACAGAGAAAGCTTTCATTGTCCCATTCTCACATTGAGACAGACATAAAAGTATATCATGCCAGACACTAGAAATAAACAATAAATTTTAAAACTCTGGACATTGCCTATTACCACTTCCCACATATGGTTGTTTTTATGAGAAATGAGATTATGAGTATCACAGCTCTTGCATCTGAAGAAGACAGGTCACTTGTAAGTTTTGGGAAGTCCATGACACAATGCGGCTTCAAGCAGTTTTTCAAAGTATTCGAGATGAGAAGTTGAATCCTTCTGCATCTAATGGTTGTATTTTGCATCCCATGCGTTTGGTTAACAGTTTCTTTCAGTTTCTGAAAAAGGCTTGTATTTTCTTTCTTGTAAGGATCAAGTCTAATGGAGAGTTAATCTGCTTAATTACGAGAACCTAATTATATTTTTACAGATAACTCCAGCTAAGAGTTTCAGGATGTTTTTACTCTGTAGTTGCACAGAAAGAGAAAGAGAACAGTCACAGTGCCATACATAAAGAAATCACATGATATTTTACAGCCCAGCCACTGAATCACTCAATAAATATGTTCAACTCCACTTGCTAACACCACAAAACAGACACCTCAGTCTAGATAAGGCATTGCAAAGAGAGAATATAATTCCTAAAGTGCCATTTGTTAGGCACAGAAACAAGGCCAGCCCCTAATGAGTCTGGGTTCTGGTACTCAGGTTTTAGAAATTCCAAAACTTATTGTGGAGAAATTGGAAAAATCCCTACAAAGCAAGACATTTGAACTCCATTATTTTTTCAGGAGTGGGAACTAAATAGCTTCTAAAACAACTGAGGTTACAAAATAGTTCACATTGCTCGTCCTAAATAGAAAGGTATCCACTAATTTCTTCAAAAAGTTGCTTTCAACATAAGGAACATATACAACTAACTGAAAAGGTTCTACATTTCATTATTTTCATTTTTATCTTTAATTCTATGTGAATTTGCCATATCTTTCCAATTTTGAAAATGCATATTACATACATGGGCTAAAATTATGGATACTTAGTAGAGTCCCTCCTAAGCAAGGATTGAATGATATGGCTGTCAAGTGTCCTGTTCCAATCCTAATGATATATATTTATAAACTGACAAAATAAAGGTAATTTCCAGTGGAAATCAACAGAAGTAGTAGCATAAAGAAGTCTATACAAGCTGTTCCCACTCCCTTATAATGGATTTCTTGTTTCTGGGCTAAATATGTTAATTTTTAGCCATGTTTGACTAATCATCTGAACACCACGTTATTATACACAGCATATATGGATGGATATGTACCCTGTGAAGAGGGAATGGCTCAAATAGATGCATCTTTACTACAGGCTTGGAAGGCAGAACCAGAGGGAAGGACACCACAATGGGTGTCCTTGGTAGACTACCCTACCTGGAAGCGGTGTTGGATGAAACCTTCCATAAACAGCTGGAAGAAGCTTCAGATTTGCAAGTCCTGGTCCTCATGGGAGACTTGAACCATCATAATATCTTCTGGGAGAGACACTTGCATGCGCCATGTCTAATGTATACATATGCAACACTTCAGATCATTGTTCTGGGAGAGATAGTTCCCCATTAGTTCATCAAAGGCAAACCTCAGTTTTAGCCAGAAACGGAAATGTCATACAAGCACAGTCTCAGATATTCTATTCTATTCTATTCTATTCTATTCTATTCTATTCTATTCTATTCTATTCTATTCTATTCTATTCTATTCTATTCTATTCTATTCTATTCTATTCTATTCTATTCTATTCTTTGATGTAGTACCAGATGAGGACAAAAGGGAAAGAAGTTTACCCCACAAGCCTCTGAGGTCATTATTGATTACATGTTAGGAAAAGATGAACAACAAAATTTAAATCACAAACTTAATAGCACGGATCCTCCAATAAACATAATCTCATGTACCTTCCCAAGGCAATACCAGCTCACCAATGGAAAATCCTATTTTCTGGTATGGGGTGGCCATGTTTGTGGGGAATAGAGGAAATCTATGAATAGGCCAAGAGCCAAAACTATATTTAACACAGCATCAACATGAGCTATTTGTAAGTCTCTGATTAAACCAACATGATCTTCATCATAGCCAAAAAAACCACAAAAACCAACCCCAAAAAGGTATTATAGAGTTGGCTCATGATATTCTCCCTCTAAATATTTATCCTATTAGAAGAGTGATTTTCAGGGAAACTCCTTGAGACTGCTGGGGAGTGCTTTCCCATTCTGACAAAGTATTTAATTCATTACTGAATTCTGGTAGAGAAAAAAATATTTACCCAGAAAAAAATACTTTTGTGAAGGAAGATTTTAATGTAGGAGCTGAAATAGAAGCTGTTTGGCTTGGAAAAGCCAATGGTGAGTAAATACAGTACTGTGGTTGTCTTCCCTTTTTTAATGGTGATACTTGCAGAGAGAACTCTGCCTTGGTCTCTCTGAAGCCAGTGATTATCATAACTAAGGGCAAGTATAAAGGAATAAGACTATTTAAAAAAATTAAATAATACTGGGTAAGGTTCCAATTAAATTACCACTGGCAGGGATTATGGCAGGCAAATGGAGCTATTTTTAAAACAAATTAGCAGTTAGTGAACGAGAGAAGGAAACAGCTGATACTTCAAATGGCAATATAAACAATGATACTTTTTTGTTCATAAAAATACATAGAGCTAGAACAGCTGTCAAGAGATGATAATTTACACCATTCCTCAAGGCATAATCATATATATCTACACTATTTCTGACAGAGGGCCTGTCAGCATGTATTTGATCACACCAAGCTGTGAAAATATGACTGTTCTAGACAAATTTCTGAAGTGCTTCTATTCCAACAATGTTTACTCATGTCTGTGCTATACTATAGCTTAAGGTCATTGACCAATATCTTTCCTACCTGGTGGAAAGACAGTACAACACTGTGCTCTTTGCATTTGTTTTCTTTGCTCTTGAGAGATGTTATCTTACTTCAGAGTACTCGTACTTGAACTGAACAGCCAAAATTTGTCCAAACTACTTTTAAAGGTCAGACTTCTCACAATTCATAGTCAACATTTCTTTGTCAAGAGAAACTAGACTCAACTTTGCAGCTGAGAGATTATGAGTCTTGTTGAAAATGACACGGTAAGTTACAAATAGTAGTATGAGGTTACAAATAGTAGTACTATGAGGTTTTTTCCTTTTCTTAAATTGGTGAATCATGCTCAGTTTTAATAGCATTTTTTCTTTAATCCTAGTAACAGAAAGTTAAACTGTGGCTAGATGTTTAATTTACAGGATTTTAAAAATAGGAGTATTTAATCACTTTCCTTCCCCCCAGTGCCAAGGATGCTAGAGGAGAGCTGTTAAAATTGCCTAGAAAAACAAGAAATAAATTTTGGGGATTTCACAAATTTCATAAACATTTTTCTCTTTGTTTTAGAAATCCTCCACATCTTACCCATCTGAACCTTGGTTTGTTTTCTGTTTTCTTTTGTTTTGCTCTGAAGCATGTCCAAAGAAGGGCAGCAGAGCTGGAGAAGGGGCTGGAGCACAAGTCTGATGAGGAACAGCTGAGGGTGTTTATCCTGGAGGAAAGGAGGCTTGGGGAGACCTTATTTCCCTTGACAACTCCCTGAAAGAACTCATAGCCATGTGGGGATTTGCCTCTTCTCCCAGGGAATAAGAAATAGGGCAAGAAGAAATGGTTGTACCAGGGGAGGTTTAGATCAGGAAACATTTCTTCCCTGAAAGGGCTGTCAAGCACTGAAACAGGCTGCCCAAGGAAGTGCTGGAATCATCATGCATGGAATTGTTCAAAAAGCTTGTAGATGTGGTACTCAGGGACACAGGGACACAGTGGACTTGACACTGTTAGATTAATGGCTGTACTCAGTGACCCTAGAGGTCTTTTCCAAACGAAATTGTTCTTTGATTTTCAAAACAGCTGTTTGATTTGGTATTTTCATCTTCAAACCGAAAACAATTCCATTTTTAAAACAGAAGTTTAAGAAGAATTGACAACACATGTTTATAAATGTTCTAAAACAGTCTGAGCAGAGAGATGTTTAGTACAGCAAGACCCAAAGAGTAGGAGTGAGTGAAGTAGGATGTCCAAGAGAAATTCTGTGTCAAGATGATATTTTATGATTCCAACACTCCTTTTCCAATTTATGATTATACACTTTTAAATTATTGTGTATAGCATGCTCAGGGAATGGATGGAATTTATATGGCCATATCTGAGTTTCTTACTCCCGGTTCATGTCTTCTCACTTGGATTGACCCTTTTGTGTGTCCTTGTGCCTGTTGCTGCTTTCAGAGTTCATTTGGTCTAGCAGGGAAATCCCCCATTCCAGGAAGGGGCTTCTTGGGTTGTACACCCTTCTGAGTACAGGGCCTGCAAGGTTTTGTGCTTCCTGTGGAAAAGTCCTGGGACTCCTGGACATTTGGAGGGAGTGGGTGGCCAGGTCCTGACTCAGCAGAACCACGTATGTGCCAAACTGAGGAAGATGGGGAGGGCAAATTCCAGTAATAAGATGAGCTTCAGAGAAGTTGTGGAGGTGAAAGGACAGCAGTGAGACATCCAGAAATTACCTCACTGCATCCACCATGAGCTAAACTATGGTCTTGTCAAAAAACTCACTACCAGCATCCCACATTTATTGAGCGGCAGCAAGGAGGCCAAGACTAAACTTAATCTCTTCTTTTGCCCAGCAAAGGACTGAAACAGACCTAGGAGAACAGCAGATCAAGATCAAAGTCCATAATGCTGCAATTATTCTATTATCCTGTGTCAAGTAATTTATACTTTGGAAAAGAGTACTAGAAGCCAGTCATGTAGGAAATGGATGCTGCCTAGGCTTAGACAATTTCTGATGTCAGTGGTTCAAGGATTTCCTCAGCTGGAGGCAGCTTTCCATCAGTGACATTCAGTGGCCCTCAGTGGATGTACCCAGCATGGGCTGGTCTAAGCCCTGCCTGATTTCATTCAAATATTTTGTTTCCATGGCTCATACAGTGATTTGTGCCACAGATTGATGATGAGTTCTCTAGGAAAATGCTTCCTTTGTCTGGTTTAAATCTGATGTTTAAGAGTTTCACATGCCTTTCCCCCAAGAAATAGTGCAAATTCATTCCATAGTTACTCCTTTTCCTGTCCATTGGAAATTTTACAAATCCCCATCCCCCATTATGTCTTGCTGGTAGAAGAGCTGCTAAGTCTCCTTTCACAGAGACACCACCCTTTTTCCTTTTCTGATTTGTCTTTTTAGTCATATGAGAGAATCAGAACTGGACTAACTTTTCATAATTAAATATGTGATTCTACACAATTGCAAAATCATCTTTATTTGTTTTCATCTCTTTTCCAATTCATGTAACTGTAGGAATAATATTGCAGCCACAACACCAAAGAAAAGCTTTAGATTAAAACCACATGTTCTGTTGAAGGACATCATCCATAAATATTGTATTTTTAATGGATTATGATATTTTATTTGCCTATTTTGGATGCTTCTGCATATGGAATTAATGGCTCTAACATCCATGATCTGAACAGTTATACTTAGAAAACACAGGTAAGGCAATTTCTTTACATATAAATCCACATTATGTTCATTCACATATTCTTCACACTGTGTTTCATTTGTCACTATTGAATGCCATTTCAGTACTCTGTCACCCCATACTGTACAAATTTAAGAATAGCTGCCAGAAATTGCTCTGAAAAATGTCTATTATTTTATATAAGGTTTGATAAAGTTGTTATCCCACTGCCCAACTCTCTTCTAGGTCACATATGAGAGGATCAATATTAATTCTTGAGAGAACTTGCTGACAATGTCCTTTCATGGTGAAACATCCCAACTTATTCTTACCATTTATTTCTCAACATTTAGCTGGTTGTTAGTCAACTTTACACTCCCATGACAATTTAATTTCTTTAAGAGACTATCACACGAGATCTCGTAAAAAGCTTTTTGTAATTCCAAGTGTGATATATGACTGACTCACCTTACACATGCAATTGCTTCAGAGTAAACCAGTAATGCTGGTGATGCACAGTTTCCTACAAAACCAGAACTGCTTCTTCCTGAGTCTGCCTCTGCTACCTGCAGGTTCTCTCTTTTATTGCTGTAGTCATACTTTTACCCAGCACTGCAATCAGACTTACTGCCAGTTAGAATTCTGGTCCACTCCTGGAAACCCAAGAAGAAACTGGGACCACACTTGGCACCATCCAGTCCCTCTCGGCCAGGGCATTTTTGATCAGAAGTTCCCCAGTGCTGCTGCTGCTATCTCAGCTATTTCACACCTTGTTATTTCCAAGCTCAACGTGAAGATTTTTCACTGTTCAACATCTCATTCAAAGCAGTTTTCTGAGAAAACCAAAATTTTCTTCTCAGCCAACTCTATTGACTTTTCATGTGCCAAAAATGGAGCAATGCAATACTTCACAGCTATAAGTATTTTACTAGAGCATTCTTTTACTTTTTTTTGTCTGTAAATTCCACAGCTTCCTTGGCATGGTGTCAGCTTCCAAAAGAAATGAAAATACACTGATTATTTCATTTTATGTCTTTAGGTATTTCTTCTGTTTGTCTGCCCTATAGTGGCTTCATGTCTAATTTCTTAAAAATTAAAAATTAAAAATTCTTAAAAATGTCTCTGCATTTCATTTGTGCTTGACTCCTGTATTAAAAAATTACTTGTCTTACAACTGGATAACTATAATTCTGCTGTGGAACCCAGTTACTGTTTTTGTGTGTGTGCATGTGTTTTCTTGTCAGTTCACATTTATCTACCATAAACATATACTTGGTTTAGTAAATAACATATCCATGATGCGTGCAAGTTATTTAAATCTTGACCTATACTTCCCAAGCTCCCTCTAACAAGTTTCATTAGTTTTATGTTGATCAGTGCACACTTTCCCAGCCCATTTAAATAAAATATTAATTCATCAGGGATGTTCTTCCCCTTCTGTAAGAATACTGCTCTTGAGCACCTTCTGGCGAGTTCTAAAGGTGTCTGAGGCTTATGGATTGAGGCAGATTGCTTGGATTTTCTACAGCTAAATCTAACATTGATTTTCTTCTTGCCAGTTCTCTGACAAGTTCATTCAAGAGGTAATAATTCATAATGTCAAAAATCTCAGTCCCTGCGTCATAATCCGATGTAATATTTTCATTGTTAATCAGGTGGCACAGGAACAACTGGAGTAACCCATTGCTAGAGCATTTTCTCAAAAATATGAAGCTCCATGAGAAGTAAATAATTCTTTATGTGTCCTGATAAAATTTGTCATACTCACTGCTTTGTCTGCCTCAAAGCTAGCTATCTTTTCAGTGAATCAGTGTGTAGTTTTAGAAGAGGTTACGAGAATAACTAGGATCTCAGAGGATCTGAGTAAGAAGTGGAGTCATCATGAAACCATTAGGATGGGTCTCAGGCCGCTCAGAGCTGGTAGACTGCGTGAATTCTTGGAGCCGTTACTCTCCATCATGTTAAGAAACACACTAGACAGAAGTATTTCATATTGATAACAGCAAGTCCCAGAGGATTAATATCCTATGCCTGAACAGGAGAGGACTAACATTTTGACTGTAGTACTGCCCACTCAACTTAAAACATGCTAAGAAAGAGCAGAGGTGCTGCTGATGAAAATGAAAAAAAAAAGCAAAAATATGAAAAAAACCTGTGTAAAGTAGAATAATGCAGGCAAACATTTTAAATTTTTTTTACCATAAAAATCATTCCTAAAACACAAAGTATTCTTGAGCTTCAATAATATTTTGCTTAGAAGTCCAAAACTACTGAAGAACTACTTGGCACTCTATTTTTTTTTCAAATTTTGAGCACTTCAGCACTTGGCAGCTGTTTAAATCAAATAGGAAGGAAATGAGTACTTTTGAAAAGGGTACTTGTGAGCTGAGTGCCTGATGAGGAGAACAACACTGCAATGGTTATGACTATGCATAGCCAAGGAGCTGTGTTTACTCTGCTGCTTACATGGGTATTTGATGTGCAAGTCTCCAAGATATTGGAGGTGAAAGCCAGAAAGCCAACCTCATGCAAATCTGTGGGACTCCATGCAGACTTCTAGCAACTATCTAGAAATAGCATTGCAATGTCACTTTTTGGAATGCTTACTAGGATAAGCACAATGCAAGGCTGAGACTATAGTGGGTTTTTTGACCAGGTAGCCATAGCATAGCCATACTTGACCAACAGGAAATTATGAGAGGGTCCCCTTCAGGCCTTGGATGGTTTATTTCCATTTCTGCGAACTGATCATTCACTTATTATGTATTGGTCTTCTTAATCATTGACTTGTTTTGCTATAATCACAGAGAGTTGGAAGGGACCTTAAAGACCATCTGATCCCAACTCCCCTGCTGTGGGCAGGGATACCTTCCCCTAGACCAGGCTGCTCAGAGCTTTGTCCAGCCTGGCCTTGAACACTTCCAAGGATGGGGCATCCACAGCTTCCCTGGGCAGCCTGTGCAGGTCCTCACCACCCCCACAAAAAATGTCTTCTTAATATCCAATCTACTCTCTTTCAGTTTGAAGACATTCCCCCTTTCCCAGTTACTCTATGTCATTGTGAATAGTCCCTCTCCATCCTTGTGAGCTCCTTCAGGAGCTGGAAGGCTACAATGAGGTTGCCTTAAAGGCTTCTCTTCTCCGGGCTGAACAATCCCCATTCTCTCAGCCTTCCCTCACAGCAGAGGTGCTCCATGCCCCTGATCACCTTGGTGCCTCCTCTGGCCTCTCTGCAGCAGCTCCATGTCCTTCCTGTGCCGGGACCCCGGGGCTGGAGGCAGCTCTGCAGGTGGGGTCTCAGCAGAGCGGGGCAGAGGGGCAGAATCCCCTCCCTGCCCTGCTGCCCAGGGGCTCTGGGTGCAGCCCAGGACACACTTGGCTCTCTGGGCTGCATCTAAAGGATGGAGTGACTTTCTTAGCACTGCAATAAAATCTGTGTAATAATGAGAGTACTCTATTGTCGCTGAAAGAAGGAATAAGCACAGTGTTAATATTTCTTACTGTAACATTCTACAAGTGTGTTTGCTGGTCACAAAAGATCATCTTTGCTCACAGAAGTTTACATTATTTTCTACTGAGGACCTCGTGGCATTTGAGGGCTAATTTGGAGTAATGACTATAGCTGGAACCACTTTTCAAACAGAGGCAAAGTTTAATAAAAGTTTTGAAGCAAGAGCAGTTCTGGGCATGAATCTGCAGTTGGAGTTTGAAGCCTGTTTGATGACAGGATCAACCAGTTTAAAGTCTTGATTCTCTTGCTTTGTGGGGTTTTTCTCTTGAACACCCAAAATGAAGACGGATATTTGTGATATCCAATAGAACATATTGGCATAATATGTGCTAATAGTATCTAGACAGTTGAGTTTACAATTGTGAGGATTAGCAGACCATAATTAATGCAGCTACTTGAGAAGCAGACAAATAGGGTCCAAATTTCAAGAAAGGAAAAAGTGATGTAACCCATTTTCCAAGTCATCAACATCAGGGCTACATGGTTTGTGTGGAAAAGAAACTGAAAAAGAGTTCTTATGGTATAAACTGTAGGAACAGATTATGCAAATTTCACATCACAGAGAGTAACAAGAGAAAAGTTATTGTAATGTATGTCATGCAATCTGGAAAAGAGAAAGTCAGACAGAGACCATGTTTTATGGACCTGAGCAGGAGGAAGCAACATATCCTACCCTGTGCAAGCCTGAATAATATTTCACCTGCATTTTCTTAAAAAAATTTAGCCAGGACTCCAAACATAAAACTACCCTTTAATATTTTCATTAGTGATTTCATGACACAATTTCTGAAAGTTGTTACTAGTTGAAATACATAGGCTATATTTCGAAGACATATAAATAATATATGTTCCTTTTCCGGGTTAAGTAAAGGTGGCCCGTCCACCTTGGACAAAACCGGTAAATTGGTCCAAATCTGGTAAATTGGTCCGAATCAGATGGTAATTGACACGTTATGAATTAAAGTTTTTCTGTCCCTACTCACTATGAGCTACCTAACTGGCTTCTGGCTGCCTTACTAACCTAGCTACCGTCTAGTTTATTAAAATATAAAAATATAAAGGGGAAACAAAATAAAAATTGTTTACAAAAGACAACATACAAAAGCAATAATGAAAAAACTACAAAAAAGTGCAAAAATTCACTACCCTGCATCATGTAATCTTCTGGCCCTACTGGCGAACGTATGTACAATGTCCACAGATGATAGGAGCGCTGCTGTGGATAAAGTCTTTGCAACCCTCACTTGCCTCGATTTGGACATAAGAGCCTTGATTTTACTTAGCACCTAGTAGGGCACGTCTGCTTGGTTAATCTTGAACAGAAGAAAATCAATTTCATGGAAAAATCTATGGAAATAGATGGGAAGTAGCTGGAAAAAATTTCACTTCAGGCAGAAACAAACAAATTACCTAAGAGGTTCACTGGAGATCTCAAAATTATATATTGGTAAGAAACCAACAAAAAAAAGAAAGCACCAAACAAAACCATTGAAAAAAGAACAACCACACAAACACCTAAACACATTAATTACAACAGTGTTTATAGTGAACTGATTCAGAAATCAATTTGGAGGAAGCTCTGTGAAAAATAATATGCCAAACTGGGGTGAGTTCTGTAAACTGTGATTCCTCTCACCATGCTGATTAACAGCTAGTCAAGTACAAGGAAGTGGGAATTAGGTTCTTCAAGATCACTTAAGACATGCTCATGAAACATAACTCATGGGCAACTGGGATGTAGTGTCACAATGACAAATTCAGAAAACAGAATAGTAGAGTAGAAACAAGTATTGAGAGATTTGCATTGTATTGCAGAAAGGCTATGAGACAGTCCTACAAAAAATAAGGAAAAAGGTCTGTTAAAAGTTTCATGTTGTGCATGTGAAGGTTCTTGATTCTTTGAGTCATAGTACCAGAGAATGGTTTGGGTTGGAAGGGACCTTACAGACCATCTCATTCCAACCCCCTGCCATGGGCAGGAACAAGTCCCACCAGATCACGTTGCTCAAAGCCTCAACCAGCCTGGTCTTGAAGCACTTACAGTGAAGGGGCATTCACAACTTCTCTTGGCAACCTGTTCCAGCACCTCATTGCCCCGACAGTAAAGAATTTCTTCCTATTATGTGATCTAAGTCTGCCCTCTGACAGTTTAAATCCATTCCTCCTTGTTCTATCACTATCCTTGTCAGAAGTCCCTCTCTGACCTTTGTGTAGCTTTCTTCAGTCATTGGAAGGAACATCTTGCTGGAGCATTCTCTTGCTCAGACGGAATAATCCCAACTCTCTCAGCCTGTGTTCATAATCAAAACTCAATACAACACAACATCTCATCAAATTACCAACAAGTAAATCTGTAGGAAGCACCAACAGGCACCTGGCGCAGCCCAGTTCACCATGACATTACCATCTCTGGCTCTGGAGGATATAGTGACAGTGAATAATCACTTTCTTAATAAGTAAAATCTCAGAGTAGTCTCAAAAATATTACAAATTGATTTGAACTCAATTCCCATTATGCAAAGTGTCATGCTCTGAACCAAGCATCAAAAGGTTCTAAGTAAACATTAGGAGGCAAAAATCTTAATACTTTGCTGCAAGGAATTGAGTAATGCTTCTTAATGGTACGGCATCTTCCGACTCCTGTACGTTTGGCAACTGAAGCTCATATCAATGCTGTGAAGAACCTAGTCAGCTCTACCAAACACCTAGATCTTCTCCAGCACAACCTTCTCTTCTGGTGTGGTCTGTCTTGTATCAGCTCCAAGAGAAGAGATCAAAGAATTTTGTGCTTTTCTTATCACACTGTGACACAAAGGCATCATGTGAAGCAAAGAGGAGCAAAATGCTATTAGACTCAGATAGTTTGGACTCTGATAATTGTTTTTTCCTATGTTGGTACAACCTTCCATAAACTTTGCTTTTTTATGCCATTTTTCATATGTTCTGCTAAACAAATGATTTATAATGCATTTCCATGAATAATAGAAAAAATACTTCCATGTTTTATATGGAAGAAAATGATAACTATATTAACTTATAGCTAATATAATAATATACTTAACTTTGTTTGGCAGCATCACAGAGGAGATGAGATGGAAAGAGCAGTATAACCATATCTGAAAATCTTCTGTCCCAAGAATAGCACCTTTTTAAAATGCAGACTAGTCAAAATACATCTTGATAAAAGAAGAAAAAGTGCTATCACTCCCTCAAATCTAGATACCAATGGCCATAATTTAGTGGTAAACTTCTGCAGCATCTCTTGCTGACAAATAACACTTCTCATTATCTTTCTCTAAAACAGAAAAGACATTTTCCTACAGCACAACCCATTCTGACAAGGAAAAAGATGAAGGGTCTTACAGAATCCTGAACATTGCTTTAAGGTCCTCATAGCCAAGAAACTGTGTCCTTAAGCTTTAATAAAGTATAAGAAAATAAATTCACGACTTTCAATCAGTTATGCATGAAGATTTACAGTGCAAAACCCCCATATTTTTCATAAAATAAGAGAACATTTTGGGTTGAAAGGGAACTTTGGAATTCATCTAATTCAACTCCTCTCTAATAAGCAGGGATATTGAGTTGATCAAGTTGCTCAGAATCCCATTCAAACTCCATCTGAATGCTTCCAGAATGTGCCATCTACTACCAAATTGGAAGAGTTTTCTTTTAGAGAGGAAGGAGCTAACAGTGTGGTACATCTTAGTTCAAAAGTTGTAGGTTTTTTTGAGTCATTTTTCACAATGAATGTAAGCAAAATCAGAATTTTAACCTTTATGTACCAAAAGACTGGGCAGAAGCTCCACATGGGTTTCATTAGGCTGTTGAAGTCTTCAGGTCTTTTTAAAAATTTGTGTACCCCTTTTCAGCCCAGTGGTCACACACTGTGAAGTTCTGGTAAGATGAATGACTGAGCTGCTTTCTCAGCATTGTATCCACAGATTTCTTTTAAAGGTATCCTTATTCATGTGTGTGTGCATAGACAGGGACACACCATACACACACTTACATGCACAAGGATCTCCCCAGGGGCAAGATCTCGCCAGGGGCTGTCTGGCAGAGATTTCATATATATGCTCAAGGTGAGGGAAGGCTCTGAGGGAGAGATGTCTAATGACAGCAGAAGCATCTACTATAGTTTCATGACATAAAGATGGCAAGAATTTGGACTCAAGACATTGCTCTGTTATCCTGCAGCACTGACTAAGAGAAATAAATCAGGTGTTGAAAAAGGAGAGACTCTGACTTATAGAGGAGACTAACTTTTGAGAGCCGTGGAGGGTGTTAGGTTATGTGAAGGAGCATCACCTTCCTTCTTCAGCAGCTCTCCAGCTGGCTGTTCTGCCTCTCTTCCTTTTGGTATGAAAGTATGGGGACAGGAAGAGATAGGCCTTATTCCACAATTGCATGAGAAACCAGAGACACCTGTCAGCTTTACGTCATTTTGTTGTGAGAGGAGGCTGAAACGCCACTTTAGTCCCCAGCTACATTTCCCCTTCAGGGAGCCTGCCAAAGTGTGGAGGGAGGAAGGACCCACAGAGCTGTTTTGCCACCACTGGCACAGGTCTGGTTAGAGGGACAAGGACTACACAGGGAGGCTTGGAAAGTGGGAAAGCATAAAACCTGGGCTGGTCGTCAGGAAAGAAACAGGCTGAGGAGGGAATGAGAGATAAGGGGGAAAGCAGAGTCAAGTCATGCGTGCCTGGGAAGACACAGAGTTGACCTCCCTGATGGCAAAAAGACAATTGCCAGTTGATGGCCTGGATCTGTCATGGGTTTGGCCCAGAATCAACAGATCCCAAGCTGCCTCTCCCAAGCCTCACCTGGCATGGGAGAGGAAATCACAAGAGTAAAAGTGAGAAAAGTCATGGCTTGTGATAAAGCCATGACTGGTAAAAGTAAAAGCTGCACATGCAAAGAAAAAAAATTGAATTAATTCCATGTTTGGGCAGTTGCTCAGCCATCCCCAGTACAGCGGGGCCCCACCACATGTAATGATGGCTTGGGAGGACAAAGCCTATCACTCCAAAACATCAACTTCCTTCCTCCTTCTTCCCCCTTTACACACTGAGCATGATGCCATATAATCTGGAATATCCTTTTGGTCATTTGTGGTCCACTTTCCTGGCTGTGTCCCCTCCCAGCTCCTTGTGCACACCCAACCTCCTTGCTGGTGGACTGGATGGAATGAGAGATGGAAAAGGCCTTTCTGTCCTCAAGCCCTGCTCAGCTGCAATGAAAACATCCCTGTGTTTTCAGCACAAATCCAAAGCATAGTTCCATACAAGCTAATATGGGAAAAACAAGCTGTTATCCCAATCAAAACCATTGCAGAAGAGCACATAATTACCTTTGAATTTTGAACTTGGAAAAAAATATGGGAGTTCCTTGGAAGCTTACTACCTCTATGCAATTTTTCAGAGCGGTTTTCCAGCAGAAGTTCCTGAGTGATGGCAATCACCTTGGTCTTGCAATTGTGCTGTTTATCAATCACCCTGTCTCAAGTAATGCATACACATTTTGAGTGCACAAGATGTGCCCAAGATTCAGAAGGGATTCAGTCTTTCTTTTAGGTCTTACAGGTGTCTGAGATAATTGAGTACAACTATGAAAAAAAATTTTTTTGCCTTGAACCAAAGTTAGAAAGTCCAGTGCAGGTAAAATTCCAGGTCAAGGAAATACAGCAGAAATGCCAGCACATTCTGAGTTGATTCAGAAGAAACAATAGACGCACATTTTACTCAGAATATACATGAATAGAAAAAATATATTAATAGATTGAGAAAACTTTTGCTATTTGTCCAACTGATGAGTCATTATTAATCTGTAAACTCTAACTATGATAATAGTGTGATGCATACTGCTTTCTCCTAGATCATGAGTCAGTGAGAGAAACAGATAGACCACAAAGTCACATCAGCAGAGAAAAATTCAACAAGGACACGAAACAAACACATCTGTGCCTCTCTGAAAATTCCAGCAAATGTCATCAATGAAAATGCCAGCAAATGTCATCAATATGCACTAAACTCCCACAAGGAAACCCCTGGACATGGAGGTCTAAAGGCTGCTGCCGTGTCCGTGGTGCAGATCTGCTGCACCTCCCGGTGGCACAGGGGCACAGCAGGAGCCCTGGCAGGGCAGGAGGGCGTGCTGCAGGGCTCTCCAGAGCCGAGCCCACATTCTGTGTTAGGGCAACTCCAGTTTAAATTTTAGGGCAACTCCAGTTTAATTTTCCACCTCATGCTAGGAGTTCCTGGTGATGGTTTCAAGTAGCAGTGTTGCAGGTTACTGTATGCTAAATTTAATGTTTGAGATTTTTTTTAAAGAAGAGATTTTAAAACAATGAATTCTTGACAAGTAACTACAGCTACTTGACAAGTAACTACAGACTACAGCTACTGAGTAATTTCAAAATGTGACAAACTCTTTGTGCAACAGAATTGGTCTCTCCTTTTGATCTTTTAGAATAATTATTATTAGGACACATATCTGATTAGAGCTATTCTTTAGGAAGATAGTGAGAAGAAATATGGTTTGGGCATTAATTCCTCAATGCTTTAAAGGTAATCTCTCCACGACTTTTTGAACAGTATAGTCCTGTTCAAACCTGTACCCACAGTGACAATTTTTGGTAATTTATCTTTGTGACCTGGTGACCCAGAACACTTAAGCTGTATTTGTTACATGACCAACTTATTTTTTACACAGAGAATAATCCTTCTTCTTTCTTGATTGTTCTTAGAATATTTATATACAAAGAAGATTTGATGGGGTTTTTTTTCTGCTTAAATGAGCTGCTATTACAAATCCTGTCTAGCAGTACCCCTGTAAGTCTATTTGAGATGCATTTATGGAAGTATGTAAAAAAATTCATTATTCATGCTGGGGGCAGCTGCAGAGATCTGGGACAGGGGAAAAAATCTTGTCTGATAAAACTGGTAAAGAAAGCAAGCACATTTCTGTAAAGGAAAAGAATTGGTATAAATTTGATAGTCATGAGGTGAGTGCTAAGAGTTGGCAGGGGCTTGGAATGAGATGAGCTTTAAGGCCCCTTCCAATCCAAACCATTCTATGCTTCTATGATTTTATAATACATTGCTGATGTCTCTCTCTAGCTGTGGGGCAGAAAACATTCAGGAAGCTCTCAATAGAGAGTGTGAGTGGGATTTTTAGCCATGTTAGCATAAGGCAGTGGCTGGTTATCCTCAGGAAGCCATCAGAAACAATAAGGATCTGGTTGGGACTAAAAGGCACTGGGAGAAGAAAACAGGTCTGTGAGTTGTCAGAACACAGACAAGAGATGAGTTTGTGCTTACAGGTGAGATACAGTTCAAAATGAGAAGAGAACATCAGATGAACTTCTACAGGGAAGGAAGGATTTTGTCATCAAGAAAATTGCATGTCACCATGGACAAGTTAATGTTCTTTGATAATATACGGCACTTACTAAGGTATCTTTGTATGCCATTGATTTTTCTGTGGACATGCTGCCTGGAAATGAAAATCTAAGTTAACATGGAAAGGTACTTGCATCATTTACAGCAAAAGGAGTTCTTGCAATCTCCTGTAAATGTCATTTCTGTGTAATAGATTTTGAATATCCTGACTCATATTTGGCCAGTATAGGGTGTCTCTAATATTCAGGAAACTTCTCATTTTCTTGACAGTGACCCTTATGTAGATACTCAATAATTTAGTTATTCCAATTTGATGATATATTCTTGCCAATTAAAAACCTACAATGCAGTTTTTACTGGTATTTCTACCAGTCAGAATGATGTTTGTAATTTTTTTTCTTGGATTTCCTGCCTTTGAATTCTCCCCAACTATATTTCACGTATTTTACATGTGCATTTTACATTTTTACAGGGTCAGAATCTTCTCAGTACTGCCCATTGACAGGACAGGATACACTGTGCAAAAATTAAAACATGATATTTCATCTGAACACACAGACCCCACTTCTGTCAGGGTTGCTCAGAAAGATTGTGGCATCTGCATTCACAGAGGTATTCAAAATCCTACAGGACATGATCACTGGCAACCTGCCCTAGGTGACCCTGCTTGACTGGGGGATTGAACTATACAATATCAAAAAGTAACTTTCAGCCAAAACCATTTTGTGAATCCATGAGATTCCATTTGAAACCCTGCAACCACGCTAGAATATACTCATAATACATGTCCATGTCCTTAGTGTCCCACAAGAGTGAGCAGCTTCTACAGACATATGTTGATATAATGTTGGGAAGGCTGTGTCTGTGGCTTTTACCCATATCTTTGGGTAGTTACCTTTCAGATTTTTGCTCCTCAGCTGGGAGACCTGGAAGAGATAACAGATAGTTCAAGTCCCACTGGTATCTAAGTTACTTGGTCATCATTAGATGTGTGGTAATCTTTGTTCAGGCCATATACCAGAGGTTTTGCTTTTGGAGCTTTGGGCGTACCTATCTCTTTACACTTACTTTTAGTTAATATCTTGTAAGTTTCAATTGTTATTTATTTACCAGCTCTGAGAGTTTTTGTGCTTGGTTTCTTCAGAGAAAGGCATATCCTGTTGCTGCTTAGGAATGTGAAAATGGATATCTCTCCTCCCCTGTTCTTATTTTCTTCTTTACAATTTTTTTAGAATTTACCACCCTGCAGGAGCTGACTCACTGCTGGGTATCTTTTGCTGAACAAGAGTTCACAGAGAGCGTGTATTTTAGGGTTTCTTCCTCCCCTCAAATTTACCTTTTCTTGAGCAGTTTTTGAAAGTCTAGTTCTTGCCATTCCTATGTCTTACTCTAGATACGACACTTTATTTTATGGCTTGTGTTTTGGGGGTGGTATTTTGGTGGGGGAGGGCAGAAGGGATTGTGTGGGTTGAGATTTTTATTTGCTTATTTTTATTAATAATGAAAAATGGAGAGCATATTTTTGCATTAATTCTATTTACTCTTACCCTTACCCTAAGGCACAATTTTTTTGGTGGTACCTCATGAGTATAATAAAGTTTCTCAGCATGGGACTACCTGAACCCAGGCCACGAGGCCCAGACGCCGCAAAATTGCTATCCCTGTGGATTTCTAAAACTTGGCTAAATCCTGAGCAGCCTGGTGTAATTTGCAAGTTAGCTGGACTATGTGGCATCCAGAGATGCTTTTTACTTTATCTTTCTCTGAATCTGTTCTTTCAAGCTGTTCTCTGTATCATGAGCATCACTCTAACAGGGAAGGCATGTCTTCAAATTCCAGGATCTGCCTAATAAATCAAAAATACCCCAGGAAATATTACGGAAATGAAAAAATAATAATAAAAATTAGCAGATATTATCTACAATGTTTGTTACTTGTAAATAGAAACTACAATTCTGTGTGTGTTTTATCAGATAACATCAAGACAATAAATTTTTCTTAAACACTTCTATTTTTTCTGTGTTTGAGTTTCTCAGCAAATACCAGGATATTTAATAAAACTATTAAGCTTTTTTTATTTAATAAAATGATTCATTTTTAATAAAGCTATTAGTTTTGCAAACTGGCTCATCTCAGTAGAAAAATAATCATAGTATATCCAGTAGTATATCAATCACCCTTTGTTTAGATTCAGATTTTGTCTGGTCTTCATGTCAGATAAGTTTCCCAGCAGCTGTCTTTGGCTTTGGTTTTTGTGTTTAAATCTCCTTAAATGAGCACTAAGAGCTATAAAAACTAAGTCTGTAAAAAAGTTTTCTTACAGTAAGAGACAAATACAAGCTGTTTGTAAGATGTGAGCCTAATGCTTTGGATCAATTTGGAAACTCCGCAAATTTTAAACAATATTCACATGTTGATCATTCTAGGACAAATATTTTAACAAATGCTCCTTTAAAGACATTTCTGGAAGATTTCAATATTTAAAGGCATGACTAAAGATAGAACTCAATTTCTCTTCAATGGAGGAGAAATCAGGACTGACACTGGAACATAAGGTGTTGTCTAGCACAGCTGATATATAAAATGGGACATAGGGAGAATTTAAATGATGAGTCAAGATTTTGAAATAGAAAACACCTGGCACTTCTACCCTGGAGATACTTCAGCTCTTTTAGAGCCTCGCCTTTAGAGAAAACTCTCCACAAGCGCTGGGAGTGGCAACTCTGTGCAAATCTCCCTGCTGTCCTAGGCTTGGACACACTTGGCAGCTGCAGGCTGAACTCATGCCTAAACCTCATCCTGACATAGAGATGTTTCCTAATTAAGGAATATATCCCATATATCCCTATACATATATTGGCACACACTAAGGGTCTCAGCTCCTTGTAGGTGATAGATGGGATGGCAGATTTTTAAAGCCAGAACCGTGATAATGGGAAATTCTTTCCTCTAACCACTTTCATATAAAATGCCTACTATTGCCTACTAAGATTAGTTTGGGTAACAAGTTCCTCTCTCTCATTCTCTTCCAAATGAAATTGGGGTAAGGTAGAGCCATAGTTCTTCATTGCTATCTTTTAGGAGATGGATGGAAACTTCATTCTTTACACAGATGTATGGCTTCACCAGGAGGCACAGGAAGAACCCCTATCAAGTTTTCAAATGATTGAATGAATATTTTTCTGGAGAAGGAGTTTTGCTTTCCACTGGAAGAGGGGAAAGTAGACCCACATTTTTAGGTCCCCAAGCCACTGCTTCAAAACTCAACCTGCTGTTTTAAACAACATGACAAAAGAAATATCTCCTGCTCATACATGGGTTGTAGGTAGTGAGCATCCACTTAAATGAGGTCTTCCCTTTCAGCTCTCTCTCAGAAGTCTTGGAAATGTGACTCTCTTTTCTGCTGGATAGTAATGCCAGGTCCCATCCTGCTGTGCTTAGCACCATGGGGTGTTTAGCCCACAGCATGAAGAAAGAACAGGACAGGAAAGAGCTGTGACAATGCTTCTTGCCATTCCTCTCCAGTTTTATTGAAGCATATGAAGACAGAGAGCCTGGCAATCATGTCTGTGAAGAGCACTGCTTTTCCTTCTGGCACTCGATGACAGAAAGATATGTTACTGCAATCCTGGAAAGGGATTGCAGTAACGTATCTTGCAGTAATGTATCTGCAATAACATGCTCCCTCTGAGTACTGCAGTGAGGCACTTAATCAATGACAACTTTAATGAACACCCAAAGCATTTCTCCACCTCCCAGCGTAAAATCAATTTCTACTAGATAAGCAAGACTGAGGAGAAAACAATAAAATGATGTAGCACTTTTACAACCCTGTACTTTAACATGTGCCAAGATGCAATGTGAACTAGGATGAAAATTTTCAAGCAGTATTCACAATATTTTGTGAGTTCTTTCTAGAGGAATTAGAAATACAATACATAGACCTCACTCAGTGTATGTCTGCAAAACATATGAGAGTACATTTCACTCAAGCAGCACTGACTGGACAGTTTCCATTTTATTCCATGGGTAGATCTGACCGTGTGGATGGGACACAGTTGCTTGGAAGCTCATTTATATGCTTTGTTTAATATCTGTGCATCAATTCTAAACTACACTCACTCCTAAACACTAGCTTTCATTAGACAACATTCTCAAATGTCATAGATATCTATCTATATACATGATGCCTTTACTTGCTAGTTGTTAAGTTCTGAAAATTAGGCCAACATATCTCTCTGCCTGTGACCAGGTGAAAAGCCTTTCTCAAAGCATAATATGTAGCATCTCTCACTTCTTTTCCTCCTTCTTCCCTCAAAGAAAGAAAGAAAAGACAAGTGTTTTTTTCTGTACAAGATCTC
The DNA here is from genome assembly GCF_027579445.1 of Ammospiza nelsoni. Classification (NCBI taxonomy): domain Eukaryota; kingdom Metazoa; phylum Chordata; class Aves; order Passeriformes; family Passerellidae; genus Ammospiza; species Ammospiza nelsoni. The sequence goes on from NC_080669.1 coordinate 60,917,210, forward strand.
TGTTGCTAACACTGTTTGAGAAGGAAGGACATAGCAAATGTAGACTAAGGAAACAGACTTGTTAGATTCCAGGTAAAGTCTTTGTTTGACTTATGAAAAGTATTAAAAAGAAACAACAAGGATATATTTAAAGTGAAAATGGAAAGGGAAAAATTGCCTTGAGGAACACGTGACATTCATCCTGCACATGTTCATAGCACTAATTTAAAGGCAGAGACACTAAATATCTAAATACTGAAGGAATTTTCAGGTGAAATTTAGACAGAATGCTTGCAATTGCCTATGGGTGATTTTGCTGTCTTAATATTTTTTCAGGGAAGAGCTCCAAACTGTTGACACCTGCAATAAATAACTGCACACAGACACGTAAATTTTAGTAATAATATTTTCTAAAGGGTTCTAACAATCTCCTGCAATTCAGAGTTGTGTTCCAAGCATCAGGGGGTATAGGAGTGAGGATAAAGATACTCTCATGTGAGATGTGCCTGTGATTATTCAGTTATTCCCTTCACTAACTACCAAATTTACACCAACAAACTCCAAGGTTCGTAATTTAGGATAACAATAGCACAGACAGCTTTCTAGGAAGGTAATGCCTTCCTTATGTGGTCCTGCCTGTCTCAAAAGCCCACTGTTGCCCTAAACTTGACAGAAAGAAAAGCTTTTTACTCTGTGTTTGTGGATAAGCATTAGTTAAGACGAGCCCTCTGCTTGACCAGGGCTAGGGAGTACTCCCATAACACTAATCACAATTAAAAGCAACATGGAATTTAACAGTCTGAGGCAGACACTGTTAAACATGCTTTTGGAAAGCCTTTCTTTTGAATATATCAAAATCAGAACTTATTTTTTCTTTCATTTCATAATTTCACTTATTAATGTTGTAACATTTGTGAACTATTTTACAAGTGCTGAAAATACTTGATTGGTTACTGCATTTTTCTCTGCTAGAGCCCATATGGGAAGCTGAAATTATTGAGGATAGGTTTGGGTAAAGAGCACCAAAAAGAACAAATCATGAGACTCTGTGGGTTTTTAGTGTGACCATTAATTTCCTGGTAGACTGCAAAATGCACTAAAGCCACCTTATTCACTTCCTGAGGTCTTTAGTTGGCTCATATAAACATAAAGGGCCTATTAGGTTATGATTATGTCCCAGACATCTTATCAGCATCAGTGAACAAAGAAATAAGCGATGATTAAAGAAACTCCTCATGTTAAAGGGCTCTGACTTGAATTGGTGCATCTGAAGACAAATGAATTCTGGTGCTCTGAAAAATTTCACTTTTGTTCATAATGTCATATATTTTCACTTCAGTTGTTCATTTTTCAAATGGCCTACAAACCACTGCTACTCTTTGACACCTTCTGACTCCAAGGTTAATTAACTTGAAAAAGTAATGAATCTGATATTATCAATATTGGTCCTCCATCTAGAGTTATAAAGCAAAATATATGGATGATGATGATGATGATGATGATTATTATTATTATTATATAAATAATAATAAATAACTATAATAATAATTAATAGTAAATTATAGCAACCTGGTTGCTGTAATAGCAGGACACACAAGCTTGGAACAGAGGTTTGCAGCTTTTACAGAAGAGGAAATTAGAGCTAACACATCTAGAGTAGCTGAACCATGTCTTCACTTGCCTTTGGTTAGTTGTAGGTGGTAAATACCTCATATGCTGTAATTGAACAGTTTAGTACATTGCTTACAGGTTAACTTGTGAAAGACTCAAATTACGCAGAAGAAGATTTCACACATTAGGGCAGGTGTTGATTAATTTCTAAAGGTTATCCTCCCATAAAAAATATTGGGTAAATCCTGTTTGTTTTCTAAATACAATGAGCAAATAAAAAATAGACATACAAAACCCCTTATAATGAGGCAAGCCTGACCATATATAAGGAAAAACTAAAATGTTATTATACAGGCACTGGAGATATTTATTTCTCTGTTCTCAGATTATTGTAATATGAAGGATTTTTCCACCACTTTTGATAGAAATACATTTTGGATCTAAGCTACTGCTGCTTGGAAAGTCTAATTGGTTTTTTTTTAAAATAATTATTAAGTTATTAGAGGTCCTGCAACAGTTTGTCTCACTTGAAGTTTCATATATACTAAATGTAGATACATGATATATACAAAATGATTCATCAACTATAGAAGTGTATAATATACAGACATACAAGAATGGCCAGATTGGGTCAAACCAAAGATTTGTTTATCCTGATGCACAGTGTCTCCTGTCCATAAATGGAAGCGTAAAAACTTGCCAAGCATGTAAGAAACACACTGCCACCATTTTCTGGATCAGAAAAGTTTCCCATGATTGAGCAATACCCAATGGATTTTTGCTTCACGTACTTGTTTCCCCTACCCTTAAATCTTCAAAAGTTTTTATTATTCATAGTATCCTTTGACTAAGAATGATATCACAGGTAGTAGCCTCTGCTCTATGAAGAACCACCTCCATTTAATTTGCTTTAAATGTCACTCTTAACCACTTCCTTTGATAACTCCCTGTCTTGGCTAAAACCAGTCAGCAAGGTCATTTTATTTAGTTTCTTCCTTCAAAGCACAATTCTACAGACCTCTGTCCCTCCTCTTAAATTATCATTTTCAGAACTGAAGAGTCAAAGTTTCTGCCATCACCCCTGTAACAAAAGTCTTTCCAGGGCTTTAATCATCTTGTAATCGGTTATCACTAACTATTCCTGTTAGAATTGCAAACACAAGTTCTGGATGGTGATGTTTGCATGCTTGGGTGAGATACAGATTAAACATTTCTGTCAGAGTATCCATTAAAGGCTTCAAAAAATGCTTAGAAGGGACGAGAGGTGTTACACCACTGATTAAGTACACATTGCACACTGATGGAATGGTCTGAGGAATGAAGAAGTCAATGTGAGTATGAAAATAAGGAAGGAGCTGTACCAAAAATACATTGTGTTTTTTTTCATCCCTATTAAGGTACATGAGAAGATGAAAGCAGTCAAGCCTTTAACAAAATTTCTTATTTTCCTTTCAAGGTCAATATAAATTTTGGTTTGTGGACATTACAATATTTTTCCTAATTATTTCAAAATCATAGAGTATGTGAGGCTGTCACAGAGCTTTGGAGATCATCTAGTCTGAATCCTCTGCTTAAAGTGCATGCAGGTACAGCATGCAGGGCTCTCTTCACCTGGGTTTCTAATTTCTCCAGGAATGGAGATGCCACAATCTCTCCAGATAGCCAGTATTTGATCATCCTTACAGTAAAAAACTTTCTTTTAGGATCTTATGCACTTCTGAGCATTCTCACTGAAATAAAATATTCAACACATGAAACAGTCTATTCTGTTGTTGTTTGTTGTAAAATTGATTGTTTTATCTTGAACATGGGGAAAAAAAACCCCCTTACCTAGAAATGCTCAGATCACTTACTAAATATCTCTTAATTTAAAGAGATACTCTTTAGATTGGATCTGGATATTTCTACTTTTGGAATGGAACATGAACTTTTGATTCCTTCACCTGATCCTTTTCTTTCCTTTCCTTGTTCCTGAGGTACAATTTCTTTTTACTGATGATTATACAGCAGTTTTCAATGTTCAGTTTCCTAGTAAGGAGGCAGGACTAGAGTGTTTTGATATATCTACTTTTAAATCTAGCTGTATAAAAATGTAAAACATTTTATGTTATAGCTCTCATACATGTTCATACTCTGTGGTGTTATATTTTTTGAAGAAAACTTGAGGGCATCATGGCTAGTTTTAGTCCTGACTAACTAATTTTATCCAAGATCTCAAGTTTCAGTAAAAACTTAAACTTTTGGCATAGTTTTCTTTAAATTTGCATTTTTCATAACATCTGCAGTAACACAAAGCAAAGCCTCCTTAAACTCCATTTAAAGTCTACACAGGTAAAAAGTAAGAAAACAGGTCACCAGGTCCAAGCCATCCCATAAAAACCTTTTAAAAAATAACCTGGATCGTAAAATGCCAATTCTTGTAAACTGAATTTTGGGAATAAAATACTCCTGAGGAGTGTATTTATGCAAGCAGAACTGAGGTCTCTCTACCTCTTCTGAATACAGCTATACTTTTCTTCCCAGTTACATGACGCAAAAAGAGAAACACTATAACAACATACATGCTAGTTTTAGCAAGTCAGCTTTGCATAAAAAGAAATTAATAGTGCTATGAGTTATTAGAAGTTTCGGGGTTTGTGACCTTTCAGTATTATCAAAAAATGTTACCCTAAGGTCAAACACATTTGGTTTTTCACACTTACCTCATGTTTTGCAGAGCATACTGTTCCTTACAATTCCTCAGCTTTTTTTGATATTTGTGATAGAAGCCAGAATCAGAAGAGTACCACCAATTAAGAGGAAGGTGTCAGAATATGCTATTGAAATACACTACCAGAAGAAATTTCCAATTTCAGTCAGAGAAAGTTTGATTTTATTTAGACTTGAACTAAAAAATATGAACTAAACAAAGAAATCAACCAAAGAAAACATGCCTAAAGTCCCCTCAAAAACAAACAAACAAAGCAATCAATCCCAGACCAACAAACAGCCAACACAAAAAAAAATCCAAATAAAACCCAAGCCCCAAGCATTTAAAGCTTACATAAATTTGGGTTAGAGAATTATCTCAGTTGAATTTTGATCCTGGTTTCAATATATAAAGAGCTACATATCATTTCAGGATACTGGATTGCTACAAGGAATTCGTCATGTAAATTCCTTTCTTCCTCTTGCCACTAGAGCCTTTATTAAATGCTGGAGTCATGTCAAAGTGGACCTATGTGCTTCATGGGCAATGCAAAAATCTATGTTTCTGTCCAGATTTACAGGTAGATAAAAGATTATGAGTCATTGTCCAAACAGTCATACCCGTAAAGCCTGCAGAGCAACGAGGAGAATGATTAATCAAGTATATTGAAGTGAGTCTGAAATCCCATTTGCAGCTTGATTTGTTCAACAGAAAAGAAGAGGTGAGCAATTTCTTATGCTTTCTGTAAAAGTTGTGCTAGTACACGCTTTATTTGCAATAATACTTCTCCTCTCACTTCTCTCCCAGGTGTTTGGACTTCTGATACTTTCCACATTATCTGACCCTGGGGCTCTTCTTTTCTTCTTTCTTTCTTTCTTTCTTTCTTTCTTTCTTTCTTTCTTTCTTTCTTTCTTTCTTTCTTTCTTTCTTTCTTTCTTTCTTTCTTTCTTTCTTTCTTTCTTTCTTTCTTTCTTTCTTTCTTTCTTTCTTTCTTTCTTTCTTTCTTTCTTTCTTTCTTTCTTTCTTTCTTTCTTTCTTTCTTTCTTTCTTTCTTTCTTTCTTTCTTTCTTTCTTTCTTTCTTTCTTTCTTTCTTTCTTTCTTTCTTTCTTTCTTTCTTTCTTTCTTTTCTTTCTTTCTTTCTTTCTTCTTTCTTTCTTTCTTTCTTTCTTTCTTTCTTTCTTTCTTTCTTTCTTTCTTTCTTTCTTTCTTTCTTTCTTTCTTTCTTTCTTTCTTTCTTTCTTTCTTTCTTTCTTTCTTTCTTTCTTTCTTTCTTTCTTTCTTTCTTTCTTTCTTTCTTTCTTTCTTTCTTTCTTTCTTTCTTTCTTTCTTTCTTTCTTTCTTTCTTTCTTTCTTTCTTTCTTTCTTTCTTTCTTTCTTTCTTTCTTTCTTTCTTTCTTTCTTTCTTTCTTTCTTTCTTTCTTTCTTTCTTTCTTTCTTTCTTTCTTTCTTTCTTTCTTTCTTTCTTTCTTTCTTTCTTTCTTTCTTTCTTTCTTTCTTTCTTGTCTCTCTCTCTCTCTTTCTTTTCTCTTTCTTTCTTTTCTCTCTCTCTTTCTCTCTTTCTCTCTTTTTCTCTCTCTCTCTTTCTCTCTCTCTGTTCCTTCCTGCCTTCTTTCTTCCCTTTTGTTTTCTTTCCTCAGTTGATAGTTGTATTGAGGGTCAGCAGAACCAGCAAAAGCCCTTGCACAGTTTTTCCAAGCTCTGTAAAAATTCACTGTCATAGTGTGTGTCTCTGGGTTAGACAAGTCAGGCCCATCAGATGGTTTGGACATCCAGCCTCTGGAAAGCATTCAGCCCTCAATCCTTTTAATCACATAAAACTAATCTTATTTAACTATCTATATTTAATGAAAAACACACAAAGACTAAATCAATGAAGCATAATAATCTGTTCCAAAATGTATAGCCTGTAAGATACATGCCTACCTTCCCACCTAGCAGCACTTAAGTTTGCACACAAGAGCCAGGAACAGAGGAAGCTCCACAGAGAGTTCTGTACTGGTCTCCTGAACTGGTTCTTATCCTGCAAAGCCCATTTTTTTCTATGACCCTGTCTGTCCTCAGCTGTACTCTTCTGCAAATAGTCTGAACGAACTTTTGGTTGGCTAACTTCTGCCAGCTAACCAAACACTTTTTAAAAGGAACAGTAATTTTCAAATACGCTCAAGCTATCTGAGGAAGAAATAGTATTCAAATGCTAAGAAGTCTAAGCAGGTCGATATCAACATCGGGTATGTATTTGAAGGGAAACCTTTTCTCCCACTTCATTTAATGCAAACATTTAGTTCAAACATCTTATCTCCAGTCCAAGTTGGACTCCAGTTACCTAAGTAGTGTTGCTGTTCAGAAAACCTACATTCATCTGCCAATTAACTTGAAAGCACACAAGTTTCACAGGTACTCCAAATTTTGATTTAAAGGCATCTAAAACCTGATTTACATGTTGGATCAGGAACATCTTGGTCTCAGCCAGGAGAAAAATACCTAACTCTCATTCACATTAATGAAAAATGTAATCCTGCGTAAGTTTCCATGCAGGGCTTGGTCATACAGGTTCCACCTCAGCAAACACTAAATCCAAATCCATGCAAGGCGCAGAAACCAAGCATATTGTGTAAAACAGAGGAGAAATTACAGGGAAACAACTATTCTTATCAGCTGCAGTTTAAATCTACCTTCCTTATTACTGCAGCAAGTACTGCAGCCAGCAGATCAGCAAACCTGAGTGGGCTGTACGCTGAGAGTCCTGCCACTCTCATTCCTCTTAGTCCAAAAGGACAGAAGGTCTCTGCCTTTGAGAGGCTCTGGGAGTGTGAAAGCTGCTTTAGCCTTGCAAAATCTCATAAGCAGAGCAAATTAAAATCTGACCAACATTTGAAAAAGTATTTCTCAGCTATGGAAGTTAAGGAAGAGGAAAACAGAACATATAACAAATCACCTGCAGAAGGGGAACGCCTTGAGAAAAAAGGGGTAGCTCCCCAGCACCTGGTTCTTTTGAAGCATTTTATTCTCCTTTCCTGGGACAAGTCAGGCATTTGACTAACCTTGAAATTACACAACTTCTGTCCCATCAGAAGGTCACTTTCCAAAAACACAGACTGGAGGGATAATGGTCCTGCTTTCCCTGACAACAAAAACAACTCCAAAACTTACACAATGACTTTGTAAAATGTCCAAACACATGAATATGGAATCTGGTATGATTCTCCAGAGACGGGTTTGAAGAGACAGGTTTTGGTGGGCCACTCGTTTGATTTGAGCAAAATGAAGCTTAGAAGCACCAGAGCACTTGCTGCTCCCTTCAAGAGATAAATGTTGGTAAATCTACCTTGAAACTACAGCCAAGGAGTTATCATCACAGCAACATTAGTAATTATTATCAGATGTGTGAGGAAATGTTTTCTAAACTTTCTCTTATTCTAATGTAAACCAAATGTTATTCTCCCCACCAGTGGGATAAATAATATGATATTTTCCTTTTGTAATAGGACTATCAGCTGTATACTTCATTAAATTTATTTATTTCTGCTGAAAAACTTTTTCCATTTTCTTCATTAAATTCTTTGAAAATATAGCTGTAGAAATTACACAGAACATCATAAAACACAAGTATTTCTTCTCCAGTGTAGCTGAGAGATGCACTACAACAAAAAAACCCAGGAAAATAAGTTCTTTAGCACAACCTCTTACATATGTTTTCCAAGCCAAAATCACTTTGGAAGCATATTTTTTTTTAAACATGGGTCTTGTAGCAGCCTAGAAAATAGCTAACATTTCTTATGCATTGATATGTTTAATTTCTCTTTTTCTCTCCAGACCTTGCCAAGGTCTGTAAATAAAGTGCCCCTCCTCTTAACCACTACCACTTTAATATGTTTGACCAATCTGATGCTCTTTTGTTAAAAATTAACCAGTTCCAGATATTAACTGCAAGTTTTTGTAGGAAAATATTTAAAAAGCACTGGGAGCAAAGGGACAATTATTCACATCCTTAGTAGAATGAGCAGTAACTTCTTTGTCCATGTTTGTTCCTCACACAGCCCAGAGGCTATGGGCACTGTATTTATGATTCAGGAAATCCTAGGACTGAGGAATTCTTTTTAAGGTACTGTCCACAACTAATTACTAAAGATTTCTGCATTTGAAATGATCTCAGTGTCACATGAACTTTCCAGCCATAACCCAGAGGATGCTACTGAGATCACTTCTAAAATATCCAGCTTTCTCCTGCTCTCTGAAGTGCTTGGGGTCTGCTGCCTGCAGCCTTGTGGCTGGCTGTGTCAAAGAGACACAGAGACCCAGACTGGCTGTGGGTAAAGGGTGCTAGGCTGCAGCGCAAAGCTAAGCAGATGTGTGGAACCCAAGGCATGTGTTGTCCATACTTGAGTATTCCACAGTGCAACACTGGAATCATTCCCTTGAACTTTCAAGGAAGATTGTGTTGCGCTCTTGTGTTTCCACAAAGCTGATGCCCCTGTCTCTCAGTGTTGGCCCCTCCACAAAAGAAGCCACCTTGTCAGGTAATGTGTCCCAGCCTCTGTTCTCTCTCCACCACATCAAGGGGGAAACTTCTAGCACTTAGAAATTGCATCACCCGGTTGCCTGAAGCCCTCTTTTTTGAGACCTATCCAAGCATTCCTTTTCCTTATCTGAAAAATGAGATGTAGACATGCCTATATTTATGCGATACAATAGGCACATGAAAGAGATAAACAATAATAAACTATTATTAGAGATAATAAACTTCTACATGGGCCATACCGAAGCAGTCTTCTGATAAGATTGTTGATCAACAGCCTCCTTTTTCATATGGGAAAACTTACAGCTGGAAAAAAAGGTCTGCATGTAGAAAACCCAAAATACAGAAGCATAATAAGTGTATCAATGTTGCTTCCAGATCTGAAGCAACTCTAAAATATTCTGTCAGCTCTGCTGACTTTCTCTTAATCTGATCTTTAAAGGATGTTTAAAATTAAAGAGCTGCTGAATTTCTGAATTTCTTGGATTAAAAAACATTGGTATTGACTGGTTTTTGCTTGCTTACTTTGTCTATGAAATTTAATTATTTGGTAATTCAATTCTAGTATAAATCCAGCTATGTATTGACTCAATTATAATCATCACCACAATCTGAAAAATGTAGTGTGTCACTCCTGTTTTAGTAGGAGGTCACAGCAGCTGGTGCTAGCAGTAACTCTGACTAAGTCCAGACTTGTTTATTTTTTCAATTTTCAATGAAACATGACGTTACAGTGGCATGGCTGTTTCTCTCAGCTTCTTATCTCAGATGAGATCTCAGAAGTGAAAGTCTTTTGGGAAATATTTATACATACATACAGAATATTGTCTGTGGCCCTAATTTTAAACATCCTTTTTTGCCACAGACACTTTTTACACTACACAATTTGTATTTTTGTCCTAATAATTACAAAAAGGGCAATGAACCATTGAACAGGAAAACAGATTTTATGATCTTGTTAAGAGAACTGCATAATGAGGTGATTTCCTCAGAACAGACCTATGACACATTCATATTTATCTTCAGTGAATCATGTTGTAGGCAAAAATCTTTGTCCACAGAATTCGATAGGAGATCTGTAGTATACACATGAATAAGAAAAAGAAGGTCAACACGTTGGTGCTATGACAACCAGGCTGGATGATGACCTTTGTGGGAGAGGTCCAGGCAGACAGCTTGCTGGAATAGCAGCTGTCCAGCTGAGAACTACTCAACACTGTAGGACACGACTCAACACAAAACAGTTTTCAGCAGATAAGAAAGGGACATTCATGAAGTTAAGGAAATATTGAATTTTGGAGATGAATAGGGTTAGGAAAATGTCTTTGTTCACAATAATCTGCTGTGGAAACTGTATGTGGAAAAAAAAAAAAGTTAAGTGAAAAAACAATCAAGCAATTGCATCCAAATTACCTCATATCATGAATAGGGGACAGAGAGGAAATGGCCACTTGCCTTGGAGGAGCTATTTCTCTCACCAAAGCATGACACCTCTGATCTCCCAATACTGATTCTGAGGGGAAACTGCAAGACACATTTGGAGAGGGAATGTATTCCCCTAAGCTTCTGCTGGGCTTGTGTGGCAAGCCAGCCTTGAGTGGGGAGGACATTGGGGTGGTTTCTGTCAGAAGCTGCCATCAGGCCATCACAGCCAGTGCCAGACTGCTGGACTGGCTGCTGACCAGGGCTGAGCCCATCAGCAACAGCGGCAGCAGCTTTGGGATATTGCATCGAAGAACGGTTAAATTACAGCTGCACAACAGCAGCTGTGAGAGCCGAGTAAAAGCAGGTGAGAGAAGCAGGCCTGCAGGCCCACGGTCAGGGCAGGAGGTGGTGTGGAGAGGCAGCTGTGCCCCCGCAGGCCAAGGGGCTCCATGGTGCAGCAGGGATCGCCCTGGGCCCCAGGGACAACAGGCTGGATGGAGCTGGCTCCTGGTAGCCCTTGGAGAGGAGCCGCACAGGGTCAGGTTTACTGGCAGTACCTGGGCCCCCATGGTGGGTAAGGTGGAGCAGTGTGTTCCTGAGGACCTGCACCCTATGGAGAGGGCCTACACTGGAGGAGGATTATTTTATGTGGTCGGGAACCTGCACTGGAGCAAGGGAAGAGTGTGAGGAAGAAGGAGCAGCTCAGACATGTAAGAACTAATAGCAACTCTCAACTTCCCAAACTTTTTTGCCACTCGCAGGAGGAGGTAAAGAATTTGGGAATGAAGTTCAGCTCAGAAAGAACAGAGGGGTGGGACGAAGATGCTTTTAATATTTGTTTTTATTTCTCATTATCACAGTCTCTTTAATTAGCAAGATAATAATTTACCTAAGTCTGTTTTGCCTTGACAAATAAGTAGGAAGAGGTCTCCTAGTCCTTATCTTGGCTCATGATGTTTCTGCCACTTTTCCCCCCTCCCCACAATCCTGTTCAGAAGTAGGAGTGAGAGAGCAGTTTGGTGACCACCTGGTGTCCCGTCAGGATCAACCCACACAATGCTATATCCGTAACTTTATCAAATTATAAAAATCATTGATGATGTTGAGGGGCAAGGGGTAGATATTTGTCACTTTGCAATTTTTGGTCTGGTATGAACATCCAACATACAACTGTCCACTTTAATCCTTGTTTTATTCCCATTTGCTGGATCCCACACTATTAATTTGTGAATAATTCCTAGTCCTGATGTGTTTATTTGGAAGGGTTGTCTGTCAGCATCTCAACAGCCTGGCCATTCACTGAGGACCCACTCAAGTGCTCTGCAGCACCACTGGCTTTGTTTTGTGATTGGTTATCACAAAACAGGGAGGTCTGAGACCTCCCCTGGCTGCAGCGAGGTCTGGCTTCCACATCCTCTGCTAAAACAGGTCCTGAGCGCAGAAGACAGCCCAGTTCCTGTGGCAGCAGCCATAAAATGCTTGGTGCCAGTCATGTACCTCTCTTCTCAGCCCCTCTTTTTTGTCTGTGCTTTTGCAATGGTTTCAGAAGATCACAGATTGAATGCTGGGTGCAAAGCTGGTCTCCTTGTAACATATTTTTACCTGTATGTTTGTAACATATGTCTGTTTACAGACAGCCCTTAGGAGTGAGGTCTAACAGGTACATTCCTGTGGCTTTTTGTCTTCCTGTTTGGCATGGTATAGGCAGGGAAAGCCTCTTACAGATTTCAAAACGCTTAGAGTTGTGGGGAAGGTTAGATAACAAAATGTTAACATTTAAACAAAGAAATTAGTTTCTCTGTGATGGAATTCCTGCCTATCAAAAGCCCAAATTTGAAGTTTTTGTCATTTATTCTTTTCTTTGAAATATGTCAGCCTTTTAACTCGCCAGAAAGTTTGTAAGTCTCTGAATATGTATTTATAAATTTATTTTATTAATTATTAATTAATGTAGTGGGGTTTATATTCTGTATTTTTATAGAAATTGTGTTAGGCTAGTGTATAGGACTGTGAGGAGCCTTCCTTATGAGGAGGGAGGTCCTGCAGACCACATGTGATGGATGAAGTAATCATAAACCCCATTCCCCATCCCCTTGTGCCACTCTGTGGAGGAAGGGGAGAATTCAGCAGCAAAGTTAAGCCTGGGAGAAGAGAGGTGAAGGAAGGATGTTTTAAGGATGTAGCTTTTATTTCTCATTATCTTACTTCGATTTGATAGGAAATAAATTCAATTCATTTCCCCAATTCAAGTTGGTTTCACCTAGACAGCAACTGCTGGGTGATCTCTCTCTCTGCCCTTATCTTGCCACATGACCCTGTAATTACATTCTATACTATCTGTCCTGTTGAGGAACAGAAAAATTGAGTGGGTGGGTGGGCATCCGGCATTCAGCCAGGGTCAACTAACCACAGTGTCTTCATTTATTTGTTCAATATATACTTTTGTGGGAAGTAGTTTGCCACAAAATGTCTAATGTAGTTTAATTCAGTTTTTCATTATAAAAACTTGAAAGCACATACTCTAATGAAATCAGGAAAAATTCAAAAATTAGTGAAAAAGATACATTCTAATCTAAGGAAATATACCCAATGTACAATTTTTATTTGCTTTTGTAGCAATTATTTGAAAGGCTCTCAGAAGTAGCTCTACTAATTCATCAGCAAGACAGATTCAGTGTATACAAGAAAAAGCTTTTCTGTCTTGAACTTCTCTTTCCATCCAGTGAGAACATAGACATCTAAACATACATAGAGAATTTGAGTCTGGGATGAGATCTTTAACGAGACTCAGACAATACACAACTTCATGTTTTCACAGAAGAGTCTTTTTAAAGTAATTTTGAATAATTAATTTGTGGTATTGAATTAGCACCAACATTTTTTTCATAATTAAAAATCAGAATAACCACCAAGTGGAATTCCTTTTTTTTTTTTTAATGATTACATGAATAGACTGCAAAAAATATTTTCTCAAAAACATCACAAGCTGTAAAAGTGCATGACAGTCTTTATATTTATTCTGTTTCAGGACAGGTTATACCCTTACTTCATATGAAAAATTCCTGGTTTCAAACTTGCCTTTGGAGAACTCCAGCAGACACTTTGCTGGTTTGCTTCCAGTATTTTTGCCCTTGAAAAGAGTTCTTTGCAGAATTTATTAAAATTACTTCTTTTGTCAGATTTCATATTGACAGAAACTTTACCTGAACAAAGATAACTCTTTTCCTGTTTTAGTACTACTAAAAATAAAAACCCCGAAAAATTAGAATTCTCCATAGACCTCACCATCTCAAGTGTTTCTCTTATTTGTTTTTGAGTGACTATTAAAATTTCATCCCTAGTGTGTCATAAATTATAAATTAACTCTTTAAAGACATGATAATCTTCTAAAGAAGAGACAAGTTTTTAGGGAATAATTAAGATGCAAAAATTTCTTGGCTCTTAAATCTTTTCATGTTGATAAGACTAGACTATGTATGCACTTGAGCAGGCATACAGGAATATATTTTACATCGTAAATAATTTCTCATAATTACATATTTTTCTGGGGGATTTTTGTGCCTCCCCTTTAGGTCTTCCAAATCACAGAAAGTAATGTGAACAAATAGAGAAAATTAGCAATGGCTGAAATGTTGACTGAAATTAAAAAGAGTTCCAGAAGCTCTGGCTCAATATCCATGGCTCAATATCCATGATGTGGCAATTCAAAACAATTCTGAACATTTTCCCAAAATAACCAAACATTTATATAATGAATGCCAAAACAAAACTTCATGTGACACACCATGAAATTGGGAAGTGTGCTTGTGGTCAGTTCCTCCCCAATGAATCTGAAATTTTTTTTATGGGTTAAAGCTGATGATTATTATTAGCAAATGGCAAGGCTTTCTGCCAAAAGAGTAGAATTTTAAGTGTATTTCTTACCAAATGTCCCTTTTTAATCTTGATTATACTCCTATTAAGCATTTTTTAATGCGTAGCATATGCTGCTTGGAATTACACTTAACATTTTTCCAAGTTCTTGACAAAAACTCTAGGAGTCAAGCAGAGGGGAGCAATAAGGAAGAAAAACCTTATGCAGGCTGATCAAAGGAGTAAAAATAAAAGCCCTCACAAGGAGAAGCTGTCCCACTTTACAGAGAAGAAGGCGAAACATGAGACCTGCCTTCTGTGAAAGACAGCTGAAACACAATGAACTCTGCCTGCTCCTTGTCTGGAGGCAGCAGCGAGGTCCCAGGAGGGAGCTCAGGGCTGGACTCCAGGAATCCCTTGCAGGTTTGGAGTGGGATGTTAGAGAAGACTGCCTGGAACACCTTCACACCACACTGAGAAACACACTCTGAGGCACAGGTCTCCTGTGATCCTGTCCTGGGGCCAAGGGAACAGCTTGGGAACCTTGCTTCTGGGATTCAGTGCCTCACTGATGTTTGGCAGCAGTCTGAGAGAAGAATCACAGTGTAAAACTTGGATTGAAATCATAGTGGTGGCAGCTGGGGGACTGCTGCAGTAATGCAGGTGCCACCCCCAGAAGAGCTACAGCTACATCAGCACAGTCTGCTCTTCACAGGCTGAGGCTCAAATGCTGTGGGCACTGCTGTAACAATATTAACACATCCTATAATTGAGCATGGAGGCTGCACTGCTTTAACCATATCACAACCTTTGAATGAAACTCACCTCCCCAAATCACAGACCTTACAGACAAGTAGCTGTGATTTCTTTCCCACAGCCAGAAAGTGTTGATGTTTGCAGCTGGTTGAAATCCTCATTTAAATGTGTGATTGGCCCCCAACACTGAAGCCACATTTCTTGCTTCTAAGTCTTACATTGCCTCCTATATTTTGCACTCCTAACTCATGGCTTAAGCCCCCTTGAAAGCAACTCCTATATCTTACCTGCTCTCTACTGTTGGTACTTAGTCATGTAACACTCAAGAAGCTTCTTTCTGCTCAAGAAGCAAGAATAGCAAGCTTTATACACACTTTTGTGGCCTGTGTCTCTCTCTCTTCCACTGTAGATGTAGTTTGCTTTACAATAATTTCCTTCTGTTGTACCATTATTTTTATCTGTGTTATTACTCACAGCGTCTTTTGGGGATCTAGCATATTAAAACAAAAAAATATGCCCCAAGTCCACTCAGAGAAAAGAAACACAAGTAGTGCTGATCTGTGATGAAGAAACTGATAGAGGAATAGAAGAATTTCACCTATAGGTTACATGCCTTTTGTGCTTTTACATTCATTTTACCACTTACACAAGAAACACACCAGGGCTTAATTTGACACCACGAGCTCAAACATAAAGCTGATGAAAAGTCACTTCTGAAGGCCACATAATGACCTCATCAAGCTTTAACTAAGAAGAAGATAGAAAAATATCCCTGAGGAAACTCCCCAAATTGTAACTCTCCTGCTTTTCACAGAAAGGTGCAAAGTGTATTTAGAAGGTTTTTATAACAGATTGCTGATCCAATAGATGTAGCCATTTTAGATCAATCTTACATAAGAAGACAAATTAACTGGTTATTTTAAAAATAACCAGTTAATTTGTTATTTATTCAATAACATGAATAAAAACACTGAATAATCTTCCATCTTTTGAACTATTTTACTTTACTGTTCTGACCTGGGAGATGGATAATTTTTAGCATTGTTAATATTTAGCATAACAGCGGGAGTGCGGAGCTTTGAATTTTTGAAATTAATTTGTATGGTTTATTCTTGGTGTCTGACTCACAAATCCATTCATATCATAAAGAAACTTTATGATATCTGCCTTGAATAACTAGTAAGTTTAACAAGAAATTCTGCTTTAAGGAAAAAGAGCTGCTTACTAGAGGTCTTGGAGGGAAAGGATTAAACCTGAAAGCAGACATGCTTTAGAGTTGCCACAATTGTTTCCTGTAAATATAATATGGGAGAAGGAAAGGAGGAGAAGAGAAACAGAGAAAAATAGCTGTACACTGGCTCACATAAACCTTTGGGCAAAGGCTGCAGGAGTTTGAGAGAAATAGTTAGATATATCTTATATTTCCTAAACCTGATGCAAAAATTCATATTGAGTAAGAAAAAAGAATTACAATTTTTTAACTTTGGCTCACGCTTTACATGGCTCACACATGAAAAGAATACCTGGGAGGGTGATTAATACGGCATGTGTGAAAAGCTGTCTGAAGAACAGATATATGAACCCTCACAATACATTTATTAATGATCTATTAATACATTTATTAATGATTTATTAATGTATGCTGGAGTTGGATGCACCATTACCAAGATTTCTGATGCTACCAAACTAGGAGGTGATCACTGTCTTGAGGGACAAGGTGCCTTGCAGAGGAATCTAGACTGGAGGAAGAGTTGGACAATTTTCATCAGTGTGAAACTGAATGAGCTGTTTCCAGATTCAGAAGGAGGGCAAATCCCATCCTGGGTGCATCAAACACAGCACAGCCAGACAGTCAACAGAAGTGATTGTGCTGCTGTATTTTGTGAGAGCACTTCTGGGCCTCACACTTGAGGAAGGGTGTGAAGGCGCTGGGCTGCACCCAGAGGAGGGCGGTGGGGCTGGTGGAAGGGCTGGAAGGGCTGTCCAGTGAGGGGCAGCTGAGGAGTTGGGGTTTGTCCATTTTGGAGAAAAGGAGGCTGAGGAGTGACCTCACTGCTCTCTGCAGCCTCCTGGGGAGGGGAAGTGGAGAGGGAGGGAGGTGCTGATCCCTGTTCCCTGGGATCCAGGGACAGGACACGTGGGAAGGGCTCACAGCCGTGCCAGGGGATGTTCAGACTTTGTTTGTTGAAAGGAATAGGCTTCCCAGAGAAGTGATTGATGGCCCAAGCTGGTCACTATTTAACAGGCATTTGGACGTTGCTCTTAATAATTTACAAAAAAAGACACACACTGAATCTGAAACTTAATTTAAGGTCCAAAGGCATAATATATCAAAAGTGCTTTTGCACTTGAAGAGTTCAGAGAGTATTAAATTCACATCTGTATCACAGAGCACTAATTAATTACCCTGACTCTGGGAAGGAGATTTGTCCAGCTGCAATCTATGCATCCTGGATCATGTGATTTCTGCCTGGTTTAAGAGCCATCATCTATTATAAAGGTCTATTTTTTTTTGTCTAATTTTTGAGATTTCTGGGTGGTGTCTGTCACATAACCTTTTAGCAGGCCCCTCCAGTACAGTCATAGGTCTCACCATCACACTGACATTGTTAAATATGAAGAAATGATGTGCAAGATGAGTTCAACCTCCTGGTGTTTCCTTTTTGCCAACACACTGATGGGTTCCCAGTATTTGCCCTGGTGCCACAGCTGGGTTTATGTTCTCTCAGTTACTATTATTACCTTCAGAGTCTAACTGGCATGGCACTGTTCCTGTCTTGAAAAGGGATAGATAGTTGCTCTTGGGTGAATTGCCTTATTACAAGCTCAATGAAGTGAAAATTGTTGCCATGCGACCACTCTGCTGCACAAAATATTCATATGCAACTTTCTTTGACAGTCCTCTACCATCCAAAAAATGTTTCTGGTATGATTTAACACATTTGCCCAGCCTTTTGATAAAACTACAAAATAGTTTTGGCCAATTGTAATTTCTTTCTGCCTTTTTCTTTTACATTTTTTCCCCATTTTTTTTACATTTTTATGGTTATTCTTAAGTGATTCCAGCTTCTAATTTATTTAATATCATCTGCATCAGTCAATATGTTGTTAGCTCAGTAAGTCTTCTAGATCAGTGAAGGAGGAGAGTAACGGGGAATAAGAAAACTGTCATAGAAATTAAATATCATAGTGATGATTTCTGTAACATCTACATTTAAATTTTTACCTTAGAAGTCATACACACCTTGCTAAGTAAAAAACTCATAATATCATGTTGCCTTAACATTGATCAAAACACTATTATCTGTTCACCATATAAATTTTTTCATCTGTTTATTCTGGAATGGTAGACTAATTTTACTACAATTTAACACACTACAGAGATATTTGCTCTTCCAAGTTATAAAAAAATTATATTGTAAAAGTCTTTTTTATGAACTACAAAGGCTATTTTTCTTAATGCCCAGTTTAAAACTGTTAATAATTAAAAATTATTCCAATTTGTAGAATTTCTAGTAGTTATTGGTGTGTCCTCTTTCAAAAACTCTGCTTGCAAGTAATTTCTATGTGTTTTGAGCAGCTCTTGCACGCAGTATGCTCTGTCAGTGTATGAGCCAAAAATCCTGTGTAAAATTCAGAGATGTAAGAGCATTGTCCAAGCACTTCTGGAATTCTGTCAAGCTGGTGCTGTGACCACTTCCCTGGGGAGCCTGTTCCAGTGCCCAAACACGCTCTGGCTGAAGAACCTTTTCCAATGTCCAACCTAATATCCAACCTAAACCGCCCCTGACTCAGCTTCATGCCATTCCACCTTGTCATGGCTCTGGTCATCACTTCCTCTCTGTTCACAAGTTGCCTCAGTACTAAAAAAAAATTATAAACTGGCATGTAAGTGGCATAGTAATAATAAGAATATGCCATTGAACATACATAGCACAGAAAAGCCAAATTTAGCTGGGCATAATGCAGATTTAACTGGGGTAGAATTTGGTTACTGCTCTCTGCCAACTGTTCTTTAATCTACATCTCCCTAGTGCACAGTGAGACCTAAAGGAGGGAATCCCAGTGTTTCATGTCTCCAGGCTTTTAATCCATTTGATCTTCATGAAAGAAAGACCTGGTCCTTTGCTTGCTCCATGGAAAATTTCCTGCTCATTTAAGACCTTGATCCCCCACTGTTAGAGGTTTTCCAATTAATACACCTATTTGTGAACACATAAAGAAACTTTTCGTTTGGAAGTGGATGATAGTTGGAATTGAGTTCTTGAAATGAAGAGAGGGGAAGATGTGGAAGGGAATTTGTTTTGGTATTCTTATAGCTGTTGCCATGAAAATTCTGTTTTCCAGGTAAAGGCCATCTAAGTGATGCACAGGTAAGAAGATGAAGGATCAGAGTAAATTGCATTCCACAAAAATACCAGAACTCTGAGACACATGATATGGAGGACACTAAATTACTAACCTGTAATGAGGACATCAGTTTAATTACCATTCTTGGGGACTAGAGACAGGAACAAGAGCAGAGTAAGGCAGCCACTCCTAATTTATATGCCAGTGACAGCACTGATCAAGATGTCAATGTTTAACACAACCAGTGACTTTGTTTCTCAGGAAGAAAGCAAAAAAGAAACATCCTACAAAGCAAGAAGAACTCAGTGAAAAGGAAAATGTAGACAATGTGAACAAATGACACAGTAAAGGTAAAAGGAATTGTTAAAAAAACACCTTTTGAAAAATTCTAGTTTCATTACAAATTAAAATAGATGACATCACAATCAGAGATAGAAGAAAAGTGAAAAACATAGCACAAAGGTCTAGGGAGATAGAGAAATATCTCAAAAGGGACATAAGAAAAGAATAATCAGTCATCACCTCAATATCCCTCCGACAGGAAGCCTGTCAGAGAACACGGAGCACCAACAGATCAGGAGGGTGTGAAAAGGATAGCAGAAAAAGTGGCCTTCTCAGAAGACAGGAAAGTTGTCTGTGTATGTGCTCACAGTGGTAGGGCTTCCAGCATTTTCAGAACCTCCTCTCTGTGGGTGTATATATCAGAAGTGGTAACTCAAACTTAGGCAGCAACAAAAGACCTTACAGAAAAAGCAAACAAAATTAATAGCAACAACCGCCACACTTATTTCCAAGCAGTTAAAGAAAGACAGACAATGAAATAGTTGAATTAAGTGGCTTCAGTACATCACCTCCTAAACAATTCTTTGGTACCTGAAGATTAGAAAGTAGCAAAGATGATGTTTGCACTTTTTTCAAAACTCTATAAGGAGTTACTCAGGAACCTACACATAGTAAAGACAACTTCTATTCTGAACAAAATAAGTTAAAAAATCAGTAAAGAACAGAGTTAAAGGTCTTGGCTTTTGAATATTGCTTGAATCCCTTCAGATGACGAAGCCTACTCCTAATCACAATCTCTGGAGGAAACTTCCAGGTCAGCACAGGTTTCTCAGAGACTGCCATTTGATGGGTTCTAATGTTACCATGCAGGAAAGTAGAAGGCAAGTTCCCTTTGTAGTGATGACTTGATACCCTCAGAGAGGAAAAGACCGTGGCTGTACAGTATCGGTATAAAAGACAGACACACTTTTGTTTTCCTGTGCCAAAATGACAGAAGCACAGAATTGTGCTAAGCACAGCTGTTACAGCTGTTTTTCAGGAAAGTCAGCGCCTGCATTCAGACCTCATCTGATGCTCTTCCTGATGCATTTGGTAAATGACAGGCAAGGAAGTGCACGTACTGGACTGAAAGGAGAAAGAGGTCAGAAGAGTGCAGGAGGCACCAGTTTGACTTGTTCCACATTGGCTTGTCCAGACATATAGAACAGTATACCAAGAAGAGGAGAACGATTAGACTTTGAACCTTTAACCTGATCTGATTTGTGGAGCAAATCATGAATAAATTTGTCTTGATGTCAGAGAAGAAACTAGTTGCAAAACTAGAAGCAGGACATGAAGTCACCTCTGGGTGACTGTGCCTCTGCTCTCAGATAAAAGCAAATGCCATTCCTTCTGCATCTGAAACCGCACTCGTCACTTCTGCCCAGACAATCATATTCATATTTCATACAAGACATTCCATAACCTGCCTCTGCTCTTCCACCATAAAAAAAGAAATTAAAAAATATTTCAGAGCCACTATGTCCACTACTGAAATTGTAAATTAGGAATGCTAACACATTACCTACCAAGTGGTGCGTAGTCCTCTTGGCATCAGACAGTCACCCATTATGGAAAAACGTTGTGAATTGCAGATCTTTGATCAGCTGCTGCTCCTCACTGTGGTGAAGAATGACCTACACAAATCTTTCTTTCCTGTTTCTTGTGTTAGTGCCTCCCTCCCACCCGAGTGCTGGCAGCTCTGCTCTCCAGCTAGTTATTGACTCTGACCATGTTTCCAGAGCAACAAAATAGTCTTTCCCCAGGGCTGTAGTTGTTGCAGCAATTGTCATTCATTCTCCAGCAGGCAGTAGTCATAAATATTTAACTGCCCATCCCTGATTTAGTATCAATTTGTGTACATACTTCCAGGTTGTTACCTACATGTGTACCTACTTGGTGTGCTACCCACAGATTTGGTTGAGGTGCTAGGTACAAAATTGATGGAAAATAAAAAGAAGCTTCCATCCTGCCCACTCATTACAGAAATTATGACTTGGCATCTAAGAACCTGGTATTTGTTTATTGCTATGGTTAGTAGTGAAAAGGCAAAGTCCCACTGAATATATGCCTGAAGGTGTGTTGATAGGCCAGAAATTGGTTTAAAATGGAAAATTTATCTATTTTAAATAGAGATAAGCATACATTGGTTATCTGGGCACCATGGTCATGCAATGCCTCCTGGTACTTGGTGAGTCCTAATGCAGTGGCTCATGATGACAAGGTTGTTGAAAAGCTAAATGAGGAGCATACATTCTACTGTTCTTTTCATAAGCCAAAGAATTAGTGTCTTTTAGAAACATCTTCAAAAGTCAGTGAAGTTTTGAACAACCCCAGTGGATTTTTGAAGGATATTATAACTGTGTTTCTTTCAAACTACTATTTCACTTGTTCCTAAACTCTTAATCCATATAATCCCTGTGAACAGTTTAAATGAGGGAGTGGAAGACAAAGGGATTTAAGGAGACGTGTATGTGTCTGGAGAAGTGGGCAAACAGTATCATGCAAGCACTGGATAAAAAGAAAACCTCACATTAATGTCACAAGACAGAACAATACAACGTTCTTTTCCCTACAAGGCAAAATCACCCTGTTATATAGTTGTTGCAAAATGCAACTTCTTTTTCCCCCAGTGAAATGCATTCTGGTTTACGTGATTCCATAATTTATAATTTTTTATGTAATCAATCACTAAGCCACATTACTTTTAAATCTAATTAGTCGCAGTTCTTTTATAATTAACCAGAAACAGAGTTGCCCCAAAACTACCAGTTTAGCATCATTATGATGTTGCTCTGTTTGGCCTGATTAACCAGTTTGATGATATTATTATAGCTCTGGGTAATTCCCCAGGATTGATTTAGCATGGACAAATTGCTTCTTCTGGTTTTGTCTGGGGTAGAGTTAATTTTATTCATGGTAAACGAGCATGGGGCTGTGTTCTGCATTTGTGCTGGAAAGAGTTGATAGCACAGGGATGTTTTTGTTATTGCTGGGCAGGGCTTGCACTGGGCCAAGCCCTTTTCTGCTCCTCACCTCCGCAGTGAGCAGGATGGGGGTGCACAAGGAGCTGGGAGGGGACAGCCAGGACAGCTGATCCCACCTGACCAGAGGGATATTCCAGAGTGTCTGACATCATGCTCAGCATATGAAGCTGAGGAGAAGCAGGAATGGAAGGACTTTGAGAGCAATGATGGTGTTTGTCTTTCTGAGTCATCACTACCGTGATGGGGCCCTGCTCACCTAGGGATGGCTGAACATGTGCCCAGCCATGGGAAGCAGTGAATGAATTCCTTGTTTTGCTCTCCATGTGTGTGCCTTCTGTTTTTCCTATTAAACTGTTCTTATCTCAATTCACGAGTTTTGTATTATTTTTCTTTTCCAATTCCCTTACCCATCTGACCACAGGGGAGTGAGTGAACAGTTGTGTAGGGCTTAGTTGCTGGCTGGGATTGAATGATCAAAGTACTTCATTAACAGTAAAATATTGCTTCTGGTGCTTGAAGAGTAGTCAGCTGCAAGGTGCTAAGTCAGAACTCCTGTGGAAAAAGAAATAGACACTGAGGGCAGCAAACTAAAGAGCACAGGATACCTGTGACCACACCACAAGCAGCATTAAGACAAAAGAGACTGTACTGAATAGAGTCATTAACAAAGATGCCTCCCTAAGAAAGGCACACAGATCTCAAAAAGTAACTGGGGACCAAAGAAATGGTTATTGTTCTAGCTCCTCTCAACCACATGCTTTTTTTTTTAACAGGTGCAGTCACACAGAAAGTAACTGCACATAGTTTTGTTGCTCTGAGGAGTAAAATGTAAATTCAACAGCTTCTGGCCAATGAGAACTTTTATTTCCCTTACTGAGGGCTCAGCAAATATTTCTGCACCCCAGCCAGATTTTTATAATTCCATGAGAAATTTGTTCACATGATTGTTACACATCAGTACTGGGAATGTTATTTCCCTTCTTTTTGCTACAGCTATTTAAGTAAAATAATTGCAGACAAAGACTGTAAATGCAGAAAGTTAGGCACCTTTTAGAAAATTGCCCCAATAATTACAAAGAGTATGAAAAAAACTTCTTTTTAATATCTGCAAAACTATCCTTACCCAGTTCCTGCGTAGCTGCATACTTCCTGTTACAGCTGTAATGCAGCCATTTGCATATATGTATGTACAGTGTATTTATATATACATATGTTTATATGTAAATATATATATATGTGTATATATATATATATATATATGTATGTGTGTATATATATATATATGTGTGTGTGTGTGTGTGTGTGTGTGTGTGTGAGTGTGTGTGTTAAAATACAGCTGTAGCTGCCAACAGAACATTATTTAAGACCAACTCAGCTACATGACTTTTAATCCCAACCATCTGAAGTGTTAAGGGAAGGTTCATCACCCTGTGAATTCATCAGGGCAGAGGATGCTCAATTTGTATGTCCAGGTGACAATTTCTGGAAAGTACTCTACGAGCAGCTGTGGGCAGCATCATGCACAGTGATGAGTACCCAAAGTGCCCTTCATTTAAGGGAACATGAAAATAGGGGCTGGATATTTCCCTGGGGAGACATACAGAACAAAGACAGAAAAGGCACCTATGAAAACCAAAGAGACAGAGGGAAAAATTAGAAAAAGGTGAAGCAAGGGTAGACAGCTAGTATATAAAGAGGCACTGAAGCGATGTATTAAGCCAAACAGGAAGAGGAACCCTAGAAAAGAGAGGAGAAACCAAGTATATGGAAAGTGTCTGCTGTCAAGTACAAATACTCCCTCTAACAGAAGTCATTAGTTTAATAAATCTTACTATACAGATGCTTTCTACACAGATGTTTTCACGGGATTTTAACTTTAAGGATCAAAATGCAAGACTCAATTTTCCCCGCTAAACATTGAAGCTATTGACCAATCCTTTATACCAATCCATGGTGCACACAAAGCCATGGGCAATGATCAACAAGCCATCCTGGACACTTGCACAGAGAAAGGAAGCAGATGACCCCTGTGCAAAAGAACAGATATCAATCATTTATGACTCTGTCATTTGCACTCCATGTCATACGGAGAACACAGACCCAAAATGCTATGGACAGTGTGCAGGAGGCACAAAGGAGAAAAAGTAGTGTTTGTACAAACTCCAGAAGAGGTATATTCTCATTTCTTTGGCAGCTCTGCTTCCCTTTGAGATCACTGCCAGCACACCCACCTCATCCTTCACATCCCTCAGCTCTGCAGGAGCTTCAGGAAATCCAGCCACCACTCCCAGTGTCATTTTTGTGATGATTATTACATCTAGAATTATCCTGATCTGGTAACTGCACAATTGGTGAAGTTTGAAGATGTGAGGAGTATCCATTGATATATTTTTTGATAGAGGGGAACAAAATACCTGACAGATGATTAAAAACTTGCAGCTACAAAGACAGAAGGAAGTGTACACCCAACCATCATGCTTTGAATTCCCTTTTCTTTCCAGCGATGAGAAGACTGCATATCTGATGCACATGCTGATATGTGTTGGTATGTGCTGATGGCTGTCCTACTGTGCAAGCAGGAGCTTTAGTGTGCCAAGCAGTTTCAGTTACAGAGCTTCCCAGGCAGTCCTTAAGTACGATTCCAACTTCTTGTATTGCACACTCTAAACTTCTACTAATTAATAGGGCAAGCATACATTGATCTTTGTTTGGAAATTCAAAAATTTTTAAGTTGCTGTAGGTCAGCAGCATGTTTCCTTTACAACCTAAAATGTCTTGGTTTTTATTCCCATTGGGAAAAATTCTGTGGAATCACAGAATGGTTTGGGTTGGAAGGAACCTTAAAAATCATCTACTGTTGGTGAGGACACCTTACACTATCCCAGGTTGCTGCTCCAAGCCCCAACCAACCTGGCCTTGAACACTTCCAGGGATGGCGCATCCACAGCTTCTCTGGGAAACCTGTGCCAGGGCCTCGCCACCCTCACAGTAAAGAATTTTTTCCTCATCTCTTATCTAAGCCTACTCCCCTTCAGTCTGAAGCCATTTCTCCTAGTCCTGTCACTACACGCCCTTTATCTTTCTTGTGAGCTTCCTTCAGGTACTGGAAGGCCATAGTTAGGTCACCCCACAGCCTCTGTTCCAGGCTGAACAATCCCAGTTCTTCTGGCCTTTCCTTGTATGTTGAAACTGTATTTAAATACACAAATATTTTCCCTTTTGTAAAGTAATTGTAACCATTTCTCAACAGCCGTTTTTATGATCAGATCAACTGGTGTCACATTGAGGAAACTCCATTATTAAAGAACACTTATCAGACACAGATGTATTAGAGGAAAAAACACACAAATGAGTTTCTAGATCCATTATCTTGTCAAATTAATACAAATAAACAGCTTAAGAGAACACGACACATTAATTCCCTTGATAAAAGTAGGCTTTATAAAGTAGCTGCTTTTTATTAAAAGAAAAAAAGTATTAGCCAAAGTGAATATTATTTAGTTAACTTCAAAGAATGTCAAAATTGTTATGCAACAGTTACCTGCTTCACAGCAAACTTTTTGCCAAGTTTCTTTTTTTTTTTTTTTTTTTTTTTATTGTATTGGAAATAAAAAAATCTCCATCTTTCAGAGAAAACATTGTAGGCATTTTTAAGCTCCTGAAACACAAGTAGCCACATGTTAAGTCTCCTTCCCCTCACTGTTCTCGAGTAGCTGTTGAAGTGACACGTATCTCCTTGTCAGGGTGCTCTCAGAGGTAAGCACATACTTGGTTTCAAGAATCCCCTTTTCCATGCCTTTGTTTGGGTTTTTTTCATGTATCATTTTGCATACACAAAGCTAATCCATGGGAAGAGTGTCTAACAATCCTGCCCCTGCTTGCATTTTGCAACAGGTTTAGACTGATACCTCTACCCACAGAGACCATAAACTTGTCAGGGGGCTGTGTGGACATCAAAGGTGTCACATCACTTTGAGTGGCACGGAGCTGAGCTGGTAAGAGCTAGGAGCTGAGAGTCAAGGCATCTGTGTATATTGGTCTTTCCTCCTACAAATAATGCTCAAATGCATTACATACATAAAAATGTATGTAAAGGTATTACATACCTTTACTCAAAGGTATTACATAAATTCAGGATCCTATTTCAGATATCAGAAACTTCAGTGAGTTTCATTCACTGCTGCAGGAAAAGCAAACCTGCTGTTTTTCTTTTCTGCAGACATCCTGAAAACCAGAATCAGGAACACCAGTTTACAAGTCTGTTGCTTGTAACAATTCATTTTGGGAAAGACACAAAGCACCTTGGCAGAACAGTCAAGTTCCAGGCAAAAGGTCCTTTGCTGTGGACTTGTCTTAGTGCTAAGCATAAGACTGTGAAATAAGAGCAAGACTCAGAATTTCAGGTAAAAGCTAAAATATCTCTTTCAGTTTTATTACTTTGGTAGGTAAGAGTCATGTTCTGCTCCTATGTTTTGAAAACAAAGGAAGAGTGATGCGGTATTTCACCCAGATCAAGCTGTTACAGGCAATATGTACTGCAGCCAACTCATTAGCAGTTTGAATAATAACAAACAAAAAAATCTGTAGCTGACATATTAGACCACTGTATTATGGTATTTGCATTCATTGAAAGAGTGCCTCGATTTGAATGGAAGATGTAGAAGACCTTTTTTTTTCCTGTTGAAAAAGCTGAAAAAAATAGCTGGCTTTTTAGTCGAGTCAGTTTCCAAGTATCAGGAGGACAAAAAGGTATATCAGGGGTTAACACATTTTGTGATTTTAACTTATCTTCAAAAACACCATTTGAAACATAAAGGCTGAAATAGACTTCCAAATGAAACCTGACATAAATATGACATAAATACACATATAAATACATTTGGACATAAATGCTATATATATATATCTGGACATTTCTACACTTTATTAAGCTTTTGCAACTGAGAACATTAATCACAGAATTTTGTTTCTCTGCATTTATGGACAGTCTCTAAATTCCATTTTCAATATTGCTCCTTTTCTGCCATGAAACTGTGTTCCCAATTTGCCAGGCTGTCTGTGGGGAGGCTGGAGAGCAGCAGCTAAAGAACAAATTATCTTTATTCTATGAAAAATATCTGAAGATAAAAGTTTTTTCAAGTCCTTAAATTCAGATTTGCTTTTGAAGAACACATGCTAGCATCTTTGATCAAATTAAGATATTCCCTTCTTCCACCCTTGCTGGAGATAGATATTACATATTCAGAAGCAAAATCAAACAAACAGTTTATTCACATTTTCCTACCACCTCTTTTGCCATTCCAGTGAGGGAATTGCTCCCATTGTATATTGCTCTCAAATCTCACAGCAACAGTCATTTAGACAAAAAATTTAGTGTGTTATCACTGAAGAGGTAAATAGTTTAACAGTGACCACTGCTAGCCCTGAATTATACTGATAAAAATCTTAGAGCTCAGCAAGAAGGTGCATTAATGGAGGGACAGGCCTCATTTACATCATGTACATTGATTAGGTTTTTCAGGTGGTTTTCAGCAACTCGCAAAATAAACTTCCCTTCCCTATATTTTCACTAGGTGCTGAATGTGTGACTGACAGGCCTGCAGTTTCCAGGGTCATGCTTCTTGCCCTTCTTGAAAACTGGGACAATGTTCACCAGTTTCCAATCAACTCAGACTTCTACAAATTCCCAGGAATGTTCAAAAATCATTGAGAGAGGCTCATGATGACATCAGCAGCTCTTTGAGTATTCTCAGACGAATCCCATCAGACCCCGTAGATTTGCAGGGATCCAGCTGGAGCAATGGAACCTGCACAGGCTCAGGGCCAGCTGGGAGTTTGTCACTCTCACAGTCGTGGTCCTCCAGCTCAGGGCACTGGGACCCCCTCAGCCCATCAGCACTGTTGGAGACAGAGGCAAGGACAGCACTAAACACCTCTGCCTTGTCTCTGTCCCTGTTCAGGAGGTGACCACCCTTGGCCTGTGATGGGCAATGTTACCTCAGCACTGCCTTTTACCATTAATGATTTAAGGAAACTCTTTTCATTGTCACACACAGTTCTGGCCAGCGTCCTCTAGCCAAGTTTTGGCTACATGAATTTTCTCCCTCACAGCAGCATCTTTATTTTTCTCCCATGGCACCTGACCCTGCTTCCACTGGCCATACATGTTATTTTTCTTGCTTTAGCTTCAAAAGACCCCTGCTCAACCAAGCCGGCCTTCTGCCTCACTTGCTTGACTTCCAACATTCTGGAATTTCCTGCGCATTTAGGAGGTGGTGCTCAAAAAAGTGACCAGCACTGATGAACTCCAGCACCTTCTAAAATGTTTTCCCAGAGACCTCAATACTAGTTCCTGAAGTCTGCTCTCCTTATGTCCATGGCTGAGGCTCTTTTCTTCCTGTCTAGAGATTTTAAACTCAGTCACTTAATGGTCACACAAAACCCCTTCTGGAAATGAGCAACAAATCAAGGAGGGCATTTTTCCTACTCAGCTCTTTTACTATCTGTGATGCCTTGGTACCATGAAGCTATCACCCAGGAGCTTTAGGAATATTCTGGACACATGAAGGACAACACAGTCATCTGTCACAACCAGCATGGCTTCATGAGGGGATAGTCCTGTTGGTCAAGTGTGATTTCCTTTTTTGACAAGGTAACCCACCTGGCTGATCAATGAAAACCAGTTGATGTAATTTTTTTGGACTTCAGTGAAGCTTTTCATACTGTCACTCACAAGATCCTTCTGGACAAAATGTCCAGCCCACAGCTGGAAAAAACACATCATGCGATGAGTGAGCAACTGGCTCACCAGTCAGGCACAAAGGCTTACATACAGTGGCTGGGGTGACATCAAACTGGTGACTTGTCACTTGCAGGGTTCTGCAGGGCTCCATCCCTGGCCCTCTGCTCTTCAGCATCCTCATGAACAACCTGCAGGCAGGACTGGAAGGGAGAATCAGCAAATCGGCAGATGAGACAAGACAGGGAAGAGCTGTTGACTCCCTCAAAGGTAGGGAGGCCCTGCAGAGACCTCGATGAATCAAAGGGCTGGGCAATCACCACCTGTGTGCAGTTCAACAAGGAAAAATGCTGGACTCTGGACCTGCGATGGGGCAACCCTGGATGGATGGAAAGATTGGGGAATGAGAGGCTGGAGAGCAGCAACATGGAAAGGGACCTGGAGATCCTGGTCTGTGCCAAGCTGAAGATGAGGCAACAGTGCCCTGGCAGCCAGGAGGCACATCCCTGTCTTGGGGACATCAGGCCCAGCATCACCAGCTGGGCAAGGAAGGGCATTGTCCCACTCTGCTCTGGGCTGGGGTGGCCTCACCTTGAGTCCTGAGGGCAGTTTTAGGTGCCACAATATAAGATATAAAGATATAAAGATATGAAAGAGTGTCCAAAGGAAGGCCTTAAAGGTGATGAAGGATCTGAAGGAAGAGCTTTATGAGGAGTATCTGTGGTCACTTGGTCTGTCAGCCTGAAGAAAAGACTGAGGAGAGACCCCATTGTAGTCTTCAATTTCTTTGTGATGGGAGGAAGGGGGCAGACATTTAACCTTGTCTGGTTACCAGTGACAGAAAACAAGGGAATGGCCTGAAGTTGTGCTGGGGAGTTTCAGGTTGAGTATTATGAAAAGGTTCTTGCCTCCAAGGTGTTTGGGCACTGGAACAGGCTCCCCAGGGAAATGGTCTCAGCACCTAATTTCAAGAAGGTTTGGACAATGCTCTCAGGTACTTAGTGGGATACTTGGGGTGCCATGAACTGAACTTTGATGATCCTTGTGGGTCCTTCAATTCAGGATATTCCATGACTGTACTCTGTGTTTGTAGCTGCAGGTGTATATCCAGCTGAATGACCATGTGAGATGAATACCTTCCATATACTTGCTTTGAACTTGCTGCTAAAGTCAGAGGAGCTAAGAAAAACATGTAATTTTGAGTTTTACAAATTCTGCATAGATCTATAAAACTGGACACTTCACATTATTGCAGTGCCCAGAGGCAGATCAAATCACGTGTGCCTCAGAGGAGATCTGCTAAAAGGAATGAACACAGCTGGAACAATCCTGGAGAATTTAGTATTGGCACCAACACTGGATCTAAAAGCTCCATTGTAACACAACTAAAAGCCAAGTGTCATCTGTGCGCTGTCCATGAAAGAACACAGGCAGATATCTGCCTACTTCCAGGAGGCCTCATAGTTCAAAGTTTTCTGCCTGGACTTTGTCAGTTAGGGGACATGAAGGCTTTCCTTGTAAGAGACATGGATAAGAAGCCACATAATGCTTTGGCGAGGGGAAAACATCAGAATCTGGCTTTCTTCAGGAACACTGAACTCCTTGAAATCAGCTCTCTTAAGGTATTAAAAAATGTAGTAAGAAAAACAAGGTACAAAAGATTGTTTACATCAGGCACAAGAATTAGAGCAAGAATTCTTGATAAGAATTCTTATTCTTATGCATAAGAATTCTTCATATTTCACCACAAGCTTTCTACAGACAATTCAGTATTTTGTAGTTTTCAGTGGTATCTATTGCTGAAACCACCTACTGGTCATTTGTGTGAGCTAAAAATTGAGTACTTCAGATTTAAAATCCAAATGAAAACCAGAAACACTTAGGATTTAAAAGGTTAAAATTACTTTTTTCAGCCCATACTCATTTACATTTTTGCATGGGCAAAACCTTAGCAACTCTGGACAAAATGTATTAAGTGTTTTGGAAGATAAAAAAAGTATACATGAAAAATCTAAACATGCTCATTCTGGAGAGAGGACCAAAAAAGTATAGCCATAACCAAAAGGTTTTTTCCACCACAGAACAACTGCTCTACACTGACAGCATTCTTTCTCACCCTGCTTGTAGATCTGAGAACCTAGACTACAACTGCAAAACTGTCAGCATTGAAAGCAAGTCTTTGATGCAATAAAATATTATAGCAGTCTCTAGTGTCACTCTTGAGAACTCATCTTCCCTCTTGAAGGATATATCAAGCCAAGTCCTCCATTTCACAAGGGAAAAAGGCCTAGAATTTTATTCCTAGAAAAACAGGGCGGGCCAATTTTACAGATACAACTGGAAGTGCTGGACTGCAAGATGCACTTAGTTATTGCTTCAAGGCAATTGTGGTAAAATTGTTGGCTACAGCTGAATTTAACACATTTGAAAAGGCCAGTTTCATGTATTAGAAACTTGACTGAACAAAGGCATGTATAAGACAATGCTGTCCTTGCTTAGAGCAGGAATTTGAACTGCACGACATGCTGAGGTCTTTTCCAGTCTGGATGACTTTCTGGCATGGCCATCTTAATACTCAGAAATTTTCAAGAAACCAACCCAGGAACTGAGTATTTCACCTAAGCACTTGCATGTAGTTTAATTCATCATGTTCTTGCACTTATGAAGTTGAGGAACTTGAAAACGCTACCCTGGAATCTATACAGTAAAACAACACACAAAACAGGATTCCTTTACATGCCTCTTTGGTGAATTATTTTATAATACTTACAGTGAATTCTCATTTTATTTAATACACTATACACTAGAATTGCAATCAACAGTATTTCAAAAGAATCCAGTTTCCAAGTTCACCATACTTTCCATTTTAACACTTAGGCATTTAAAATACATGAAAGTTATAGATTAATATTAAAGTAGACCTGATATGAAGTCAGAACTTACAAAGAGCAACATCTTTGCATTCTTTCACCATGACTACTTTCCATAAGTGGTAACTACACAATGATTAATGATTAAAATGCAGATCAGTTTACAGCATTCACAAAAACAGACTTGCCATATGAATGTGAAAAAAGCAGCAGCCTCTCATAATTTAAAAGTGACTTTCCACATGCTTGCTCTATTTGCAAAAAACATCTCCCAGCCCCCATTGTTACCGATGAAACCAAGGATTAGGAGGTTCAGAATGATTAAAAATCATTTCAGGCTGAGTCTGAAGAGGGAGAGGGCAAAAATTATTTATTTCAATAGTTCCCTTGCACATGAACAGACTTAGCTCTGCTCCACGGAATATTTAAACTAGCAGAGATTTTAAATTACAGACATCAGCGCTATATAGTTAAGGAGACAATTTTATACACACCCCTCCAATCTAACAAAATAAAAACTCTAGGAACAGCCAATTGTTTTCTTAGGCTTTCTGTACACTTTGAACACCACTACATCTACTACTACACAGATTTGTATGATTATTACACTCTCATATGGAGCATTAGAGTAAAACTAAACCCTGAAGTTGTCAGCGGAAAGTCAGCTAAAAATGGCACTTACACATGCACACATCAGTTTCTATTTCGCTTTATTCACACACTTAGTTATTGTAAGCCTTGCAAACAAACTGCAAGACAGCCAAATTTGCATTCTGTGCAGCTTTGCCCCACACCCATTTTTTGTTGTTTTTATACAAAGCAAGAGATTCCTATTGGTCATCTTCTGCCACACTGCAGCAAAATAAGTCTTCTACAAACCTGTAAATGATAACATTTAAGTCTACTTAAGTCACTTTTACAGTTTATATTTTACTCACAGCTCCATTAACAGTGAAGTTGGAAACATTTTTAAAAGACCATCAGTCCCCTAATTGCAAGTTCTTATAACTTAAGAAAATAAATTCCTTTCAACTGCTTAACAGTCCATATTAAATATCAGATGTGATGCTTACAAAGCAGATACTAACAATTCATATCCATTCCTTATGTCAGTGAACTGGTAAGAGGAAAAGTAAATCCTCAATGCAATCACATTTGAAATCTGATCCCCTTTGTATGACTGCATATGACATATTCAATTTGTGTCTGTAATTTTTAAACAGTCTTTTTTAATTACACTTCGGAAACTATATCCCCATTTTTAAAACAAGTTGTTCTACAGTGTAAGGAGAATCCATAGAGTGGATTCCCCAAAGTTCACTTTCTAAGCCATTTAAACAATAACTAGGCTAGCAAGTCAATCATGTCCAATGTGCTGGATCCAGACCTGGACAGATTAAGAAACATTTTGAAGCAGTGTTGAGTAAATAATTTTGGTAAGCTGTAAAACTGCCACATGCAAGGTATACTGTACTATAACAGCTCCAAATCCTTTATAAAAACCTTGCACTCCTTCTTCCCGTTTTATAGTATTTATGCAGTCTTTCATTCCCTCATACTGAGTATTGATTGGAAGCACTTCATAGCCAAGGTCTGTATTGTCAATTATTGTGCGTGTCCCTTGAATATGAAGGCGGTGCAAAACTGTTTCCAGTGGGTAAAGCATGACATCAGCACAAAGGCTAGCAGCAAAGCTAGCAATAAGTTCTGGAAAATACGCATCCAGCATGCTCTGCACAGAAGTGGAGCTCTCAGTTGGAAGGTTGTGGGAATTATCCCTTTTCAAAACAAACAAGACAAGCTTCTGGACGATGGAACTGATGACGTAGTGAAGAACTCCGTGCAGAGCAGTGGGAAAAGTGAGGACCATCAGAGGAAGGAGACGTTTGCTATGGGGTACTCCCAAGCCTACAACTCTCCCAACTCCTTCTTTCACGCAGTCCAGGATGCCAGGGTTGTCTCGAATGATTTCACTCTACAACAACAAACAAGGAGTTACAACTCGTGCTGAGCAGTTCAAAAACATCCCGATATCCACTCTGACACTTTATCACTGCTTAACTTTTAAAAAGCATTAAATACTTGCATGCTATTATGTCTACACAGCTGTACAAATAAAAGCCGCTTGTTATAACACTCTTCACAGCATTCAATTAAGCTTCTTTTTAAAGAATGAACCCATCTTGAAGAAGTGAGGGCTTTTTAATTTATATTGTGGTTATCTGTGTTTCTAACAAAGATATGCAACCTTCAGCCTATTGCTGAATGTATCAGAATGCAAAGCAGTCATGAACTTGCAATGTCTACATCTGGAGCAAAATGCCAGGAAGGATTTATTTAATTCAAAATTCCTTTACTTTAAAGACTGTGACTATAATCTTTGAACTTGAATCTACATAGTAAAGATTTCTATAACTAGTGTTGAAAGCTCATTTTCTATATGAATCGAATAGTTTCAGTTTTGAATGTTTTCATGGCATTATATGCATTTAAAGTAGTATTCTTTACCCATGATGTCTCTTAGTGAAGAGAGAATCACTGTATTCATGTGCTAAAAATAAAAATTCTGTAGTAATTTTTTAGTCTGTTACAATCCACCTGTGAGGGTAGCATTAAGTTAAAAACATTATTTCCCCTACTAATAGTGTTTTATCCTGTTGTTTACATCCAAAATTCAAGATTTTGGTGTTCTCCTAAATGTCCAAGTCTCTGAGTCCATGTGGTCTATGTCCTGACCTCAAGCCAGAATAAATCACCAGAATATTCCTCAGTATTTGAGGAAATATTAAACAGCCTGCAGAGCCTTGATGGTCTTTTCTGTGTGGGTGAGAAACTAGTTTAAATGCCTGAGAACATAATGTTGTTGCAGACTTCAAGTACAAGTTAAGCAGCACAACTCCTTTTCTGTCCCACATCACTACAGTCACTGCAGTTTAAACCATTCCTGCTTTGGCCTAACACGCCACCATGAGGTTTGAGATGCTAATGACAAAGAACAGCTAATGACAAAACTTGATAGCTGCAGATTTCCACTCTTTACAGCTATTTTGGCGAAATGTACACTTGGATAAGTGTCAAACAGACACTGCTGAACACCATGGTTTACCAGAATTAAGACAGTTAAAGTCAACATAAACCTGCCAGTAGGAAATCCAACAATCCGAAACTTTTCTGGCTTGCCATTGGTCATTGCATTCTTGCAGCATAGGAATGTACTTCAAACCTGGCAAGCCAAGCTGCTCCCCTGCATCGATTAATACAATATAAAAATCTTCACAAATGATATCCTTACCTCTGCTGTGTTTCTAATAAGTTTATGATGATGTTTCCAGGAACTCAAGAACGCATTTTGTACATAATATATAATATATACATAATATATACACATACACACGCTTGTTGAGTAAAATATTTGCACACAGCTGAAGCTACCAAATCTTAAAATCCTCAGATCTCAGTGGAATTTTCATAACCAATCCATTACAGAGATCATCTACCGAAAAGGCCAAGAGAGATGCTATTTTGGTTTTTTATTGTTTTCCTATTAAGTTGCTTTCTAGCAAAGAAACTTTATACTTACTTTGCAAACAGAAGACAGGCTCTAAATCATGTTCTCTTTTATTGCTTAAAAATTTACCCATGCCCAACACCACAGGTAATGCAAAATCCTTTCAGACAAAAATACGAGCAGCAATATATAGCGTTCCATTCTGTGGCTGGCTATGAGCTCCAGAAATATTAACAGTTTTCCACCACTGTTTCTAGTTCCAAAATTATGGCGTGGTCAGGGTAGAGCCATTCCCCAGCAATTAAGAATTTGAGTTCCAGCCAGGTTCCCATTATGACACCAGTTAAGTCTCCCAAATATTCCCCAAACCAGAGATCCCAGGAGGAAAGATGGTTTCTAAAATACAGAGTATCTTCAGAGGAAGTGAGTTTGTGGTTGAGAGTCTGTCTATAACTCTCCCTGCACAGACGCTTAATCCCACCTGCCCTGTTAATCCATAATGCAGCCAGTTCAGACAGAACAGCTCTCCTAGTACCTTTCGGCTCATTTCAGCTTGGATTGTCTGCCCACAGCAGAATCCTGCCCCTGTCCATGCCTCTAAAAGCATGCGGAAACTGAAAAACTGCAGAAGTCAGCCTTCTCCCCAGAAAAAAAAACATTTTGGACACATACACCAGTAAACTAGTCTTGACAGTACATACAACTTGCCCATGCTATAAATGAAAATTATTATTTTGATGACTCAGTGACACAAGAGTGACTATGCTGCATGCTCCATATGGGAGCTCAATCAACAGAGAGAGTTCCATTAGCTGCACAGAGACTCTGTCACGTCATCTAAGAGCAAGTCATTATACAGACAGGGCTGGGAGAATTATCCTGGACATTTCTGCACAGCTAACCCTTGCCTTTCTCCAGAAAGAGATGCAACATCTCACTGACAGGCAGTCTGCAACACAGCACTATGGCCCACACTTCACAGTTACAGAACCAGCTACAACATACTCTTAAGTGACAGGTCCAGATTTTAATTTTTGTGGCTAAGGAAGAACTAGATGAAGATTAAAACTAAAAACCTGATTGAATGAAAACAGTCCTGAGAGGGTAGAGTTGAGTATTTACTTAAAAATCCCCAGTGAACTACTGGAAAAACCTTTACAGTTGTTGTAGGGGACAGATGTCACTGTACCAACATGCCTAGGAAAGCAAAGGTTAAAAAACTTGAGATTGAGAAAAACTTCTGTTTTATCTGCTAGAACACATAAATATAGCATGTCACTCTTTCATATACAATATATTCCAACTATCTACATTAAATGTCCTTTCTAATTCTAGATTTAGAATTAAGATATACTGATACACCCTACATAGGGAACATCCATTTCAGCTAAGTCACACAGCCTCAAGCAAAACAAATGCAACTACTGCAACACAAACCAGAATTCAAAGATTCATCTCTCCACATAATCTAATCTATAAAGTCTAACAGTATCTTTTAAAATGTTCCAAACATATTTAAATTACCTGTACAGTTTCAATCAGGCTCGCAGAATAAAAAGGCATTGCTATCACATGTGTTAACCTGTAGAAATTAACAATGTAAGAATTAACATAACGACAATATTAGAATTTCAGCCAAACAGGCACCTCTAAGTTCATAAAGCTATCTACCAAATCATCCCTGAGAGAAAACTAACCAAGTATAACTCAATTACTAAAATGTAGATCAACTAGTTGAGGTAAACTCCAGTCAAAAGTTTAGTTAAATTCTATTTCCATGTAACCAGACTGATTAAGGTCTAAAATAGTCTTATCTTTTAATTTAGTGGAGTTCCATAGACACAGGGATTTAGTACAAGAAAACCTGTGAAAGTGGTGTATGTAATCAAGATTGTTCAAAAAATCAGCATTTGAAAAGTACTGTTAGCATCCTGTCAAGAAATGACTGTTGGCATCTTGTAGCAGCAGACTAAACGTATGCCCATTTGGTAGTTTTATTATATTTAGATAGTAAGACATAAGATACATGCTATACTTACCCTTTGAGTAAAAGGTGTCCACCTATCTGCTTGAGATTCCATTTATGTGAAAGCTCTCTAAAAAGAGAAGTATTTACCACAGTATGAATAGTCATCCACATGTAATTCTCAAGCAATTCTTCCATGAGTGTCAACAACCTGTTGTCAGTTTTCATATTGGTGTTCTATGATTCATGGTGAACTACTTCTCATATTGAAAAGACACAGTGAAACATTTAATAAATCATGCTTAAATTAACTTCAAGTAGTTTTTCGGGCTTGTCAGATATCCTATCAAAAAAAGTATTCAGTTATTGATTCATAAGATGTTTGCTGCTCTCACAGCAACTGACTTTATTAAGTTCTGCCTTTACGTTGCAACCTTATGTACAAGCGCTTAAAGCAACCTTCAGGGAAAAACGGAGTATTTTAAAATCTTCCTACTCTTCCTTTATCAAGAAATCATTTTTATTTCATTTTGGTTTGGTTGTGCTCCTCTGTTCTTTAGGTTATGTTTACCCTGTTGTTATTTCTTTCAAGAAAATATAAATTATATTTAGGTACAGTTAGATAAGAACAAATCAAGTACAAGAGGTCAGGCTAGAAGATGCGCAGTAATTCCATACAGACATAATTGAAGCTTTTTGTCCGATGACCAGTCCTTAGCATATTCTGATAAAAAAGAAGAAAACCCATGTATTTAACACAAAGGTGACATCAATAATATTTCCTTGAAATAGTATTTCTAGTTACGGACTTCAAAATACAAACAGCAAATGTTTACAGTCCACTTGACAGAAAATATAAATCCACCTAGCTCCAGATAGCATTCCAATACCACATGTACTGACAATGCATATGGCCAATATCTAGCTATGAGGTATAGATACTTGTCTGTAATGCTGGGCACGCTAGACCTTGCATTTTTAATAACAAGCTATAATGTTTTAAGCTTTGTTGTCTAGGAATCACAATCAGACACTGCTTGTAGTTAACTCTAATCCAAGAAAGGCAAGATTTTACTCTTTCTGAAGAATTGTGTGTTGTTACTAGCTTTCACATTTTAAATCCATAGGTTAATCACTAAACAGGAACAGAAGATCATTTTTACCATTATATATTTCAGACACTTGGATCACATCCACTTACCATAACAGTTAAATGATTTGGAAAATAAAACAGCCAAACTAATGTGTGAAAGCCTAATCTGTCAATCCACAAGGCATAACTGTGCAAGAACAATTATGTAAGAAGTTTGCCTAGTACAAAACGCTCACACCCATTTCTGGGCTCCTCTCCTAAAACAGGGGTACTCTTTCACGTAACTATAACATAGAATTAGAATTGACATTTCACGTCTCTGTGTTCTTTGGACCCTGATAACGCAGTTAAGTAACCTTTTAAATTAGACTTGCTGGCACTGCTGCTACAAGCAATAACCTTCTCCTCCCTGTAACCACCCAAAGATGCAAGCCACCATTAAGAAGGAAGAGAGAGCATTCAGGAGAAAATTGTGGGGTGGTGCATGTATGAGAAAACCACTGAGAAAGCCAGATCACTTTCACAGTCCAGGTAATTTCCTGACTGTTCACACATTGTGTTTCCATAAAGATGGGAGTAGCACAGAGGAAAGAATGAGCTGGTTCCAGCAGAAAGGTCTGATTCTTTTGGCAGCAGCACCAGCTTACTTTTCAAACTGCTGAACTGACCCACAAGAAGAAAAGCATTGCTTACATTTTTGAGAATTCAGAACTATGAAAATATAAACACTGTATCACATCTCATGAACTTAAGCATACCCTAGAGCTGTATCTAAAACACACTTGGAGGAAAGCACATGCCTGGAAATTTCAATTACATATGAAACAGAGCTGACCAAAACCCTTAAATACACACTATACAATTTAAATATGAAATACTTTTGCTAATGCTTTTGAACTTGCAAATGCCTACTTTTATAAGTCTGGATACATGCATCATAACAGTATTTGATTCATCCTAACCATATTTCTTCTTTTTAAACCCAGGGTAGTTTCCATGTCCCTGAATATTTTTAGTAAAAATTACTAAATTTCTGCAGCAGAGGGTTGACACTGTGATGCAGAATGATGAATACCTCTTTAAATAAAGTCAGTAATTTTTAGTGGTAACCTCTTTGTTATAAGAATACTGAACAAGGTACATATGGCTGTTGGTCAAGGAAGGCAAAAGATAAAGCTGCTGTTACATGGACACCCATTTACCATGTCTTCTCATTTACTAATGCAGGCCATTCTATTCTCCCTCCTACCAAGGACAGTGCAAATATTCAGCAAAATGTCAGTGCTAACTCATTAGCTGTGCAAGTCTTCTGTATTTACATTAATAAGACCAGGAATTTTCCCCTTAGGTATGGTAATGCTATTACCACACAATAAAAACCTAAAAAAAAAGAAGAAAATTATGATTTTTTTATTACAGAGTTGAATACCAAAGACCAATTTGCCACAGCATTTCTAAGCCAGACAAGTAAGCAGACACGACCAAATAAAGTTCCCAGAAAGAATCCTTCACTATTTATGGATTATAAGGTCGCCTTTTCCAAGACAACCACACTGTGTTTGGAAATACCTATTTATTGTCTGGTTGTTCTCATGAAGTAGTATTTTTCAAACAGCCTTACTAACACTTTGAAAATAAGTCAACAACTTACTAATTTGTTAGAAGTGGTAAAAAAACATGCAATACCTTGGCAAAGGTGTAAATTCACTGATGATGCCTTCTGTTCCCAGGGTTATGCCTTGAACAATGAAAGTGCTGCCCATTCCTTTCCAAAGAGCTCTTGGACCCTGTGTGTCAAAATATCCAACACAAAACTCAAAAATATTTTCAACTTATTATTAAAAAAATTCAGTAAATTCAGACCACACAGGGCTACAATTCTACTGTTTTAACTTTATCATTAAATTTGGGTAACAACTAATTTTTAATCTACGCAGAAGTTTTTGTTTTTCAATAATTTCAAAGACCTATCAATAACTTTGGAGGCACATCTCCCACTGTTAATAATCTGCATTATAAACTTAACACCATTTTTTATGGACAAAATGAGCTTAACATGTGAAAAGTACATCCATAAGATATTCAGAATTATGAATTTCTTCCTGCCTTCTAATGATGTGAGTTTAAGGATTGCCATCCCCCTGCAGAATTGGAAATGTACTCAGTACTACCTTTGGAAGGAGTCACTTCAAAAATAACTTTATCCACATAATGATTAATGATCTTTCAGAAACCTAATGAAAAAAAAAATTCAGGGACTTTTTGTTTTCTAACATCCATAAATCTTTCCCCACTAAGTATTGTACTTCTGAAAAAAAAATAATGGTTTACTTGATCTTCTTGACACATTTTTGTAGCTATAAAACTAACAAACCCTCAGCACAGCCATGCTTTACAACACCATCTACATAAACACTCAGATTTCAATGTACACACATGCTGTAGGTACTCTCAGTGCTCACATACAGGCTGCCACCAAATACTAACCTGTGTCTTATTGATGC
Source organism: Ammospiza nelsoni (assembly GCF_027579445.1). Classification (NCBI taxonomy): domain Eukaryota; kingdom Metazoa; phylum Chordata; class Aves; order Passeriformes; family Passerellidae; genus Ammospiza; species Ammospiza nelsoni. The sequence continues at coordinate 60,958,377 of NC_080669.1, forward strand.
AGTACATGATATTGACAATACTAAATGGTGTGAGATGATAATTCCGTGCATGATAGTTAACCTGTTAAAATATAAACAATGGCAGTCTTAGAAACACAGTTGCAGACGATACAACTCTGAAGGATAAAGGTATTTCAAATATAAGAATTTTATTTCTGTAAAGATCAGCTAAAAATATGAGCAAGTTCACACTGAAATTTAGGGAAATGGACAGCCCTTTTAAGTATTCATATGAAAGTTTAAAAATAAACTTTACATAAATCAGAACCTATGAAACAAAGCATCCTGCTTGTAAATGGGGATCTGAAAGTTGCTCTGCAGACCCCACAACATTTACTTGCTGTAATTTGCTTTCCACTGCCCAAAGAAAAATAAGCAAGATTTTTCAAAATAAGCTAAACTGCAGAACAGAAAACATGTATTCTACAAGTAAACACTTGTTAATGTAGCAGAGGCCCCCTAAAAATTACAAAGCTTCCTATAATACATACTTTCATTCAGAGATATGACAGTACACAGGAGCTTTGACTGGAATAGGTAATATAAAAGACATACCTGACACTGACGGCGTAGAACAATGCAAGGATGTGCCAACACATTTTCTGTAAACAGGCTTCAAAGGAAAATTGTATTTAATGCATGAGAAGTCACTAAGAATTCCTTAGAAAAGGCTTGTTAATTGTCTCTAACAACAGCAGATCAATATTTGGAAAAACAATATATTTTCTAGTGAACTAACAAGGCATGTTTTTGATGGCTACCCAACAGCCTCCCAAGGAACAAGTTACATGAAATTTGACACACACATTCACTACGAAAAAGCCCCATATATACGTAGTATGCACATATTTTTATATGCAAATAACATACAAAATTTCTTAATCTCATCCTCTTCAAAGTATCATGGTACAAAACAAACCACAACCACAATTATGACAGGATTAGTTCCAGTTTTATGCTAATTCTGCATACTGTATTAATAATCAAGACTCTCTTTAGGACGGCCAGAGAAGGACTGGTAGTAACAGCTGACTACCTTTTCACCACTACTGGCCCAAAACAATTCTCCTGTCAGTGCCAGAAGTCATATTTCAAATCAAAACTTCACAGGAAAATTCTCACTTCCAAAGCAGAATTCCTGGTTCATTTAGAGAAAATATTAATTTCATCTCAGAGTGCCTGAGTGATCAGAGTACTTACCTGTACATTGTTCAAACCTGGGATATGGATTAGAAAAGTAGAATACCCAGGATTTTTACAAACTCAAGCTACAGAATCATCTCTGGTAGGTTTCTGAACTTCCGACAAACAAGTGGCACAGAAAAATACTGCAGTTTTTTAAATATTGAGCTAATTTGTAGTTTGCTACTACCAAAAGAGGTAAAACTTTCCCTGGACATCAGCATCTTAAAATTCAGCACTTTCTCAAAAACACTATCAATAATAAGACAACACAATCACTATAATAAGAATAAAATGGCCTCCAGACCAGCTTGGTTACATGAACATTATGGTTTGAGGATACTTTGGTAATACACTCGAAGACATTTTCAATTTCTCAAGAAATATTTGTATTGATTAAAAATATTAATAAAAGTTGCAAATGTCAAAAAAGTTTTCTGGTGTCACTTTCAGATTACTTGGACAGGGTACACACATCCTGGGCATTCCATATGAAAAACAGTTTCTTACATTCATGTATTTTTGAGCAACAGTTAAAGAAAACAGAAACCTAAACAGGGGCAGTAAGTTTCTAAACACATTTCAACTACTTATGGCTGTTGGAATAAAAACACATTATAGAAACGTATATAGGGTTTATAAGACAAATACGAGCTTTACTACTGCTTTGTCACTCAACACAACTCTTACCTTGCAAGGCCAATACCAAAGCCAGCAAATCTGTTCAACTGCTCTGAAAAAGAAAAAAAAACAAAACAAAACCAGATTATACAGCAGTGATAATCACAAAATAGAGAAAAATGCCATGCACAGGATCTGAAAAACTAATTTTATCCTATACTTGCATTAGAAAATTACAAGCACTAAACCGCAATATTTATGGCAGCTGAGCAATAGAGGATATAAAACAAATATTCCCCCAGGAATATTTGCACTTTGGACTGCATTTGAGTTTGTACATAGTCTTATATATAAAATTATGCTTTTCTTACAGGGGAAAAAAAGAACAGAGAAAAATGAACAGTAAAACAGAGAGTATTTTAATATCTAAAAAATCCAACTCAAACCAACTACTGAAAGATTTAGCATGCATGAGTTTACAGTAATTCTGAAACATAAATTTAGATAATTGAGGTGAAAATAATGTTAAAACAGTAAGAAGGCAAAATTTTGGGAAGTTACACAAAAAGCCATGGATAAAGTAACAAACAACCACATAAGGCAAATTTTCAAGCCAGCTTTTTATCTCCAGTCCTTTGCAAAAATCTACTTATTGGAGAATTACAAAAGTAATTAATTCAACTCTTTGTTGCCTGCAACCAGACAAACATTTGCCCATTGGGAATTATCAGAAGGGATTTAAGATGAGCATCAGAACCATAAAGGCATTTTAAAGTTAATGCTCAGCCCTACAACTGCACAACTTCAGAGTGCAAGCAGTCTGAAGACATGGATAAACTAACTTCAGTGGGGCTCCACACAAATGTGGCAGCCCTCCTAAACACGGTAAGATAGCATTTGCAGCAGCTGCATTCAGTGATTACAGCAACTCCGTATCAGTGCTCCAAAGTGCAGACTGAACACACCTTCCACATGTAGATAGGGGGGAAAAATGTAGTCTCCAGCTATGCAAGGATACTTAAACAGTGCTTCAACCAGTGCATCCATGGATGGAGTCCAGCTAAAGGCTGTACTATTTATAAAGACACTTAAATAAAAACACTGCACTACTGGTCAGAAAAAAATGACTTGCCTACTAAAAAAATTCGATTTCACGTAAATTACTATTTCATATATCTTTCGATACTCAAGTGTCGATAACTTGCTCCTTTTATTTAAAGAAAGCAACATACAGTACCCTAGATACAGCAAGTTTTCCTTAATTCACCTCAGTTTCATGAAGACTTAAAATTACTTTATTTATGGAGGCTTACACTCACTTTCCTAGCAATTACTGAAAAAGCCCCGTACTTAGTTGCTAAATCCTACCAGTCCCACAGTTCCCTCGCAATCACACGCGGACGGGGGAGGTTTACGTCAGCAGTTCATGTTTTAAACCCGAGAGAAGCCACGCAGTCTGTACGACCACCACCACCACAATAACGCTGCACTCTGAGAGCCGAGAGCACTTCCTGCCCTTAAAGAGGGCGGAGTGTTTCTGCAGGAGATTGTTTACACGGGCACTGAGGAGCAAGCTGACTGCACACTGCTTAACGAGAAGCTGCGGGCGCGCTCTGACACTCTCAAACCATTTTTGCATGGAGTTGCACAGTGCCGTAGCGTAAGAGGCAGCCACGGAGCAGTCTGACTTCTTCTAAAGGGCTTTTCTCCCGGCGCTTCAGCACCGCCAGTAAAAAGGAGGGCCGGGCAGCGCTCGGCCTGGCCACGGCACAGCCCGGGGCCGCCGCCCGCCCGCCCTTGCCCGGCGGGTCACTGCTCGCGGGAGGCGGGAGCCGCGGCTCAGCGGGACCGGGGAGCGGCGAGAGGCGGGGGCCGCCCCCCGGGTAGCCCAGGCCGGGCCCTCCCTTACCGGCGCCGGGGCCGGCCACCCCGAGGTTGACCTCCTCGTTGGAGCCGACGCCGCCCAGAGGGGTCCCGGCCCCATACGGCGGCGTCTTCTCGCCCCAGTGCAGGTTGCGGCTGCCGGGGATGTCGGGCGGGCTGGTCACCCAGGAGCCCAGCTCCGAGGCGCTGCTGAAGGGCCTGGAGCCGGGGCCTAGTTCGTCGCGGCCGATCCCGCGGTAGCCGAGGCCGTCGAAGCCGTCGGGGCGCCGCGGGTGCATGGCGGGGGTGGCTGAGGGGGCCCGGCGGGGCCGAGGGGAGCGGGAGAGGAGCGGGAGGCGCCGCGCTCGGGCCGCACCGGCAGCAACGGACCCGGACTCGCCGCTCGCCCTGGCACTTCCGGCCGCGGTGAGGCCGCGCGCGTGACCGCCGAGGGGGCGGGGCCGCGACGCTGGGCCAATGGCGGCGCTCCGCTTGCCCGGCCCGGGGCGGGGCGTCCGGCGCGGGGGGCGGGCGGGCGACGGCTCCCCCTGGCGGTGCGGCGGGCGGAGCACGGCTCGGCCCGGGCGGGCGCGGGGGAATCCCTGTGGCGGCTCCGCTGCCGCCCCCCATAGGGGAGTGAGAAAGATCGGGAGGTGGCCGGAGAAACATAAGGTGGCCATGCCGACCTGAGACAGCACTTTCCGGGGAAAAACATCCTTCTTATCGACCCTGGAGATGAGCACAACACAGACACGGCAGGCGCGGGGATGAGGCCAAGGAGGGCCGGGAGAGGAACGCAGAGCACCCAGGATGCCCAAAACCCTCCGACCCATTTCCGTAAATGGTCTGACAGAACAGCCTGCCCATAATAACTGATTGCATAGAAAGTGAGAAACACTTCAGTACGGTGAAGTCAGGCCATAGAAAGTATCTCCCAAGCCCGGGCGGTGCCCGCGGATATCCCGCTGGCTGGATGGATGCAGGTGGATAGAGTCTGACACCAGGACTGACCTCCCTTCAGCTGCATCAGTGCTGGAACCAGGAGCGGTGATCCCTTCTTTTTCTCTCTTTCTCTCTCGTCCTTTTTAGTTCACCTCTTTTTTCTGTCTTCCCTTTCACACTACTTCTTTATCTAAAACCCATTGCCACACGCTTGTATAGTAGGTCAAGGACTAGAATACCAGTTTCCATGCTGAGTGTGTGATTTACTAATGAAACTTTCTGATTGTTTGCAGACCCTCTGACTTTTGTTGTTCCTTTCAACCGTGAGCATTTATGAATCTTCCTTCCCCTTAGGAGTGGGGGCTGCCCTCTGTGGGTTTAATGATCCCTTAGCTCAGAATCACAGAATCACTTAGGTTGAAAAGATCTCCAAGATCACCAAGTCCAAACTTTGACCATGTCAACCAGAGCATAGCACGTCCAGTCTTTCCTTAAACATTTCCAGGGACAGTGATTCCACCACCTCTCTGGGCAGCCCGTTTCGATATCTGGTCACCCTTCCTGTGAATTTCTTTTTTTCTAATGTCTAGTTGAAACCTCTCCATGCACATTAAACCATTTCCTCTCCCTGTGTCATTTGTTGCTTGGGAGAGGAGGCTGACCTCCCCCTTGCTACAATTTCCTTCCAGGCAGCTTCTAAGAAACTCAACAAGTGGGTCTTAGTCTGACACACAGGTGTTCTCATTTTGTGCACTAGGTTAAGCCAGCATTAGTGCCTTCAAGTCTAAGTATAGCATGAGTCATCCACATGAGCTTTGTGAGAGAAAATCTCATTAATGCATATGAGTATCTCAAAGGCAGGTGCCAAAGGATGGTGCCAGGCTCTTTTAAGTGGTGCCCAGGGACATGAAAAGGAGCAAAGGCCATAAACTAAAACACAAGTTCAGCACATAAAGTTACAACATAGCTGTACTCTGGTTTGTTACACAGTTTTTAGTCTTCTTAAAGTTGTGGAAATCATAAAATCAGACTAGTCAGGATTGAAAGGAATCTTTAAAGGTCATCTAGACCAACAGCCTTGCAATAAGCATGGACATCATCAATTTCCAGCAGGTGTTTAGGGTCCTTTGCAAACTGAATTAATGTTTCCAGAGATGTGGCTACAGCCGCTGTGGGCAACCTTTTCCAGTGTTTTACCAGTCTTATAATGCTCTTCAGCTGTGTCAACAGCACTATTCAGCTTTGTGTCATCTCCAAAACTGCTGAGGGTGCACACAATCCCATGATGTCCATGTTACTGATAAAGATACTGAACAGTAATGATAAGAAATGAAATATTAGTATTAATTAGAATTTCAGGTGTGGGGTCCATATCTTCTACACAGTGTCCTCAGACCATTCCATGGGTGTTTGACTGTGCTCCTATAGCACAGAACCTGTTTTCACATGATACAACAGAAGTTTGGACTCCCTTCTTTTCTTTGAAAGAAAACACAAAGAAAACAGTTCAGAAGTTTACTTTTTGCAGTGAGAAGAAATTGCCAACAGCCTAAGTGCACTGAGCAGCAATTACAGTAGGAGACAAAGCTTCTGTGCTAATGATCCCTTAAATTTAATTTTCATGTGACTTAATATAAAGCCAGACATGCAGTTTCCATGCTTGGTCTTGGAAGCATGAGCAGCCTCCAGGAGAAAAAGCAGAATGAATGTTCTCAATAAGAGAAACCAGTAAACCACAGTTCCTCAGAAAAAATAGGAGAGTGTTGTTCCAAAGAAACCACAATCTTTTTCCAGGCTGGAATATGACGTGGCTGTTGGAATAGCCAGATCTGCTGCTTTTTCTAAAACAATATTCATTTACTAATATTGGGTTGGACTCAATGATCTTTAAGGTCTCTTCCAACCTAATGATACTGTGAATTCTGTGAATATGTGTGACATGGAGAATTGTTCAGGGTGAGGAAACTGTATTCAAATTAAAATGTACATTTCTCTTGGAAAACGATGCTCGTAGCTGCTGCTTTGTTAACCAGTTAGCAAAGGAGTGCAAAGCTGCTGACTCAGATTTGATTTACACCATGTCTTCGAGATCTGCACAGTGGGAAGCTGCCCTCTTGTTCATACAATGGAATAGGGCAGTTGTATTCGACAGCAGCCTGGGGCTTCCAGCAGCTCAGTTGAAAGGCAGTTGGATTGGGTCTCTGCACTAGGCCTGTGTGACTGCTAGAGTGGTTTCTGTGGGAAGACATCGAGAGCTGCCCCTCTGTCCGGCACAGTCACCTCCAGTTGGCCTCCAGCCAGACCTGCCATGGCCAAAGCTGAACCCATCCATGATTTTGGTAGCAGGAGAGGATAAGAGATAGGTGCTTTTTCCGGTATACTACTCCATTTTAAACTGGTAATAAAGTATTCTTCTCCAAGTGGGTGTCGGATTTGAATGTTAATTTGACAGTGGCCTAGATGGGACACACATTAGTGCTTATGTCATTTGGGGTCTTCACCCCATGCTCATGTTTTGCTTGCCATAGTGATTCAGGATGAGAACACAGATGCTTGACACCAGCAGGAGGCTCACACACCACCAAGGAGAACAGCAAACCCACCAGCTTTTCCTGGGTCTCCTGGGCCTGACATCCATAGTGCCCCTTGTCACATCCCACTGGTGGATGTCCAAACAGCTCTTTCCCTTCAGCTGCTCATCTGTTGAGTGCTCTCACAAGAAAATCTTTGGTTTGCCTCGCAGTTTTATCACATAAATAGACCCTCAAGCAAAAGTCACCCCAAAAGGGCCTGCAAAAGGGAGCCTGGGGTTTTCACACCAGCTGGAGGTCTGGACTTGAATACTGGGAGGTCTGGACATTTTCCTGCTGCACACCTCTGCAACTCCCTCAATGACCCAAACAGGAAGCTGGAAGGTGCCACAGGCTCTTGGATCCCTCCCTCACACTGACAACTGGCACCCAGTGTCTGTGCTTTGGCTGGCTTGTTCCCCAGTGCCCATCAAGAGTGATCTGAGCAAGGGGGAAGAGCCTGCAAATTGCCTTCATGGGAGAATTTTCATTTCTCCGAAAGCTGAACAGATACAAGCCTGGAAGTTAAATGGGTCTTTGCGGGGTTGTTTCTCCTCATAGCTGAACCTAAGGTGGGTGGCTGGACCATCCTTTGCTGCTCATGCAGTAACACATCCATTTCAGTCTTCTTTTGTGTACAATGTGTAGAACACCTGGAATATTAGATACACCTCCAAACCATAAGAGTGACACCAAATTGCAAAGCCAATATATGATACTATGTACAGTGATTAATGTTCTTCTAATGGTTTTGACAGCGGAATACCGAAGTCTGTAAAATACTGCATATATGATTAATAAATACAAAACCATGAATAAACAAAGTTCAGAATCTGTTCCTCAGCTGAGCTGAAGAACCTTATATGGGAAACGGGAGTCAGAACTAAAGAAATGGATTCTTGTTGTTGTAGGTTGTTACTGGAGTAAACCTACTTGATACAAAGCGGTGTTATCCTGGGGGGTTTTGTCATGAGAAAAGTGCATTAAAGAATTCAAAGAACTTCTCTGTGATCAGGATTTGGATGTAATTAATTTTAATTCATCTACGCTAGAGCTGTGCAATGGCATATGTGTACCTGTGGTGTGCATCCCCTGCACTCCTCCTGGGGCCTCACTGTGATCTGAGAAATGCTCATTAGGCCTCGATCTTCACAAACAGCACCTGGGCTGCGCTCCTCCTGAGCTTATCAAAATCACTCTGTTCCCAGGAACTAGTACTGTCTAATGAGCTCCTGATTTTTAATGAACAGCCTTGGAAACTTGGAAATTTCCTTGCCTGGAAAACAACCCAAGCAGAATAACAATTTTGTTATCAAACTTTCAGAGAACCTACTAGCCCAAATTGCAGTCAGGATGAAAAATGTTTATGATTGAAGCCCACTCTCTTGTGACTCTACAAGCAATGCTTCAAAGTGAGACCCTTTGAGCTCTCCTGGACGTCAGAGACTGTGACCAGCACCTCCCTCTATGTGGGGTCTCTAAGAGCCAGAGAACTCTCAAGTTTGCCAAACTTGGAGAAATTCTGAATGACAGTGATGGAGCTTGGACTAACACCCCCACTTCTCCAGATTCAACCCTTTGCCCATTGCAAAGATCCCAAAGTATCAGATGTGTGTTCTTCACCAAATTTGAGGGGAATTTGTCACATGTACTCTCTGGGTGTCTTGTACAGACTCTTTAGGACTGTGTGCATGAGGGTCTGAATATGCTATATAGCATTTGTACAAGGAATGATGCTCTCCTGGATTCTTAAATACTTCAGATTTGTAAATTAGGTTCATAAGTTATAGTCAGTTCTATATGACTCTTTAGATAAATTGTTTAACTTAACCTGTCAGTTAAGTGCTCTTAAGTGCTGTTAAAGCTATAGGCCTAAACCATTGGTTAAGTATGGGGCACAGTTTAGCAAAGGTTTATGCGCTGAACTCTGAAACTTGTGGTGCAATGGGAGGGTCTTCCTTATTCCTGTTTGTCCTTACCCCTTTCCTATCCTTAACCCCAGCCTCCACAGAGGTAAGTTTTGGGTTAATTTTGTATTTCAACTGACTGATTTTTGGTTTTAGTTTGCTCTTTTTCTCTGTGCTTTAACCAGAGCATTAGTAGTAAGTAGTAGAGGGAACCTTGTACATGAACTACATCATACTCCCTGTTTTATATTAAACCTGCTTTCACCTATGCCTTTGCTGTGATTCTTTAGGTGACCTTAAAACACTAATTTGCCACAGAACACTAAGAAAAATAAACACGTGCACACGCGAATCAATACGTTTGCACAGTAGTAGGTTTCTGTTGCTGCCAACAAAGGCTTAAGTTGTGCAGTGGCTGAGCAGCAGCACCATTTTGTGACACAGGTGTGAAACTCTCTGTAAGCTCACACACCTGGGGCTTGGCTCTGCAGCTCTGCACTTGGCAGGTGGGGGACTCAGCTTCTGGCCTGAGCACTGGCCACTGATCCCCACCCAAATTGTTCTCTTGGCAGCTACATCAGCCTCACCCTGTTTCATTGATGCTTAACTGAGACCTGGACAGATAATTCAGGTATTGATCAGCTCCCAGAGCATCCAGGGAGCTGCTGGCAACTGGGCTTAAGGTCTGGTCATTTTAGTTTGTTTTGGAAGCTCTACTTCTGTCATAGATATCCTGCTGGTATATTAAGTCTTACCTGGTGTACTAACTCTTATCACTGTTAAAGTCACACTAGGAGTGAGACTAATCTGTCTTCCTTGCTGAGGCTGAGGAGAAATGCAAGCTGTGTGTGTCATCAATGAGGCAAAGTCATGGGGTTTTTGAAGTTTATGGACTTATGTCAGTTTAGATGCTGAACTATAGGTAGAAAAACTGTCAGGCAGTCTCCTTAATAGGCCCCCCATCTATTAAAAAAGAGAATTCACACACTCTCCTGCACATCAGTCCATCTTGGAGTATGCCATCAGCTCTCCATGAATAGTAAGTAATAGCGATAATAGCAAGTAATGCAAGAAAATCATGTTACAGAAAGGAGGCTGCGGCTGATGGCAGAGCAAAGGACAGAGATCTGTGGGCTGAATGTCACCTGTGGCAAGGTAATGAATCTGTCTAGTTTCCATCTGAAATGCCTGATTTCATTGCAGTTTCTTGGGATTTTGACTCCTTTCAGAAATGAAGCCAGCCCTCATGCTTTTTAGGCTTTTTGGCCCAACACTAGCATCTAAGCAGATGAAAATAATGATGATTGCTGCCAATCCCTGGTACCAATAATTTTTCAAAAGGTCATGTTTTCTGTCACTGCTTTAAGGAGGGCTGTGAGGCTTGTTACAAATGCTCAGATATAGGCATGTTGTGTTAAACCCTGACACGTGGAGTGTCCCAGGGTACTTGTTGGGCCCATCAGTTCAGAGAGACACTGTTGGAGGTCTTGTGTCACATCTGCTGGCCTCCTCTGGGTGGTTTGTCTGAGCAGAAGGGTCTGAAGAGTGCCACCCCACCTGAGTGCTATTCCTGGGCTTTGGGATTGCTGAGGTTTCCTTGCCCTGACGCAGTTTCCAGGTCTTCATCATTATATGACCTTGTGTGGGATGAACAGAGGAGTGCTTCCTCACCTCAAGGAGGTCGTGGGGGAAGGAGCACACTCAGAACCTCATAAACATGCTCGTTTAGGATAGGTAGTATACATTTCCAACAGCTATGACAGTCATTTCACAATATTATTTCAACTTTGTGGCATGTTTTTTCGTAGTGCTGAGGACAGACACAGATCCTCTTCCAAGGAGCTCATAATCTGTGAAAACAAATGACAGATGGATGAAAAGCATGCCAATAGAGTGACAAGGTAAATGAAGTACCTTATACACTTGCCTATGCTATTTATTCAAGTAATTTATTCAGATTTTTCTGTTGATTCTTTTATTTTCCATACAGTGTTTAGTGTTTTATAGCTGTTTATTAGCTATCCTTGCAGTACTACACTGAGGCTGATCATGTCCAAGTTAGGAACTTGAAAATTGACAGAGAGGTTAAATCTTCTCAAAGTCTCACAGTGAGACAATGAAAGATTTCCAACCAAGTTAAAAGACAGGCTCCAACTATGTACAGCTTTTTTGCTTCTATTTATCATGTGCTTTTATTTTCTTAAAAAGTATATAATTCAACCAACTTTACAACATAAGTGTTTCCTTTACAGATCAGAGTTATCACATCAGACTGATCTTGCCCAGCCACAGATGCTCAGGAACATTCCATGCCCTGTGAGCTTTGGTGACCGTTACCTCAAATTTTGTCTACTTCTTCTCTTCAGCCTTCCATGCCAGCCAGCTGCTCCAGAGTGGGATGCTGTCTGCTCCTTAAAATAAACCCTTCTCAGAGCATTATCTTGACCTGGGGTAATTTTCTAATTTTTTGCAGCCAAAATCTGTACCCGTTCCTGCATGCAGCATGTCCCTGGTGCACGTCCATGCTGTTCCTAGATGAGAGACCACTTATACCTGCCACATAGCACCACTTTCCCCACCCTTCCACCCTCTACCCCACTCCCTGTAACCCTTCCTTCCCCTTGCCACAGACAGGGAAATCCCTGGCAGGTTCTACCTGCCATTGTGCCTTCTCACAGCACAGCCAACATCTGAGCTAAAAGAAACCCCAAGCAATTTAAGGCAATCTGAGTCATACCATGTTAACAGAATTGGATTCTTTGGATCATGCAGAAGGGTTGCTGATGGCTTGGGGCCATTTTGTACAAAATTCCCAGTTCTCCATCTGGAATTTCTAACACAGCCCTGTTCCACCTGTGCAACCCTTCTGCTCTGGTCTCTTTATTCAGGCAGCCTTATCCTATTTAGAGAAACCCTGAAAGCAGGATACACACAAGAAAGGCATCAAACTGTGGGAATGTGTTCAGAGGAGGCCCACTATGAAGGTGAAAAGTCTCCAGGGCCAGATTTACAAGGAAGGTCAGAGGTAAATTTGTTTGTTCAGCCTGGAGAAGAGCAGGTGATGGGTGACCCCATTGCTTCCTCATGGGGGCCAGCAGCTGGAGAGGTTCAGGTTGGCATTAGAAGTTCCTTCACTGAGTGTCGTGGGGCACTGTAAGGACTCAAGGAGCACAACTGCCACTCTCAAACACTGCTGCTACAGAAGGACTTTGTTATGAGATAAGCACAGATGGGAACAACAGGATGGCTCTAAGTCCAAGCCTGGTGTAATTGAGATCTGGCTAGCACATCCTGGGTAATGGATGCAGACAAAAAATCCCACTGTGGCAAACTGTGTAAAGAAGCAACTGCTCATAGGGTCTAAGATCCCCTCAAGATATGGAACAGATTGCACCTGTGGCCACTGAAGTCCCCACTGCCAAATATGCCTACGTGGATACCTGAAACCTGGGCTGTAAATTAGGCCATTGTGGAGGAAGAGATAAACAAACCTGGGAGACAAGAATGCTACTGAAAATGGATATAAAGAATGCAACCACAAGGACAGCTAACTCAGCAACTGTGCTGATACAAGCTCTGAATGGCAAAAGGTAATTCGGGTAGGGGAGATTGTGACTACAAGACAGAACCTACTGACTCAAAAGAAGAGAAAGACTGAGCATGGGACTAATTAGTATGAGAGGAGAAGGAATCATTTAACCAACAGATTAAGACAAATGTGTAACGAGTTGTGAGAGACTGGAATGTTAGTGGTTAATGCTCAGATAATCTGTCAATTGAAGTGACTGCCCAGGCCCAGAGGAGGTGCACACCCATCAGCCAAGGCAACAGCTGAGTGTTGAACAAGACAAGGGGGGAGGCTGATAAGGTATCAGGCAATTCCTGTGAGTGAAACAGTGCTTTTCATCATGCCAGTGTCCATACACAAGTGGCTCAGCTGTGAAGATTCCCCTCTGGTGAAGCACCAGGACATTCACAGTAGGTCTGATGGTTTTCATTTCTGCTTAAGGGCCATAATTCACACAACTGATAATACATGAATGTAAGAGGCAGCTGTAAAGTCTCAGAAATTGTCATAAACCATCAAAGATTCCCAAAATATCCCTTGATCCTCAGCATTACATAATCCATTGTAAAACTCACCACTCCAGGGGGAGCACTTGGGTGTTCTCACCGAGCCTTAGCCTATATTAACCCCCCCAGATTTTGTGTTTCAGGGGCTTCCCTCACCTCAAGGGATCAAGATTGTGACCATCACTTTGACAGGACTGTGACCAACACGTCGACCAATAGACATAAAAACTGCAAGAATCAAATCTTGCCACAGAATCCACAGGTGGTGACCATGTGCCTGTCTACACTTATCCTTTCTCTTTCTTTCCTTTACCTTACACATTTTCTTAAGGGCTATTTTTAGACTTTTATATTGCAGCATTTCTAACCAAAATGGCCATTTCTGACCACTTTAAAATTTGCCAAGGACCTTATTTTACGGCTATGTTCTAAAGTTTGCAAGGAAAAGTTTGTTATTGAACCTGTGGAGAATCTTGTTGTTTCTCCTGCACAGTGCCCAGAGTACATCAAACAACACTCCCCTAAACTCCCCAAGCAGACTGGGGCATAACACCCATGAGCACTAATTAATAACTATTTTGTTGTTTGCTAAAATGTATAAGTAGTGAAAAGTTTTGAGCAGCCTCAGGACTCCCACTCCTGAGAAGCTCAGGGTGATTAAGGATCAACAGGATGCCACTGGATCCTTGCATGGTGACTGTTTTCTGCTTGATCTGTCTGTCTCCCTCCTCCATTTTCCATTTCTTTCTCCATTTTATTGTTCAGTTAAATCCATATGTTGACTTTGGCATATGGGTCACATTTGCACCTTAATTCAGGCAGAGGCATCTCTCAGTAATATGATCATATCAGGCACTGGAACTGGCTCCCCAGCTCACGGCATTAACCTGGCAGAGCCAAGGGACAGTCTGGATGATGCTCTTGGTCATATGGTTAATTTTAGGCAGTTTTGAAAGGAGCAGGGATCTGGACTCAGTGATCCTTATGGCTCTCTTCCAGCTTGAGGTATTTTATGACTCCCACCACAGCATGTTCTCCCAATGGACAGAAGCACTAAGGGCACAATCTGGTTAATTTATACCAAGGCTGCTTTCTCCATAATCACAGCAAAAAGAAGAGGAATCTGGATAAGTGGCCTGACAGAGATATGCACACTGCTATTTTCTCCACCTTGCAGTGTTTTTGTGGCAAGAGACTTTCTAAAGCTGGACAATATTTCAGGTTTATTTACAGCAAGGTCTGTACTGATTAGTATAGACATTTCAATTCAATCAACAGAAGTGCTGAAACAAATGCCTTTTGCTTAACTTTAATAGCATTTCTGTTTGGGAAAAATCAATGCCAAACAAAGAAACTGTCAGTGTTAGCCTTACCTAAATTTTAATCATGTTTGATCATGCTGTAACATATATTTGAAAAGCACTTTCAAATTTTAGAAGAGAGTAGAGGTTACGTATCAGCAAAAATGGGCAAATGCAGCTGGTCACATCATAGACAGTTAACAATATTATATAGATGTCATGCTCTTCCAAAGTCATTACTGCAGTTTTGTCTTCAAAAACTGGGAATTTGTGGTAAGTTTGACACAAACTGTCACTGGAAATGAAAAAGAGAAATTACAATTCTGAATGTGAGGATGGAAGTATCTGCAGACTGATATTGTTTGTCCAAACCAATAGAAGAAAGCAAATGATTCATTTTTGCTGGCTTTATTTCTTACTGAATTAGTCACAGTGAAGATTGCAGCTAGGGAAAAAACCAAACAAAACTCAAAAACCAACACACTGAAATGGAAGAAAATGACCAAACACCAGACTCAGACAGAATGGTAGGGGGACCACTGGAATTTTCAAAGCATCATTTTTTTGCCATAGTGGTTATCTTGTGAAAATTATTACCTTGCTTTTTGTGGACCTGATGAGGACAGAGATGGCAAAATGAAACTAGATGCTTAATGTGTCTTTGTCAGTCCCTCTTGTCATAACATGGAGATGCTGTATGAATATTTGATTCATACTTGATTTCAGATTCTTTTTTACCCTAAGCACCTTGCACATAATCCACAGCAAACCAGTCCTGAATGATGAGAATTGAAAGCAGGTCTCTGTGGAGTGATGAGTCTATTTCATCTCTCTCTAAGAATGGTTTCTCATCTAGAGGGGTGGAGGAATTCAGCAGAACTCCTTCCAAACTACTGCCCACCCTTCTCCTTGGGCTTTGTATCATTCTGTGGGTCCCTGAAGCAGTTCCTGCTCCTACAGGAACATCATGGAAGGAGGTAACACCTGGTGCTTTGCATTGGGAATACCCACAAAAAGCAGAGTATCCATGGACAGCAGTGGATGCCCTGCAGACCTGTCTGGTGTCTAAGCCTTTCCGGACCATTTTCCAGTCCTTAAATTCTCCCCACACCAACTTGCTCCCACACCATGCTTAACTTTTGATTACTTTTCCCCCCTTTCCATGCCCTGCCCACCTCCATTCTGGCAGCTTTCCTGGTCACCAGCCATTTGGTGGCTGCTAGTTAGCAGCAGCAGCTTATTCATATGCCTACATCCATCTCTTGCGTCGTGTTAAGCCCACCTGAAACTTTACCTTCATATTATGCCTCTGCTCCTTGGAAAGCATTTAAGCACCATTACTTCTGCCTTTCCTCCCATTAATAATCTGTTTTTTTCTAATCATTTTAGGATGAAGCATTATTTCCTTTATGTATTAAATAGGTTTAAAATTCTATTATAATAGTAAGAAACTTAAATCTAGTGATTAAGGCAAATAAATTCCTTTGGTAGTAGCTTTTAATCTCACCAAGTCAAACTATTACACAGCTATCATGGGAAGGTATTTGCTAGTTAATGTGGATTTACTTCAGGAAGAAACTTCATTCTTCACTAATACTCTGACAACTCCCCAGTTTCTCACATCATTTGCAATGCTCTAAATGCACCTTACCATCACTCCCTGCATCTACTTAGCCACCTGAACTCTTGCAAAAGTTCTTCCTCCAAAGAACAAACTTGTTCCCTGCTACCTCCAGTCTTTTGGTTCTGTGCACGTGTACTTTTATAAGTTCACATGGGGCTGTAGTCTTTCTGAGGCCAGAAGATTTCTCTGTTGATGAATATAAAGGCATACAAGATTGTCATTCTTTGCAGACTGGAGGAATTAAAATCTGACTTGCAAAAGGTTCAGGTGGTGATTATTTGACAAAGGAACCTTACATTGCAATATATGTGATGCAGTAGTTTTTATCTCCCTTGTCACTTAAATTTTTTATTGTGATGTTTGCCCTTACTCCTTTGTGTGTTTCTAGTCCCTTTCTAATGGATAGCCATCTGTTTTCCTGTTTCTTAAGTTGCATCCTCAAAAAAATACACATTTTTGATTTTATGCTTCCTTTTAATGTTCTTTCAGCATTTTCTTCTTTTACATTTATGGAGGAAGAGACGCAGTTAATTCTCTTTACTTTGATCGCCTCAGGTTCTCTCATGTTTTTCTGCCTAATTTTTTTCTTTTAGTCAATTCCATTCATTATTTTCTTCAGTGATCAAGACATTTTTCTAAAGAACAAACACAGCTATTACCAGCCAAGTGTCTCCTTACTACATTCCCACTGAATGTAACGAAGTCATAGCTGCTCCTCCCTTTGAGACTTCATTCGTATAGTCCCAGCCCCCATGGTGAAGTCTGGAATGTTTGGAAATACCATCCTGCAGTTCCTCCCTCCCTTCCTCCTTTTGTTCTTCCTCGCCTCCCACCCTTGCCCCCAAAACTTAATGACATTTAAATATTTAGATTTTTAGCGCTTTTACCAATGGCAGTAGGCACTGGGTTAAGGCTCTTTATAAATTCTATTTTAGTCATCCAACAGAGAAACTGAGGTCAAAGGAATCCTACCATACCAGGCAGAATCCTAGAAGCAAACCCAAGCAGGATTTAGTGCAGCCCTGCCCACTGCCTGTCTGCAAAAAACTCTGTGTTATTAAAAATGCTTGTGGGCAAAGATGGCACAGTCTCTGGCTGAAAGAGGACAACTCTGGGAGTCTGTAGTAATGTTACCATAGTGTTCACTGGCGTGTGATAGATCAAGCATCCATAACCCTAAATAGCGTAAAATCTTTGAAGAATCAAAAGCTTGTATAGTAAGCATTTTTTTACTACCTATTTTTGTTTATTTCTAGTTTTAAAGGGTGGCACTCATACATTGGCAGTGTCCTGACACTGTAATGAGTTGCCTTAGCATTATGTTAGATAATATTAATTATCTAGAATAAATTTTCTTATGACATGTGAACTGACAGATTGTTTTGGTTTCTGAAGTTGTAGTGCAGAATCATCCGAGTACTTTAAGAATATTTCATAAGAGAATATTGCTTTAAAAAGAAAAAAGCATATCCCCAAACTAGAGTGAAAAGCAGAGTCTACACTTGCTGGACAATAACTGCATTTCTTCAAACTGAAAGTACATAGCCATTATCAAAAGAAGTTTGCTCCAAACATATATGGCTTATTATAATATTGTCTTTCTAAGAAAGTCAAACTCTGTAAGAACAGAAATATACCAGTATATTGGCATTTTAGACACTACTTTTGAATGAAACTTTCTTTTGCTATTAAGGCAAATTTCAGAAAAATAATTCAGAGCAGTGTAATACAATTAATTTTTTTCTAATTCAACCACATCAGAATATGTTGGTTTTTAAAAGTCCAGTGTTTATAGAGTTACAGTGCTCTCTAATAAATCACAAAAAAGAGATACAAAAGAGAATTCTGGAAGAGGATTTTAAAAGTTCTTTACATAAAACAAAGAAAGGAAAAGCATAAGTAAGTTGCAGCAAAAAAGGAACTTAAATGTGTCTAAAATAATTTCACTAAGATTGTTGAACAGCATGTGGTTAAAATTTTGCTTCCTGTAAATCATTATATTCCAGCAAAAACTTCTGATTTAACTAAAGTGTTAACATACTAAATGCCTCTATTTTTTGGTTCCTTAGGACTCAAAAATAAAAGACATATCCTTACTGAAAGCAAAACTGATCTATCTGTAGGGTACAAAATAGAGAGATTCTCAATGCTGTTTGCTCTCAGATCAGATTTTTAAGTGTTCAAACATGAGACTGTAAAAGCTGTAGTTATACTGACTTTACCAGATATGGTGTGTTCAGTTAAAAAATAGCATGGTCTTATTTTTCTTACTGATTTGAAAAACTAACATATTTTATTATTTCATAGAACATACCACATCTTGTATTCGTGCCTGCTATGTTGGAGTGAGTGTGTCATGACCTCTGGATGAACACTGGGCTCTCTAAAACTTTGGGTCAACAAACCACTACAGAATTTCTTGTTATCTAATCATGCTGAGTTCAACATAGTCTGAGATGACTGGTGATAATCCTACAAGGCTTGTAGATTCTTCTACTTGTGTTGATAGATTACTTTTCGTTCTCAACTCTGTAGTCTCAGGACCTGTGATCTTTGAATTTCAATCTGATCTTTTTAATTCAGAAGTTCCTTTGCTGCAGTAAAACTAATCTTCAGAAACTGAAGGTTTAAGATTATCTTTGCAAAGAACGAAAAAGTATATATCATTTTAGAGGATACAATGCCGTCAGACATATGAAAAGTCAAGGAATTCGAGTGACCAAAGAATTTGCTATAGAACTTTACTCTCCAAAAACTGTCAGCCTGCTGGTCTATACTGTTTCCTTTCTGTTAAAACAGAAAAATAACAAAACAGAACAAATGTTTTAACATAGAATTTATATTAGTACTATATGATTTTTTTTTGCCCGTCAAATCATAGCATGGCTTTTCATAGCAATTCTATATAAAAGGGGACATATCGGCAGCATGGCTTCTCAGGAGGATATTGACTAGACAGCAGGGTTCCTCTTGTAGCCCATTTGCTGCCAGTGGGACAACTGGCCTGGCAGTTAACTCAGAAATGGAGCAGGGCAGCAAGCCTTCAGAAAAACGTTAGGCCTGGGGTGACATACTTTTTCACTCTCCGCCTGAATTTGCCTCTGAAGCATTTTGTGTGGAGTCATGTCATTATAGATCCATCTCTGTGGGAAAAAATGACCCAAAACTGGCCCAAAGAACTGCAGCTGTTGCCCTGTAAAGTTAGTGCTGCAGGTTGTCTATGTAGTAGGGAAAAATGGGAAACATTTCTATTGGAATTTGGGAAAGAGTGACTGAGAACCTGTGGAATTGTTTTTTGTGCTTTAGTCTTTCACAAAAATAATCCAAACATTCATTAAAAATATAAAAGAATTATTAGAAAGACAAACTAATCTCAACAGAACTAGTACAGATCTTTTAAGACAGTAAAATAGTAAATTAGTAATTTATTTTAAGGGTAATAGGTATATTTGATTTCAGTGAGCTTTCTTTGTGTCATCATGTATATATTTTGAAATAGTGACAAAATATAAAATACTGAATCATCCCTGTTTCTAAATCATCCATGTTTGAGAGAAAAAGCATACCTTTACAGTCACAGGTAATTGTGGACAATGGATCACTGCCAGCTATAATTATTGGCTCAAAAACCTTTGACAAAATTTTTGTTAAGATTATATTCTAGAAACCAACTGCAAGTAGGGTTAGAAGTGTATGACTGGTCTGGATAAGAAATTGGCTAAGAGATTGCTGAGAGCTGGCTCCTGGGTTGTGTTCAGCATTGCAGAAGCCCTTTTGTGGCATGATAGAAGTGATGTTGCCTAATATGTTTATCTATTGCTGGATAAAAATATGTGATCAGTAAGAAAACAGGTATTGCTGAGGATACATAGATATATTGGCTAGGCAAAATCAAAGAAAGCTATGAAGCAACTCAGGGAGACCCAGTGAAGTTAGATGAGTTGACAATAGAGGTAAAAAAAGGCATACTGAAAAAAGTATTCTGAAATAGCATTAAAATATGTTAAAAAGGGTAATGGAAAGAAAATCTAACATAGTTTGTTACATAATGTCAGATGCTATTTTTGCTTAGAAGAAATATCCTTACAAAATCAAACTGGAAAAATAGCTCTACTGCTTTTCCCGAGTCTTGGGCATTAAGTTAAATTAAGAAACAAAAATTCTATAGTTATTTATGAATGTTTTACTAAAAATACCCTTTCTCTATATAGGACCATATACAGAGAATTCTTCATGTGAAAAACTGTAATCAGTTTTGATGTTCCTTTCTCAAAGTGAAACTGTGTTAGCAATGTTGTCTGTCAGCAAATAGAAAATATTTGTTGGCATGGGCTAAAATAAAGAAGTATAAAAAGTGGTAACTATGTATACTGTGCACTTGAAACTATCATTTTTAAAAAAAGGATAAGAAGAGATGCCAGAAGCCACGGGCTGCAGAGGAGCTCTTGCCAAGCCCTGGCCAGCAGCAGCCTTTGGTGGCTCTTGCCAGCACCTTGGGCTGACTCAGGGCAGTGTGGAGAGAAAGGCAGCAGAGCCTGGGGCATTCCTACCTGGCCTTCCTGGCCTGCCACAGCCTCCCGGGTTGTTGGCATCTCCTACCGTCCCTCCTCCTCCTCCTCTTCCTCTCGGACTGCTATTCTCCATCTCTGGCCCAGGCCTTCCCGCTGTCATTTCCTGCTGGGTTCCTCCACTGGGGTAGCCTGCAAGCCTTGACGTGCTCGGTTGGATTAGATGGGCAAAGAGGCACAAGACAACTTCCTTCTTGTTGCAGTCAATGCAAGTGCCTTTCACCTACGTGAGTCAGGAAGGCTCAGGGGGCTTTGGCCTCAGCCAGGGCCTCCATGGAGCTCTCGCTCTCCTTGCTTGGAGGCAAAGCTGGAGGCACCTAAAGCAGAAATTCTGGAGGTGTGTTGCATTATTGTAGACTATTTCTGTACTTTTAATTTCCCTCTTCTTTGTCCTAATTTTTAAATATTTTTAAAGAATAATTATTGATGAGCTTTAGTTCATCATACATCCTTGCTCATGTTTCTGGTTTTGTGACATTTTTTTTTTTTTCACTGCACTGCATTGAATTCAATGTCACCATTTGTGAAGCCTTTTTTGGTTTTTTGTGCAGTTGTCAGCGACTTGTTAAAAATAGCTACATTATACTGCCATTAAATATTCATTAAATTGAGTTGTGGCAGGCCATGAGAAACATCCAATTAAGCAGTTCACTTTCTACACAGAAGTCTACAAATGAGCAGTCTTCTTTCTTTTCAATAATGCATCACAGGCTGCCCTTAGTATCTGTAAAATAATTGATAAGGCAAAAGTTATTTGTAAAATACATACTAGAAATAGAAAAGTAGATTAGAGGGGATAATTTTGCCTTGGAACTTTCTTCTGACTGTGGGAAAAGCATTGCATACTTTGATTTAATTTTTACATAGCCTTGGGGAACCTGAAACGCTGCACCTAATAATTCAATATTTTTATATTTCTGACATGCATTATGTGTTACTAGGTCTTAAAAACCAGAGAGGAAAACACATTGTGAGCTTTATTCACCCTGAAACCATTACAGGGTAGTAAATATACCTGGGTCCTGGGCAAGGCACAGTGGTGTTTTGGATCTGTACAGTTTATCTTTTTCTGTAGCTAACACAGTGATGCACCTGTGGATGCGTGTGTGCCCAGGCTGCAGTTGGAGGAAGGACTGCCATCTGTGCAGGCAGAGCTGAGCTGGTTGGAGCAGCAGGCACAGCAGAGGTGAATTGGCTCGGGCTGCAGCCTAAGAACACCTCTCTGAATTCCCAGGGCCAGCCCGTGCTGCTGCTGACCCCTCCCTGGCGCACTGACTGAAGATGTTAAAGCTGGCTAGGTTTGCTGTAGACCTTTTCAAACAGCTCCCTCCTCTGCAGTGCAGAGCTGTCCAGACCCTACCCTAGTCCTGCCAGAGGGGTGAACAACCTGCAGTGAGGCACTGCAGGGACCCAGGTCTGTGCCCTGAGCAGCTGGGTTCTGTGCCCTGGCTCCATGGGTAGCAGTGCCGCAAGGCAGTGACTTCAGCTGGAGCCAGTCTCCTGTTTCTCCAGCCCTGGGCACGTCCAGATACAATTCCATGTAGGCCCCTGTATCCCATGTGTATCAGGTTATACATTCCATGCCGCTTGCACAGCACCCAGCAGTTTCCATTTTGCTTTGTATTTTACGTGCTGTCGCTAGTTCATTATTTCTCAGCTGTCTTCCCTTACTGATGTTAATTTTAAGTCACCCCTTTATTTAATTTCTAATTCCAGGGGATTACTTCCAAATGTACTTTCTGGTTGTTACCAAAGCCCTGTGTACATGCTGGCCCTAAACTCCATGGGATATTGGTTCACAGAGCAAAAATTGTTTGGCCATTTAATTCCCATTTGAAATGTAGGATTTAATAGACTTAAAGGCACTACAAGTACTATTTTTCCCCCCCCTCTTATTTTTTTTTTGTTTACCTTGAGTTAAAATTACAATTACTTTCTTTGTTCCTACAAAGTGTCAAATATTACACAAAGTGTAATATTTGAGACACAAAATCTTGTATCAGCCTTGCATGGATGTTGGAAGGGGAGTCCTATGAATGTGGCAGCAAACAATGACCACCTAAACCTTTCAGACAAAGGAAATAGCCTGGTAAGGGACCTAGCTCTGAAGGACGGTGTTCTTTTTGACGTGGTTGAGAACCATCTGCCACTGCAAACCCCAGCCATACCAAGAAAAAGGGGTGAAATCCTGGGAGAAGGAAAGGAGAGGGAAATTTATGGGAGCAGTGGTAAAATTCCTACCGGAGAAGCAGGATTTCTCATATAATAGAAGTGAGCATGCATCTAGGCAGCAACAAGCTCATTCTTTACCAATTTTTCAAGTTGCCCTTGGGGCAGTGTGCAAGAAAAATACTTTGTGAATATTTAGATTGTTTAGTACCAGTACCAGTTAGTAATAGTATAGCTATTAAAGTTACATCTCAATTAAAATCTTATTTAAAACTATGAAAATAATACGTTTTATATCATAAATGGAAAGCACAGAAAATAACTCTATTGGAAATGAAAAGTAAAGCTGCATATTTTTTCCATGTTTTCTAAATTTTTACATTTCTGCATTTTTACATTTCTGCTCAGGAAATCACAGACAAAAGCACTCAGAATTCCAATGTATCAGAAAGTCCATGCTTGTCAGATGTATATGAGATATATATATACTGAAAGAAGAAAACAACTTCTCTGCTATCTACTGCTATGTATAAATAATATACATTATTTATTGATTTTCACTGTTGGTTTTTCATATCCATCAACTATTTCTATAGAAGTAGAAACGGAAGTTTGGAATTTTAATAGTTAAATTGCTGAGATGATAAAAGCTGTGACATAAATGAAACAAAATCAAGTTGGACTGTGGTCTTGCATACTGGTATGTATGGAGACAGTGGCATTGTTCCTTATAAAAGGCTTTTATGGATTTTATTCTTTGAGACTTGCTACAATTGTGCCTGGATGTCAGAAGAAATCTTCCTGCCAGGCATAATTAGAATTGCCAGCTTTTGAAGTTTGTCTTAGTATTTACAGAGATCAACTAAAGCCCAGTCAAATCAATGGAAAAGCTCCTGGGATGTGTCTCTGCTGTGCCAAGCACAACAATATTAAGCAATGCCTGACTTGGTGTTAAGTGAGCTGCCTTGTGCAGGGCCATGCAAAAGGAGCTAGAAAGGAGCACAGTGACAGAGCAGGTTAAGCCTCAAACAGACTTTGGTTGCAGGGGCTGCTCGCTCTCATCTGGTGCAGCACCTCCCTGCAGTTTGACAATGCGTACCTTGAGCACTATGAAGCCATGAGTAGTTTGGCCTCCAATTGAAACTCAGGCAGTGTCTGATAATTAAGTGTCTTGGGGTTTATGTGCTTCTCACCCCATTATTTACCCAGTTACCTGCAGGAATATAACATCAGTAGCAAGCAGAGGGTGTTTGAAAAGTCAAGCTACTGCTTTATTTCTAAACTGCCAGGAAATGCGTAATTCCTTAGACCTCTTATCTGAGGTACCAGTCCTAATGCTTCCATAATACTTTAAAATGTCACAGGAAAGTATGCAGATTTTTAACTAGCTTGTAGTTGTATAAATACAAACTTGTGCAAGAGAGTTTTTAGTAATATTATGAGGAGCAGATTAGCTGTAATACAACTTTCATGAATTTTATGTTCCCTTTTATTGTACCCATTAAAATCCTTGCAACTGTTTAAAAAGGAGAAAATAGTAACCACCATATTCTGCAACCCAGAATGGTTCCTCATGGGCTTCTTAAGACAAAACCAGATAATGCATAGAAACAGAGTGGTCATTCACATTGGAAAGTTATTATGAAAATGATCCATTTGGCATTTAGTGAGCTTCACAGAGAAGGTTGTGGTGCAAATGTAATTCGTCCTACATTCCAAATGGAAAATGCAGGGATTATAAAATACATGGAAGAGCGTATTTGCAAATTATGGGCTTTCATTTTGGGGGTTATCCTTTGTGCTGTATTTCTTAAACTTGGCAGGAAAAAAAAATTGGCTGAAAGAGCTCAAAAAACTCTTATAATTGGCACCCCAGAATGGGCATCTTAGTGAGCTTTCACTGCTTTTGGGCTTGAGTTTAGCAGTCCATTTTTATCCAAATAAAGCCTGGATTCATTTCAGCACCCCTACGCTTTATAGCATATTCACTATAGCATAAAGAAGCAGCATTTAGTGAATCAAAACCTAGAGATGAAATAAAAAAGCCTCAGCTTTGTGCATTTACTGACGATGTTAATTTTGCAGACTTCAGTCAGAAGTGGCTCGCTTCTTCTCAGCACTGTAGACAAAATTGTATTTTGTGGCCTTAAGATTACAAAAAAATAAATAAACTATACTTCTTGTTTGGAAATAAGATGTGGTGCAGCTGTGACACTGTCCTCCTCCAGCAATCACTTTTAACTCTGCCCTGCCCAATCTCATTCTTAGACTCCCTGGCAGGAAAAGCTCTTGGCTTGTCTTGTGCAGGCAATGTAGTTGGTAGGAACTTTTCTGCCCTTTCTTTACCCGGGTTAGACTCCACCACAGAAAGCTGCCTGGTTTTCCTAGCCTTGCAACTGGTCCAGTCTTTTGTATCCAAAACTGCTGCCTTCTCATTAATTACACCAATGTTGAGAGAGTGGTCATATTTTAATTTCATAAAAATTCATAAATTTCATAAAAATCCCATTAATTTCACTGGTGCTTGAAGCCAGCTGTTGGTGCCAGCCCTGAACATCACTTCTGGAAGGGTGGTTACAGTAAAAAGAAACTTCTGGCTCTTTTGGTTTTTATAGGAATTGCTGATCATATGCAAAATGCTAATGAGCTTAATTATTATGTATTTTCTCTGTTTAATAACCAGAATGTGCCAGCATTTTCCTTCATGTGGTTATAAAACACTACATAAGAGGATGTCTACCGAGAAAAAAGTGCTTTGATATGCAAAAAGTGAATGACAGAACTTCAAAGTTGAGCAGGGTAATGCATTTTCAGATTTTCCAGCCATTTTATTGCTGGACTGGTTATCAAAACAGTAGCCTTGTACTACCTTGGCTGGAGTTACAGATTTATTAAGAGGTGGTAAATAATTGTTTTTGTTGGAATGTTTAAAATGGGTAATAAAGCTGTAATTATAAGCTGTTCTTACTGAAGTTCTAACTCCAGAGTTTTAACTCTCATGCCTCATTAATTCCTGCTCCAGAGTTTTACATCAGCAAACTCATTTAATGTCCCTAAAATATGCAATTTTATTCCAAATGAAGCTGCTTTTTCTGCATGTAAGAAAGATGTTCCATCAGATAAATGAATAAAAAATTGTTTAAACTTTTCTTTAGCCTTTTACCCTTTTCCTTCCAAACAGAGAACATTAGGTCTTAGGACTTCATATTCTAGGGAACATATGAATTTTCCAGTATCCCAGAATGAAGCCATTATGCTGTCTTAGTGCAAATGTGAAACTCAAGAAGGTACAATTTTCTTAAATTATATTTATGTTAATTACTCTAAGCCTTTCTAACTAAGCTGTGAAAGGTAACTTGATTGCTCTCAAGTACAAAATTTGGAATAAAGCCAAGATGAAAATGTCATCTACTTCCTACTTGAAGAAGAAAATTTTAGAAAAATAAACCGTCAGCATCAAAGTAGATGCATTTTCTGTCTGGACCTTCTCTTATTCCATTTAATCCATCAAATTGCAAAAATCATTTTCATTCAAATTGCAAAATCATTTTCATTCAAGCACCTGTCATCTTACATTTCTTATGAATAATTTCTTTATTATCCATTCAGAAATAACAATAAGTATCATTAGAATGGAATTTAATGGTACCAAACTGAAAAGTTTTAACTAATTTCTTATTCATGCTTTTCTTTAATTATTCTTATTAACAAAACCTCTAAATATTGAGATATTATTTAAAATACAAATGTTAACTAGTTTACAGTTTGGTTTTACAAGTGATAATTTTTTATGTAGTGATTATATGTCTTTGTCTATGCCCTCAAAAACTTCTCTCTTCAGTTACCTACTGTAAATCAAACTTAAGGTTTCAGAGTGGGAAGCTGCTGAGGCTTTGTGCAGATCAGAAGCTAACTGGAGAAGAGGATCCAGTGCTCTGCTGTGTGCACTGAGGGAGGAGCAGCCATAATTCAGAGCCCCATCCATTTTAAGAGGCAGGAATCAGATGCCTCAGTCAAGATGTGCGTATGAGGTGATGTCTCAGCACTCAGACAGCTCCAGACCAAAACTGGCGTGTGCTGGCAGTCTGTGAGTCAAGGAGGAGGGGACTTGGGAAGACACAGGGAAATATTGTGAGGAAGAAGAAAAGGCAAGGGCAATAGGAGGGTGCTGAGTGTAGTAAAAGTATTGAGGAGGTGCTTGGAAGGTCCAGATAGAAATCCACAAACAGGGAAGATTCCTGTTGTGCTCTTTGTGGAGGAACTCTCAAGCACTCTGAAATCACTGTTGGTTAAATTGTATGCACTCACCTGAACAGCAAAGCATATTTGCTTTCACATGGAACTTTAGGTAGAATAAGATTTATGTAAGAAAAGCTTTATTAAGTAATTTAAAACAGGTTTCATATACACTTTAGGGTTTTTTTTGGCAGTTGTAGTGCAGACTAAAAAATGTGATTTGCTGTTGTAGAGGGGAAAAGAGAATGATGGATAATGTGTGTGCAATGTCCATGATGTACAGTCCACCAGGCTGATGTGTAGGACAAAGCAAAGTCACTCAGATTTTATTTTGTGGGGAAAATAGAGCCATGTGTTATTTTAGTCTCAGGGACAGGGTAGTTCCCCAGTAAAAAGGAACTTAAAGGTGCCTGAGTTTGGGACCATGGTTTGCATATTTTGCCTTGTTCAGAAAGTCCTGATGTTGACAGGTGCAAATTTTAATGACAAGAATGCAAAAAGACCTGGACTGCCAGTTTAACTAAGTGTATATTATTGTTAAAATATCTGTTAGAATATATACTGAGTCAGAATAAAACCTTAGAGATCCTATTTACTTAGCATGCCAGTAGAGTGGTGGCATAAATCTATGGACATTTTAATGGTATTGAAAGATAGACTTTTGTGTAGGAGAATAGACTGACATACCTACTTTTTGAAACATTATTGAGGAGGGAAGGACATTTGTGTTGGTAATACATGGATCCTGTTACCCGGCAAGTCAATTATCAACACTTTTAAAATCAAATCAGTCCTCTAAACAAACTAAAGAGTGTTCTTATCACCTGCCTACTAATTATATGAATTATATATTTAAGAAATAATAGTAATGCACTGTTGTGCCAGTGAATCATTGATCCTTAGTTTAGCCACTTGTGGACTGTGTGGGAGCTACATGAATATCAGGCTACACAACTACAAAAGAACATGCAATTGTTAAATACTCTGCTCTTCAAGAATCCTCTGAAGCAGAGAATGCTGATTGGGAGGTACAAGAGCTTGCTTTCATCTTGCAATAAATAAACTAATATCCCCACTGGCTGTGGGGAGAAAAAACTTAAATAATATTTTGAAATCAAGGATGATTTTTTTTCCCATGTTGATATGTTGGAAAGGAAAAGACCATAAGAATTTTACAGAACATCTCCAAAGAGTTCATGCAATGTTCACAAACACTGTACAAAAAAAAAAAAGGTACTGGGATTCTTACTCTGAGGATAGAATTGACCAGACTATGAGTAGATTTCCATATTTAGTATAGAAATCTTTCCTAAAAATGAGCTTCTGTAGAGTTAGAATTCCTCTATCCTGTCAATGTAGTGAGTTGAAGCTGGAAAACTGTGCTCCCTCTGTGGTTTATCTTTATGTTTCAAGATACCTGTGTACATTTCACACTTGTGTGAAATACGTGTCCTGGACACCTGGCACTGAGCAGCAGTTAATCTCTTTTACAGATCTACTCCTACTGGGCTAAATCCACTTACTGACATAAATATAGGCATATGGAGAGGTCTTAGGTGGGGGAGGGATCAAGCAATGCTAAAGGAATTGGCAAAAGGGGCCTTAAATGTGCCATCTAGGACTATATGAGAAATAAGAGCTAACTACTTACATTCTCTCAGATTTTCACAAGAGAAAAGTTAGGACTGTACATTGGGGATTGGCAAATTTGCAAAATCTTTTGTTACCAACATACCTAAGCACATTAAAAAATGTCCCATAATTCATAGTAGAAGGAGTCTCTCCCTTCCATTGTGATGTTAAGAAGTACAATATCATTCAAGTGACTCACTAAAAGATCAGAGCCAATCTCTATACATTTCTGCTATAATACTGAATATTGTTGGACCTGAGAATGAAATGTCATTTTTCACCAGGAAACAGCAATATTTCTCTGCATTACTAGTTTTTTTTTTCTTGCTTTCTTTCTTTTTCATTCCCTTGTAACAACTGATGACACACTAGGCTGTAGTGCAGGTTATGTTTCGATGCAGGCAGCACTGTGCCACTCACTCCTAGCAACTCTCAGCTAGCTCCTCTGTGCTAGAAAATGAGCCTCAGCCAAGTGCAGGTGGAGGCACTTTGGCAACTAATGAACACTCATCTGCTTCAATGTGTTGGACCTTCTCCCCATCTTTCCTATGATGGTACAGAGAGAGGTCCAGCATTCTCACATCTGTCACAAATTCTTGTAGCGGTCAGCATCAGAGTCAAAGGTCCTGTGTGGGGGAACATGGTGTGTGGGATCTCAAATTTCCAGAGCTCTGTTCTTAGATTAGGAACTCTCCTGATCCTTGTTTTCTGGTCAGTCCAGTGGTCTAGAGATTCCCAAGCAAACACTTCTCCCTCTCACTCTGCTTGTCACCAGTGGAGCTCTTGCCACAAGAGAGGAGCATAGCTACAGTGCAACACTTCTGCTCTGCATGTCCCAGGCCAAGTAAGTTGATCAGCATGGGAAAATCTTCCATGGAACTGATTCAGCTTAAAAGATCTGCTTATGATCTCTAGGAGCCTGTTCCTGCCTAGACCATCTACTGTGTTCACCTTATTGCATCCCGAGAACAGTGTTTACACTAACAGGCATTCACACGTGGATTAAAGCTAATTTCTCCAAATACTCCCTTCCCAAGACCTTGCTGTTTTTAGCAATCATTTTAAGAGCAGTGCTTCTCTACTGTGTGTTCAAAGCAATGTGGCCCTGCTGCAGGCAGTCAGGGACAAGCAAGGCTTTTTAGAGCTGATCTGCACAAACTCAGCCTTAGTAATGAAATATCTGTTATTAACATACCCATAACACTGCCTCAGTTGGAAACTATAAACATCAACTATAAACTCTGGATGAAATTTTGCTGCCACTGCAGCTCTTGCTGATGCTACTATTACTACCTCTGCTTGACAGCAGTAGCAAGACACAGCTGTGAAGAAATGAAGGTAAGGTCTGAAAGGAAAAGAAAGCCTTTCCTAACGCTATCCCTGCAAAAGTGCTGTCCCAGACTTCACTGAACTGTTCTGGTGTGGTGCCATCTGCTCGATCTCCAGGAGAGGGACCATTCAGAAGAAAGCAGAGCAAATGACCAATGAGATGAAGCAGACAGTCGTGAATTCATGACTGTTTTTTTGTTTTTCTATGATAACACTATTTACATCCAATATCACTTTTTCACTCAATTTAATTTCTTTTGCTAAAAGGTTTCTCATTTTCCAAATCAGAACTCCCTTGATTAGGGCTGCAGCTTGTGGCTACACCCAGTAAGCCACTTTAAATCCTGTCCTGCCTTTGTTGCCTGTGGTGCTGGAAAACTTCTCTCTTTTGTACCCGTGGATTAGCCTGCTCTGCTCCAAGAACTCCATGTAACTCCAAGGCAATTGTTTGTTCACCTGGATATCTCTAGTTCAGTTTTCCCTCATCCTTCTACATGATGGCTGCAGCCTTTTGGCGCGCAGATACAGCCAGTGGTATCTAAGGGTTAATCAAGCAAAAAGGTGCCCTGAAGTGTTATGTCCATGTTCTCTTTCTCTCCTCGAGAGTGGTGTATGAAAATAATGTGCTGTCAGGCGAAAATGGGGGCATGCCATGGGTGTTGGCCCAAGCCAGATTTTCCTGTCTATTGCTCTGCCTCTACTCACAAGACATAGCACTTTTAGTTGTCCTGCAAATTATCATGCCTCATGTGAACCTAGCTGGGTCACCTGCTAAATGGAAACTTCCCCTTGCCCTGAGTATTGTCTGCCCCAAATTCTATATAGGTTTTTGTGATTCTCTCTTTTTTTACCTGGACTTCCCATGAAGTCCATTATATTTTTCTCTTCTTTACTTTTGCTTCTTGCACTGTTGCTGATCTGGACACCAGGTGCAGGCATATGAATAATTAAGAGATTTTTATCACACAGAGTGGTGCCTTGTTCAAGAGCTGCCCAACTGGTCCTGCCATTACAGAAATTAGTATAAAAAGATACAAAGACCAAAAGCTTATTGCAGCTGTCAGCATGCGAGAGCTGAATGACCAGTTTTGGCTAAGGTTTAAATGCACAGAAAAACATGAGCTTCCATGGAGAATCTGTAAACAGTCAGATCAGGAGAGTCAGGAACAGCTCATGGAGAAGAAAGAAACAGTCCAAACCAATATCTTTTTGTGGACATCTGAATATGTTGAATATAGTTGCCTGCATGGGAGTAGACAGCAAAAGTGTTTCTTGATGGGAGAGAGGATCCCAGGTGAGCATCCTGCAAACAGCAAACCACTTGAATCAGTGCTAGTAATCTACTTTTAGAGAGCTAAATGACACCCTGACTTCCTGTCTCACTTGTGATCTCTAGGTGTTACTGTGCTATAAATAATAATAGCACTTCTTTTGACAAGAGAAGGAGATTGAGAAATTAACTAGGAGAAAGAGTGGGTTTTTTTTCACCTTACCACATATAGATGATCAAGAGAGGGAAGAGAATGTGCTGAACTTGGAACATTTGTGTGAGGCTGTGGTTCCACTCTTCCTTGCAGGATTTGTGACATTTCTTTACCTATGCAGAAGTTAGCAGTTAAAGCAGATAAAGTAAAGATTAAAGCACAATGAGAGGCAAATTTGGAAAAATTTGCATAATAACTGCCTAGCTAAATTTTGCCTGTGAGATCTATAAATCTGTCACTTTCATGAACATAAGATTCTCACAAATCATTATCCAAAAACTGAGACACCCATCACTAATTTTCACAGAAAAAAAGAATACTTATAAGAACAATTTAACTATCTTTTCAATCATGAAAATCATTCCTACCTTCTCAGCTATCATTTTGTATGGCTGTGTTCACAGGTATTATAGAAACAAAAATCACTAGGTCCACTAGTGATTGATATTACACAAACTTTTAAAATATGAACAGAAAGGTTTCATTATACCCTCTCAATAAACTCTTTGGTGTTTATTTAGACAATTTTGCATAAAACTCTGAAACACCTCAGCACGAAACATCAATAGTAGTTTGACATATTTTATCGAGGAGAGAACCTCACTTCTCAAACAGCCTGTTTTACCTGCTTAGAATTTAACAACTGTAATATGATATAATAAATCTGCCATAGATTCACAAGGCAACCAGTATAGAATTTCATGAATTAATTTTTAGGGTTTTTTCTACTGTAGAAACCTTAGCAGCACTTTTAATGTGTTTTAATCAATGCTCTGATGAATCCAGAACACATCTCCACCTTACTTTTTATTGCAGAGTCTATTTTATTTAAAATCACCTATGATGCAGGACAGAAATTGCACTTATATTCAAAAAACTCCAGGTAGCAAAGATTGTGAAATTTCTAAAATTGACAGTAATTATCCATTGTATGTCACAGCCATCAATACTGAAACATTAAACTGATTTTCTGAAAACTATAGAGATTCATAACTTCAGATTTGTTGTACACAGAGATATAACTTCAAATTTGCACCTTTACAAAATCAGTAGAATCCAGTCATTTTGATTATGTGCTTCCATTTCAGTGCTTGAATTTTTTTGTCCTATCTGCTCACATTTTGAGTTTATTATCTATAGTGCTGAATACTTGTATTCCTGGAATTCTAAATGAAAGCTGAAAAAAATGTCATTGATGATGTAATTGGCAGAGCAATATTAAATGTGTGCCTATCTTTATATAGATTTTATCTTGCTTTAATTGATGGTGCTTCCTGATAAACTATTCGAACTTTTTTTCCTCATACCTGCACTATCTTTCAAGAAGAGTATCAGGGCACCGTTTTGGAAATGCATCTGTAAGTAGAAAGAATAATTCCATGGACTGTTGAACATCCAACACATGGGATTAATCCAAATTACAGATTATTTCTCTAAAATTTTGAGGAAATATTCCAAACATATTTAAGACTTTATTTATGTTTATATTTGGGTTTTTTGCACAAGTCTGGGAAATATTTTTTTTTCCATTTTTCCTCTAAAGTTTTTCTTCAGGATTCTTTTGTAATGTAACTGCTACAGAGAGAAACAACATAGTAAGAATTGTGTTGATGGCTTATATGAGCACTTAAAACCAAAACTAGGTGCTTTTTTTCATCAGGGTGAAAGAAAAGTCGGATTAGGTGTTACTAAACCTTCTATTTTGCTATATCTCTTCACCTTTCATTAAAAGCATTTTGGCTAAAATAAATTTTGATATTTTATGGGAGGTTTAACCAAGAGAAATTCTGCTATCTCATATTTGTCTTGAGGAATATAAAGGTGTGCTGTCCCCACTCATCTCTGGAAGAACAATTTTCAGACCTGTCAGCTTTGAAGTTCAGACAATACTGAGTAATCTATTTTGAGCAGTAAACCGTGGAGAATAAAGTACCTCTCTGTGTATGCTTATAGATACAGAATGAAGTATTTGTAGCATATGTCCATGAAGACTGAATTAATTTTACTCAAACCTTTAGAAGGATATTCACCTTTCAGCATGGCTTATACACAGAAAATATCATCTTATAAGATGTCACATGGAAAATAAACAGCTGCAAGTAGATTTTTTTTGCAGTCAAAATGGAAGCCAGGGATTTATGCCATCTGGACTTAATTTAATGGGAAGATACCTCAAAATTTCCAGAATACATTGACGCTGAATTAAATTGAAAGCTTACTGTGGCAGGAGAAGTGCATGTACAAGTTCTTATGGATCATGAGGCTAATAAACATTACGGAAAGAAAGATGATTTTCAGGAATAGGGAATAATTATTTCGTGTTCAGTTTTTTGTGCTATACAGGTTATGCTCATTTTGTGAGATCTGAGGTTTGTCCCCTATGGTGTTTAGCTCAGACTTGCAAGATCAACATGTGTTTCAGCACACTTGTCTACTTCCTAAGCTTTAGAAAACTCTGTTACAGGAGCCCATCAGAGCCAACAGCTGTTTTTTTAGTAAGTTTGACTTCTTCTTATAAAAATAGTGTTTACAATGAAAGGCACTAACAGGGATTCTGCAAGAAGTTTCTCTCCTTGGCAGTATGTATAATTCTGCAGGACAACAAATCTGGCTCTTTCCAGATATTTCTTTTTAATATTTTAAAAAATATTATACACCAGGGAGCCCATTTGAATTGAAATTTACTCTCTTTCTTCTGTTTAAGATATGGAATTAGGAAATTAATTTACTTTCTGATTGTTTTGTGTGTCAAATGAACAACAAGAAAAGTGACTGGAGATCCCAGTTCTCATCGAAGTGAAAGCTGTAAGAGTTTCTGTCACTGACATACAGGTGAACAAAATGGAAAGCTGAAGAATATCTCCCATTAATGCCTTGAATCTACTCTCATGTTAATTGCTGTGAATCTGAAAAAGATGAAAAGTGGGATTATTAAAATAAAAGTGAGAAACAAATCGAGTCTCATGGGTTGATCCCATAGTCTGCATGAAGCGAGTCTCATGGGTTGATCCCATAGTCTGCATGAAGCCTGCTGCCATTAGAATTTTACAAAGTTAACTCGCATCAATTCACTTCAATGCTTTCAAAATTGAGGGGTATTGGACGAGCCCTTCTGCCTTATGCACAGACAATGGCAAGGAAAACCAACATCATGACACTATCAGTAATAAGGGAAAAGAAAACAGAAGTATCCAAAGCTCAGGAAGAGTTTGCCTTCAGGTCAACCTCTGTCTTACCCTGTTCATTCTGTCTTGTAAGAGCTCTTCAGGCCTGAGGGCAGCGAGTGCTGCAGTACCTGGAGTGACCCGGGGAGTGCAGTGACAGCTGCACCTTCTGTGTGCTGCCATTTATGTCTGCAAGGAGCTGCAAGTGGCAAACAGAGCCTGTAGGGCAGGAGAAGCAGGTGGGGAGATAACATCTTGCATTGAAATTTGCTGGAGAGGGTAAGAAATGCAGAAAAGCGTAAAGGGGGTGTGATTTTTGCTGAAGAAAAGGAAGGGTGTGGGGAAGAGATGCAAAAAGTAGTTTATACTTCTGGAAGATTCCTACTAGTTGCCATGTCAGAGAATTAAAAAATGTCAAAGAAAAACAAAAAAGTTTGTTTAAAATACTTGTGAATGTTTTATGCTGTTTTTTAGTGCTTAGAGTCTTTTATGCTGTTTTTTAACGCATAGGATCCAATCCTGTCTAACTGGAAATTGATGAATGGGAAGTCAGATACTGGAACTTTTATTACAGGGACAAATTCTATCACTTGTCTGTGTTTACAGGCTCAAATCTGAGGCTGAAAAAAATATCTTCCAAGGTATTTGTAATAGAAGATATCCATTATTTCCCTTATTACAGCCAAAATTCCCTCTGTCACCTACATCTATCACAATAAATGAGACTGCTCCTTCTGTACGTTGCTTAGGGGTCTTACTTGGAGCCCTTGCTTTGGTTCCCTATATTCCTCTAACTTCCTCTCAGCTATTATATCTTCAGCTACATTAATCCACAACATATTTAGACCCCGCTTTTCCAGGAAGTGTTAAGTTTATTTTCTCTAGTCACTTGAAGGTGTCCAACCATTCTAACATTTAAAATTGTAATTGGTTTTCAGAAGTTTTCAAAATCATATTCATTTTTTGTAACAATGGGTATGAAGATGCAATTACTTCTCATGTTCTTTTTTCAGACTTTATATTGTATTCGTACAGCTCGTACTTTGGTCTGTAAAGCCACATTCAGGTCTGTGAGCCATCAAATGCAGAAGATGATTCTTGTCCTTCAAAATGGGCATGATCACATAATCTTATTGACCCTTCCCTTCCCTTCCCTTCCCTTCCCTTCCCTTCCCTTCCCTTCCCTTCCCTTCCCTTCCCTTCCCTTCCCTTCCCTTCCCTTCCCTTCCCTTCCCTTCCCTTCCCTTCCCTTCCCTTCCCTTCCCTTCCCTTCCCTTCCCTTCCCTTCCCTTCCCTTCCCTTCCCTTCCCTTCCCTTCCCTTCCCTTCCCTTCCCTTCCCTTCCCTTCCCTTCCCTTCCCTTCCCTTCCCTTCCCTTCCCTTCCCTTCCCTTCCCTTCCCTTCCCTTCCCTTCCCTTCCCTTCCCTTCCCTTCCCTTCCCTTCCCTTCCCTTCCCTTCCCTTCCCTTCCCTTCCCTTCCCTTCCCTTCCCTTCCCTTCCCTTCCCTTCCCTTCCCTTCCCTTCCCTTCCCTTCCCTTCCCTTCCCTTCCCTTCCCTTCCCTTCCCTTCCCTTCCCTTCCCTTCCCTTCCCTTCCCTTCCCTTCCCCGAACTTTCCTTTCTTGAACTTTCCATTAAAATGTAATAAATTCTGGAAGTTTTATTTTTCTTTTTAGCCTTGTAAAACTCCCCCAGAAATGTTCCAAAGCAGCACTGTAACCATGCTATAGATCCTTAATGAAAGCTGAGGATCCACAGTAGAATAATTAATTAATTCAGAATTACACAATATATGTAAACTTCAGCCAGATTTTGGGTTTTGTTACTCTTAAGTGTTTTCTTTCTTAAAGGTGTTCTTTACATACACACATCAAATGGTTTGCTGTGCCATCAAAAAGCTTGAAGTTTTTTTGTATTTTCAGTTTGAATGGCTTCTTGATAAGCTGGACTTTTAAGACCTCTTTTTTTCCACCTTTCTGGTAAATTCAATTTTACACAGAATTAAAAGGTGAAGGACATTGCCAGTACAATTCAGGAACATCCAATGACACTGGAAAGCAGTCAGAAGTTGATACATGTTAAACTAAGTGCAGTAAAACAGAAAATATGGAAGTGTAGATAAAGAAGGGCAAGAAAAATCAAAACCACTTCACATGTCTGCATTATTATCTTGAAAAATACTGTACTGCAAGTAGGAGAGGTGAGTATTTTTCAAAGTTTAATCAAATTTAGATCCTCCCTGCAATGTTGTTAATGCTAATTACTTGTTAAGCCATTTCTGAAAGTGTTCTTAGACATCACTGTGTATTTCAAGTAATGAGAGGAGACTGTTATAACTTCTACTAGCTTTAAAATTGCATGTAGACTAATCCTGCAAGGTGTCATTCGGGGGCTGAACAACTTGGGCTACATTAGAAACAGAAACAAAGTTGTTTCTGGTGGATTTATTGAATGAGTGTTTCTGCTGTGACACCGAGGGCAGGTGCCCTGTGTGGCTCCAGGGCTCTCATCCTCTGGGTGCCCTGCATGCAGCACATCCCTGGGTTGCTGCTGCTGCTGCTGCTGTGCTAAGACTGCAGAGGCATTGCAGTCTTGCTGCTATCGTTGGTTGTCATGGCCACAAGTAATATACAATACGAAGCACAAAGATTCAAATTTTTTTTTAAAACCACTTTTCTCCCTGTTTTTTTCCCCCCTTTTTCTTTTAAAGAAGATTTATGCATAGTTATAGAAAGCAACTGCATACAGTAACAGTGCATTTGTAACTTCCTTTGCTCCTTAAGGAATGCCCACACCTATATATATATATAACATTCAGTGATTAAGTTTGCAGAGTTGCATTTCTTTTATACATTTGCTCTTGGCATGGGTGCACTAGATCTCCTATGTGTACAATCAGATTGATTAACAAGATTGCTTGGTAATTGTCAATTTCTTCAGTGACAAACATTTTAATGATAAGTATGAAGTGGCATTTTCACTACCAGCTTCTTTACATAACTGCTGAACATGGAATTTGAAAATCATAATCCAAAATGAAAAGAAAATAAACTAAGGATAGATTAAGTTAATGAAAATTTAATTAGCTGGTAATTAAAAGTTATCCGAAATACATGCATTTATTAAAGGACTGTGATGCCTTAAGTTTTAGCTTTCATATTTTTCGGATTCTGTACTGCCTTGGTGTGTAACTCTGAACTTAACATTAAGTGTTAGCAAGTTCTCTTCATATTTTAGTTAGACAAAACAATCCTTTTCCAACTTGAGAACAGAGGAGACCATTACAGCCTCAGGCCCAAAAAGCATAAACAATGGCAAGTTGAGGAGAGCAAACCAGGAGGATGGGACTTCATAACCTGGAGGTATCATTGGACAATTAACCCCAGTATGTAAACGGACCAACACTTATAAAAGTGTGAGAACTCATGACCAGTTGGCCATCTTGCATCGATCTTGGGTCTGTCTTGGGCAGAGCCCCGGCCAAGCCCTTGTGCTGCCCAAGGTGTATCCTTGTAAGGCCTTTTAATAAATACCTACTTTATTTCTTTAACTCTGTCTAGCCTCTGTTCCAGAAAAAGGCCTCAACTGCAGAGAAATTCATTGTTAATGAGAATTTCTCAGACAAGAGTTATTCTTTGGTTAATAGAAATCTATTAATTGCCTGCCTCATCCAGGCACATGGGCTGTATGTTGTTCTCAGGTTGGATGAACGGCGTGACACATGGACGAAGTGTGTAATATTTAATTGCACCACAAGAGGTCACAACACATTTACAAATCCATGCAGTGGAAAAATGGATAATGGCTCTATCTGCAGCAAGGTG
The DNA here is from genome assembly GCF_027579445.1 of Ammospiza nelsoni. NCBI lineage: Eukaryota > Metazoa > Chordata > Aves > Passeriformes > Passerellidae > Ammospiza > Ammospiza nelsoni. The sequence continues at coordinate 60,996,864 of NC_080669.1, forward strand.
AAATTAAATCTCATCCATTAAGTAAAAGACAAACAGAACAAATTGTAAAACAGCAGTAAGATATTTTTTTTCCTGTTAAAACACTCTCAGCCTGTGTTGTCTGCTGTGAGCCATATCCAAATAGCCTCTCTCCTACACATTTCGTGCTGAAGGCCGGGAAAAACATATGCTGAACTGTGGTACCTTCTGAATCATTACCAGCATATGATGTAACCTTGGAAGAAGGACAGAATCAGTCTCTCCTTGGCATGGTGGGTAGCACAATCAGATGATACGTGTTGCATTGGATGGGATACAGTGATCAAATAAGCATGTTTGGCAGCTCAGTAAGAGGTATTAAAGCTGAGTTTAGCTGGACAAATTGCTGGACAAAGTTCAGCAAAATGATAGACACAGAAAGATTTTATTTTGCAGACATTACAGCCTGAAGTTGTGAAACAAGATCACTTCCTAAAGATACCATTCAGAATTTTTAACAGAAGTTGCAGCGTGATACAGTGATGTGGTTCTTGCTCTTTTGTGTGGCAGCAACACCCCTCAGTGATTCCTATTTGCTCTCACTAACTCTGGGTGAAGCAGAGCCGAAGAATGGAAGCAGTGTGGTGGGTGGAGGAAGCTGGGAAATTAACGCAGTGCCCCTCTGCAGCGCCCAGTGACACGGCAGGACTGAACAGCCTTGCTGCCAGGGGAAACAGGTTTGGGGGGAAGTATGAAGAAGCTGGTTCTTCATTGTCTGCCCGAAGGCAGACCTGCATAACATCGCCTGGGCAGGGAGATGGATGCCCACGCCTCACTTCTTCCACCACTAACCCTTCCTTCTGGAGGGCTGTTGGACCACGTCACATCAAGGTTATTTCTGAGTACTTTTTCTATTTTCTAAGCTCTGTCTCTAGTGGGGAAATGATAAGACCATAATTATTTGACACCAAATAGCCTATAGTTTATGTAATTTAAAACTGCCTAATTATGTGCCTAGCTTACATTCTATTATAACTTCAGCAGTGTCCTTAGGGTAAACAACTCTTCTTTCACTCAGGTAAACATGTAATTAGCAAAGAAGGAATAACCCTGAGAATGAACTGACCAGTAGTCATTTTGGCTTTCTCCTCAGAATTTAAATTAAAATGCTATTTAATTAATTTATAATTTCTAGTTCTTGTATTTTTTCTTGTAGGAGCTCGCAAAGCTTCTCAAGAAGGAATAAGCGTATTTATCTCTTTTTTATGGCCAGAAAAACAGAAGTAAAAAATTTAAACTGTCATGGGGAATAAACAGCCCCAAAAGACAAAACCTATTTCGAACTTATAGCCTGAAACAGCTTATCAAGTTCTCTTTTAAGTGCAGTCCTCTCTATCCAAAAAAGGTCATACATAAATAATGTCAATTATGTTCTGTTCTATATAGTTGGTTATATCAGCTTTGACTTAAGTTTGTGTACATAAGCTGTACCCGTTGCAGGTCTTCAAGGAGCATGAGAGAGACTACAATTATATCTGGTTTTCTGTTTCAGTTTCTAAAGTAACTTTTCAGGACTGAAGACTCTTCAACATTTGTTACTTACAGCAGAGGAATAATATTTTCTGGAAGTACCTGATATTCAGTAAACCTTAATGTGATTGAATGAATTCAGTTCTTGAATGAGTAATTTAATACCTTTATATGTTAATTTGCTCAATTACCTCACCTTTTTTTTTCTCTGAAGGACATTTAATATCTTTATGGTTATTGGAGGAAGAAGGATAATAGGTAAATACACAAAATACTGAGCTGCTGCATTGACAAAATTTACACTCCTCTCCAGAGAGAATTTATTTCAAAAAAAAAAAAAAAGAAAAAGATAATTAATTCCTAAGGAGGAGGGAGGACTGTTTGTTAGAGAAAAGCAAGGGATTGAGACAGATGGGAAAAGGAAGAATGTGGCACATCCTACAAGCCTTATGTCAGGGCAAGGCTGTAGAGGGAGATTGTGAATATTCTTCTCTCTGGAGAGCTTGCAAGACAAAACAGACCAGTTTAAACTTAACCCTCCACTTAATCTCAAATCTCCAATACCATGAGGAGAGAGTGTCAGTGACATGACCAATATTACATAAGATTTCAGGCAAATATTGTGCCTTGTTTCCAACAGTTGTCAAGCAATTGAGATATTTTCATGAGAGTAACTGAGATGCACGGATAGGAGGCCTCCTTGGGAATTGTTTATTGCAAGGCTGTTGTGTGAGGAGGAGAGGAACAGCATAAACAAACATGAGCAGAGTGGCAGCAGCCTCACAGCAGATACCCTTCACCTCCATTGATGACCAGATCCAACATATGAAGAGGTTGCAAGCAAAAGTGAAAAAATTGAAACTAATTAGACTAACTCACTCTGAACAATTTCCCAGTGAGTGTGGAGACAAAAGGACCCTGAGAGCTCTCATAACAGTGGCTTCTATTTATTAATAAGCATGTCTTCACTACATGGATCATTAGAGAAAGAAATCAAGGGAGAAATGAGTAGTCTGATACCAGGACCTTCCTGGCGCACTTTGAGATCCCTTCAGCTGCAGTAAGTGCAGGGAATGTCTAGCACACTGCAGTGATTGTCCATCACTAACCTTTATTGAAACATGAAACCATTTTAAAATCTAAAATAACATCAGCATCTGGCATTTGAAGAAATCTCCTCTGAAACCCAGATATGTCTAAGGTTTTTGAATGTAACCATTTCTCCAGACTATGCTGCTGATAAATTATAGACGACACACACCTACGCTGTTCAACAATAGATTTCAGCAGCTTATTCTGTGCCTATTTTTATTTTCCTTATTTTAAGGTCTACTGTTCTTTGTCACAGTTACAAATCCCTTAGTAAAAGTAACAAAGCTGAGTAGAATCTAAAATATTAGACAAGCTCATCAGAAACAGATAAAACATATCATAGAGGTAAATTAATTATTAAAGCTTAATTTTTGAAATGTTTCGAAGCACTCTGTGTAATAAATTAAAGTACTCCGTAATAAATTGTCCCTCATGGTTTACCAGAATGAGAAGTAGGATGCTTTGTCATGCAAGAATGAGTGACCTCTGAATTACCCTGGGTAATTTAAAAACCAATTTCAATCTAAATTCAGTTCTCTGATTTTGCTTAGTCCCTGATTCATGTATACAGTCCCTCAGAGGCTTAATACAACCTGTCAGCTGCATGAACTTATGTGCCTGCAAAGTGAGGACCATGAGTTCATGTGCCTGTTTTCCGATTTACAGAGCTCTTGTGAGGTTATTTAGAGTGGGAAGTTCAATACAGTTGATGTCTCCTGTGGAAAGACTCTCTGGCAGCAAGGAGTTCTTTAAGGACAGGATCCTATATATAGTGGCAGTAAGTTTCCCTATTTGGCCATGCAGAGTGATTTCAAATGTATAGTCATTCTGAACTACTTTAGTTCAAAGCCATTTTTACAGTTATAAGGAATTGGACATTCTGAAGATGTAATAATTGATGATACTTTTCTGCAGAAGAATCTTCAGTTGCAATTTTTACAGTTAGAAGGAATTGGACAGTCTGAAGATGTAATAATTGATGATACTTTTCTGCAGAAGAATATTCAGTTGCATGTTTCAGGGTTAGAGCTAATTTTCAGTTCTTTGAGAGAAGGATGAGACCAAAAGCTGTTGGAAAATTTCCACTTGTCAGACATCAAAGGGCTCCATCATGCCCCAAGGTCTGAATGATATAAATACAGTTAGAAGCAAGACATTAGGTAGCAGGACCTTTTGAGCCTGGTGTAGATAATCTAACTGATCTCAGTTACATTAGTGAGAGTACAGAACCACTGACATGCACATAATTGATTTTAAAACATATTTTTTCTCACATTGGTTGAGTGAAACACTTTGGAAGGGGCTTGGGGCTTTGCATTTGAACATGTAAATCCTCAGGCAACGATGAGTTTTGTTTGATGCTGTTTATTTAGTTTATTTATCCTCTTCTACTTAAGTGCAGACCCTGTGAAGTCTCTTGAGCTGCTGCAGATTCTTTAAAGAATAGGTGGTAAAAGAATTCTGGCACACAAAGTAATAATACCAGCATTTAAATCACATAGCTGAAATAAAAGTGCTTTGGACTATGTTTTTCAGTGTCATAAATGCAGTATGGTTTTACCACAAAGGAGACCTCTGCATGAGCAGAAGGGTGTGAGAATGGAGATGTGACTCCAGATGCTGAGGCTGAAGCCACCTTGGTCACTGCTGGTGCTTAACTGCTCGATGCCTTTGCACGGAACAGCAGCAGCACTCGTACTGCCCCCAGGTGCTAGGGATTGATAACAGCTTTTAGCTTATCCACCCTAAACTTCATTTTCATAAAGCTCATATCTGAGTAAAGAAAGATCTCGCAGTGGGTAGTCTTGTGACAAAAGTGTGTCTGTAGAAAAATAAAACTTAATGCTAGACACAGCAGGAAGAGAGCAACCCTAAAGAAAGAGAGTGGGCAGTCTTTTTTGAGACACAGTGTGAAAGAATACTTAGCAAAACCTTTTTCAAAACCAAGAGAGTATGTACATTTAGAAAACTACAGCAATTCACATTCACATAAAAAGAACTTACTGGTGAGTTTAACTTTATTTGTTTTAGTTTCCTTAGAATCATAACCTGTCAGTAACCTAACATCACAGTTTCAAGAAGAAGAGTTTGAAGTTGAACACTTTCTTTGACATAAACAAATGCAAAAAGCCACAACTAATGAAGCCTCGTCTCCTCTAAGGATCTTACACCGAGCTGACCTGATTCCTATAGTAACAGCTTTTGTGTTTAGAGGTCAATAACTCTTACCTACTTTCTGGAAATAATTTATAATCTCAGCAATAAAAGCAGATATGTTTAAAGTATACTTCATATATTTCACATACTTCATATACGTTTAAATTATACTTCAATATATTCATATATATTCAATATATTGCTAACTTCCTTTTTCTTTTACTTGAAGCACATAAAATCTCCTTCAAGTTTGTTTTTATTAAATTAAATTTGTTATTGATAGGAACTTTTCTCCTGCACTTTAAGTTGCCTTATTTTCTGACTTCCTCACAGAAATGAAACATATTATTCTTCTGAGAACCTAATTAAGCTTTGATTTTTTTTTAAAATCTGTACTTGTGAATTAAAATAAAGATTAATCTAGAATTAATAAAATTAATTTTTCATTGGAATGCTTTCAGGTATGATTTCTGTTAATTTAATCATAAAATATGTAACATCAGACTTAAAATTGGTATTGTTCAGCAATTGTAAAGTAATTAAAAATCTCCACAGAACAAATATTACAAATAATAAATGTAATTATAAATATTCCTTTGGAAGGCAATATGTTTATAGAAGGATAGAAGATACTGGCTTCACAACTAATATCAGGCATCCCAATGATCAGAGATGCTGATTTCTAATACATTTTAAATGTGAAAACTGCAGTAAATCACATCCCTGGAAATAAAAAATCTGACTCAGAATTTGCTTTTACTTCATTTTGCTTCCTTTATTTTGTCTAGCAACAATAACCCAGCCTGTAATAAAATGATATATCCTAAGACTGAGACCCCTGTGGGAAAAATCTCTTCTAACCCAGCCCAAACCAGTCCAGAGTGGATTTTCTAGGCCTGAAGACAAAGAGAACAGAGACAATCCTCTTGCAACAGAGGCAAACAATCCAGCTCAGTTTCTCATACTCAGGGATAGAGACAGAAGGGTCACCAATGGTTCCAAAAGCCTTACACCACGGAGGAGTATGGGGCCAAGAAACTGTACACCACGCCGCACGTGTGACATGTGCCTCTAACAGAATCAGCTGTGTCAATGCTCTGTGATCTGAGATGTGATGGCATGAAATCACAACCAGAAATCACACAATATTCTGAGCTGGAAGGGACTGAGAAGGATCAAGTCCAGCTCTTAAGTGAATGACCCATACAGGGATCAAACCCCAAATGACGCTATCTGGAAGCTGAGTGGAAAAGTGAGAACATGTCTCTCTGATGTGCAGTTCTTAACACAGGTGCATTTTAGTGGGATTGCTTTTCTATTTGGCTGCCTGTGTCAGAGTCCAGAATTCAGAGACAGAGCATGAGTGTGTGTATGAATATGTACCCGCAACTTATCCAGATATATATATATATATATATATATATATATATATATATATATATATATAATTTCAGCATCTCAGACCACATTTCCTGCTGTTTTATGCCTTTTTAGTAACACATATATGTGGCAAGCACTGCAATGTAAGTAAAGTAATGCTTTGGCTTTACTTCAGAACTGAGTTAATTTATGATTTAATAACTTTTAAAAATCTTCCCATTTCCAAGTTAGCTCCAACTTTCAGTAGTTCTTAGGCTTTAGTAACCTGGGTGTACAGCTCTGTACCCAGTGTCTCTTTCTTTAGAGACACTGACAGTGCTGGCAAGATCCTAGGAAAAAACACAGGCACAATCAAGATTCAGGCTAAGATTCTTTCTTTTATTCCATCAGGCCTGGCCCAACACCTGTTGTCTTTGAGCAACTTCATATTCAGAAGATCTCTCCTGTTTTGACCAACACCAGCAATGACCCAGCTGACACTTCAGCAGACAAAACTGCTCTAACCACCTCCACATGCTTTTGCTTTTTACAAACTGTTTGCTGTCAAGAACATCTGCTGCCTCTGTAGAATTTTTTGCATATTTTATTGCTAGGTTTGGCAAACAGAATACGTGCCATGGGTTAGGGAACTCTGATACATGCCAGAGAATTGTTTTTAAAAGAGATATTTGAGGATGTATAGTACCTGCCCCATTATTAGCTTTTAGCAGTCGACGATTTGTATCTCAAGCTATAATTGATGACTCCTGTAAAGCTAATAATTAAAATAAGCCAAATTCACTGCTTCTAAAATTGGTTCTGTTAGACATTTAATCAGGTCTTGTACATGACCTCTGAAGGGTAAATTTATCCTCCCAAATCTTCCCTGCCACTTTTTCATATTATTCATTATTTGCATTATTTATTACTAGTATATGTTAGTGACAGCTGGATATTGGGTGTTGTCCCAGTTTTGAAAAACAGATGCTCTGAGGAGTGCATTTGGACTCTCTGGAGCTCAGAGTAAAAAAATTAATAAACAGTGGGAATTTAAAACATATGTACATGTGTATATATATATGAATCAGCTAGTTCTGTGGAGGCTGCAGAACATTGTAATGCATTTTGTTTAAACAGGTGAAAAATGGTTTAGAAATATAATTATTCTATTCCCAAGTAGGGCTGTTTTTCATTTTTGTTGTTATTGCCTTTAGTATGCTTTCAGACCTTAGGGAAAATTGTATCTGAGCTGCTGCATTTTCATGTGTGGAAATAATGAACTAGCTTGAAAATGCTGCTGGAGTAAGATTTGGTTTTAATGTGATCCTTAACATGAAAAAAATCTCCAGTTCTAATTGTACCTTTAAAAGTCTTAAAATTTGCAATAAATTAATTTATTATATAAGTGTTTTTAACAGAACATTGTTACTATGGACTCTGTTGACCTCAACAGCCTTTCATTTCATTCCACATGAAATCTATGCAGCCTTCTCCATAAAGGTACATTTTAGGGTTGAATCTAAGAAACACCCTTGCATCTTCTCTACAGACCTCAGCCATATCTATAGAAAGTGATAGGTAGTTCCATTTCTTTTGTCTTTATGCAGATAGTTTTTCTGTTCCTTACAAATACAAAAGCACCTTCATCTTATTCCCAAAGCTTTAGGTGACATCAGTTCAAACCTTGTGGACTTGCTATGTGATTATTTTCTCACAGAAAACAAACTCTCAGCTGTTATTCAGTCATGGTGTTATATCAGTGCTCCACCTTGGGGTGCACACCTAATTTCCCAAAGGGAAATGTGCGGCTAATAACTAAGAGCTTCATGCTAAACTGGAGCACATCTCCATGGCTGAGCCAGGAACACAAAGGCTCTGGGCATTAGGCATAATAATTCAGCCCAGTGGTTTTCCACTTTCTGCAGCACAAACCAGTTGTGCTCCACACCCTTCACCCTTCCCCAGCCCTGCTGCTCTTCTCTGGACACGTTTCAGCCCCTCAATGTCCTTCTTGCAGTGAAGGGCCCGAAACTGACACAGGATTTGAGGTGCAGCCTCACCTGTGCCAAGTACAGGGAAATGGTCACTGCCCTGGTCTTTTTTTATTTCTGAAACCTAAGTCAGAAACATTTTCCCAAATATGAAATCGTTATTGTTTCTCATTGATGTGTTCTGTTGGATGATTGTCTCCTTTTGATAGTTTTAACAATTAAATATGATACTCTTCATGAAACTGTAACAAGAAGACTGGCATATTGCGTTACCCTTTTCTCACCCATAACAAGATGCCACATACCTTATAATTGTAATTGTTTTTCTTCTGCCACACGAAACTTGTCCCATCAACTGTACATTCATACTTTTTTGGTTACTGTCAACATTTTTTCTTTCCAGGTTTCTGCTTATACATATTTTATTTGTGTTTCACATTACAGTTTCTTCAGTACAAGAGCCTGCATTATTTCACAGTGAATAATCTTGCTACTCTTCAGGACATGGTGCTAACCTTCCCAATGCCTCTCTTTTATTTGTCAGTCTTCACTGATGCTTGCTGTATTTGTCAGTTATTAATGAAGATGGAGGGTAAAACCTGACATAATATTGATTTTTCTAAGTGATTTGCTTGAAATGTGTTCAATTTGGTTCATGGATGGTTCATGTTTTTCTTGTTTACTTGTCAACAAATAATGACCAATCATTTTTCTTCCTTTCTACTTAGCCATCTTGTGAATTGCAGTAAGGCCAGTGTGCTGGAACCTTTCTTTCAGCATATGTATATATTTAATAGCCAGAAGGACAGTTCTCCCCTATTAAAATAAAGTGGCATTGACTGTAAGCTGGTCTGTCTGTGTGATGTACAAACTAATTCATAGTGGGGTGCAATCACTACCAGAATATCTGGAGAATTGTTGCCAGATTCCAGAGATATTTCCATCCCTGATACCAGTCATGGTGCCCAGGTAAGTTAGGAGACTCTTGCTGTAATGGCTGTATCTCCACCAATACAACAAAAACAACCCACAGTAATATCTCTGAGCTCTAACTGTGAATTATTTATTATTGTAGCAAGCCACAGTGAGTAGGGCTGGTAACATATAAGTTAGCAGACACTATTTTTAGTATGTTGTCTATTCCTGTAACATATCTAAAAAGATCTCTGAAAAATTAGGATGTTTTCAGGGCATATATTTTGCCAGACTTTCACACTGAATTCAATAAATCTTCATAAACATTTAGCACACTTTCATTTGCTCTGTTATATTTTGATAGTAACTGACTCCAGCAAATACCATAATTTCCTGAATTGAATTGTTTTTTGAGAATCAGTAATTGCGTCTTATTAATAAGTAGGTTTTATATTTTATTAATCAATTATTATTTTATTTAACTTTACAGTGTGCTTGTTTTTTGCATTCTGTTCTGAAATATCTGGGTTGGATTCAGGAAGTTCAGTTAGTCCTTGGAGGGATGGTCAAAATGAACTTGTATTTCTTCAAGATTTTAATGGACCAAAAAAGACATTTTATTTTTAACTCAGTGTGTATTCAGAAGCAGGTAAAGGCAGTGTAAATTCAGACAGGAGGAGGTGTGTTTGTTTGTCAGAAATTATAAATTGAACAGAAGAGGAATATGTCTGTGCTGTGCAAAATCAAAGGTCATCGTGACTTCAGTACTTGGAGCTTAGAAAAGAGGCTAGTTATTAAAATAGATTAACAACTGGGAAATAATTCTTATTACAGAAAAGGGGAATGACAGAATGATTATTTCCTCCACTAAGTTAGCTCCTTCATGTTTCTTGGGGGAGTTAATATGATATTGGATTTTGGTACCGTATTCAGATTCCACTACGTAATGAAAAGAGGGCCAGTGGTGTCTTGGGCTGCCCTGGGAGAAGTGTTGCCTACAGGTCAAGGAAGGTGAGCCATTTCTTCTATTCAGCACTGCTGAGGTCACAGCTGCAGTGCTCAGTCCAGATCTGGACTCCCTAGTACAGAGCAGACATTGAAAAGAGTTGGACTGGGGACTCCAGCAAAAGGCATGAAGACATTAAGAGGTTGGAGGATCTCCTATATGAGGAAAGGCTGAGAAAGCTGGGACTGCTCATCCTGGAGAAGAAAAGGCTCAGGGGATCTCACTAATGTACATAAAACTCCTGCAGGGATGGTGCAAGGAGGATGGATCCAGGCTCTTTCCAGGGGTGCCAAGTGGCAGCACCAGAGGTGATGGACACACTCTGAAACACAGGAGGTTCCCTCTGAACATCAGGAAACTCCTTTTCCCTGTGAGGGTGACTGAGTACTGGTACAGGTTGCCCAGAGAGGTGGCAATGTCTCCATCCTTGGAGGTACCAAAACACATCTGGACATGGTCCCAGGAAACTGGGTCTGTGCAGCACTTCTGGATCAATGAGGTTGGACCAGACAACCACCAGAAGACCCTTTCATTTCCATTTTTCTGTACTTCTGTCCTCAGTACAATTAAGCACTTTAGGTAGCTGAGATAAAAGTTTTTCATGTAATAGATCTTCTGGATGCTTCTCATTCCTTGTAATAGGAAGAGAAGTCAATAAAAAAATCTGTAATCCTGACTGGGAAATAGGCTCTTTGCATATATTTGTACTCTAAACTATTTGTGTGCTTCTACCTCTGAACAACAAAAAACTCAAACCAAACCAAACCAAACCAAAAAAACACCAAAAACAAACAAAAAACCTGCAAACAAAACCAAAACCAAGACAAACAAAACCAAACAAAAAAAATGCACGGGCTTTATTTAAATTCTTTGATTGTACAAAATCACACTAGCATCCTGCAGAGCTAAGAGAAGCAAGTTTTTGTCAGCTTTTGTTACACTGCCTTTCAACCAAGCTGTAACTACCTAATAGGTCAAAAGTCCACTTCTGCTACTCGTGCACTTAAGTTTATGTTATGGGAGTATAAGAATGAGAACAATCCCAGCAAGAGAAAACAGACTTTGGTATTTGGTGTTTAGCTTTTGTTCTTAAGCTAATTTGGAGACATTTTGGTTATTAAGTCCCAAGATGCTTAATTTTCTGTTTAGCTTATTCACTCTGAGATTTTGATAATACCATTTGCTTTTTTAATGGCAATTCTATAGCCCAGTTTCTGTTTTCATATTTGATTTTCAATAAGAATACTTTTCAAGCCACAGGTTGAAAGATTTTTCTTTTTAAGCTTGTAATACAAGGTATCCTCTGACACACAGAGAAGCAACAAAAGTAGTGCACATAATTATTTTTTGAAATGAGAGAATAATTCTGATTATTTGAAGTTGGTTATTTTTCTTATTGCCAAGAATGCTATTCGTCAGCAATAACAGTTTTTAATATAGCTAAGAAAAAACAGTTTAGCTGCATTTGGATTTTTTAAAAATTAACTCTTTTAAGATCGGAATTATCAGTCTGTTTTTTTTAAGCTATAATTTCAGCATAGCAGTTAAAGAAAGTGAATCATACCAGCAGCAAACACAGGGTCACTTACATACATATTGATTTTCCACTTCCCAAGTAACAGTCACCTTATTCCAAGAATAGTAGATGTAGTTTTCAAGGACAAGTTGAGTTGTGTGAGAACAAAGCTCTTACCCTGTGTATTACTCATTACTTAGTTCAGTGTCTATAGGACCTCCAGAAAAAAGCATGGACCCATAAGGGTCTTATTCAATATTCAAGGAAGCCACAAAAAAGATTTCATCAATTAATTGGTTTATAGAAAATTGGTCCCAAATACTTAATTTCACTCCATTATGCATCAGATTTAAAGTGTCTGCTTTGTCTCAGTAAAGGCTTCAAAGTCCAGGTAGAAAAAGAGAGCAAGAGAAACAGGGATGACATGTTTATTACGAGGCACAGGAATTGTACTGTAGCTATTCATTAATAAGAACAAAGGTCAGCAACCTGATTGCTATAGCCTATTGATAGGCTTCTTACCTTTAATTTTAGTTATCACAATGTGATTTTAAATGTTTTTAATGCTGGAATTATTCCCATTCATATAGTGCACAATCTACTTGTATAAATAATGACAGGTGTGGACGAGTACTTGTCCCATAATGATAATTTAAGGCCACTTTAATTGAAGTATACTCATGCATTGCAGGCCAGAATTGAACAAGGAATGAAAATCAGAAAAAAAATTCCTTTCTGCATAGCCTATTTTGTGCATACTAACTTCCTTCGTCTTAACTGAACTGCATTGAAAAATTACTAAAATACTGAAAAGTGAACTAATTTTTTCTAGAAAATCCTGTATTTTGAGCATCTCTTCATAGAATGAATCTAATTGTATAAACTTTAAAGATATAAAAAATCCTGAAGCAAGCATTGAAATTCCTGTTTACTATGCAAAGATTATGTGTATTTATCAACTTTTCAAGGTGGCAGAAAAGTCCTTTCAAAGGGATATAACTTCAATCTACGCAGTTCAAGAATAGATTGCGCATAATTTTAAGTATTTCCACTTCGTACTACCTTTAGAACTCTTCCTGGTGTTGAATCTGTATCTTCATTCTAATGTAAACACACTTTTTATGTTTGTTGATTTTGAATCTCCTGTGCATAGACAACAATCATCTTCTCCCCTCTCCATAACCCAAATTCCTCCAGTCTTTCCCCAACTGTGTAGACTGAGCAAATCAGTTCAGAGGTAGTTTATGTGCACTGGTTTGTGTATGTCTGCTCACATTTGACTGTTTTGCAGTGAGGTGATGTAGATGACTCAAGCACAACAGCTGACTGTTAGTAAATACAAGTTAATTTCTGCACAACTCATTGCTTGGCAGTGCAGCCAATTATTTCTACCTTCTACACACAATTGCTTCCTCTTTCTCTTGTCAAGGTCATTTTGTGTTCTTGTATTCCAAAGAATCACATTTAGTATCAGCTGAAAATGTAGCACACCTTTTCTCCATCAGCCAAATGACTAATGGAAATACTGAGTAGCATCAGAGTCAGGACAGGGTCCATGGGATCTCACTTGAAACACACCTCTATGCTCAGTCTCTGAGGAGTAAATCAGCTCTAATCACAACTGAGCCATTGTATGTTATATTGTAATTCTTGTTACTAATCCATTTGTATTTTGGAGTTTCTCTCTTTTTCGGTCTGCTAAAAATTGTGTGCTCTTCCATTGTATCCTATAGGTTGTCTTCCTCCTTTGCATTCCTGACTGTCCCATTGTTACTGATCAGAGCCAAGCCTAGAAATGTCCCAGCCATAACTGAAACCATCTGATAAATCTGTTTTGTTTGTGTGGCACCTAACACACTAGGAAAAACATAACGATGCTATAAAAAACCAATTTTCTGCGATAGAATTAAGGTTCTAAGTTATGCTCTCAAAACACAAAATTATAGGGTGTTACTAACCCTTTACAAAATCATCTGCATAATTATCTGAAGCTACCATAGGTTAATCCAAAAGTTTAGAACTCCCCATGGTTATTAGGGTGTCCAAAACCCTTTTTTATATTTGGGTTTATAGCCCAAAAAAAGGTTCTCTGAATTTACACCCGAAGTTTCATGCAGGAATTTTTCAAAACATAAAATCTCACAATCAAAAGAAATTGTAATACATTTGTCAAAATGTCATAATAATTTTTGGAAGGTGAAAGAAGTCTTGAGTACAGTTTTCAGTATTACACATTCTTCCAGTCTTTAATCCTTCAAAAAAAGCTGCCATGATGGAACAATCATGATAAAAGCAATGCTTTTGCCTTTAACCTTTTAACACTGTGTGACTTAGTAATGACATGCAAAAATTCAACCACTCTGGTTTCCTTTTCTTGCTGCGAACAGATTGAACTTTGTCCTAAAACAGTGTTTAGTTTAGGACTTACAGAATAGATATTCAATTTTTTAAACATAATACACCTCAAAACAAGGTTTTACTTTAATTAATGAATTAATTTTATTATTACTCTATACACTGTTGTCACAGAAAATAGCTCTACTGGTTTAGGTGGTGATACAAAACCCCCTCCCCCAAAATTATTTTAGCGTTCCATTTAATCTCTGCTGCAGCAAGAATAAAGGAAGAACAACAAAAACAATCAGATGTTCATAAGCACTAGTGAAAACTGGTATGGCCAGCTCTGCATTTCAGGAGCACACCATTATCATCAAAAAAGAGAGGTTCATACCTTTCTTGCCTAAGAATTACAGCCCGAGGGAAGACTTTCAATAAAATATTTGTATATAAAAATCATTATATCCCTGGCAGCAGTTAGGCTGACACATGCTGTTGGGGGAAGAAATTCAAAAAATTACTTTCCATCTCACACTACAGACAAGAAGAAGTAGAGGCTGGAGGACCTATGTATACTTTAATTTGAGAAATATCTGGAAGAAAACAGAGCATTAGAGCAATTCTGGACAGCTTTAAGAAGCTAAAGCTATATTATTTCCAATTGAAGTAAGACTCAGTGAAAATGAAGTACACACAAACACAATTCAGTAGGGCAATTTTCTGTGCAATTATATTTGTTTTCTGCACTCACATTTCATGATCTGGACTATAGAAGCTTGCATGGAGAATACTTTGTAATATGCTATACAGGATATGGAAAATCAAAGAGCTTTCACCAGTAGCTGCTACTGTGAAAGAACAAAGTCATAACAAAGCAGGGTATTTAACTAAAAAAGTATAGAATACATTGGGTTAATTTAATTTTTATTGAAACTTTTCATGGTAGAATTTTTATTGAAACTTTTCATGGTAGAATGTAGATTGCAAGGCTTCTGGTTATGGAAAATAGTAACATTCTTCAAATTTGAATATATAACATTACACTTCTTTTTGTGACAAGTTATTTTAAAGGCCTCAACTGTACAGAAGAGTTGGGCTAGAAGTTTTTCTGTCATTCATTTCATCATGAGGAATTTACATATGGCAACCCAACTCTTACTTTCTTAAGAGAGGCAGAAATTCATAGGAAGTTACTGAGTTCCTATGCAGTTTAAGTAAAAAGGTAACTGCAATACTTTGAGTGGTGGTACACATGCTTAAAGTTAATTCTATCTGAATTAGTTTAGGACACTGTTGATGAAGACAGAGAGTCAGCTGCTATTTTTATCCCTGTATATAAGGGGAACTCAGAATCTGCAGCACTACTGTCAAGACAGAAGAATGTTTATCTTTTCAAACTGACTTTAATTAGGAAATGTTTGTCTTTCTGACATGAAAAAGTTATAAGTTGAAATTAACTACTAAGTTCCTGGATTTGGAGCGTATTAAATTCAAGATGATTCAACTACCTCAGCAAAGCAAATGGAAAACTCAAGATATAATTTCAAGTCCCTTGGATATCAAAAGATTTTCCTGTCTTACTTCCCTTCCCCCCCTCCTCAGTTAAGGACTTCTAATGCTCAGCTTTTTATATCTTTGCCAGGATATCACTTGCTGAGATGTCCGGGGCATGTTTCCTTTCAATATATTTAGAACTGTTTTTGATAGCTGCTGGTAGGTCACCCTCAGAGGAGTGCTTTGTGATTCTGCAGGGCACCTGGATGAGCAGCGCTGCAACAGCCACGTTTCCAAGCAAATGTCTGGATATAGTTATTACATTGCTGTCCACTTTTCTTTTTTTTTTAATGACAAACCATCATATTGCCATCTGTCTTTATAAACAGATGGGGGGGGATGAATTAGCTGTGTGACATTTGAGTGTGATAGATTTTCTTCACAAATATTCTTCAAGAAGCCTGTAGCTGAGTTTAGATCAACTAGAGAAGAGCCATATGGCTCTCTTATTGAATCACCAATAGCTTTAAAAGGAATTGTGACTTGCTGGTACATACTTGACTGAACATTTTTATTATTTGCCATCACTCTTGTAGATTTCCAGTCAGGTCATATCAGATTTATGGATTTTCTATCACAGTTCTAATCTATAGTTATTTCTTTATAGAAGATTCAGAGTATGCAAAGAGAAAGTTTGTGTGAAACAGACTTGTTTCTATTTTTATGAAAAGGATTATACTGATGGTCTTCTCTAAGATATTAAACTTTGTAAATCATTGGCTTTAATTATATTGTGTTAGTAACTACAGTGACATGTTTCAATTTTACATACCTTTCTTTTTAGCCATATTTCTTATTGGCTGCATTTACTCTTCTGTCAAAGCAGCACCAAGCAAGAAAACCCATTCTGTATTCATAAGAGGATATAAACAATTTGCAATTAGTAAAATAGCAAAAGAAATGCACAGACATTCAATATCATTATCACACATTTTAATGCTTATATTTTAATGCTTGTGGCTTCAGTAAGGCAACCTCTGTGCTATTCTTCCTCTTCTGATGGCCCCTGCTTCCTGCCCCACCTCCCAGAAGGAACTTTAAAGATTTGTTTTGTCCAGTCTGTCGTGTTTGCCTGAAACCACCCTCACCACTTCTCACCACAACAGAGCTGTGAAGTGGGGCCTTCATTTTCCATTGAGAATGAGTGTAAAGATTCCCTGGAATCTGAAATCTTCACAGAGTCATTCAAACTCTTAACAGACCGTGTATCTCCTAATTTTTACTCAACTTCCTCCTCAGATTCTGGCTCCATCTCCTGTCCTCGCCCTCCTCAAGCAGACACAGTGGGCGGACAGCCTTCTTTGCAGCTCCTGCCATCTGGGCAGAACTTCTTGTGCCTCTTTGCTGCATCTCATCAGAGAGGTACCTCCACTTAGAAAAAAAACCCCAAACACCATTTTATAAATATATTTATTGTTCTCTCTGTTGCCTAAATGTGTTTGTTTTTCTTAGCATTTCTTTTTTTTCACTTTTGATGTGAGAATAGTTTATTTAAATCTAGGAAATACCTTTCATATTTCCTTTTTAGCTTTATAGCTTCTCTTGAAGGAGAAATGGATTTGTGCATGCCATGCTACATTGCTCATTCTTATGCTTTGTGTGACATCTTGTTTGCAACTAATTAATATTCCAGTGATTATTTTGTAAACCTTGCCGAATATCTATCATTCTGGATCTTTTTTCCCTCTATTTCTTCTCTTTTCCTCTCTGCTATCTGTGAATTTTGTGACTGAAGGAGCAAATTAATTAACTGCAACTGCTTATATTTCTGTTAAACACTTATTTTTAGTTGTGAGTCTGGTTTCAGAGGTCTTCCGTAAACCTAGTTAAGATCTTACTATGCTCAATAATATGGCTTTTTTAGTTTTTCAAAGTAGATTATAGTTATCTTCAACTCATTGCATATTTTTCTTTAGAAGTTCTAGGCCAGATTCTACTACTGGACACAGAAAACATGTAACACTATCAGCATCTGAATAATTATAGATCTGCATAGTTACACTTAATTTTCTAAGATTTTCCCTCAAGCCACACATAATTACAAATAGTTAGGTAATGGACTTCTTGAAAATTGATAGATTTGGAAAATTGATAGATTTCAGTTGGAACAAAATACTCCTGCTTTATTTAGAGCACTCTGAACAGAAATATATATACACAATATTGCCCAAACCCAAAATTATACAGTTCGGAAAACCATAAATAACCATAAATAATGTTTACTGGAGCTAGTCAGGATGATTCAGTAATATTGTTTACATATGAAAGTGTTTTTTCTTATGATGCAATTTTTCTTTAGCATGGATAGATTATTTTGCTGATATGCAAAAGATTGCGTATGGAAATTTTATTTCCACTAGCTTTAAGCTATGCATGTTTTGTATTTAAATAGGGTATGTAGGCTTCAAGATCCTCTAAATTTGAACAAGCACCTTTTGAACTTTCTAAATTTATAACTATAATTCTGAATATGCAAGCATCAAAAAATCATCTAGAATTCTTTTTAAAAAAATCAAACAGGATTATACAGTGACCTCCACCACTAGCTGTCTAATCCAGTCATCCAGAGAATGCTGTGTTCCCTCATATGAGTCATTGTGTCAGCTGTAGCCAGAACGCAATAGCAGCTAACAATGCTGAGCATCTTTTACATGGTGTAGGCTCAAACTGGTAGAGGACTAATACCTGTATGTTCATATGCAAAGTAATCTCTTTAAGATATTCGAAGAGAATCTTGAATAACTCTGCCAGTTACTCTTTTGCAAGGAGACATGAAAAGATGCTTAAGGGCAACTGCTCTGCTTTAATTTTTTAATGCTTTTGATATATCAGTGGTCTAACAATTCACCTGATTTCTCTCTGGGTTTTAAATGGAACAAATCTTTTCCCCATATCAACTCAACAGTTAACTGAGATAATTTCAAAAGAAATATTTTTGTGAGCATAGAAACTGGAATGGAGACTGATTTCCATTAACAACAAGCATAAGCATCACCTCATCTCCCTCTGAGCCTTTCTTTCTCTTTTCTACACATGCATAACATTGTTTTATTGGATAAACTGATTTTCAATAGTTTATGCCAACAAAATTCATGAGCTGCAAGATTTGATTCTTCTGTTTCACAACTAAATACCTCCTATAGGAAGCCTCAAATCACTGAGCCAAATTTTTTTTCAGCTCTGCCCGCAAAGATCTGAAAACACACTTCTCTGGTATTGTATAAAACCCCTTGAATTTAATGAAGGGTTTCTATTTCTTTGTTATTCTCTGAAATGTATTCAGCTGATAGCAGAATTGTTGCATGTTTCATGCAGAAAAATAGTGGTTATTTTCAGGTGAGGGGGTATTCTGAGTTATTCACTAGAGTTTAACTATGATTTTCTGTGAACTCAGAGAGGATGTGAGTTTTGAAGGTTGATGGCATGTAGCATGGGAAGCTTTAAGGGAGGAGAACCACAGACACAAAGAGAGCAGAGTGCTCTGTTAGCAGCCGTGGCTGAGGTGTGCTCACAGCTGAGGTCTCCCCTTTGCAATGCTGACTGCAGTTCGTCTGGTAGATGGGATTTGCTTTAGATAAAAAACTGAGGTAGTTGCAATTAAAGGAATTGCTGCTGAGTCACGATGATACACATGCCATTGTCTAGTTTGATTCTGGTTCAACCATCACCATCTTTTGTTGTAAAATGGTTACAGCTTAGGTGACCTATTTTAGATTTTCTTTGAAGGAGACACTGTTCTGTATTTTAAATCCACAGAGAATTCAGTTGCATTTTTAATAGAGGATCATGTTATATTATTCAAAAATAACACTAAATTAGTGAAGTCTGTCTTACCTAAGCAGTTAGCTGTTTGTTTCTTTTTGTTCTGCTGGCATTCACAATGATGGATGGACAGAGAGGAGTAAAACCACTGTTACGCCAACTGCTGCCCAGAAGGAGTGTTCACACACATTTCCCAAAATCCTTTCATCCTTCCTAGCTCTCCTGGCAATCAACATTGAAACTCTGCTGACCACAAGAGTATAAGCTAGTATATTGTGCTCCCTGCAGTATTATTTGGAGTGCCCATTCCAATCAGAGTGTCTCTTTGCTGGCAAGAGTACAAGCCCAGAGGAAGAGAAACATGCATATGTGTATGGAACATCAGATTTATGTATTAAAATCTTCCTACAGAGTTCCAGGATCAGTTCATTGGAAAGAGCTGTTGTGTTTCATAACATATTAAATTCTTAAGGTTTAGCTAAGTCTGAAATAAGTTATTAATTACATACTGAGGTAGTGGGAAGCATTCAGGTCAAGCACAGAAGTTATTAACATCTTTTAAGTGGCTCATTTTTCTGAGAAGAAGGGCTAAGCTCTTTTCTTCCCGGATAAATGAATTATAAGTGTGCTCAGGGATAATTTTTCATCTAAATGATCCCAAAGATTGGTCTGTATTACAAAAAAATTACACATCCTCCTGTCCTGGTCTGCTGTAAGTACAGCCCATAGTTTTAAGTTAGAGGAAAACCAGATAAGAATCTCTGAAACACCTGCCAGTCTCATATGAGGTACAAGAAACTCAGAGTCAACCAAATTAGATAATTTCCTTTTGTGATCCGAGATTTTAGGAACATCACAAACAAATTGTCTGGGTATTTAAAGCTACTACCTACTGAGGTAGGTACTTGAGGACTACTGAAGACTGCAGGATTTCCTTTCACAAGCTGGCCATCCTTTCTTCTGTACTTTTGGGGGTATTTGCAGACATGTCCTTTGATTGCAAATTAGGGGACACTAATGTAGGAGTCAGTGATGGAGAAGTATTTCCAGTAACCTGAATTAACTAATAACACTACCTGGTATGTATTAGTAAGATTATGGGAGGCACATGGCTGTTTATAATTACAACAGATGCTAACCTAATAAGCTTTTAAAAATTCTGAGCCCCAGACTTTGGAAAATATCCCCAGGCCTTCAGTGTACTTATATCATCAGTAACACATATCATAATCCTTAACAACTAATCTAAATCTGTTTGAAACCTAAAATCATTATTTTTTATCATGTCCACTGTAAGGTGGGAAGAACAATTTCTTCCATGCTTCTTCTCGGGTTAAGAAACTGCAATTTATTCCAGAATTTCTTATTAAGTCTTTTTTTTTCAGTACTTCTGGTAATTCCTTCCACATTTCATGAAATGTTCTACATTTGGATCCATTTTTCTTGAAGTCTAGTTGCCCAAATCTGGATACAGCAGTCTAAACACTGAAAAAAGGACAAGAATAATTTCATTCCCTTCACAGCAGAAGTCAAGACAGAAAGAGGAGATGCCATGTCACATATCTCTGTGGGCCTCTGCTCCTTACTTTTAAATTAAGGCCTTCCTTAATTTAAAAGTGAGGAGCAGAGGCCCACAGAGATATGTGACATGGCATCTCCTCTCCACTCTTCCTTCAGATATTTGCACATATTGATGAGGTCTCCTGTGAGCCTTCTCTTCCCCAGACTGAACAGTCCAAGCTCTCTCAGCCTGTTCTCAAGGAAGCTCCAAGGCCTTAATCACTTTTGGGGAGCTTTACTGGGCTCCTGGGTATGATGTTGTCTCACTAGTGTGCGGAAGCCAGGAGCAGGACACAGATCTCATGTGACCCTTATGACAGAATTTCAAATGTCCTTCTGTGTTAGAGAATGTTGAACTCAGCAAAATACATGAAGTGAGGCAACATTCACAATTTCCATATCAATAACATTTTCATTTAAACAGGTTTCTCTGGCATGTGGGGCAGTTGTAGCTTTGTAGCTACAAAGTTGTAGCTTACCCCCAGCCCAGTGCCCAGCAGCTGCTCTCTCACTCCTGCACCAGCAGGACCAGGGAGTGAATGAGGAGAGTAAAAACTACAAAACTCCTGGGTTGAGATACAGACAGTTTAGTGGGGAAAGTAAAACCTGTGCACACAAGAAAAGCAAAACAAGAAATCAGTTCACTGCTTCCCATGGCTGGGGAACTCTTCAGCCATTTCCAGCAGAGTGGGGTCCCACTGCACTAAGGGTGTCTTGGAAGAGCAAATACCATCAGTCCAAATGTCCAACCCCTTCCACCTTCTTCCCCCTCTTCATACACAGAGCCTGATGTCACAAGGTCTGGAATATCCCTTTGGTCAGTCTGGGGTCACTGCCCTGGCTGTGTCGCCTCCCAGCCACCCACACACCCCCAGCCCTTTCCCTAGTGAGGTGATGTGAAAAGCAGGAGAGGCCTTGGCTCTGTGCAATCCCTGCTCAGCAATAACAAAAACATCTCTGGATAATCAGGCCTGGGTTCAGCACAAATATGAAACACAGCCCCATGCCTGCCACTGGGAAGAAAATTTACTCCAGCTGAAACCAGCACAGGGGTACAAAGAGTATTATATAAGTTACTGTTTATCTACTTGAATTAATGGTTTAGATTCAGTTAGACGAGCAAATTTGGAATCTAATTAGGTGTAGAGGAAGCAAAACCTTCCATAAATGCCTCTATGACAACAATGCATTTAACTTAATGGAGATGTATTTGCATATCTACCACACCATGATAATAGTTTGTTGAAGACAAAAAACATGTATAGTGATAACTGAAGGCTATGGACAGACAGCTTTCTGCCTCTTTCCATAAAATAAAGAAACCCCCATACCACAAAACAAACAAACAAACAACAAAACCAAAACCAACCAGCCAACCAACCAACCAAAAACCAGCAAAAAAACCAAAACAAAATAAAACAAACAAAATAATGCAGGAGAGTATTGCGAGAACTTAAATACTTAACTTTCATTTTCTGCTAACATGTTTAAAATAGCATAGATCTTTTGAACAAAACAAAGTGAGATATAGTCAAGCAAAATAAACTTGTTGAAGACAATGCTAATACAGATGAAGTACCGATTCCTACTGTCTAGAAAATTAGGTAAGCGTATCTGACCTATTTAACCAAGATGGAAAAAGGACAGAGAGATCCAGCATTCAGCTCATTGATAACCTAGAAGAAAAAAGAATAAATTTGACTTTTGTTTACCAAATGTTCTTAAAAACTTGCCCATGTTCAAAAAAGCTACAAGATACAATTTACATGCCCTTCAAAAAGGAGCATCTATAATGACTGAGAGAACTGTAAACAAAAAGCAAATCTTTCCCACCTGCTCAGACAATGCCACTCATTTCTGACAGCCTGTAACCTGTAAGAAGAGACTGAGGAACTTACAAAAGACCAAGAGAAGCAAAGAATAGTCTTTCTTCTCATATATTCTTCTCCCTTGTGGCAGTCATTGGCTTTGGGTAGGCAAACAGATGGTGGTGTTTAGAGGAGCATTCCTCTATAAATTTTTCTAATCTATTTCTGAAGCCATTTACTCTACTGACCTCCACAACACTCTACAGAACTATATTCCATAATTTATGTGTTAAGTGATAAAGTATTTCCACTGAGTGTTCTAAACTTCATGATTGATTGGGTGACTCTCAGCTCTTGTATTATAAGAATAGTGAATGATCACTTCTTAGTCAACTTCTTCAAAAGATTCAAGATTTTATAGACCCCTCTTGTACATATTGTTGCCTCCTATCCAGACTGAAGTCTCCTAGACCAACATGTCCTCTCAAACAAATTCTGGTTTGTGCTGTGGTTTCATCTTTCAGCCTTTATCTTTTCTTTTCACACTTTGCAGTTTCATCATAACTTTCTGACTACAAAATGAGGGCTACCAGAGTGGCACTAAATATTCAGCATGTGGGTACATTGTATATTTATTGTAGTGTAGGGTCGTAGAATGGCTTGGGTTGGAAGCGATCTTAAAGATCATGCAGTTCTAACACCCCTGCTGTGGGACACCTTCCATCAGACCAAATTACTCAGAGATCAATTCCTCATGACCTTGAACACTTCCAGGGATGAGACAGTCCTAATTTCTCTGGGTAACCCGCTCCTGTCTGTCACCACTATCAAAGCAAAGAATTTTCCTAATATCTGATCTAAACCTAATTTCAGTTTGAAGCCACATCCCCTTGTTCTGTCACTCCAAGCTCTTGTAAGAAGTCCCTCTGCATCTTTCTTGTGGAGTCCCCTCAGGTACTGGAAGGCCACAATTAGGTAACCCTAAGAACCTTCCCTTCTCCAGGCTGAGCAATCCCATCCTCTCAGCCTTCCCTCACAGCAGAGGTGCTCCATGCCCCTGATCACCTTGGTGCCTCCTCTGGCCTCTCTGCAGCAGCTCCATGTCCTTCCTGTGCCGGGACCCCGGGGCTGGAGGCAGCTCTGCAGGTGGGGTCTCAGCAGAGCGGGGCAGAGGGGCAGAATCCCCTCCCTGCCCTGCTGCCCAGGGGCTCTGGGTGCAGCCCAGGACACCCTTGGCTCTCTGCGCTGGCACTGCCCATGGCTGGCTCATGTCCAGCTCTCACCCACAGCACCCCCAGGCCCTTCTGGGCAGGGCTGCTCTCGATCTGTTCATGCCCAGCCTGGGCTGGCACCAGGGATTGCCCTGACCCAGGGGCAGCACCTGAGCTTGGCCTTGTTGAACCTCATGGGATTCCCATGGGCCATTCCTTCACCCTGTCCATAGAGAAGCTTTTCACTTTCTTCTCTGTTCCTTTCTTGATAATTCCTAATTTGATTCTTGACTGCTGCTTGGCAATGAGCGGAACATTTCAAGAGAATTGTCCCCAGGGACAGAAAATCCTTTTCCAGAATGGCAAAAGCTAATTTAGGAGGAGCAAGAACAGGCTGAGTCTAGGGACAATCTAATACTGGTAAGTGATAGTCTCTTTTGACTACAAGCAGCCCAGAATGACAAGGAGTCTAATGGCTGGGTTTGAAGCATATTCAAGAACTATTTCACACACATTTCAGCGCCCAAAAGATTGTAGTTGGGGAGGCAAAGTATCACCAAAGGCTGTAAGGAGCACGGCTCAGCCTCTGCACTGTCAGTGGTGGAGAGAGACAGGGAAGTGGACTCAGTGATCAGAATCCAGTTTTATTGTGGGATACAAGTGCTTATATACTATTTCAGGGAGACTAGTAATGTGTACTACAAGATTAGTTTAAAATTGCATACACAAACTTATGCATATAATAACATCTCTTGCTTGCAGAGTTTAATGACATTTTCTTTTTCCAGAAAACCCATTTGGTTTAATCTTCTTGCAATCTAGGTCTAATTTTCAATGTCCTGTTTGCTTTTGCCAAGGCATCCTCTTGTCAAATCTCTTATGTTCGCCGGGTCCATCACCTGTCTTGTGTCCCCCAACATTCCAACACTGCACCACTCTCTGGCCGCCAAACACCTGCAGACACCACCACAGAGTCCCTCTGCTGTCCTCTGAATTGGGGTTTATGCCCACAAAGCTGGGAGGAGGAACAAAAGCTGAAGGTGGCTGCTCACAGTTCCTGCAGCATCTTAGGCTATAAACCAGTCACTGGTTTCAGTTATGTATTAGATCAAAGCTGCAGACATGACTTCACCTTCTTCCCAAAGATGAATAACAAAAGTTCCCACATATTTAATTCAGACCTGGAACAAGCAGCTGCTTCACCAAAATGTGTCTGCATACAGTAGATTGAACTCATTTCCAGTGGAAAATAGAGATCCAAGAAGAGGGCAAAGATGAAGAAAATAATGGATCAATGTGTGTAATAGAAAAAAAATTCTCTAAATATACAATAGCAATTTTTTCTCTCTTCCTAGAGGTCTCCAACAATTTTTGTCTTTCTAAAATTCTTTTTCTACAACTCACATAATGGGATTCACATTCTCTGAACCTGAGAGAACCAGTGAGAGAAACAGAGAAGAGAATGATCAAAACAATTCTTATCTCATTTGCTGCTCCTGTGTTTGTGCACAAGTGGAATGCATTATGGAAGATTGTTTACATGAAGGGATTTGGTAATTGGATTCTGGTGTGAGTGTTTTGTTTTCTTGACCAATCTCTGCAAGCTGTGTCCTGACAGTCGGTCAGGAGACAATCAAGTGATTTTGTTCAGTTGAGTTGAGTTCTTGTTCAGTTTCAGTTTAGATGTGGTGTAATGTAGTGTAATATGGTATAGAATAATATAGTATAATAAAGTAATTAATTATCCCTCTGATATCATGGAGTCCTGCTCATCATTCTTCCCTTCATTGAGACGTTGCCTGTTTTCCGATATTCACATACTCTCAAAATATCCTATCACGAGTTTTTTCTGTAAGAATCTAAATAATATGCTGGAATGTTTTGAGCCTGCAGAAACTGATTTTTTTTAAACAGAAAATGAAAGTAAAAGAATTATTATGCTTTATCCAAATATAATTAGAATGAGTACTTTAAATTATTTTTCAGTTCAACAAAGCAATACACGATATTTCCCATGTCACATTTCTTCATGGAAGATGTAGCTCAGACTACTTTTCTTTTTTTTTGTTCTTGTAAATCATGACTTTATTTTCTATCACACAGGAAGGGCTATGTTTAATTCCCATGATTTGTAGTATTGCTTAGTGGATTGGGAGACAGGGCCCAGCCAGGGCAATTAGCCTGCAGGACAAGATGGGAATATCAGGCTCCCAAAATTACGTGCTGCCTTTGGCTAGATTTCTAAACTATGACATGGGAATGATTTGCAATCCCAGCTCTACTTGCTTGCAGTGCGGCATCTTGGGAAAGGCATGTTATTCCACTGTGCCTAAAAGGCAATGCAAATACAGCAGTAATTTTTAAGAATCTAGTCAGAGATGCCACTGGTAGATGCTTTTTAAATTCTTATTCCTAATGTATTATTAAAAAATGGTATATTACTATTAGCACAATGTAAACAAGGCTGGACAAGGTGACAGACTGTCTTGGGCTGTCACCACCATGAAAGAGAGGACTACACCAGGAAGGAGAGACTGCTCAGCCTGCCTACGGAGCTCTACAGGGCAGCAGCGGGTATTGCACTTGCTGTCGCCCACACGCATTAGCGCGGATTAGTGCCTAGGTTTTTTCATCTGTTAGATGTATATATAAAAGGACCACTTTCTCTCCATATTTTATCCTGTTTCTCTAGACATCCTTGAATATTAGGAAATCCCATTCTCATTAAAATGCAGGTAGATTCTCACACACTGAGAAATTCACTGACTGAAATAAAAAAAGGACAAAGCCTGCACATTGTGTAACCAATATAGTAAAATAATTTGGAATTCAGAGCAACAACACCAGACTTTCCTGAACACTTTGTTTTGGTTCTGAAAGAAACATTATAGATGGTTCCCTCCTTCTATGATACACATCAAGTGTAAAAAGTGTGCTATTTTTCTTGGTTTGAGAATACAAGAATGTGTCTCAGAATAGGTGAGTTTTCAATACCCAGCCAGTAACTTTTGTGCAATGTTTTCAGATATACTGGGAGGATCTGGGTTTGTTTATCAGTACCTCTCCTTTCTTTTTAATCTGCAGAAAGTTGTCTGTGTGGGAGAGAAGTGTTGCAAGTACTGAAGGCAGGAGGAACCTTACACAGTTCTGAAATAAAACATGGGAGAGGTCCCTCCTGCACATCCTGAATTATGAATTTAGGGAGTTGACTGTAATGCAGAAGATTTTTGACATTCTGGGGTGTTGCATTAAGATATTGATTCCTGTAATATTTGCCAGCTACCCAAACTCAGCAGAAATTTGAACACAGTCAGGACATTTGATATTTGAATCAATTCCTATGAATTTGATCCCAGAGCACAAAGGATGAGAGCATTGGCATTCAGGTGTTTGAGGCACAGAGGAGAGAGACTCTCTACCCACTCCTACCTGTACTGGTGCTGAAAAACTTTTTTTCCTCTGGGTGTTTCCCACATGGCAACATGCTTCCTGAAAGTTGGGTACAGATCCTATAGGGATCTTGGATTCTTCACATGCCTTCACCTCCATTGAAAACTACTTTATTTTTCTGGTCTGGTTCATAGTCCATTCAGTACAAAACTTCTTGATATATTATATAGTTTTGATACTTCCCCTGGAATATTGTCTGTTCCCCTACTAGCTCTGAACTCATTAGTGGTGTTAAAATGATTAGCTGGATACAGCTCATAGGCAGTTAATGGAAAATATGATAAAGATCCCAGTGCTTTCTGAAGGACTGAGAAACTGCTTGGTTTATTTTTTTATTTTTTTGTGAGATAAGCACTTTTCATATCTTGTAAAAGTAATTTTCAAATTTCAGCATGACAGCCTTTTTCATATTCTGGAATGTACATGTCTTAAAAAAGTTCAGGCATGTAAATGGAATCAGAGCATTCAGTTCATTAAGGGATCTTGACTGAAGCTACTCCCAAGGATGATAAAATGTGCTGGAGTCATGTTGGGTGTTGTGTGACTGGCTCCCAAGGCTATCTTTGAAGGTTATTGAGACTGCTGTGGAGAGTCAATGGACCCATAAATGTAGCACCCTTTTAATGGCCTATGGATTTCTGACAACCCAAACAGATCCCCTTTAGGCTACTGTGCACATCTCTTCCTGGGAAGAGAAAATTGCTCACGAGGGTCATTTCTTTTTCCATCGGCTAATATAGGGATTCTTATGTCTGGCACTAATGAAATTCCAAGTAATATTGCATGTCAAAACTGAAGAATATTTGTGTTATCTTCATATATAGCATTTTTTTTTTTAAGTTTTTTTCTCTTCCTGGAAATACTTTCTTTGCTCAAGTGGTCAAAGCACTGAGGTTGGTTAGAGAGGCAAAGCAATTTAGTGATTTCATGGAAGGTGAAAGAGCTTGAATTACAGGTGTTTGACTTAGTGCACTGTCTGCATTCCCTGAAGCTCCCAAACCTGCACTCAGCATGGGAGTTTGTGATATTTTAATGGCTACTTTCCTCTCAGCATGTGGAAATGTGCTTGTGCATCAGGCAGCTCAGAAAAGGGGATTCTGCTTTTCAGTAGTCAGCAAAATTAATCCTTGACTAAAAGACAGTTTTTCTAGAACTGGAAATGAGGAGGCACTGCAAAGGAGTTAAACCTTAACCAATTTGTCAAATGAAGTAATTGTAAAGTTCTGCTAACGCAGAATTCTTTCTTCTGATTAATGTAAATAGAGAAATCTCCCCTTTGATCTTGTCTGTCTGTTTCCCTCTTCAGCCTACCTGCCAGTTGTGGGGTTTTATTACGTGGGATCAGTGGTCGGGGACAGGGACGACACAAACTCTCAGAGATTCATGTGACGACAGCGTATTTTATTGTTCAGAGCCTTCCTATTTTGGGAGTTCAAAACTTCCTGGAGTAGAAAACTGATTGATCAAGATTTATCACTGCCTAAATACAGCATTAATCAGCTCTAATCAGCTCTTTGACCAGTGATATCTCTGCATTCTGGGTTGAACATGACTGGCTGAGGTCCCTGCTCCAGTCTGAATCCAGCCTATACCTACCTCATCTGAGGACTTGTTTTACTTCTGCACTGATGAGGTTGGGGGTCTGATATGACCAAATTTATTTGTCAGCTACAGGCTAGCTGCAACCATGACAGGGTTTGATTTTCGTTTTTTGTGAGGGTGCCTTTGGTGTTGTTTTGTAAGTGAACTGTTGACAGAAATAACACTGCGGTGACACTAGGATCCTCCCCACTCCCCCTGCCCATTGTCAGGAAATTGGGAACATGAGAGTAATCTATAAAGAAAAGAAAAATAAACATCATGTCCTTCTCCCTATCATCTACATCAATTGTCTTTTAAAAATTATTTCTCAAAAGTAAGACTGTGCAAAACTTACTGCATTGGCAAGTTCCTGTTCATCTACAGGTTCTCAAAATAGTAGCTTGAGGAAGAATGACACAAAATTAATATGCCTTCTGTGGGCTTAAAGCAGTGTTTACTTCTATTGCGCTACTCAAAGCTTAATCACGTTGCTCAACACAGAAGCTGTGGCATCATCAACATTCCATCAACACTTCAGAGGAGTTTTCATAGTCGGTAATATCAATTTTTGTCCTTGAACTACTAATGTCACTGTACAAAAAATGCAGCTTTTCCTTGCAGAGACCATTGCTGAAGTGTAAGAAATATGTTGTTTGCAAGAAGAGTCTTGGAGGGATAGACCACAGAGATCCCAGGCAGCAGAAAGGTCCTTGTGTCTATTACCTCCTAGTGATTGCATTTTTCTGAGCATCATGCTTGCTTTTTGTGGCAGATGCAAAGTGTAAACATATGACCAGCATCTGCTAACTTGGTAAACCTTTTATTGACAAAAGACATCTGGTAGAAAGTTCCAAACCACAATGGTAGCAAGCATTTTTATTGTTCAGCTGCAGCACCCAGATGCAAATTGTATGCTGAAGTACTGATCTTCATTCAACATTTTACTGCTTTTTTGTTTTTTGTTTTTTTGCTTTTG
The DNA here is from genome assembly GCF_027579445.1 of Ammospiza nelsoni. Lineage (NCBI taxonomy): Eukaryota > Metazoa > Chordata > Aves > Passeriformes > Passerellidae > Ammospiza > Ammospiza nelsoni. The sequence continues at coordinate 61,026,627 of NC_080669.1, forward strand.
TTTTTCATCTCCTTTTTTTCTGAGGGGCAAATAGAGATAGGAGAGCAAGTGGAGTCCCAGAGGGGATGCACAGGGTGCTGTTTGCAGTTATGGAAGATGCAGAGGGACAACTGCAAGTGATATTCACCTCTGAGGAAGGAAATGAAATCAGCAATGTTGCTATGGCAGTCTCCTCTGCCGTTCCTTGCTAAAGTAACAACCATCTACAGATGTAAAGCATGACTTTTATACATGTTTACCACAAAATTTCAGTATTTCAAGAAATAGCTAGAGAGCTCTTTGCCTTTTAATATTGCTCTTGCAACAATGCACATTTTGCTGGCCCGTGGGGGTTTGCTCTGACACTGTTGCAAGGTCCACAGACCATATGTCCTGTGGATAGATTTCAATCTTATGCACATTTGACTGAGACTGTGGGACTTACGCGACCTCAGTTGTCCTTTCTATTCCTGTGCTCATAAGAGGGTGGTTCTACAAGCCCTCATGTGCAGTTTCTGTTGCGCTGCGTACACACAATCTCTAGTCTTTGGGAATACATTAATTGGATCTGGATTACGCCTTTCCAAAGACATGTGCCTTCCTTGTGGTGCAAATCTCAGGTAAGCATAATTTACATTCCTGTGACCTGCTGGTATACTGGTAGAATCTACTTGAAAGTCTGACCTGTGCCAAAGTTCACTGAGCTATAATGCTGGGCCAGGCAGCTGCTGCATGTCTTATACTGCCTCCCTCAATCTCTGAGATCATGCCAAAATAACTGCTATAGACAGAGGGTTTAGCAAAAAGCCTCAAAACGTTTGGATTGCTATGAAATATAAAAAAACAGAGAGAGAGAAAGAGTGAGACAGATAAGCAGTAAGTATTCCTATTTAGAAATAAAAGGAAAAGAGCAGTACTCTAAGCGCCGTGACTTTCATCTGGTGTAGCTCTCATCCAGACTAAATTGTGGGCCTAATGTATGAGAGAAAAATAGAAAATTGCCACATGCGCACAGTCACATAATAAGCAAATGTTAATTGATGTGCTTTGTTTGTGATAGCTCCTGTGAGATTTGCAATGAGCAAGAGTTTTCTGTATGACCAATTCGACAGCATATGCTAGCACATCCAGGAAGAGTCATCATGTCTAAGTACTTTCTACCATCTGCTAGGAAAATGGAAATATTGAAAGATTTCTCTCAATTTACCCCAGTGCTTTTATGTATGTAGCTCTGATTTCAGCCCTATCTCTTTTGACCCATGAAGCTAAATGCTGAGTTCTTAATGCTTCTGTGGAGCTCTGCACTGTGAGCCTCTTACAGAGAAAAATACATAAATGGATGCATTGAAACACAGTAATACAGGTCCATACACAGATACATAAAAAATATGCTTTATAGTTTCCTGTGGTTAAAGGATGAAAGGATTTCTGATTGAATCAGCTTACCGATTCTTTGGTTTATGTGCTCACATTCACACTTGTGCAGTTCAAGGACAGTAATTATATTTTTTACTGCCATGGATTGGATTTGTCAATCAGCTCAGTTTTTTTTGCCTGCCTGCCTCCCCCTCTCAGGCTCTGGAAACAGACACTCCCCACCTCTGCCTGTCCAGTTGCTTTTGTGGTCTAAAATGGATTCGTGAATCCAGGATTTGATTCACAGGATCCCACAGCTGGTCCTTGCTACCTCTGTTTAAAGTGTCCCATCCATTAAGACAGGATGATGGAAATTATTTCTATTCTTGGCAGTTCCCATGATTTCTAAGAGAATATGGGATGAAAGTTGGTGGATAAGCAAAATTTCATACTGTCCTAATGTGGGAACTTCAAAGTTCAAATCTGAGGTAATTATAAAAAAACTGCAAAAACCAGAGTAGTGCTGCTGCCAGATTTCCTTTTAACCTAATTTACTTCTACTGTAACCATCATATTGTGCTGAATTAATATGTTTTGAGAAGACCTGTCTAGGGTTTCCACCTCAAAAAGAGTGTCATGGAAATTTTCACAAGGGAACACAATCTCAGGCAAGGAGAAGCACAGTATGGTAACCCTAAACCAACCACAATGGAATTAGTTGGCACGCAGGACATTTCAAGATGAACTATTTTGTCTGTAGAAATCATCTTTGTGGAAATGCAGTATCTATTCTCAAAGAGACCAACCTGACATTTAGCTCTTACGTTTTGTTTCAGCATAGGATTTAAATGGTGCAGTGCCAAAGCCTTAAGCTCCTATTTTCAGACATCCAGTCCCAAAATCAGAATCTAAAATTCACAGTCGGGATTCCAGAACCCGACACAGTTGATAAAGAGCACATCTATAGAGTTTTTTTTTAAAAAAATCTGTATACTGCAAATGAAGCTTTCATTATTTTCTTTGTTTGAGTCTAAAGTGAATGATATGTGTGCAAACCTAATTCTCTCCACATTTTTAAAATTTGACCCAGGGCTGCACTCTCTGAGGTGGAGTTTCTCAGTGGGTATAAGCTGATGCCTCTTTATGTGCCTGCCATGGAAGCTGGAGGTGCCACCCACCTTTGATTTCATGACTTCATGCCTGCAGCAGTCAGCGGGAATAAGAGAGCAACAAGTTCTTCACCCTTTTCAACCAGAAGACAGCAAATCCCACATCTATCAGTAATCATGATATTGTTAATTTCTACATTAGTTGTGTAAGTGCTTTCATAAATCTATCTCATGTTCTCTGCAAATGTCACAGCAAAACAACCAAAAACTAAAGAAAAAGGCGGGCGGCTATGGTAATAACACATTTCCCAGTAACTGCAGAGAGTAGGCACCTGTGTATTTGATCTGTCAAATGAGAAAGTTTCTTTCTTGTGAAATCTAAGAAGAAAGCTATTTTCTACTAAAAACAGAGAAGCAATAATTTAACTGTAATTCTCACCTCTTACAGAAAGTGGTGCACACACACACACACACACACACACACACAAACATACTCGCACTCACACTCTCTCTCTTTCTTTTTTTCTCTCTCTCTTTTTCTCTCTCTCCCCATCCTAGCCCCCATCTTGATGAGAAAAAACAGATGAGAACTTAAATGCAAATTCTCAACAGAAGTTGAAGCTGAAGAATTACAGACATAATAATCTACAGCTGAAAAAATGCTGGAAAAACAGGGTTTCTGACAGAAGGCCTGACACTGCTGTAATGATACAATGATGCTAGGGGAAAGCTTTTCTGAAAGAGACTAAAATGTTGAGAACCTGAAGAAAATTGTAGGAATAGGTTGTACACTCATTAACTTAATTGAGTTGATGAACATGCAAAACAATATTAATAAACACATCATAAAAATAAACAGCTTGTTAAGAATGATTGACATGCAAACACACAGCAACATGCTTTCTTCCATCTGCTTATCATTTCAAGGATTGATAGGTAAATAAAATTAATTCTGGCTGACTGGTAAAGGGCTGCATAAAGATTTATAATATTCAGTAAATAGTTTGTCATTGCTATTTGAAAGTAAAATTGACAGGATATGACATCCTATTTACTTCTAAGAAAGAGCAATTATGTTGTGTACAGAAAAAGTGGCTGATTATAACATCACATGACATTTTGAAGCTAACAGCTTCAATTACTGTATCCAAATTATGGCCAAGAAAAATATGCCTTGTGGGCATCTCACTTGATGTTTTAACTCAGAGGGGAAATGTAATCAAAAAATAGGCAAAGACATCCTCACTAACTTGAGATGAACAAGAAGGGAAACATGATGCTAGAGGGCTTGCACTTTTGTTAGGAAAAAGTACACTTAAATAAATAGGAAGAGAAAAGATCCTTCCTCTCTGTCTTCCTTTTTCTCTCTGAGAGGGAGTTTGTTGTTTGTCTTCCTTAAGAAGCCACCATGCTCCTGAAATAAGGGGCGATTTCAGACCTTTGGAGATATGTCATATTGCATGTGTTATGAATTTTTACATGTTATTTGCATATATAAATTCAGCACTACCAGTTCTGTTTGTGATCACCTAATGGGCCAATCATATACTCAAAAGTTCTGTTTTATCCACTTGTGCACAAAACATCCTGTTTTTGTAGCTTCCTGTCTGGAGAAGCCAAACTGACTGTGCTCACCACTGTCAACGAGCACAGTGATCTTCAAAGTCCTCAAATACCCATATTAAGCACTAAGCACTTAGAACACCTTACCAGAACCTTTTGAGATTAAAGAAAGTTAATATTTAGTATCCTGGCTTAGAAGCAGTGCTGTAATTATGAGGAAGCATCCAAAAGGACGGCAATGTGAATTATTACCATATGGTCATGAGGTAAAGTTTATATGAGGCGTTACCGATTTACATATTGATAGACACACATGCATTGACACAGAACCAAGCTATGGAGAGCAGAAATAAACCCTACATGATTTATTTATAACACTTGTAGATGGATTGTGGCCTGGAATTTTTTTTGCCATGATGTCATTTCAGGCAACTTATTACAATATGTCTGACTTCAGGGTCATTTGGTTTTTTTTCCTTTTTCTTTTTGTTCACCAGGTACAGCTCAAATTTAAAAGCTTTATCAGCTCCTGAGGCTCACCCCTATTACATGGGCTGGAGACTTGCCAGTTTGCCACCCACTGCTGCCAGCACGCCTGTACAGACACACCACAAGATGCAGCAGAGTGGAGTGGCAAAAGCTGCACAATTCTCTCTGGAAAGGTGCTGTTCCTACCCTTCCATACTCTATTCTTCCCTTGTGTCCTCCAAGATATAGAGATCATCTCACAGTGATGGCACTTACATTGAACGATGCTGCAGAGCAGCTCGATCCTGTGAATTCAATGCCTGAAAAGGTTCAGCAGAATATGTTCTGGGTAAAATTAATCTGTCTGAATCATATCTAATATTTCTGATTAAACACTCACATGCTTTGCATTTAGACAGCCTTGCCTCTGTGTTTTCTCAGTCCAGGGCATTATCTAGTTAAGAGTAAGGTTTTAAATAAGGAAATGTCTTGCTTGAGATTGAAGTGCATTCTGAGTATAATTTGAATCAGGTGCTTATGAGTTTTGTTCCTAGGAGGGTAGCCAGCAACTAAAATAAAACGAGATCATGCAGTACTGTACAATGTGTTTAAATAAAGATTTTACAGGCCGAGCATGTAGTCCTTGCACACATAAAGGTAACTTCAAGAATTTCAGCAATACCAGCAAACAGACATTTTATCCCAGAGGAATAGCAATAATGTTGATATTTCAGTCACACAATAAAAAGTTCTGTACCCAAAATATTGGTCACATTATTTTCCCAGAGTGAATGCAAGTGAATTACAATTCCATGTGCATGACTGAAATCCTTGGTGTTTGTTATGCAAAAACCCTTTAGAACTGACCATAAAAAGTCAGAAAAGCATTTGGCATTCAAAAAACTTTCTCCTTCAAAAAACTCCATCAAATTTCTGGAGATCATATGTGTACACTCTATTTGTTGCCCAAGTATATAATTAATTATTGAATCTCTGTGAATAAACTATGATTAAACAAACTTGAGATGATATATGCAGAAAATGTACCAAGGCTGAAAATACAGTTAAAATACATGATGATGTATGGTTGTTTTGTTTGTAAAGGGAAGAAGATTGTACACAAAAGTCATGATCTTAATGACAATGCAATTTTCAGTCATGAGGATAAGTCACTTTGTATGTTTCAGTCACTTCCATGCGCTGCAATAATTCTGTTGTGTCTTGCACTGTTCAAGGTACACTGCTAATTCACATTTCTCATCTCTTGAAGATGAAAGGCACTAAGAAACTAAATTATGATTAAGAAATCATTTCCATTTTGTAGATATTCTCTTACTCTAAGCTTAAACACTGGCCAAGAGGTGTGTCCACAGCTGCTTAGAATAATCTTCTAATGGTCAATACCAAATCAGACTTCTTGACCTGAAACAAACTCTATACAATGATTTCTCACCAAACTAGCATAGTAATGACAGTCTGAGCAGATAATTTTTCTTTCCTTCAGTGCAACTAATCCTAAAATCAGAACTCTTTGCAGGGATGGTAAAATACTGTGAAGAGGTAGCAACATATAAATATATTAAAGCTTTTGGCAATAGATAAGACTGCTTCTTTCTTTCATGTGCATCAAGCCCACAAATTATCATACTGGATATGAGGCATGACTAGAGTCTGCTGCATAAATAAGGGAGAATGAAAACCCAGAAATTCTCTCCATACTCTCTGGAAAATGGTATTGAGCGGCCTTGAGATCCAAAAATTGATGGCTTCTTACCACAGGAATAACCTGAGTTCTGGAAGGAGCATGCAGGTTCAGCAACTTGCTAACCTGGCAAGAAAGTGCTTTGAAGGAGACAGATTCTCAGACCCCTGGAGATGATATTTGCATTATTCAATGAACAGATGTGAATTTCAAGTTCACAAACATTCCATATATGGTCTAATCATGGGTAATTGAAATTAGGACAGCCAGCCATAGCTATTATTGCTCTCCCATTTCGCAATAATTTAATTTGACTAGAACTACCAGTCATCGCAGCTGAACTCCAGCCTTCTTTTTTGTCTGAATCTGACAGTCACAGGCCCTTGGAAGTGTTTATAGCATTGAAGGATCACTTTAGCGCATCCAGCAGCTAAAGTACCTCCCTTTCTCCTGACATACTCTGGCAGCAGCACCTGCAGCTGGAGCAGGAGTACTTGGGCAGCCACATGGATACACCACACATGTGATGTACCATTTCACACTGCCAGCATTGTCAGAGCAGTGTGGGGAATCTGGAAGAGGTGAGGAAAGAGACACCAGCCAAGGAAGTTGTGATATTTTTAAGTCATTTGCACAAAATCCAGCACAAAATCTGTAGACACTGAAGGGATGCTCAATCCAAATATATCATCCCTTGCTGTTGTTCTCCTCTGAACTCCTTTCTTCCTTTTCTCCAGCTGGGAAGACACCAGGAGGTATATTGAATTAAATTACTTTTTCATTTGTCCTCAGGAAATTCTCTATTCTGTTAAGGCTATTTGAGCTTCCTCTTGAGATATTGTTGCATCAACAGAGCAAAGAACCTGGCTCTCATTAGGTGCACATAGGATATTGGTATAAACATGAAGGCAGCTTTATTTGATTTGGCTTTATAATGGATTGGAGTTCTGTCACAGCTTCAGCATCAAAGCTCTTGTCTATTCAAAATGGTAAAATGCAGCTGTTCCTCCTTGTTAAAGTGCTACTCACAGTTAGATTTCTCTTATACATTGCTCCTAGAATAATCCTCAACCTAGGGTAAATATCTATATCTATATATATATATATATATATATCTATATATATATATATATATATATATATTTTTTTTTTTTTTTTTTTTTTTTTTTTCCACATCACCACTACAACATATAAGCAGTACACTATTTGTGATTTTGTGAAATCTAGTCATGGAGCAAGTTCTTGCTCAGTGCCTGACCTATATACTGACAGCTTAACAGAGGTTGTGTTTGCCAGGCTGTGAGCACTGTACATGTTATTTGCTTGGGCATTCTTTTCATTGAATTTCACTGAATTTTGTTCTAAGAAATATGTCTGGCTTGTTAATAAATAAGGACTTATTTCTCTTATTGATGCATATGTGCTATTAACTTCTAAACAAGTAAATACGCTGAACAGCTGCTTTAAGGCTAAACTTTAGTCAAAAGGAGTTTTAAAGAAATCTCTTTGTAGATTATAGTGCAATCCTGCTTTCGTTCTTCAATGCAGTGATATTTGGAGCCTGGTATTCTCTTCGGCATCATGCAAAAACAGAACAGCATCTTCTTCTGCTCCCTCCCTACTGAGCTCTCTAGAGGTCTGTGACCTCTTCTGCCATTTAGTAGGAGGATTCCAATTTCTGGAGTACTTCTATCTGTGCTTCTAATCTCTCCCGGAGTATTTCTATCTGTGCTTTTAAGCTCTTCTCTCTTCTGAGAGAAGACTTTCTCCAGCGTCTGCTGTTGGCTCTGGAAGCACCTGGTGGCTTTTCACTGCATCTCCATCAGCAGCTGAGAGGTACTGAGCAATGCTGGCTTGGATGTAGTCATTGTTGTAAGGAATTCCCTTTGGGATAAGGGAGAGGAGAGGAGAGGAGAGGAGAGGAGAGGAGAGGAGAGGAGAGGAGAGGAGAGGAGAGGAGAGGAGAGGAGAGGAGAGGAGAGGAGAGGAGAGGAGAGGAGAGGAGAGGAGAGGAGAGGAGAGGAGAGGAGAGGAGAGGAGAGGAGAGGAGAGGAGAGGAGAGGAGAGGAGAGGAGAGGAGAGGAGAGGAGAGGAGAGGAGAGGAGAGGAGAGGAGAGGAGAGGAGAGGGAAAAATAGGGAAAATAGGGAAAAATAGGGAAACCCCCCTTTGGTGTGATGCCTTGTGAAGGCCAATCTAGAAGAGAGATTAGATGGAGTCAAAGAATAAAGTAGGTATTTATTAAAAAGCATCAATGGATACACCCTGGGCAGTACAATAGCCCAGCCAGGGCTACATCCAAGATGAAACCAAAATGGTCACAACAAAACAGACAATGGTCACGATGGCTCTCACTTTATAAGTTCTGGTCCATTTGCATATTAGAGTAAGTTGTCTGATTATAGTTTTAGCTTATGAAGTCCCATCCTCCTTGTTTTTCTCTCTTCAGTCCACATTGTTTTTGCTCTTGGGCCTGAAATTTGGATCAGTTGTCCTTGGTCCCCAGCTAGAGAAGGCATTGTTTTGTCTACCTACTCTGTGAAGAGACCTTGCTACCCCCTAATATGAAGCTGAGAACTATACACTAAAAAAGTACAGAATCTGAAAAATACAAAAGCTAAAACCTGAGGCATCAGGTCAAATATTAAATACTATCTGCATTTTAAAAAATCCAAATAAATGAAATCCTGGAGACAGATGGGTAGTGCATTTTCCTCTCCCACTCATGTAGCTGTTTCTGCAGTGCCTGATGTGCATGAGTGTCTGGTAGAGGTTCTGCTGACATCAAAAAATGTAGGGATTCGTTGACTTTTTTTCCCTCAAACACATGACAAAATTAAGTGGGTAATAACAGAAACAAATAAGCAAACAAGAGGAAAAGATCATTTATTTTTAATAATTTCTCATCCTAGCCAAACAAAAATCTGCTTGACTTAGTTTCATTCTCTTCTGTAGTATATTGTTTTGTCCTTTAAGATATTGTGCAAGAATGAGAGCAAGAAAACCAAAGCAAAGTAAGAAGTCCCACAGACCTTCTACTTGATAAATTCTGACGTCACAAAGAAGTAAAAATTGCCAGCAGTTCCTTTTCAGCCATGAGCTATGTACTTGCAGAGCACAGTTAAACCTCAGATAGGGCCCATTGGCCTCAAGTTTCTGCAACACAGAAAGAAATAAGTGGTGGTTTCTTTCCAGACTTTGAACATCTCGCTGTCCAGCAGTAGAATGCACCCAAGCCTGCATCCAGAAAAATTCTAGAAATACAGACTAAAAGCTAATTTTCTGCAATTAATTTTGGGTCTGAAAAACTGAACAAGCAAGAGGAAAGGATGAAGTACTGGAATCCATTTATTTAAATGATGTGTCTTCCTACATGATATGACTTTGGTGAGCTTACCTCAATTTCCTGACAACCAAGTGACTAATAGGGAGTTTGTTTAATTGGAGAATTAATCTGCTCAGAATATTTTTCTTTGACAGAGATAATATGCACATAGTTCTGCATGGCAGATACTACAACTGAGTCTTTGATCCTGTTGGGTTTTTAAATCCTTAGTAAAGTATCTGTTGACTTCTGGGCACAGGACCTGTACATAGTACAGTAGATCTTACATGAAGTTCCTCTCATTCTCTTTTACTTCAACACTTTTCCTCCTCACTTTTTGCCAAATTGCCTTTTTTCCCCTGCCCCCATTAAGCTAAGCTGTGTAAAGCAATGCAGTACATGCCTCTAAACTGTGATGTCTACTGAGATAGATATGAAAATCTTCCTCAGTGAAATTGTGCTGTAATTTGCAACCCCCCTCCATTACACCACTCAGAAATTGTACTTTTTGCTACTTCAAAGTTCTTTCCCAGTGCTTCTTTGAGCTTACCTCCTCCTCACCTACAATTCCTCCTTAAAAACACAGAACAGCTTCATGTGGAAACTATATATCTTTAATTAACTGCTGTATTCATTTATCTTCTGAGTAGCGTCTTCATTCCTCTCCAGCTGCACTGCTGCAATTTAAAGATTAGTAATTGTAAAACATCCATCACATGCAAAGTGAACTGTCTCTAACTGTTAACAGGAACACAGTGGTCACAGCCTGTCATTTTTTTCTGTTAGGAACCAAAGCCATTATGCCAAGATAAACAAACAGAAAGGTTGGGAGGCAGGTTTCTCGTCCTTATGGTTTCAGTGGTCTGGGTAGCAATATGCTGTTTAGAGTCTGATTTTCACACTGGGATGGACAGGACAGGTCCTCTCCATCCAGGACCTGCTCTGCTACCTCCTGTCCTGCCTCCCCTGGGGAGGCCCCACTTTTCCTGGAATATCTGGCTCACACTGCGCCCTGACAATACTTAAGGTGATATTTTTGCTTGCTTTTTCTTCAGTTTCAAGTGTAACAGTCGAAAATCATTCATCCAGTTAAATAAATTGTCCACTGGGCATTTTTAGAACAAGGATACAAAAACAGAGTCAGCAAAGACATGTCACAGGGCAAAGTATGTCACTGGAAGAATCTAATTGTTTCCCAGCATCTCATCCTCCCTTTTGTCTCTCTTCTATCTTTTCTTTGGCTCTTGCAATTCAAAATCATCTTTGTTCTAGATAAATCATAGTGGAAACTACTAAGGAAGCAACATTAATGTTGCAAGTGCTGAGAGAGAACAGTGATACAATTTTCATCTCTTCACATGCCAGTCAATCCTTTTCAGATCTATAATGGCACCTCATTGAATAGCAGCTGTGCCCACCCGAGCCCACCACCCCTGTCTGCTGATCAGCAGGGATGGGTGACTGAGGCACTTCACTGAAACCACTCAGCCAGCCAAGGCTGGAGTCTGATCAGACAAAAAAGCGTAAAGCACCGTTCAAGATCCGCGGCTGAGTGTGTCATTACAGTAACATATAATGAATAAGGAGCCTTTCTGTGAAACCATTTCATTCTTTAATTCATTAAATGCAATTTCTTATATTTAACCACTATCCAGAACATGTTGGTGGAAGTTTTACAATATTGCAGGTAATGCACAACTCAGGCACAACTAGGCACAAACTAGGCACAACTCAGGATAGCGCAAACTCAATGCTGTCACCCAGGTAGGGAAGTTTCTCATTCAGCTTGCTGATTCCAAGGATGCAGGTGCAAGCTTACCTTGGCACGCATCCTTGCAATCATAGGATGCCAGTCAGCTCCCTGGCTGTGCAAGTGAAGCACAGCCACAAAAGCAGCTTTCCCACTTCCAAATTATTTTAACTAAGTTATCAAGACTAGATTATGGTGTTCTTTACCATGAATCTTCCTCTACAGACACAGCCAGTATTTCTTAGCTCTCATCACCTACTCACCCTAAGCAGGTTGCAAAGCCTGGACCTTTATATGTTTGCCAGGCACCAAAGGCATGTTTGTTCTGCAACATTGTAGAAGTGAGTCGGGGTAAGCCCTGCTAGAGCAGAGTGAGGCAAGAAAGTGTTTAAGTACAGCCATTGCTGCTTTTACTTCAGACTCTAAAAGGTTATGCTTCCCTTTGGTCTGGCATTATAATGAATTATTTTAATCAGCATGCTATTCATTTTACTTAAAGCAGTAATATTTTAACAGAGGCAGTTATTTTAATTAGTGAGGGAGAGCTATCTTAAAGCACATAATGTAAAAAGAAATGGCATTATAAATGTAAAGAGCAGTCAGTAAAGAGCAAGAGAATATGAGATATAGATAAAAAAAAAAAAAAATCAAAAAACAGCCCATGCACAGAAAGAACAAATAATGCAAACTGAGCCAAGTAAGGTTCAAACTTTGTCCCCATTTTTATAACTATAATAGGGTAGCTCATTGTGTGGAAGGAGCCTTTTATGGTTCCTGCTCTAGATTTTACAAAATTAGATCACATTTTTCTGCTAGTGTTTTTTGTAGTTGCAGTACAGAATAAAGTATCATAATAAATGTTCTGGTTAAACCTCCTGTATTGGTTTGGAGAATGCATATATATAATTATTACATAGTTGGTTGTACCGCAGTTATGACAATAATAGCTTAGTAACAGACATTTCTTTTTGCTTCCAGCCAGGTACACATCTGCTACACTCTTTAATGTTTGCTCTTCTACTTACTGACTTTGCTCTTGTGTGGCAAAAAGATACTACAGAGCATAAAGCCAAAAAAGCTTTTTCTTCTCAGGAGAACAGTTGAACATTCAGAGGATAAACAAAAGCATTGCCAAAGACATATTTTGGTATTGCACAGGGTTGTGTTTTCTGTTAGGGCAACTTTGGGACTCCAGTCAAGGAAAATAAAGTGACAAAAGGTGTAGCACTGCTGAGTCAGGAAGGATCACTCTTCTTAGAGAACTATTACTGAATCACTGTGGTTCCAGGAGACAATACACCATTTTTATACATGGCATGTTTCCACAGCTTCTGTCTCACTGGAGTCATTAAGCTCCTGCAGCACATTTCACAGGAGACTGGCCAACACCCCCTTGATATAAATCCAGAAGGCAGCCAGGGATCCCAGGGCAGGGTGACAATGTTGTGGGTGTTTGCTCCATGCTGCCTGATCAGGAGGAGGAAGAGGGACCTTTACAGGGAACGCGAAGCATCGTCACAGGCTTTGGTCCTTGTGGGGGAATTTAATTGCCATCAGTCTGCTGGAGAAGCCACACAATTAAACACAAACAGTCCAGGTGTTTCTTGGAAAACACTGATGACTACTTCCTGACACAGGCAGTGGGGAATCCTACAAGGAATGGTGAGCTGTTTGACCTTATTCTAACACAAAGGTAAGGCCTTGGAAGTGTGGAGGTTGAGGGCAGCCTTAGGTGCAGTGCCCATGAGCTTGTGGAGCTCAGTATCACGCAAGGAGAAAATGACAGCAAGTAAAATTTCAGCATGGATTTCAGGAGAGCTAAATGGGAATCTTCTTGGAAGAATCCCAAGGGAACATGGGATCCCAAGGGAACATGGGATTCTCCCTACATGGGAGAGGGGTCCAAAAAAGTTGGATGATATTGAAGCATCAGTTCCTTCAGGTTAAGAATGATGCACCTTGATGAACAAAATATCAGGGAAAAGGGGCAAGAGTCCTGCTTAGATTATCAAGAAAATCTTGTCAGTACTCAAGCATAAGCAGGAAATGCAACAGAGGTGGAAACTATGGGACGAGTAACACAATTTGTAACACCAAGGATTAAAGAGTCCCAGTCATAAATCATAAGATTCCAGATTGCTTCAAGCTCTGGAACATCCTGAACTTCTCTAAAACAACCCCAAAAAGAACCCAAACAAGCAACAACAGAATCTTCCCCCCACCATCCCCCCAAAAAACCCACAAAACCCAAACCACATAACCACCACCAAATCAAACATCCAATAGCAAAACACAAGAACAAATGAACACCCCAAAAACCAAGCCCAGAAACTCTGGCAACTCTCAGTTCCATGTTCCTATCCATCTGATTCACCTGCAGGCTTCAAAACTGTCTCTAATCCCTTTGTCCAGTCACAAACTCTCAGAAATATTACATCTATTTCCCTTCTGAGAAAAGGGCTAAAGCCAGTGTTAGCTACCACATGGATTTCTGTTCATAAACCTGACAGTGCTTGGGGGATAGCAGGCTGTACACAACAGCTGCTACCTGACTTTTCCCATCTGTCTTAATGATTCCCTACCCTTGACCTGTCAGGACCCAACTGCATAGCATCTGCTCTGGGCTCCCAAAAAGGATCAAGCTGAACCTTCTTCCAAGTAGCCTTTCTTCTTAAAGGACATCACCTATTATTTCTCCCATTTCCTTCAAGGCAGCCACAGTTTCACATTTAGTACAAAACAGAGGTGGTTTTTATCACGTGAGGCTTTCACACAGTGATGGGCAGAGAAACACAAGCAATTCCTAGATGATCTCGCCCCATGGGCTGCAGGCCCACCCCTGGCTCTCACCTCCTCTGTGATTATGCTCTTCCCTGTGAGCTCTCCTCCCAAATGGAAAACCATGATTCTCCACCTGGGAAATACACAGTCCTCCTCCCCTGCAGGCTCATAAAGCTCACTGTCAAGTTGTTCATTTCATAAAATCCTGACGTTGTTGCTGCAGTGAGTTATTTTTCAAGGCCTATGAAGATCAAAGCCAGACTCTTTCTCTAGGCAGCTTTTCCCTCCACATAGCACAGACCTAACGCACAGAACACTAACATAGTTACTTGTCTTTGCTTTTTTCTGAGCTGTGTGAGCAAACCCTCTAATAAAATCAGCAGCAGCTGATGTGGAGTGCCAGGTGAACAATCACACACATCTCTCCTAATAAAAAAATTCTACAGGAAGAAGAGATTTGTTGATTTTTAAGATTATATGATTTACACACATGAAAACTAGCCCTCTTGTCTCTTCATCACACTGTTTTAAGGAAAAAAAAATCAATATTGTACAACACTTCCAGGATTTTATAGGTTTGTTGGGGAAGCAGTGCCTGCAGCCTCCTTGGTTACTGTGAAAGAGCATTTTCACTTTACAGAGTAAAATCTTGTTATTCTTGCATCTTTTATCATTTATATATAAACAAAACTGGCTGAGTGTGAAAAAATCTGTGAGACTGGCTTGTGCCACTCTCAAAAGTGGCTGCTGTTAAGGCAGTCGCAAATAAAATTTTTCTGTGGTATTAAATTAACTTCTAGGACAACAAAAATCTATTGGCAGATGCAAGAGACCATATGGATCTAAGAATAGACTTCATTTCTACTGTCCAGATTATGTAGGACATAATTTTTGAAAATTTAAGCCTCCATGAATATGCACCAAAAGGAAAAAAACAAGTATGCCAAATTTTAACATGAAATTCCATCTGGTTTTTAATATTTATGCTAGACATTATGAAAAACCAGAAAACAGTCATGACAAAAATAATGTTTAATTTATGGTAGATAAACAGTAAAAGTAATTTAATCTAGAAAACTCATTACAATATAAGGTATTGACGTTGTTATTATTATTATTATTATTATTAATATAATTTTCAATATTCATATAGGGACTATTTCCTTTTGGCTGAAGTATGTATTTCTTCAGCCAAAGATGGTGATTTCACACCTTTTCAACCTTACCTGAACACGATGACCTGTTTCTCCTTTCCTTCCAGCAGCCGAATTTGCACCACTAGATGGCTACCTAAAGCAATCCTCTATAAAAATGACGTTGTGCATGGTGTCTGCTTGAAAAAGCCTTCAAAATACTTCTGTTAAATCCATGCTGTGAATCTGAACCCATCACGGTTTTTTAAACAGTCATGTCAATACCTGGCAACTATTACATATATATTGACTTAGAGAAAGGGGACAAAACCGATGCTATATTTAAAGTCTGCAACATAGCCGTTGAATTTTTTCAAAAGGCAAATACCATCAGCACTCTCTGAATACAAATAAATGATTTAAGAAAGGAAAACTAAAAAAAAATGCTAGTATGGCAAAACATCTATTTTTAAAAAGCTGCAATAATATCCATAATTGAAATATCCAGGGACATATGTCAGAAAATGAATATGACTTGAATTCTTTAGTGAACATTTGCAGTTTCCAAACAATTAACTTAGTATTTATTTTTTTATGTAATTCAGAACTAATGCAAATCTCCTAATAATACAAAAAATCTGACAGTTTGCCAGTGTGCAGTTTTTCACCCATTTAGACTTACTGTAATTTCCATAAAAGATTATAAATAATTATATCCATTGGAAACTCTAATATATGATCCATTTCAATAGTGAAATGGACCTAAGGTGTCATACACTGTTTCAGTATTTACATTTGTCTTTATCTCAATAGGAGATTTTGATTACTAGGTGATTATTGTAGCGCAAATGAGTGGTTCATGGGGGGAAGCAGGCAGTTGAAGGTCTAATAGGAAATGAATTCAGATTGTTCTCAAAATTGTGCATCTGAGAGCAGCTTCAGGGGTTTTTGCTTCAGACTTACAAATGTAACCGAAGCAGTGAAGCACCAAGAACAAGTCTTAGAACTGGACATTCGGTAATTAGGAGAGGCTGAAAACACTCTTAATATTAACTGAGAACTTGCTACGTTTATTATGCCTGTGATTGTATACTTTGTGACCACTGAAGCATATATTTACAAATAATCAGATCACAAAATTATACAAAGAAATTATCAACTGTATGCAAACATTGGGAAATAGAACATAAGTGACCTATACGGATCCTGCAATGGCTATGAGTATTTTCAGTATGATGTTAGACAGCAGGAGCTGTACTCAGTTAGGGAAGAAAATCAGAAGTCTTGCCATCTTAACAAGGAGTTTTATGCACTAGGAACTAAACTACAGAATGTAAAACTAGGAAAGGCTCACAAAAAACATGCTACTGTACAGCACGCACACAACAAGCATTTTGACAAAGTAAGCAAAATCATTTGGAACAAACCCCCATATGTATTGACAACTCATTCTCCTGAAAAGTGAGAGTAGGGAACAGAATAGAAAAGAAAGCCCTTGTTTATTCAAACTTGTTATTTCTTACAAGAAATTTACTCAGCAAAATTAGTGCATTTTATAATAATTCTAAGCAAACATTTTGTAAGTGAGAAAGTATATAGCGTCAAGCTGATAACAAATCAGAGAGTAGAACTCAGAAATCTCCAGGTCTCTGTCTACAATATATTTTGTCTGAGTGCTACTCTAATTTTAGTATGCAATATCCATTGATCATGAATCATTATATATTTTCACAAGATAAGAAATTACATCAGGCATAAGATATTTTAGAGTCAAATTTCCAGTGAAAAGTGTACATATATTTTAGCTTACTTTTAATAGATGAATAGGTTTCAAAAAGAGCTTTAAAACTCATTTGCCTTGTTACATTTCTGCAGTATTCCTTGAGGCATATGAGAACTAGGAGGAAAGACAAAGCCAGCAAGGCTTCCCCAGAATTTTCCCACCAGACTGATTCAGAACTTAACAAGTAATCAGCTACCCCTCTTTCTGCCTATCTTATTCAAAGCAATATGATTTTAGGAAGTATTAGGGATGAGTACATGAGAATATATAAGGAACATATTTTAGGAGAGTCAGGCAAACAACCATCCCCTCAAAAGTCAGAAAAATAATGCAAATCCAGGACTCCCAACATTTTGAAGTGAAATGGGATGCAGCAGAGCTGCATTAGCTGGTAAAAAGATGGAAAATAAGATATTCTGTTACACAGTATGCTGCAAGATCTTGTCTGACTGCTCTCGCAGGGTGGAATTCCTGCTGGTGCAGTCGATAGGCACAGGGCCTGGGGACACAGGCCAAGGGCTGTGTCAGGAAGACAGGCATGATTTGAGCTAAATTACAGCTGTAAGAGCTGGGTCAGGCTCTCTGCCTCTGTGTGAGATTCAGGACTAAAGTACAAACGGAAGAGGAAAAACAGGACAGATGAAGCTCTTCCTGCCATGCCCTGAAGAGGCAAGTGATGAAAAGGAATGACCAAATCTCTCCCCTTTTTACATACCCACTATTACAAGTGTGATGCTCATTAACACACCAGGTATAAAATTTGATAACAAGCAGGCCCACCCTGAATATTTGTCACTGGGCAGAGTGCCTCTACCTGTTCTGCCTCTACCTGTTCTGCCAAAAGTCCTTCCCCTGGTAAAGCTTCAGAAGAAAGAAAACCCACAACTAAAAAAATTTCAAGCCAATTTTAGGTGGAGGTGACTGTGAGATCTAGGAGCTGAGGATATGTATTAAAGTCCTGCCTGTAATGTCTGATGTACAGAATGGAAACAATTGCTTCATGAAATAATGAGGCATTCTGTAAATAATTAGTAATTGCAGGGTAACAGATTTCAAGAGTGCATTAACGAGTTCTCTAAAGAGACACCATAGGAGAATAGTCAAGTATAAAATATGTTAGAATTGACAAAGATTGGGCATTTGTGAAGAAAGAAAATTGGTTGAAGAAATGTTGCCATTTTCTACAGACAACCATAAAAAGAACTGCGTATTTATTTTTCTCATATCTTTTCCTTCCTTTGCCACAAACCCATAAGGATTCTGAAGTTAGAGTCTGTCACTGTAGGTATGTGTCTCTTTCTCTCTCTACCTCTCTCCATACACATGTGCTTGCAATCACAAGTATCAAACTAAATACTTAACCATGCAATGGTGAAATACGTGCAATTGCTTCCATAAGCACCACTGCCCACATATTTAAAAATCAAGTTTGCTTGATACATGTTTGATACAGGGTGATTTCCAAACTGGAGTTGTTACAGTGAAATTACCTGTCTACTGCTGAAGGTACAAATCCTTTCAGTTTATCATGAGCACCAGCTGGCCAATTATCAATACTTTAACAATTTTGTTTTTTTCAAAAAATTTCAGTGGTAATTCAAAGAAGAGAATATTTTTCGTGACAAAAAAATGGAAATACAGACTTATACAGCATAGACTCCAATATCTCTCTTCTTAGGTCTTTGGTTTAGGTGTTTGCATGTCAGCATTCATGAGTTTTTGAAGTCCAGTTTTACTGAGGAGGAAAAACTTTCCCTCCTTATCCAAATACCTTAATTCCTAAGTCTCCCACCAACTCCAGTGTTGAAATTCCACCATCACAGAGGTGTGTTGAACTCACATACTGTAAGTTGCTAGTTTTCCCCCATGCTGAATATGGTGCATGACCTCTTTATTCTCACATCATCACCTGCAAAATGGAAAGACACGTAAATTTTTGTCTGCTCTTGAACTAAGGCATTCTTACTATGATGAAAAGGGAATGCAAAATTTAACATTTTCTTTTGCTACCAAGACTTTTAAAAATGTGCCAGTAAGGGAGTTTTCCTTGAGGACTGAAAGAAGGGATCTTACATTCATACAGACTTTTCTAAAATACAGATTGTGAATTCCACTTGGCAAAGGTAAAATGAGCTGCATGACTGCATGAACTTGTGTATGACAGTCAGATACGAGTGGATATTTGTGGTGCTGACTTTGATTGCTTATACTGTTTAATTGTGTGTCTGTCCTCTGTAAGATAATATTTTAAAATAAATAACTGCAAAGTAAACTTATCTTCATCCTTCAGAATGTGCTTTAAAATCTTCCTTTGTTGCAGTGCCTGCAAGAAGCTTGACAACAGTTGTTAGGATGCTGGTGATCTGAGACTACCAACTGTCAGGCTGACTGGCGTTGTCAGAGTGTTCCTCATTCCATCAGTCTGTCTCTTTCCATCTGTTGCATCTCACTTCCTATAGCGCTCCTAAGAGTAGGGACAGATTCTATATTTTCAGATATACAGCACTGAGGAAAATCCTAGCTACTAAAGAAAAACAAGAAAAGAAGAAGATATTGTCAGCTAAAATCCAAGAAATCTTCGTGGAATAAAAAAAATTTGCAACAAGTCAACAGAGAGACAGGGACATTCTCGTTCTTTGAAGAGCAGAGAAGAATAACCACCTGGCTGAAAATTTTGTGAAACATTTAATTCACTTACATAAAGATAAACTTCTTTTTGTGACATTTATTTAAGAGCATTTGAGGCCAGCACAACTCCTGGTAGTATCTTCATTCTCCATCAACAGAGAAGGATGACCAAGCCCCTGACTGGGACAAGTGACTATTAACCTGCTAGGAAGAAAGCACTGACAAGCAAAGTGCTGCACTGTAACTGCCTTGTTTGGAACCTCTAGTACAGGAGTGGGAGGCTGGACCTGAAAGTCCAGTGCAGAAACATTGCTTGTCTTTTCAGGGCAGAAACTAATCTCATGTGTTGGATCCATCCTATGGACCCACCTTGTTAGGTCTTTCTTCTCACTGAGGAGAAATGGATAAGTAACATGAGACTGAGATAATATTGGTTCTGCAAATAGCTTTGCAACTGTCCTCTGTGAAAACATTTTGCCTCCTCTGATTCAAATTCACACTGCAGGCAGCTCAGTTCAGATATTGGCACTGTAGAGCCAGACTGTCAGTCCTTCCGAAGGGACAAGGGCATCATGTGCAGAAACATGAAATTTTTCCTGCTGAGCTTTCTGGAAAGCAAAAAGCATCACAGCACTACACCTTGACTTTAAAATCCATTGTAACCTGAGCAGTTACATATTAAATCCGACATATAAGGCTGGAAATGAGGAACACATTTGCATAGAGCATGATACTCCATTAGTGTGAACACTATTTAGAAATTAAGTCAATGACAATTTATTAAAGCTTTTGTTAAGAGTCAAATTCTACCTTCAAAGGTTTGATTTTTAAATTCTGCTTACCTGAAACCATTTATTCATGGTCATATGGTATTGACTCTGACTTTAACTTATTTCAGTGCTATTAGCAGTGTAAGGAATCTTTTCGGATTAGTGCTCCTTTACATGTCATTTCACATCTTTTTCATCAAAGAACAGGCCTCCTTTTTTATTGCTTGATATAAGAGGATGAATTCTTTGTTGCTAGATAACTGATGTAAATTAATTACTTTTTTATTGCCTAACTGGATTTTTTGTCACTGAATCATTATGGCAGAAGAAGAGGAATTTTTTAGCAGCAAAACAACATGTATATGTTTGTGCTTTCATTTAGATGTGAGAAATGAGGGATATAAAGTGTCTTGTAGACATTTGAGATGGTGGCAGTGAGGCTAGTGTTTGAGGCAGTGTAAATTACTAATCAGTGGGGTCTGGCCCTCTGCCTCTCAAGCTGTAGGCAGACCTGGCTACATTGACAATAATTCACAAGCAAGATTCCCATCCTACTTTGCCATAATATATGATATTTTGAGATTTCTCAACACTCAGAAAGATTATTGTAAACATCTCAAGATAAATGAAAGTGTGTCATGGTTTAATCCCAGCAGCAAAGCCCCACATTTCCGCTCATTCCCCCACCAGCAGGATCACGGAGAAATCAGAAGACCAAAAGCTACAAAGCTCATGGGTTGAGATGCAGGCAGTTTATTAGGGAAAGCAAAAGCCATGCATCCAAGCAAAGCAAACCAAGGAATGAATCCTCTGCTTCCCATTGCTGAGCCGATGTTCAGCCATTTCCAGCAGAGCACAGCCTATCACACTAAGGGTGACTTGAGAGGACAAACACCATCAGCCCAAACATCCCCTTCTTCCTCCTCCTTCCCCATTTTATACACTGAGCCTGATGTCACAAGGTCTGGAATATCCCTTTGGTCAGTTTGGGGTCACCTGTCCTGGCTGTGTCCCCTCCCAGCCTCCCAGGCACCACCAGTGATGTGGTGTGAAAAGCAGGAAAGGCCTTGGCTCTGTGCAATCCCTCTTCAACAACAACAAAAACATCTTTGTAATTTGAACTCTGTGCTCAGAACAAATCCAAAACTCAGCCCTGTACCTACCACTCTAAATAAAATTAAATCTTCCACAGCTAAAACCAGTACAAATTGTTAAATCTCAACTAATTTCCCTGATAAATAATATTTTCAAATATCTATATAATTATGGGTTTTAACTCTTGAATTTTCAAGAAGACATAACCTGACTAAAGGACAAAATAAAGATGCATTTTTATGATAAAATATAGCAAAATTTGCAAAGAAAGTGAATAAATTTCTACTTGATTATTACTATGACAAAACACTTGATTTGTTTTTGTGACAAAAGACAGTTTGATTTTCACAATTTTGGGAACAATTTTTTTAATAGTGTCTGTTGTGAAAAATTGTGATCTCATATTGATTTAATTTAAGTCATAAGACAAGCAAAGAGGGTAGAAGGTCAGATTGGCTGAACACGGAGCTCCTTGTGGAATCCGAGAAAAAAGAAATTGTATGATCTCAGAGAGTGAGATCAGGCTTCACAGGAAGATGATGGAGCTGTTGTTCATATAGGCATTTTCAACTTGAATAAAATGATGGCAGTTACCAAAACAGTGAAGTCAGCAGAAGTAATTTCTGAAATTAAAAAGTAACAGGTCAACTCATTCATAGTTTAAAATTAAAAGTTTTTATGAGTGGGATCCAGCTATAATAACTCAGTGATAAGAAAACTGAGGAAGCAATATTTATGAGGGAATCTGGAGGAAACATCCAAAATAACCATTCATAAACACAGATTCACAGAAAGTATACACAATTTTTTTACAGACATAATATTGGAAGAAATACAAAACAAATGCTCTAAGAAAAATTATTAAAGTGTAAGGAAAAAAAATGAAACAGCCAGCTGGAAATTCAAGAGCTGTTTTATATATACTTCAGTACAAAATTTCTTCCCAATTACTTGATCAAAAATTATGAGATAGCTACCAAGACACTAATTATATATGAGCAGAGTATTTTGGCTCCCAAAGACTCAAAAACCAGGCCAAATTCTCTCTTGCAATACACCTCATTTACAGCATCCAAGTGGCAGAAAGTAGTCACAAAATCAACTTCTAGAAATACCTGGAAATAGAAGGAATATCTGCAATGGTATTGAGGCATTCTAAGGGGTTCTTGTCACCTCAATTTATAGGCTGTAACTTGTGAAGGAAGGAAGGAATGTGTGATATCTTGGTGCAAGAGACAGCCATGGACCATCAGCTCCAAAAATTACCTTATCTTACTGCTGCAGGTGACTGAGCTGTGGATATTCTCAGTTCAACTGAAGAGAGAACTGAGACAATTTCTCCCAGGCTGAGCCTGGCAATCTCAGACAAAAGAATTCAAACAATTATTATCTCTCTTCCTGTTATCATTGTTTATAGTCATAGTTCTTCACAACCTACTCCTATCTAACAATAGTGTGAGATGTTTTCTACTTTGAGACAAATACGGTCCCACTTAGCAAGTGAGACTACAAAAACTCACTGCTTTTTGCTAATAAATATTCTTCTTGAACCTTCTAAACCACCTGAAGACTGGAGTCTTTCTTTCCATCCCTGACTCAACAGCATCAACTGAACATATTTTTCTAGTTTCCCAACAACACAAAAGTTTTTCCACACCCTTTTAGTTAAACATATATGAGTATTTCAGGTGAAAGCCTTTGGCTGGAGTTACAAATAGAAATCAGAGGAAAAAAAAGAAGGAAAAATATCTTAGTAACAATGTTTTATTATAGGAGCAAAAAAAATGAAATCCCTGTCTATATGTGGAAAGAGCACATAATAATTCATAAAGGGACATTGCAAAGTAATGCTATAACACCTTGGCTTCCCTAGAGCTACAGGAAGGGCATTGCCACAACGCCTTCCTCCTGGACAAAGCATGAAGCTCAATTCAAATCTTTTTGCACACTAAGCCTCACTCTAAAAATCTTTCTTCTTCAGCCAGCTGGGTGTTTTTGAGGGCTGCTGAATAGTTTGGAATCAGAAATAGTTTACAGGGCCAGAAACAGAGGTGGAAGACAATATTCAGATGGAAGATATCTATACTTACACAATACTATTCAGCATGCCTTCATAATTTTGCTCTGCCCACTCAAAGGATGTTTCTAAAACCAGTAGTGAAGCTCTGTTTTCAAACTACTATGAACCTTTAGTATGGAGGTGTTTAGAAGAATTACCCTACTTATAGTACAGGAGTCTGATTTAGAAGCAACAGATTAATTATGAAAATTCATTAGCTGAGTTGGAAACCTACAAAATTAGAACAGTATCACAAAGATTTATAAGCAAAATTAACAAGACCAGCTGACAACACTTGCTTTTTATAGAAATTTTAAAGATTTTATTATTTCAAATATGACCACACAGAATGCATTAACAGTATCAGGACAGTTAGGACACTTCAATTTTTTGAAGCCTGTAATTTACCTGTAATTGAATATTAAATATTATCCACTATGATGGGAACAGCTTGATTTTGCTAATAAATCTGCATGATTTCAGTGAGGCAGTTTAAGCTCGTTCACTGAGTGAGCACTAAATTCCCTCAGGTTGTTGCTTTGGCCTCCTGTGCCAAGTTAAAGTGGTTTGACATTAGAGAACCAAACCATTAAATCAGAACCTGCTGCTTGCAGGAAAAGTCCATACCACGGGCTCCTGTTGGGCAGCTGGAGGATTCACTATGTCCCTCGACCCAAAATATTGCCACTATACCAGTGCGCTCAGGTCCTGTACCAAACCCTTTTGAGGCAGTAATTTCACTTCCCCTATTCAAAGTGTGAGAATGTGTAACCACAAAGTAAAGCACAAGTCCAATTTGCAAATGTCAACTCTTCAATATTCCTCAGATACCTCTAAGGTTGCTGCAGCTTCTCAGTGCTAGAGAGCTGGTGTCTATCAGAAGGAGATAAACTGGTGGAACTATTGTTTTCAGGACAGCCATCCTTTGGTGTATAAGACAGAATTGGTTTTCCCTCTTAACATTTGACACCCCAAGAAAATGTTTCAGAATGATTGAATTCAGGTTATGTTATTCATCCCATGGAAACAGGAAAGAATAAATAAATCAGCATCTGCTTTCTCTTTCATTTTTTCTAAGCCAGAATTTATATTACCCTTTTTAATTATGGTCACTATGCCCCAAATTGTCCTACTGAGACCATGGCCATCTTCCACTGATTTTGGAGTACCTAGTGAGCAACTGGGCTAAGTGCCACTTCTATTTTAGGTGCTACAAAATCCTGGAGAATCCAGGGAATTTGGATTGTTTCTTTAAATTAGGTTGTGCTGTGTTGCATAGAATGAAATACAGGAGGAGGTGATACAGAACTAAGGAGAGGGAAGTGTAACCAATCATCTGGTCAGAGGTGTTACTGACCTGCAGCAGTCCTAAATATATGTCTCAGTCAATTGTGTGCTAGATTTAATTATATACTCCATCCAAAAATTGCAGCCCTTTAACTGGAGTAAAAGGGCTTGACTGACAAAGTCAGAAAAACATTTTAAGGAAGAACAGACAGCAAAAAAAACCCCAAAAATTAAAAATGCCTCACCCGAAACAATGAAAACAACCTACGCCCTGTCTCCTCCATCCAACCAACCAACTAAAGAACCCCTCAAAACCCACCAAGACCCCCACCAAAACACATTGTAAAATTCTTGCTTCCCTTTAATGATTCATGGCAACATGACCAATATACTACAAATAGAATTGATCTTCCATTAAAAAAAGACAATTGTATTTTTCCATCTAAAGTTTTAACTTTTCTCATCTAGATAATAGAATATCAGTCTGTACCACTCTTCAGTCACATCGGTAGTTCTCCTAGGGTGCAGTGGAAATTCTCAACCTTTTCAAGCTGACAATTATTTGGAGGCCAAATACAGCAGGAAAAGGGAGAAAAAGTATCTTTCTGCATGAAAGACACTAATATGGCACTGTTTAAATGAGTAACAAGGAGTATGTGGGTCTTTGTCAGCAAGTTAAAAAAGGTTTATTATTACGCTTTTATTCCTCTTAGGTAAGACATAGTGTTTAATTTACAAAGATAGTGATAGTGTTTAATTTACATCTCGGAGATAACACATTAAGTCCCCAAAAATGTAGGTTAGTCATCATTGACATGACAGAGGGAGCCAATAAATTCTTAGAGATTTTTAATACTTTGAAGTTCCAGAAAGAAGCCTCTTCTCAAAGAAGCAAGTAAACAAGGTAAAGGATTTGTCTTTAACTAAAAATTCTTAAAAGGCTATATAGCTCTATAGCTTACGTTTCTTACACCCTTTAAGCATTATTCTCATGGACACCCAGAGTGCAGAAAAGTCCAAACCAAAGGTGGTCAATCTTAGTTTATTCTTACTACAAGTTTTCCATGTCCACTTTTCTATAGCACAACACACAATCTCATCATGTGGATCATGGTGTTCACCCTTCATTGGCTCTTTCCCTTGGACAGCTTATTGCTAGACTGGATATTTGCTGCTATCTATTTAATGGGAAAATTAATCTTAATATCTATAAATAATTTATGTTCATCCAGCCAAAAGAACAAGTAAAGCACATGCAATGCCTCTATTGTATGTCTGCTTTTACATTGACTGATAGAACTGGCATATAGTTAAGGTTTTTTCCTTGGATGGACAGTTCAAGCAAATTGCAAGATAATACAAAGGCACCCCAAGGCTGTGACATTCATGGTCTTTCTATGCACTGGGTGTGGTAATGTCTGTATAAAACTTGTTCACCCATCAAATAAATTTTGTATCAGGTTTCTGTATGGAAAAGTACCTATTGAGGAACAGAGAGGAAATAGGATTTAAAAATAAAGAAAATACTGTATGGAAGAGAGTTACTGCTGGAACAATTCATGTTTAGCACCACTGAGAATTTCAAGTCTGTCACAAAGTTCACTGTCTCGTTTAATTCACATGACTTTGTGAAAACATCAGGTCAAAAATGAGTATTCAAAACAAAACAACTCTTTCATTGTCTGGAAAATTTCTGACAATCTGGATTGAAGTTTTATGACAACTTTGAAAGCCAAGAAAAAAGCCTTTTTTATTTCAGACATTTTTCTTTCAGCTGTCTTAAAGCAAAGAGTATATTAATAGCTGATCTACCAGCACTAACTGCCTGGATATACACTTTCTGTGAGAGTTTGCAATCTCTTGAGGGTAATTTATACAGAAGGCTTGCCAGAAATCCTTATGACTATCTTCTTTGTGTTTACATCATTATGATTTATTATTCTTACACCTTTGCTCCCTCTAGGAGCCAAGCAATACACCATAGAGATATTTAAGCACCACCTGTCTTTCTAGGTTTGGTATTTATTATTTAATGCAGGCTTCCAAAGTAGAAAGCAACGTAGGCATAATTATAGAAAAATATCTATTAAATGTCAAATCTCTTTGACAGATACAATAAAAAATGACATAAAGTAAGATAAAGGTGTTTAGGCTGTGAGAGAAAGAGAAGAAAGGATTTTTATTGACATAGGAAATTTTGAAAGAGTGGAAATAGTAGGGTCAGTATTCATATTTGCTGTGTTCCTTCTCCTTCTGTCTTTTTTACATTCTTCATTCCTTTGATCAGCCTCTCATATTTGCTTATCTATGTATAATTGCACTATATACTTTCAAATCCTAAATGTGCAACTGCACATTTGTGTCAGGGTTTAGGAAAGATATTCCCAAATTTAGCACTCCCTCTAAAACCAACACTGCTTGCTCACTTCCTCCCTCTGCAGCTGGAAGTGCAATAGTCAAAGACAAGGTTGAGACAAGAGCAATTTACTGGAAATCAGCAGTGCGATAAGATGATTAATACTGTAACAGAAACAATATTAATAACAAATGTATAAGATGTAGAAGCTGTTCACGCAGAAAGCCTCTGACAATAAACAAATACCGTATGGTTTTGCACACTGTGGTTTTTCCCAATCAGAAGGAGCACTGTTCTGCTTTCAAAGTGAGTAAGAGTTCCCTGGGTTTATCTTTGCTTGAGGTAGGACTAATCTGAATTGTCTTCCCCAACACATTTCTCAGATGCACCACAGGGACTTTATACTCTTCTACATCATTTGGAAATTCTGACTGGCATGGGTCAACTCAATTGATGTTAGCCTTTAGGTTACCTGATGGTGGCCTTTGCTAAATGTAAATCCCATTGCTTTCAAGGTGGTTTTCAACAGTCTGTTCAATTTTCCCAGAGGCTGGTGTATCATATTTAATCCTGTACTTTCTGGCCCAGGTGTCTATGAGGCTGTTTTTGAAAAGAGTCCCATTGTCAGAACCAGTTCTCTTGGGGGAGTCATATCTCCAGAGGACTTGCTTTTCAAGGCACAGCATGGGTTCCAGGTGTGGTGTGAGGCACAGGGTATATCTCCAGCCATCCAGTGGTTGTTTTCCTCCCTGCCAACACAATGCTTTCCTGAGCAGGTCTGCAGAGTGTGAAGTGATCAATCTGCCACGACTCCCCATATTTATATTTCAAGCATCATCCCCCATACCATCCAGAGGCTTTACCCACTTGGCCTACTTGATTGCAGCACAGGTTTCACAGTTATGGACAACATGGGAGATGATGTCCGTGGTTAAGCTCACCCCTTGATCACAAGCTCGCTGAATGTTGTATCCCTTCCCTGAGAATCAGAGGCCTCATGGACTCAGTGAGAAATAGCTCACCACTATGCTGCCAGGCCAGATCCACCTAAGACTCTTGATCTTGACAGCCCAATCCACCTGTCCAGCGCTGGAATGTTCTTCAGTAGCCCAGGTCTAGGGTACATGTGCATCATCTATAAGATGTACCTTTACAGCCAGATTCTATAGCTGGGCAGTGCTGTCTTGCCACAGTCCAGCAGCCCAGGTGGGTTTCCCTCTGCCCTGACAATTGGCTTCCATCATTCCAGCCACACCCACAGAGCATTTGCCATCATGCATGAGTCAGTGTAGAGGTAGAGTTCAGACTCTTGCTGAGTTATACCCAAAGCCAGCTTTCACCTCTGCAGCCTGTCTCTATCAACCTTTTCCCTTGGTATCTTCTGTAACTTGTCGTGTAGGACTCCATATGGCAGCTTTTCATTTTTTGTGAAGTCCTACGATTTGGCAGAAAATGACAATGACGAGAGGGTATCAGTTTCATGTTCTTGTACCTGGTGGGGCTCCTTGGCACATGTCACCTTTTCCTCCTTCTCAGATGATGATAGTCCAAAATCTTTGCCTTTGAGCCAGTTTGTGGTATGTTCCAAGACCCCTGGATGACTGGGATTTCCTATCTAGGTTTACTGTGTGATCAGAGTGTTCCGTTTACTGCACATTGCATCAATGGTATGATGTGTCGAGGGCACGTTTTCTTTGAACAATCACCCCAGCACTAGTTGGGGTGCCAGGAGGAGCTCTGCTTCAGGGCCAATCACTTCTGAGGCAGCCTGAACCCTTTCACAGGCTGCCAGGATCTCTTTTTCAGTCAGGACATAACTAACTTCAGATCCTTTGTAAGGCTAGCTCCAGAATCCCAGGAGTCATCCTCAAGCTGCTTTTTTCCAGGGCCCAGGAAGGACCATTTTGCCTGGCTGCTGCACATTGTTCACATCTTGTGAGCACATTGTTCACATCTTGTTCAGTGCTGTCTGCCCCAAGAGGTACGGCATGAACAACCTCCTCCTTAGTTTGTTCAAAAGCTTCTTGTTGTTCAAGACCCAACTTAAAATCATTCCTCTTTGGGGTCACTAGGTGGGGTTTACAGTCTGCCTGTGATCTGAAATATGCATCCTCCACGTCTAAGGACTCCATTAAATCATCATGAATTTGAAAGCTTTGGTAAGTTGGCATTGCTTATATGTCTTCCATAGGTAAGGCAACTATATTTTAGAAATAGCTGTGATTTTGTTTTGAAAATTTTGTCAATATAAAATGTTGAAGTCCCACATTTTTCTATATATTTTCAAATCAGGACAGCAGACAAAGAAAGGTTTTGGTGTGAAACTGTTAAGCTTACCCAGAAGATATAGTGGTATGAGAGAACTAAGTCAGTTCAACCTTTGGGGCAGAGTGGATCTTTACTTCAGAACTGAGTATTCCAAAACCAGAAGAGTTTTTATACTAATACATCATATTTTGTTTCAACAGATATTACAATAATATTTCTTTAGACTTAAGAAAATAATATAAGTATAAAAAAGGATTTAAAAGTATCTTATTCCTACCACTATTTCATTGCAAGACACCTATATTTTTCAACATTTTTTTCTCAATCCCTGCTCACTGACTGTAAATTGTAACTCAGGTTACTGCCAAACTTACAATTTCTTTAGGTGTCTAGGAAGCATCTCTCTTTTAACATTACAGAATGTTCATAGTGGGTCATGCCCAAAGCATGTGTTTTTCTACTTGCCCAAAGCCAATAGGCTTAGAAAAAATGTACAAGAGTAAGGAAAGCATGTGGTGATATTTACCTCATATGTAACCCAAGCTACAGTCACATTGGGACTGAGACTTCCAGAAATAACTTCTCTATATTCAGCAACTCTCAAGTGTTTTTTTGCTATGCATCTGAACTCTTGAACCCCATTGTAAACTGCCAGCATTTACAGCTTCCTGCAAGAAAAGAATTCCTCAAGTTAACCATAACTGGGAAGATTTGTGTCTTTTTTTTTTTTTTGTTTCTCACAAAATGTAAGCTCTACTTAGTATAATCTATGAGAATAGAATACTGGAAAAGAAAGTGGAAACTTGATTGTGTCCTATTCTTCCTCACTTGCCCCTTTAAAAATTGATAGTCCTAGCATATTTTGTTATTCGTCATAAAGATATTTTTCCAAACCTTTGCCTCTTCTTGCTGATCTTTGCTGATCTTTTCCAGTTCTGTTACAGAGTTTCTAAGGGCACAATATACAAGATGGAGTGAACCATAGATTTTCACTGTAATTTACATTCCTTCCTAGTTTCTTTCTTTTCTTAAGTAATCCCTGATGTTATTTTTGCTTTTTCTCCTGCTGATTAAGCACTAAGTTGAGTTTTTAATGGTTGCTTGAAAATATCAAGGTCGCACATGAGCAGTAATGGTTTGCTCAGATAATGTTACATAGGAAATTCAGGGTGGTTTTACCTGCATGTATCAGTTCCCAATTACCTATGCTAAATTTAATCTGTTTTGTTGCTTTCTAAAATCCACTTTTCTCATAAGTTTGTTTCCACATACAATTACAAATCAGTTTTTCATTCTTTTGCTTTTCTAGGTCACTTGTGACTGAAGTAGATAGCGCAGAAAAGTCCGGAGCTGCTTACAGGCTTTAAGAGTCTTTGTTGAACTAACTTAGGATAACCTTTCATAAACCCAGGTTGACTTCATTACGAGAAATCCTTCTTTCATTTCATAATTAAGCTCCATCAGAAAAAGGTTCAAACTAACCAAAACTTTTCCATAGATTCACATGACATAATTTCTTCTTACAAAGCGATGTCAGCTCTTTCCCTAAATATTTGACGCCATGAACATTACTTCCATCCTTCATCCAAAATGGATATCACGACGTCGACAGCTTAACTGTAGAGTCTGTATTCCCTTCAATCTCTGCCACAACTCTTTCATAAACTGCCAGCACTTCAGCCTCCTTCCCTTCCCTGAGTATGAAAGAAATTTAGCACAAGACTGCATGCTACAATCATCACTCACTTCTCCTTACGCCCACTCCTCTAGGTGCCTGTAAATCTATTGAGCAATTTGCATGTTATCCAGTGAAAATTGTTAGCATTTACCTTGGCCGTGTACTGCTCCAGATCAGTCATGCAGCATCAGGTTGTCCAAGCAACATCCATCTTTCTCTGCCTGTTGGCACCGCCTTGCCCTCTGGAAGCTTCTCTTCCCCTCGGGCAAACTCAGGTAATCATTGGGAATGAGGAATCATCTCCCTGGCCAGGAACACCCACCTGCTCTAACAACACTGAGCTTGGCCTTGCAAACTGTTTACATAAAATAAATCAGAAGCAAAGGGTTTGCTGCTCAATTACGGGTGGTGTTTGGTGTTCTTAATCATTCAAGACAGCTTGGGAAGGAATACAATAGAATATGTAAGGCTTGTGAGAATGTCTAACAGGCTGAACAAAGAGAAACAAGAACAATATCCAATTCCTTCTAAAGTGAGGCATTTCTCTTTTAGATTTTTTAGGTAGTCTTTCTGCTTTTCAAGTATGGCCTTCTATTGGCAATGCATTTTACCTTCTAGGCCTTTGGAAAGAGTCTCAGGCATCCAAATGGCACTTGATGTTCTTGTGCAAAAGTCTGAATTGAAATGACACAAAGAATTAAGTGGAGATGCATGGTTTTGAGGCCATCCAAAACAGCTGTTACTAGTTAGGACAACAAAACAGATTAATAATTTTAAACAGTATAGATATAAATTTACTCAATAAATTTCTAGGTAATACCTATTTCAGCTTTTAGTGAAGGGATTAAGTGTTTTCTGGATGACAGACAGGTGGTTCAGGATGCTACCTAATTTCTTCAATCTGAAAATGAGACTGAGAAAAAATGGATCTTTTAAGCACAGGGAAAAGTGAAATCCATCAGAAGATTTTAAGTGCACAAATACAGAATATTGAATACCTTAGGCAGCTGCTTGTGGGAATGAGCCATGAAATATCCTGTGAGACACACGGTGAAGGAATGCCCAAGAGATGTGCCATGAGTTATGTGGTGAAGGGATTACTGGGTTCTGTTCCACCCTTGCGGAAGACCTACAGCTTTGTAATGTCTCCTTGTGTTACTCTCGATATCCAACACTTATATGTGCTGTGGCTGTCCCCCCAACACTTATGACATCTTTAATAGTATATTTGACTATATATATTCTATATACTTCACTTCCATCAAAAGTGTGATTTAGTATTTGAAATCCTTCAAGGCAGAGGATAAGACTACAACCACCTTGCAGACAAGTCAACGGTCTTGCTCCTCACTCCTCCCTAAAGCAGGAACACTGCTGTGGTAGGATTTGCACCTCTGGCTTCATCAGAGAAAACCCAAGATCATTCATACATACTGCTATTTAACAACATAAGGCAACATAGAAAGACTCTATAATATAGTACTTCATTAAACTTCAGTATTTGTGAATCTGTGATTGTGAAAGGTCTTGAAATCCAACAGACTTAGAGTGTCAAATTGATAAATCACACTGTTGGTGAATTTGGGACTGTGGACATGACCAGGCTTGTAGTGTGACTGACACCATTGGTACATCTGAGATCTTATTGGACATGAGCAGATTTACAGTGCTGAACTAATCATAATCAGAGATTAAGCCCAGCTGCACCCAGCCCCTCTGAGGACCAGCTGAAACATCAGGGGTTGCTATTCTGACAAATCCGTATACCTTTAAAGGAGTATTGCTCCAATGCAAATATGATGAGGATGCAATGTTTTCCTGATGCAAAAGATGGGCATTGCAAAGCAGGATCAAAAGCAGAGATATTCATATTAACCAATCATTTTTCTCTGTTGCAAATGCTAGGCCTTAGCTAAAATACTGTACTTTGGCATGAGTGTCACTCTTCCAGGAAGACTGTGGGCCAGCTGAAGAGAGTCCAGGGGAAACAAGAGGCAGGATACTAGGTCTAAAGGACAATTGAGTGAATTTTGGTTGTTTAGCCTAAAAGGGAAGACTTCTAGGAAAAGAGTGGTAAGAATATTCAGATTCATAAGAGGTCATTGCAAAAAGAAAGGAGATTTTTTTTCCCATTTCTTCCTGTCAGTTCTGTATAAGACAAACCTAATCAGTTTAAATCATAAAAAGACAGATTCCCATCAGCCATTATGTAACATTTTTAGGAACAAGGGTGGTGAAGGACTGTAATTGATTGCCTAGGGAAGTTTAGAGAGAAATTCAGGAAGAACCTTTCAGAGGAATGGAATGGATGACATCTTAAAATTCCTTCAAACTTTCAAGTTCCTCATTTATATTCCTAAAGACAATAAATTCTGCTAACATAAGATACTGTTGATCCAGTCACATAAAGCTTTACACAGTGTGATTTTTACCTGTACTTTGAATTTCTAGGTCAAGATCCTATGTCCCGTTCTCTCAAAGTAAAAAAGGGAATAAATAATATTTTTTTCCAGTGCCAGCCGAAAGGTCTTTTTGCTTCTTTTTAATTGCTAGCTCTAAAACCCTTCTCATATTCACCTTACTGTAATAAAGTTTAAAACACTTCTCCATATGTGTTCCATATGATTCACCTTATTTGGTGAATTGTTGACTTTATAAAGAAAACTTTGACAATGAAAAAGAAAAGCACCTGTATTATATCCAAATGAAATGGTATACCTATTCGTGCATTACTCAGGCCTGGATTTTTCAGTGTGCTTTAATCTGTACTTTCAATGGAACAGAAATAACACTACTGTAAGAAACAGGAGAGGACAAACTTCTGTTTCTTCATTGCAGCATTTTGTGTTTTAAAGTTTTTCATCCCAACAACTTTAATTTTAGCATTCCCTGTGAAGACTGAGAAAGTGAATACCTTCCATACACAAGTTTTGTTGGTTTGTCAGCACACAAACAGTATGTCTAATTTAGACCTCAGCAGGAATTGAAAGGTGTTCTACAATAGCTATACTTGCTGTTTTCCTAGTTCATGTGTTTCTTTTCCATGTCATCAGCATGAAAGAAAACTCTGACTGCCAATTATTCAGCTTTCTATCAACATGCTAAATTGTTATGTCTAAACACTGCAAACACCAGAATAAATTCTCTGGAAAGAAGATTTTTGTGTTGAGTTGATGAATATATTTCTGTATAATTTCTGTATTATTTTATATGGAGAATTTAAAACCAAGTTATTTTCTAAACAGTACAGGAAGAGCTTTAGATAGGACATCATGAACTGGACATACTCCTAGAAGAAGAGAGGAAGAAATTCAGAGAAAACTTATGAAAAGCTGAGAAAAAAAATTATGCAAGAAAACCAAACTCTATGAGGTGCCTCTCAAAAGTAAAGATGAGGATCTCACCTCATCAAACCAAGGGCAGCCAACCATTATATTTTGCCATATAGGCATCATTCCAATGCCTATGTTCAATTTGATTCCAATATTTTCAGAAATGCAAAAATGTGAAAAAAACCAAACCTCAACAGTGCCTGGGTGTACTTTCTTTGTAAACCTATGGCAAGAGACCTGTAGTGTGTGACCACTGGCCATGAGGAGGCCTCTTGTTCAAGGGCTGGAGCAGCGGGTGTTGCTGAACTGACAATACAGGTGCCAGTCACCTCCTCTCGTAGTCCAAATCACAAATCCTTTCAGCATGAAGGCATGTGTTGGTAGTGCCCTCCAGAAGCCTCCACTCCAAACAACTCTTAAAGTTATGGGCAGCCCCGACAGCTGTGAAATAATGCAGAGATTTATATTATCCTCCTCTGTGAGTCCTGAGGAACTATTGTCATGGCCCTGTGGGAAGGGTAAATCACACCTCTGTTGTGCTCCAGGTCTCAGCCATAAAGCTCTTGTTCACTTTGTCTTGACATGTACAGGAAGACAATTTTTAGTTCTTGTGAAAATCAAAACTTCCAATTCCACCATCCTCAACTGAAAAATAAAAGCCTCCATATATCACCTGCCTTTTGGTCCAATAACATAGAAATTGGTAAGATTTTCCTCATCTGCTCTCAGAACCATGAACGAAGACAATTCATATATCTTCCATGTTTATTTTTGGCTTTTTAAGGTTTGTGTACCTAGGCCTCATTTGGATTCTAAGTTAAGCTTGGGAAGAGTTCATTTAGAGCATCAGTTATTATGCAATCACAAAAAAATACTGATGCAATCATCACTTTTTTTTCTACTTTTTTCAAAAAGGTCAGTGTAGCCACCTCAACAAGGCATCCTGCTAGAGTGCATTTCCCCCTGTTTTCCTGTATTATAATTAGTGTTTCTTTCAGTTAACTTTTGACACAGAGACCGTAAAGTGTTTTTAATTTCATAATTTATAAATAGAAGTAGTTGATATTCATCACTAAACAATGAAATATTAATATGTTGTAAGTCTTTTCTAAAAAGCATTTAAGATGTAAGTCATACAAGGAGCAGAAATGTCAGTTAAGCCCTGTGTTTATTACAGGGAATCTAAGAATGAAGCTGACTACAATATCTAAGTACTCTAAAAATGAATTTGAGCATTAGCGGTTCTTGAAAGGCTGATATTCTAAGGTATTTGTTATATTGAACTAGAGATGTACGGTTCGTCAGATCTGTTCAGTTTCTCATTGACAGCAAGTGGCCTCATTTCCTGGAGCTGAATGCCGCTGCAAATTTTGTATGTGATCACACTCTTTCATTACTCGATGATCTAGGTCTTCCAGCATGGGGCCTCTGAGATAAATGAGGTGGTGTACACTTTCCCAAGCACACATATTTCAGATTCAAATAATGCTACCCTGCAGAGATTCATGTCCTGCAGTTGGCAAATTTTTTCACAGGTCTGTGCAATGTAAGATGTTCTCAAAGGCTGTGAGGAAAGCCTAGGAATTGCTAAACCAGGCAAGGTGCAGCAACTTTGCAGCATTCCCCATGTTCCTGCCACCATCTGTTTTCTGCAGCACAGCATGACGCTAGCAGAAGTCAGTCTGTGTCACACACCAGCCCTAGCAGCTGTCCCAAGCTTTGTCTTGAGACGCAGAGGGAAAATCTTCTGTGACCAGGATGAACACAAAGGACTTCATGCTGACTGATTCAATTATTACAACACCAATCCCTCTCTGAAAATCCCAGCAGGGTATGTTTGTAGTCCTATGAAACGCAGTTAACACATTCACCTTGTCTTTTCCAATCCTGAAGTTTTCCTTCCTCACAGCCTCAGCCACCAGAATGATAAACATTGTCTATGGAGTGGGAGAAAGGAGAGTTTTACACCACAGTGCCACCAAAGTGACAGGGACAGTGGCATTTGATCTGGTCTTAGAGGAAAACTCACATCCTCTTATAAGAGTTCTCCTTGTTAATATCAATCAGTACCACATCAAAACAATCAACCCTTTGGAAAAGTCTCCCTGCCATCAGCAGTTCTTCTTTTATGCATAGCAGGAGTGCCACTTAGCAAGGTTCTGAGTGCTTCACCTTGGTGCTGCTGCTGCACTGATACACGTTATCATCTCTGCTCTCAGGGATGAAGGGGAAATAATATATTTCCAGGTTTAGAATCTCAATGCTGAGAAGGATTTTTTCGTATGGATTCAGTTCTGATTCACTCTATAAATCACAGATTGAGCACCTGAGGTTTAAAGCACTTTTGAAAACTCAGTATTATAATGTTAGTGGTTTTAAGTTCTGGCAGAGTATGCACTTTTGCAATCTTGTTTATTAACATCAAAGCTAACTTTGAAATGTCAAATTCCCTACTGGAAATTCAAGATATTCATTGAGTTTTACAAATGCCACCAGCGATTCTCTTACTTCTGAGCAGGCTGCAATTTTCTTTGTGAGGTATCAGATTTGAAGGATCATTTAGCTTCAGTATTATTTACGAGCACTTATAAAGCCCCTAGCTAAGGACAAATTTCCATATTACTTGCTGCTGCACTGCTTTCTTATTTCTTCTCATTATTTGGTAAAAAAAGCAGATAAAAATATTGTAACTGTCTCAGTTAAAAAAGGGATAAATATGTTCTGTAGAGGCCGGTGTGTTCAGTTTGTTTTCTTGACTAAATATCCAGATAGATCTACAGCTCTGGACCTTTTCCCTTTGTGGTGAATATCCACGGATGTACTGTTCTTCAGTTGTTGCAAGTAGCCCCAGCAGACCTCATCATTTCAGTGTCTGCTTCAGCAATGTGAAGAAGCCACAAAATCTGAAATTTTATTTCTGTGGAGTGAAAATGCACAGTCCTTTTACCTTTCAAATATTTCTCAGAGGCCTATTTTCCTCCTGTTTGCTCACTTCTAACATGGTTGGAACAGCTACTCTGCTCCTGTTTCAGACTGAAATGAAAATGAACTGACCCAAACTCAGCTATGCAGCCCTCTGGTTGCAGCACTTGCTGGGAAAACAGGTCATTAAGTCTCCTGAAGGGACTGTTGAACTTTAACCCCTGTCACTTTAATCCGCACTATAACCTGACTTTAACCATCAGGATATTTATGGTTCAGAAATTTTGACTAAAAAATTATGTCCCAGGTCCAAGAAAGTTTTCAAGCAAATGTTTTTCATGAACTCTGTCTGTGAAGAGCTGAGGATGTAGCAACCTCTTCGACTGTGGGGAAAAATCCACTCAGGAAAGGCTCTCTGGCATTGAGATCGTCACTGTGTTCATAGCAGATTACTGTAACTGTGTTACAGTTCAAAATTGCTTCCCTGTCTCCCTTGTTAGCTAAATTGTTCTGGACATACTGGAGATGACTGCTATAGAGTAATCTGTTATTTGTAGTAATTATATGAATTTAACAATCATCAGGAACTACACATTTGCTGTGGTTCAGATTCATAGGAGAGCTCTTGATGAAGGCAGTGTGTCAGCAGAATCAGAGTTCCAAATGAGTGGAGCGAAGCCATGCTCTTGGAAATGGAGCATGTTAACAACTTGCTGTGATAAAACAAAGCTAAATCAAAAACTATCAAACGATATCAACATCAAGAGCCCAAACACAAGTTCAGCATTTCTGCCTACATGACTTTCTGCTCCACAGAAAGGCGCAGTGTCATCTGGTGGTGCCAGGTTGGAGATTATCTCCTGTGAAACACCATATCTTTTATGTGCTCTCTGGCATTTCTCTTTCACTCACTGTAAGTCACAGTGACTCAAATCCATTTGCTTTTACTATCCTTGCTTCTCCAGTTTTAGTGCCACTCAGTATTCTGTCTCTGTTACCTCTTAGCCTCTACCACAAACACAAACACGAATTTGCTCTACCACAGTTCATCATGCTCATACTTTTTCCCAATAAACTTCCTACAGGTTTCAAAATCTCTGTTGAAAGACTGCATTTTGGGAAAGAGATAATTCAGTATTTTATCTGGTGCACCTGTGGTCACTTATACAAAATTTTAGCAGGCTGGTATCAACCTCCAACTTCATTTTAAGCCAGCTTCTGTTCTACTGTCAGTGCTTTAAGTCTTTAAGTCTTCTTTTCTCTCCAGCAAAGCCATTTTTCTGCAGCTGGCACTAAGGAAAATAAAGGTTTTGCTTAAATCAGAGTAAGGAATGCATTACCTGAAAGTTTTCCCTTTATATAATAAAAATTGTCTTATATGATGAAGCTTTTTGAAAGCCCTTCATGGATTGCAGCACTTGTACAGCTTTTCACAAAAAAGCCTATTGTTATTTTGAGGAAGAGTTTGAAGGTTTAATGAAATATCTAACAGGTCTTTATTTTCAAGATTACTCTACAAAATCTTGATTTTCTTTTTTTCTATAGAAAAATCAGTCAGTTTTATGAAAAGCTTTTAATGAAAAAAAAAAAGAACACGTTTTTGGGGAAAGTTACTTGCTTTTACTTGGTGCACACCATCCAGTCTTTTTATTGTTGATGTATATGTATATATATGTATATTTTGAAGTAGATAAACATCACCTGCACTTCCAAGCTAGCCATTTGCATGTATAGCCACAAAATTATCCATTTTACATCTTTTAAAGTAGATTTAATGTCTATAAAGCTCATATAAATATTTAAATACATGTTATGTATAATGTATAAGATATATGATATGAATATTAAAAAAGGAACAAATCTACAAGTTATTTCTACTTAAACATTCATTTTTTATATTATATATTAAACCTATGTGTGTATCAGATTTGAAGGATCATTTAGCTTCATGTTAAAAGATTTAATCCAAATAAAGGTTGTCCACATTTTTATTTTGGCACTGGTAAGTAACCCATTGTTTTTTTTAAGCACTTGGAATGTCTTCAGTCTGACAGGCTCAATATAAAACCAAATTCAATTCAATTTAATTTTTAATATATCTGTATAAATCCCTGTGAGGTCCTATTATAATTCTTTCCTACAGCATAAATTCTTCCTCCTTCTTAATAAGTTTTGCAACTGTGTTACAAAGTCACAGATTCTAAATACTGTCTGATGGCACAATTTTAAAGTCTATTGGGTGACTGCTCCTCTCGCCCAGCTGCAACACTGACATTATAAATGTTGACATTTCAGAGACAGACAAATCTGCACAGATCAAGACACAAATATGGGGCATTTGCAGTTAGCCTGCTAAATCCCAATAAAAGAGATTTTCTGTATCTGGAGGCATAGTTGTGGATTAGTAGCTCATGGAACAGTATAAAAAGGGAATTTCACATAGAGGGCGACTGCTGAAAATAGATCATTCACCATTTCCAGGGTTTTACCAATTTCCATGTCTCTAATATGCTTTCTAATTATCAAATAAATATGTTTTTTAAGTGCAAGTTTTCATCAGTTGTGTTTTTATGCTAGACAAGTAACTTTTTATCTGCTTGTGAAGCCTTTACTACAGTGCAGTGAGAACCCAAATTAAATAAGCGTTGGCACCTTCATTCTGGGAATGCTGTTAATCTATCTTTCTACATAAATACAAACATTCACTTGAAAAGCTTAGTGCTTTAAGGTCTTTAAAATGAAAAGTGTCAATCATTATGACATACCATTAGAAGTATTTTGCTTTTATTTACAGCATACCTTGAAACAAATCATCTGCAGGTGTAAATATGTCAGTGCAGTCAATGGAGCTATACAGATTTACAGTCCCTGATGATATGTTCCTGTGGTTTGAAATCACTTCCAGGGAAGAATAACTAGAGTGTCTGGGTTAAAAAGTAAGTGGGGGGATTCTGTAATAGTGACAGCTGGCTGATCCTTGTCAAATTCATATGGATTCTGCTGAAGTATAAGAATAGCAGTACATAATAAATGACTATTGAAAAAAATGGAAAAAACCCACTTGACTGTATATAGGATGCAAGAGGAAAGAATCTTATTCTGCATTTTTTAAACTTTATTCTAGCTTGGATAATTTTGCAAAGAAACTGTTGAAAGAGTAGAGCAGAGATCTATATCTTTTCTCATACATTGTAAGTGCTGAGTACTTCGGGAGTTTTCACAGCAGCATGAGAAGTCAGATTATTCTGCTGAGAAATAGACTGCTGAATTATTTTCCAAATCTCTTTCCAGTGTTGAGCCTTTTAAGAAACAGCTCATACTTGTTTTACTCTCTTTCATCACTGATGAAAAAGAAAAAAAATCTCTCT
Source organism: Ammospiza nelsoni (assembly GCF_027579445.1). NCBI lineage: Eukaryota > Metazoa > Chordata > Aves > Passeriformes > Passerellidae > Ammospiza > Ammospiza nelsoni. The sequence goes on from NC_080669.1 coordinate 61,067,338, forward strand.
TTAGAGTTACGTCACAAACAATGGAATAATTTCTTGATTTTATCTGCAACATACAAATTCATAAGGTATATTGCCTGGAGTAGAAAACCATCACAAGGTAATTTTGCTGAGATTCAAAAAGTTTTAATGAGTCTCTGAACTTGAGAAGATTTCTGTTTTATGTGTAAGTTTTAAAGAGCTTTTAAGACAGTATTCAATTATTTAGTCTCTCCCACTTCATAAAAGATTAAGCATTGGAGTTGTTGTACTGTCTTACTAGAACTACAACAGCATTATAAGTGTCAAAATAAATGTTTTTATAGGTGTAAAATATTATCTATAAAGCACATCAGACCCTATATTATTCACACACAGTAAACTGGAGAAAAATAGCTGCATCCACAGGGTTGTGTTCCTTATTCCAGTTAGCTAGTTACCTCACTTATTCCAGGAGAGAGCTTATCCTTCAATTTTAAGCAGCAAAATTTCCAGAGGAGTTGCTTCAGAAAACAGATTAAGCATTCAAAGCAGAAATGGCAAAGCTGATGTAGTTTGTCAGAGTCTAGGCTAGACGATTTGAGATGAAATTGCTGATAATCAGCACTATGGATTGTAGTACATAATCAATATTTATGTATTATGCTAATAGTGAAAAAGACAATGTGATTAGATAAAAAATAGGGACACAGGAGCGAGAAGGTATAGATAGAATGTGAAATTGTTAGAGGAAAGCAAACATTTAAGAAGGCTTTTTTTTCTATGAGGATGATCATGATAGTAACTCATAGTTAATCTGTCATTATTGTAACATTTTGTTTCTATTACTAACAGGATAAATGCACCAAAAATTTACACCATAGCATCAGTTTTATGCCATGAATCCCATTTATCCAACTTAAAATTATTTACTGTTTTCTCTCTGACTGAATAAGAAAATACAATTTTTCCCAGTAAACGGGGCAGTAAGAAGCAGGGACAGATGGAAGAAGCAAGACACGCTTACAAGACAAGGCAAAGAGTAACAGCCGCACAATCGCTCTGCACAAAAGCAGTTGCAGAAGGATTCAGCTGAAGTGAAGGGATATTTTTACTTGTTTCAATTTAAGATACTATACTTGTGTTGCTGGTATTTGATCTGCAGCCCTTTTACTATGACACCGGTCACAGATCTGTCTCCATGGCTTTAGTACAAGGGGGTCTCAGATAAGCATAGGAAAGTCATCAGTGTTTAGGTTAATGAGGTACATTACAGACACTTTGGAGAGAGAACACAGTGGTTATATTTGCACCACATGGCAAGAAAACCATTGGACACATTTTTTATCCCAGTAAACAAAGAGCAGAGCAATGGTGTGTGCATGCATTAAACCCACTTGCAGCAGGCTACAAATCAATAGAAATCACAAACCAACAGTGATGGTATAATCAGTGCCCAGGGTGTTGTCCATCAGCAGCTTGGTGTCAATATGTGTGAATTACCCAGTTTCTGCACTACATGGCCTCTTGCAAAGGTGATTCCTGGAAGACATTTTTGGGGAAAGAAATGTTAGAAAACTAATTTGATTTCAGATCCCAAAGGTAGTCACAGTTCACTGTAGATGGCTTTCTCCTTTGGAGATGTATCCTGTAACAAATTGCTATTGCTTTTAGTATTTGGTGTCCAGATTCACAAGTTGTTTCACATTCATCTATTGTACAACATAAAAGAAACATTAAAAACAGTGCTACAAATGCTATATCAAAATAAAATGTTCACAGCTAAACTAATTCTAGCCTTTTTCTTTCAAACAGAAAATTCTGTCTTTAAAATAAGGAATCATAAATTTCTTTTTGATCTCTCCAAAAACTGGAAATTAATTGGAATTAATGAAGGAAGAGGCTGGTGCTCATTTGTGGTTTTTTGTGCTTTGAAATCATGCAAACAAAGCCCAGGCTAGTGTATGTTCTCCTAAACCTTCTCTTTTCAAATAAACCAGGCTGCTTGAATGACATATAAAATAACCAGTTGGTGGACAAAGACATTTCAAGCCTTAAAATCTGAATTCAGTGTCTCACTCTAAAAGGCCACTGAGGTGCTGAGCATGTCCAGAGAAGGGCAGCAGGGCTGGGTAAGGGTCTGGAGCACAAGTCTGATGAGGAGCAGCTGAGGGAGCTGGGGGTGCTCAGACTGGAGAAAAGGATGCTCACAGGTGACCTTGTTGCCCTCTAAAAGTCCCTGAGAGGAGGCTGGAGTGAGGCAGGGATCAGTCTATTCTTCCAAGTAACAAATGACAAGAAAAAAGCAAAAGTCCTTGAGTTCTACCAGGGAAAGTTTACAGTGGATATTAGGCAAATTTTTTTTTTACAGAAAAATGGTCAAGGCCAGAAACAGGCTGCCCAGGGAGATGGCAGGGTTGCTGTGCCTTGAGGTACTTAGGAGATGTACGGATGAGGTGATCAGGGACATAGACCAGCAGAGGAATTTGCAGTGTCAGATTTATGGTTGGATTCACTAGTCTTAAGGTCCATTTGAACATAAATGATTTTATGATTCTATAATCTGAGGATTTTAGCTTAATATCTAAAAATAGGAAAGTATTGGACTACTGAGACATTTTGGGAGAAATTAACTGCAAATGTAAATTTTGTATAGCCTATATATTTATACTTACATTTTGACTTCAAGGAAGTTATGAGATTTATGTATCTGTCTTACATGCATCAGAGGGGGATTGTCTTCCTGACTGAGGATCAAATAGCTTGTTTCACTGAACATCAGTTTACTTTCCCTCATCATAAATATTGACTTTGCCTTTCCCTTGTCCCACATTAATGTATTCCATCTATAAATAATGATATGCATCTCAACAGAAGTCAACTTCTACTTATTACAGTAGTTTTCCTTGTACCATAATAATCAGAAAGAGGTTTTTTTTTCAGGATGAAAACAACATGATTATGGTTCTTCATAGGGCAATAAAAGGTTCTTTTTATTTCCTACTCTACGTTACAATGACTTCTGATGGGAGCTTTTCTGGTATAAGGAATATAATAAAAAGGGACAAATCCTTTTCACAGTCCTTTGTTCAAAACTTATCAGAGCTGCTTTGGGCTACCATGTAAGTATTCAATGTATAAAGATGAAGTCAGTGGAAAAGAAGAGGAAAAGATTGGTCTCAGTTCTTTTCAACATATAATAGCAGAGAATTTATTAATTTATACAACTCAATATCTAGTTTTCATCACTTCATGCATGTCATGTATATAGAGGTAGGAACAAAGCCGCTCCAAATATACAAAATTTGGTTGTATAATTCAGTGATCGTGTGTGAAGTCCATGAGGAGGAAGCAAAAGCCTGAGAAAAGCTCAGATTGACATTTCAGGTTCCTACTAAGTAACAATAGATGCAGTTTGGTTACACTATTTTTAGACTGTAATCTGTGATTTAAGCTATACATGCTAGCAACCACTGGAAAATAAACTGTAATGAAAACTGTCACCTTGCAGAAGAGAGGCAGAATGGCATAAAAAAGACACAGGCAGTAGCTGGCACATTTAAATGATTTTGTTTGCAGCAGCATATAATCTAAGAGAATGGATCTCTTGCAAAGTACGCATAGTAATGCTACTGATGTGGAAAAACAAATCCTGTAGACCATAACACAACAGAAGGGCCTAGTGAAACAGATAAAACATAGGTTAAAGAATTAATTTTTGCACTGAATCAGATACACATGGAAAGCAAGATAAATTTTATATAGTAATTATCTTTAAATTATATTCAAGAGATATACCTACATTTTACCTTCTTTTACTTTTTCAGTATCCAAAAATGAATCCTTTGTTTTAGTATTTTACCATATCCAGCTGATTATTTTCTGCAGCACTTAGAAGACTTCTGTCCCTCCATATTAAACCATCTTTTTAAGAGGATAACTCCAGATCAGATTTTTAGGACACAGTAATTTCTGTCTCTAGTGTGGCAGTGCTGTTTAGTTTCAAACCTAACTATGTTGTTTGGCGACACATGCAATGTAATTGCAATAGGGCTTTAGTCCTTGTGGATATCTTGTTTAAATAATCTTCCAATTGCAACAGGCAGCAATAGAGACTCTGTGGAAAACTTTATGCTGTATTTGAATTGCTGGGAAGTTTGTGTATGCCACTGTCATTTTGGTATCTGAAAACAAAACCAAACCCCAAAAGATGAAAGAATAACAACAACAACATCAAAACCCCTCAATAACAATAATTTTTAATTTAACAGAGAAAAAGGGACACAAAGAGAACCACTCTTATCATACAAATGGTTGGTTTAACACACATTGAACAAATGGATGCATAAATTGGCTATGATAAATGCTTGTGCTCTACATGGTTATTTATTATGTGTTCCATTACATAAATTGGTTGCAGAATTATAACAAATGCTCTTTATTAATCTTTCCTTCCCTGTGGCTGGAGAATGACTTCAGGCAATTATCTTCAGTGTGGAACTCAATTCCATTATTGTTGACAGGCAGAAGAGGCCAGGCAGTTTCCTAATCCTGCACAGACAACTCAAATCCTCCTGCTTCTGCTTTTTGGCATCCTGCATCTCATTTTGCTGGCATATTGTAACACAGCATTTCTTTATAGTACTACTGCCTCTAGTTCAGAGAATGCAGATTCAAGATAAAATAATCAGAAATGAAAAAGCTTGATAGTCCTTATTTTTACTATATATGAATTATAAGACAAAGGAAATTTGGCTTTATGTCAGCAATTTCACCACATCCTCAGTGTGGCTGAATTTTCAGTTGTATTTTTGTCCCTATTTCACTCTAAATTTCCATGTGAAAATCCTTCACTAGAAGAAATCTAGTCTGAAGGAGTGGGGTGTAGTGTGCTTGAAAGATAAACCTCTCAAAACTTCCATTCCTATTTGCATTGGTTAGATAAGAACTAAGGTAGGGCCAAAATGCTATTCAAAATTATTAAAATGTGTAAATTATGTGGTTGAAGATTTAATAGCCCTGCTTCACAGGCCCTGAACCTGTGCCAAGTTCACTGAATGCAATTCCACTGACAGGAATGAAAGAATTTGTGACTGATGCTTTGTGAGAAGATATTGTTCTGCACCTTTAGCTTGGTCTAGAAGGGGTGAGACTGTTCCACATTCACAATGTCCAATTCTTAATTCGTAAGCATAATGCAAATGAGAGGCCAGGGGAGCTCCTCCCCTTTTTCTCTGAAGAGTTTGTTAGAACAAGTTCCATGGCTGCTGTTGTCTGGCCAAAAGAAGGACCACTTACCTTATTTTTCCTCCATTACAATATCTAATATCTTGCTATTTTTTTTTTGAGGTAAATGACTATGAAAGCAAAATAATTTTGTGATTGCAAGAGGAAAGAAGAAATGGCTGAGGAAGACCTGTTGAGAGGAAGAATGTGACTGAAAACTCACACACCCTTGGTATACAGTTTTTAAAGGGCTATTTCTAATGCTGCCACTGTTTATTTTGAGCTGCCTAGCTCTGCAAATGCGAGCACTGTGCAACCTCTGTGTTAACCTCAGTACTGCCTAAAGCAAAGGAGTTCTGCTGCTACCTGCTTCCAGATGCCAGCCCAAGACATGCAGCAAAAGGACACCCCAAGGCATTGCTCACGCAGCTAAGGGCTCCGTGGGGAAAGCTCCAGCAGCTGCACACTCAGGGCCTCTTGGCATGACCAGCTGCACTGCCTCCCCAGTGAAAACAACAGGAAATGTTCCAGTGCAGTAAGGATGCAAGAGCAGCAGTGCTTGGTACTTTTAACAAGCTGACAACCACCTTGTTTGATGGAATTTCAAAATAAAATAACTTTTGACACAGAAATAGTGTCAGAAAAGCAATTAAGCCCACACATTGTCTTAGAGCTGAGTAAAATTTCACTCTCAGGGGATACAAAATCCCAATATATGATTATAAAATTCAAGGGATGCCTAATACATTCCTTTGCTTATATGTGTTTAAATTTATGTTAGAGTGTTTTACTTTATGGTACTGTTTTCTACCTGATCTTGTAGAAGGTGTCTATGCTTATTGTTAGATGATTTTTAAGGTCTCTTACTACCTCAACCATTCTGTGTTTCTTTGATTTATATTATAGAAAGATGAGGAAAAAAAACTTTAGACAGCTGATGTTTTAGTAGGCAGCTCTGTATAGGCTCCTCCGATTCATTTTCTAACCTTTTCCTCATAGCTGTAATTGAAAATTCAAACTAAATTAAACATATTTAGCAGTACATTATTTTGAAATTAACTGGATTTTATTCCGAAGGGTACTGCCACTTGGCTCTTGGCCTCTTGACTTAAAGAAGACTAGAAGCCCTCAGGTACACTTGATAGTGCCACTGCTTTCTCACACTTCTGTTGCAGTGTGGCAGTGCAGGAACTGCAGTGCAAAAGTAACTATGAATACCTCCAAATATTCTACAATATCAACGTATCTGTCAATTCCAGGTCTCTGAAATTAATATCCTAAAATACTGACTAAATTACTAGAATTAACTTATGGTTGCTTGCCCAGATATAATGAATACCATTTGTATTTTATGGAGTTGTAAAAGATCTGTAAGTGCATACATGTCAGTAAATGGAGGGAACTGAGGAGATTCCAGAAGGGTTTTTTACAGATTCAAAGAAATGGGATATTTATATGAAACTTTGACCATGAGGTAGAAGAGTAAAGTGGAAGTGCATATACACAGGGAGTACCTCTGGAAAGAGACAGGCCCTTTCAGTGGCAACTGTGTTCCCTCCATGCATTCTGCTCCTCTGCTTCTCCCACAGTCTCCTTTCAAGTACTTTTGTTTTGTTACAGAAGTTTCCACTAGGGTCTTCCTTTGGACTATCTCTATTCCACAGGACAATCTCCCCTGCCTCTTCATTATACATGGCAATCTGGAAAAAATTAATAGTAGGAATGTTATAGAGGTGAAATGACAGGGAAAAATAGATAATTTAATTTAGCCTACTGCCAGGATTAATCCTTCAAAATTCACTACTTAAGAAAGGAATACCAGTAAAACAGCAATGCTGAACAATACCAGTCAGTTCTGCAGGAGAATAGCCTAAAGAACAAAAAAAGTTCATTCTAGGTAAGGTGGGTCTGAGAAACCTGTTAACTTATTCAGCCAAGGAGGTGGCAAAATTGGTAACTTTACTTAAGAATAATCCTTCAGTTTGTCCATTCTTCATTCTGTTATTATAACAAACAACACTGCTAAACTCTTTATTACAGAATGTGTAATTTATTTACATTAGAAATATATAGAGAATAAATTGCTTCATATCAATAAATTCCAAAGCAAACCAAGGGATAAAATACATTCTGTAAAACTGAATTCAGACATCGTGTCCAGGATCATATGGTATGGTTATCTTGAGGCAAGCTGGTGTTTGAATTTAGAGCGTATCACTTATTTCATGAATATCACCTGGACATGCATTCACCATGTAAGAGGAAGAAGGTGGATTACAACACTCAGAGGAAACAATGCCTACCCTAATGAGCTTACTGCCAGGCTCATGCCAATGATAATGTCTGTCCGGATGTTTTGTTCTGAATGCTTGCTGCACTGAGCTTTAAATTATTAGGTTTTAATATTCATAATGCATTGAGGAAGGAAAATCAAAGTCTAGCAGCTGTTAGATGTCCAACACGAGCAGATGGGTCCAGGGTGGTGTTGAAGAAAGGTACAGAGCCATGTGTACAGCCTCTAACTCCTCCACGGAGCCCATTCAGCACCTATTTTGACAAGGCTTTGAAAGGTGAAAACAGCTATTCCAAAAAGTGGCAGATGACCATAGGAGCTTAGAGGCAACCACTGAGAAATAAAAGCCTCTCTAGTTCCTCTAAAACCCTCCCCCTAGGCTTACAAGTCCACTTCCCTTTATAGGAGACAGGAATCAGAAATTTGTATGATCAGAAATGCAAAGCAAAGCAATCGGAGCCATGCTTGGCAATTGTGAGCTCTGAGGAATGATAAAATGTGCATCTTTGATTGAACAGATGTATTTGTAATGTATTTTTAAGCAGTTTATCATTGTTGGCTCACCTGTCATCAGATATCTCTGTTTTCACCCAGCACAAGTAAGGCCTTAATTTTATTTTGTCAGTTGATTCTTTTCTTTAAAAGGTCTTTTCTTTTTCCCTCTTTTTTTTTCTCTTTTTTATCTTTTGATGTAGTCCCAAGATGGATTCAACTGGCATACACACATTGGTCTCATCCCACTTAAATCCACCAGTGCCCCCTCAGGCAGAGAATGATGAGTGCCTGCATGAGGAAACTTTTCCCTCAAGGTAAATTAACAAGTGAGATGACCCCTGTAATGGTTTACCATTAGACTCCATCTTTCAAATGCATTGTTTTCCAAAATACTACAGCTGATTCTCCCTTTCTAATAAAGAAAACTCCAACATTCATTCTGGCATTATGCCCCCTTTTTCCTTTGGGATTTTTTACCTCAAAAAAAAAAAAAAAAAAAAAAAAAAAGACACTTTTTTACTACCTGCTCTGTGAAGAATCAAGTGACTGCAGCTGAGAGCTCTGCAGCCTCAGCTCTTCCTCCTCTCTTTATTAGCCTGCCTAATCTGGAGGCTGGAGGTTGAATGCTGGCACAGGTTACTCCAGCCCTCTTGAGCTGAAGAGTACTGCTGGAAAGAGAAGAACATTCCCAATGAAGAATTATGTCAATTATATACTCTCCATGGTACAAGAAAATACATCTGGGAAATCAGTTTGTTTCTCAGTCCTGCACTGTTATTCTCAGTATTTTATGATTTGCTTTTATAAAATGCATTTAGAGACCTTGTTATATACAAATAATGAATTCTCTGATATGCACTATTTATGCCATAAGGGAAGCAGGTACTGCTTTTAGTATTACTGGTATATCTCCTCAGTTTTCTAGAAAGAGATTTTAGTTCATAATAACTCCACTTTGTCAATATTACCCCAGAGCCCAGACTTGCTCTTTAAATGGAACACTTTATCCTGTAGTGAAATGATATTTTACTCATACCCAGGCAATTTCAAGGATATTTGGTGAGCCATACTCCATGCTTTTAGTGGGTTCACATAAAAGGATAGGTCTGCTGTATAAACCTTTTTTGCGCGCTTCTCAGTGCAGCTATATATATTCTATTCCTGAAGTGCTCATAGAAAAGGAAAAACTTCTTTGCAGGCTTTACAGAATCTACACTTGTTCTTTTATAAACAATCAGTTTTGTAGCAAGTTTTAAGGGAAATTCAGCTTTAACATCAGAGTAAAAATTAAAAGCAACTTTACAGAGTATTATACCCTTTTTTTAATTGTCAGGATGCATTTAATTTATTACTTTTTATTTTATGTCCAAAATTCTAGGATTTCCAAAATTATTTAACAGAATTCTTCCATGTTAGCATTGTTCTAAAAAAATCTTTTGTGTCATTAGGATAACTTTCTGGCTGGTAATTTTTGACCAGCTGTTTTTAAACACAAAAATGCTACATGAAAGGAGCCATGTAAATTTTTTTTTTAGTCTGAGTCTAATATATGATTAAAATTTACTCAAGTACCAGTCAAAACCAAAAGCACATTACCTCTGAAGTTATATTCTTTTTCATCTACTGTTTTAAGCATTAGGTCTTTCCAATTTACTTGAGGTATTTCCAAGTTATCTACCGCTGTGGTGCTTAAGTACCAATATCTGATATTTCCTTTTGCTGTAAATTGATTCTTTGTACCTAGTCAGATGTGTGAACCTTCCTACTGTGCATCTAAATACACTGAGAAATTGTGTGAGGACTCATGACTGTCGCAAGCAGCAAAAAATGTCTCAATCACTCTCAAAATGTAAGAGGCTAGGAAGCAAATTGTTGACTTCAGTCTCTACAGGAAGATTAGATGGGGGCTTCTGCTCAGGCCTGAAGAAATCCACACTGTTCAGATGAAACAAGAAAAGGCATATTCTGGTTAGCTTTAACCTTGTCATCATTTCCCCCACATCACTTTTTTCCTCTGTCTTCTCCTTAAAAAGGCATTTTTTGTTGCATCTTGAAAAATGCCTGGTCTTGAGACAGTGTTGCTTATTTGTGTTCACATTTGAAGGAATTCCATAGCTGTGATCGGTGTCATCAGTGACTCCAGTAAAAAAGTGTGTGTGTTTCTGCATGCATCTCCATTTTTTATTAAACCAAAAAGTTTTGCATTCATTTTGTGATGTCAGCTGTGCTTCTGGGCATGTAAATGTCTGCATATGAATTCGTATCTCCATGTAAATATATCCATGAGCTCTTCCAGTTTTGCACATTAGCAGAGCTGTGATTAAAATATTTTCTCCTCACAGAAGCTACCAAAAAAAAATTACTACACCTAAATAATTTACCCTAATTAATGTCCATCCTCTCTGAAGCAAATAATTTGACCACATTATTATCCTCTAATTTCTCTAAATATATAATTGTTAGATTCAGTAACAGAAAAATTAATGCATTTGGAATCAGATAGTATTTTAAACTGAAAAGAATGTATATACCGGGGAAAACAGAAAGACAGATTTCTGACTTCTACATGGAGGGTGTTAGCTATGCAGTCACCCTTAAGCAGATATTCAAATTTTCCACACTAAAGAAATATTACCAGCCAGATGCCACATAACTCTAAACAAGGGAATTGCTCATTAACATGGTAACATCAAAACTGAAAGAAAAAAAGTATTAATTTTCATATGCAATACTCAATATCAACTTTGATTAAAATTGATCTTAGTTTAAATTATTTACATAAGGTAGCTGTACTTTGATCATGAGAGCTCATTTTCAGAGTGAAAGCTTCATTCCAGCCTTGATTCCCTAATTAAATATGATAGCCTGAATTAACATTCATCTACTTACTATATTTGGCACATCTTAACCAAAAGTATATCACACCTGAAAACCACCCTGACCTCTCACTCAGGGAGCTGGGAAGCCTCACAGGAGTTCAGAGAGTTCAACAGTTCATTTTATTTGTGCTTAAAATCTACAATATTTGTATGAAAAGAATCAGCAATACCAGAAAAAGGATCACAGTGTTTAATTTTGACACTTTAAGTGCAAGGGCACATGAACTTCTACAGCAGAGGGGAGTTTAAGGACTGTCTGTTCATTATGCGATGCTGGCAGTCAGTTTTCCTGGAAAACTACTTCAAGAGTTTAGCAGGAAATTGGCTGTTACATTCCACTGAAGCTTGTGTCACTGAATCATGAGTGGTTGATAGACACTGGAAAAGACTGCCATTTTTTTTTACTCCTTGGCACTTAGTTCTTACTGAGGAACACCTGGCCCCCCCAAAAAAATTCTCAGGCAAGTAACTCAGCAGACATGCAAAAGATCACAAGAGGATACCAAGTAAGAGTACCAACTGCCACAAAATAGGACTTAGTTTTGAAAATATCTGATTTTTAAATACTTGAAATACAATAATTTTAATGCAATGCAGTAGATTATCGACCTGTAATAAAAAGATAAATAAAAAATAAGGCAACTGCACTCTCCACAGAATCACAAATTATAAAACAATATGCTAAAACATTATTTGAGCCTTTCTACTGATTGATTTTTCAATTTCTTATACAGATATGGGCATGGAGACAAATACATTTTGCTCCGCTGAATAGTGAGTTCACATGACTGCCCCAGCAGAAGATTATGAGTTCCCATTATCAGCACTTGTGCTGTGTTGTCTGATAGACTGATTTCCCCAATAGCTTCACTTAAGCAGGTTGTGAAAGGCAAACTGGCAATAGAAGAGATGAAAATCAAATAATTTTCAAGTCCCAAATCTGGAAACAGAGGAAGAAGGGGAATATCTGTCTTCCTAATAGCTCATGAAGAAGAAAGATGGAGGAATATACTTATGTCTGATCTTGAACCACTTTCTCAGATAATGGGTATTCTTTAATTTCATGAGGTAGTGGAGAGAATTCTTTTCTCTCATGGAAAGCTAGAAAGGTGTTAAACACTTATTCCCAACAGTGAGTGTGGAGGAAAAACTGTCATTCTGTGAAAATCTTGGGGTTTGTTTTCACTGAAAAATTCACATGAAAAATAAACACAGACACAAAATGCCTGCAGTTAATATCTAATCAATTCATTAACAGAAAAAAGAAAAAGCAATCATTTTTATTTGCTATACAAAGTCTCATCATAAACATTGGATCATGAAGTTTTTTTTTAATAACCACTACCATGAGATCTCTTCTGTTGAAAAAGATCAAAAAAAGTTTTGAAAATATTTATGGGTTTTAGCTTTAAGCGAAACAATCAGGCTGTAATCATTTGAATACTATTTATCATATAAAATATAGCTCTTATTTTATCTGAAAAATAAATACAAAAATGTAACATTATATCTGCACATATTGACCCCAAGTGCATCAGAGTCCTGAGACTGAGCCATTATTTCCTTATGTTAAAGCTGGTTGTACGTTCTTCCTGAACTCCAGAAGTCTTTGGGTTGTGAGACTCTAAATTCTATTTAATCTCTTCTATAGACAGCAGAGCAGTAGTAATGATGCCACAGGTAACAACATGTCCATTCAGATACCCAGGAAAAACACTGAGTGAGAAACAAACTTGATTTCGAATCAAGAAATGTAGAAAGCAGGATATTATCTTCTGTAAACTGGTATCCAAGATCTGCCACAGCTGCAAATCTAGTCCACTCCTGAACAAAATTGGATAGTACTGCACACATTGTGAATCTTGTCAGAATGTGGACTTTCGGAAGAGGGAGCAGAGGAGAATGGAAACATTTTTCTCATTATCTCTAAGGGGTAACTCTGGAAAAGACTAATAGTATTGATCATTCTTGGTAGGAAATCCTTTATGTTACACAACCAGTATTTCAGACCAAAATATTAATACTAATTTTACAAAACATAATGACAAGGTGACTTCAATTTGTTGTCAGTTGTTTTAACAATTATTAATCTTCTCTTATTAACATTACATATGAAAGCTACTGATGCAGCAAGACTTTAAAAATGTATTAGCGAAAAAGGAATTTGACTGTGTTCTTATGAAAGCTTGATAATTTAATGCATTAGGTTCATCCAGAAGAAATTTGGCAGAGAATATTGGAATTTTCCTAGCCTTGATACCATGCAGAGATTCATGAAACCTAACACTGAAAAAAGATGGAGTACCTAATTAGAAGTCATTACGGTAGACATATTGTGTATGAATTTTATGCCATCTTTGATGTTTGGGAGCCTGGATGTGCTCTACCATAGCTGTATTTATAGGTTTCATTTACTTCCCTGGCGTTTACCCAGTAAGAGCAGTATTTGATTTAAGAGATTTCTTACAGACAAGAACAGCTTTTTCTTCAAAGTTAGATGCCAGAACCTGCCCATAAAAAGCTTTGGGCTCAGTCAGTCAGGCCATGTATCCTTCTCAACCAATGCTACCCTCTTCTGGAGTTTGTACCCTGAAAAAACACAGATCCAAGAAAGTCTGCATTGCAACAACTTTACACCACAGCCACACTATCCTTTTGGTGATTCTGATATCAGGTGCTATGACCACCCAGCTGAAATCAAGCCCTGTTCATATGGTAATGATTTTGAGTGTTGGAATTAATTTTTGATTTGCATATTCAAGATGAATTTATGGTTTACATCTAAAGTAAACTGTCTTCCAATGACATTTTATTACGTTTTGTCCCTTGGTTAAAATTTGGACATTAAGGATATTTTGCTTTTCTGAGCTTTATTTTCCCCTTCATATATAGAGAATGGCTGCTGACTTATAATTTTTTTTTTTCTGTAGGCTTCCTACAGAACTTCTAAAAATGACAGGATGATTTTCCCCCTTATTTGCTCTAAAGTTGCAAGGTGAAACACTGAGCAATTTCACATATTAGGAGCATCTAGAAGTATGAATATTTTGGCTACTGAGATTCAAAAGGAAGAAATAATTTGAATCACATACTCATTTGTTAGGATAATTAAAATATGTAAAAATTCAATCATGATTTGTGGAAACTAGAGGGTAATCTGTGAGAAGAATTGTCAAAAGGCTGAGAAAGAAGCTACTAGCTAACTCATTTGGTTTAAGGACAAAATCTGTACAGAAATAATTTAATATCTCCAGATGGGACCCATCACTTCTCCACAAAACACATCCATATTTTATATTTACAGTGTACTTCTCTGAGATGAAAGTCAAGATCAGTAACATGGGAGTCTATTTTATAAAAGGTTGCCTTGTGGAAATATCTCAATAGCTCTCAAATGATTTCCTGAGACAAAGTCTTTGAAAACATGATATTGTGAATTCCTGTGCCATGTGCATAGAAATGAAGTGATATCTACAATTCTCAGGGACAGTAAAAAGAGGTAACACTATCGGAGAGGAGAGGACTGAGAAGTGAATAGGATTAGTTGACTTCAGCTGAATATCTTATTCCTGTAATTTCAATGTGGCTCTAATATATTTTCAGACCTGAACTCTTAATCTGAAAATAGAGCTTTGGGTGAATTTGGAATTAACCTGTTTAAAGACCTAGACTTTCACTGAACACCAATGTGGATTTATTAGCTTTGTTCGGGGAGACAACATAACATTTTATGCAACAGTACTTCTTTTTTCTGGGACAATGGTCCTTAACTGAATTAGTCAAAGCTACTAAGGGTGATGAAAAATTAAATTATAGCGTCAAAGGCATATACCAATAGAAATGTGTAGTCCTATCCAGAGAGAGGGAGAGAGTGAATGTAAAAATTGATGGCTGGATTATACCTGGTTTTATCACCAGTCAATGTGGTTTCAGAGGGAAGCAGAAGATTCATAATCTTCTTGTAAAAAGGACTGTTACTGCTTCTATCAAAACTTCTCTAGCGTTCTAGCATTCACTGAGCAATCAGTGGAGAAGCAGGACAGGATTACAAGGGGGCCATCCCTTCTCGCCAGGGACTAGAGGAGCTGCCTGGAGAGTGGAGAGTGAAGAAGACTGCCCAGTAATGCTCTGCACATTGCATAGTGGACTTTCTTTTAGTACAAAAGGGTGTTTACAAGAAAGATGGGGACAAACTCTTTACTAGGACCTGCCATAATAAGAAGTAATAGTTTTAAATTGTGGGTAGATTCAGACTAGCTATAAGGAAGACATTTTTTACAATGCGAAATACAGGATGCCCAGAGAGCTAGCAGATGCTCCATCCCTGGAAACATTCAAGGTCAGGTAGGATAGGGACATTAAGCAATCTGATCTACTGAGGCTGATGACCTTTAAAAGTCTCTTCAAGCCAAACCACTCCACAGATACCTAATGAGATACAATATTTCTCTGAAATGGCTTGGTGCAGTGAGGCATCGTGTTGTCCTTTACTATTAAAGATTACTCAATCTGTCTCTAAGTTTGGGTATTTGGGAAGACAACATACTATTGCTTTACTTTATGCATTGCTATCAGGAAAACATGATCATATTTTAAAATATGTCTACATTTTCTACATGGCAAAATGTGAACTTTGTGAGTGACAGCACACCAACATAGTTAGTGTGAACCTCATAACGAAATTGCCAGTAAGCATCCATGCAGGGATGAGTTCTTTCTTGAGACAGCAAATTGGATATCTTTCAGATAATTTCTTTGAAGATGTGCTTATGCTAAAACAGCGTCTAGTTTGGCGAGCCTCTAGTCATTGAGCCCATAAGCAAACACAGCCTATTTCCAGATAAAATAGGTGAGATTTCAAGGTAAGATTCCATTAATTCAAGGTTATATCAATTTTAAAAGCTTTCTTTCCACACCACTCAGTTAGGAATGGTAGGAATTTATAATCCTTTTTATTCATGTCTTTCCTCTCTTCCTTTCTCTCTCTCCTTATATATGAATAAATGATTCATTCAGACTAAACTAAACATAATTCAAACAAAATGTTAAGAACTGAGTTAACATTAGGTCAAATTATAGAAAGATGATGATACTTTGATATTGAAATGATGCAGGGCAAGTTAAGGCTCCCTAAATATATTAATGCAATGTGTATCTTTAGACTTGGTGGGGAGAAGGTGGTAGTGCAATAAGCATGGGGTGAGGTAGGAAAACATCTGACAGTGTAACCTGGTGCAAAAGAAGCAGGGACACCATTCTCTTGTTCTGGGGAAAATCTCACAGATTTATAACAAAATCTTGAGTAAATAGTAGGGACATTGTGTGTCAAATCCCAGCAGTCCAATGCCAGGGGACTCAAGAGCAGAGAAGGGCAGGAATCTTTGCTCTTTTTCCACTGAGTACTGTGCTCCTTTCTGTTGAGTGCCTTGGCTTAATGGGAGATAATCCAGCCCTGTTCCAAATTTTAGAGAGAGTCAGAGATTTGGAGGTAAATTCCTTCCTTATCCCCCTGCATGAAGATGACAGAGAGACAGGCTTCCAACCTGAGGGCCTGAGCTAGATTATTGCAGTAAAATCAGAAGAACCCTACCTCATCTTCCAGCTGTGAGCGTGATGAGGACTGCTGTATTTGATGCCCACAACCCTGTGTGTATCTGATTGTCTTGAATGCAGTTGGCAGATAAGGTACTGTCAGAGGCTTTGGTGTATCCTTGTTCCTTTTCCCCAGAGAGATGGGGTCCCACCTCATCAGCAGAACATTTCTGAGCTTGAGCCCCAGCCCATCCTAAAGTAAGAATCTTGGGGCAGGAGAAGGAGATTGCACAAAACCAAGACATTTCAACTGAGAATTTCATCAAATGATTGAATTGATGTGGTGATTTGGAAGGTGCTACTCATCAACAGTTATCTGTCTGTAGTGTGTTAAAAAATCATGATAAAAAACAGACATAAAAACTGATGTTCAAGTCACCTGTTATTTGCCTGGCACAATACTGAAAGGCTTAGCTTTCATTTTAAGCAACCCGAAACTTTGATAAAACATGTATGAGTTATCCTTCATGATACATATTTTATAACTGCAATATAATTTAATTAAAGACTCATGAGATGATTATTCAAACCCCATAAAGGATGGGAGAAATGCAGATAAAGCCCAAATTTTTCAGGACCAAACAGCCAAATTTGTTCTCATTATTATTCTTCATTTTTGTGTAGCCTCAACAAGCTGTAACTACAAAATGTATGAACACCAGAATGAGAAAAAATTAACATAAAATAGAAATAAAAATTAAATGTGCCAAAATTTAGGAGTCATACCTTGTGGCAAATAAAAATTCATTGAATGGTCAACAGTTCTTGTTGCTGCAAGGTGTTTATCTATATACTATCTAACAAGGAAGCAGAAGGATCATTTCTGGCCTACACTTGGAATTTATTCTTTAAAGTCTAGACATTCACCATACCTGTATTGAATTTTCTGGATGTGCAGCACTCAGATGTTCCTTCTCTCTATCAGATTACTGTGCACTGGGATATTTGGATGCTTTCATGGCTCACCAGACCAAAGCAGCACATAGAAGTCACCAATGGGGCAAAATCACTATCCACAAAATTTACACTAAACAGATGTTTAATTTCTGTAGCCACCGGGCAAGCGTTGTTTGATCAGTTCAGATGTGGTGAACCTGGCTCCTGTCAGCAAATTAAACCACTGTGGGATTGCCCCAGCTTTCAGGCTGTGATTAATCTCGAACTCTGATAAAAATCTAATCGTTTCCATGAAAGCAGGCTAAGCTTCTTCGCCATTTGTAGAAGAAGAAGAATGGGTATTTTTTATTGATTAAATGCAGAGGGAGTAACTTTATGATCTGAGAGAGTTTACCTTTGAGAACAATGACCCCCACTCCCTGTGACTTCTTCTCTACAACTGAACCAACTCCTCAGGAAACTATTTCCATTTTTGTCTTTCTGTGGAAGGATTCTATGGAGTTAAAGGAAGGCTTCCTGTTTTAGAGAAAACAGCATCTTTGGGGAATTATCTTCCTGTAAATTTCACAACAGCAGTCATTGAAGTTGGCTATTCTTGTGCTTTGCCTTGCTATTCAGAATTGTGTTCACTAAAGACAGACACACTGAAGGAAGTGAGACTATTTTTGCTCCACTCCTACTGATCACTGAAGATAGGTAATAATTAGCTGAATTAAACTAGTGGGCATACGAATGTGGATACTTCAGTGTGACGTATTCATCACTTTAACAGAATTATACATGTTTCTTTGAAGATAATTAGATTTTGTGTGGTAATAAAAGTCTGAATATTTTCCAGCATGATGCATATTATGATTTTAAATAAAAAAAGTATTGATATCTTAAGTCCTAGAACTTCCTGTTGTGTTGTTGATGCTAATCCCTAGGAGATACCAGCTGCCAGGATTGTTTTCAGAAAGATAGATAAGAAAGCGAAAGTGGCAGGGAACATGGACTGAAGTTATCTTTGTAGGGTCTCTGCCATTAAATGCAGTGGTGACTCAGCCTTTGTGAAATTTTAAGTTTATAATCAATTCTTTGTAAAATTAGTTTATCTGAATTATATTATTCCTATCACAGACAAAGTAGGTTGTGCTTATCACTAAATTTTCTGTCTGCCTAATACTCACACAGCAGAAAATCATTGGAAGAATATCTCTGTATCCAAGCTTCTAAGTATGAAATACTGCTTTGTAATGAGAAAAACTTTGAAATACACAGTTATCCAGACCTACTCGCTATTTCAATTCCAAATATATCAAAGAAGTGCATTTAGAAGAAATTAAGAGAGGGCATTTGGAGCATCATCTGGGACTATAAGAATTCTCCCTGTGAGAAACCAAAACCAGATTACAGTATTAAATGATTTTCAGCAGTTAAATACATTACATTCTTAATAGTCATCCTATATGAGTAAAAGATTCCCTCTCAATATGAGGAACCAGCACATAAGCTTCATATTGTCAGGATTCATTTGGTGAAAATGCAAAATTTTTTTTGTGCTTTGGAGTGAATTGGAGTAAGATAGGGGAACTTGTCAATATAAAGTCATACAATATTTTATTTTAAAAAGCAATAATAAAAAGGCTCTCCTTGTAGGGCCTGCAAGCTTGTGTTTTTCTTAGCAGTTTTTCAAGATATACAGAAAAAAGTTATTAGCAAGCACCTGCTACTTGCTTGGGCATCCTGCCAGCTGTTTGTCTTGAGCCATTGTACAACTAGAAGTTAATAAGTATGCTGAGACACATTGCTTATTTTGAACCTAACACATTCATTAAATAAGCTATGTCAAGGAAGGGAAGGGAGCTTATGTGATGTTAGCTCCTGCAAGAAAGATCAAAAACCTCAAGAAAGAAAACTTTGACATAAGTTACCTGACACTTGGAAAATGCTGAATAAAAGACTATATTGTGAAAAAACCTGTATTGTTTTGAGAAAGCTTTCTGCACTTAGCAGTAATATTTTCTCCCTGTGTTCCCCTATGGTGCAATTGCTGACTCTGGAGTGGTCATTTTCTATATAGTAAATTACACCTCACTCCCTTTTTAGCTTTTCTATAGAAAGTGGAAATTTCTAATTGGTTGAGGTACAAATCTGACCTCCTGCAAAAAGGATTCACTTCCTTGTTTGACATATAAGCATTAAAGGGCAATGCAAGTCCTAGCAGTGCAACATTGAACCTAGATTCCCCAATCCTGGGATACCATTCTAGCTGGTGGTCTGTAAACCTGCTTTTCATTCCTGACTTGATATTTACCTCAACTGTAAAGCTATTACTCTTCACTTACTTTCCATCATATTTCACAAGATAACTAAATTCAAAGAAGATAACAAAATTCAATATTATGATCATAACTTACACAGTACTTACAATGTACTTCAGATTCTATCATTACTTTTATGTTTTTGTTTTAATACAATTAGATACATCTTAATTACCTTGGAAATAAATTAATATGCTTCTTTCCTTTAAAAGGATTGCTCTTCTTCCTTACAGCGCCTGGGGTCTTATTTATACATTGTAGACAATTTATGCTTCTAAACTACCAAGTTTCTAGTTTTCAGAGAGTTAGCTTCTTAGTTGTTACAAGCTTTAACTCTTGACTGATTCATTTTTCCTGGTTATTTCTCTTCTCTTTGCTGACTGTGATATTTTTGGGACTAGAGGCCTTATCTTCACATCAAGCATTATGACAAGGCATTCTGTGAAATTGACTCTTAATTCAGACATGACTGATCATACATTTTATTTTGCTTTTGGAACTTTCTTCAGTAGCATTGACGACTTTAGCAGTCAGAACAGCTTTACTGTAAGGCTGGTGCTCTCAATTGTGATGCAGTGACAGCTGAGTTCTGGGGCATTTGTGTATCTGAGTGGGAAGGGTAAGCACAATTCCAACAAGATTGTTATACATGCTGTGCGGTGTGGTGGGCATGCTGGAGGGCGGGGATGTCACCCAGAGGGACTGTGACAAGCCTGAGAGGGGCCTGTGCGACCTCTTGAAGTTCAGCAGCTCCATGTGCAAGATCCTGCATCTGGATCAGTTTTGTTCACATTTGGATTCGATCTTAAGGGTTTTTTCCAACCTAAATGAGTCTGTGACTCTATGATTCTATTTTTATCTTTCATCATAATGTCCAAACTGTATTTGTACAGTTGCTTTGCCAGACTTTTTACATTGTTTTCCTTTTCACTTTCATATTTTTTCTGATCAATTTGATCAGAATTCACAAGAGTTACTTCTTCAGCTCTGCACTAACCACTAGTTCTAAAATTTCTTTAGGTTTTGGCAGAGCTACTGTGGAGCTGAGTGTTCACAGTGAGATTCTGTATTCAGTTTCCAAGTCATTTACATACCATATATTAGTTTGCTGCAATGCTTGAAAAACTTCAGGTCAATCTGTCTGACAATTTTGGCAATGTATACCAGTTGATTATTTCACCAGACTCTTCATTAGAGTATGGTTTTCAAACTTTCAAGTGTCAAAATACTGCCAGAGTCTGTAGTAGGCATTATCCATCTGCAGTAATGATGTCACACTCTCACTTCAAAGCTGTCTTTTTTTGTTCGGACCTTTTGCTATTTCCTTAGTTCGCCATGAGAAAACTAGAAATGTTTAGATTCTAATTTGTGTCTTAAAGTCATATGCATATATATATATTTAGTATATATATTTAGAGGCAGGAAACTGGCAGAGTTCATAGACTATTACTTAGGTTTGAATTGGGGTTTTTGTTTAGATTTCAGAAGCTGACAGAAGATAACTTGTCTGACTCCTTGTTCAGGGCTAAAGCATAAAAAAGAATGAGCTAAAACAACTACAGTGTTACTCTTTGGTCTTTCTGCTGTACAGAATAATTTTTGGTCATTAATGAGATCTTCTCCCTTTCTCCTAAGACAGTTGTTCGCAGATAGTCTGTCAGATGATGGGTCCTTATCCAGACCCTTGCATTTTTGTCACTTTATATTTTTCATTCCCCTTTTGCAGTGCTCCTACAGAAGAAAGCAGGAACAGAGTTGAAGCAGCAACATCCATCAAGCACATGCTTGAGCTAGGAGGAAGCTGAGTAATAAGCAACACTGCATGTTCTAGAAGGCTGTGATACAGAGAATCAGGAGCTACACGAGCACAGGAAGGCAGATGAAGTCACAATCTCCAGCTTAACTACAGTTTACCTGTAAACACACCAAATTCACCCTCAAACTCGAGGTGTGAACATCTGTTAAAATCCTTTCATGCTGCTCCAGCCAGGCACGGTGTCAGAAGCCAGGATACAACCAGCTACAGCTGAGGAGAAACAGCTTCTTAAAGTGCCTCTCAGCTGACTGCACCTGTGAGTGCTGCTCCTTCTGCTTCCTTCCCTTTCATCACAAATTCAGACTCGTCAATTTCAAATGAGCAGTGTTTTGTGCTATACTGGAGCCCAACAGCTTTGTGGCTGTTAGAGCTCTGCCCTCTATCTCAGACCAAAGCACTGCGACTTTAAGCTGAGCTGCTCATTTCTTCAGAGACTGAAAGGAAGGAGCACTCACATCCCATCGGGTCTGGGGTGTGCCAGCTTCTGTGCTAGCTTCTCTCTTTCAGTACGTGACAGACACAGAACCACTGCTCCCACGTGAAAAACGCCAATCACATGTTTTTTAAATTTTAAAAGTTTAATAGCAATAAAATGGTTATAAAAATAGTAATATAATTAGAGTAATAATAATTTGGATCATTTTAATTAGGACAATATGAGACAATAGAAACAAAGAGTTATGGATGTCAGCACAAGCCCGAAAATGGACACCCGATAACAAAGGATTAACCCTTAAAAACAATAGCCTGTTGCATATTCATACACTTCATATATGATGCATAAATTCCGTTCAAACACAGGATTCTGTCTGGTCATCGTCAGCTTCTTCCTCTGAATTCTAATAGCGTCGTCCTGGCTGAGTGAGGCGGGAAGAAGTTAGTTTCTCCTGATAATAGAGCAATAAATTCTCTTTCTCTGAAAGACTTAAGAGTCCTGTGTCTGCTATCTCACTGTGAGTCCTTTCTTTAGAAAAAAAGTATCTTACATAGCATAGTTTCTAATTTAACATTTTGTTATAACCTAAAACTATATTTAACACATTACTTAAGAGAATTAATAAAATATTACTTTCTAGCACAACGCAAATAAAATTCATTTTAATATTTGCGAAAAGCCAATGATAAAATACATGCATTTTTCACATCCCACCTAGGATGGGGCAGGTGAGAAGCTGTGTTTGTCAGCTTCAGCTGATATCAATGATAGAATACATAGATGACCTTAAGTCTGTGGCTAAAATGTTTTTTGCAGCACTGCTATAAAGGATAATAAAAGAGGAGCACTTATGCAATCAGGTCACTACCCTTAGGTAGGAGGTGGCTCATCTTGCTTCTCACATTGAAGGTACAAATATTATCTAGTTCATCTGAAAAGGAGGAGAAATGCTCACACCACCTCTAATTAACCCACTTGAAGATTCACATTTACAAAACAAGTATTATTGCATCATTTCCTTTACTTTGATATGACAGGAAGGAGAAGATCAGTCTTGGAACATACATGCAGCCCTGATAACTATGGTAACCTGTGTAACATGTTTTCAAAGGCAACATTACTCTGCTGAGTGCTCTCTAATGTT
Organism: Ammospiza nelsoni; assembly: GCF_027579445.1. NCBI lineage: Eukaryota > Metazoa > Chordata > Aves > Passeriformes > Passerellidae > Ammospiza > Ammospiza nelsoni. The sequence goes on from NC_080669.1 coordinate 61,090,374, forward strand.
GGGGTGTTGAACGTCAGAGTTTAATTTGGATGGATGGGACCAGGCAGACATGCTGTGGATATATGAATATGTTTGTATTGAAATATTTCAGTCAAAATGATATTTGAATTGTGGTGTATTATCAGAATATTTTCTCATTTTTTCTTCTCTGATCTTAAGACACCACAAAGTTTTCTTCTAAATCCTGCCCTCCTGTGGTCAGATGAAGATCCTACTAACTGAATTAATATTTCTCCTCTATTACCCTTGCTCAAATGTGATATATGTCTCTTTTACCTTTCTATGTTGTGAGTTCCCAGTTTTGAAGAAGGCATGACCAGTGGCTGTAGGCTGAATTAAATAGACATCGCCCACACAATGCACTACAGTGAAAGAGCAAATATCTGGAAAGAACGTTCATTTCAGCTTCCACTCCCCCAACTTGTCACGGAGATAGTATCTTGAAATTCTTACTATTTCCACCTCCTAGAATGTAAAGGTATTTGGATGCAAAGTGTACTACCAGAAATACTTAAGAACTGCATTTGCAACAGGATGAAGCCAAGCAGTCATGTTTTTCCAGTGGGGAAATAACTGTGATGGCAAAGTCCAGTGACAGCTGGTGGAGTCTGCTGCACATGTTAATTAATAAAATCATGATGACTAAGCAAATGAAAGATTAATATATATCTTTGTGCTGCTACTTAAATGCTAAGCTGGTAGTGTCTGCTGACAAGGGAATATACACTCTGGGCTGACTTAAGCAATTACTGTAGTCCCACATTCTGTGGCTGCACTTGCTGCAAGTGTGACAATCACAGCTTCAGAGATGGAACACAAATTGGTGTCCCCAGGGGCTGCAAGAGGCCACGGAGCACAATGAGTAGAAGAGAAGTGTCTGACAGCACAGCAGAACCATTAGGAGTTACACTAGGTTTTTCTCAGCAGGACTCAGTCTCACACAGGAGAGTTTTCATACCTGAAGCTTTTAATGAGAGTTTTATCCTGAACAGGCTCTGGCTAAATGATTGTTATGGCTTTAGATTGTAAATAACAATAATAAAAAGAAAGTATTTTGTCAGGTTCGTACACTTTCTCCTTTTCTGTCAAACCATTAAAATTGAACATATGCAAAGTGGGGAAAAATAATAGACCTAATAGATTCATAATGTCTGCTGACTGGACCTTTCTCTGATTTTGCAGCTTGAACATGCAGAAAAATTCCTATGAAACACATCTGGAAAAAGCCATGGAGCCCTTAGAATTTTTTAGTAACGCATTTTGCAGAATGCATAGTCAATGCCTAACGCTCTTTCCCTTAATTACAGGGTATGTTATATTAGTCATTTTCTAGCGAAAATAGCCATATACAGAGAATGAGAATTCATTTTGAAACTCTTTTGTAGGCAAATTTTAAATCAGGCTTGCAGCTGGCCAATCACTTTGAACTCACTGATAAATGTGCATTTTCTAGCACAAATCATGTGATAAAATACAACAAATTCAGCTTAATACTCCTTAATTAAGGATGTTAGATTATTGGCACGCTTTCCTCATCTGGTGTGCTTATTTGAATGGAGTGGAGGAATTACCTTACTGACGTGCCAAAATAGCAAATAACGAACAATGTGAACTCCTAAAATTGCATGAGTAGGATTTTCATATTTGTCTTTTGGCCATACTGTCAGAAATTATTTTCAAGCACAGACTGTGCCCCATATTAGTAAATTTTTCGATTTTACTATGCAACAGAATCTCTTCACTAATACATAAATAGCTAATTCTCTAATGAGTTCTATGGGTAATAGCTAGTTAAATGTTTCCCTCCCCCACCCCCGCGACAGACCCAAATGAGTTGTTAATAGCCAGGAGATCATCTCTCCTAGCCTTAGACAAAGCAAAAGCCAAACCAGCAGCAGGATTAACACATGGCCCAAGCAACAGGGGAGCTGCCTGATTTAAAAAGGGATTATCATTAAGAAGAAAGAGATAACGAAATCCAAAGGGTATCCCAATCTGGATAAAGAGATATTAAAAGCGATAGTCAGAGATATTATGAAAGGACTTCAGTTTATCACTGTTCTAATTATTTTCTCATACCTAGAGATAACGGAGGATTTCTGAGCTACTGGAAAAAAGGGGGGAAAAAGTGTTACCCATTTTTTTGGATTTCAGCCATCAAATATAGTGACTCCGCGTATCTCCGAGATGACACTTTCAAATGGGTGCTCAGGTTACTGCCAGTCACCTGTCTCAGCCCCCACACTGTGACTGCTGAGCCACTAATAACTCAGCCAAGGATCTGGAGAGAGTTTGCACCACATCTCTTTAGGATGAAGCACCACTTCATGTTAAAACACTATCCCGTTAACGACAGTGCTTCAGGAACATCTGCACCAGTGTCTCAGATGTCTGACCCTGCAGGTGGAGAGAACAGGTGGAGGCAATATTTTCAGAGTTCTGCCAAGCTATATTGTTCTTGCTTTACAGTCAGAGCCGTGAGCGAAGTGGTTTTCTACCTTTCTGAAACTGTAATGTGGCACTATTCATTGTGCATATGTGAATATGATGTATATATATAATAAAAAATTATTAAATTCTTATGATGACAATTTACATCTATTTACTAGTGCTCCTAGTGCTACTAACTTCTTTAAAAATTGAAGATTCTTATTACTGAACTAGTCAGATACATACTTAAATAAATTACTACAGGGGACACAACTATTCCTTGATAAAATATTAATTGGAGTTGGCATATCACATAAAAAGCAAAATTGATAGAACTTCATAATATAGAATAAGCAGGAGATTAGATCCCTCTTCACAATAAGGTATAATTTACTTGGTTAAAAAAGGTAATTCTGAAGGGTTTGCTGATGTTAAAATTATCAGTCAAACACAGAAGATGCACTTGCTAGAAATTCTTAGTGCCAGGCAGCTATTAATCAAAATTACCAGTCTCCGGCTCGAAAGAAAAAGTACCAATATTTGTATTTCTACAAAGCTATAAAGGCTTCTCCACATTTAATGCAGAGGAATTAACAAGTGCTTCTTCTGGCCTTTTCAAATCTCCCACTTCATTTGATTATTTCCTCTTCATACCTGGAGGACATTTCCTGCTGTTAAAATTCTAAAGTAGGGTGTTCTGAGAGGAGGAGCCAACGCCTCCCAATTGCATCTTGAAGGATTGTGTGTTTGCTTATTTCGTGAAATACAATTTAATTAGAAGCCGTGCTTTGTGCACTTTAGTTAATGGATTTTATGAGTCCTGAATGACCTTTCTGGGTTTTGTCTGACTTGTGCAGCTTCCATGGGTCACTGCTACATATCAGGGGGAAAATGGTTCAGAACACTATGCTGCTTCAGCTGATCTGTGTTAACTTTCTGATCACATATGAGAAAATAAGGGCATTTTTCCCTGAGAACCCTCTGACCTTTATGCTGTCTAGGTAGGCTAACACAGATCCTGCAAAGGAGAACATGGGTCACACAGGCAGCATTAACAAACTGGGCTGAGTGGCCGTGATGACAAAACAATGAACAGCATTAACCATGGGCTCTGATGCCAATTACTTTAATTCTGTGGATTTCCTTAATGAGACTTTTCATGCATTAAATTGATTTTCCCCTATTCTGTCAGCATCCAGCACTAAAGAACTTACAATTTTGTCAGATTTTATTTATATTTGCAATAAAGGGGATCAGAACCTTAATGAATGCCTTCATTGATAAGGATGGGAAGCACAAAAGACCTAAGACAGCTGCTGAGTCCACTTTTAGTTATGTTTAGAAATTATGAACAAGATACTACTAAAATAAATAAATGGAAATCCATCCAGCCAAAGAAGTAATTTTTCCAAGATAAGGGTTTTGAATGCAATCCAGTCAGCCCCAGCAATATGAAAACAAAACAGTTAACAACCAGCTCCACTCATTCACTGTGCTCAAAACTGCCTTTCTCATTCTCTGAAGCTGAGACTATTGGCCTCATTATGGCAACAGCAGGTGGCTGTACTGGGTGGCTGACATCTACTCACAAAACTTTTCCCTTTTCAGTCTGAAAAGCAGGCTGCAGCTGGCCAGCTTTCTTCTGTTTCCAGCCCAAAGGGATCTCCAACTGCGGGACATGACTTCTTCATACAAACCATAAATACTGAAAGAATAGGGGGACAAGATAGAATGTGCTCATCAACATGAGGAAAAAAATAGTAGTGAAGTTTTTGACTCCTGTTAATTGACATATGGTCAGAAAAACAACTTCCCTCTCAATCAAAAAATCCATGAAGCATTATACCTCCACTGAGGTATAAGAGATCCTAAAGATTGAAGATCCTAAAGATTACAAGTTACATCATATTGAGTGGCCTACAGTTAGGTGCCTCCCTGAAGTTACCAGACGCAATGGTGCTGTACAGACAACATGCCAGAGCAGCCTCAGCAGACCACACAGCAGCAGAACGATGTTGTGCCTCCAGCATGTATCCCGAATAAGGCAAACCCACCCCTGCTGCCTTGGTCACACAAACAGTCATATGAGGGAGCAGGAGCACAGTCTTTAGCCTGTTCTGTGAAAGGAAATGACTACAGGACATGAAATCCAGCTGCTCCTTTGAGACCTTTCCCATGCTTCCCATGCCTTTGGCTGGGGACAATCTGTCATATAATCTTCTGTGGCAGCCATATTATTTATTAGTTCGTCTTCTTCCCTCAAAAATCTCCTTTTTCTTAAAGTAATTGGTAGAAAAAAACTCTGAATATATTTGATATTCTTCCAGACAAGGGTGCCAAAGGACTTTGATCAAATAAATTAATTATTTATTTCAGGCAAAGGAAAAAACCCCACTTTGGTTGAAAGCCATATGTCATAACCAGAAAATTTATTTTAGGATTTTCTGTGCTTGTCTTTGTAGTTAGATTTGAAACAGTAGAAACATTCTCACAAGAATCATATTTCTGTGCAAGTGTGTTCAACAGTCAATCCCCAGGAAACAGGATTACTTGATAAACAGATTCATATGGAATGTTAATTAGGTTTTTGAAGGATCCTAAGTGGATACCTGCTTATCTTTAGAGTTATGCTGTCTCATGGTGCAAGCCAATTCAAGTTGTGACAGATCAGTTCAATCATAATGGAAGAATCTAATATGTGTATGAATAAAGTGCTGCTTTTAAACACTAAGTAAAAGAGTCAGCATTTTAGGACCACTAAAATGCAGGAAACACCCTTCCCTTCCCCCTCACCCCTCCAAATGTTTACTGGACACAGTCTCGTGGCTCTCATGGAGACAAATTTATAAGGAAACCTGAAAAATTAGAATTGGAATTGTTGTGTTTTTCATAACGGAGACTTCCTACTCTGAAGCACTGCTTCAGCTACATGAAACCTTCCATAGGACTGCCAGATAATAAGCATTAATCTGCTGTGCATTCAGAATAAAACAAAATAATCTGAACAATAGAATTGTCTCTCCCAGTGCGAAAGAAGCAGCACTTCCACACCACAGTACAATGTAAAATTTATTCTTTGATCTTTTTCAGCTATTTAACCTCAAACAACAAGCAGGACTTTGGCCAACAGAGCCCTGATCTGTATGAAACTTCTGCTCAGAGCTGTTTAACCAAACCCATGCCTCAATGGCAGATACACCATCAAATGTATTGCCTTCTCTGATATGACTTCAGGGTCTCAAGGGGGCTGATGTAATTTGCAGATAGGACAAAGGGGAATCATGAAAACAGATAACATCACAATAACAATGTTTTCAGCTCTGCACGGAGGAATTTTCTTTGTGTGTATGATTCTAACGCTGATTGATACAGTTTCCTTAAATAAGATCATCAACACAGAAATGTGAGGGTTTTGAATGTCATTTTGAACATTTTACAAATACAGTGTATTTGTAAAATAGTCACAATATTCACTATTTGGCATATACAGCTAGAGACATAGGCCAGGCATAGGTCATAAATGCATGTTTAAGAAGCTATTTGGAGAAAAGACACAATTGTATCATTATTTAACACTAAAATGAATAAGCTAGAATGACATTACCTTCTGGAGAGCCATTCTCTTTTGAAAGATACATCAAGGATTTCCTTGACTGCTGCACTGCATTTGTTTCCCTTTTGCTCAACTTCAAGAAAGTCTCTTTTGTGGGCATACTCTTTCATTCTCATCAGCATTCTTATTTCTAGCAGGGATTATGAAACAATCTTACACTTTTCCACTTTTCCACAACATGCAGATATGGAAGCACAGTTACAACATTAGTGGATGTGTTCTCTATTCTGTAGTAACAATGCCTGTGGCAGCAGTTGGTATACATCTTAATTTTATTGACATTTTACACCCCAGAAGTGAAATGATCGGGTGCAAAAATCAAAGCTCTAACTTCATCAGAGCCTAAGAACTTCATCCAGCCATGAAACTTGATGGAATCTCATATTTTTTTTGGATGAGGTACAAATCGCACACAGAAATCTCATGCTTGATTTATCAAAACACACAGAAATATACTCTGCATGTAAAATTGTTATTATAAGATAGTAAACATCTTGGCAAACCTCTGGGAATATCTTTCAGGCACAAGGCCAGCTGTGTAACCTTCAGCCCTCACTTGCATGAAGTGCTGGGTTCTAAATATTAGATCTCTAGAGAAGAATGGAAATTTCTTTTTTGAAATTTCAATATAATTGCTAATGGAGTGATCCACACTATTGGAGAGTTCATGTCGGTCAGCTTGAAAGCCAACTGAACTGTAGAAAGAGATGAAGAATTTGGATTTTAAGGCATTTTTCTATGTTTGTGTATGTGAGCATGTGCAGAAGATATGTACAGAATTCCAGAATCAGAGTTAAAGAAAATCAGGGGCAAAGCAGCCAATGACATGAACCCACATTAATATAAGTTTTGGTATTTACACATACAGAGAGGTACATTCCTAAGCCAGGAAAATATGCACATTTAATAACCTTTTCCAGCTAAAGAAAATTAATACTAAAAAGTTATTCTAAATTTGAGGTGGTTTTAAAGTTGAGATTCTATGTATGTAAATAAAATATTGATAGACCCTATCTCCCACATGTAGGAAAAAAACTTTAGTTCAGTAGTAACTATTTGTATTTGCATAATTCTCATCTACAGTAGAGATATTAAAGTCTAGTGATGATATCATGCATCAGGAAAGCAGGACTCCAAAGTCAATGATGAGGTGGGAAAATTTTGCCTGATACCCAGAGTCAACCATACAATTTCCTGAATTACCTCTACCAAAGAGGCTTTAAAATTGTCTCACAGTTATCTAAACGGTGTTAAAGCTTATCTGTGGCAGGCTTTCACAAAACAGTAAGCAAAAGAGACTGTGCACGCTTGCTTCAGTCCCTAGTACTGCAGGTGGCAAGACAGAAGCCGAAGTGCAGACATCAAAGACCACCCTGAGGTGAGCCAGAAGGCAAGCTGGAGCACTGGGATCGGTGGAGCTGAGGTCTGGAGGAATCAAAGCTAATGAAGAGCTTTTCCAGCTGCAAAGATTTTGCTGGAATAAAGGAAGTAAACTTTCCAAGGTTGAAGGCCGGCTGTATAGAGAAGACAATGGAGAATTTCACCCCCAGAAATATTAGCTATTGGATTTTACCCTAAGAAAAAAATCAGTTACAAGCTACAGATATTATAAAAGAGAAAATAAGTATTTAAGGCCACTTTATAGTACTGGGATACATGAAGTTGGAAAGAAATTTGAGTACTCAAGGCCCTGACTCTTACAACACACCGTGTCTTGGTGGACTAGATGTATGAGTCTGAAATACACTCCCGAGGAATAAAAGCATTATTTTTTCCTCTTGACATTGCATTTTTACATTTACCTACTAATAGGTATGTATGTATAAACTTATAGAAAAGCATCTAGAAATTTTATGTATAAGAAACACATTACATTTTTAACTCACACTGTATGAGTAAGAATGCGACACTTCAGTCATGGTTTCTGTGTACATATATCAAAATCTCGTATATCAAAATCTAGCCACAACAGAGCAGCTTATTTCAGCTTGTGCATGATGTATTGCTACTGTTCTATTTTTCACATATTTAGGAAGGCTACCAATAAAAATGCTATATTTTGCAGATTGAAAGACTCTAATAATATAGGAATGTGAGATGTTAGAATGTATGTATGAACAACAAAGAACCTGCTCTAATACCTAAAGCTTCGTTATCTTGCCGAAGGATGCATGACAGAAATATTGTGACAGAGAGAGATGATCTTAATAGTTACCTTTTGAAATAAGCCTGAACATTCCATTCAGGAGGATAGTGACTAAAGATGAAGATGGATTTAAGCATTTTTCCAAGAAATTTCCCTATATATAACACAAAAATGTGTAACTTCTGCTACAACAAAATTCAATGCCCTTGTTATTATACTGGTCCTTTCACTTGCTGACTGCATCTTATAAAGAAATCAAGAGACAGGAATTCATTTTTTGTCATCAAATGTGTGTCTCCAATCATATCTTGCTTTCTCACCCCAAGAAAGAAGGCTGTCAGGGTCAGAGGATGATGTACATGGGTATAGTGAGAGCAGATTCAATATTCCAGGAAGTAGAAAAGATAAAGCTACAATTACCATAAATCTAAGAAAATAAATGAATCTAAGAATGAGCAAATTGTATTTCTCCTGAATTATCACAACAATTGCCACTAAATAACAACTCACAGCTAGAGAATAAATAATGACTACATTCAGTTGTTTAAGCATTAAAATTCTAAGTAATGTTCTCATCCTACCAGTAGTACCGTAGTACTTCAGATGAATACTGAGGAGTGTGAGGGCAGATTTTGGTCTATAGAAATGTCCATCACTATAGCTAGAGAGTCATTGTTACAGCAAATCAGGAAAAACATGTTTCTGATTAAAAAATCTGAAAACCTAAGCCATGTGAAATATATTACATCTGTTTTCCTCATCTCCTCTAGTTTATTTCACCTACAGCCTGAAAATAAACTAAAACTGAAATAGCTGAACTTAAAGGCAGAAATGCTGGGGGTGAGAAGCAAGAAACATCTATCTTATACTGAAAAAAACAAAGAGGAAGGGAGAGGAAACCTGAGTCAGGAATTATAATATAATTCTGAAATTTGGAAAATGAAAACACACATATAAAGGGAACATACTTTTTCTAAAGAAACCAGACCAAAGTCATGGCATTCATAATGTTTCTTTTCAATTTAGCAACCTGGATTTATGCAGCTAAAGCTTTTAAACATATTGAAGAAAAAGAAAAATTAAGTATCATCACCTTAATTACTCAGACTATGCACACCTTGCTGCCTGCCTAAACAGAGATGATTTTCAAGAAACCACAAGGGAAGGTTTAAATAAAAGCATGGAGTTGTTTAAAAAAAAAAAATCTTTAATTTACTTTTAGACAGAGAGTGAATACTTTATTAAAAAAACTAAACAACCAAGAGATAAGAATGAGGCAATCTGAAAAAAAAAATCAAAAGATATGTTTTTTAAAAGGGCCTTTTGTTTTACGCATTTTCTACTATAAGAGAGAGCAAGGCACTTGAAGTCAATGACCAAGTTTTCATTCCCCCACTGAGAGGAGAATATGACTGACAAAGCGAAGTGCTAGAAAATTTGATCAGAATAGAAGGGCTGCCTTTAAAAACATAATTTGAGTGCTGCAGTGGCCACAGGTAATGTGTACAGCAGGGGAGAAGTGGAGGCTTTATGAGAATGTCAAATCCTGCGGAAGAAAACCAACCTGGTTGCAGTGGCCATGAACTGCAATCCAAGGACTTGGGAGTTCAGTTCATAGGAACTCTCAGGATATTATATTATGTTTTGATACAACACTGATAGAGGACAGAAGTCAATCATCCCCCTGTTATGAATTTTTACCCTGGATGCAGCCCCTCGAAAGGGTGTGCTAAATACCAGAGACTTTCTGATCTTTTTCCACCTATGAGTTGAGAAGTTTGAAAAGCTTATTTTGCTCAAACTTCCACATGCTAGTATTGTGAAAGTTTATTTCTTTGGCAGTAGCACAGCCTTCCCAAGTGAAATCACAGAAACTCTCTCCCCATGCCAGCACTGTCTTGCTCTCTGTTGAATATTCCCTATACAGTTAGTTTTCTGTAGCCTGCTTTTTCATGAGGCAATAATCTGACCAAAAAGGTAGCTGTTTCATCATGAGTCTCTGTTTACAGAACATTATTATGAATATGAGAGCAAAACAGGAAGAATGATATCTACCTCACATTAATATTAGCCTTTTTTCAAATATCTAACTAAATAGCCCACCCAATGCAATCTTAATGAATACCAATGCTCAGTAGAGTTTCATACTCATTTCAATGACTTAAAACCATACTTGCTGGCCAGAAATTATGATGTGCTTAAAGAGAGGATGTGGAAATTTAAAAGCACAAACAGATTCCAGGCAATGATCTCTCCTTAACAGTGAAACAAACTGATATATTCATTCAATACAGTTTTCAGAGAATTACAGGTCTGCCTTTGGTGAGTGCTGCCCAGGCAAGCACAGCTGGCAATCCATTTTTTTATGATCAGTTCCTCCAGATGGGAATGGATTATCTGAGGCACTAAACTGAAACTCACATACTTTCACACCAACATGGGATGAATTTGAATACAGCATTGGAGTTTTTGTCTCTGTATAAAGGAATATAATTTCAGTTCTTCCCTGGGGAAATACAGAAAAATATATCTAGGCTGAATTTCTCTTTCCTTACACATATCAGTTCACCAGACTGCTTAAAGAAAGAAAACAGAGAGAGCAGAGTGAGCTGCTGGGATTATCATTCTGTCTGTAATTCAGACTTCTGTTTAGTTTTCTTATTTAAATGACACATTAGCTATAGCCAGTTGCCAAGGTACCTCTCCTAGATTATACACTCCTGATTTCTTCCCCTCACAGAATGCTTCCTTGCTTCCTAAACAGCAAGCATAATTCATTTTTTCCAGGCTAGATCTTCCAGCAATAGAGAAAACACCTCTGAAGAATTCCAGGTCCTGGTAGCTAAAGGCCAAGAAGAGAAACATTACTGTCCATCCTTTCTGAAAAATATGGCAGAAAACAACACATGACATTTAAAAGCAAACTATGACTGTCAGGAGGATTGCCATCCTGTGGAAAACATAATAATTATAAACATAGTTTATAAAAATAATAAAAGGTTTAACTTTTCATATGTTTCATTGAATGTAGTAGTCTTCCCTAAACATAGTGATTAACTTCATTTTTACCAAAGCACACCTAATTTTGGCACTATTGCCCTCAGTGTAAAAATTGCACAGGATTTCTCAATTGATACAAAAATTATTTCCATATCCAAAGTTACTTTTCTATTCCATATCCATATCCATATTCCAATGGAATATTCCATTCCATTTCATATCCGTGTTCTACATCAATTGATACAACAAACTACTTCCATATTCAAAGTTATATTTCTATTTGTCCTAGGGTAAAATAAATGGCTTGCACAAGAAAAACAGCTTTGTCATTCACTCATGGCTACAATTCAGAGTCATAACCAACCCTGCAGACAGCTGTTTGACTTTTACTGCAGAGACTTTTAGTCTTAGTTTTGAATCTCTGTTTCGGAAAAACCGTCAATCCCATCTTGAAGTGGTACCAGCAATTGCAGACAGCAACACAGCTTTCCATATGTCAACCTTTGCTACTTCAAACATCAAGAAATATTTGTGTGGAATGCATCTACAAAGATGTGGATATTTGGCTCTACAGTTAAAATTTATCTTTACAGAGCTTACTTGCAAGGCTTTGAGGAAAAACTCCACCACTTGAGTAGTTAGACAGGCCACAGAGCCTGAACAAAAAAGGCAGAAATGCAGATGACCAGAATGCAAGATCTGTGTGACCAGTGACAAATAGCTGATGAAAGAGAGCATTTATTAGGTATTAGCAAGGAAATTCTCTGTTGGTTTTGAGAATATATGGAGTTCTGCTGATAGTGCAGCTGTAAGGGCTGCTGCAGAACTTTTAGTGTGTTCTTCATCATTGTCATCAGAGTTTTGTAAAGGTTCACATCCTTCAAAACCTCAGCAGCAGTTCCTTCTCTTACACATATCTCTGCTTATAACAGATCAGCCCAGATGTTTCAATTACACCCAGCAACAAAACACTTCAAAATACTTTCTTATTTTTAATGCACTAGAGAATTTTGGGAAGCTTGATGCAATATCAGAAATTCTAACCATATATTTTCAAACACAGTACATATCACTATGGATAACAAAAGAAGAGAAGGAAGTGTGAAGTATACTGAAAATATGTTTCAAATCTTTGCCTGACCTTGGTCTGTGTGAATTTTATAACAAGCAAACATTTCCTACATCCATTTTTCTAACAACTTTGAACAGTCAAGGAATATGACAAAAGCCATGGTTAATCTCTGATGAGTTCATACTACTGAAAACTCATAATATCTTCTTCTCAACATGAGAGAAATTTACACCAGAGGTAACACTGATTTAAAGTACTTGTAGCTGGTTTTTTTTTGTGCTTGTCTTTTTTTATGTCTTTGATCATAGGAATAAAATTTAAAAATATACTAGAGGTTTTGGACAGTGGTGGTTTAAAACAACAATCAAATGACTTGATATTTATGAGACACTCAGTGCTATCTTATTGAATGTAAGTTAACATTAACATTCATACAAACACAAAACCTATGGAGGATAACATTAGACTTTCAAATAATGCAGTGATTTTTATATCTAATGTTGAGTTTGAATGGATTTTTCTTTAAACTGTCTCAGTTTCATTAATAATGTAAGCTTCAATCAAACTGGCGTTTTTTGTTAGAACAGGACTATATTTTTTATATAGAAGTAATTTATTTCAAACCTCCATATCCAAAATCCCAATGACTGTCCACATATACTTAGTATGGTGTAAATATTCTCAGTTACTTAAAAATATTTGCTAGCATAGTTATGCAATGCTCCTTTAATATAACGAAATCAGTTATATTGCATTTAAACTATGCTTATAGCATCAAAACCTCTTTTTTAATCAGACTGACTTCTGAGAAGCGTTTTGATTCACCGTCCACAGAAATGAAAAAAATGTATGAAAGACGGACTTTTGCAAATTTTGCTGAATAATGGAATGACTATTAAATTAAACGAAAGGGAAAACAGAAAATCCACGCTGTAATATGTTGTAGGTAGCCAACAACGGATTCAATCATTTCAACTGCATGAAATCTGATGTTCTGACGAAATACTTCATCCCTATGTACTTAATGTTCTGGATGCTCCTAAGAAGAGGGCTGGTAACATTGCCAGATTTTTCCATGTTTTTCTTCAGACTTCCACAAATTACTGTCTCTATGCTGGTTTTGCTGGGGCAGAGTTAATCCTCTTCACCGTGTGTGGTCGGGGTGTTATCACTCTCTCCAAGTTTCTTCCTGAGCTTAGAGTATTAACAGTGCACTTGCATGAGTGCAAGCACTAAAGGCAGATTCTTAGAATACAATGGAGCTTAGCACAGAGAGGTCTTTGTAGTGCACCATGAAAAACAGGGCATCAGTCCTAAATGAATTCTATTTAGGCCAGCTTTGGATCTTAGGATCTCAGGGTTAGTACATCATGAGGCCACCCAATTTATTTCTTCCAAGTGTTGAACTTGTGGTGGCAGTGATTCTGAGTTAGCTGTTTGTTAAGTCTAAATTAAAAATCTGAAAAAGTTTGGCTTTGCAATTACAATCAATGTTGTCACATGTTTTACTTATTCATCATGCACAGAAGTGAGGCTTAACCAGGTGTAGAGCCCAGTTGTCAGTGTCTTAGAGCAGAATTAGGAGCAGTCTGAAAAATCAATCAACAAAGCAAAGTCTTTAGTACTCTGATGTGTATTTCGCACATCGAAAATGTGGCCTGAAAAACTGTAGATCAGAAATATGTGAATACAATTAAATATTGCAGAAAAGAGCATGCTGTGTCATAAACTGAAGGCTTGCTGGTCTTGTCTCTTGTCTCATATAGTAATATAGTTACTATAGGAGTTCTGAGACTTTGCCAAGAGTTATCCTCACTGTAATACAATCTGCCAATTGACTCAAGTTAGATTTAAAGAAAAGATCAGGAGAAATCTAGATCTTTTGTCTTGAGGATCAGGCTTTACCCCACAAGCTCAGACCTCCAGGGTAATATGAACTATCCACAGGGCTGTGAATTTAATTTTTTTTAAATTTATTTTTTGTCGAAGCCTCTAAAACCAACAAAAATGAAATACGTATCATCAGATAAAAATGATAAAAATAGACATCTTTCTTTTCTTTCACAAAAGAAGCATAAACACAATGAATGCAATAGCATTCATTGGACCACATATTCAATGGAAAATTTCCATCATAACCTACATGGCCACTAGCTGCAGACTCAGGTATCACAGTCAGATATCCCTGCACACTTTTGAAATATCTGCCTGCATCAAACCTACAAGCAGTGAGCAACAGCAAAAAAAGACTTCTGGCTAAGGAACTGGATGAGGATTGTGTTGTAAAGATTTATATTACTTTCCTTACCATAGATTCAGCTGCGTCAAAACTCAATATGCATGGACACAACCAAGTACAAGAAGTAAGTCAAAGGACTCATGACAGGAGAGAGGAGATGTGTTGGGCTATGCTGCCTGTCCTACCAGCACCTGTCTATATTTTCCACTGGGGGGGATTCTCAAAGAAGCTCTTGAGGGTCTGCATCTAACCTCACATGTGCAAAGAATCTGAGGTCATATCTTCAATGACTCAGATGTGTGCCTACCATAGCACTAGACTCAACAGAAATTTGTTGTCATAACAGAATTGTGGGACATTACAGCACGTGAGACAAACTTTAAGATATTGACCAAGTTATGGACTTGGTCTTTTCCTACCTAAGCATCTCTCTCAGCTTAAAAAATGGTACTTAAAAGGCTTCGTTCATTTATCGGTACTCTCTACTTATATATAGAGATTTTAATGAAATGTAATAACATCTGGAGTTTCTACAGTTCCCAATCATTAAAACAAATTGAAGGACTGTCCTGGGGTGACTTTACGACACTTGTATCCACATTCATCTGCTTAGCTCAGAAATAAGTTTTGCACCTTTAAAATTGGTTCTGATAGTAAAGGGAGAAAGAGAAGAAGCTTGGAGGTTTTTTTCAGACACTGCACTCACTCCTCCACATTGCTGCTCCTGGACTGTGTTGTCTGCAACATGGACAGACAGCAGGACAGAGCTCTCCTTTGCTTTTAACTAGTTTTAGCTAGCTGAGGCAGAGAAGTTCCCTGGACTGTGGTTTTTCTTTTTTTTTTTGGACCTGTTTAAACCTGCACTGGACTGAGGAGCACCAAAAGAGCACCGGCAGCTGCACCTGTGACCCACCAGGGCCTAGCCAGCATTTCCAGCACTGGAGGGGCTGATAAGAGACTGAGTGAACCGAGCCACAGTTCACCAAGGGGGCTTTCTGACTTTGTCATCTCTTCAGAGAGGCAAGAGGTTTTATTAATATTGCTCTTTTTCTTTTTTTTTTTTTTTTTTTTTTTTGTGATGGTAAATTCTTTGCCTGTTAAATAAATAGGTTTTTTCCACTTTTCTCCAAGGAAATCTTTTCCCGTACCAGCTGTGGGAGGAGGCTGCTTGATTTTGCTTTCTAGAGGAACCCCTTTAGAAGTTTTCTCCCAGATTTGCTCTAAACCAGGACAAGGAGATTTTATAACAGGAGTACACAAGAACTCACATTAATTCATATGGAGCTTTCTCACTAAGAAGTGCCAGGTTTTTGTACAGCTACACTTATTCTGATTTTAAAATGTAACAATAGAATTTTACTTTTTAAAATAATCCTTTTCAGTACTGCAACACCATAAGTGTTATAATGTAAAGCAACATAGTATGGCATTATTGATAACAAAATTTTATCCATTACTTTTACTGTCATATGTAGGAGGAATAACAAACTGCATGATAGAGAAAGAAAAATATTTAAGAAATGCAAATCTAGGCAATCCCAAGCTGTTAATAATGGCAGCTCTAATTTTATCTACTGACATAAATATATTATCATAGAAGTTGCCATGTGATAAAAGACAGGACGACACTGTGGCATTGTGCTCACACAGCCCAGTACACTCACGCTGACACACACCTGCTTAAAGATGACATTTGCCAGACAAATACAATTCTTCCCTCCACCACGATGCTTCAAAACAACCCTCTCTCCTGTTTCCACCACTCTGTAAATGCCTACCAACCCATGTGACCTGGAAAATGAAAAGTTCTGCTCAAATACCTGCTCAGATAAAATACCTGCTCAGATAACACAAAAGCATGTCCAAAACCAGTAATGAACTTCAAATGCAAGAAAGAAACTTCATGTCCTAGTGCTGTGAGGTATAAAACACACAGGCAGCTCAAAGAGCTAGTACATCATTTAGGCAGACTCCCTGCTCTTCCTCAGGACAGAAACATGGCAGGGATACCCCCTCTGAATATCTGTGCCAGTGGCAGCAGCAGGAAGGTTGTTTATTAAACCTGCCTGCGTGACAGGGAAGGTTTAGATTGCATATTAGGAAAAATTTATTCGCTAAAATGGTTGTCAAGCACTGGAACAGACTGTCCAGGGACATGGTTGAGTCACTGTCCTTGGGGGTAATTAAAAGACCCATAGATGAGGTGCTGAGGGTCATGGTTTGGTGATGGATTTGGAAGTACTGGGCTGCACTCAATGGTCTTAAGGCTCTTTTCCAGCTAATGATTCAATGATTCTGTGATGATTGCAGGCAGCAGGTTTTCTTAGCACAATTCAACATGTTATTACTTCCAAATCCTTTGAAGAAGAAGAAAGGTGAGTTTGTGTGATGCAGCACCTGGTCCTAAATTTTTGAATCAGTGGAAAAAAGTATTAGGAAGTCAGAAAATAGTTCCATGAGGCCTGGACATCATATCACTCATATCACTGGAACTTCTCTCAGAGTAAAAATTCAAGGCCAGGTAAGTAGTGGCAGAACAGTAATTTCAGTCATTGTGCAAAAATCTTATACAACAACAGGAACAACAACAACAACAACAATAATTATGGTTTAGTAATTAAATACCTTGTACTTTATGTTTATGAAAACGTATAAGCACCCTAATTTTGAAAACATTGCCTCAGTAACCATTTGTCAGTTAAAACATGGGCAACCTAAAGCTATTGCCCATACAGAGTTCTCTACTTTAATTTAAGTATGGATAAAACAAGTTACCCTATGAACGTTTGAAATATCAGAGTGAAATTGGACTTTAATCGCCTGCCAGTACATCTAAAGATAATTACAATGACAACAGCATTAAATGCTGTAACAAGGCCATATTAATAAAATTTTCACAAAGGCCAGAGAATTAAGAAGCAGACGGAGTGTTCAACAACTCCTTTCAACATAAGCAATTAAAATTAAATATTTCCAGATAAAACAAATTCAATTGTTATCTAAATAAATATGATTACAAGTATTAAAAACATGGAATGGAATTGACAACTATTGAAATAAAATATCTCCAAAACTGTACAAAACAAAACCATCATCAATTCTACTAACAGTGAAGAATGTATGTAGAGTACTAGTGAAATCCGTTACTAACATTACTAACACTACCTGTCACTAACCTAAAGGAGAGAAATTTCAAATGTTTCTATTTCAGATCTTCAGATTAAAGTAATTTTCTAAAGACTTCCCCTACTGAAATGTTCAGTGAATTGTCTCCATAGTTTTTAGTAAAAAGGAAACTCCTTTGGTAACAGAAAAAATATGATTTTGAGGTTACACTTCTTACATGAAAGAGGAAGATCAGAGCAAGACTATCTCAGATATTGCTTGCTATTTCACTTCTGTCTGTTCTGTACACTCCAGCCCAGTTCTAATGTCCTTTCAGATGACTTAGGGATTACAAATACACTATTTGATGCTTTTCTTCAAGTGTCTATTACCTGAAACACTCTGGGAACTCCCAGAATGTCCCTGAAACACCATGCTAAGCTTTTGTTTAGGAAAAGCTTTTCTTCTTAAGAACTGAGACATGACTTTCTATTCAAGGAATTGCACAGTGTTGTGAATGGGCCTCTGAGCAATCAGAAGCCATGGTCTGAAGCAGTGTGCTTTCTACTGCTGCTGTTTTTCTTCATACTGTGAAAATTTCTCTGTTGTGGTTGTGAGTGTTTTTTCAATAGAGCCCATGAAACCTGCAGTAACTGAAGTAACCCTAAACACTGAAGTTATTCATTGCCTGGGAGCATTGAAAAACACAGGGTTTTGGCACTGGCAACCATGCCTCCATCTACTAAATAATGTAAAATGCACCTGATGTCACTAAAAGCAGGAAACTCACCAAAGTAGGAGAGGAAATAAATATAAAATAAATAATATTTTTGCTTGACAGAAAAGACACAGCAGTTCCCTATATTTAACATTTTTGCACTTTCCCTTCCTTCTTTCCACCTGAGAAATATAAGCAACTCTTCCAGCATACAAAGAGAACAAATTTCCCAAGGCTTGTGACAAAGCCTTGCAAATTATCTTTTATCCTGGAAAATTTTATTTGTGGCTTATAGAAGGACCTCAGAACCTGATCAGAACGACACATTTTATCTTGGCAGGGAAAAAATATACCCTCAGAGCTTACTGATATTAAAACTTGCAGTAGCAGTTCAAATTAATTTAACCATGTCTCCAATTTTGTTTTCTTCCTACTTCAAAATTAAAGAAATTGCCATCATATCCTGACACAATAAGATATGTCTCTCAAGCTTTCTCTCTCTGTTATATAGCCTATAAAGGTCAGAAGAGCTAAACCCAACATAATGGCATGGAGAAACCTCTCTACAGTTGAATGACTACTAGCTGACTACAATAGCATCACTCTAATAACACAAAATGAAATTACTCAAGCTGTATAGCAAATACACCATGTTTCAACATGAAGCAAAGAAATAAGCTTCAAATTAGATTCTGTTCACTCTATGAGGATTCTATGAGTTTTATTTTGGATAAGAGAAAGCAGTCAGCCTTTGTTTATCACCTTCATTTTAGCTCTAGAAGGAAAATATTTGGCCCCAGTGTAATTCCAATTGCAAAATCTTCTCTATGAAACCAAGAGTTAAATCCTGATATGGATTATATAATTGTGCTAGATCACAAGGTACAGGGAGAGTAATTAAATTATTGAGATTAATCAGGCCTTAGTCCCTAGTAATTATGCGCTATGTCAAAATCCATTTTGACAAGGACTTTTGTCTTTCTATGAAGTTTGAGATACTACTTTTTCAACACCATAAAGGTAGAATAATGTTGCTAATGTCAAGAGAGACAACACAAATTGGTTAGTGCTAGGAGAAGGCCTTGGGACTGGCTTCCCCTATGCTGAAAGTCTTTGTGTCAGCCACAGAACCATAGAATGGCCTGGATTGCAAGGGATGTCAAAGATTCAGTTCCAGCACCCCTGCTGTGGGTAGGGACCTTTCCTAGACCAGGTTGCTCAGAGATCTATCCAACCTGGCATTGAACACTTCCACATTGTTAAATGGGTCAGACACAGCTTCCCCGGGAAACCTGTGCCAGGGACTCACCACCTTCACTGAAAATAATTTCTTCCTAATATCTGATCCAAATCTATTCTCTGTCAACCTTTCCCCCTGTCCTGTCACTACATCCTCTTGTAAAAAAGCCTGCTTTTGGAAGGCCACAATTAGGTCAGCCCAAAGCTTTCTCTTCTCCAGGCTGAACAATCCCCATTCTCTCAGCCTTCCCTCACAGCAGAGGTGCTCCATGCCCCTGATCACCTTGGTGCCTCCTCTGGCCTCTCTGCAGCAGCTCCATGTCCTTCCTGTGCCGGGACCCCGGGGCTGGAGGCAGCTCTGCAGGTGGGGTCTCAGCAGAGCGGGGCAGAGGGGCAGAATCCCCTCCCTGCCCTGCTGCCCAGGGGCTCTGGGTGCAGCCCAGGACACACTTGGCTCTCTGCGCTGGCACTGCCCATGGCTGGCTCATGTCCAGCTCTCACCCACAGCACCCCCAAGCCCTTCTGGGCAGGGCTGCTCTCGATCTGTTCATGCCCAGCCTGGGCTGGCACCAGGGATTGCCCTGACCCAGGGGCAGCACCTGAGCTTGGCCTTGTTGAACCTCATGGGATTCCCATGGGCCACTGCTCGAGCTTGTCCAGGTCCCTCTGGATGGCATCTGTCCCTCAGGAGTGTCAGCTGCACCACTCAGCTTGGTGTCATCTGCAGATGTGCATACTTGGTGAAATTTTGTACATCAGTATGTTGGAATGGCAGCATGCACTTTCCTCAGATGTGAGTGATGAGACAAGGTCTGAGGACACCAGAGTTAAATCTCAGCTTTATCTTAGGCTATCTCACAGGCACTGATTTCTTTCCTAAAGAACCTGACATCTGTTAGCTGAAATGTAATACAAGATGCATAAATGATGTGCTGAAGCTATTGGAGATCTCTTAGGTAATTTCAGATGTGCTAATTAAAATAGAAGAGGTGCATAAAATATTTCAATAGTATTTGGTATCCAGGGCACAAAGCAGTGTTAATAGGGCTGCAATCCTTCTGGTGTCCAAGCAGCACACACAGCACAGCTCTCCATGCAACCAAAACTGATGTGTAACTGTGTCTGGGGGAGAAGTTGGGGGAGAGGGATGGAAATGTTATTAAAATCTTCTATTTTTTCTCATAGAAACAATTTTCAATATCAACACTGAAAGAGGGTGTGGGCACTTAAATTCACCAAGATGTTTTAATGGCACACAAAAGACCTTTTCTTCTTTTGTTGCTTGTTACTGCTCCCAGCCTACATGCACACCTGATTTAATGGTACTGTAAAGGTTGAATAGTTACATGCTTCACAAATAACACATTAAACTACAGTTCTGGGGGAGAAACAGCATAAAACACATAATCCCTTTTAGAAGAAATCTTTAACCCCTACAGTAAAACAAGTATAAAATGGAGAAAATATGTCCTAAAAATGTGTGAACCTTGTTAAATACTTAGGTTAGGTATTGTATCACAAAACAAACACAAATTATAGCACCTACCCTGCTTTTACTGAATGTCTTTAAGAAAAATCTACTCAGGCTCCCAAGGCAGAAATAACAATAACACACTGTACTGAGGAAGTCACAAGTGGACATAGGAAACCCTCCAGACATAACAAGATAGTTTTACACAACTTTGAATTTACTTCCTCACTTATGTAGTAGTGTTCTGTATTGTTTTGGTTTGATTTTTTAGTTTTTATTTTTTGGTTGGTTAGTTTGTTATTGGGTTTTTATTTAATTTTTTTATGATATGCTGACATGTTGAATAACAGAAACACAATTTTGAACAAGCAAATAGAGAAAAACACACACACACACACACACACAAAATTAGCCACAATTACTATCCATACCTTAACTAACCACTCCTCTTACTGTGAGAACAATGTCAGGAACAGAGTTTTCCCATACACTTTATAGTTGTACAGTAACTTTTACTAAATACTTTTTTAAATACTGCTTCTTTCTGCTTGTACATAAATGTTTGGGTTTATTTCAGCAGAAAATCAGGGTCACAGAAATCAGAACCAGAAAGGACGCTGGATTGTACATTTAGACTGATCTTCCACATCTTACACACGTATATGCAGCATGGCCAAAAAATTATGTGTGAGAGGTTAGCTATTGCCATCATCTAGAAAGAGTAAAGGAAGTTACTATTTTGCAGAAAGGCACTACTACTTAAAGTGCCATGGAAAATGTAACATTAAATTTTTAGGGAAAAATAGTGTTAACACGGGAAAAAAATTGCTGTCTTTCAAAAAACCTAGTCTACAGCTTTATAAAATAATTTAATTGGAAGGCCACAAAGATAATGATCTAATAAAGTCTTTTTCATGTTTAATTTCTATTATCTTGAGTAAAATAGATTTGTCTCTCTAAGGAAAGCATTGGTTTTCCACACAAAGAAATAATTTTACAGCATAAACATATATTCAGTGCTTCCATCAGTACACATTTCCCAAATGCACATTATGCACAAGTTATTTCCAACTGTCAGCTTTCAAAATTTCTCTGATTCTTATACCTCTGCAAGGGTTCTAAGTAACTTTATCAAAGGCAACTTTATTTGCAGATTCAAAAGTGTTTTGTGGCACACTGTTTTGCCTTTGTCTCCAGAATTGCTCAGACTGAGACAGGTTTTTCAGACTCTTTCCACAGGCCAATTTCCCCCAAGATTATCTTTCCATTATCCTGCAACCTTTAAGCAATGAATATTGCTTTGCACAATCTCTCAAGCAATATAAATCAAAAAAGCAAAGCACTAATGTATCCTCGATGACCAAAGATTAGTCTGTTGTATAGTATGACATACTGTGTTCATGCTTAGAAAAGAAAGTGTTTAAATGAATAAATTAATTCCCCAAAATATTTACCTTTTTATGGAAGAAGAAACAAAATTTTAAATTATTTTAAATTTTATCTATTCAAACCACAGAGGTTTTTTTTTCCCCACTAAAATCCTGAAATAATGAGCATATTTAGTATAAAAAAAGAATTAATTTTTGCTGCAGGTGTTGTCATGGTGAGTAGACCATGAATTAAATACAAAATAAAGACATTCCCATTCATTGACAGATCTGAGTAAAAGTGGGCAGTGGGAGGTTGGGACGTAGCTATATTTTGATCTGCAGCTGGATTTCTCAGTTGAAGTCAATATTAAAAGAAATCTTCTTGTGAGTGTAGCAAAAATGGAAAATACAATGAATGGAAAACCCTGGCTGTAGCATTTACATTGTCCAGCTGAAATTTTGATAAGCCATGTTTTTCTTCACAGTGGAAACCTTTCTTATGGTTCAAACATTTTGAGCAACCAAGGCCTGAAGGTACACTTCCCTGGTGTTGATTCACCTGTACTAATTGCGCTTATGGCAATGTTGTCTACATCAGTTTGGAGTCTCCCTTTTCTCTCATTTGGGATGCTTGAAAATGCCTCCTGGTGTTGCTGTTTGACATATCTTCAATGAAGCTGGGTTCTTTTTTCTCCCCAAATGGGTTACTGCTGAGCAAACAGCTCTTTCTCTCTTGCCTGCTTTCATGTGTGACAGAAGTCATACAAGATGACAGACTTAGTTTTATCTTCTGCTGACTGACAAGATCAGATTTATAATTAACTCTACATTTTTTTTTCCCCAATAAGGGAAAAAAACACCTTAAATCTCCTTTTCCTTACAGGCAAAACCAATGAGTTTTCATATAAAACTACAATTGGATATAGCAATATTTTCCCTTCAACAGTGATGAACTCAAAGCAGGCATGCACTGGGTAATGCAGCTAGAGTTGTCATGCATTTTGTTGAATAGTTTGAGAATGTCTTCCCCTATCTTCAATGTAGATGGGGAAACTGAACAAAGGGGTAATTTCCCACAATTACAGGTTTCTTAAAGGGGAAAAAGGCAGGAATAGTACTACATATTTGTAGACACATTCACTCATTCTGTCTACCAAGAAGTCCCCTCTAAACTTGTTTCTTTTTTAATCTGAACTCTGTTTCAAATTCTATTTCTGCTCTTTGTCCATTCATTTAATATTTCTATTAATTAATTAATTAATAAGAATTTGGGGGTCTGTGCATTGCTGGAGATCTGAACATCTGTTGAAATATTTCAAAGCAGAACATTCACCAGAGGGACAGCTTTCTCAAAGTAAAATATTAGTGACAAGAAAAGAGGAAAAAACCTGTGAGTTACAACAGAAACCAAAAAATATGCAAACATTTGAGCAGATGAAATGCATAATATACATGTTAAGAGTGTTACATTTATATAGTAATAGATTCTTCCAGGAAGATGAGGTGGCATGGAGTAATAATGGCTAGAGAATTGCTTCCTAAGTGTCAGCATTATCTCAGATCCATTTTAAGAAGGTGTACAAGCAAGGCTAATCCTTCAACATGATGCTGTATTAATATTTCTACTATATGTCAGATTAATAGCTGGTTGACCACATAAAGGAGTTACACTTTTCATAGGTTTTCTATAGGATACTGCCCTTACTATATATGTAAAAAAAATGCTGTATGCTCTCAGAAATATCCTGGAGATCTCCGGATGTGTGTCTATAAATTTAAGATCCATATTGTGTTTACCTTGATTTGTTACATAATTTGACTCCACGTAATCTGTGGAGTAGCATTCTCTCCAAAGTCCATATAAACCCATCAAAACCTTGCCCTTAAAGGGCAGAAGTATTTGAATATATTTGAAGAGACTTCAGAAAAGTACTCAAGTGTTTTAGTAAAATTCAAAGCAAGCTATGAACAATTTTCAATTTGCATACCATTGGTAACCAGTTTTAATTTTATAACCCACATATCCATCCCTTGTTTCAGAGCTGCAGATGCTCCTCATTTAGCTCAAAATATTTTGTATGACATTTTCTAGATGATATGCCAAACAGAGAATCAGGGCCTACAAAAGGTACTCATAAAAACATATTTCCCCCTGAGATTGAAAGCAGCAAATTGCATTCCACATAAAGTGAAAATATCTCCAAGGTCAAAAAGGACTTCTTGCACTCGTACGCTTCAGGCAGATTGAAATTAAGAAAGCTGGAGGCTAAGCAGAAAAGGGAATGACACAATGCCTGTTACAGAGACCACAGAAATAAGAAAATACTTCAGAATTTGCTTTACCCCAGCAAGAGCAATGTGCCTGGGAATGCTAGAAGACAAAATCAATAAGCTTTGGCATTAGTTTTAAGCAAGCACTGATTCAATATAGAAGAATCTATTTCACTATAAATTAGAGTAGGGAGTTCTTGCTCCTATGTAAAGGATCATTCATGAAGAAGCCTTAATTGTCAAAGTATTCTTCAAAGGGAGCAAGGTCCATTATTACCCCTGCACACATGGAAAAATAAACCATGTGAAGACAAATTTTGGCAGACATTTTCAGAAGCTAATTGTGGGTTCTTACAGAGTTCAGCAAAAGTCCTGCACCTCCTGCCCAGCACACTTTTACTTGCTCTGCCTTTATTAAGGGGATTGCTGACTGCAGGCTGAAAATTATTGCACTGGTCTGGCAATTCTTAAAATCCATCTGTTTATATTTGGTCTGAGTGCAGAAAAATGGTCTAACTGCTTCCACAGTCCTTGCAGGCTGGACATAGTTCCTGGTTCCATTGATCTCTTGCCTCAAGATCTCACACAAGACATTTAGGAGGAGACAGCAGTTAGGCTGTGCCACAGCATTATTCGTTAGCTCTGATTTGAAGCTGAATTTCACTATGAGTCCCCACAATGCTGTATTAATTCAGACTGAATACTAGCCCCATGGATTTATGGAAAGAAAAAAATAGAGGAAGATCATAATCAATGTCACAATATGATCATCTCACTCATGGAGCTGGTATCTTTCTTCCTCCTCAGAAAAAAGTAAATGCTTTTTAGCAGGTCACAAAACACTGATGAAACTGGCAGTGGCCTTAATGGTGACACACTCATGTCACTGTCATATTTTCTGAAAGAATCTATTCACCAGGATTTCTTCTCCTGGGAAGTTTAGAAGCCTCAGAGAAGAATGAAAACAATAATTATCTGATTGCTTCTTCTGTGTTTTGCTGCTTTGGAATGTCGTTGGAGATTGTTTATCCAATAGGTGGTTGTTTGATTGGTTTCATGTGAATTGTTTTTACTTAATGACCAATCACGGTCAAGCTGTGTCAGGACTCTGAGGAGTCAGTCATGAGTTTTTCATTAGTATCTTGTTAAGCCTTCTGATGTATCCTTTCTCTGTTCTTTAGTATTCTTTAGTGTAGTTTCAGTATAGCATTCTTTAATATAATATCATAAAATAATAAATTAGCCTTCTAAGAACATGGAGTCAGATTTCTCAATTCCTCCTTCATCCTGGGGACCCAGGATGTAATACCTCACATTCAGATTTTGAAAGTTGCCTTCATTATGACTGATTTCATTTGTAAGAGAAATAACCAGTAACAAAATTGACTGCTATTCACTATTTCCCACATTCTCCTCCAAGCCAGGTGCATGCTCTGTAGAGTGCAGAGGTATACTTATCACATGCTCTGACATCATCCATTTGGATGGGCACATTCTTCCTTGCTTAGGAAAGAAGGCACAACTCATTAAGTAAGAAAAATTTGAAGTTAGACAAGGATGTATGAAACCAGAACACTCCAATTTCTTCAGACAGTTTATTGAAAACAGTTGGCCTTGAAGATATTTTAAAAAGCCCAAACAAACAAGTACAAAATCTTTCAAAGTCAGGTACTTGCATCCCTGTTACTATTAACTTCCACTTGTAACAGAAATTATGTAAGTCCAGAGGTAATTTCTGTGCCTCCTAAGGATTATGCTATCCCAACATCATGAAATATGTGGAACACTTCTGTAGAAGAGAATTTTAGGCTTGGCACCTGAAGATGCTAAGCATTACCATTGCTCCTATTAGACCCTGGGACATTTTTGAACATTTTAAATTTCACTATCATAAACAGTACTATAGTGATGAGATCAATGTCCTCACAGCTTCATGGAATAGGGAGATCAAGACCTTCTTTGATGATTGAAACTATCATGATATCAATTTTCACAAATGAGCAGAAAAAGATCCAAACCAGTAACACTAAGAACTGTATATAATTAACTTTATGTATGGATTCTTTTTCAAAATTTTGCTCCTTCAAATGTGGTTGTTAGAAGAGGGTTCATGTGGTCAATGCAGATCCTTGAGCTCTGCAAATCTGCTTTAATCTGCTTGCCAGATTAGGCAGATTCATTCATATAAACATATTTTGGCGGACATCACTTTTTTCTTACTCTCCCTGTTTCAAAACAAGCATCAGTTCCTGCATCTGACAGTTTCTTCCTGCTTCTCATATTCCAACCTGCAGTTGAGCAGTAGCTCAACTTTCCTTTTATTTCTTCTTTTTTTAATTTTTTTTTCATCACATATTCATTCCATACTTACTTTCCCTGTAAAAATGTGATCTCCAGTGACATTTTCATACACTTTGTCTTTAAAATCTGTGCGTCTCTGAACACCCAGAATTGCATTAGATAGGTAACACTTGCAAGAACAGTGGACAGGTAACTCTTATGAAAGTGTTCTGTGTAACTGGCATTCTTAGAGGGTAACTCAAGCTATTATAGGAAATTATGCAAAAAGATTAATATTTTCTGTATTTGAAGACAAGCTCTATTAAGAAAAAAAAGGATTAAAAATATTTCCCTTTTTGAAACACCTTAAAGTTTTACCTTGGAATTTTCAAACTGAAAGAACTTTTCAAGTATCCTGTGTAATTTGTTTTGGTAATTTTTGAACCAGACACAGATGTTATCAATTCTCCACAAATATAGTTGATTTTAATTTTTTTTATTTCATGGTTTTCCATCTCAGCAGATTTAATTGATTTTTTCAAGAACAATGTCTGCTTTAATGGTAGAAATCTAGAAATCTTAGAATGTTCCTATCAGATTTTGTCCCAGGGGCTCTAATTACTTCTCTGAGGTTTTATTGCCAGCAAATTAAATTATCAATACAATTTCGCATTTAACATGTAAATCTTCCCTGTTCTAATAAGTATGAGAGCCCTTTCAAGACAAGTGTATGTTTAGCATCAACTAATGAGTGAAGACAGACCAATATCTTTTCAAAGAAGAATAAAAAACTTCAACTGTTTATAATTAGGCAACTAAGAGGATAGATTTTCAAAATTTCTAAGTATTCTTTCTTCACAAAGAAGAAAATTATAAGGAACAGGGTATTTTGTTTCCCTCTTCTAAAATATCAGGCATTTTTGATGTTTAAATTTGAAAAACTCACTTCTAAAGTATTCTCAATTAAATATTACCCAGAGAAATATGAGCAAGTCCTTCAATCACAGTCAGGGAAGGCAGAGAGGTCTCAGGTAAAGAGAATCAAAAGATGCCTCTCATTTTACATGCAAGTCATCAGCTAAAAAATGTTAGGAATCTGTATCCCAGCTGTACTTCAGTCAATGCTACATTAATTTGTCCAGCTGAATACCTGGTACAGTGTGAAGATAACCAGGTTAGCTCAGAATGAGTCTCTCTGCATACAGAGATCTTGAGGTCACACTAGTGCAACACTTTACTTGGGCTTCAGTAAAGTTAATTAAATGCAGGAGAACTTTCCTCTAATGGATCTATTCATCTTCTGACATCATTTTGTTCCATTCTACAAGCAGTCAAATGTAGCTGTATGAATATAGTCCTCTGTGAAATCCTACAGTGAGTAAAGACCTTCAGTCTCTGGTCTCTAGACTGAACCTTAGGGGTGGGGTGAAGCAAATGACAATGAACTGCCAGTTAGACATGAATTCTTGTGTCTTTGGGTTAGTCTTGCATGAAAAAGAGAAAATAACTTCAATGGCTTTTCAGAAATTCAGTAGAAACCACGAGAGAAGATTGAGCACTATAGCAAGGAATAAAAATAAGATATAAGGAACACACAGACACTCTGAGAATTGTAAAAAGATTTGTATTTCTCTGTAACAGTTTTTGCTTCTGACATGAATATTCTAAAAAAGTTTGATACAGTCCACACTTATTGTACTTGTTCTTATGTAATATTTGTGTGGCATTATTAGGCAACTAAACACTTTCTTTTCTTCTCTTTTATACCTTTGAGCCTATATTTTTCAAAGTTGTGTTTTGTAAAAATTAGCCCAGAGAAACAGTTATGAATTTTCAGAGGAACTCATCACTGTGCGGAAGACACTGACAACTACAAATAAGCCCTTTATAATGGTGCAGAAAGCAGTACAATGCATCAGAGTAAACCCTTCCAGCATCTGGGGACAATCCTGACATGTGAAAAGCAATGTGTTTCGGTTTTTTGTTTTTCTTGTTGCTTAAGACCATCCCCCTAAACGATTGTCTACTGAAGAAACAGCATTGCTGCTGTCTTCTTCTCATGAAGACTCTGCTGAGAAAAGAACAACTTCTAAGTAAATTGAGCTCTCAGAGAAGCACTGCCACCAGAGGCTGCTGAAGGCAGCTCTGGTCAGCCAGGTTAATATTTTATTACCAAGGTGAATGCCAAGTACATCCAGTCCCACAGCATAATCATCATTGCTATAAATTTCTGTCATGACAGCCATGCCACTATTTCCTGGGCTAGCAGTAAAACTGGGGCTGGTCATTCTGACAGACATAATGCTTTTAATAGTCAGTTCATTTTTTTTCAGCCCTGAAACATCTTAAAATATGTAGGCTGGACGATGTAGTCACGCAGTTGTTTGGGTTTCTTTAAAGTCAGGTAACACTTCACTTATATACTATTAGTTGGAACGTAATCTGACTCTGTATTGCAGTATGTTTTATAAACATAGATAATGTATAAGATTTTATGGAAAAAATTCCCAGCTTCTCTTACAGAAGCATCTTCTCTACATTTCCTGTTTTGTAGATGACACACAATCCATATGAACGCCTGCATGCATTAAGCGCGTACTTTTGTTTAACCACTCAGCCATTGCTGTACATCATAAGGATTATTTCATAGCCCTCGAGCCATGAAGCACAAATTACTGAGTGACTGCAGTGCTACTAGCTGGGATGCTAGACTGCTGGCTGACTGTAACTGTGTCAGACGGACAGCACCATTTCCTCTGAATCCCTTCAGGGGGTTCTCCCAACAAAGGAAAATGATTTTGAAGTTTTGCTTTTACCTCCTTGCTGCCAAGAAAGCTTGTAATAAAATCCATGCTGTTAACCCATGTTAGATCTGGAGCCTGCAAGCTGTGAGCCATCAGTGCTTATAAACTGGATGAACTCTGCTGAGTAAACTGAATATGTGCAAGTATATGCACACCTGCAATAGATTAACCATTTTAAGGTAATTACTCTATCAGTTTCTCTAATTTTTGTCCAAGCAAGACAGGTTAAACTTGTTTCTCCTTCAAAATTTTTGTAATTAGTGTGCACAGATCCAAAACTTGAGCTTTTAAGTAGACAACTCACCTAACTGCTAATTTTCAAATACGTCAATATAAATTGCTAAATTTTAATATATGTGTAGGTGCCCAAATTTCTCTTTTTTTTGAGTATCTGTGACTCCTACCACATTGCTGAGAAAGTATTGAGGCTAGCTGATATCAAAACATGCAGGTCAATGTTTTCAAAGGAAATTGTCACAAACCTCCAAAGAAGTCATACAGCTGGTTCTCTATGCAGCCTCCTAACAAGGTTTTCCTTGATGTTTTCCACAATCATGCTTCTACTTTTATATATAAACACCTGATTGTAATTTGTTATTATTTTGGAAAATATTTTCCTTTAACGCATCTTTAAAAAGATAAACAGCTAATAATGTTCTGTAAATATGTACTATCCAACCCAAAATCTTGCCCAACTGAAAAAACTTCCAAAATAAGCCATGATCTAAAATATAGCTCACATGGCTTCTCTGCTTTGCAACAACAAACTGTGATTTAGAAATGCCTGTGTGAAAATACACAAAAAAGAATGCAAACTGCACCATTAAAAAAACCCCAAACCAAATGAAAACATGGAAAATATTATTTGAATTCCTTGTTACAGTTCTTCTCCCTTCAGCAGTTTTCCTTTCCTCATTCCAAACATGTGATCTGTTGTCATTTTTCACAGTGCATGTCAATTCACTCAAATTACAGCACCCAGACAAATCTGGTCAAGAAATTTCCAAGAAAACAGCTTTTCACTGAAAAATATAGGAACACTGAACCCATAATGTTTCACAGAGGCACTTTATTTTCAGCAAACTTCTACAAGATGACTTCTGGCTTTGAGCCATCTCAGTTGCTGGGCTGCAAAGAAGCCTGACCATGCAAATGATCTCCCAGCTGGGCTCTCCAGGGAGTCCAGATTCCCAAAGTCAAGAGCCCCAAGAGTCTCCATCTCTGTCTGAAGTGTTTATTTCTGATGACTGCTTTGGCAGTAGGAGGAAAGGAGTCTGCAGTCCTGAAAACTGACATTTGAGATGTTCTCTCAGGGCTTTCCACCACTCCACCACACACTCTGGTGGCAATTTTATACTTGTAGAGTCCCTGGAAGACACATTCAGTCAAAGGTCTGCCAGCTACTGGGATTGCTTTTTTTGTGTGTGTGTTGTTCAGTGTCATTTTCTTAAAAATCAAACCAGAATAGTTTCTTCTGTGGAAAATTCAAAGTGTCTTTTTTTTTTCCTGAGTCAATACTCAAGGTTTCTTATGGCATTAAACTTCCCTTGAGAGGGAAATTCAAAGCTTTGAAATGCCATTCTCCAGAGACAGCCTGACATTCAGGGAATAAGATGTTACACCATGACAAGCACAGACAGGCCTCCTCATCTGAGCTGCAGAAAAAGTATTCTAAGTCACAACAGTCCCCATCCCATTAAAAAGGGATGAACATATCTCTCCAGGAAATCTTTTTCTTTTTGTATTCTCCCTAGGCAGACACACCACAGAGTCAACCTTAACCATTCTAGAAACATATATGAGTAACATAAATAATCTTAAGGCAAATGTCTTTCTCCTGTACAGCAAAACTTCATGTAAATGTAATTAAATCCATGAATCTGGCAGAAGATATATTTCTGGTCTCTGGCCAAATATCTGTATATTCAGATTAGGAACCTGGATATACAAAGAGATCAGATAACACATAATTCTTCAATTTGTTAATATAAATGCCATTTCTATAAAACAATAGTGGAGAGCTTACTTATGTTGCAGGATCCACCATATCCAAGTAAAATCGTCCTTTGGTACCCATAAACTACAAAATTTGCTCCCAATGTTCAGAAGTAGGAAAACAAAATTTCCTTTAATTTTCTTGAAATCAGAGGCTTATGCACACACATACAAACATAGATAGATAGATAGATAGATAGATAGATAGATAGATAGATAGTCAGATAGATAGATTAGATAGATATTTTATAGGTATTTGATAGATATTTGATAGATTTTTGATAGATAGGTGGGCTAATTTTAGAAAAACTGTCCTTCCTATCTGGTTCACATTTTTCTGCACTATGAATTCTTGTTACAGAAGATTTGGCACTGACTGAATCAATGCTTGTTCACAGGAAATAAGCAGTAAGAAGTGATGTTCAAAAACACAGCACTGAAAATTTTTAGACAGAAAAATGCCACCCAGCCCACTCTCATTTTAATATCTCTATCATTTTAATTAAAATAATAGCAACAGTTCTTTTCTCATATTTTGAGGAAAATATGTTAATATCTATATCAATAATGTGTAAATATCAGAAAATTTTTCTTTCAGGAAAGTGAAGAGGAATTACAGACTGTTTGCCAATAAGACCTAGCCATAAATTTCCATGTGGTACCTCAGTAATCCAAATCTCAGTGCTCATTAAGATGCTAATTTTGCATGTGAACATGGAAGTTATTTCAATCTTAAAACAATATTAAGAATATTTTTAGCAAGTAATTATATGATGCTGATTCCATTCACAGCTATTTCATTTGCAGCTAATAGAATGCTCCCAGTGTTTATGCACAGGTAAGCAGTGCTCTGAGTAAGATGCAAACAGGGTAATTCATCAGACCCTTCTGACAGGTAATCTAATCGTGTATGACAGCTACTGTTTGCACGAATAACTGTGATGACTGGGCCAGACTCCTTTCTCAGCAGTCCCAGTATATGTCTAATGTCTTCCATGTATAATTTTTAGGTAGATAAATTGCAGATTACACACCACCATACCTTAAGAAAATTGAAGGGACAGCATGGAAGCAAACTGCACTGCTACTGCTGCCCTTTTCTGGCTTTCTGGCAGCTGGGAATCTTGTTCTCTAAGCTTCCACTAATGTTTTCTTTTTTCTGTTTACATGACACAGTCTATCAAGGTATTTAAAAACTTCACTCACGTCTTGTGCTTATTTTCCTTCCCAGACTTCAAAGGAAGTTTCCTTGTAAGATTGAATGCTTTCCTGAGACACTAACTTAAGCAAAAGACTGATTAACTACCACAGTAAACTTCATCAACTGACTCCTCTATTTTTAAATTATAGGTTAAGAGAAAAGGGAGGAATTCCCCCAGTATGACTTTCCTGAATGTGTTAAATATCCTGCCATAAAATATTTCCAAAAGAAAGCAAACTTGAATGAGTTCTCCTAACACTCCAAGAAATTGGTTAGGTCATTTGTGAATAAGAGTGTCCCTTTATTAATAATGAATTATTAATTTATCTTTGACAAACTTTTTCCAGTTTTCCCTGGAGCCCACATATGCATAGATTAACCATGCACTCTGTGGACATTCACCTCTTCCTATTTTAAATCTTGTGCATGATAAAGTCACCTGGTTTTGGCAGGTTCTTTTACAAAAAGAAAGTCCTCAAATCATAATGTACCTCTGTTTGCCAGCATTCCACTTATGATGCAATGGCTTTGTTTTAAAATATGCTTAGGTACTCTTCTCATTCCTCTTCCAAAGGAAAATCATCCCTCTATTATCACTTCTCATAGAGAAACAATTCCATACCTTTGGGTCTTCCACAAAATCTTCTTGTAGTTCTTCTAATTTAGTATTTATCACTCCTTAGAAGAGGGAACAAATACTATAGAGCGTTTTCAACGCATAATGCACAGCTTTATGCCCTCATGTGACAATGATCTACCTACTTTTTTCTAATAATGCCCTACATAGTTTTCCCTTCTCTGTTCATAATTTGGAAATATAATTTACCATTTGATTACCCACTGCCTGTATATGTCTTCAAAGTCAGCCTTTGTATTTACTTTACAGATTCATTTACTGTCATCAGTAAAATTTCTACTTCCCATTCATCCCTTTCCCTTGGGTATTAACAGACAAAGTTGGCCCAATGCATATACTGCAAGGCCCTATATATACTGCCTACCTTCGCTCTTTGAGGATACTGAAGAGTTACTTCAACTCTCTGCTTTTCCTCTTCTAAGATAGTTATTTAAAAATATAATGGCCTTCCTCCTTGCACCATGACAGCTGAATTACTCTAAGAGCCTTTGAGAAGGGATCTTGTCAAATAACTTCTAGAAATCTAAGCAGAGCATATCAGCTGCAGGTCCCCTGTGTACATGCTTACAATCTTCCTTAAAGAACTACAATTGATTTTCCAGAGCAAAATCTGCTTAACTCTTGCTTAGTGTCTAGTATTTATTCATATGAGTAATACTTTTTTTACAGAAGAATGGCTAGCTATATTTTTTGTACAAGTAGTCTCTCATTAACATGATGTCTCCTGGAAATTCCCTCAAAAACTAACATTGCATTAATCGTCTTCTAATTTTGTGACACTAATGCAGCTTTAGTCATGAAACTACATATTACAGCTTACTAGCTTAGCTACTTGGGTTTTGAGATCCCTTAAACTCTCAACAAATTGACATGATTTTTACTAATCATTTTAGTGACTTATTCTATGTTGGTTCTCATAGCAGTTAAATTTGAAAACATCTGATGCTGCCGTACATCTGCAAAAGAAAATGTTGTGGTGCAGAAACCAAGGTCTTTCAAGATCAAACACAAGTGTAAAATATTAATTTAACATTTTTGCTCTGGCTGGGACTTTC
Organism: Ammospiza nelsoni; assembly: GCF_027579445.1. Classification (NCBI taxonomy): domain Eukaryota; kingdom Metazoa; phylum Chordata; class Aves; order Passeriformes; family Passerellidae; genus Ammospiza; species Ammospiza nelsoni. The sequence continues at coordinate 61,125,020 of NC_080669.1, forward strand.
TTTTGCATTTTATCTGCATTTATCTATACAGAGTATCTAGTCTATTATCTAGTCCCAATGTATTAAAAAGGAACAAAAGGTTCAAGATTTTTTACTGCTTTTAGTGGGTTTCTTTGCATTTGTCCCCTCAAACCATTTTTTCTTTTTTTTTGTTTTTGTGAAGGAGACAGATACTATTGCGAGTACTTCATTGACTGAGTACAGCTTCATGATAAACTTCCCATGAGTCCAAGTCCAACTATGTTAGTAACAAAAAAAATACATAAAACCACGAAAAAAAAAAAAAAAAAGAAACCTCAATACCTCAAGACACATGAACTTATTTTGATTAAAGTGTCACTCTGGATTATATTTGAAAGGTCCCACTTTCTCAACAGACATAAGATTGCACACTGCACTTTCCTGGCAGTGTCATTTGCCTGTGATAGGTTTTGTGTGGGCAAAGTCAAACTGCATTGGCCTGCCAGTGTCACTGCTCAAGAAAAACAAATGCAGGAAGGTTTCTAAACACCAAGGAGTTGCCTTTCAAAATTTTGACCCAAAGTACCTTTTACCTTTATTTGTCATATCAGAGATATAAGCAGGGACTAAGTATTTCATTAATTTCCAGCCTGAAACTTCCTAAGCAACTGCTTGAGTGAAACCTTACCAGCTTGTTAGTCCTATGGCTGCTTCTCTGGCCAGTTCATCATCAAGAAGCCAGACTAGCCACTGGAACCATCCAGCCTCCTCTCAACTGTATTGCCAACAGTGTGCACTTTCAAAAACCCTCAATAACATTTTGGAGTGGGCAGAAAAATAGAAGATCTGATGCACCAACTTCCTTTACATGACTTCACACTTCAGCTGCTTTACAACACATGGTTTGAATGACAAAGGTATGACAGCGATTTTCAAATTACAATAAAAGAGCCAAAAAACCCCATCTCCAACATTGTAGGTATGTCAAGCTGCTCAGACAAAATATGAAACGATTCTTACAGGCCAGACACATCAGCTGCAATCAATACAGGACGCCCACCAAAACTGTCAAAATCTTGTCTTTCCTCTTCTGACAGCCCTGTGTGCCTCTGAATGTATACAGCTACCTGTCTATCAAATGCCTCAGTGCTCACTGTTTCTGTGAAGATTATAGTTATTTGCAGTCCTTACAGGCAGAATGATGGTCTCTGCTCAGTGTTCAGATGAGTCACAGATCCTGACTTGTCTTTACTGATGCATGTTACTGTGCAGGTTTTCAAGAGCACTGATACCAACCTGCATGACTCTGTCTGTGAATCTGCTGAAAGTGATAACGCATTTCTCTTATCAGTTGTGTCCCCAGCTTGCAGGCATGATGAAGAAACTCTTTCATCATTTATTTTTCATGGTTTTCCATCAGTACCTGTGTAGGGCCAACACTGCCTCTGAGAGCAGAATTCAGATGCCCTCACTCCTACCACAAACAGCCTCAACCTCTGAATCCCTCTAGCTTGCTTGATCAGTGTAGAGAACAAATATCAAGGTAAAGAGTTTAGATACTGTTAAATTCGCTGAGAGAGAGAGAGAAAGAAAGGACAGGAGGTTATTTCTAAGCAGAGACCCATTACATCAGGTTTTACCCAGAAGCTGATATTGCCCACTACCAGAAATGAGCGATTAGCTTCCTGTTTTGGTAGGACACTGCAAAAGCTTTAGTTGCTCACTGTTGTGCCATTCACTCATTTACTATCTACTGACTGTTTAAAGCAGCACAAGGGGCTGCCAAGCACAATACATAACTGATGCATGAAGCAGCTCTTCTTCGCATTCAGAACTGCAGCCAAAGATGTCAAAGTAATCTTTATTAGCAGTGAGGCCCCAGTGTTGCAAACCCTCCGTGTGCAGAACTTGTCATAGATGGGGCTCATTTCTGTGGGCAATTTTCAGCACACATCAGGTAAAAAGCACCAGGAAAATTATATAGCTCATCTCAAAGCTCTAGTAGGGCTGCTACGTGGTAGAAATCTCCAGTCATTACTGAAACAGAAAAATTCACACATCCCAGTTTGTAGTTGTAAAAATTTTTTTTCCACTTGCATGCTTTTTATATACCACCATCTCCTTAGAGAATCTTCATCTTCCTGTTGGAGAAAATTAAAGATTAGGCTAGATAATTAGAATTAATTCAATCTTCATCCAAAGAACATTAAAATACCACCTCTTTCAAGATTGCAGACTGTCCTCATCTTACATAATGTAAGATGTATGTCTACTGTTACGTTTCTCAGAAAACTTTTATGTATTAACAGGGTGACAAGGGAAAACACACAAAAAAGGAGATTTTTATACGATTACCAAAAAATTCCTTCATACCTGTTATGCAGGCTGGATATCTAGTAAGACTGAAAGATACAACATTATGAAAAATTCCCTCCACAACAAAAAAAGGAAATTATTATAAGTGAACAACTAATGATGTGAAATCATCAACAACTAGGCTTAGACAAGACTGACGTGTCCAAAATAACAAAATAAATATAGCAATTTAATACCATGTTAGAAGAAAAAAATGCAAACAATCTTTCTCACAGCTTGTAAATTTACTAGGATCGCATGACTGAAGGAAAGAAGTAGTCATATAAAATAAAGTCATCATTACTTTTCAAGATGATGAATTTCCTTAATTTGCAAAGATTTACTACTGCAAGGAGCACGTGTCTTTTTGAATAGTCCCATTACCTTTAACAGACTGTTAATGGGAATATTTGTGGGAGCAGGTCCTGTATTAATTTCAAAATAAGACTACTTAACTCACAGGAAGCTATATTGCCTTTAAAATGCCTCAAATCCTTGAACATTTTATTTGTAGTCAATTTCCAATTCAAATACTGTGGTCATCACCATAGCCCCAGGGTTTCAACTCAACCAGTGAATGCTCTGTCAATCATTTATTGATATTTGACATTTAATAAATGTTTAATTGTGTTTAAATTACATGCTTCTATGATGTTTAAGTATTTAACATTAATAGGCTTGCCAACAATTGACTTCTTTCAAACTGCTAACTATCAAAAATCAAACAGTTGCTAGGCCAACTTCCTAGCACATCTTCACCCCATTACATGACCCCAAGAAGATCACGTGCATCTGTAAGGCCACTGAGCGGTTGAAAGAAATCCATTTACCCATTCTGCTGTCATTTTCAGAAACAAATACACTAGAGACAGTTCAACCACAGGGGTCCCTCACTTTTCATGTTGACAATTCTGTGGCCCTCACTGAACCGGTCTCTGCAGAGTTACAGCAAAAATTTCTAAAGGTTTGGCTACTGCACTCAGCTATTAAACCTCTCAGGTACCAAGGAAAACACAAAAGGATTGTCAGTGACACGTCTGAGACAGGAAAAAAAAATCTTGAAATATAAGAGGCGATAAAAAGAAAATCCTGCACAGGTATGTCACCACTGGTCAGATAAAAATACCAGCAGAATGGATGATAAAGCAAGATTTGAAAAGCTGCTGTCTCTGTGAGAAACCCAATTCATTTATTTTTACTGGAAACCTCACAATTCAGTTTGTGCAACTTGCAGTATTAAAAGTGCACTACGGCTACAAGCTCAGCAATAAGAGTAGGAAAAAGTTCAGAGAAGTAGCAGGCTTAACGATCTCTGGCTCCAAGTTTTGCACACATTTCACCTACTGTGTATCAAAGAAGATGACATGTTTCATTCAAGCAGCTGTTCAAAAGATGGCAAAATATAACTTGTCCTAAAGGTGCCATAAAGAATGTACAGACATAAATAACATAAGTGATTAAATGGTTTGACATTTATTAGATGCTCAAAGTTGCTTCTGACAAGTATTTGTAATACAGATATATTTTTGGAATGACAAAATAAGATATCTTTGTCAAAGGAAAAGCATATATATGGGCAGATCCTGAATTCAGCTTGCATCTCCCCACCAAAAATTCACAAATTGCAGCTTTTTCATGCAAGATGTGAACATTTAAAGTTTGTAGATCTGTGACCTTTTGAGATATCTGAGACGATATTGTATAAATATCCAGAATTCCACATCCTCAATAAGCATATTTCCCTGCACAGAGACTGACAAATTTCAGATTGTCAGTCTCTGTACAGGTAAGATTAATGGGTTTGGAACTAAATGAGAGTAAAGTAAAACAAAAATTATGGTGAAAGGCTTTTCCTTACTTCGTAAAAGTTCTAAATCCAAACTTATTTTAGATCTTAGTTCTTAGGAGAGATACCAGATTTTAAACATTTGGGAAGCCCAATCAAAAGGCATAGATGGAGCACTGCTCTGCTTCCAGCATGTTTGGTGGTAATTTAAGTGTGACTAAATGGTTCTCTCTACTCTGAAGGGTTTTCTCCACTCTGAAGTGAGACCAAGAGCAGAAGAGAGGGTTTTTAGCATATGCTGCGCTATGATAATTCTTAACCCACATAAAGGCCATTGCAGCAAATGCCATTAAAAGTCATACTGAAGATCCTGAAAGAGCAGGGGATGTGAACTTCCTCCAGGTTCAATTGGGAAGGAAGGGGAATGACAGAATAAGGAAAACTCTTGGGCAGTTAATCTCCTTTGATATTGAGCAGTAATGGGTCTTGGCTCACTGGTGAGTCATGCACAGGGAGGAGGGCCCGTGGACTAACCTCCTCCATCCTCCTATCCTCTCTCTACCTCAAAGGTACACTAAGCTTGACAATGATACTAAATGGGGAGGAGATGATGGCTTCCTCTAAGGCAGGGAGACCTCAGCAAACTGGAGAGCTGGGCAATCACCAGCTGTATGGAGTTCAACAAGGGCAAGAGCTGGATTATGCACCTGGGATGGGGAAACCCTGGATGTATGGACAGACCAGGGAATGAGATGTTGGAGAGCAGAACTGTGGAAAGGGACCTGGAGATCCTGGTCCATGGCAAGCTGAACATGAGCCAGCACTGCCCTGGCAACCAGGAGAGACATCCCTGTCCTGGGGGCATCAGGTCCAGCATCACCAGCCAGGCAAGAGAGGGGATTGTGCTGCTCTGTTTTGCACTGGAGCAACCTCACTTGAGTCCTGAAGGCAGTTTTGGGTGCCTCAGTGTCAGAAAGATCTACAGATATTAGAGAGTCCAAAAAGAGGGCTACAACCCCTGATCAGCTTACCCGTGTCAATTGTCTCTGCATCCAGTGAGCCAGGGTTGTAACTACCCACAGGCAAATCTAGTAGTTGCTGCCAGGGCGTACCCTTCTAAACAGCTTCATTTCTAATAAATTTCACCTTCTCTGAATTCATCTTCTGAATGAAATTGGATTTGATTCTGGTGAAGAACATTTAAATTATTTTTTCCTGTAATTCTGAATAGAGAACAATCTCTCACTTAATGTAGTTCTCAAGCACTTAGATATCTGAAGAGTCCAAATTAAACAAACCAAGTTTTTCTTGTGGATGTGTTAATTTAGGCTTATCCAAAATTAACTACTTATCATCAGTGTATTTATATTTGTACACTACTCATATAACAACAACCTTGAGAGGATTTAATAAAACACCTGTGCAAGTGTGTTGATTGTAGGATTATGACAAAAGCAACGCACATGATCCATGGGCGTAGTAGATTGCCATCCAAAACATAAAATATTGTCCACACACAGTGGCTCTTAGCAAGAAAAAAAGTAAAGCAAGAGGTTTATAATGTGGAGACACTCTGAAGTCTGCAAGCAAAGGATGCGTGATAAATATGCTAGTTAGAGTTGCAGTACTTGTACTTTACTATTAGTAAATTATCTAAAAAATGAAAAATAGCAACAATTCTTTATTATATGGGATATCTGTAACTGAGCAAAAATCATATTCTCAATGAAAAAGCTCCTACTCTTGCATATAGATAGAACAGAATGGAAAGAAATAGACTAGATTATAATAGACTAGAACATTTCAATTTAAAGTGATCTATAAAATTTTTCTATTACCATCTGAAGGTTTTAGGACTCATCAAAATTTAGGGATGTTATAAAAGACATTGTCCAAACGCCTCAGTCGTTGACAGACACTGGACATTTACCACCTTTCTAGGAATCCTGTTCCAGGGCTTTACCCTCTCATGGGTAAAGAAATTCTTCCCAATCTCAATCTGAACCTTCCTTAGTTCAGCTTTGTCCTGTTCCTTCATGTCCTATCACTGGATGCCCAGGAGAAGGGATCAGCACCTCAGCATTGGTTTCTCCTGTTTATTTCCATTCTAAACATGCCAGTGCAAACAAGCAGCCTGGAAATGTTTTTTTTTTTAATGCCTTCAAAACAGTTAGTTTCCTTTGCAGCAAAATCTCATGTGCCTCAGAAGCAGCTTTCCCTCCTGTTCCACAGAGATTTTTTCTGGTCTGTATTATTTGTTTTAAATGCAGTAATGTAATTTTACAAAGTGTCTGAACATAGTGATCCTTGCCCACGTTCATTCAGCTTTGTAGTTTTTCCTTACAGTCTCAGTACAGTGTCCCGCAGATCATATCCTACTGGAAAATCCTTGATCATACATTGTTTGATAGAGGTAAAGCTAGCATGGAAAAGACCCTGGAGCAGGATTCTTGCAGTTAGGGATATCTTCTTGGCTGAAATCTAAACAGGCAGCTATGACTTTGCATTCAGTTGTGGTAACTTCCAAAATTACACTGGAGGTGAAAAAGCAAATTTCCTTTTGCTAGTCATGCTGATGACAAAACAGAAGTCATCCAAGTGGTCATGTGAGACGAGGGCACCTCCACACAATATCCTCTGCCTGTGTGCACGAAATAGGTGATCTAATAAAGGGAAGACCCTCAGTCCAAGCTGCCTAGGAGGTGGTACGGAATGGTCTTGAGCCTGCAACCAGGGTGGTGAGCTTGACAAGCCCCACTGAAGCTCCATTTTAGCTTCCAACCTAATTGCATTTGCACAGAATTGAAGCATGGGAAGGGGAATTGTAAAACATGTTCAAAGCACAGCCTGCATGCACATATGAGCTTAGGAGCTGAGGTAACCATGCCTTCCTGTTAGAAATTTGGCATTAGGAGCCATTCATTTTTCTGTTCTCAAATTCATGGAGATGTCCTTACTTTATATACCTTCCGTCACATGGATTAGAAATAAATCTGTCAGGATTTCTCTGAGCAATAATAGGTCTTGGAGTAAAGTTATTTGATTTGTTGATTGATGTTATGTTTATTTGTGAAAGTCTAGGCAAACATGGAAGTGCCTGGATCCTTGCACAGTAGGTATTCATCTGAGTACATAAACCAGATCTCTGTTGTGGTCTTGTTTTCAGTCTGCCTAGGAAAACCAGAGTGAATCAGATGACTTGTAATGCAAAGTGATCAATGAATATTTATTTTCTGTATGCTAAAGAGTACAGCGACTACATCTGAAAACTGTTAACTGATGATGTTTATTGGCCAGGAGCTGTTACATTCACAGTAGCTGTGACTGATATGTGAAGAATTTTATCTCTAAGAATGGTGCAACAGTAAAGAAGTATTATTCTAAATGAAAAATTCAAGAAGATTCTTTTCAATGAATAAATTGCCAGCTAATGACAATGCTTATGAAAATGACATCATTGTTTTGATAAGTTGTATCAAAATCAGAACCTAATTTCAGAAATAGAAATTTTTGATGTTTCAATTAAGTTAAGAACCTGTTCTTCAGGTAGATTGCAAAATACAAGTCTTTGTTCACCAAAGACATCCTTCAGCAGAAGAGGGAAATAAAATCACATTGGCGAGGTACAAATCTGGATTTCCTTTATCAGGTTTTCTTTTATAATTTATAGATAACCTAAGGAAATACAAAAACATTTAGTATACAATACTTCTTGTTGGAAGACATACTGAAAACAGGGTTTATAGAGGAGGGAAAAAATGAAGCCAGGTTTACAGGTGGGATTAATGAGAACAACATGGTAACGATGCTGTCATAGAGACACACATTTATAAGTATTTTTTATTCAGGTTGTCTTTGCAAACACTTTTGAAAACTTTCAGGCTTTTATAGCCTGTCTGCTATAAAGTCAGGCTTTAAACAGGCCCAGAAAAAGCAATCAAAAAATATTTTGCAGTCCTTGATGTTCACCCACTATTGCAAAATTACTTGAAACTTTGGCTTGAAATGGGCCAAAGCTTCCAGTTAAAATTCTGTGCTTGCAGAGGTTAGGGACCCCTGATGCAAACTGATGTCTACGAACACATCTGTGACTTTTGCTGCACACTGCTGTAATGCATGTGGGTTTTTTGGTCTCTATGAATTGACTGTCAGTTATGTTTAGCAACATGCATTGCAGCTGAAGTAAATACAAAATGTCACTGCTGAATAGTTATGGCAATTTCTTTTTCATAGTAAATATTTAAAATAAATAAGGCCAAGACAAAAGCATATCTAGAGAGAGTACTTGAAAACTGTAGAAAAATAATTCAGAGTTCTACCTTCTTTTGCTGTTTGAAAAGCACTCTCCTGCTGGTTTAATGTTTTGGCTCAAGTGGGAAAAATGGTTTAGTTTCTCTGTCCCAATCCCAACTCAGACAATAGTTCTGGTAATTTTTGTTGCTGAGGGAAGACCTGAGGTCTGAGGTCTGTAACAAGGTACCACAGTGCCTTTTCCTAACACACACAGGGCTGTCCCAAGTTAACTTATTATATTAAACAAGCATTTAGTTTGGCTTCTCCAGCATTCTTTGTGGATTAGTGTGTGTTTGACCAGCAAGCTTTCAGACTTCAAGTACCTTAGCCTCTTTTTCTACTTATTCCAGAATTATTATTAGCCATTTGCTAATAATTAGACTAGCAAGAGAAGAATTGAGATTTTAAACAGAAGTGGAGGAGAAGTAGATGCTCAAGCTTCACAAGTTCCAGTTTAATACAGATGGAAAAGGGTTTGGTATCATGGTATCATGGAATGCTTTGGGTTAGAAGGGACTTTAAAGATTATCCAGTTCCAATGGCCATTGGGCAGAGACACCTTCCTATATCCCAGGTTGCTCAAAGGTCCATCCAGCCTGGCCTTGAACACCTCCAGGGATCACCTCCATCACCACCCTCAGTGGGAAGAATTTTTTCCTATGTAATGTAATGTAAACCTGCTCTCTTTCAGAGCGAAGCCATTCCCCTTTGTCCTGTCACTACATGCCCTTGTAAATAGTCTCTCTCCATCCTTTTTGTAGAATCTCTTCTGGTACTAGAAAGCCACCATTAGGTCAGAAGAAAGATTTCAAAGCTGCAGGCTGAACAATCCCAATTCTCTCTGCCTATATCCTTCTTTACAGCAAAATACACACAACTATGCTAGTCACTATACTAAATAATCACATAAAGCCAGAAGTCCAATCATTCATATGTTCATACAGATAGTGAGAAAAAAGATTTTAGATAGCAATAAAGTTTGAGTCAACAATGTGCCTTGGAAGCCAGGAGGGCTAACCATGACCTGGGGGCATCAATCATGGTGTCACCAGCTGGGTAAGGAAGGGGATTGTCCTGCTCCTTTGTGGGCTGGGGGGGCTCACTTCGACTGATGGGGGCAGTTTTGGGTGCCACAAAATGAAAATGACATAAAGCTGTAAGGTAGCGTCCAAAGAAAGGACACAGAGCTGCTGAAGGGCCTTGAGAAACCTTATGAGTAATGGCTGAGGGCCCTTGGTTTGTTCATCCTGGAGGAGACTGAGGGGAGGCCTCACTGGGGTCTGAAACTTCCTCATTGGAAGGGGAAGAGGAGGGGCAGACCCTGATCTCTTCTCTGGGGCGCACAGAGACAGGACCCAAGGGAATGGCCTGAAGTTGTGTCAGGGCGGGTTTAGGCTGGGTATCAGGTAAAGGTTCTTGCCCCAGAGGTTGTTTGGGCGCTGGAACAGACTCCCCAAGGCAGCGGTCACAGCACCAGCCTGACCAATTGGGCAATGCTCTCAAGCACATGGTGTGACTTGGGCTGTCCTGTGCAGGGCCAGAAACTGGACTCAATGACCCTGATGGATCAGTACACTTTATGATTCTATGATTGAGATACCTGTAAAATATTTTCAACTCTAACTGATATAAGGTTAGATTTGAAGTTTTCCCTATCTCCTGCAAATGAACTTTTACCATTTATTTCACTAGAATTTAAAAAGTCCAAGTTTGTACTTGGACTTCACTAGAAATTATGGTTTCCACTAGATAAAGCAGATAGTAACTTAGAAATGCAAGACTTAAAGTAATTAATTAACTGAAAGTTTTTACACAGATGTTTGTGCGTTCCATCTTCTCTTTAAAAGAAATTAAAAAAAAATTCGAAATACTATAGATTCTTATCAATAGTTAGGAAAACAACTGCTCCTCTCTTCATCCTAGATGCTTATCAAGAAATTTCTAAAAATACTAAAGGTATTAATTCTCTCATAAAATATGGTTTTTTTATTTTAAAGAAAGAGAAAAATCCATTTTAGTTTGAAAGACACATTAAAAATGTAAGCCCAAGACTATGGAATACAAGATTGCAACTCCTAACATTTTTTTTCTCATCTATCAGAAAAAATCAAATTAAACCAGTGTGCCTCTAGGGATTTAAACATCATTACAATTCATCTTAATAATGAAGTTAAAATTAACAAAAAGAAGGCAAAATTAAAAAAAAAGAAAAAAACAATGGCCAACCCTCAGCCAAAAGCCTTTTCCCCTGCCACCACATCGGTTCATTAAAGAAAAATGAATAAAAGTGTATCTGATAGATATATTTTAAATGAACTTTGAGGTATCAAGAGCATAGATGTCACTGGATTAATGAAACACAAGACTCTGTATACCTTCTGCTGATACATTTTCAAAAGCAATAAATGTGTGTTTTCTAAACAAGACATAAAAAATACAAAATAAAAGAATTAAGGTATGAAGCTTTGTAATAATTGTGTTAATAACCATACTTGCTCTGAAAATATCTGGTTCCAATAAAGCCTTTTTATTTATTTATCTGCAGAGAAATGGAAGTATAGTGCAGAGGTCAATAAGGGCATCTAATCTATCCAGGCCCCCCATAAATGCTTTAATGACTTTACTTGCATTCACTGACCTTGGTCATAAATCACGCTGAGAGTTTTCATTTCCTGCAGTGTATGAGAGGCACCATACAGCATCAAGCCTGCTGTCTCCCATTCCCTTGGAATGTGCATTAAGCTTATTAGGAATGTTTTAGATCACAAATTAAGCCCATTAGGAGAAAAAGGTTGCCACATCCCAGCTATGACAATGATGCTGACAATATTGGATAGTGCTGTAAAGCAGAACAAAGAGAGAGTGCTGGTTGTTTCTGCAGCTGTCAGGAAAGATCCCCATCTTGCTAGCTTTTTACCTTGACTGACTTTAATTTTTGTAGCATTGAATCATTGTGTACCCATTTTAAACATTCTGCATGCTTTAAACAGACCTGTGGAAAGAAGCAGGCATGTACTCTCTGCCTTGGTGAGAGTGCAAACAGAAAGGAATCTGACTCTAGGAGGCATTTCCACTTACCCTCCTGCCCTTGCAGGAAATCACTCTCTCGCAATTTTCTGCACAGATTCTTTCTGCCTGAGAGTTGGAGGGTTACAAAGTGTCTGAGACAGCCCAGCTAAATCTGAAATTACAAATTACTTCAGCAAGGGGCGTGTTATAGAGAAGACAAAACCAGGGGCCATCACTGGAACTGCAGTACACTTTCTATGCTTCTTCCTCATTTTGCAGCAATGCCACATACAGAAGCAACACAAAAAGCTTGAGTTTAACCCCACTGGAAAAACAGATGTCTAAAAACTTGGCAGTCATCACTGCAAGTGCTTGTTTTGTTATCACCTCCTCACTGTCTGATTATCCCAGAAACTGCTATGCTGCTATTAAAGACTGTGGCCAGTTGTAGAATCACATATCCTCTGAACAGAGAGAGAAGGAAACAGAGAGGGAACAGAGACGGAAGCTGTGTAGAAGCTGTGGGAAACTTGGAGGAAAGAATTCAAACAATTATTATCTCTCTTTCTGCAACTATTGTTTTTAGATATGGTTCTCCAGAGTGTGCTATTCATAGTTCACCAATAGTGTGAGAGAGTCCTTCCTTAAGGCCAATCAGGTCTTAGGTCCACCATTGTTTCTGTAAGAACTGTAGATTTCCAATAATAAAGTGTCCTTTCATGCCTTCTGATGTTGGAATCTCTGTATCACCTTTGGCTGTTCCTGATACCCCTTCAGTGATAGACAGTCTTCCTACTTATTTGTCTATTTCACACCTCACACCGGCACATGACGTTATTCTCTTTTCAAGTCTCTTTGCAACAACAGTTCCTTTCACTATGCAGGACAGGTAGCATCTCTGTGGAATTTCTTGCTTCAGAATTGTTTGGATGCTACAAGCTTATGCATGTCAAAAAAAAAGCCCCTAATGATTTTAAGAAAGAATAATCCACGCAGTCTATTAACCCCATGGGACTGCTGACTTGAATTGCTGAAGACCAGAATAATACTCTGGGTAAGCATTTTTACACTTATTCCTTATACCCTTCCCCATTCATAAGCGACTGGCTACTCTCTGAAACAGGATAAATTGCAGGATGCGCCCTCAATTTGACTGGGGCCAGTTGCTTTTCTTTTTGCCTGTGACTTTTTGAATTGTTGCTTACTGTTACTAATAAAAGCAGAATTAAGATAACTGAAAACTTTAGCTGCAAACTGTGCCCATAAATGATCACTGTTCGATTTGTCTTCCTGATTAGCAGTTTAGGTATAATACTATCATCACTTTTGCTGAGACATTAAGTGCTTCACAACTGTAACATTTGCTTTAGTGACACATATGCTCAGCAATTACAAGGGACTCCCAATCTGATTCTCACATCTAGGTGTCATTTTACTAGAAACGAAAAATATGACTGCAAAATATTTGCTGTTGTTGTTGTTCACTAAGGTGAATGTCTAATTTTTCTCTTCTGAGTCCTCTTAGAAATTGAAAATAAAACTTCAAGAAACACAGATCACAGGTTTAGCCAGTTTCCTTCTTGAGAAGGTGGGCAGGCTCTAATGGCCCTCTTTGAAGTGTCTTCCATCCTTTTAGATTCTCTACTTGTTCACTGTATTTCTAACACCTTTGTGGTTTGCTTCACAGAGTGAATGCTTAGAAGAGATCTGCAAATCAACGAAACATTTAGGAGTATAAAAAACTGTTGCATTTTAAAAAATCTGTTTTTTTAAAAAAACTTATCAATACACAACTTTTTTTTTGACATTTTCAGCTTTACAAAAGTAAACTGGAAATGTTTTTTCTCTCATTAGCTTTTTTCAAATAATTTTTTTCTGATCCAGGTTGCCTACAGCAAAATACTACCCAAAAGATCTGAAGAGGCATAGCAGAGGCCAAGCTGTTAGCTGTTAGTAGAGAGGATCCCAGTGGACAGAGAGGTTGTGTTTTGATGGAGCTAGCATAATAAATGGGGGTGTCCCTACAGATCAGGTACTCATTTGCAGTAAATATCCAATGTATTGGTCTTAGCAAATGTTTGACAACCTTGCAAGAGCAGAAACTCTCAGTAGATAGAGAAAAGGGCTGCACATTTTGAACAGCATGTCAGTAGTGCTCATGCTAATGGCAAAGGGAAAAAAAACCTGCTGTTTCATATTTACCAAACTTTGCTAAGTGGATCAGCATGATTCTGTCACAATTTCCCACTAACTTTATACTCACAGTTTAAGTAGTCTAAAGGAGGAAGAGAGGACACACCCCATGACTGCAGGGAATTGTAATTTTCGACAGAAGGAGCACTTATTAATTTCATTTATCTTTTCCCAGGCAGTTATGCATCGAAAATAAAGCAACAGCAGTGTGTGGGTCTCTTTCATGGCAACTAGTTTATTGCTGTTAACTACTTTGAAGTGTTGGAATGGTACTTCTAAATTTATTATCAGAATAATTAAGGACATATATAAAACCGATGAGAAGTGATGCTGTTCTGAACACTTCAGAACATAAACTTATAATTCTTTATTAGAACCACAGAATCCATTAGGTTGGAAACAACCTTGGAGGTCATCAAGTCCAACCAATGATTGAATAACACCGTGTCAACTAGACCAGGGCATTGAGTGCCACATCTAGTCTTCCCTTAACCACCTCTGGGCTAAGTGACTTCACCACCTCCCTGGGCAGCCCATTCCAATGTCTAATCACCCTTCCCAGGAAGAAATTTCTCCTAATGCTTGACCTAAACCTCACCTAGTCCAGTTTGAGATGGTGTCCTCTCATCCTCTCTCTAGATCTGTGGGAGAACAGATCAATCCTTACCTGTTGGAGAACAGATCAACCTAACCCAACTCCTTAGTTGTGGAGAACTATAAGGTCACCCTGACCCTCCTTTTCTCCCTCAGCTGTGCCTCAATAGACTTGTGCTCCAGACTCTTCCCCAGCTCTGTTTCTTTCTCTGAACTCTCTCTAGCACCATAATCCTTCCAGAACTTAAAGGCCCAGAACTAAACACAGGATTCAAGGTGTCACCCCACTGGCATTCAGTACAGGGAAAGAATCTTTTCCTTGGTCCTCTATTGCTGCCCCTCTATTGCTGACACAGGCCAGGATGCCCTTGGCCTTCCTGACCACTTGGGCACAGCTGGCTTGTGTTCAGACACTGTTGACCAGCACCCACATGTCCTTTTTCCACCCAGCAGCTTTCAAGCCTCTCTGTCGCAGCCTATAATGCTGCAGGGGTTGTTGTGGCCTGAGATTATTTTTATCCTGACATTTCTGTCAACTGTGTTATCACTGGTGACCTGCACAAGCAACAGTGGGTTGAATTAGTCCAGAGAGTCTTGTGGTAGTATCTCTTACCCAAGGGAGGTAGCAGACTTCCCTGTGGGCTGGATCTGTTCAGCACAGAGGGTTCTCAGTTCCCCTCAGAAGGGAATTACCCACTACAGCCTTCTTTTCCTGTTACCTGTAGTAATGATCCATCCAGTTGCCTGTGCTAATGTGGGAGACCCCTCAGATGGACCTTCTTCTCCACTGTCATCTGCCAAGTTCCAGGCTCTCATACCTATTTTCTGAGGGCTCCTGGGAAGACAAGGGAGACTGGGAGGGGAATCTTTAACCTCTTTGAGTGGGGACCTGTCTCAATTCACCATCATCTTTCAGGTCCCCTCCTACAGTCTGATGGCAAGAAAGTTGGGTCTCCTCCAATCCATGACGAATTTGCATCGTCTGCATTTCTCTCGGGGTGGAAGGGTGTGATCTATCTTTCTCACTCCCTTACACTCCTCAGTCTCTTCACCTTCACTTTAAGCCCTGCTACTGGGCAGAGCAGATCATCCACACCACACAGAGGTGTCTTTTCCATTGTCTTCCAACACTAATGCCGGGCTTGAGCCCTCCCTGCAGCCACAGACCTGAGCAGCTGCTGCTTCTTGGAGAGCTCTGTCTGGGTCACCATGCTCCTGCTAGCGAAGGCTTTCAATAGTTTGTGAAACACTGCTTGATCTATTCCAGTCAGTTTCAAAGGCAGAGGGCACAGAGCATTCCTTGTAATGATCAGTTCTTCTGGTACTAACTGATGTTTAATTTGTAGCAAAATTACATACTCGAGTCTTCCAGAAAATCTGTATCCAGAATTATTCACTTTCAAGCTAAACAGTTCAATAAGTAGAATAGAATAAAACCAAGTAATCAGCTAACAAATATTTTTACTTCAGCAAGCTTTGGGTTTTCTCCAGGCTACCAGAAGCAAGGAAGATGCTCGTGCAGCAAAGAAGCCATTCCCATATAAGGACCCTGTAGGACCCAATGTAGTTTCAGAATATCTAGTTACTGTTACATTTCTAATCTTACGAGAGCAGGGTGCTCTGTTTGACTGATAGCCGGCTCAGCATGACAATTCTGACTAGAGCGCGTAAAAGCTATCACAATATAAATATCCAATAGCTTTGATTTGATAGCTCTGTTGCCTGTGTATAAAATGACCAAGGTTCCGTCTTCACACTCCCAGTAAAAAAAAAATTGTTAATGCATAACCAGCAAGGGCCTGCTTAATGAAACAGAGCTGATTATTCAGTGAAAATTGACTTTTGTTATTAACCATCCCAAAGAAATACAAGCTCTGATTTGTAATATAGCCATGATCTCAGAAATAATATTTTAAAACTTTATATATAGTGCAATTCAACACCTTGCAAGAAGCAGTAGTAGTCTTTTGTGTAACAGTAGCAGCAACCACTGTGGCAAAAATTATTGGAATGTTTCTGTTTCAGACTTGGAAAGGTCTTGTATGCCTAAAAGCCTCTACTTTCCTCCAGTTATATTGGTTTTTTAATAAAATATTTTCCCCTAATAGTCTCACCTGCTTCGTAAATCTTTTTGATATTCACTAACCTGATACTGGTCTTGCAGATTTTAATTTACATTTTCAATGCAAAATGGCAGGTCAATCACAACAGGTTAAAAAGACAAAAAAGGCAAAGAAGGATAGCAAGAATGGGTCCCCATCTCTATGTTATTTGGAGTCTTAAAGACAACATGTATAGATTTGTACATATTCACGTATATGTATAAAAAAATGTGACTTAACTCCTGAAATCTTGATCTTGTGGGAAAAAAGAGTGGGGGAAAAAGAAGTCCTTACGGTTAGTAAGACAAAAGAATTGAATCCAGTGAACTATGAGAGGTTTTAATGCTGAAGTTTTCCACTGCTCACTGATACATTTCTTTTATTATAAATGGCAAGAAACTATCGAAAAGCTCTACCGCACAACATAGTGATTGTTCATAAAGAGAGAATTTTCTGTATTTTCTATTCTGCAGAGGGTAAACCTGACATTAAAATCAACATGCTTTTATTCAATTGTTTAATCCCTCGATTTACATTTAGGAAATATAATAATATAGCAATATCAGAAAGGAATAATAATGTTTATTTTGCTACACATGAAAGATTTCTGAATGTGTGTGAGACTCTGATGTGCTTTTGATTTTTCACTCATTGCTAGGGATTTTAGAGTTTTTCATGGCATCGCTGTTTTCAATCTCAGCAGAAACACTGAAATAAATTATCTGCTTTTAAAGTGTGAAGTATTTGCAGTGCTGCTTATCATTGTATTGAGCAAAAACATAGGGATTTTTTTTTTTCCGTGAATAAATTAAGGTATATAGTCAGCAGGTGAGAGAAGATCAGTTGAAGAAGGAAAAGAACAGGAAGAAAAATTCCAAAAGTTCCCAGAGTCCCTCCTCAATCTATTCCAAGTATAAAATTTTAAAAATAAGAAAAGTTTATAAATGTATAAAAAATATTAAATGGAGTGTAATTTGGTCAATATTAATTTGAGTAAAAACCATATTTCTCTGTGTCTGAGTTATTCATGCCTTTAAAATAACATTCTGAAAAAATGAGCAATGTTACTTTCAGCAAATCCTTGGTTTTTGTTGCTAAACTGATAACAGTAGTTTGTGATGTAATTAAGTTATTTCTCCTGCAGGGATGTAAATACTTATGTTTATGGGTTTTGCATTCTATAGGCCTGAAAATCAATGATGGAACTTCAAGTCTGTGAGTTATTTACTGATATGAATTCAAATTTCCTTGTAACTCATGTCGCTGTATTTTAAAATCACTTACAAATTTACTTACTAAAAGAATTCGTAGTTTTGAAAAATGAACATGTGTTTTGGGCAACTATATAGATTAGTTTGTACTGTAAGCCAAGTTTTATGTTGAAAATAATTCAATTGTTATGATTACAGATATTTAGGCACATGTATTAAGCATTATTCATTTGTTTAACATACATTTGAGAATTGTATTAATGTTTTCACCTTAGCTGTTGTTTTCCATATCAAAAGCAGTAATTGACACTGATTATCAAGTTGCACTGGCTTGGAAGTATTATTATGTTTAGGCATATTCTTTAACTTTTTTTGACTTTACTTACAATCTGCAAGAGAGAAGTTCATGCAGAGTAGATTCCTGAATGAAAGATGAAGTATTATTCTCTTTTGTTTTGCTTTGTTATAAGCTTACAGCAATAAACCCAGTTCATTACCTGAAGCTAACGTTCACAGTTCATTATTCTTAAAATAAAGACCACAAATAATTAGTGTCATTTATCTGGAGTTTTAGACAGAAAAGGATGTTTGCTTGGCTACTGTTGTGTTGGATTATGTCTTCAGGTATGTTATTGAAAGTTAAATAATACATTGAAATATGAAGAGTACTAAAAAATGCGGGTTTGCAGGATATGAGTTTCCTTTTGTTAAGCAAGAGATCACTCTTTGAACAGAAAGTTGTAACTGGAATAAAAATAAAGGATCTTTTATTTTAGTTAAGAAAAAGAATTCATTAACTTTCCAAATTAGCTATCATACCTATATGCTAGATAAATATTGAGACAACTCTTTAAAATGCATTATGTACACATTATGTATTATATATCAACACATGAACAAACACAGGAAAAGATAATAATTTATTTTGTGCCATAGTTGAATTACAAAATACTTATGGGAGAATTTACCTTCTTTACAATTTGATCAAGTAGCATTATATTGCTTAAGCATAATTTCTTCAAGATCTTTGAACTGCTTTGCATTTTTTTATGAATTCAGTGTCATGTCCCTGCCTTGATTTGGAACTCAGATAAAATACAATATTTAGAGAGTTAACTGCAACAATAATTTATTTTTCCATTTCTGAATAAACAAAAACATTCAATATTGTACCTAAACCATCTTTTTAATCCTTTTAGAAATATAGGAATTATAATATAGGAATATAGGAAATATGGTAGTGGTAGATGGCTAAATAATTATTTCTTTCAACATAACATCTGGGAACTCATCAGAGTGGACTCTCCATTCCTGAGAGGTGCGGGGCCCCAAGTGCTGGGCCACATTTGTCGTGCTGGTAACCCCTTAGAACACAGCTCTGTTTGGATGTTCACCAGCTGTCAATGGATCGAAGAGTTCCCGGACAAAGCTGAGGACATTTCAGGACCCATTCCAACATATCTTGTCGTGAGCAGTGGTTTACAACCTCATTTTGTGATCAGTCAATGACCCTTACTTTTTACTCTTCAGTAGCCCTTGAGTGTCATACTCAGCATCTCCAGCTCTTTGGAGATGATCCTGCAGCATTTTTAGTTACCAGGGGCACATGCTGAGCCATGCAGCCCATGTTGCCCTGTCCCAGTTAACTACCAACAACAATATAATCTTTAATTCAATATTAATGAAATATTTATTAACTTTCTGCAAAATTTCTGATTAACCTTTACGGTTTCTCACTAATATTCATAGCTGGGTTTCAAATGCTTGATTTTAACTTCTGATGATACTTATGTCTCCTAAATTTTATTTTCTGTTAGCTCTTTCCTGCTTAATTTTTTTAGGGTAACACCTGAATTTCTGCAATTTTTTCCAATATTTTCCCACCCATCTGGCAAAAACAATACTACATATTTCACTCCCACATGCTTCGCTTTATTTCTAGGAAGCAAAGTAATTTAAATATGCTTACCCAAATCAAGTGTCATAACTTTTAGTCCAAGACATAAAAATTTTCCCATTAGCAATTCAGAAAGCACATTTTTCTAGACTATATGGTGTTGTTTGATAAGGCAGCAGGAAAGAAGCTATTTTCTGATTTAAAGATAGTTTATCTTCGTTGACAGTTTTCTTCTCAGTTAAAAAAATGCATTAGAAAATACTGTCGTCTCAAATTCAGCACAGATTGTGGTAGGCAGATAAGTACCTAAATATTATTGATCTCATAACTTTTTCTGTGTTCATCAGGGTCAATTAACAGAAATTAATTCACAGGGTAACACACATATCACAAAGTTAAGCCTTAAATTTAAAATGTTGCCTGTATGTCACTGACAAAATATAGATAGATTTTGCCTATGCTGATAATGAATCTTCAAAGTGTCAAAATACTTTTACCGAAGAAAGGATTTCCAAAAATCAATATAATCTACTTGTCATGTGCATGATTACTATTTCAAGCAATGTCCTGGTGCACAAATGAGATCATTCATGCAAACATCCTTTTCAGCCTTCTTCCCCTTCCCCACCCTCCTCTGAGCACAATAAAATTAATTCTTAATTAAATTAAGAATGACACAGAACTCAGACATGGTGCATTTCTTAGAGCACTAAAAGCATCCAGTAACTATTAATACAAATAAGAACTAGATTCAAGTAAATGAATTGTTTTTTCTCATAAATGTTGCTAAATTTTTTATACTTTAACTATCCCAGATCAGATTGAAGCAGCAAATAACAGCTGCATAACCATGATTTTTCAGTTTTTTTCAATTCATGAAGACCGATAGTTTGCATTGATGTGTTTGCTGTAATTATTTGCAGTGCATACCATTTATGTTTTTTCTTATACTGACTTGTATGTACTTACCTGTGCTTCAGATTAATCTTCAAATTATTCTGTGCATGTTTGGTCACAAAGTGATAATACTTGACATTCAGCTGCTGCATATTTTAAGACGTGGGAGCTCTAGTGCATGGGCTAGTGCTGCCTGCTTTGCTCTCAGCTAGAAGCTGCTGGAATGCATTAAAGCTGCGCTGCCAGATAAATGTAGCTCTGTCCTGCATACTGGAGCGCTTGGTTCCCTGGACAGCTGCATGTCCTTCTTACTGATGGTGTTCACACCAAAGGGATATTGAATAGAGTTTCATGAACTTTAAGGCACTGAAGATGCCAAAGAATTTTGCATGTTTTTTCTGGTGCAGATAGCGAAGTGTTTTAGGGAGTAACACTGATGCTGCTATTGTCTCTGATAGATGTCTTGTACCTGAAGTCGCATCTGATAGGGCACTCATGGGTGACAGGAAATACATCTTAGGTAAGGATCAACTGATCAATGAATAGTCACTGAGACTTATTATTATTATTAGGTATACCTAATAATTTATCTATTATTTATGAGGGTCACAGATGATCAAGAGCATGATATTGAGCTCAGGAAATGTAGTAGCTGAGAGCTACCACTTTGGTGATGGGGTAAAGGGATGGGGTAAAGGGACTGTGGGAGCTGTATGCATACTACAGAATGCTGTGAGCTCAGTTTTATTGTGATTTCATAGAGACGATAAAACACAGCCGGTCAAAATGGATCCGGATTCTTCTTCCTCCCCATGTTGACTGAGTGGACACACAGGTAGCTGTTTTGCCTAAAAAGCTGTTAAGCCTGATGGCAGCTTATGAAGAGCAGAGCAACTCTTGGTTCAGCCTGCTTCACTGCTATTTTCTGCAAAAGACAATGCATAAATACAAATGCTTACATTGCTTTTTATTTAACACATGCTTAAATATATCTTAAATATATCTGAAACATTTTACTGAAATGTTTGCAGTAATAGCTGAAAGAGTAATTATTTCCCTAACAACTCTCTGAACAAGACAGGGATCTTCCCTAGAAAAGACAGAAAAAATTACCCTATGATATAAAATTATATTGTTAAATTGTCACAAAGTTTTCTTTTTTTGTGTTGTGTTTGTAATTTCTTTCTAACTCAGATAAACTTCATGGCCAATGAAGGGACTCATTTTATATGCAGTGGAAGTCTTGGCTCTGAGTTTATAGATTGTATTCCTCAAAGGGTCCTCATCCAAATCAGAATTTCAAATAGGTTCACATTAAAGACAGAATTCGAACTGGTGAGTCTTCCTGTAATTAACTGTGATAACACAGGGGATGTGGAATGCCCTTTAAAACATAGCTGTAGGCTTGCAGCTGTCTTAATGGGATGTACTATAGTTCAGTCACTGTAGTATGTATTATGATTTAACAGACCAAAAAACATTTTCAAGAGATTGACATGCATACACATTTTGCGATGTAGCAAAATTCAATCAGCTGAGAAAATAACCAGCTCTTCTCAAGCTTTTTAAAAGCATCAGCAGTCATGTTGACATTACTAGAGTCTGGCTAAAATGTTACAAATTTGAATTTTACTAGACACAAGTGAAGTTTAAAAAGACATAGGAATAGCCAATCAACTTCCACTTAGTATTTTACATACTGATGCACTAGGGTAAAAAAAAAGTCTAATCAGTGATTACCGGAAAATGGCTCCTTTGCCTCTCAGCTTCCTCCTCCACTGCTTACAACAAACTGCCCTCAGCTTGTGCTTCAAACCTTATCAAATCTGTATGATTTCTCCAGTCAGAATAAATAACAGCCTGCAGGATGAACTTGCAATTAAAATGATAGGTGAACTTGTTTATTTAATCAAAGAAGCCCACAGTTGTAACAATAAAATTTGCAAATACCGTCCACAGGGAGATCTAGACAGTATGCTAAGGATTCGTAAGATGACATAAGGAGTTCTCACAGCAAACTTGGTGCTATTTAAGCCAAAGACATCCTGAGCATGAACCCTTAAGAGAAGAAAGTATATATGTTTTCCTGAACACTGCTGAGAGAACTTCACAAGATGGGAGCAGGCTGGTAGTAGAACAAAAAGTGTCAACAGTAGATGGATTAATTGGCCGTAACCTACTGCCTCATGAATGCCAGGGGACAGCAGCAATGTCGGAATTGCCTTGAGGTTCTTGCCCTAATGAGGAACTGTGGAATAAGTTTCCTGCCTGCATTTTCCTCACGGGAGTACTTCATCCTCTAATGCTTCAGGAGGTTGAAAAGACAATGACTGAAAATGTCTCACTCAAATTCAGATTCACAGGTAACAAAGCCAAAGCTAAGCCTATTTTTCTACCTCATTTCGATTGCAGTCTTAATAGTATTTATATGTAATTTCTAGAAAAAACCTATGAAGAAGTCTATGTTCTGTTGCATACTTATATATAGTATTATAAATCCTGAGGCAATAGTGTTTTCCTTAGAGAGATATCAGATGAATTAATAGAAAAAATTATGGTGAGAATTGTCTGCCTGAGAGTCCTGAGTTGGCTTTTTCTAACCTGAGATACTGCCAGACAAGACACTTTCGTCAGTCACTGTGTTAGTGCCTTAAAAGAAGCAATGATTGCTCTGCCCACCCCTCTGTGTGACTTTTTTTTTAAATCAGGAGGATATCCTGCATCTTTAAGATAGCACTAGTGTCTGATCTGAAGTTCAAATTGCTGTGTGGAAAGAAAGAAAATAAAATGTCGTGGATACTGTCTCATTCAGATACCCACTTCAGAAGAATATCTAAAATGATTTTTCTCCTTTATTTTGTTTATTTTATTCACTTCAGGTCTGCAAATACAAAAATATTTATAGGTCAGCTATCTTTTCTTTTCTTTTGTTTTCCTTTTTCTTTTTTGTCTTTTGAGTCCCTTATAGCCTTTTAATTCATTGAAATGCTGTCATAGTTATGATTAATTGCAACAATATGCATTTTTTCCTCTGTTGCACAATGTTTTTAATATCAAAAGAAACTCAGTTGGAACAACAAGAATGCAATTATATATTTCCTATATTTATTTGAAAAGACCTTTTAATGAGAATTTTCATAAAAATTGGACAACTGTATGGACAAAATAATACTTACAGTATAATGCAAGGGAATTAAGCATTATTCTACATTATGATGTTTGGCAAGTTTATTATACAGAAAGTGCCTAGGAAAAGGTTACATAAAATCTGCTTTCTAAAACACAATAATTTATACCTAAACAGCATAAAAAAAGCCTTTTTAAGAGAAACAAAAAGAAATATTTATATCTTTTTCCACTTCCCAATGTGGCAAGAATAATAATCTATGGGATTTTTTAAAACATTTATTCGGCTTTAATTTACTATGAGACAGCTAGTTGGTGCTTTTTCTGTTTTTGTTTGTTTGGTTTGTTTAGGATTCTTTGTTGGGCTTTTTTAACTGGACCAATAGGACTTGACAAAGCAAAGCATAACTAATAGAAAATGTTGCAATTCTGGATGAATAAACATATCAATTTCTTTAAGGGTAAGACAAACCTACAATGCATTATCCATTACTGTTCTAATAACTCTCACAATATATCAGTGTGACAAAAGTACAAGCTGTCTTCATTTTTCTAAGCTGTGGACACTTCCTATACCTAGTGAAATCTAGTTCACATCTTAGTTCATGCAAACAACAAGCCCTGCACAACATGGAATTGAATGTTGGTGTCACAGAGAAGACTAGTAAAAAATTACAGAAGATTCCATGATGTTCAGAATGTTTGAAAAATGAAAACTTCAATGGGAATGATTGTAAATGCAGGTAAATGGAACTGCAATTTAAGTGCAGAGACCTTTCAGCAGAAAGGTGTAGAGCTGCATCCCTGGAAAGAGCCCTGCAACCCCCATTCCCTGAAGGCAGGTGGGAGTCTCTCTGCCATTGTGAAAGAAATGCACCATTTTGTATTTTGTGCTGACTACTCTTAGGCTTGACAAAAATATGAGGAACTCTTTTATTTTCACATTTTTTATCCCTACCAGTCTTATCAATTTTCAAATTACCAAGTCACTGTAGAATAGACATTGGAAAAGTGCTATGGAAGAGGACATCTGTGTGATAGAAGGGAACTAAGAAAGAATTTGGGGAAAGGTGACAATTGGATTTGAGACAGAAAGGGGAAAAAAAGAAACCTTCCACCTGAAATCTGTCAGAATTTTCTTTAAATTCCTCACTTGCTTCTTATTAGGACATTAAAATTCATATTTTGTTTTGCATGACACACCCAATTCATCTCATATGTGTGTGTGTTCACAAAACTCTACCTGCATGCATGTATGCAGGTGAACTCACTTCCTACTTTATATCTCCATTATTATCACTAAATATCCCAGTGTGAATTATAAACACATCTATAATTTCATAAAACAAAGCCAACTGGATGAGAAGCTGGAAAGGACAGGAAAAAGAGTGTAGGGAAGATTTAGAAGGAGTAGAAAAGCAGGTTCAGCTGGAACAGGCCATAGGATCTCAAATTCAGGGAAGGACGCCTTCCAAGATCTAATGTAAGTCTGTGTCCTGGAGCAGACATCTAGGTTCTTGAAGTTTACTATTGCCATGTTGATAGTAGCACCTGAGAAAAGCATGGAAAAATCATGGATGAAGAGTCAAACTGTGTTTCCTACCTCTCAGCTGTAGGGTGTGACACACACAGCGCACTCCAGTGTCCCACAGCTCTACTGATCTGTCTTTCTGGAGAATGAACAGGTTCTAAACCTGCTGATGACTTATTTCTGCATCACTATCAGCCCCAAGAACACATTTTTGTTTACATTTTCATTTTCTTAAAAAAAAACCAGACTGAAAAAGCATGCTTCCTGTCAAGAAGTATGAGTCAGAAGTAGCATTGCTTGTGCAAATTTCATGCGACTTTTTGCATTACATACCTGTATCCTGCATCATCTCACAGATCCATCAGACCAGTCGCTGAATTCAGCAATGTGATGAGCAAACCCAACCTCTAGAGTCCCAATTTCTTCTGTTATTGAATTAAGATTGTGCCACAGTGAATGGAAAAAACTGAACTCATAAAAGTAATGATAAGAGCTGAAAGATGAAAAATGTGGAAAATAAGAAGAGGAAAGTAAATGGGAAATATAGTTACATGAGAAGATAAGATGTTGGGGGAAAACTGTGCCTGAAATAACTTCAGGAAAAAAGTAATAAGCTTTTAAGGTGCACAAGGAATAATGAAATGCCATGAATACTTCAACAAAGGATATAGTAAATTGTAAATTAGGATACAGAAAGAAATAAAACAAATACTTCTGCTCAGGGCTTGGAAAGAAACACAATGCTTTACTAATAACATTTTACAGGGATTCAATGAAATCTATTGCTATCTAAGGACAACGTTAAAGAGAATCTATTAGAATGATGTAGTTTTACATCAACAGGCCTGTATAATGTTATCCATGCATTTTTAGTAAGTTGGCTGAAGGATTTTCTGGACTTTTCTTAATGCTATTATATTAATTAGCAAATCAAAGACACTCTAAAGGGCTCAGAAGTTCAAAATTTCTCCAGTGGGAAATTGTGGATATTTATGTCTTACAAGGAAGAGAGGTAGAAAAGTTAGCGTGAAATAAAAATAAAATGAAATTAATATAATCCAGGTCAACTGATACCATCTAAATAGAAAAAGAAAAGCTCTTGTAAATCAAATCAGATTCAATCTTTGGTGAGATTAGAATTTTGCTTGATAAATTTAGTGCACAGATAAAACTTGTATAAGGCTTTTGACTTAGCATCTCTTATCCTTTAATTAGCAAATTAATGATAAACAGTACAACAATGCATATATTAGAAGGACAGATAATTAGATAATTGATTAGTTGCAAAAACAACAGGCAATAAAGATTTCTTATTAAATAGGGGCTGTTTCTAGGATTGAATAATGTAACCCCCATGTTTCTAAGTGTGATTCAGTAGTCTGTATTAGCACAGAAGCCCATGAAGGTTACACAAACCTCACAGACAAGGGGAAGGCAAAGGGGAGCAGGTCAGGAATAAAATAAATAATTTTACAGAGGAACAAAAATTATTTCCTTCTACATCAGCCAAAGCCAAAATTCAATACATGTTGCACAATGAAAAAGCATTTCCTCATCGTAGAAAGTCTGAAAAAGAAACTCTGGGTCATTGTAGAAAAGAAAATCCCAGTAAAATATAGACACTACATGGTTTAATGAAACATAGAAGGGACAAGCAAGGAGGAGGAGTAATGAAAAGCAGTGGTGATTTTCTGCCTCTAGATAGCACTGGTGAGATTGATATTGGCAAACTGCCTCCTGCTCTCCATACTGCACACAGTTCATTTTTTAAATGTCACTGAAAAAAATTGGAGATGATATAGAAAAAACCGGCAAAATTATTCGAGGCTGCAGAAAATTTAGGTGAACAAGGACTCAAAGATATCTGTCTGTTAATCTTAGCAAAAAAAAAAAAAAATCCAGATGGCAGGTAGCTTGATTGCAGTCTATAAGCTCCCTCTCAATATACTGGAGAAGTCGTTAATCTAACAGGGAAAGATGGAAACCAGTGGTTAGAAATGGAAGACAGGAAAATTCCAAATGGAAATAAGATGAAAAAAATTCAACAGTGTAGGTAAATAACAGCTGGAACAAACTCCCAAAGGGAATGATTGACTGTTCATTACCTGGTGCTCTCAAATAAAAGCTGGGCATCTTTTCAGAAAATATGCTTAGTCTCAAGTCACTGAAAGAAATATAATGTCCTGTAAAATGCAGGACATATGTGACTAGATGATCTAATGGTCTATTTTGGCCTTAAAATCTGTCAGTCAAAGGCTGTAAAATATCACTGTTCAAAATTGGATTGTATACCTCCTTCTACCACACAATGTGTCTGGATTATGTCTCTCAAATCAGTCAATTCATAATGTCTGTAAGCAGTTGCTGACATTGTTTGGTCAATATTTGGTGCTTGGATCTCCATGTTGCATTCTTGTTTACTGATGGCTACCATCACAATCAAAGCAAATAAAAACAATGCAGAGAACTTTCTGGCATCTTTATCTGAATTAGCCCCAGGGAAATTCAAAATAACAGATCCTAACTAAAAACCTTTGAGCAAAGCAAAGACTCTCAAGAAAGTATAGATAGATTTCATTGAGTGAGACATGAAAGTTTACATTACATAATGACAATTTAATGACCACAAGTCTGTCAGTTAGGCGTAGATGCTTTTGTTCAATGATCAGGGCAATGAATCTACGGATAGTGTACACATGCAGAAGTCTCTGAAAATCACATGGCCAAAAATGTATCAAAAATGCTGATGTTACCTCACTTCACAGAAAATTTTTTATTTGCAAGTAATACAGGCCTATCTTTGTTGGATTTCACACTGCCCTGGTCATAATTGGAGAAGTGTCCTCTTCTCCAAATCTTCACAAATTGTATGTCATAAAGAGAGAAGTATTATATGTATCCTATTACACTACCTGGAAAAATGTGAACTAACTACTCCAAATACCGAGGTATAAACTGGTAAAAATTATAGAACTCTGCACAATAGCATGGCACCAAGTAGTGTTGTTTGAGAAACCTTTGAGCCTCTCTAACCAAGTTCCTATAGCTCTGGAATACACAGCAGTGGATAAGGACAAGGCTGGAGAGGGTGTCAGCTGCCTCGGGAAATAGAAATTTAAACCCAAGCCCACTGCTCTGTCTGAACATAAGTTAAGTGGTAAGTTACCAGCTGGATATGTTCCAAATGGATAAAACATTCATCTGTTGTGCTTCTCTTCTGGAGAGAATATTCTAGGGATCAAACTAATCTTCCCAAAGAAGGGCTGCGTGGACTAAGAGAGTTTTACAGCTCCATCAAGAGTTAACAGTAGTGTCTTCCATTCTGATCAGACATGAATAAAAGGTAAGCTTTAAATTATTTTCTCATAATATAATAATAGATATTATCCATTTTGTATGCAGATAAAATTAGACACATGAAATCTTTACCTATCACCTTGTAAGGGATTTTTTTCTGCCATTCCTTTGTCTAGATATTAAATTATCAAGTGACAACAAATAATTGTTACTTTTTCATCCCAAATGATTTGGGATACAATATTTTTTATGTATCTGTGCATAGAGTTGAACTTTTTTGCTGAAATATCAAAATGCATTTATGCAGCAGTTACTGAGACTGAGTCTGTTATTCAAATTCAAATATTCCAGCAATCTTCTCTTAGAAAGGCAATCGTACACTTGGCAGGGAGCCTAAGGAGATGTAAGAATTGTCCTATACTCACTTTTCAGGACAATCAATCAAATTATGGCAAGTACCTGTGTATAGGCAGCACAGGCTGTTAGCACACACAGCAGAATTTTGGGAATGGCTCCTAACAAGTGGGATAAAGGAGAGAGGGCTGAGAGGTAGTGGCTTCTTTCAGTACAAGAGTAACAGGAGCTTTTCATTATTCCTTAACATGGTGCAATCTCAGTTTTTATTACTAAAATAATTCTAAGTGTGGGATGTTTAGTCAGAGCATTTTTTTTTTTG
The DNA here is from genome assembly GCF_027579445.1 of Ammospiza nelsoni. Lineage (NCBI taxonomy): Eukaryota > Metazoa > Chordata > Aves > Passeriformes > Passerellidae > Ammospiza > Ammospiza nelsoni. Next base: position 61,153,948 of record NC_080669.1, read on the forward strand.
TTTTATTTTGTTTTCTTGGCAGCTTTTTTTTTAACACGTATTACTGCTTTTTATAGCTTGACAGCCTTATCTATGCTTTGATTGTAAAGTACTTTTTGAAATAGATCTGATTGACTATGAATGAAACTTGAGACATTTTCTTGAATCAACAGCATAATATCTTCAAATGTTTCACATCTTGACAGCCTGGAAGAAAGATTTTGCCAATTAGCTTTTTTCTCTAATAATTTTTCTCTTCTAGAATAATTTTTGTCTTCTTTTACTCTTCTAGTCAAAATCTAAAATTTTGACTCATTTTTTAGAATTCATCATGTCTACTTTTTCATAATGATCATCCCAAGACTTCTGATGCCAATACAGAAGATGTAGTATGAGTGAGGAACACAGGCATCATGTGAGACCTTAGAACAATAAAATATTCCCTTAGAGATTCAGCTCTTAGGCAAGTCTTCAATTGCACATTTCTAGATTGCATAGTTTTGAACACATCTAAAATGCATAAACCACTACATGTTTAGAAATGCACAAGATAAAATCAGTTTCGTGTAATCTGTCATCTGGGTACCACAGAAACCTCCCCTCCACTTCCTTTTACTAATCCCCTCCTCCCACACATCCTATGACAAATGGATACATGCTCTGATTTATCAATAAAAACTGTCCTAAATTACCAATTCTTCCTCCTTTTGCCTTTTCTGAATAGAAGCAACCAAGGCAGTATCAGGTTATCTGCAGTCACATTGCAACCTGCTTTCTTTTGTTTTAGCTTTTCCATTAGTACCTCTAAACCAACCTTTTGTTTCATCTGTTTCATGACAGTGCTTTAAGTCAGGACTTAGCTGTTGGAGACATACACTGCAAGATGACAAGAATGACATGTTTCAAACCAAAATATTAATGACATTGTGTAAGGGATTCACAGAACAAGTTTTCCTTAGCAACAGCATGCACACCCTTGAAGCTAAACTTTAGTGGCTAAGCCTGGCAAAGAATACCAGTACATATTGCGTTCCCCCATCTTTATTCTAACAATCACTGAACAAACTAGCCCTCCTTTGATATCATTCTTCTTCCACATTCATTTTTAAAATGACATCATGCAGCAGGGGGAGAAATTGTTATCAAAACAGAAGTCTAACTAAATTTGTGTTCCCAGTTTCCTGTTATTCGTAATTTTTATTCTTATGGTAAATGCATTACACCAGCAGACAGTGAAACCTCAGAAGAATAAGTCTTCTATTAGGAGCAATGGTAATATTTTATCCTAGGCAGCCTCCAAACATAGACATATTGGTCTTGCTCAATATAAGTAATGGGCACAAAAGCCAAGCAAAATACCAAACCCTAGTGCCCCTTCTTGCCTTTTAGATTGTTACCATTACAATGTGATAAAACTTACTCATGTGGGAATTAAACATGTAATCACATAGAAAATAACATCTGGTTTGCCTTGTTCTCAAGTCCCAATGGGTTAATTTGTTTGTTTTTTTTTCAGGAATGGAAGAAAAACTTGCATTTGAAAAAGCAGCAGAAAAATATTTATCTGGATAGTTACAAAAGTAGCACCAGTAATCACTCAAAAAATCATTTTTCTGAGACCTCAGTGTTCCTGGGCATCTCTATCTGCCAACAAACATTGACAGGCTGCAAATACACTTGGCTTGAGACCTCCCTCAGAGAGCACAAGCCATCGTATAGCTCCTCCGTAGATATCAATCTTTATTCCCGAGTCCTTGGCATGTTACACTGCACACATAGCCCCATAACAGTAAAGCCGTGCCCCAGGGAAGAACCTGTTCAGTGAGGGATATTAAAAAATCTCCAAATATTTCTAAAGATGCAAATTCTTTGTCTATTACTAAAGTAAAGAGATTTGGTGAAAACAGAAATTCGAATTCCAAAGACATGCCAGCAAGTGCTGCAATGCCTGTACTGACACTGTACTTGTGCTTCTGAGCAGCAGAAGAAAATAGAGCTGGCATATCACTTCCTGTTTTTAAAATAGTACATTTTGCTATTTAAATATCTAAGGAAGCCTGAAAATGAGGATGAAAATCCCTACCTACCACACATGAAAAATATCTCTTGTTTGTTCTGACAGTCAGCATTTTAATATAGAGATTTGAAAAATCCCAAACCTGAACACACTGTTCTGAAAAGGAAATACTTTAATCTGTGTCCTAATATGCTTAAATTGTAGAATATTCAATATTTAATTTTCAGTTTTAAATGATGAACAGGACTTCCAGTCATATGGGAAATGCTCACCTGCTCACCCGTCCACTTCCTGGACCCTGAAGAATTTGGACTTCTCCTCCTTCTTCTTTATTACACTTGTGAAGACAGTAATAAGTGACATGAAGGTTCACAGTTCTTCTCCTGCGTTAGTTGGATGTGCCTCTACATTTCCACCTGCCTCCCCTAAGAGAGGCAGCATAAAATATGAGGGGTTTTAAGTTGTCTTGTGTATAGCTGGTGAAGTAGCACTGCAGAAAAAAATCTGCAGGTTTGGTTATAATACCACTCCTTCAAAAAGAAAAAAACAATGTGCCTCTTTCTTAGTCAGACTGGTAATTTTTAGGTGCCCAAATTTAAACCCTTCAGACTTTTCAGATACAGTAAATAATACAGCTACTTAAAATGTCAGACTTCACACTGTCAGAATTAAAGGGCTCCTGCTAGTTCTGAACTTTGAGATCTGCACTTTCAAGAATTATTGAATTACCTCTGCACAGTCTCTAATTTCATGCTCTTAACTTAAAAATAACAGCTTAAGCACTTTTCTCACTTCTGTATGTTGAGACATAGCTGCAGTATAGAAAAAAGTGTTAAAAAAAAAGACTCAAACACACAAGGAGCAGCAAAGCTTAAAAAACGCTACAAAATTAAAACCACCCTTCCTCAACATTAGAAACCTCTGTGAGTCTTAACAATAAAGAACATTGTCAGTGTCCACAGCAACATATATGGTAGGAAGGTACATACACCCAAAAATCGCCATCATTGAAGCCTGGGAAGACACTGAGGCTTCTCTATAATAAAGATTATCTTCTGCAGATAAGTTACAAGTGCATTTTTGAAAGGCAGAGGGGAAAAAGTTAGCAAAGCTAAGCATAAAGATATGTCTGAAGACACAGCCTAGCACAATATATGATCAGGCTGAAGAGGAGATGGATAAGTCATAATCTGGGACAGTAGTGTTCTGATGTTCTTTGGGAAAACACAATGCAGACCTAGACAACACGTGTACTGATCACAAAGAGAAAAATGTAACTGTGTTTTTCTGAATTCAGAAAGCTCACAAGTATGAAGCTACACAGACAGTTTTTGCAATAACAGCAGACTAATTGAAATTACTTCTGAATTGCCTGGATTGTCTCTGCTCTATCTTCTTTTTGTAAAGACCCACATTCATTGTAAGCCTTAAAATTAAGGAAGAAAAACACTGGTGTACTGGGGAACAACTATACAAGGAAAGTGATATTTGCCAAATGGAAAATTGAAGTTGACAACGAAGATTCTGTCTTTTTATTCTGAATAATAAAAAATCAGGATTTATAAAATTTTGGCAAATTTACTTTTAAACCATAACAAGACCGAAATCTCATTGACTTTTCTAGTCTCTTGAGCCATTTTCATGTGCAGTTTAGGTTGAACAAACTGTATATATAAGGTTTGACTTTCAGATAAGGAAAAAAGTTATCTCCAGAACTATGAAGGAAGAATATTCAGAGCTACAGATCAATGCATTAAAATTTCAGGGCTCTAGGCATTTCTTTAGCAAGAAAGAAAAAGCTTGCAAACAAGCAGGAAAACAAGTTAATATATCTCCAGGCTATTCTAAAGAGAAAGAGAAGAGAGGTCTTGGTCTCTTGTGATTCGTCTTCATTATGCCTTTATTTAGCTGGTCTGGGTACAGTATCATATAGTCTGACAAATTAGCACTTTAGTACACAAGATTTTCTGCCCTCCATACAGAGACTGAACCAATGTAATTATGGCTATAGTCTGAGGTGAATGATAACTAAATATAAGCATTGTGTTTTCACATATGTATTCATAAAAAAAAAACTAAAAGGACTTTTTCTTCTGTGAATATCCCTCTACAAAAGCAAAGTTCAGTCCATATTAAGAAAAAATACATAAGAGAACAAAAGACCAAAAAGGGTAAGGTATGTGTATGGGCTCAGCACAGCAAGCTGTGCCCTGAATGGAGATCCATTCAATGCCTTTGGAAGTGACATTCCTAGCACACCAAGGGCTGCAATGTTAACTACACCATCCTCCCTTTCCTTAGCTTCAGTAAATGGCACTTTAAATAGTACTTCACAGGGCCCAAGCTCCTTTAGTATCAGGATCACAAAACCACAGTGTAAAATATGTGCCAAACACCCTCCTCCAAGCTTCCTGGAGAAGCCACTGTTCCAAAATTTACACCTTCAAGGCAACCAGCTATAGCTCCAAGGCTGTCATACAGCCATGGAAACTACTGCCGCACCAGAAACTTGGACTTTCATTGTTTTCATGAAAACTATTTTTTTCTTCTGAATTTGTAACCCAAAGACACACACCTCTTACATTTAGTACCAGTTTTTTGCTATAAGGCAGTTCAGTAAATTTATTCCATGACCCTATGAGAATAATAGTTTCTCCTTATAAGAATAATAGTTTCTTCTAACTTCCTCCTTGCCGATATTTTGTTACAAAACAAAAAATATCAAGATATAAATCTTTTCTCAAACACTGACAATCAAGAGAGTGGTTAATTAATCTTCAAGAAAAATCTTCATTGTTAGCTCTTCCTATGCATGTATTTAGTTTTTCATCTCTTCAGATTTTTCATCTGCAAATGTTCTTCAATCTTTAGCCAGGTTCTTTAGCATGTTCCTCCAGTTATATGTTCCATGATGCATGCTTCTAATTCTTTAAAAAATCCAAATTGTAGCTAGTTCTATCATGTGAATAATTTAGAAATTCTGAACCAGTTGAACTCTGACAATGTTTAGTATATTTGTAAGTACATTCCATGTGAAAAGCAGTATTTTTCTCTGGGATATTTGCATTTTCTAATTTACTCAGAGATGCTTAGATGCATATGTACCTTTGGCGAATTTGAGTCTTTCAGGTCCATATGGTGAAAAAGAAATAATATATGAGCTGAAAACTCATTGCCTGGTCTTCAAGTTATTGACTAAATTCCAAAGCCTTTAGAAAAACTATAGGAAGAAAACTTTCTGCCACATTCAGACATTATGTCCTGCTAGGTGTTTACACTGTCTCATCTTATTGGTAGATTTGTATCTAGTTTTATTTGCCATCTTTTGCGATTTCCCAGTTAGCTGACAAAACAAGCACACACATATGCACATAAAACCAGAAAATATGTAATAGACATAAAAATTGTGATTTGAAAAGTTTACTTCATTCTTTCTTGTTTTGCTGTTCCTCATAACCCAAAAGTGTTGTCATAAAATGTTTTAAGTGCACGCATCTGCTGTGTGTGAAAAGAAACATTAGAGGTATTAGCAAAACAAAACAGTTTTATGAAGAAGGCATGCTTGCTTGAAAATATATAAATAATTTTAATCTTCATTGACTAGAAACACTAATGTATTTGCTTATGGAAGAGGAAATAAGTCAAGTTGCCACCACAGAGCTCTGTACAGAAGATGAGGGCAACAGATCAGCAGAATCATCGGCAAGAGCTCTGTAATGATATTGTGACACGGAGGCAATGAATGGGACTTCTCTGTATCACTAATGGGGAACCGCAGCAGCTTCCAAAAAGACAATTCAGCACAACTGCGAGAAGCAGTCAACAGTCACTCCTCAGTGTGTTCAGACACAATGTCTTTCACAATGCATATACCACGCCAATAATGAAAAGCACCAAGAATACACTGTTCGGCGCGCTCTTAAGACTACATGAAGTGTATATAGTGACTATATGAAGTGCCTTTATTTATGGAATTCCGTCATCCATTTCAGGCAGATGACAGTTGTGATTTAAGACATGCAGTATATACACATTATTACTGTCAAATGTCTATGGCTAGCAGGGACTTTCACCTCCAAGAGGCCTTTAATGACATGACACTGGGTAATTGACATGATGCTTTAAGTGCTCTCCAGCCGAAGGCACTTTGGTGGAGAAATACTGTTTATGAATCCTCAGGTTGATGCTCTAGCACAGTCAGATTCTGTGCGGTGGATCTCTGAAGACAGTCTCTGTCCACAGTACTCAGACAAGGAATTGGTAATAGGTAACTTCTGTGTGATAGGTGCAAAATATTTGTTCAAAACTGAAGGCAGGTTTGATTCATAACGTAAGAGATGGCAGGATTACCTTTGACTTTTCCAGAGCAATCCTCTCTCAGCAAACTTACAGTGATCTCTGATCAGAGAAAGGAACTGATTTGTAGATTGAGTTTCTGAAGGAAGGAAAAGGAGATAGATTTTTTAAGACAGGAAAGACATTTCAGACTTGATTACAAATTTGTTTCTTCGTTGATCAAATGCTGTTTCATAAACACTGCTTCTGATTCATTAAATTTAGTTGTTCATTCATTAGAATTAGTTTTTATTTGTGATAACATGATGTTTGCAATGATAACAATTGCAAAAAAAATAATATAAGTGCAATAGAATTGATTGAGTGCTTAATCATGGGCAGCTTCCTCAGCATATTTGGATTGTACTAATGTTCATAGCAGGCAAAGAAAAAGAAAAAAATAAGAAAAGTTGAGCAAATCTGCAACAAGATTTCAACAACTCATCTCAACTTAGTGGCTCTGAATGAGAATAGATTAAATCCCTTAAATATGGTTTGAATTCAAATTACCCATTTTGAGATAATCTGGTATCAACCATTTGTATTTAATGCTTTTTCAATGTGTTAGTGACTGTATTATCTAAATCACTCTGTTAATTTAATCTTTTAAAACAATATGAACCTGAGGAAAAAATTCTAAGTCTAGGTTGTATTAAGTATAAAACAGGCTTATGTTGTACTTCCTTTTGGAATATCTAGAAACTTTTAAACTAATAAGAAATTATTAGCTTAATATTGAACCCCTTCCTCAAGAAAGCTTAGGGAGAAGAAGGTGAAGATTTTGCTCAAGTCCTATATTACAGCAGAAGCTTACAGTGCAGCTATGTTCACTTTTACCCTGAATGAAACATTCTGAAAAATTTTATGGATTAAAGTAATATTAATTCCTTGTATTTAGACCATATAAAGCACAGAGCTTCCTGATAAATTGTATGCATTTTTACTTCTATAATTTATGACTAAAGATTTTAAATAGGCCTGTTTCATATTCCTTTGTTTAAAAGTCTTCTTGGTAGGATTTGTACTTTCATATAGAATTTAAAATTCACTATAATAAATTTTGTTAAAAAAATAATTTCTGTAAAAGTGTTTTCTGTAGAAGTTTAATCTAAATTAGAGAGTTAATTATTGCTTGAATGCCCTAAATAGTCAAGTGGAATGGAGCTGCAGATCTTTAAGGAAGCATACCATAGAGCACCAGAGTTAGCAATTCCCTGGAGCAAGAAATTGGGAAAGGGAGGCAGGAGAGTGGTAGCTGCTCATTAAACTAAAGAGAAAGAAGTGCACAGTTGAAGCTAGGATAGGTGAGCTGGGAAGAGTATAGACATGAGGTACAATTGAGGACAGCTAGAGTGAGGAAGACCAAGGCAAAGCTAGAACTGAGCCCAGCAAGGGACATAAGGAATAACAGGAATGGCTTCTACAAGTGTGTTACCCACAAAAGGAAGGTCAAAAACAATGTAAACCTCCTGATAAACAATGCTGGTAAAATGGTAACAGTGGCTGAGGAGAAGGCTGAGTTGCTTAATAATTCTTATTGCCTCAGTCTTCTCTGGAAACCTCTCTTCTCACACCTCTTGTGTGGATGGACAGCAGGACGGGGAATGGGGAGCAAAAGGCTCCCTCTAAGAAAAGATCAGGTCTGTGATCACCTGAGGAATCTGAACGTACATAAGTTGATGGAACCTGATAAGATTCATCCCAGAGTCCCAAGGGAATTGGCTGATGTAGCTGCCAAGGCACTCTTCATGATATTTGAAAAGTCATGGCAATCAAATGGAATCCCAGGTGACTGAAAAAGGAAAACATTGTACCCAACTTGAAAAGGGTAGAAAGGAGGACCCTGGGAATTCTGAACTGTCAGCCTCTGTGCCTGGGAAGATCATGGACTGATTGTCCTAGAAACTCTGCTAAGGCTCATGGAGGATGGGGAGGTGATTCCAGACACCCAGCACAGCTGTGCTAAGGGCAAGCCCTACCTGACCAACCTGACCTACCTTGTGGTCTTCTGTGATGGAATGGCTCCATCACTGGACAAGGAAGGGTTATAGATGTCACTTATCTGAAATTAAACAAAGCCTTTGACACAGTTCTCCAAACCTCCTTCTCTCCAAACTGGAGAGAGATAGACTGGATGGACTCTTCAATGAATAAGGAATTGGTTGGATGGTCACATCCAAGCACTGTGGTCAACAGCTCAGAGCGCTGGTGGACATCAGTGACAAGTGGTGCCTTTCAGGGGTCTGTGCTGGGACCAGCTCTATTTAATATCTTCATTAATGGTACAGATGAAAGTGCACCCTTCACAAATTTGATGATGAAAGTCCCATCTGTGGAAATGTTCAAGACTAGGCTGTGTGGAGCTATGAGTAATCTGATCCAGTGGAAAGTGTTCCTGCCCATGGCAATGGGTTGGAACCAGATGATCTTTAAGATGATCCATTTCAACCCAAACCATTCCATGATTCCATGATTCTGTTAAAATTTTTCTTGTCATTTTCACTTCCCTGTTTTCAAAGTCTTACCATATCTAGACTTTACTACAACTTTCAAACTATTGATAAAATTCTCTTTAAGAAAAATTTGGTTTATAACAATAAACAAAGAGTACTTATCTCAGTCAAGGCAACTGCATTGAAATGTAACATATAGACTGCTAAATGACAATATGGCAATTTTACAGGTAAGTCTGGCAGATATGAAAAAAAATTTCAATTAAGTTGTAAAGGAAGTAGACTTTTTATCTGACTATTGTGAAAAAAATAAATCTGTTTTTGTTTAAGAGATTTAGTGACAGGTAAGCATGGAGAGCTGTTGTTCCTTACAAATCTCTTTTCCCTTATGTCATATGAAGCTGATCAATTAAGAAGATACAGACTAACAGAGTCAAAGAACGACTAAATAATGAGAATCTTAACAAACTACTCAAAAACTGGATTCACATAGAATTTATGCTGTACTTTTCATACTATGATCATGTTTATTATTTAAATTTTGCCATATGGCAGCAGCAAAGACATTACAGAAATCCAGAGACAAGAGCACAGATGTTTCTTCCCATCATTTAAGCCCAATGTAAATTATATTTGCAAAAGTCTAGCAATTACATCCATGCTAAACAACACTAAATTATGCACGACAAAAAACAAAGAGATATGTTATAAATAACAAATCATTTCTATTATAATTGCAGTTCAGTTAATATTTATAACACACTAAATACCTTGCAGGAGTAAGAGCTTCAGAAAAACAAAGACAGTTCGTTTATGACATTTCTTTTGCTGCACTCTCACAGGATTAGTTAGAGTGAGGTATTGAGACAACTAAACCTGGAAGAAAATGGTCTTAGTGGTCTTGCATTCTGTCAGGGGCAGGGGTCCCAGAATTTTAATTTCTTCTTTAAAAAATAAACTCTACCATACAAAGATTGATACACACTGTATATACAATATTGGATAAGATCAGTATCTATCTGTAAAACCCTGTCAATCTTCATTTATCAAACTTTACGTTTTAAAAGTTAAAATCATTTGTAACAGTAACAGCATGCTCCATGGAGAAGGAGAACTACTGGCAATACACTGTCCAATTTTTTATCAAAAGGATTTTTTCTTGTTTTACTCAATTAAAGTTTGAGTTAATATGTCCCGAAGAGCACCACTGAATGAACTTGCAATAGAAATTAGTTATGGAGGTTTTTGTGTGTGTTGATTGTCCAGAAGATCCACTACAAAACACAGCTACCCAGGATGGGCTAAAAATACCTAAAAATGTGCAAAAAGCAGTACCAAGATGTGACCTTATCAGAGATTCACACCAGAGGCACCTGACTAGATCTATTACAGTTGCTGTGTTAACCTAAGTCTCCCAGTTACAAATCATAGCACTTGCCAAAACAAAATAGGAAAATGAAGTGTGTACAAATACAGTCATCTGTACATGACTTAGATTAAATAAGTTGATTAAAATTCTTCCTTAGACAACAGAAAACAAAATTACAGTCAATAGCCTTTGTGAATATGTCTGTCACAGAGAAGATACCGGAGTCTTTACTGTGTGTTGGGAAGGACTGAATGTAATACACTTCCTGAAGTATATAATGCATAGTCCTGATGCCATAAATACTTAATGTATGTTTTTGAAACAAATAGGGGGTTTGTTTCATAGTGGGAGGGTGCTCTAGAAATGGGAGAAACTAATTATTGAGGAGCTTAACATAATATCTAAAATCAATTCATAGTCTATTTACCCCCTTTATCTTTTGGTATAAATATATTTCTTCTTTATGATTAAGTCTTTGATGTCATGGCATCCATGCCTTGGTATTAGTAGGCTAAACAAAGCTGTTCTAACATTTTTCTGTTCTCTAAGGATTCTTCCCCCAATATCTTAGGATTATATTTGTGTTTTTCAAGGCTACCTCCTCCTGAGAGTGCACAGTTATTTTGTGATTAGTCACAATGTCCAGCTGTTCATCATCTCTTCCTTTTTTTTTTTTTTGCCCCTCAATTTACAAAATCCTGTTTATTGGAAAAAAAATTCTGTTCTGAATCCCCAACGTGGGTATCAATAAAGATGTGGTCACGTTCAGCACTGGAAACACTGGAATAGATATTTGGGTCAAGAACATACAAAACTGGCTTTGGTAAACAAAAATTCTTGCACATAGTGCAGGAATAAATGAGGAGATAGAAAACAAACAGACAACATGGTGAGCATTGGGATCCCAGAGAAATCAAACAGGAACAATTCAAGTTTAACACACGTGTCAAATCTTCTTTTCTGCATGGGCCTTTGTATCTATCTTGAGGCTGAAAATGAGAGGCCTAGGTAGCAGACATGAAGCCTAAGTTAATTTAGTACACTTTGGCAAGTAAACTTTGGCATGTAAACCTACATAAAATTTGAGGTTAAAGGAATTCTTCACATTTGCCTTCAATGAAGAAACTCTGAAGATTCTCATGGAAGATCCTTCTGTTGTGGATAATTTATCACAATAGCTGACTTTTTTGGCAAAGCAAGCAGCCATGATACAAAAGGGAGTTTTTTTGCTAAACAAGTAAAAAAACCCAAAAAAACAAAACAAAAAAAAAAACCCAAAAAAAAAAAAAAAAAACAAACAAAAAAAACAACGAGGAAACAAAAAAATCATCATCATTAAACCAACAAAAAATTGGTCATTTCTTGAAGTGGAGGGAGGTTATCAGTTCCATAGGTATAAGTGGCTGTTCAACATTTTTGTATGTGTAATGAAAAAGGAGGGATGGAATGGAGTAGGAACTTTTGCTCTCAGGTCAAATATTTGGTATTGTAAGGATGAGGGTTGACTGAGGTGAATGGATGCATGACCAAGGAATCTACCTAAAACAGTAAAAAAGATTCAATGTGACTGAATATCACCTAGGCAGAGGATGGTGTGGGAGAAAGATTTCTATATGTGAAGATATAGATGTTCTCAATTGCCCAATTAGCCCCAATATCTTGCTCCTGAGTAGTCTGATAAGCAGCTTGGTGCTCATGAAAGATAAAAAAAGAGACCAACCAATCAATTCAAATGTCAAGAAAGGATTAGCAAATAAAGTAGAGAACATAATTGCTTTGCTACATAAATTTATGTTGGACATGCACCAGAAGTATTATCTACAGTTCTGGTCTCACTATCTCAGAAAGGATGTGGAAAATACTTAGACTTCCTTTTTGCTTTTTTTTAAATCAATTTCCTTTTAAGCAACAGTCAAGCAGGCTCAGACTTCTTAGGCAAAATAGAGAACCTTGAGGGAATATGACAGAAATCTATAAAATCCATAGTGAATTAACCAATGATCAAAGTATGTAGATGAGACTACTAGGAGAATAGTGAATGCTAACACAGTACATTAGTATTACAATGACAAAATAAATGAAAGATCAAATGTGTTAATAATTACTCTCCCGGGTAACAATGCCTCCATTTCCACAAAGTATCTTGCACGGTTCAGCTCCATGGAAAAGTAGAACACAAAACTAAATGCCAGCATTAAAATAAAAAAGGTATTATTCTAAGTAAAATTGTCATAAACTTATCAAGGAAGAATATGGATAGTAAATAAAAAGCACATAATTTCCTGTGGCTGCTTGAGCACAAACTGAAATACGGTATTTTAGTTATTTTTCTCAAGGTGAGGAATACAGACCCTGACCTATAACAGCGACTGAGCTTTGCATTCTGACACACAATACAGCAAAGGTTCACTCACACACACATAAAAAGTACATTTAAGAGGTATATGGTGTGGTGCAGTGACTCAATTTGAAAGGAAAAAATAAGGCTTAAATACAACCACACGTGGCACCAATAAATAAGATTTTAAAATCCACAGTGGTGCTTAATGCAAGTCTACCTCTCTACTGTCAGCCAAAATAAAACAGGCCAAGGATTACGTGTTCACAAATGGACAAATGAAAGACAAACGTGAGATCCCATTCTGGACAAGACATAGGTATCATGTTTGCAGGACAAAATTACAAAAATAAGCCTCATGGTCAAACAATTAGATGTTGCTTCACAACTTTTTCAAGAGAGCATTAGGCTGACTGCTTGTACATGTTTAACAAGTGGGAAACTTGTACATGGTAAAAAAGCAGGTCTAAATGAGGAGTGAGATTCTGAATGACTCTCACTAGTGCTAAAAGTACCATCCTGAGAGAAGAAGAAAACCCTTTTCTCTCTTGTAAACTTTTCTTCTCCACAAATAATATCCTTGAACTCACTGATGAGGGATATGATATGCACATGCAACCCAGAACAAGTTAATCACAAACATAAGTAAACTGAATAAGTAAAGTAAAGGTTAACTTGGTAGGGTAGGTACTATCTTGGAATGAGAAGGCAACATCTTTTTTATTCATTTGTGTACTATACCACAGAACACAATTTTAAAAGTCCACAAAAAACCCAAAAAACCCCACCAAAAAACAAAAACAAAACAAAACCCCCCCACATACACACAAAAAAAAGAGGCTGCATCACATTTCTTAATAAAAGCATTCTTAGATGTCCTGACATACTGAAGGAAAAGACACAATTTGTTTTTTTGTGTGCTCTCCTTCAGGAGAGCTGCAAAAGGAATGCATGACCGTTGTTTTAAGTAGGAGACAAGTAGATATTTGATGATGTGGGAACATGAGAAAAGCCAGGAGGAAAATGCTTGTGCTGTCCCTTAGGTTATACATGGTGAGGATGAGCATACAATCGGAAAGAGGGGAAAAATATACATATAAAATATCATGGAAACACAGAGGTTATATGCCGGGGAAAGAAGAGAAAGAGAAGAGCAAAAAAAGGTTACCTAGGGCAAAAGATACTACAAAACCAAAAAAGTATGGAATGTTAAAAGGACAAGAAAGAAGATACTTTAGGGGAAACATTGTGGCTAAAATGCTACAATAAAGGTATCTCCATTAGCTCAGACAATAGAGGTTTATACCTTTATTGCTGGAATGTTCTTTCATCTCTGTGGACTATTTTCTTATCTGCAATTGCGGTGTGACTATATTTGCACCTAATTTGAACAAAAATGTGCATGTCTGTAGGAGAAAAAAAAAGTAAGAATAGAAGATTCACTTAGACCAATAAAAACCTCAGGGACTGGGAAATATCTGCAATTAAAAACAATACAAACAAAAACAAAACCAGAAAAACCCCTAGTGAAAGTACAGAGAGTATTTTCAAGCCTAGAAATTGTAAAGGTAAGCTGTTTTATATGGCATAAGCTTTGACTTTTATAATATAAGAAAACACAGCAAAAATCAGACATTATCCTGCTACTGCTGTACATGCATATTTATTTTAAAGTATCTCCGCAAAGCTATTTTAACTTCAGCATTCTTTTCTACAGCAGGAACATCATCAATTATTTCCCAATGGACAAAGACACATGAGCAGTCACCAGTAATTTGTAGACATATAGATGATCTGAGAATATGCTTAATGCAGGCTTAAAAGATTTCAGATCTTTATAAATTGCTCAGCTGCCAGTTTGGACAATACCAGTAATGTAAGGGTTAAGCAATGGATGTAAAAATGACAAGTACTCTAACACTACTGAATTATGAAAAACAAGATTTTGGGCAGCATTGACATGACACAAACACAAGCACTGTCAAGCATGTTATTGTCATCACTTGTCACAGGGAAAGAGCAAGAACTGTTCAATGCAAGCAGATGTTTCTATGAAGGACATGCAGCACTGATCTTCTTCAAGAAAAACAGTGAATAGGAAACTATATTAAGTTTGCTGTCACCAAGAAAGAGAATACATATCCTGCAACTCTGAATGAAAGAATGAGACTATCTATTGCACATATATTTATGGATAGCAGCTCTCTACAAACACTGACAAGATTAGTGTTATCTTTAGAATCACAGATCTTCTATTTTTTTCCATAGATTATGCAAGCAAGATGTAATTACAATGTGAACATTGATTTTTGCCTTTTTTCCTTAAGTTTTAAAATGTCCCATTGAAACCACAGACAATAAATAAGATAATTTAAAATGACAGGTACATCAGGAAACAAGAGAAAATTCTTTTAAATGGTTGAATATTATCCCCTTTGTTGCATACAGAATTCCTTCAGCTGTGAAAATATTTGGGCTATTTCTCTCCTCCAATCCTGTCACTTTACCTCACACTCATTTACAGTGTGCTGAATACTAGTTCAAGAAATTATTCAAACCAGAAAACAAACCTGTGATGGTGTTCACAGGAGTTTTCGAATGAGGGAAGAGACGAGAATGTTGACTCCATATTTCAGAAGGCTTGATTTATTATTTTATGTCATATACTACATTAAAACTATACTAAAAGAATTGAAGAAAAAGTTCTCATCAGAAGGCTAGGCTAAGTAAAGAACAGAAAGGAAAGAATAACAAAGGCAGCTGTCCCAGGCTCTCTGTCCGAGCCAGCTGGGCTGTGATTGGCCATTAATCACAAACAACTCTATGAGACCAATCACAGATGCACCTGTTGCATTCCACAGCGGCAGATAATAATTGTTTACATTTGTTCCTGAGGCCTCTCGGCTTCTCAGGAGGAAAAAATCCTAAGGAAAGGATTTTTCATAAAAAGATGTCTGTGACACAAACCTGGTTTCTTTTCAGGCTAAATTAAAAGATACTCAGATACTGAGTAGGATTCACTTAGTTCAACTCTGTGGTTTTGACCTTAAATGATCAGTACTTTCCATCTGAGTTACCAAGATGCTGAGGAAGCTATGAGAAGAATAATCAGAGATGGACTTTGTCAGCTCTCTGGTAGGGTGTTAGAGAGGCAAACTCCAATCAAAGGAGCACACACAATAGGCAAAATCTGCAATAATCCAAGTGCAAACCAAGGAGAAAGTTTTCCACACAAAAAGCAGGTAAGTGCAGGGACATATTGCTCAGAGAGGTTGTGGAACTTGCACTTTTGATGCTTGTCAAAATTCAGTTATATAAAGTCAGAATTAACATTCTCCAACTTGAAAATTATCCCTGCTTTGCATTTACTAGAAGGCACCCACAAATATCCCATTTGAACAAAATCATTTTATGATACCAAACAAATATTGAAAACAGAATAGGCTGCTAAAGCACATAAAAATATTGAGGTTTTTCCCACATATTTGTACAGCATATAAATGTGAAATCTTCTGGATCTTGACTTTGAAGCTAAACAGACAAACACTAATAAAATAATGGAAAGAGTTTGCTTGTAATTCTGCTTTTAAAAGAATTCTGGATTATCCACATATCTAGAACTTAATAAATAGAAAAGTAATGAATCATGATCCTAAATGTTCTGTATCAACATTTAGTTCTTCAAATTTAGCTTAATTCACTGCTAATTCATACATTCTTTCCATGAGATGGCATCTTAGCAGCCTGAACAGCAATGAATTAGCCACACAGTAACCACACATCCAGGCCAAATAAAAACACTTTCCTTGGTAGATTCAGCACTCAGTCCTAAATCTCAATGAACATTAAATACTCTTATTTAGAGATTGCCATTTCAGACTTTCATTTAGTTGCACAAGGAAGCCAGACAAAAAAATTAAAGCTTTCCTGTATTTGGCTGTGTGTTTTCAGTGAACAAAGAGAACATTCTGGCCTCTGGAGATATTGATCTTTTCAGAAGCACTAGATTAATATTTTAAAAGACAGTATAAGAGTTTTCTGCACTGGGTATTTATGCAGAGCTGTGAAAATCAGAGAAAATTAAATGTAGTAGAAGAGTAAAGTATCTCTTAATACATAGATGGTGAACTGCACAGACTTATTCTGTGTAGAAGGAAAAAGATTCAGTAATGCAAAATTATCACATTCTCTTAAAAAATTAGAGACACGCTATCTTCTCAGTTAGAAAAAAATGAATTCAGAATAACCCTATTCAGTGGTTCACTCCACTCTGCCAGATGATATAATCTTGTGTAAACTTGCTACAAGAACATAATCTGTCCCTTTGTCAAAATCAGGTGTTCATAAATCCAAACTTCATAACTATTTTTCTAAATCTAGCAGAAATTTAAGACAGAACACCAATATTGAATTTAAAGTCAAGGCATATATATCCAAGAATGCATGAGGTATGCAATGTAAGTTATAAGTAATAACAACTTAAGAAGCTTAACTTCAAGGTTATTTCATATAGTTATTGATAAAGAACAACTTCATTAAGAAATCCCAATTGTTTACCTCTATTGATTGTATGGAAAGGACCCCAAACCAAAAGAAACCAAAAGTGATAAAAAGTAGGATTCAATATTCACAAACCTGAGTGAATTTTCAGTGTTGTCACTCTAGACATTAACCTCATTTAGTATATAATGTGACCGACCATTCTAGCTAGAGGAAAAACAAACATAATAAAACTCCAGACTGCGTGTTTCACAATGATGATATCATGGAAATCTGCAGTACTGCAGTGTTACTTCTGGAGCTGAAATAGTAGAATTCTAGGACACAGTTCAAGTTTAAATTATTTTCTGGGGTTGGCCAGCACCAAACATCAAGCAGCTCTAGTGGACTATTCAAAGGTAATCTCCTATCAGCTTAGGAAATGGATACATTTATCACAACAAATATTTTGTGCAGAGATCACACTGTAAAGGTTCATCGAGCCTTTGGAGAAGTCATAATTTTCTGTGATTTTCACCTTTTAGCTATGTGGATTCTCTCCCAAACCTAGGGAAGCACCCAAAAGAGAATTACCTTTTTAGTTACAACCACTGTACGTCAAATCAGTCACCTTTCAGTGAATTACAATGAGTGTACCAGCTATTGAATCAAAGTTATCACCCCCTAAATCATACCAGGCTTAAGTCCGTGTCAGAAACACTGCATGGTTGAGTAGTTTTTTCCCTCGGTAAATTAAAATCCCAATTTCCTACAGCAGCTAACATTTACAAAAGCAATTATATTCGGGACTGGCCTGGTATATCTCTTTAGGAAAAAACCCAGTATGGTAGTCTTTTAGGTAGTTATTTTAAATTTTTTTACAGGAAGACACAAGCACTGATGACAGAAGACACTGGAGACATAAAGCACTTGGTGTTTCACATGTTCAATGTAGTACTAATTATAATATGGTCACCATGCCTTACAGAGCAAATCCTAAGTAACAGTTACTGCATTCATGGAATGTCCTTTTGCTTTATGTGGTTTACCCTAAAATAAAAAGATTAGTGTGAATTAGCTGATTCTTTAGAAAAAAAAAGAGTTTATATTAGAAATATTAATTTAATATGATATAATGCAGATGTTCAATGACACAGATGTAATCTTGTACTATCAGATTGCCTATAACAGTCTTTGTAACATCTTTAAAACACTTCATGGTGTTTTCACAGACAGACAATTTAAAATATAAAATTTGATTTCTAATTTTAGAATTTTTGATATTCACACTTTCTATTTATACTATGTATTATTGAGAGTGTTGTTCTTCTTTGGTTTGAAATTTTATATTTATTATATTTTTACATTACATTGTGACTTACCACATAAAATTAAATTTGGTCACTCTAATGTGTTTTACAAAAAACCCCTTGTTTCAAAATTAAATGGTACTTTTCCAAATCAGAACAATAAAAAAATGCTAAAAGTGTACTATAATATGAGGAATAAAAACCAACCTCTTTTTCCTATGTTACTATTCAAGAAAAGTTAGTTTGAAGTAGTCTTCTCTATACCTTGATAATCAGTGCTTTTTGATTAAATAGCATACAGTCACTATATTTTATTTAATAAAAATAAAATTTTTTCTACAATATTTCAGTTTAATGTTAAAAGGTGTTCCCCTCAGAAACTAGTTAGCAAAATGTCAAAACCAACGCTGGTTGTCAATTACTTCCTGCAGCACTATTAAAATACTGTATTTTCAAAGAAAAGAAAGTGAACATTCCAGAATGATAATTCAAGAGACAGAGAATTGATGCGATAAAAAAAAATACGTAATTTCTTTTTTATTTAATACAAATTTCAGCCATAGGAGTAAATGAAAAAACAGCAGAAAATAATGATATATGTCTTTTGGATGGAGATATGGGGGAAGGGATAAATTTCAGGTAGAACATGACATTATTTTGAATGGGATTACAATAAACTGAATTATGAAGTTGCTGGGAAATATTCAGTCAGCTATGTCTCCTCTAACATTGATGCGGTGTCTGTGACAGTGAGAAATGAAGAAGACTTTATGTAAATAAATTTGTCATCTACCATCCAATTTTTCATAGAGATAGTTTTGAAAGTAAAAGCTTGGAACTTTATAACTTCTCAAACCACAGTGATGATGAAATTCCATGTTTTCCCAGATTACTACCATTATAATTTGAGAATATTTCTTTAAGTTGTAAGTTTCACATCCTGTGTTGAACTAGCAGCATATATTTCTGTTTAAATCCCATATAAGTGTGATAGAAAATATATTCAATCTTTCGGTTAAAAAAGTCACTGATGCATGTTTTCAAGGACCAAGCTGCAGTCTGTAAAAGTAGGCTATATTATCTCTGTTGAGATGTTAAAATATTTCAAACCTTTCCTAGAAATTTTTCTGATGTGAAGAATATAGATCATGGGAGAAAATACTAAGAAAAGGTTCTAGTTAACCCTAAAAAGTAGTGTTTATATAATATATAATCACAAAATCATAGAGTCATTTAGTTTGGAGAAGACTTTCAAGCTCCTCAAGTCCAAAAATTAATCGAGAACTGCAAGATCCATCACTAAACCATGTTCCTGAGTACCGTATCTTCATAATTTTATAATTCTTCCATGGGCAACCTCTTCCAGTGCTTGATAACCCATTCAGTGAAGGATTTAACCTAATGTTCAATCTAAACCTCCCCTGGTGCAAGTTGAGGCTGTTTCCCCTTGTCCTGTTGCTGGCTGCGCAGAAGAAGACCCTGACCCTCGCCCCACTACAGCCTCCTCTCTGGGATGGGAGAGGGAAAGAAGGTCCCACCTGAGCCTCCTTTCCTCCAGTCTGAGCACCCCCAGCTCCCTCAGCCGCTCCTCAATGGACTTGCACCCCAGACTCTTGCCCGAGAGCTCCCCTGTCCTCCTGTGCACACGCTGCAGCCCCTCCATGCCTTTGTGCTTCCCAGAGCCCACAAGTGCACAGAGCACTCCAGCTGTGGCCGCAGCACTGCCCAGCACAGGGCCACACTCACTGCCCTGCTCCTGCTGCCCCACTGCTGCTGGCACAGGCCACCATGCCCTTGGCCTTCTTGGCCCCCTGGCCACACGCTGCCTCATCTCCAGCTGCTCTTGACCAGCTCCCCCAGGTCCTTTTCCACCAGGCAGCTTTCCAGCCTCCAAAAATACACTTAACTATATAACTACACAATAGTACATAATTTATTTCTATATGTTATTTTCAAATTGTGTATATTAGAACATACAATTAATATATAGATCTATGTTATATAATTATATATATTACATATATATATGTTATATAATTATATATATTTAATAAAATATCTCAACATGAAATAGTAGGAATTCAAATAAGCCTATAATGTAAGCCATGAAAACACATTATAATAGATTAATATATAATTTTTATTAGATTAACATATAATCTGAAAATAGAGTATATTAAATGTTTCCTATGTTTAATATCAGAATATAAACATTGGTCCTTAGAAACTATTGCTAAATAATCATTCCACAACACCGGCTTACTTATATTTATTAGGAGGTGAAACGTCCTTTGATTTTATAAAATCTTTCTTGAGGAAATGTTAACTCCGAAGGCTCTACAGCAGTAGTAGACTAGTAGTCTGAGGGAGCTCAGGGGTTTTCAAAGCACAGATTTATTGAAGCCAATTGTATATCCAAGGAAAACAGACCATATGATTCATTATGATCCAATTTTTTGACAAATATTCCTGTTACTTTGAAAATTGGCCCCTAACAAATTAGATTCTCAGTTATCCATTACCCAAAATTATTGGTGAGCATGTTGTTAAAAGTTTATGATTAGCACATTTTTAAAGCACTTATTTTTTTCTTGTTTGCTCATGACTATTGCAGATAGTATACTGTCTCTTTTCTAATGGAACAATTTATATCAATAATCATTACCTCTGTATACTTTTAGTTATGCACCTGAATATTTTACTCTATATAGAGGTGCTACTTTTGCTGACTGAAATTCATTTTATTGTAACATTCAAGTTCATTTTTTAAGGTTTCCTTAAATATTTGTGCTAGTGAAACTGTGGTGCTTTTGAAAAATTCAGAAAAGAAATCTAAAAAACTTAACTAACCAACCAACCAACCAACCAATCAATCAAACAACTGAAAAAACCTAAAAAATATTTTCTTCACATACAACATGACTTAACTGAAAATTAGTATTCATCAAATATTGATTAGCAATTTTATAGCATGTACCACATTCCACATGCAAAATTGAAAAGCTTATTCTCCTCAAACTGGGAATCATCGTCTGAGAAAGTCCGCCCTACATCTCAAATAATAAATTTGTATACATATGTTTTTTTCCTCTACAGAAGTAAATAAACATTAATATAAATTATTCCTGAGCAATACAAGTATATTGAAAAATTAAAGTTGTATTAACATAAGAAAATTATATCCATATTACTCTCAAGCATCTAAGGAAAACATGAAAATTCTCATTTATTAAGAATAGAGAGAAATGTTTCAAAGAACTCTATTTACTCCTATTGCATGCAGTATTTGCTTTTTATTAACCCTTTTTAGGGGGAAAAAATGTTAAACTTTTTGGGAGGTAATCCAAAACAAATTTTTTATAAAGACAAATTTCTCAGTACAGTCCTTTCCATATTTTCCTAAAGTTTCTTGCATGATAACTACACCTCTTTAATCTAGATAAGTAATTTTATTTACAAGTTGTTGGGGTTTTTTATTAAAATGCTGCATGGATGGGTTGTATCTCTCACTGGTTCTCAAAGCCAAATGCAAAAAAAAATAGAACAGGCACAAAATTTTGTATTAATATGTTTATTTTTCTCTCACAATTCCACAAAGAAAATTTGTATTTCAAGATTACTTCTTTTTAGAAGCTTATAATGCAAACTTCTGAGACACCAAACAAGTAATCTGAAAACAAATGCTGACCTAGCAGAACTTCAGGAGCATGAAATGTTTAAATTTACAGTCAGCTTGCATCAAAAAGATCCACAGCACAAGGACAGACACTGCTTTGCAAATATGTGAGAGCCCGTGAAGAGATAAAGTAAACCAAAGGTTAAAATGTTAACAGAATCCTATTTTAAGTGATACACTAAGCAAATCTGAACAAATCCAATAAAAGAGATGCAGTGCAAAGCATGAAACTGGGCTTGAACACAGAAGGATCAGGGCCTTTGTACTTCGCATCATTAAGAAATCCAGCAAACCTTGTTAGGGCTCTGTATACTTTTGGATAATTTAGAAGAATCTTTCTGTTCATAATTCAGAATCTCTGAGACTCTGCTGATTAATAATTAATTACAACTGCTACTGAATTTCAGTATTTTTATTTTGTCATGCCAGTACAATAACACTGTCTTATGTACCCAAGAACTGTGTTTCAATTTTCATCTTTTCATGCAAATTCTGCCGGATTTTAAGGACATAGGCAACAAAACCCATCTATAATTGCTTTAGTTTTGACAAGTTTTACCACTGAAATGGAAAGATTTTAAGCTGATTTTCTGCCTTCAGTCAAGCAGTCTGAAAAATTTCAGATATACGTTTGCTCAGAATGAGGTTAGCAAATAGGGTAGAGAGGGCAGAAGTGGGAAAGGCTAGAAAAATATGGTGATGGAAAACACTAAGCAGAAATACAATAGAAATGGCAACAGAAGGGTCAGCAAGCAAGACTGGCAGGAGATGTGGAGTGGCAAGGAAAATAGAAAAAAAATACAAGATTGGAGAAAGATATTGAGACTGGAAGAGTTACTAGTTAAGTTCTGCCTTGTGAAGACCCATATGGATAAAGGATAAAGAAGGAGAGCAACTTAAGTGCATTCACAGTTTGCAAAGATTTTGACAGTCTTTATTTTTTAAAGTAAACACAGTTTCTGATCATTCACAAGCAGAAATGTTCAGCATTTATTCTGCTGTAGACTGCACACAGACTGGAGTCAGGACCTTTGTGAAGGATTTTCATTGAAAATTAACTCTTCTGCAGTTAATTGAAAATTAACTGCACAGCTCTCAGTCAGACTTATCACTTGGATGGTGGCACCCTGTGCTTTAATAAATCTGTCATTCTGTGGAGAAGCAGACTCTGCACAGATGGGTTTTGTTTCAGTAGTAAGTGTCCAGTGTTTGACCAGCCACATCATATGCAGAAGTTTGCTGACAAAAGATTTGTATTAGATGAAACTTTATCCCTTTTTCTTCCTCAACAGCCATTAAGTCACCATCATTCTCTGAACCCTCAAATCCTTGCACAGCAGGATAAACACAGCCTAAGAATGCTGGCATTTGCTTTCTTCATTCATGACGTAACTCTCTTGAAACTGGAAAATGGCTTCCTATTCCTGTAGTGTTCCTATATTTTCCTATAATATTCCTACAGATATTTTGCCATAGTTTTCCTACAGGATTCTCTAGTCTGCCTCCCCACAAACCAGGAAATGTTTCCTTAACAAAGATGAGATTGGGACATAAGATTCGTGTTCTAATTGATCTGCAAAAGGCAGTATGGCAAATAACCCAACCATACTGCAAATAGCAAATATGTGATCAGTCAAATGACAATATTGTGGAGTCTAGCAATGCCATTGAGATGCAGCTACCAAAAAAATTTTGAAAAATACACATTTTTCTTTCATGCTGGTTTTAGTCTTCTAGCATACTGACAGTATATTTTTTCATCAGTTAACTTGATCTCAAACTAAGCAGGCCCTCCAGGCAGAATAAGTTCACATGCAATGCCACCTAACTGTGAAAGCCATCTGAAATGCACTGCGATCCGTACACCCTCTGACTTCAAGCTTTCAACACCCATCACTCCACTACAAACAGCCAAACCACAAGCTTGTATCTGTTCCAGACAAGCACCTCACCTTAGCTACCAGTTTATTCACAATCAGACCTCAGCAGAGATAATCAGGCTTCCTGTTTTCCAAATATGTATATGCAGTGCGGTATTTCAAGTCCAAGCCTTCATAAAAGCGCTTGGCCTCAGCCTGTGCAGCATTGTTTTGCTCTGCCATTCTGGAAATCTCTGGGCATTCAGCCCCACAACAAGCCCAGCTGGCCACTATTTGGTAGCAGTTACACATGGAAGAAAACAGCACTGTTAACTTGAGTGTAGGCTTTTGTTAGTTCAATTATTGACTGAACAGGCTGGGACAAATTTTAATAAAGACTGAAGTGATTAAAGTGTAAGAAAATTGGTATTTGCAATGACAAGATCAAATGGTTTAATATGGGTTGCAATAATAAATTAACAAAATTAGTAGCTAACCTTATCAAAGTGCAGTTTCTCATCTAACTATAAGAATTCTGGCATTTTTCCATACTGACCTCAAATTAATGTTTAAAGGAGTGAATTTGCATAATACATTACACAGCACATACACAGAGTTACTAACAGCTTGTTGAAACAGTCATGTTTTCTCACTTAGGCAGAAGCAGAACAGCAGCAGCTTGCATACTAAACTCGCTGCTTGGTACTCTGTTCTTGCAGTTGCATGTAGGGAACTGATTTAGCTTCCTTTGAAAGGCAGAGGTAGGGGTGACCTGTTGATTAATTCTTTTCATTTCAAGGTATATTTGTTTCAGAAAATGTGTATAAGCAATGATATTTGTGCAGTTGATCTATTAAATGATAACACTACTATAACATTAATCTCATTTTATGTCATTATTGAGATGCAATAGACTATTGTACTAGTTCTGGCTGGAATAGAGTTAATTTTCCTCACAATTGTTAGCATGGAATTGTGTTGGAAAAACCGTTGACTAAGCAGGGATGTTTTTATTGTTGCACAGGGGCTTGCACCGAGCCAAGGCCTTTCCCGCCTCTCACCCCACCCTGAGAGTGAGCAGGTTGGGGTTGCACAAGTATTTAGGAGGGAAGACTAAAGCATTTCTACAGGATTTAGACAGCAAAGGCAACCCAAATGGACTAAATGGATACCTTATACCATATGGCATGAGTATTTAAAGCTGAGGAAGAAGGAAGAGGAAGATATGGAGAGTGGTGACAGCTGTCTTCTCAAGTCACAGTTAGGTGTGATGGAGCGCAAATTTCCTCGGGATGTCTGAACACCTGCCTGCCCAAGGGGTGAAAGTATTCCTTCCTTTGCTTGGCTTGCATGTATGGCTTTTGCTTTACCTGTTAAACTCTCTGCATCTCAATTCATGACATTAGCATCCCCCCTAATTTTCTCCCTCATCCCTCTAGTGGCAGGTGTGAGTGAGCAGCTGCGTGGTTCTTAGTTGGCGCTGGGATTAAAAAACCCAAATATATTCCGCAACACAAAATACAGAAATCTTCTTCATTGGTTCAAAACATTCAATGTGCTATTTTTATACCTTCCTGAGTAATTTTTTAGCAAGAAATTGTCTTCGTTTTCCCTGAATACTGTTGGCAATTCCTTCTTTCCTCTTAAAATTTGTCCCTTTTTGACACAGTGTTCAGTGCTGTGAACAGGGTCATGCTGGAGACAGAGAGCTGCTGTAAGGGCAGCACCCGTGGCTCCTCGTTTGCCCATCATGTAGGGACTTGATGCTTCAGATCCATGCTAAGAATTAAATAAATGAAAGAGGAAAGCACTTTACATTACAAGTTTCTGCACAGTGTTAATGCAGTGCTAAAAGGAATATAAAGTAAGAAAGAGCTTAAACATATGATCATACTCCATCTTTTTCACAGGAATCCCTCATTTATTCACAGCACAGAATGGTACTTATTTCAAAAGCAGCTGTTTAAATCTTCTTCCCCTTCATTGTTTTCATGTAGTTATAACATTATTCAAGTCCAGCTCTGAAGACAGAATTTCTAATTTCCCCTTGGACTCCTTTAGGGCAATCAGCACTAAATACCTAAATTTCAGAGTGAATGGATGAATTTATTTTCCTGAGGACTTTGTACAGTGAATGCCTGGTTAACTTTGTTTATCAGACAAGCCAATACCTCAACTCCACTGGTGTTTTGGTAGCCCATCTTGGTGCTGCAGACCCCTATCACCCACACACACACTCTAGCCCATGTCCACCAATTCCTGCCCTCTGGCTACTTCTCTTTCTGGTTCAAGTGCTCACACAAGGATTGCTGCTTATCACATGCAGGTAGCTGTGAAGAATCTGAGTGCAGCAGATATACAGCCTTTCACAGCAAAGGTCTGAAAACAAGCTACCACAACCCACAGAAATTATGCTTTCTTCTGGCAGAAAACCTACGCATCCAGCGCACAATGTCTAGAACCGTTGTTCTAGAATGGGCTTCTTGTGGGTATGATAAAGCAAATTTCTCACAGCTGCAATATTAAGTAAAGTTATTTTGTGGCTAGAAACACTTAAAATTGACTTTCTAATAACCAGCATGCTATAAAGTAATCCATGAAGCAGTTTTTAATGTATATCAAAATAGCAAAAGAAGTGGCCATTTGCAGCAGGCGTGACAGATCCTGACACTCTGTCATCCTGGCTAAGATTTAAATTTTGAGAGTTGTCTTATTCAAGACTGGAAAAAAACGAACCAGGAAATCTCAGTTTGTAGTTAGAATTTATTCTTCATTTGTGAGAAAGCAGATGCTCACTCTTTCATACCATTAAACCACAACTAGAATCCTACAGTATTCACTGAGAAGAGGTCAGATTTATCTTTGGGGACTTGGACATGTCTTATCCTATTACTGCTTTAATTTGCGTCTGGGGAGTGCAGAGTGCTGAAATATTCCTGTGGATATTACCCAGTTAACATTTCTCTCTTTGGATTTTTCCATAAAACATCTCACAGGGCCACAAGACAGATCTAACTTAAACCATTCTACAGGTCCCATTAGCACACCCCTGTGTAACTAAAGGCTAAAGAGCTTTTAAATTACTGCTTCTTTTCCTGAAAGGAGAAATTTGTAAAAGTCTTGATATGATGAGTGCTGAATTCCCCTACATTAAAAACAGTTCCTTAAAAGCCCCCATTGAACATTTTATATAGGAAATTTTCATTAAAAAACTACAGACAAATAGTCATTGTAACATAAGTGCCCACTGTACTGGGTGGTTAATGAGTGTTCATGTATCATGGGACCTTTGAAATTGATGAGGGACATGGCTTCATTGTGATGATATTATTTTGAATTTTTCAAGGTTCTTGCTGCTCCTCCTCACTTGGCACTGCTGACAAATATAACAGCCATGCTTTCACTTCCATCATCTATATCAAAATGGAAATATTAACTAATACATCACCCAGGACATTCCCTGGCAGAATCCTACTCAGTAAATCCTTTCATTTAGACTATGAAATATTAATAATTTTTGCTTTTGGGTGATCAGGAAATCTCATATTTCAAATGAAGGAACTGTCAACCAATTGACCATGCTTACTAGAGGCATTTCTTACGTTCTACAGCACATTATACAAACAACTTCAATCATTATAGCAGTCATAAATAAGCTTCTGATGTTAGGCATCAGGGAAGCTACATCTGACTGATGCACAGAGACAACAGAAGTGGTTGTAGTGTGCTCTCTTGAGCCAGGCTGTTTTTCCAGGGTGAATTCAATACTGTGGAGTAACATTCCTCTGTTACAAACTGGTGACTAATCTGCCAGTCTGTCTGGAAAAGTGGGCAGTACTGATCTGCAGCAAAAGTGCTGAACAGCTTGTGGCTTCTCCATATTCATCTACCTTAAATTCACAGTCTCCTAAAAGCACAGCTTCCAGAATGCTGAGTAATTCATACTGATGCTTACTGTAGCAGCAATTCTCAAAGCTAATTCTCTTGGCAAAGGGGAAGCTGCAGTTCCTGTGTGCCCTCAGGATCATCTGGGAAGATGGAATTTGTGTCCATCCACTTCTCCCTGTTATTTACACTGTTTCTTCCCCAAATTGGTATAACAATAATCAACCTGTATATATCCAATAAATATATTTCCATAGAGATATATTTTCATTGGGATTTATCATTATAAAGGAGAACAATGGCACTAAGTTTCTGGGGTTTCTTTTCAATTATACAAAAAAATACTGAAAAATCTGTTCAACTAAAGGAAGGAGACTACACAGATATGCAAGTTAAGCTAAAGCTGTCAAAAGAAGTTAAAACACAGATTCCCCCACTCACTCCATTCCTATACTGAAAAAGAAGAAAAACAGGAGGGAGAAGAGAGAAGAGAGAATGCAAGGACAGGTATGAAGTTTCTTAGCTTTGAAGGTTTGCAGGATTAATGGTTTCAGAGGAGCATGTATAGTGTGCCTGTCTGAAACTGATGCTAGAACAAATGAAAGTCAGACAAAAAAGATAATATTCTCTCTGAGTCTGTTACTATTAGTACAAAGTTTAAAGTTCTATTCATAGGAAATTACAAGAAAAGCATAAGGGTGTAAAGTAGGTATGACGCCAAAAATCAGTATTTTGCTTTAAGGAACATAGTAAGTTTAATCCATAAACAAAAGCACAAATAAATTATTTAGGGTTTTGGTTTGGGGATTTTTCCACTAGGGAGAAGGATATTTTTTTATTCCAGAATTCTGAGGAAGTTGGAAAATGAAACCACATATCAAGAAGTGAGAATTTACAATGGAGATTTCATCCAGAGAAAGGTACCATCAATCTGGAAACCAGAATATGACTCAACAGAATATTAATAGAGGTTCAAAAATTATATATATACATATAGCATTACAAAGGGAAACGAGTTGGGAAAACATCTGAGCAAGAGTTAAGACTCTGTAATAGTTAGGACTCAAATAAGTCTTTACTGAAAAGAAATGTGGGTAAGTCGAAAATAGACTAAACATGTAACAGTGTGAAAATGACAGGTTGTCTCATCAAGTGTTTTTAGCAGAAACACATGATCAGTATTCTGGGCAAGGAAAATGCCCCACATTTCTTTTCTTTGGAATGCAGTGGAATTTGATGCAACGGCATGTAGGAAGTTAATATTTCAAGGGAAAAAGGTGGCAATTTGTACAAGAATAAAGGGATGCAGGTTTG
This sequence comes from Ammospiza nelsoni, assembly GCF_027579445.1. NCBI lineage: Eukaryota > Metazoa > Chordata > Aves > Passeriformes > Passerellidae > Ammospiza > Ammospiza nelsoni. Next base: position 61,182,962 of record NC_080669.1, read on the forward strand.
CCTGTAGGGGGGTTTAAAAAACCAAAGATCATCCCTTGAGGATGTGTTTTAGTGGACTCCTCAGAAATGTTAGAAGTCAACTGGGGGTCAACTACTTTTTCTGCTGATCTCAGCATAATATGCTGTTGTGTGCTTCTGAAGAAAAGCTCGGAGATACTCTTGTAAAAACAGTGGATCAGATAGAATCCAAAACCTAAGATAAATTGCAAGAGTCTTTTGTTGCTGTAAAACTGCCCACAGAATTCCAAACTCTCTTGAAATTATTGCTGACTCATCAAGAATTTGCATAGGTCTAAGCACTTGAGGGGATGGGGGAGGAATTACAGTATTGCGAGAAATACTAAGAAAATACTAAGAACACTCTAGAAAAATTAAAAAAAAAAAGTAAAGTTCTAATCCAGAAAATGTATATATATGCATTACTGTTCACTTTTAAAAACAAAGATTAACCACATGACTTTTCTTCAGATTTTAGTGCAAACTCAAAATTAGTCCTTGAGGGACAAGAAATGAGCATGCCAGAAACATGAATCAATTTACATTTCTTCACATCCACCATTGGAGATATGTGTATACCTCAGGCTAGAATGACAGAACGATCTGCAACGTGACTCTGCAACTCTGATCTGGGTAAGTGTTCAGAGTCATGTAGAATTAGGAGCATTGCTGTTTGCTTCCGTCCCTGTCACTGCAAATGTACTTTTTTAGGGTTTGAACATACTCCTAATTACTTCTGTGCATGGAGAAGCAAACAAAAAGACCTTTTCTTGGCTCTAAATAAGGTGTGAGGAAAGGAAGCTATGATTTTACAGTCTTCATTTTTATGATTTCCTTTGCAAATGTTGTCTTCTGCAATTGAACTAGAAATTATGTGTACATATACATGAACATATTCCCAGGGTGAAAAGGTCCAGAGTAGATCTCTAGCTCTTGATGTGATCATGCCTTAAAACACTAGGCTGCATGAAGGAATCACCTAGCACCCCATTGCAGAGCTGTTATTATGGTCTGTGTGTGAAGTTAAACCATAGAAACAGTTCAAAATCTGCGGCTCATAGGTCTGAGAAACAGTTTAACCATATTATGGTTAAAACTATGTATTGCCTAACTAAGGCATAAGCATTCCTTAGACTACAGGAATATTTTAGCAAATATGAAATCAAACTTAGAAAAAATAACCATTTACTATAGTTGCATTACCATTTACTATAGCCCAACACACAATGTTACATGGCATTCGTTAACATAGGTGTTTATAGTTCTGCTGCTTCTTCTCTCATCCTGAAGATTCATTGTGAATTATTGTGGTTTAAAACTAAGTTCTTCAAATTACCTAAGAATAAAGATACAAGGAAACACATATTGGTATCTCCAGAAGTTAATAATTCCCTAGGAAAACAAGTTATTTGAAAATGCCTGTTGAGCCATAATGGTTTTTACATGAAGCATTGCGGTTTCTGTTACCTTTCACCAAGTCCAAGGAGTACTCTAGGAGAACCTACAAGAAGTTCTTTCAGACTACTTGAAACAGGAAATTCAGGGAACTGAATGTAGGGCCCCTGACAGAGCAGCAGTCTGTAGAGAGTGAATGGCTGCCAAAGTGAGGTTGGTACTCTCTGTTTCAGTTTGTGGGTGATTATTATTGTTACTGTCATTGTTATTATTATTACTATTATTACTGCTGGTAAGCCACCTAGAGTGAAAAGTTCTTGCAGTTCACTGGAAATCAAAGGAAAATATCTTATGTCTATTTTGTTGTGTGGAAACACAGAAGCATTACCAAAAAACCTGAAAACCTTACTGCCATACTTGCCACCTTTGGTTGCATATAACTGACTCCTTGCTTTAGTTATAGTTCCAATGATGTTGATTTGAACGCATTACACTATAATCACACAAAGATCAAGAGAGACCTCACTGTCATGTGCTACAATATTCTGTTACACAACATAAAAATGCAAAAAGTATGCAAGACATATGAGAATAATTAGGTATTCAATAAATAAGATGAAATTTTACAGATATTTTACAGTTGCAGGTAGGCCATGCTACAAGAATTTATTTTGTGGACAGATGAGAAATACCTCCAAGCATAAAGAGTCACTCTTCAATAGAAGAGAAGAAACCAGTCTTTGATGCTGTCTTACTTTTTGAAATACTACCAGCAAATCCAAAGTATTCTTCACTGCTAATACTAAATTTATATCAACAAGAGTTGTATAGCGCTTTTCTGCTGTGGTCTCTGTTACAGAGGAACTGCCTCATTGCTCCACATCTTTTGTCCGTTTGAACTTACTTTCTCTAATTTTTTTTCTTCGTTACTTCTTTTCCTCAGAGCTCAGATATTCTTTAAATGGGATTTCAATTTTCCTTTAATTCATACAGAAGAATTTGTGCTGTGTAGACAATTACTTTCAGAGTAATGACAGGAGTTTTAGTCCTGTGAGCCTCTGTTCACACAATTTCATTTCTTGATCTGTCATGCTATCAATATTTTCCTAAGCCCTTTTGAAAACAGCCATGTCTATCTTTTTTAGCATGTCAGCTGTATTTAAAACAAAAATCCATTAACACTAATACAAAATTCCCAAGCAGACCATATTTTATAACCTGTATAACAATACAGCCATTTCTCCCATTACTGTTTGCATGTATAACATTACAGTTCAATGAACTCTGAAAGCTAGAAGGGATAAACATGAAATGACTGCACGGTCATGTCCGAAGTAATAAAACACTGCCATAAACAGGCAGTCAGAAACATGCTCAAACAAGGTAAGGAAAGTATCTACCACTTAGCTTGCATCCACAGTATTATATAATATGCATTTTAACTACTACAAAACAGAAAAATTCTTCCAGAATGTCTGAGCATACCTGAAAGGTCATCTGTAAGAGAACACTAGGTAAAATGTCAAGCATGAAGAAAGAAGTTATTCTTCTCCTTCTCACTTTGTTCTCTGCCACAGCAAACATCCTGTATTTGATCCACAATTTGTAAAGCTCCTTTGACATCTTGGTTGTGAATACTAGCTGTGAACATCACAGCTGCACTCAAGACACAAATTAACACCCTCAAGATCAGGCAGCTGTGGGGACAACTCATACAGAGTCATTACTTACTTGGAGAGTAGCCTTTAAAAAATATTTATTCTGCAGATAATGTATGTAAGCAAGTCATTTTAATTTCTTTTCCAATCTAACATTTCTAATGCTACTTGCTATGTTACACTTGAGCTAAAACTGCCTCATTCAGTAAAGGATTTTTCAGTCACTCTGGCCATGCTTTGAACAAGGTCCCCAGGCTGAACAGCTGCAGAACTTAATCTGGCTTCTCAGTAATGAATTCATTCACCTCATTCATACACAAGTCATGCATAAGTACCACAACTTTAAAGTAAGACCAAAACCAATCTTTTTAAATCAAGTGAATGTACAGTAGACTTGAAGTGAAGAAGCTGGCACAGAGTTCACAAAGGATTTGCTGTGTTAGTGAATAAGCTGTGCACATTGCTGCTGGAAAAAATTTCTTTCAGTGTTGCCATCTAATTCTCTTTCTCACTTACAAAATGATATCAGTCACTGCTGTCCCTGGGAAGAGGAATGAGCAGTTGATATCCAACAGCACCCTTTAAGATGGGCCCTTTGCGGAGCCCTGTAGTGCAGCCATAGGTGTAAGGACATATTTCTTCATGCTCGCCCTCTAACCTGGATGTTAAGGTGGCAAATGAGTCCTTTTCTGGGAGGCTCCCAAAAAGTTGCCAAGGCATCCTGGCAACCTCTGTCCAACACAGTGCATTTGTGCTGAGCAAGCTGCCTGGTTGGTAACCTGGGTCAGGTGCAAAAGACCCAGTAAGACAAGGACAACCTCTGCAACCAGCATGCTGGACTGCCATCAAGCCTAGAGTTTACCTATTTTTTATTGGTAGGGCAGAGAAATTTGAAGGAACACTGTTAGAATTAAGTGGGAAAGTGATGTCACTATGGACAGTGCAAAGCTGACATTACACATTTTATATTTGGCCTTTCTGCTGGAGGCCATTTTACTGTTTCATGTGCCACAAGGTGCTCTGTAATGGTCAGATCAATCGAGAGTCTGTTTATGAGGACTGTGGTATAAATAGTCCTTCAATGCCATTCTGCTCTACACTAGATATACAGCTGAATATATCTGTTTGAAATTAATCTTTCCTCTTTTTATTTCTGTGGTTTAGAATGAAAAAACTTAAATTGAAAAATAAATTACATGAGTTCTAGATCATTCCTTTGTAGCTCTCATAGAGCCATAGTATGGGACACTTCACTGTTTTGCCATGTATTTATATTGGGCTACACACAAATATCCTTAAAGGAACACTTAAAAGACTTATGAAGAAAATTCAGATGTCTGAACGCCTTTGTCACTGTAGATGCTAATGCACCAGGCAAGAGCAATGTTTTACTTTAAATGTAATTTTTTTAAAGTGTTGTAACTTCTTGACCTGCAGAATTTCATTCTGCAAATTGGAGTTTGTGCTTTGTAGGAGAGTCTCTTGTCCAGTTTTTATTTCACAGCCAAAGCTATCTACTTGAAAATACTCTGAATTGAGGTCACCAACAAGGCATTTGAAAAATGACGCTTGTTTAGTCCATTCCACACATGCAAGTGTTGCTTTGCTGAATGTTCCAAAATCCTCTAAATACATTTCTCGGCAATACATTTTTTTTCATCTCAAGTGTAGTGCCTCACATATTTAAACAACTGTTTGAATAAATACTGGAATGGGAAGTCATTGTTATTCTGATGGGATACAGTAGTGTCTGTGTGGCTTTTGTTTGTCAGAAGTGCCACTGTTGCCAGGAGACTGAAGGAAGATGTCAAAAGACGACAAACTGAAAGGACAGACTATCTGGACTATCCTGAAACCTGCCTCTTGCATGCTAACAAATTTAGGCAGCGTTCCTTTCGTCACTGACTTCAGCAACAAAATTGGGTTGCTAGTTTCACTCAGGGAGAAGTTGGAAAGAATCCCATGAGGCATTGTTAAATTTCTGACACCAAAGAAGCAGCTAAGTTATCTCTGCTTCCAATAGCTTTTCTACACATTCTTTGGATGTGGCTAAATCACCCTCTCAAGAAGGTTATAAAAGTTCCTTGCCTTCTGAACAGACTCTGCTGTATGGTGTTTTCCTAAAGCAAGATCTCTAGAAAGCGTAGCTGTAAGACCTTCTAAAACTGTGCACATATTGATCAGGTTTGGTTGTTACAACAGGATACAGCTTAGGTCCTGATGCTGTGCCCTCACTTTAATGTGCAGGCAGTCTCTCAAAGAAACGATGGCATTAAAAAAGAAATTACCCAAATTCAGATGAAAAATAGGATAGAAATTAAACTGGTTGCAGTAACTTTAAACTGCAACTTTCATGAAGATACATGTGAAAGAACCTTGGACTGAAACAGGACCACTGGATGTCATTATCAAAGTGACACCCACAGCTCAGAGGCAGCCAGCTGTTTTTGTCTAGTGTTTTGATGCTGGTGAATCACAGTATAAATCAGTACTCCAGATGTCCTCCCTTGCAGCTGCACTCAGTAGGGCCACAGAGAGGATGTGCCCAGCTGTGATGTCACATCCACTGATTCATATTCTACTGTTTTTACTGTGGATCCTCTTTCATTTTCTCTTCACCTACAACTCATTTCCTCCATTGTAAAGATCTCTGTCTTCATGTGCTGCTCCCTCACACATTCACACGAAGAACCCTCTTGCAAGCCTCTCAAATGAATTCCCCCTGCCCAGATCTTTACTGCAGACCTAGATCCACCCCAGCTCCATACACTGTCCCACAGCCTGGTCTTTTCAGACTCTGCAGCTACCACATATCCCTCCTGTGCTGGCACAGTGACACTTCACACTCTTTCTAGGTATGAAGCATCCACACTGCTCCTTCCCCTCCCAGAAAAGGAGCTCTAATTGCCAGTGCTTCTGCACTCTGCCTGCTCTCTGCTGCGGGTAGCTCTCAGCCCTCAGCACTGTCCCTGCTCTCAGCAAAGGCAGCCCAGAGCTGCCTGCGCAGTGCACTGGTTCTTGGCAGGTTGGCTGCCCCTGCAGCCACCAGCTGCCCCAGGGGTGACTCACAGCTCACTCCTGTGTGCAGCCACTGGAATAACTTTTGTGCGCCTGTGCTCCAGGCTGAAGGCTGAGGGAGTGTGTGGTGAGCACTCTGTGCCAGCCTCAGGTTTCCCAGGCAATCGAGTGCTCTTCTTCTGCAGCTCATTTGTGAGCACTGAGGGATGGACATCATACAGTGTTGTCAGTGTATCAAAACAATTTTCAGAAATAGACTACAGATGTTACTCGACGATGTCCTCAAGATTACAGTATTTGCTTGATTGGGAGGGCACCTTTCTCCATCATAGGAAAGTCTGGGTTTTTTTCCAACAAGAATCCATGTGTTTCTTCTTCTGTGGAGAAAATACAGTCTGAGGTACAGGATGCTTATCTTATATTGACTAAAAATATTTAAGGGCATATGAAGTAGGGAAAAAACCCTAAAAAAGATGGTTTTAGTCTCTATTTCCTATTGCTGGCAGAATAAAACAAATCTACTTATTTGAATGAAAGAGAGAGAAAGAATCAGTTGTTTAAGGTGGCAATAAATGCCCTCTATTAAAATATAGCATTAGCATTCAAGAGGGTGGTTCATTAGTATATGTCTCTCATTCATCATATAGAATAAACAATCATGGCTTCAAAACAGACTTTCATCAAAAAGCTTCATCTAAATCTATCGAAAACAGTAGAAAGATTCATTCTACTTACTGAGTTTTGTGTCAGAATTTGTAATAAAAAACCCCCACTTTTTAGACTTCCTACTATGTGCTCTTCAAGCCTTCTTATACAGTTTATTCAATATGACACAATTACATTCACAATGTGACAAAGCATTACAAGGGACTTCATTTCTACTGCTGTCTCAATAAATTTGTTTTCTTCATGCAAAATTCCAAGGTTCCAGGCTGCTTAGAAGTTGCCTGGAATTGGTAAAAGTCTTTTTAGTAAAAGACTTAAATATTAATGTATGACATGACAAAAATTACATAAGATATTTTGGAAAACTGCCATATTGGCTGAAAATTATCTGAAGCTAAAATTAATGTGAAATTTATCTTAGAAAATGTCAGTGTAGCTTCCTATGAAAGTTGGAGCAGAACTATGCATTAGGCATCTGGAGTTTAAAATCCTGTCTTTTACAGGGTCTGCTATTATGATTGCTAGATAGTTACTAGCCCCTTGTAAATGTGAACATTTTCAGGATCTGTGATTGCACATTGCAAAATTTATTAGTATCAGAGGCCAAATTACAAAAATCACAGAGGAAAGAACAGCTTTGAAATTCAGAGTCTCAGATTGCTGTGATGTCACAAGAATAAATAAATCATAGCCCAGCCACCACCCTAAAGGAGTTTTAGTGCCTCATTTCTTGCAGCCCCAGCTATATTTAGAAATTAAATACAGAAGGAAAACATTTTGTCAGAATAGAACTTAGAGTATGTCTGCATCATGGAAAGCAGCATGTCCTGGGCAAATGCGGCATAAACTAACTTCAGAAACAACTTGTGCAGTCCCTTCAGATCAGGACTATGCCAAAGCCCATGAACATTCTGCTGTGCTCTGTTGGCATTCCATCAGGCACTGAGCTGGCAGCTGGAACCCTGTGCTCTGTACTACTGTCCTTCAGAGTTACACCCCGAAGGCATTTGCTGCCTTAAAGCATCTACAGCTGAAGATGTAAAATACAATTTTTATGCTAACATCATTCTGCCAATACTTTCAAAGCCAAAGGGTGTTTTACCATGCTCAACTTTTAGTACATTTATTGTACAGTCAATTAATTACAATGACTCATTGCTAAAACACTGTACAGGGTGAGATGGGCACAATTAACAGGAAACATATTTTATGTGGCTTCATATCTTCATTATTTTATTTAACCCGAGACACAGAGTGATTTCAGTATGATAATCTGAATGTGGTGTACAGAACAGTCAATTACAGTTTCTTACATGCTCAGAAATGCTCAAGACTGTGCACTATGAGAAGAATAAAGAAAGAATAAATGGGAAACAGTTCAGAATAAAAAGAAAACAGAACTTCATTTAAATCCATGTCTTGAAAGAAAAGTTTCAAAGCTTATGTTATGTTATATTATATAGAAAAACGTAACATATGAAAAAAATCTAGATTTGCTGGCTGAAGTGCAAATTAGTGTCAGATAACCTGATTTAATGTTTATTTTTCATATCCCCAAGGATATATCTATTTCCTGATTTCTGGGAACAACAATTAAGCAGAAAATGAGAAACTTAAGGGTTTTTTGTTTATGGTCTGTTACAGATCTTTGCAGACTTAAAATTCAGGTAAAGAAGAAAATTTTCATTGCATAAATGCATGCCTTCATGTATTGTGCTAGAAGCTAAACCTGAGAAAAATTAAGAAGCAATAGCAAAAGTGCATACTGTCATACTGGAAGGAAAGAAATTAATTCATCAGCATGAAACAAGGCATAAGCTGCCTGGATGAGGACAGGAGAAGAGTGCTAAGCTTCCACAGATGCTGACTTTATAGCACTTTTCCGCTACTACTCAGAGGGTTATTTAAATATTCTTTGCAGTTCACCCATGGTTCTCACCAGTCTCTCACAATTTCCTCAGTTTTTTCCTTTCTTTTTGATGCTGGCTGCTTTCAAAGCTGACAGTCTCCTTTCTCCTTGGCATTCCACTTTCCCTTTTCAAACACTAACAGATCCCAGACATCACCTGCACATTTTCCTGCAGCTCCTGCTCAAGGCCTGGGTGACACTGTCCGAAAAGTGAGCTTGCTGCCACCATACCCCTTCTCCATGCAGTTAGTTGCCTTCTTTACTTTTTTCATCCCTTTTGCATTTGGCCTGTACCCTTCTCTCCAAGTTCTTGGACTGCATCTCTAACACAATTCCTAATTGATGTTTCTGAAGAGCTGAGATATTCATCATCTTTCATCTTCCTCTTCGTTGCCACTCCTGGGTCACTCTGTCACATACACTGACATAGAGGTGATCTTAGTTTTTCTCATACAGACAATAATTTAGGCACTGGGCATCTCAATCTCTTTCCTTACCTTGTCCCCTCTGGATTGGTAGCTTCTCCCCTTCTTAGACCAGCAGCCTCAAAGCTGCTTTCCTCCATTTGTTTTCATATCAAACATACCCAAACATTAACCTGTTTTCTGAAGCTCTTCAGTTTCCTGGGTTTTTGTCTTTTCTGATAGTCTGTTGAATTCATTTATGATGATGCCAGCCTTCAAGTCTATAATCAGTCCATCCCCTAGTCTGCATATTGCCTCTTATTTTAAAATAATGATGAGTCTGAGATCTAAATCCACCCTAGAAAACCTATTATTGAATTGTAGTCTTTATAATGTGCTTTTTAAACCTTTTTCTGCAGTTCTCCATTCTAATAATCCTTCAGTCTTTAGGATTTTTGACTTCCTGTTATACAACATCCATGACTTTTCTGTTCTCAGCCCATCCTTCCTTATTTTAGCTCTTAGGATGATCATTGGGTCTCCTAGCGCTTTGTGTTTCTCTATCCACAGCTGAAGTTCATCTCAGACATTGGAAGAGCTACTAACTCACAGACCCCTCTTATTCTCTGTTCTGGCCCTCGCTGTGGAAATCCTTTAATCAATGTAGATTCCCCTATGCCAGCTTCATTTTCTCCTCTGTTTCTCCTTATCTCTTCTCTTTCTGGATGATGGGCAATCTTCCTGAACAAGGTGGTAGTACATATAATTAGTAAAAATTATTATTTCTGAAAGTTATCATAGGAGGTGGAGATAGGTCAACATAAAAAAGCATTCTTACAATCACTATCTGTCAGTAATATTATGTATCTTTTCAGGACACATCTGATAATTTTTTTAAGCCTTCTATACTTCAAAGTATAGAAGTATATACTGTGTGGGATAGGAAAACAAAGATTACAGAAGATTAATAAGCTTTTGGTTTTCTGTGTGGGATAGGAAAACAAAGATTACAGAAGATTAATAAGCTTGTTGAATATGAGTAAAGGCTTACTAATAGTTGTTGGGTGACTTCTTATTATTTCCAGTAGCATTTAAATCTTGAAATAAATATATTGTGAGACTTAATTATCTTCAGAGACAAAATGGATAATTTTTCTTGCATTAAAAATGGAGCTAACAGCATTTGTTTTTTTCATATACATACTTCTTGGCCAAAAAACTTGTCCCTTCAAAATCACTAGTATTAAATTGTGATCAGTCTTTTATAAAGAAAGAATTATGGGTCAAAAACAACCCTTTAATATGTGTGTGCAGTGCATATTAAAAAAACACTCTACAAGTCTAAACAGGTTTGCAAAACTTATGTTTACAAAGCTTTACTTCCAGAACATAGAATGAATTGCATAGTTCATTTTAACCACAGAGTGTAAGACAACAAAGGAAGATTGGATTATGCTTTGCAATATCTGGCATCAAAATGTTTTCAAAATTCTTGACCATAGGTTGAGGATTTAACAAACAGAAAACTGTCCTGGGATTTTTATTGGAAAGTATGTAAGGGAACTTATTTAAGGGAAGACCTCTGCCCTCTCAATTCTCTGTTATCATAGGCTGCTTAAGCTTTCAAAAAGCTTTTCTAGAATAACCAATAGGTCAAGATTGGCTCATGGTTGTAATTGTCTATGAAAATCAAAGAAAACAAAAGTACTGCATTTTGCCTACTTCTGTTTCCCAATTACTGGTACGTAGGAATAGTGGCTGAATTCACTGTCGAGCCTGCGCAGTGAGAAAGCAATCATGGCAATGACTTTTGAGGGAGAACTTAATAATTTTCTCCTAATAGAAGCAAAATAAAAAATTCAGATGGAAAACATGAAAATGCTGAATCGTCTTACAAGCCTGCAGAATGTCTATGACCAGGTAGAAAACCCAAGTTCAGCATTAAAACCAGTCTTTTCTGCTGAAGATAAATATAAAAGATGTTAGTTCTGTCCTCTTCTTAAGTGCCATTTTGTGAATCAGCTCAATTTTTCAGAGGAGATAGATATTCCTCTGCACCTAAAACAGTAGGTCTTTTTTAGACAAAAGGGAGTCATTGATTCCAGTGGCCGTCTGGAGCAGAGTAATTGCTCACAGGAACAGATCCACCAAGACCCAGTCAGGTGATTATCTTCAAGTGTCTTGTTCTGACACTGATAGCAGAGGCACTCAACTTCTGCATGTGTGCCTTGTGATACCTGTCCTTGTGGCTTCAAATGAACATGGTCTGCTCCTGAGGTCCAATCAGGGATCAGCTTTGCTGACAAAATTACTCTTGGTTCCCAGTCAAGAGGGAACACTTGATGTGCAGCTCTGTGTCTGCTTCGGGTCCCATTGCTCCCTGAGTCTTCTGTGACTGGAGCTAAGGCTTCATCACCTTCTTTGAACTTATTTAACCTGTACTAAAGCTTCCTAGAGCTTGCCAAGGCAAGCAAAGTAAAAGCCCAATTAAAAGCTGTACAGGCATTAAAGGTTTTGGCATATAATATCTTTTGACAGACAGAATCTCTGCAATAACTTTGCAAACAGAAAGAATACCGAATCTTATTGAGTATCTTCTTTGAAAATGATAATTATAACAGTGTCACCTGCTGGGTAACTTGCAGCCATCAAGTTTATTAATTTCAATTACTTTTCCTGAAAGCTGGGTTCCTCTCTCATCTCAGAGAGGCACATAATTTTGTATTTAATTACAAATTTGTGTCTTGAAGTTATTCCTGAAGACCTTTCACAAAAATACGTATTTTTTGCATACAAAGTATTTTCTATTGGTCTCAAAACACTGATAAACTCTACAGAACTGAAACTCACAAACAATAAATATGAATTTTTTTTTTTTTTGCAGAGGACAGTTATATAAAAAGAAGTTTAATGGTTTGACAAAAATCCCAAATTCAATTCTCAGTCTCATTTTTTACTTTTTAACCATTCTTCTCTGTTCTGATCACTGTCACTTCATGGGCTATGCACTTCTTTGATGATATTTTGATTTTCATCCTTCAGAAACAGTGTATTACTAGCAGAAAAGAAGATACATAGCTACATAGTTTAATACTGTTCAGTTCCTAGGAAATTGTACCCTTAAAAATTTCTATGTTTAAGAACAAGATAGAACATAGAGGAAGAAAGACATTTTAAAAAATCCCCTGAGACAACTGAAAGGTCATCGTCATCATCATCATCATCATCATCATCATCATCATCATCATCACCATCACCATCATCAATCATCATCATCATTTTGGAGAGATAAGCCACTCTTTTGGTTCCTCATAATCTTCTGCAAGAAATAACCTCATTACAGAAAGCGTTTCTCTTAATTCTTCATTAACTCTGAAAAGTTCTCTAAAACAGGATAAAGCATTACCTGAGTTAAGACTCTCTGCACCTCATCTGATCTCTGTAAAGGGGCCTGATTTTGCAATGCTGCCCTCTCAGGGCTACAAACATTCAGACTTTTTGGCAGAAGAGGGTCTTCTCTTCTCAGTTGAGTATGGAGAACATGAATTTCCACTTTCATAAGAGATTCAAGGTTGACAAGGTATCTATTGAGTTGCAGTAACAAGTTTATACAGCACTAGGCCATTATATTTGTTCATCTTATCAGCTTTTCTTCCCTCATTAATTGGAACAAACAACCCAAACTCTACAGATGATGGTACTGTTTCATTTATTTAGCAATAGAAAGGACCATGCTTCCATGTAATTTGTATGCAATTCAGCTTTTTTACACAAGAAAAGTCTGTTTCTGGTCCAACATGTGATTAATAGTGTATCTGAAAAGAAGAGGAAGTTTTATATGCACTTTCCAGATTTGCAGTGCCATCTATAAAATGCAGATGTCCTTTGGGATAATTAGTTTGTACCCTGAAGCAAGAAGCTTGATTATCATTACATAATTAAGTTAACTATGGCTACAAATGTAATTAATGACCTGAATATTTTCCAGTATTTGGGGAAAAAAAAAGAAGCAACAACATTGTAAACCAGTGATCTCCTCAGGCTGATTACAGTGTACATAGCATAGAATCAGGATACAAGAAAAGACCTTTAGGTTGGAAAAGACCTTTAACATCAAGACCCAATCATCAGCCTTCTAAGTCCACCACAAAACTGTGTCCCAATGTGCCACATCTATGGATCCTTTGAACAACTCAAGGAATGGTGACACTGCCTCTTTCTGGGCAGCGTGGTTGACTGTTTGATGACCCTTTCCATCTTCAAAACAAGCCCAGTGAATTGTATTTTCTTAATATAACGTGGGAAGAGACAAGACTTTTCTTGGTTGCCTGTGTTACATCCAGTTCCTTGGCAGCTGGGGCAAGAAAATTAATATCATTATAATAATTACTTAGGTGGAGCCTAATTTTAAAACACCAGTTCATAAAATCCCTATTAGAGGAACCAGAAATCATTTAATAGCAGTAACTTTGGACATGTAAATACTGTGCTCCTTCTGTGGTCACTTATTGGTCAAAAAAAGTTTGCCAAAACTATTTTAGATTAGCTTACCCTGGATATTGATCAGCTGCAGGAATCTTTTCTAAAAATGTTGAGCTAATATACATTTACTAGTGATAACTCCTTTTGATGCAATATCTTCATAGAAGGAAATAAAATCAAATAGCCAAACTTTAAAAGTATTTATAAAAATAGGATCCAGTTAGAATTGTTCTATAATCACATGAGAAATTGTTTAATCTTTCAGGTAAGAACAGAATAGTGACTGTATTTGCAGCTGCTTGGTTCTGATTTTCTAACTTGATCTTAGTTTTCAAAGGAAGCTAAAAAACCCTGAGAGCAGGCAAGCTGCCTGTTTTAGTTTAGCAAGGCTTCTTCTTATCAAGGTTTCTTTTAATTCATCAGTCTTAAAACTGCAAAGAAACATAAATTATATTGTTTAAAATATTCTGTTAAAAAAATTTCTTCCTTTGCCTTCAGGGAGTGAAACGGAGTATCTGCCCCTTTGTAAAGAAATTCTTTGTTAATCTTTGATTTTAAATTACTGGAAAAAGTCCTCTGAGTCATCATCTTGAAGAGATCGCTCTTCCTGAAATATCATAAAACACCTGAAGTACATTCTACAAAGCAAGTGGAAGGTTAAATTACCTTATTATTGATGACAGTTTACTTCAATGAGCAATTGTATAGCATGGAATTTAATAATTTTTTGTTATTTTTACAGAAATACCTCAATTAAATACCTTCAGATCTAGCAGAAATAATGTTGGGTTTTAGTCTGCCTAGAGATTTCCAGTATTTCATAGTTTGCAATTTGCTACCCTGAAGTAATTTTTTAAAAAATAAAGATCAGAGCTCTATGGATATAGTTAAGTGCTTATCCTGGGCAAATTAAATTAAACCTCTGTCATATGATGACAAGCTTGCTTCACCTAATTGAGCATTTAATGAGTGTGGAAGAATTTAAGCTACTCACAGAAATTTTGTTTTTCAAAGCTTTACTGATTAGCATCCATTCAGCAGGAGAAAGAAACACATTGCATTTATGTACACATAAGATTTGAAAGAATAGTTCTGATAAGACTGATCTCTTCATAAGGTTTTGCTTCAAATTGAACTGTCCTGTACTGATAACTGCAGGTACTCCCACAATACACTGGCTCACTGGCTTTTGATTCATACAATTGCTTTTTCTTGTTTCTGTGGGCTTTTCTGTGCAATAGTGTGTACATTCACTAGGAGGCTGCGCTCTTCATAAGCTTTTACTCTGATCAAAATAGCATGTTCATTTTTTCCCCCTAGAATATGCACCTGGAAACTAGATATAGATTTTTTTACCATTAAAATGTCAAGCAACCGGGGGAAAAGGGTGGAAAAAAATTTGGACTCTTTTGATATAACTGAAAGCTTTATACCTTTGACCTTGCTCCATTTGATGGTATTTCTCTATGAATTCTTCATCTTACTGCATTGCAAAAGCCTGAGATGGGCACTTTTTTCTTTTTTTACTCATTATTACTCATGAATAAAGTCCTGGACCCACCTTGTCTTTTGGGTTAAGATAAGGAAGAAATTATTATAAAGGAAAAGTCAAATATATTTATACTAGAAATCTTCTAATTTTTGCGGAAACCCACAGGCTTTTAAACAAAGGATTTTGAATGAAAAAATTGTGTCCAAAGAAAGTTCACAGCCTTTTTTTCACACCACACAGCTTGGTCAAAGTTCCATTACTAAGAGCTCATATGGTTATCTACACTTGTTTCATTCAATTCCACACTTAAAAAGCCCCCCAAAAAACCTCTTGTACAGCAAAAGCCTGATTTGACCACGTCTTTTTGAAGTTTGAACCAGCTTTTTCCCTTCAAAACATTTTGTTCTGCCTTCCCCTTCTTTTTAAATCACTACATTTTGTGATACTGCCTACACTGAGACCTTAATCCCTTCTTGCATCTCCCTACTGCTTTTATTTGTTCAGGCTTTTCTTACTATTTCCATTGTCTAGAACTGGGAGCTTTCATTTAATGCCTTTATATCATTTATCCATTTATCCTATGCCTACACTGAATTTGAAGATGTAATTGATGTACACGGAGGCATGCCCCTACAAGCCTTTAAAACTACCTGATTCTGTTATATTTCCCTTCAGTGGAAACCTGTCAGTAATTTGAGTGACTTGCTCAAGATGTGAGCCTCTTCACCCTGAAATCTGAGCCTACCTCTCCCCCGCACTGCTCCAAAATTGCCTGGTTTAGTGCTAGCACAGATATATATCCTAAAGTGTGCTAGTCATCTTAATTCTGGCAGCATAGATCCATTTATAGTGCATTTCAAACTCAGAGCAATATGTGTCTTATTTCATTGGAATGGTTCTGTTCCTCACCCTGAGAATAATTTGTCTGTGTCCTGCTTCCACGCAATTCCAGACTATGGTTTCTTTGGCTAAGATTCCCTCAATTTCCTATACACACCTCTGAAAGTGCATTATGCCATTTGCTGACAAAATAAGGTTTGTTTCAATTCTCAGATGAAATCAGATAATACACACTGCTCACTGATGCCCCGTGTTTCTGAGTTTCAAAGCATTTGGTAGCTGAAGACATGGGTGTGAACTTAACCACTTCACCACTGCTGGCCTTCGCTGTGGTGAGCTCTGCAGACAGCAAGTTGCGCTCTTCTTTCTCCCAGTTATTGGTATGGGAACTAGGGCATGGGAGTATTTTCACACAGAAACGTGAAACAACAAATATAAACAAATTTATATTTGCTTCACTATAACGGTTGATTTCCCAATGCAATGTGAAATCTGTGAGACTAAGATTGTGGGCTTTTTTTATTTCTACTAAACAAGTTATGCAGTATTGCATTTGGACTTTTTCCATTATGTAACTCATATTATCAGGGGCTCCAGCTCCTCTCAAGTATCTTGCATCCTTTCTGATATTTTAAATGATAATATTTACAGTAAATGACATACTATGGACTAGGAAGAATTTTCAGAGATGGGAATAGGCTTCCAATGAAGTAGGTGGGAAACACTCACACATTGAATGTTTTTGTATTCATTGATTTTAAGAATACTTGTGAGCCTGTAAAGATGGACAAACCAACAACAAGCCCTTTCCATTTTCTCTAGGGGAGTAAATAGAGAAGGGTAAGAGTGCCAGTCTCCAAGACCCCTGCTAACAACGATAGTTTGAGGTATTTGTTCTAGTTTGGGTAATGCTTGCTTCCCATATAGACTGAAAGCCTTAAGTATAAGAGAGCTCCTCTGCATTGAATACGCCTCATTTCTGTTGCTTGCCTCACACACAGACAAATGGTTTGCAGTTCTAAGCAGTGGTTTTCTCACTGCTGAAAAGAGGATTGTGCTAATACTCCCTTTGGAGTCATCTGTAGATAACTGAAATTGTTCTTCACAGTGTTGCTCCTGACCACTGCTGCTTCCTCAAGGAACTTTTTCAGCTTCTTTTATTTTGTGGCAAGGCTTCCATTTATTGTTCACAGTCCAGAGCAGGATTTTCAGATCACTGTGCTGAGCAGATAGATTAGGTACACTTCTTACCAGGCATATTACACTGAGGGATATTTGCTGAACCAAAAGTATTACCAATGGCAACAGCTGTGCTCCCTGCTACTCCTAGGCTTTCTTCTCTTGGGGAGATCTTTGTCCTTTGTATACTTTGTTTTATAGAATTAGCTGTGTGATACTCAGGCCTGTTTTGGTTGTTATTATTAAGTACCACTTCTGGCAGCACACTCTTCTGTACATCAGTGTGGAGCTTAGAACCATTTAATAACTATTTCCTTTCATTTTTTAATGGAGAATTTGACTGTGGTGTTATTGGGTATTCATAATTTTGTGCATTTTATACAAGCCCTTGTAAACACTTGCAAAATGATGTCATTAAGTTTCTTGTAAAATTTATACACAAGCTGAGTGTTGTCTTGGCTTCAGCATCTTCCTGAGCAGTTGTTAGAGCTCTGTCTTTCTAAATTAGGGTCATTTGCATGAGATAGTTCAGATTTATTTATTTATTTAAATAATACTTTTTGCTCTGGAGTGATGCCCACATTTTATATACTTCATTCTGGTCTAGACTATTTCTGATGAGAGCCAAATTTCTTTGACAAAATCAGACAAGGATTTTTGGGTTTTTCTTTCACTTCCTTTCCCCTCCCCCAGTGTTTTGTTCACCTAATCAATGTTGGGTCCTCTTTCTACATTATTTGTCATCTCTTAATTCTTTAATTAAGTCACTGGATTTTTGCAGTTTCATTATTTTTAAATACAACACACCCAAAGTCTTTACTATTACATGAAATTTAAAAATACTCTTTGAAGTTTTTCTGTGGCTTCAGCTAGTCTCCTGTTGGATTTAATTGCAGTGTATCACAGTTAGCCATTCGGTAGTAATTTGATAAATAATCAAAATATCTTTAGATTCTTTTCTTCCAGACACAAAATTAAATACTGCAGATACCAGTAATACTTTTCCGTCCTCCCTACCTCCATGCATTTTATGGCTACTGAGCTCTTTGGCCTTTTGTTCTGGCTCCATTTCATGGCCCTGTGGGATTCAGCAGCTGCCCAGTGTTTCTAGCACTTAATCCTCTGTGGGGTAATCTTTATGTTTGAAACCAGGATGACAATTTCTGCACTCAAACCCAGTTGTGGATGCAGCCAATTCCACTGCTGCTGTATAAATAAACTCTTAACCTTTGAAGTGGTAGTGAAGAGGAAGCCACCATCTTCAGGATATCAGCTGGTGCCACACCTGTCTCAGTGCTGTGCACTAAAAGGTTCAGAACCTTCCCAGGATTCTTCCCTGCAGCACAGAAGGATCTCACCCACATCAGCTCGTTCATGAGGAGAAAATGTAGCCAACGTAATTCTCTGCAGCATGGTCTCTTGTACATTGGTTTGGATAAAAAAAAATTACAGCATTTTAAAAACAATCACATTAAACAACTATTATTAAATAAAAATAAACACAAATTGCCGGATTTTTTACAGAATGGAAGCTGGTAGGTAGGAAAACAATTACATGTTATCTAGATTGCTGAATCAGCATAAAGATATAGTCTTCCCCAGGAACTCTTTTGGACTCTATTTCTGTATTTCAAATACTTGTGGAAATAAGAAAGAAGATATTTTTCTTCCCTAGAGTGATTCATTTCACTCACAAAGATCCAGGGAATATTATCTCATTTATAAGCTATGAGAAAAGTTTATCTGTAAATTCCAAATTATAACTTAAATGTCAAGTTGAAATAAGTGAAATTTGATTGAGTATACCACAATATCTTTTTAAATCATACTTGTTGGGGCTTAGAGAGCCACTGAATCACTCTGCTAGAGCAAATGCTTCACACAAGATAGAAGAAATCAGATTCACCTGTCTTTATCAGGCAATAGAACTGATCTTATAAAATGTCCATGAGAAGTACCTACATTTTTGTTTCAGTAAATTTCTCTATAAAAATCTATTCTTTTTGTTTGAGCATATTATTTAATGTAAAATATGTCTGTTTTAAAAATAAATTTTTTACCTTCTTGCTCAAGATATTGGTAAAATTTTAGAAACTTAGAATTCTGATTTTAAAATCAGTTTCTACAAACTAGATCAGAACATAAACTGATTTTCTGTTCAAACCTTAGAAGAAATAGCTCTTCACAAAAAATGATCCCCCTTTATGTAAGTCAAGATGCAACCAGCCTCCTCCACATTCCTCCTACAAAATGTTCAGTTTAGATTTTGCCAATTACTTGCACTCTAATTTGAAGAATTCCATCTACACACAGAAGAATCCCCCAGTTCTCAAGGCTCTATTTTCAGCACAAACTGCACAGCTACCAGCCAAAGCCGGGAAGTTTCTGGTATGGTTTTTCTTATTGGTACATCTCTATGTGCTTGTACATATGTGCACAAAAAGGGGTACTTTTTTGTGTTTAGTGTTTTACATAAAGCCATTCATTTTTCTCTGAGTTTCAGACTGGGGCTCACAGTCCTTTATAAAATGATTGACAAATAATTGAATGATATTGAAAAGAAGCATTAATATAAAGACCAATCTTTTTCCTTTCCCATACAACTTCCATTTACAAGGTCTTCCCTTCTTCAAATAATCTCCATGAGTTCATTGTTTAATGTATAACCAGTCTTGAACTTGTTCTTCTCTTCCTAATGGGAAAACTAAAGTTAATTTTTATGCTTATGTTGCACATTTATCAAATGGTGATATTTTCAAAACCTGTATGGCACTGTCTCCTCAGAAGTGCACGGAAGTCAGTTTTATTTATAAGCATGCAGACTTCTACCCTGTTTCCTGTGAATAGAAAAACCCCAAATGACTCGATCAAGACAAGATTTCTCCCTCCTAGATGTAGGAATAATGTTCCCATGCACTGCATTAAAGTAGGTTAAAACATATCACTTAGGTTGGAAGCTTAAGCTTCTGGCAAAAAGGAATAGAAAACCATCAACAAATGATTATTTTCCTGTAGAAGGCACACAGAAAGAACAGATGCAAAGGTCTGTGATCTGTTTATTTGCTACGGGAGTAACCAGGTAGCACAAAATCTGTGCCATGCAGTTACTTGAAATGAGTCTGAATTTCACCTCGAGGTCTTTTGGGAATACACGATGAAATCACCCTTTGTTAGTGCCCTAGTTCAACATCTACATTTTTCCAAGGGAATTTTGCTCTATAAAGCACAGATGAGAAGGATAGAGTAATTCAGAGTATAATTGCAGCTTATGAATTTAACTTTCAATGACTTTCAACAAATCTTTAGTAGAAGATTTACCAAACACAAAATTCATATTTAGTATGCTGGAGCTGTAAAGTAAAATGAAGGGATAAATGTGAAAGTACTCATATGAACAATATCAATTCCTTGTTAAAAAATCAACTACACAGGGGCTGCAGATTCTCATCTACAGACAAATATAGATTGCTGACCACATATAGAGTTATAACATAGCTGCTAAGACAGTGACTAACAAATACCACAAATTCAGACTATTGCACCGATTCTGAAAGGGTTCTTTCCTCCCCAGCATGCCATATCCAAATTGCTCCAAGCCTACCAGGATGACTTCAGTCACTCATAGCATTCGTTTAATGCGCCAATGCCATGGATTTGTTTCACTAGATGAGGTGAAGAGGGAATCTGCTTCTCTCTCCTGTGCCAGCTATATTTTGGGTCCCAAGGCATTGCAGAGTTCATGTGTCAGCAGGAGGATGGAAGAGATTAAATTCTGTTCGCTCAAATTTACCCAAAAAATTAATTCAGATGTACTGAGCACTGGGCTTTTGATGTCCCAGTCCCTAATCTTGACAACTTTGTGGCAAGTAGGCAATTTCTTTAACTATAATGAAGTAATTTTGTGAATTTCCGCTCATTTGAAGAATAGAGGAGTGGCTTTTTTTTCTCTTCCTTCTATTGCTTTACTAGTGAAGATTTTTAGCAATTACTAATATGTTATATTCAGTTTAGTTAAATCCCTTGACATGCTGCTCAAGCAGCATAGCAGTCTTGTGGCTCATCATTTAGGGACAGAAAAATAAATATCGGTGTATAAACATCTATAATAGATGAAATTAAATAGCCTGAAAGTACACAATGTTAGTGAGCACTGGGAATTAATATGTGAACTTAAAAAAAAATCTACTGCCTGAAAAGGAGATGGCAAGGAGCTCTGATGAAAGAAGAGCTAGCGTTCTGGAGAAAGGCAATTAGGAAATCTTTCAAGTATTGGTTTTAGAACTGATGGTATTTAAATATTTTCATCCATGACCTTGGCAAACAGAGAAGGAGTATGCCGATGCAATGTGCCAGTGCCATGTATTCCATGTTTTATCAGGTCATGGCTACATTCCAGCTAAAATATATAAAAGGCCATATGGATGTCTTTTCATTGCATGCTAATCTGCTACTGCCAAAACAGCTTGGCTTCTGGCCCACTCTACACAACTGTTCTTCCCAAGCATGCAGGAAGAGAGCAGGACACAAACTTGATGACTGTTTTGGGAAGGCTGAATGTATATCCTGGGAAAGTTGCAGTCTTCCCTGTTATTAGCTCTTCCAAGGGGCTCTTGCTGTCATCATCTTGACATGACCAGGTGTCTGTATCATGTGAATGACCTCAGTTACTTAACTATTGCTTTTTACGTACCAGATATACCAGTTAAGGAATGGGAGCATGCATGGATTCAGGACACATGGGTTTAAAGAGCATAGGATTCCTGATATATGACCTATAGATGGGCTAGGGAAGGATGCTCACACCAAGACAGAGACAAAGGAAGAAATCCTGTGTTAGTCTAAACTGCCTCTGTTGCCAAGAGTTAAATAAGTTAAGCTACCTAGTAAGATATTTGAGGACCCAAGAAAAACGTACTGCTATTTTTTCAGATGATAGTTTTCAAGTCTCCAAGTTTAAAATTATTAATAGTCAGAAACAGGAAGGGGGAAAGAAAGTCATTCTTTCTTTCAGGCATTAAAAATAACCACTTTTTTTTCCCCCTGCATGTTTAGGCAGTTCATTTTCTTTACAACAAAGATTCAGAAGTATCTGGAGGAGTATCCCTGTTTGCAAACTATTGTTTGTACTTATTCCAAACTTCACTGGGCAGTTGAGTGAGACTGACTGACATGATACACAATGTGGTTATACTACACAGCTTCTCTTCTGCTCACTTTTAAATTTTTGTCCACGTATCTAACTGCATCTATTTTCTTACAACCACCACTTCAGTAGATTCTTGCCTGAGAATTATTCTGCATAATTCTGCATAAATGAATGCTATTGATAAGTATAGTCATATAGTGGGCTGGGGAAAGAAATAAATTATTTACATCTTGTGCAAATGACTTTTCACAATAATTTCACAATAATTGATCAGATTGGTCAGATTTGGACTGCGTGTGGTATAACAAACAGTGACTAATATATAATTTTGAACAAAAACACTAGCACAGGACCACTATTTGATAACCCCTACCCAAATTTACTCTCCTGTCTTCCAGAAACCTAAGGCCTGAGGATTCCCAGAACTGTGGGTTTCCTAAGGCTCAGGCTCTTGTTTTTAACAGTCGTCAGATTCCTTTCTTTATATGTCTGACATGTTTGTGAAGCTATGTCCTCTTTTTATTTTTGTTTCATTTTTTTGGGGGTTTTTTGTTTTTGTTTTTGTTGTTTTTTTTGTTGTTGTTGTTTCTATGGATTGGTTTGGCGTTTTGTTTTGTTTTTGTTGTTTTTTCTGGGGTTTTTTTGTTGATGAGTCTCAGCTTTTCAATCTTCCCTCATATTGAAGCCACTCTAATTTTCTCTGTTCTGTCCCAATATTTTTTCAAATTTTAGTATAATATTTGAAAGATGAAATGATTAGAAATATTGAAAATATTCAATGCAAGGACATAATGGTGATATGTGCAAATTCTCATTAATATTTTCTGGTATGTTTGGTGTGGTTTGGGTTTTTTTTCCTTATCTCTCCTTCTAAGAATATAGTTCAGTGTTGTGATTTTCTTATCTGCTACTGAGCACTCAATCTGACATTTTCAAAGACATGCACAATTTTTTTTTCAGTAATAGCTACGTTATAGCCCATAATTTTATATGCATATATAAGTTTCCATATTCTGAAAATAATTTCCCAGTCCATTTGTCTTGTCTCTTGTATATGTATTGCAATGCCTAAACTTGAAAATTACAGTTGGTGCCAAAAGATTATAAACCCATAAAAAAATGAAGAAAGAACTTCAGTAGATATACATGCCCAGAATTAAAGATGTGTTTCTGAATAAAACCATGCCAATACAGAAGATATGTTTGAGGGGAGATACTGAAGCATCAAGTCTACTAAAATTGTTGAAACATCAGTTGAAGTCTGGACAAAGTGTTGCAGCAAATGCCAGAATTATTTCAGAGAAAAGACTCTAGTTTCAAAGATATCCAAAGACTATGGGAATGCCAATAGGATTTTAATCTTTGTGCAGGACTGAAGCTACTGAAAGCCAAAAACATTTAAATAAGAAGGATTCAGTATCAGAGGAATAACACACAATCAGAAAAATGAGGGAAAGATGTTTTCCTTTTCAAGACAATCCAGAGAACTTCTTGTACCAGAAGAGCTAGTTGAAAAGAAAATCTTTCAAATAAATTAAAATCAGAAGAGATCAATTCCATCAAACTTTTATCTGCGTACAAGGAAGTAAGTGCACCATCATAAAAACCATTAGCTTTTTAGTGTCTCTGTTAGTCAGGTGATTCAAATATTGATATGAATTATGCAGGAAGCCTTCAGGAAAGCTAATGAATGTTTCATATGATAAATAAGGTATTACCATTTCTCTTCTTTCAGATTTTTTCCTGAGACTAATTGCTAGCTAGATGCCTGAGAAAACATTAGCAGATATGTTTTGCTAGGTTATAGATCAATCAATAAGCAAAAGTGCTTTTGCTTATTTATGCCTCTAAAAGGATGAACTCAGAAATAACCAGACATGAATCTTACAGAAATAAAACTGCTCTGTAATAATTTCTGAATATGATTAATGTGGTACTAGGGTCTTTTCTTTTTGAATATACAGGTCTTGTCTAATGATAAATAGACACAGATGTTGAAAGAAACAGGAGAAAAAGAAAAGGAAAAAAAAATCAAAATAGCTTCTTCCCATCTCATTAGAAATAAGCAGTTAAGAGAAAATCTTATGAAAAACAAGGCTGGGGGGGGGGGGGAGTGATACAATAGAAGATAAAGACTACTGTAATTCTTTTTAGTTTTCTAAAGGAGAAGTTAACTGCTGTTAATAACTTTGATACCAGACAAATGAACAGACACCTCTTGGAGGATCTGAAGATGGTAAGACTACCAGGGAATAGGAGTATATATGTAAATACAACAGTCTCTGTGCTTTGTCCTTACTGTTAAAATAAGCCAAACCTTGCATTTGCAGCCATTTATAGATATTTGTGCTGTGGGTACAAGTGTAAAGATACTGTACAGCAGAGAGTTTTGCACTCTCATCCTGAAGCAATCCAAGACTCCTGCTCTTATTTCCAATGTATATAGAATTATAAATGAGTAGATTTCCCAATCACTTCCTCTCAGTCCAAGAATCTAGAGTTGGGACTCTGAGGAAGAAAGAGAGAAAGGTAAGTTTTAAATGTACGTATTGTAAATATCTCTAAAGAGAGACCAGCCATTCTTTGCTTGCTCTGAGTGATCATCTCTGGAGGTATTCACATCAGGGAAGGTCTCAAAAACTCCTAGGTAGAGCCCTCAAAAATTGATATTGGGGGATTATTTGTGGCAAAAAGACAGGCACTTGTTGATGCTATCTAGCATATCTTCAACAGTTTAATCCTATTTTTGATTTGATCTATTACAACCAGCCATTGGCTAGTAAAAAATTGTGGAGAGAAAAAAGAACTACTACTAAGAAATTTAAAAATTAGGAAAAGCTAAGAAGAAGAAAGCAAAAAAAGTATGACATCTATTGCAGTACTGACGATAGAGTGAGTTTCAAACAAATATCTAAGGGGAACTGACACTGAAAGGTCACAATCTTTAACTAAGCATTCTCTGGCAAAAAAAAAAAAAGGCAGACCAGACATATAGGCAGCTGATCCCAGGCTGATATGCAGCAGCTAACTTTTGGGTGTTAACCATGCCCCCAACAAGTCAGGATCAACTGTGCTCAGTAGCAGCTCAGAGAAAGCCATGTGAAGAACTCATCCACGTTTGAGTGTATTAGAGAATAATTTTTCACCACAACTCGAGCAGATTATCAGCAACAAAGGCAAGTGTTGGGCACTGGGCCCTTCTGGGTGGAACCCCTTTGACACCAGAGATTAGCCATGTTTTTCACTTTTACCTATAGAAAATCCCTACTCACCAGTCTAGTGGAAGGTGAATAAGAATTATCCATTTTACATATTTTAATTTACCATTGCCAGATTCTGTCATTGTCTCAGACTCATTCAAGAACCTGCAACACAAACATCCCAGCTATATAGGATAGTTGGTAAACAAGTGCAAATCTCAGCAACCCATGTCACATCAGCTAAAATCATAGTAAATATAGATTATAGCCAAGGGATACTTGGGGCTGCTGAAAAGGAGTCTTCTTGAACATCTATAAATTTATTTTAGCTTACGTTCCTTTTCTAATATATATCCTACTTATTCTAGTCCACCATCATGCTGGCCAGCACAAATTGTCATAGAACACAACTTTCAATAATATATCAATTTTGAATAAAAAATCTTTCCTGACAGACATAAAATTGGCTGTTATTTTGAGCCCTGCTCATGTAATTTTTTGGATTTCATTGTTTTCAACAGCTGCAAGACAAAATGAAGCAGGCACATCCAGACTTTATTTATGTTTTTAAATTTTATGCCATTTGAAATTCAATCCCATGAAAATGTTCATGAAAAAAGTATATCTTTTGCATACTCATCTAGATGTAAGAAAATTTGCAAATATGGATTTCTGACCCAGCCATTTGAGCCAGAATGCCTCCCACAGTTGTGCTACATGTGCACATTTGTTTGTTATATTATCCCTTTTTCCCTCCAACCCTAAACTAATCCTGTGTATTCTTAGCTAAGGAACAGACGTGGTTATCATCTGCAACAGGCAATATTCTAACTTGAACTGACAAAAAATTAAAGTTCCACTGTCTAAAAGCTTAATATTAATAGATATTATTTTAAAAGACAGTAAGAAAAAAACGATATCAATGTTTGCAATAGATATCAACACACATCTGGTGCTACAAAGCCAAAAGCTACTCTGTTTTGGAAAGTAGAATACTCCAAGAAAGCGAGGAGTCAATTGAATTTCCAAAATCATAAGTACTTTCTAATTTCTGTGCAGTTGTTTTCTGGTACCAGACAGGCCAACAGAAGTGCTAGAACTTTGTATACTGGAATAGGGATGGAATTTGATTGATGTGTAGAGGAGGAACCATCAAATTCACAGTCAAACACCTTTTCTCCTAACACTAGTGGCTCACTGGAAAACAACTACCTCTTAGTGTGGCATCTCTGTTATCTTGCTTATCTTAATGTAAATTAATAACTGTATAAGAATGTTTATTAGATAATTATTATTACTTGTATCAATGAGTTCTTCATAAAATCTAAAAACATATTCTGCATCTAATGTATAAAGCAAAGATATTATTTCTTCCTAAAAAATATTCCTTTGGAAAACACTAAAGCAGTTTTGTAATGTGATTTTCTTTGGTATTCATAAAGGAGAATAGCATAATTAAGCTTACTGTAAAGCACACAGAAAAGCAGAATGAATAGTGAGAATTAAGTTTGTGAGACGCCAAAACTGAATTGTAGGATTGTACAGCTCACTTACCTCTACAGCCCTTAAAGTTAAGAGCGTCCACTTGTAAATCTCTACAGATTCCATCTTGAGAGGAAATTAAATACCAAATTTCTGTTTCAAGAACAATTCAGACAGTCTTGTCAGTCTATAGCTAGAGAATCCTAAAATCATAAAGGATTGGTTGAAATAAGTGAACATTTACAATTTATACTTACTACTGACTGATGTGAATATCAAACAGAAGGAGCCCTCTGGAAAGTGACCTGATGCTTCTCACAAAAACCCAGACACAGAGTGTACACTCTTTAGGATAAGGAAAAGCAGACGTGTTCTTCCCAGACCACTGCCCACAGTGCAACCTCCAGCAGAGCAGTCAATGTCAGCACATGAACTTTACACAGCTGAAAAATACAGCAATTGAGGCAGCATCATCATGAAAGACTGGGTTCTGTAAGAGACAACAAATCTAAAATTAGGAGAGGCCAAGAAAACTTTAATCCTAAGAGAGAATGGTGTCCGCCTCTCATTTCTTTGAGGGGCAGCATGTTCCATTCCACAGTTTGTAATGGGTTACATCAGACTTAATTTTGGAGAGAAAAATACAATTAGCTGCCCCAACATAACATTTTTCCAACACAGGAAATGACAGAACAGTTTGCAGGACACTGCATGAATGTGCAATGGATGCTCCCAACTCTCATTGAACCAGAACTAACTCATTATCATGCAAGTAATGCAAGCGAATATGATCATAATGCGCAGGGCCTTTCTGGCTTTATTATGGCAAGCTATAGGTTTTAGTTATATTTTCCCTTCTAGGCAATCAGATAAAGCAATATAAAAATGATTTGGAAGCAAGAATCTTCTGTTTCTGTTGGAAGTGAACAGAAGGTTAATGGCATTGTTTTTACACTACATATCCTCTCTGTGAATCCAGTGTCTCATGGTGATAGCTGTAAAAACTGATTATTAAATTTTCAAACAATTTCCAGAATGATTTATACATAAACTAGGTGAATATTTTTTACATATATGATTTAACTTGTAAACCTACTTATGAAAGTTTTGGCAACTGATAATAAAAAATTGGATAGCAGTCTTTGCTTTCTAGTAGAATAATTGGTAACATACAAGATGTGGATGTGGTCCACAACTGCAAGAATTCACATTATTTGCTGCTAAAAGGTCAGTAACAGTGTTACATGTACTGAAGGCTGCTACTGGGAAGACAGAGATTTCTTCCAGTGAAATGTTACACCATTTGCTAAAAGGTAGAGGACACTGAGATAAAAATCTCTTAAGACAATGAAGAAGAAATGGTGACACTTTCTCTCCTAAACTCACAATTGTATTTACAGTCTTGGAGTAAACAGCATGGAAATAATTATGGACATGTTTTTTTCTGATGCAGTGATGATGCACTAGAAGACTGCTTGTGCAGATGAGCAGAAATATTTAAATAGTGAACAATGGAGAAAATTAACTGCAATAGCAATTCTCTCTCTTGTCTGAATTGACAAGACACTGAACTTATAACTTCAGGAATGCAAATGACATTTTATTTTGACCTTCTGGCTTCAGACACAAACCTCATTGCATCCAAAATGATGGTGAAAATTGTATCAAATTTCACACATCCTCTTCTCAACTGTATTAGTTTTCTTACAAAAGCAGAGATGTATAGTCAGACAAGCTTGACCATGTGTAGGCGTTTGCTTAAAGAAATTTTGCATTCATAACTTTCCCTCAATTGTATTCGAAGACATACTTACAATCACTCGTGTTTTCTTATCTTGTTTGTTGTTAGTCTTCTATTAGCCTTATCTTATCTTATCTTATCTTATCTTATCTTATCTTATCTTATCTTATCTTATCTTATCTTATCTTATCTTATCTATCTTTCTTCATGTAAGGAATTTGGAGCAGCTGAGCATCAGGCTTGGAGAAAGCAAGCAAGCCCTTCCATGCACAAAAGAGGGATTAAAGCCATTGTCATGGCAACGGGAATCAGATGTGAATGCTCTGGTTGCCTAGATTTTAATACATAGGTAAAGATAGTATAAGTTTAGACTGAAAGTGCAATATTCCTTGATTCTACTTTTAAATTATAGATTAAGTCATATAAATTTCAAGGAAAAAAACATTTAAACTGATTTGTGCACTAATTAATTTAAAGATCTTATAATTTTCAAGAATGTGAAACAGTGCAGAAGTGTTACATAAAAATCAATCTTTTAAATTTATGAACAGTTGTCTCACAATATTTTATGTTGATAAAATATTCTATTTTACAAAGAGTCTTTCCTAAATAATTTCCTGAAATTCAAAATATAAGTCAAAAATATGTTCCCTTGCACTCTATAGTATGCAAACCCATAAATTGAAATAAGATCACTGCATTCACTAAATCAAAAAGGTACATGATTTGTAATTGTGTTTTCTCCCTTTGTTGTTCTAAAGGAGGATTACACAAATTTGAACAGGCTCTGAGAAGAGCACAGATCCAGTGGTCTTGTACTGTAATCAATATCTGCAGAGCACATGAATGTCGTTCTTACTTGTACACCTGTGCATCAACTGGGAAAGCATCCTGTGCAAACAAATTAATTGGAATTCTTACACACAGACTATCTTCTAGCATTGATCTTACAGCTGTTATTGACACTAAATTGTTAGATCACAACTGCCCAGAATATATATTTTTGAATTTATCTTTATATCCTGTTACATTTTTTTAAATTTAAATTATTTTTTTTTTACATTCTCTTGGCTCCAGGACTGCTGTGTAAAATGTGTTTGATCTTTTGATGTGAGATCATATTCCAGTGATAAAGCTGAGCCTCAAATGACTCATAAGCATCTTGGAAAGGGCTGTGCAGGGAGCATTTCAGTGCCCCTAAGAACACAATTCTCTGAGTCACTCTGAAGAGTTATTTGCTCTCCTTGAGCACAGAAAAACAAAAGGAAAAAATATCTCACAAAAGCCACCATGCCAATCCCTTCTGTCCCCTTCATATTGGTAGAAGACAAATCTTTCCTAAAATAGTATAAATTTTTAGATTCCAAATATTCCAAATATTTCACCTTATCAAGTAACATTTCTCCCTTGGTTTCTAATAGACTTGAAAATGTGTATTCACTATTAACTTTTCTTTATTCTTGTTAAGTTTCAGTCCTCATACAATTCCAAGTCACAGATATGTTGACACCAAAGTACTTTGCTGTTCTCCCAACGACCTCATCTTGGCTAGATGCTCTCTCAGTCCCAGTATTTACACATTTCCCACTGCCAAATTTCCCTTTTCCCCAGTTTCATTCTGTTTTACCTTGACTGAGGTTTCTAGAACTGTAGAATATCCAACAATTTAAAATAATGAAATAATCCTAAAAAATCCCTCTGCCTGTGATGAGCAGTGAAGCCATGCTCTGATCATCATCCATTTTTTCTCTCCCCTGTCAAAAACTTTATTTTTGACATTCAATCATTCTCTGTGTGATCGGGAACAATTTATCATTAATTTGAAAGTGAAGAATATTTCTAGAATACATACTTTCCTGCTGATTTTCCAATTCCATAAATCTACTTAGTTGTCTCTTTAAAAAAAATCAGCTATCTTTGAGTGCAAGGCATTTTAAAGCCTTTTACCATCAGTAGGAATTTAAATATTTATATTTCTTTTAATCATTGAACCGTAGACATAGCTCTCCCAGAGCAAGGCAATTCTTTTTCACAGGAAATGTGTTGCTGTTTCCTGAAGTAATTCAACAAAGACTGAATTCAAAATGAACACAGTAGAATTTCAGATTTGCTGATTAGCAAGTGTTTACTTGTTCATTAGATTGAACCAAAAAACTCTGTAGTAACTGCAGACTTTCTCCTATAGTAACAGCAATACACACAGTAGGGAAAATTACTATATACTTGATTCTCTCAATAAATTCTTAAAATAAGCTCCATGTCCCTAAACCTATGTCCAGTGTGAAAGAAAAAGTGGGTAGATAAGTATATGAACAGCCACTGTAATTTTTCCAGCCTTGACCGCTAGAATATACATTGGTGTTTCTTCTGAAAAACTGGCAAATCCATAAGCAGGTGATGTGTGAAGCAAAGTCCAACAAACCTCCTTTCATTTATGTCTGTCTAGGAAATTGTTTTCTAGGACTGCCTCTTATGTCACTTCCATTTCTGTCCATGGAAATTTCTCTTTGTGGATTTTAATTTTTAAAATTTATTTGCATTTCTTCCCATTTGACCATACTGACAAATTTGTGTTTTCACAGATCAGTAAAACTTTATTGATTCTTATTCAGACTACAACATGTTCCAAGACAACACCCTTCAGCAAACAAGCAAGAGCCTTCAAACATGTTTTAAAGCATAATTTCAGACAAATCCCCTTTGTTCTATTGAAGCTCTCTCATTATCACAAAATTGTTTTCCCTTTGTCCTTTGGATTAATTTCGATTTTCCAGTACCTACTTTTAAAGCCAAGTGTAGAACACAAATTTAAACAAAACACTGGTGCCAAGTTACTATGCATCAATGCCAATTATTAAAAATTCTTTTAATCTCAGTTTTCAACTTGATCCATATGTAAGGCAGCATTAAATTACTGATTGCTATCACTTTTAGAGAAACTGTAAACTCACACCCTGACCACCCACAGCTCCACACCTCCCATCACAACACAGCCAGCATCTTTTCAACCCTGTTCTTTGGTGACCTGCATATCCAAAATAAAGCCTGTCACCAGGCTTTGGGCACATAATGTTTTAGGCAGTGCCACTGTGAAAACACTGTGACTAGAAAGCCCAATAAAACTTATATTTTGATCACAGTTTGCAACAGAAAATTGAACTGGAATTCTACAGACATTATCTTGCCAAATTTTAAAAGTTATGACAGAGATGACCCGGCATTCTCAGAGTCTGGATGTGTGCTGGGGTGGTGAGATGGGGGCTTGTTTGATGTTTTTAATTTTTTAATTAAAACATGGGAAAATGACGAGGGCTGCTCTAAGATTCCACATAGATTTTGACAAAGCCCCGTGGAATATCTCTTCTTTTCTTTAGCTATTGATCCTTATTTAGATGGCGCTTGTGTCACACTTACACCTCTACTAAACTCTTGCTAGGTCAGTAAAACACACACTTTTTTTTTTTTGGATTTAGAAGAATGCTCTTGAATCTCATTTTGCATGAGCTGGTTTTTTCTCCCCAATTAAATGTATGTTGTCATCAAGGAATGCTCTTCAGCATCAAGGACAGAACACTTTTCCTTCTTGCCTAGGACATACTTGATTCACTGTTTCATATATTAAAACCAAAATATCCTACCATCTGGGTAAGAGTTATCAAAAATATTCAGAAAATGAACAGAGTTCCATTTCTCATCTTCATCTGCAGGAGCTTTAACAACTAAAACTTTCCTAACTACAGGTTTCCCATTTCAGCGAGATCTCACGTGTCCTCTCTGGAAAGCCACCAAGGGCTGCAAATAATTAATGAGTTTTTGCATAGAATGTATCTTTAAAAATGCAAAAAAATTCAAATGGTAAGGTACCTTTCCTATCAGCAATTACATATTGATCACCTTTTTAAAACCTAACGCAATGTAATTATTATCACTTGCCTTATCTTTCAAAGGCCCAATATTTGATGAATGAAAATTACCAACTAATTTTGTGTATTTGAATACCAATTAGGCTAATAGTTTGTGAATCCTTGTGTAACCCACTTGAGTACATTTGCCTTACAACTCCATTTGAGCTTTCACAGATTCTTTCCCATGTCTACTAGCCGAGTCTTACTAATGTACACTGACTAATAGAAAAGAAAAAGCAATGAGACTGATTTGGTCATTCAAATGAACTGATTTGTTTGTCAAAACAAACAAATTCTTTTTACCATGCAAACCTTAATTCTTTATCTGGTTGAAGGACTTTCACTAACATGCTCCATTAAGAATGTTTGTGACAGCTGTATTCAATTTTTTGACACCATCGCTATAAATCTGAATTGCTTCCATTAAACTCGTACTGTTTGTTTTAGCTTGTAAAATAAATAGTTTTAAATCATTCAACACAAAAGAGAACACAGATAATACATCTTTTCACTGTCACAGGTATTAAAGCATTTTGTGAAAAAAAGGTCATCTTGTGTTTGCAAAGCTGTGTGTCTCTATACTACTGCAAGTGATTCAGACAACACAGCTTGCTTAGGATCTATTTTATCTTCATTAGACATTTTTAACTGCAAGACAGGTAATTATTCATTCTGAACATATGCAGGACTTCTGGAAGGTAGGTTACAGGATGACCAAAAGGTCCTGAAATGAAGTGTTTTAGATCATGAAATTGAGGAAGAGAAAAAGGGAGAATGGCACTGAACCATGTTCAAGTGGATTTGGGATACAAAGGTGTGTATTTCTGAGGAGCAGGCCAGTGATGCGAGGCAGTTCTGGCAAGTAGGACATGCACAGCATTTGCATGATCATTGATGTAGACTTAAAACATATAATTCTTGAAGAATCTACTCTGGCTGACACTGCAGATAGCCCAGCTCCAGAGAGTTCCATATGTGCAATGGGCAGAGCTGTGTGGGTGCTAGAGCCTACAAATGCCCACACCTTTAGCTGGCATGCCAAGAATGGAGAAAAGACAAAAGGAGTAAGTTAAGACGGAAATGAAAATAGACCAGCTATCTGGGGAGACCATGAGACTTTGCAGGTCATGATTTGAAAGGAACAAAGCCATTGTTCCCTTGCTTTCCTGTCTGATGGATGTCTCTGATGCAAAAGGAGTGGCAATAGTGGAGGTAAAACTAAGATCGGAGTCTCCAGCCTACTGACATGCATAATATGAATGATTTTTGTAGACTGGGCATCACATTAACAGGCACTGCATATGAGGAAGAATGTGCTGTACTGAAAACCAGAAGCTCTGAAATGTGTAATTAAAAATGTCTTTGCCTTTGCTGTCCAAATATCATAATTTTATATAAATTATGGATATTTAAAAAAAAATTATTTTCTTACTACTCTTACTGCTATTAAATGATTTACCCAAAGGAAGGGGAGTAATGGAATTCATACACTACTGATGCTCCACAGAAATTCTGGTGCAGAAAGATTAGGAGATGCAATATAGACTTTAAATATCTATTCCTTCCTAAAATATGTATATTGAAAGACTGACAGGTCCAAAATTTAATATTTTAATTTACAGAGAAATTGGAGACAGACAAATTTTTGTCAGTAACAAAACTGTTTGAAAAATCCTAATAATTCTCCATTCACTTGAGCTTATTCTAGACAATATATTATTTTTATAAGTTCCTTTTTTAGAAGACAAAATTAATGACTTTGGCTGATTCTTGAAATTTGTTATAGTATGACAGAATAGGTATGCAAAAATAACAACAGTCAATGACTGAATCTGTGTTTTATATTTTACCACAGAGATACATAATCCATCACGAGACAAATAACCCACTTAATCTAAGCAATAGTGTCAGTAAAGATGTAGAGAGAGATCCTGCGTGTTTTTTAAAACACAATACAGAGGCATACATCAAATATAGTTAGTATAATTTCATATAGTAAAAGAATAAATTATTGATTACTGGAATTTATGGAATATGTTCTATCCACATGGACATGCTGATATTAATTGATTCCAAAATAGGATGACCTTAAAATGGTGAAGGGCTGCTTCAAATTAGACCCATACCCATTGTTGCCTTTCAGGTTTTATGTTCAAACATCAGCTTTAAAATTATGGGGATTTATTTGTCTGTGTATATGCTTTTATATTTATAGTTAACACTTCCCAGACAAACATTAAATAGCCTCAGGGACTGACTGAAATTTATACTTTATTGTCTTTGCAAGTCATTATGTTCAAGCTCCACCACCACTTTGGGAAGCAAACCTGTAAAACATCTACGCCTGTTCAATTTGCCCTGTGCAATTACATAACATTATATTAGAATGAAATAATTTTTTTTTAAAGTGTCCAGTCTAATTACAGTTGAACTGTTATTTTGACTTGCTATTTTCTAATGGTGGGGTTTTTAATTTACAAGAACAGCTTCCATTTCATTGCCCAATGCTTCAAAGATAAACATTAATTCAAGTAAAAAAAAATTCTAGAATTTTAAATCCTCTAATATTTTCTATTAAGTCAGTGCATGACTTCCTTTGCAAAAGAGCTGCCCATTTCCTTCCCACACTGTGCAATCTCACATGTTTACATCTCTGAAGCGAGCATCTATCTTCTTCTATTCAGCAGCTGTGAAATAGATTGCACCTTTGATCTCACTACAGATAACTGTCATTCCCAACAGATACTGACATATGAACCTTTTCAAAGAAGTTATGTTTGTTGTTTCTCTCATTAAAAAAAAAATAAATTACGGTTTGTTAAAGCCAAGGCATTAATGACACTGACCACATCTCACAACAACATTACCTTTTATTAGAGAACTTATTTTACATATCCCCATAAGATATAAAATCTTCCAAGAGAAAATATCAAAAACCTTCAGCTGAAATCAATTTCTTTCAGATAATATGAGCAAGTAAACCAAAGAAAATTAAGATAAAGGAATGTAAAAATCTCCAAACCATAAAATCAGAACAGGTACAACTCTTGTATGGAAAGTAATTACAAGGTTTTAAACCATTTCTTACAGAGCACTGTTCTTAAAATCCTACTGGCAAGGTAAAGATGCTTGCTTCTCTTAACCAATAGCTCCAAACACAGCAGCTACAAAAACAGAAAAAAATCCCAAAATAATAAAATTGAATTATATGGCCAATTCACAAAGAAATAATATAAGAATTCATTAAGACTTGTGCAAATCAAAAATCTAACAAAAACCCACCCAATTAAAACACAACCTCATTGACAGCAACATTCGGAACCAATTCAAGCAAAATTCTTTTTGAGACTTTGACTGGAGTTTTGATTTAGTAAGGGATTTCAGGAAAGGATCTTAAATTGAAGCTGTCATTACACAAAAAAAAAAAAAAAGGGCAAAGGAACAAGGATTACATCTGCTGGTTAAGGAAGATTCAGGCACCGTGATTGTACAGATGATGATAAAAGTAAAGAACCAATTCTATATGAAAAACCTTTCAAAGCAATTCCAAGAGGCAAAATACTTTAAAATTTTATTGCATCAAAATTTTCCTTTTCTGTCTGGCAAAACTGAAGCAGTATTTTGAATGTTTTCCTGCACGGAACACATAAAAGTATCTTAAACATTTTAATTCTGAAGAAGCCACAAAATACGTGTTATGAGAAATTTCTGCTAGCAAGTCTACTAAGCTTTCAGTTCCAACAAAAACCAGCATTTTCAAATACTTTTTCTAAGAAGTTACAGTACATGTTTATTGCATGAAAACATCCATTTATTGGATTTATCTGATTCTTCCATTTGTGGTTAGAGATTCCTGTATTCTTGATGTAACTTGCACCAGATCCTACTAAAGTATTCCCATTATTACAAAACACACAGTAGATTGAATTAAGAAAATCTACACAATCTCAACAGAGATCCAACCTGTGACAGTGCATAAAATCTAAGTATGACTTTCATTTTATTTTTAGATAGCCTGTAGCTACATAAAATAATTTGATAGATTTTGATATTTGATATAATTGTTGAACAACAATGATGAAATTAAATACAGGAAGCAATATTAGAGCTAGCACATCTTTTTACCAGTTATGATGACTTTTCATGCATTAATATTGAGGATAAGCAACAGGGTATGGAAAAGTACAGCACAAGCAAGAGATAGAAGAACGAGCTATGAAAATAAATGACAACTATAAAATGGGATCATACTCAAGTGAATGTTTATATATATATAACTGTAAACAGCAGCTCTACTTAGGGAAATGCTTTCCACACTTGGATGGCTTAAGTACTAAATATGAATTAATATGGGAAAAAGCAAAGTCTCCATTCTTCAGTAACATGAACACTGGCAATGTAAGTGAGGTTGTAAGTTGGTAAAATATTGTTTAAAATATAGGCACATGATTTGGAATTAACAGGTCACCACAATCTGTGACATGCAAGCACATGTTTTGATGGGTTTGCAAACTATATCTTGCTTACTATCAACTCTTTGCATCAAGTTGCAATTTTCTCTAAAGCAGCTGAATTTAGCTTCTACAGTAATTCTTTTTTTGTTGGTGTTTCATGTTATAACATCATATTAATACATTCAAATAGTCAAAATGTTCAGAATAAGGTAGCACAAACTTGGTGCAGGAGTACATAGATCAGTGTGGCCAGCATTGTCAAATAGGAGATACACAGCTTAAGTATTATATAAACTACCTTTTCCCCGAAAACATTAACATAGACACTGAAATTGTAACAAGACATATCAAAAATAAGGCACATTTATTTTGATATGGTAATATTGAAATAGAAAACTCATTTCAGAGGACACTGGTATCTAAATGAGTTTTATAAAAAAT
The DNA here is from genome assembly GCF_027579445.1 of Ammospiza nelsoni. NCBI lineage: Eukaryota > Metazoa > Chordata > Aves > Passeriformes > Passerellidae > Ammospiza > Ammospiza nelsoni. The sequence goes on from NC_080669.1 coordinate 61,220,371, forward strand.
CTTGTATTCATGATAATTATGGACATTTCTCATCATGGTAATGGAATAATTGCACATATCCCAGTGTGTCAAGTAACAAAATGGGAGTTTTATTAAACAATTCCATTGCAAAATTACTTTGTAGGTTCAGGTTTTTCTATTTACATAACTCAGGTGAATGGTAGAAGTATTAAAATCTACCATCACTTATCACAAGTACTGCAGGCTTTCATTTTACCACAATTAATAATCCCCTTTGTGTTGAATAAACTGAAATTAATTGCAGAATAAATTGAGATTATTGTAATTTATATAAATGATTGCAAATATTTGGACATTAGCTACTACACAGGAACACTTTATTCCATTTTTTTTCCAAGCTGCATCAGGACATTTTACACTGAGTTATTCACACATAAATTCATCAACAATCAGGAAAAGAAGGCTGTTTAAAATCTAATCCCCTGTTTATGAAAATTAAAACACCAGAAACATCATTAATTAGCATTTAACCTGAGATTTAATCTGTTGAGAGGTTAACATCCATAGAAATTTCTTCATTTGTTGTATTAACTGATAATGATGTTGCTATTTTATGGGGGAAAAAATCCAAACAGAAAAAAAAAGTTGCTTGCAACATGGCTTTTCATTGTGTTGGTCAAAAAAAAAAAAAAAAAAAAAAATTACAGAATGCATCTTTTTCTCACAGTATCCAGAAGCTGGAATAACATTAATGTGCCTTTTATTGCACATGAAACTCAGAGGAGATACAACTGCAGATTCTTCTTTATCTGAGTGTGAAAGCAGGATTTAATCTCAGCCGAATCCGGAATGTATTAATCTCCATAGAATTCATATTTATTTCACTTATATTTCTGGCATCTGGAGGTGAATGCATCAAAGATAAAGATGTGGGTGTAAGACTTTCCACTCTGAATTTGGTAAAGAGTTTATGCACCTGTATCTAGAGGGAAAAAAAAACCAACAAAAAACTACATTTAGAAAAAGCAGTAAATACCATAAAATTGTACGGTTCCTTGCAGGAACCAGAAATTTTCATGCCAAAGATTTTGAGTATTTCTAAATGTCATAGATTAAATTCTGTGCAATAATTTAGATCTTTTTAGACAGTAGTCACTCACTACGTTTCAATTAAATTTAATTGAATAATTAATTAATTAATTAATTTAATTAATTTAATTAGTATATTCAAAGTTACTAGAAATATTTGGATTTGAACTCTTCTTGTTTGAAAATAAAATAATATTTACTCTTCCACCCAAAAGATAATCCCAAACTTATTTTAAAATTCCTACAGATTAATAACCATACCTTTCCCTGAGTGGTAGAACAGAGCAGACCCGTGTCTCTGTTTGAAAATTTACAATCAAATCCCTTTCTGTGAAGAATCAGAGCAGCTTCATCAGATGGTTTGGTATCTACCTACAAACAAACACTATAGGATATTACTCACAAAGTATCAGTCAGGAAGACATTTTAGGACATAAAAAAAATTATACAGCGGATAGAGACATTTACACCTTAAAAAATGTTCAGCCTAGATTGAACTGTCGTGTCTTTTTAAAAAATTTATACAGCTAAACACAGAAAGAAGTAAATGGCAAAGAGTTGAAACATACAATGTACTACAGAATATAAATATAAGTCATTGAATTTAAAGGTCATCAGATGCACATGTACTCACGACTCAGGACTGAAGTGTAGCTATCATACCTGTATTAAATGGCTCCCCATAAAAATTATATGGCAAAACAGAAAACAAACTAGAAATCTTATGTAAACTGCAATACTCAGTTTTACATATTCAATGGCATTATGTTGAAAAAACCTTCATATAGCAAAAAAGCTCTCTAACTCAGCTTAAAGTGTCCAGAAAAATGTACACTGAGGTACACATATGAAAAAAATGTAATATTTATCTCTAAGATAAACAGTGCTTTTGAGCCTCAAGAGACATTATAGAGTAAGCTGCTCTGCACCCTTCTCTAGCTCCATTACCCTCCCCTGCACATTTTCCAGCCCCTCAATATCTTTATTGTGGCTGTACCCCTACACTCACTGTAGTCACATATTTAATATGATACATTACTTTATTTCTTTAATTATTGCTGTTTTACATTCTTCCGCTCTTAATCTTATTACATATATAATAAGAGCATAAAAAAGATGGTTGTATCCAAAGCCATGACAGTTCTTCAGGCTATTTTTCTCTGATTTATTTCTGGTTTACTTGCTCTTATATTGGTGCTTTTTCACAAAAGCATCAGCCATGAATTAAGTTCATTTCTGGTACTTCAGAATGCATCCATTGCTTGGAGAATTCAATACCAACAAGCATTAGGCCCTCTGTGATGCATTATCTCCTGAAGGTGTACCAAACAAAAGGTCTTAATCTAACACATCCAAATTTCTTTTCATAAAGGTGATCATGGATCAGCTTGTACCAGCTTCTTTGAAACGCAGCATGACAAAGAATCAAAGTACAAACAATTCATAGTATAAAGTACTCATTCATATAATAAAAAAATTTACAAACTTTATGGGTTTAGGTTCCTCACTTAAAATAGTAAAAAAATTTATTCAATAGTATTTGGAGTTGAAATTAGGTATTTTTTAGTAAAACATTAAAAGTTAGAAACTTAGCATAGTTTACAAATCACAAATAAAACTCTGCTTCAAAAGATTTTGTGAACAATAGCTTATAACCACCTAAAATCAACTTCATAATTTATGAATAATGCCTGCATTCAGCATATGAAAAAAAGTTTCCAGTATTTATTAACATTGATGGCTAATGAAGTTCTCATGCTGTTTACTGAAATAGCAGTGCCCCTTTCTAAATGAAGTGAGGTAATAGCTGTGATATTTTCCCCCCCACTATGAAACACCTGACTTGATTTTTCATTGTCATTGCACATGAAAGTAGATATTTTTATGCACACAAAATAATACTGTCTGCTTAAACATCAGATTAGGGAAACATTAAAATTCATACTGAAAAAGCCTGACTTCCTATGGGGTAAATTAATGTTAGAAATGACAAGCCAGTAATGGGTATCAACACTTCCTCTAATTCACTTAAATTATCTTCTAGTAATCTGCATAAAAAATGCATGTATGCATTTCAAATGATGGCATGAATATTTCATCTCCCAATTTTTTAGAATTACATATTATCCTTATTAAGATTCAAAAGATTTAAAACAAGAAGGTAACACACAATTAATGATACCCTGAGTAAAAGTGTTTTGGTCAGTATAAATATCTATGATTTAGTACTCCACCTTCTGCCACGCACCTATTTTTTTAGTGTTGTAAAAAAATAAAGCTGTTCTAACCTGTTATCAAAGCAGGTGAAAGATTAGGTTGTCACAGCCTCCACCCTACTTTAACTTACCTGTTCTTATATCATCTCTATGTAAATTAGATTAAATACATTTAAGGTTTATGAATGTCTTAGCAAGGATGGTCTTAATTTATATCAAATACACCTTCTAAACATGACCATGCTAACTGCATGAAAACCTGTAACAATCTCCTCAATTTTCAACAAGTTACAACATTCTTAACCTTATAAAACTTCACAGCACTGTTATTCAACAAAAAAGCCCTAAAGACTGTGCTATTAAATCTCTAACAAGCTTTCTTAGAAGAGCTGTCAAAGTTTGATTTGATTTTGATCTCTGAGAATTAAAATGTGACCTTATAAGAAAATTTAAAAAAAAAAATTGTTAGGCTTTCTCATAACCGGTATCCCAGGGCAATGCTTCTAAACTTTTGATGAAAGAAAAAACATTTAAACATTTAAACTCATTTAAGTTCAATTACTGTAAGCTAATAGACACACACTGAAAAGTTTGGGCAATATGGCAAATTTATGTATTTATGCTTAGTATAAAGGGACAAATCTACTGTGTTCTAGATCTTGAATCCCAGTTTATTTACATAAGGTTAAATATTTGTATTCTGAAAACCTGGAGTTCTGTTAAGAAAAAAATCTTTAAATATTGCAATCCTAAAGGATTGGACTCTTCCATGACAAGGTGAGATGTCTTACAACAAAAACAATATTCTTTCTGATTTCTACCTTAAATCTTAACAATTATTTTAATTTGGTACCCTCTCCTCTGTAATTGTAATGGATTATGGAAAATCAGCTTCAACAGTTTAAGCAATGGAGAGGCACAAATTTCTGTAAAAAAAATTCATTGTGTCAATTAGCCAGAATTATGTCACCTGTCATTCAAATTCTTGGAAGCAAGAGAATGGAAGCAGAAAATGAGGAGAGATTTACAGACTTATTTGCATGGCATAGCACCATTTTTGCTGTGGGGAAGAACATTCTGTATCTCTAATGACAGTGCTCCTATCCTATGACTGCTGCAAGCTCTCATTTTGAAGCGGACACATTAATGCGGCAAGCTCAAGAGCCATCGATCGGTAATCAATGAAACACACAGCTGAGGACAGAGGAGAGATCACAGTCTCAAACAGTCCTATTTCAGCTGGGACAGTGGGGCATGAATAGCCCATATAAAACCAGAGAATCCACTTAAAAGTAATAGCACTGAATTCTGAAAGTGGGCACTGAGCAAGCCTGTCTTTTCACAGCTTTCATACACAGATCATACAAACCAGGGGATGGATTTACACCTCAAAAATAGAAGGAAGATGTTCATGAAAGTCTGCCCCTGAACTTGGTATGTTGAAGTAAACCTGTAATGCTGAGCTGATTGAAGTAAATGAAAATATACACAGTGAAGCATGAAATATTCACTTCATGTGAAGATTTAATTTAGTATCAGGGTATTCCTAACTTTTCAAAGGCACAAGACCCATAAAATCAAGAAATCTTCCACTTTGAAATTCAGAATAACAATCAGTCACAGCTGAAGGGCCTTACACAAGATTGAACAACTTACACAGAAAGCATGAGAAAGTAAACATTGTCTAAGTTCTAAAATACACATTAAAACAGAATGAAGATGAGATTCAACAGAATATAATCTCATGTTAATACAGACAAGCCTAGCCATCATGGAGACTCTAGAGGAAAAGGGACAAATAGCTTGTATCTAACTATGCCAGAATTAAAAAGGGATTGCACTGTGCTAGCAGCACTGGTGTGAATAGCCCTGCAAAACAACATAAAGTTAACACAATCACATTTTTAAAGGAGCTGAAAAAATGAAAAGAATTTATAGAACAGTTGGCAGGACAATAATGCAAAATCAGTTCCAGTCCCTCAGTTAATCAAAGGGAAAATTAAATTCTGGTAGTTACATACCTTTCTTTCCTTTGAAGGAGAAAAACACTGAGAACAGAAGAGCTTTTTTTTGTTTGAATTTTTTGTTGGTATTTTGTTTGTTAGTTTGTTTTTTGGTGTTGGCTAGATGTTTGGGTTTTGTTTGTTTGGTTTGCTTTTGGTTTCCTTACCAGAGAATATTTTCACAGGAACCAATCATGAGATGCTGTTAGAATAGCTAAATTTGATCTTGTAACTAAGCTTAAAAACATTTTTACAATAAAATTTGAGTTCTAAACTATATTCTTTAGCAAAAACATACTCAGACCAAACTCTAATGACCTTAAATTTAATTCTTCTAGTATAGAAAAGGCTGAGGTATATGAATGGTTCTCTCTTAAACTTTGGGAACTTATTGAAAGGTACCCCCTCCAGAGACAGAATCTTGCATTATGCATACTAATATGTTGTGAAAAAACACAATCCCCTCATTTCTTGTCATTCGAACAGACACAAGTCTCCAGTTCTTGCAGAATTAAGAAAAGCTCATCATCACGCTGCAGTTTGTCATATCATGAAAACCCGCTCACAAAGTACTTTACAAGAATAGATTATTTTACTACATCAATAAGCTACATCATATGTTTGCAAAAATCAGTGGTTTGACCTTACCTTTGCTTGAATTGTCCTCAGATTGACTATATGCATGTCACAAGGCAGGGATGACACCAGTGGAGCAAAAGTACTTATCAGCTCTGGGACACCTGAATCTGCATTTGTTGTCATTGGAATTACAGGATGATTTAAGAAGAGAGAAGTCATATGGCTAAGAAGTGATGGAAAACTCACTGGTGCCTTCTCTTCATTCTGCAAAATACAAAAGAATGATTCAAGTTAACATACTATCATGTCTAAATTTTGAAACTCACTTACTTTATACTTCCAGTAATTACACAGAAAATTTCAATTTCTAGACTGCCCTTTCAATTACTTTTAGAAAATTCTGGTCATCCATTAATTTTCTTCTATTGATAGATACACTTGCTGTTTTTATAAACAATAATCTTTCAAAATTATGATGACACCTAATTTTACAAAATTCCTTGTTCTTCTGTGTTGGCCCTTGATGTTTGAACAATAGAGTTTGAAAAAAAGAAATTAGTTACTACTTTAGCAAGTTGCTCCCATTTATTCAGTATCTCTTTGTATATGGAGAGGCAGACAGGCCTTTTGCAGGCCTCCTTTTCCACATAATTTTATGACCTGTATTTCTTGCCTTCTCCAACTTGTATCCCAAGTCCCTCTTTCTATTTCAAATCTATTTCTCTCAAACTATTGCTGGAAGACAGAGCAGCTAGCATCTTTGTCTTGGACTGCATTGTAAAAGATTTCTTCCAGAAATTTTATTTCAATGTCATGACAGTAGGAATCAAAGGAATTTTATCTCAATATTTTTCAAATTTTGTCCATTCCAAATTTTCATATTTTCATTGTTTTTACCTGGCTGCAGAGGTTGCCTTACAAACCTGAGATGACCAAATCACAACAACCAGTTAAAGCTCCAGAGAAGCCAAGGAAAGGAAATAAAAGAACTTTAAACAGGCAATTTCTATTTTAGAATGTCAGTGATGATAAGAGTAGAAATGGAAGTGAAAACTTCCTTTGCTCTTTTTTTTCCCTTGCATACTTAACCAGATAAATCCCTGCTTGTTGGTGATATTTAGCAAAAACTTTGCAGAAAGTTTATTGAAAATATAGTATCTTAAGCACTGATACATTACATTTGCATTTTATGATAGGCTGGAAATATGGAAATAAAAAACAAATGGGAGACATTTAAAGCAAAGGGGAAGATTATTTTTCAGCCTATAACAGAACACCATAACAGTAATTTCTGTCTTGGGGTGTGTTTGCATGTATGCATATTTATTTTTATTTCTGCAGAAGCACGAAATACAGCTGACAGTGAAGAAACTGAAAATATTTCAGGCCTGAATCAATGAAAGATGGTAATTTCTGTTTTATTCTTGGTGCTTTCCTTAGTAATAAATAACACTCTGGCTCTTTGGTATCTACTAAGCATTGAGGCTTAGTATTTTTAAGAATCTATTATGAATCCCAAATGATAAAAGTGGATTGTTGTAAAGGATTGCTCCTCCATGTGTATCATTGCATTTATTTCTATTGAATTCCATCATCTCATGGCATCTTTAATCAGTACTGAGTCTTCTAATTCCTCAATTTAGCCCTTGATTTTTTTTTCACTACCTTGAAAAGCTCAGTATCATTCGTAGACTTCATTGCCACAATTTTCTTCTATTCTAATTACAGTATGAGCAATCTTGCTCTACGCACAACTTAATAGAAAAGTCTTCCACTCAAGTGCCTGAATACATGCTCTATACACAGGGAAAATGTGCAGATCCATGTTATTTCAAAGAAGAGTTCATTTTCTCACCCCAAAAGGAACACTGTTCACTCTGTTGCCATAGAAGTGCTAAAGTCAGTCAAAACATTTAATTGCCATTTATTTTCTCATCTTTCAACTTTTTTTTGCCATGTCAAGTAAGTTGATTGCTTGCATCTGAGAACTTAAAATGAGGTGTTCTAAAACATCTTACAAATCACACATGAATCAGAAAAAAAATCTACTCATCCTTTTACACTATTTAAAACAAAATATTGTAGATAAGCACAGCCTTGAAGGACTGGCAAATGCTAGATCCAGAACTGATTCCCCTTGGCTCATTTTTGCTTTCACTGTTCCCTAAATGTCATATCACCAGCAGGAACATTGTTCTTATCCATTATCCACTTTGGAACTAAGACTTAGGGGGAGATTTTATACTGAACCTTGTATTCCAACATCTGGAACGACAGTCAGTTCTGGATGGCTGCACCAGCAGAAAAAGTGCAGTCATTCCCTGAATCTGTGTAACAGCAATGGGAATGGAGCATAGAGAAGGTGTCAAAAGCTGCCAGGAGACCAAGGGAAAAAGTGTTTTTGCAAGCATGGTGAAGACAATGCTTCCACAGAAGATTGGGATGGGACTCTTCAAATCACACTCTCCCCTAGGTACACCACAATCATTCAAAGGCTGGAGTATATCTTTTCCCTCAAGTCTAGTGATCCAGAATTTAAACAGGATTGTCTGGAAAGAGAGATGAGAAGGGTTTGCACACAAACAATGTAATAGGAAGAATATTTACTCTATGCACAACTTCACCATGTGGATGGCTTTCAGCAGTGCCCTGCTGATGTGCATCAAAAGATGCAGTCCCACAATCTCCATCCAATTAAAGTATTGCTCTCTCAAAAGTGACATCATTTCCTCAATTTCCATGGCAGCATTTATCACTCAAAGTGTGAGCGAAGCTCCTCTGGCTGCCTTACAAATATTAAGTACTGGCAAGAATCTGATGAATACCAGATGATGATGTGCTGGCTTAATGAGCTCAAATCAAAGCATATACTGCCTTTTTAACCATCTTACAGTACATCCACATACAGTTATCCAATTGGAAACTGTGTTGACATACAACCCCTTGAATGGCTGTACAGTAAACATAAATTTAGGCTGCATTTAGGATCTCCCCTTGTCATCAAAAGTAAGGCGAGTAATTCTAAATCTTCCGTTTTGAGGAGACAAACTATAATCCAATATAGTACTGGATCACAATTTGCAATAAGTTTCAAGAATCCCTTCATCTATAAAAAGTGCCTTTACATCAGAAATGAGCTATTGTATTGATACTCACAGAAATAATTGAAAGGCTTTGGTTGGAAAGGAACTTAAAGGTCAACTTGCTCCAACTCCTCTGCCAGAGGCAGGGATGCCACCTACCACATCATGTTCCTCAGGGTCCCATCCAACATGGCCTTGAAAACTTCCAGGGATGGGTGATTGGGACGAATCTGATTTTTACTTATGTGTTACACATGAGCTGAAGGAATCCTATCGGGGTGAGCACATGCTGGCACCCCTGTGCACAGGGAAGCTTTGCTTGGCAGCTGGTCAGGGGAGAGAAGCTTCCACAACTGGGCTGTGAGCAATCCCCCACAACTTGCCAGTGGGGCAAAGCCTGGGAAAAAATGCCAGGGAAATCGGGCTGTGGGAGGGACTTCAGCACGTACAAGCAGGTAATGAGACATAAAGGGGCACTGGACTTGGAGGGATCAGGGGCTCACTCAGAGGGTCAGCTTGACCACTTCCCCTCCCTTGCATTCTCCTCCCTGTCGATGGCTTCCCTGCCTCATCATTCCCACAAACCAGATGGAGCTGTGTCCACTGTTCCCTGACACCGCCGTTCCACGTCCTGCGCTGCCGCTGCCTCTGGGAAAAGCCACTCTGCCTCCGAGACTCAGAGGGTTTTCTGCTAATAGTTTAAATTAACTAACTAAGGTCCTTAATTAGAGGGGGAAAATGCAAATTAGACTCTTCAGAAATAGTTTTGTAATTGAACTGAAGAAATCAATGGAAAATTCTGTAGAGAAGAAAGTAAAGCTGAAGGAGTAGATAATTGGACACCAATTTAGCTAATGGAGAATGAATGAAATTTTCAACACAGACAAGTAATCTAAAATTTCCCATATAAAACTAAGAACAGGAAACTGAGGCAGACAGTTTATCAAATCACATTCTCTTGACTATTTCCTCCTCCTCCAGAGTCTTCTCTGCAGTGACAACATCCCCCCAAAAACCTTAATCATAACAGTAAACCCAACCCCCACTGGCGTACACACTACTTAATCTAACAAGCTGAAATGCAGATGCTGATTCAGTGTGTAAGAACAATCAAATACAATCTGGAAACAGGTATAATTCTGGGCCTGCTAAATCAAGGGATGAGGACTAAAATAGTCTGATACCAAACCACTTGGATTATTGCTGGAAATAAAAAGTTTCTCATTCTCTTTCATGTTGTGTCAAGAAACAATTTTTATCAGCTTTCCCTCTGACAGGTTCAGAAAACCAATGGGCAGCACTCTTCGAAGGAGAATCTTTCTAGACTGAAAAATCTAATCTGTGGAGCAAAAATGCTTTTCAGAGTATCTTTATTACCAAAGAATATGGAGAAAATATTTTAAAATATCTTAATCATAAACTAACAAATGACAGCAATCAGGAATGTAAATCAAAGAATTCCAAAGACAGGGAAAAACAATTGTTTCTTTCTGTAAAATTCAAAGACTGACAATCAATCAGTATGTTTAATGTGATGCTGTTTCTATATGAGAAATGGATTCTGTAATACGGTGCTAGGCTGCTCATTGGTGAGAAACAAACAGCAGACAATATCACTGATTATGTGAATAACAGGTTTACAACACGTGACAAAAATAAGTGACAGGTAAGGGCAGATGCCTAAGCTTTAAAATTACTTACATTTTTCACCAAATGCTAACAGCTTGAATCCTAAACTACAGTGGTTCCTTATTTGTGGAAGGTGGAGTTTAAGCAGGAAGGAGTGAGAAATACGCACAGCGCTCTATACACACATTGCCCTAAGGCTCACAACTTAGAAGAGAAATTCAGGTTTTGTTCCAAACTGACACTAATCTAGTTCATTAAGTTGACATCAAATACTAAATGGCTTCAACTTAAGTTACAGGCTTTGCATGCAAGACTGCCTGGCTGTTATCTCACCATGTGAAAATCAGATGTTCTTGCTTTAAATTCATTCAAAGCTGCACACTGCAATACAGAAAGAATAATCAAAGTCTGACAACTTCTGAAAGTCTTCCAGATACGGATGATTCATTCCTTTCCTCTGAGGTGGATACCTGAAGCTAGATTTTTGCATGCCTGTAACAACTCCTAGTGATTTTCAGAAGGAAAGAAGAAAGATAGTGGGTCTTACACCTCTAATAAAACAAACAGCAATTAATGATCGACATAAGTTGGGTTAATTCTTCTGAGCTAAATAATTCCTTTTCAGTGTCCAAGAGCGCAAGTTAAGGTAAAAATCTGTCAAAGAAAACAGCAACCAAGACTTCAAGCAGCTTTGAAAATGGCTGGTGATTGCAGAGGAAATTTTGTATGGGAATCAAAGAAGGTTGACAGGAAGATCTTCTCTGTACTATGGGATTCAGAATACCTAAGACTCAAAGCCGCACAAAAATCTTCAGCAGAACAATCCTCACGTAATCTGTGAAGCTAAAAATCCAGGCTTAGACCCATTAGACTTTTAGGAAAGTGTGGGTAAGTTGCAACCAGAAATAACAGTAAAAAATTGAGTACTGAACAGGCAAATTCCGGGAATCTTAAAAAGACTAAAAACAAGGATACTGATGCCAGATTATTTTCTGCTATACCAGAGAATTTGGCTTTCCTGAAATGCTGGGGGCAAAAATATAGATATATATATATATAAGGATTTAGATTGTTTGCATACATGTTTTTGTCTACACTTAAAAACACAACAATTATGTTACATTTTTGCACATCAAAGCATATTTTTCTTTTTGCAATAGATTTCAAGTCCTTTAACTGAGAACTAAAGTCTGGAGTGCTTAGGGTCTTTTGATAGCTATTAAAGTGACCAGCAAAAGACGACTCATGAGAGCAGAGTAAATCTAATTTAATCTCTTTATCACAGGGAATGGAAAATTTTCTATCAGTTCACCTGGTCATTGCAAATGAGAATGCATTGGAAATGCATGTCTGCTGCACTAGCTGAAAGGGGCTCCTGGAGGCTGATTATAGAAGAAATGAAAACTCTGAGGCACCATAAAATATCCACAAGACTGGGTGTTGGCTCAGTGACTCTAAAGTCACTACATATTTTCTGTACCAATCCTTAGTTGACACTAAAACTGCAGATGAGAAACCTGGGATTGTTGAAGCTAATGAAATCCAGGGAAATCTGCATCCATAGGAGGAATTTTTCCCAGTCTGCGAGAACCAAACTTGATCATGTCCAACAAGAGGTGATTCCTCTCATTCCAGGCTGATAGATAGGAGCCTGCCATGGCTCTGCTCCTCCAAGACCATGCAGGAGTAAGGAAGAGCTTTATTCCTGTTAGGCATATATGGAAATACATGGCCATGCCTACATGTGAGTAGAGACAGCACTTTTGCCAGAACCTACATGAGCAGAGCACTTGGGAAACAGAAGTAGAACAACAATCCAAACCTGATTGTGCCCTCCAGCTGACCAGGTCTGAAGTTCAAGACCTTGACATTCTTGATTCACAAGAACACTCAACAACCACTGATACCTCAGTGTGGACTTTAAGCCCCTCTGATACCGAGGTCTGGACCTTAGGCTTCCTAAAGATTTACCAGGTCAGACTTCATCTTCTTCCAGGAGCTGGCCTGTGACCTGTTAGCTTGCAGTTTGCTGTTTACAGGCACACACAGAAAATACAGGTCTTGCCAGTTGTACTGGTCACTCAGTCCAATAGTGTATCTCTCTCCAATAGCTGTCACACACACCACTTCCTCTGTTTGTTTCCTAGTCTTACCTGAAGACGGCTAGTGGCTCACACAGATCATCCAAGGCAATTTCTGTTGATCCATCTTGTTGGGTTTCACACCAGGAGCAATCTAATTTTCTCCCTTTCATGGTCTCAGGAGCAGCTAGTGCTCCACTGTTCCACCTATCACTGTTCTTATGTGACTACATTTAGCACAGTTGATGTTCAATCAGGTGCCATAACAGAAATAACATTCTATAAAGAGATCATTTGGAGAACATCTGCTCGCTGGTCTATGGAAGAATGCAGATGGTAAAGAAAGTATCCAGTCACCATGATCATAAGCACATCACCACAATTAAGGCTGATAAATACACAGCCATCAATATAGCTGGATAAAAGTGATCAGAAAAGCAGATAGACAGCATGTGATGCTTCTTTAGCAATAAAAGTATTTTATACTTCAGTTATAGTCTTTCCTGCCAGTTTTATTTCTTCTATTCTAATTCTTCTTAGAGTTTAACATTTAATAATGACACAGGAGGAGCAGCTTAATGCCTAAATAAATCCCCCATCCAAGGCTTGTGGAAGGGACCTGGTGCTAGATTTTCCCAGAAGATTGGCAGGATCTTATCCCATTCCCAGTGATGGTAGAAAATAGCAATCAGAAATTTTCTGGAGTTCAGTTTGATTGAGGAAGTAGTTAAACAACTTGTGTTAAGGACAGAAAGGCCACAGTGATACCTGCTAATTTCCAGGCACTGGAATACTGCTTCTCATGCAAAGTGGAGGAAATTTGCTACTGGCGGAAATTTGCACATACAAGGAGGTTATTCCCAGAGAGAAATTTTATTTGAGAATACAAGAAGAAGACTTGTACACTTTCTCCTTACTTTAGGAAGGATTCTGCCCTGCAGTCAGATCTTGCAGCAGGAATTAACCCTTCCTAGAAGTGGTGATACAGGAAGGTTTAAATTTCAGACCTCAAACTGCACTAGCTCAGATAAGCTCACAAAAGACAATAAAGAGGCCTACCCTCATCCTTTGATGAATAGTATGAGCTGCCAGTGGAGAGACCAAGGTTTTACACTATGCATAATACTGAGGTAAATTTCTTTCTAACCAGAGCCAGCAGACAGGTACACGCAAATGAGGACAGGTAAAATCAAACCAAGGAAAATAATTCACTGTTGAGATGTACATAATTACATGAAAAAGAACACAAAAGAGACATAGCTGTAAGTCCAGAACCCAGAGAAAGGCAGTCCTCTGTACTATTTGCTCAACCCAAGAGTCAAGTGGCTGCTGCCCTGTTATAGGATGAGAATGTTTCATAACAGGAACATAGGGATGGAGCTTGCAGACAAAGCAGTCTTTATTTAATAGCTTTCTGCAACATATCTTTGTCATTGTATCATGAAAAAAAATTTGAAGGAAATTAAGCTGTAAGGTGCCCTGACATAAAAACAATGATAGTGCTTGTCTGAAAACAGATGGTATTTGTAGATAAATAAGAGATGGAAACATTACTCTGGATTTGCAAACACAAAGTTCCTCCATAAGAAATACACTATGAACTATACAGTGGTAGGAGCAATAATGAATTAAAAGTAATGTTTAAAGCAAAATTGGAAAGTAACATATACCTAAATATCTCTTCAAATGAAATATAAAATTAGTTAGTTCACCCCTTAGTAAATATATGTGGTAAGTCTCTAAAGAAGATCCATAGTATTTTGTGTGAAGACAAGAGAAAAATGTCTTTTTTTCCTTCTGTGGCCACCATAAACCCCCCAAACCCTAACAATTTTATACATATTTGATGAGTTCACTGTGGCACTTACAATTAAAAATTGTATTAGAGTATCTGAACTTGTCACACATGGGCTTGAAAAAGCATCTAAATTGTAATAATTAAGCCAATGTCAAATTTCTGCTTTTAAAACATCAAGTTAATTATGAGTTAATTATAAGTTTTTAAGGGACAGTTACATGTAGCATAGCAATGCACAGTATAATATATGGTTTTTGCTACAGCAAAAACATGCACATGCATTATAAATAAGCACATCAATAAGGAGCAAAATCAACACAATAATCAGACAAAAATGGCTGTATCACCAACCATAAATTTTCAGAAAAAGTGGGCACTTATAGAGATTTAGTAAGAAAAAAAGAGTAGTTGTATGTGGTGGAAGAAAGGGAGTTTGATTATCTCCAACATATTTGTGATTTTATTAACTGTATTATTGTTCCTCTAAACAACCTCACACAAAAGTAAGAGCCATTTGAGCCACTGAATCCTCTGCACTCTGCTCAAGCCTAGTCCATAAAAATTAGTCATACAAAACCCAGTCATACAAATTAACTTAGTCAAGACAAGTTATGAAATAGGAGTCTATAGAAGGAAGCGTTTCCCTACCATGGCATCTTTTCTCCAACTACGTCTTTGATGAAATAATATATTACTATTTATTTCACTTCTATACTGATATAACATGCTGGGATTCAGAAAATAAAAGGGCATTAATGATTATTTTTCCAAAACTTACAATAAATATTAAGTAGTCTGTATTTTCAAAAAGACAGAAACATTTACTGTTTTGACAAGTATTAATAAACTGTATTCAGTTTCATTCTCAGCTAAATATTAATCCCTTCAATTTAAAAATGACATGAATTCAGTTCTTCCTTAAAAATCTCAAGAAAGAGAAGACAGTCTTAGAAGACTATTCAAAGAGATATTCAAGCTGAAAAATGTTTGCAAGGAGAAAATGTGCATATAAGAAGCATCAGTTACATCTAGTAGAATAAAAAGGTATACATAGAAATTATATCAAAAATACAGTAAAAAAATCTGAAGCCTGAGGAACATAGCTGTCAATAAATAAGTATGACATAAAGTAAAATGAGATTTGCCCAGCTCTTACTACAAACACAGCTCACTTAACAAACAATACTGTGATTGTAAATAAACCTTTAGTATCCATCTCAGGGAAAAAAAACCCCACCAACAACTAAACAGAAAATATAAACACAAATCCCCCCCCCCAAAGTCTCTTCCTTCCCCACAAACACCGAAAAGCTTCAGCAAAACACATCAACCTGAAGTCTTTTACAGAGACAAAATCTGAATGAGTATTTATGACTGATTAGATGAGCTAGAATTCAAGCGCCAAAACCCAGGCAGTGTTAGGATTAAGAACCTATTAGAATATAGACTGAGTATACCAACGTTTATTAAGAATCATTAAGAATTTCACTCTATCCACTCACTGCACATATGAGTCTTACACTTCAGGATATTCCTTTCATTTGACCCTGCCATTAAAATTCACTGATCAGGCTGGGGAAGGGGAAGAAGTATTTTAGAGATATAAATGAAAAGAAATTTTTGGTAGATACTGTGATAACAAAAACTCTCCAGAGTAATTTCACCAGTGATGCAAAACTATTTTAATTCTTTCTAAACTGCATATGTGACACTTCACATACTCTCAATTTTATAGGGAAGTTTCACAAAGAGCAGCAAGCATCCTGTTCTTCAGAACTGTTTTTGAGAAAAGATAGAATGAAATGTTTTGGAACATGCATTAGGAAAAGCTTGCAATGCCAAAGATGTCAAATGGTCAAAACTTTCTTCTCCAGTGGCTCCTGAAGTAAATAATAAAATAGGGCTTGACAACAAAATCAGGGTCAGTGTATGAGTCACACTGTAGTTGATTACAGATATAAACTCCATATAATTTCACCATAATTTTTTCTGACATGGTTATTTTTAAGCTATTATGACAACTATCTTCTGAATAACTGGGCTAAAAAAAAGTATGCACATTTAAGAAACAGAAAGAGAATTAGTCTTACTTTAACACTGAAATAGTAACATGAACCAGAAAATGTTACGAATGTTCAGATACATTTGGAAAAACAAAATTTTAGAACATTCTAAATATACAAAAGGGGAATTCAATGCGCAGCAAAAGAAAGAAAATGTTTCCTTAAAACATCTTTCTTGGCTCCTGGGGCTTGTACCTGGGCATTGGATCAGCACCTCTTGGACTGTGCCTACTCCCCCCCAGCTCCAATTCCATTTTCTGTGAAGTCCCTTCAAGAGTGTACAAGAACAGATTGCCCTTTAAGTCCACTGCAGCCATTTAAAACCATTATAAGCTCAGCATGAAGAGTTATAGGGAAAGAAAAATGCTGGAACACAGGTTTCCAAAACAGCTCAGAAATTTTTGATGGTAGTAGGTAACTGCCCCTTCTCTTTTGTAAGATTCTCAGTAACTTGTACAGAAACTTTCAAATCTCTAGGACATATGATTTTAACAAAGAAAGGGAATTACACTGTTATTCTACTGAGATGATACCTGACTTGCATCACATAAAAGTTGGCAAACATATGCAAAGACACATGCAAATACTGCACTAACTAGAAAATCCCAGCATTGTTTAGGCTGCCTTTACTCTATCTGAGGTAACTTCAAAATGTTTTCCAATGGAGTCTTTTGTCTTGAAGCAGCAGCTGTTCTGAAATTGAACCTGTGGCCAGCCCCACTCAAGGGGGAACTGTGTTCCTTAGCAGAACAATCTCAGTGTGCACGGACCAGTTTCCTTGTAGAAGGAAGTAAACAGGGAGCTCCCCTGGAGGTATGGCACCAAACATTCCCTAGCCCATCACATCTTGATCATGGTCAGAATGGATGACTAAACTTTTATGTCTGTTGTGACAGAAAAATAGACTGCATTGAGCAGGGACTGGACTGGAAGTGTTCCAGAGGTGCCTTTTACCAAGTTGTTTTATGGTTCTGCAGAAAGCACCAAGACTGCACACAATGTCACTACAAGCACTATGGCACTAACTGATTTGATCTGCTTCTTTTGTTTCAAATTATTTTCTAATGTAAACGTAGATTTGCATGTCCAATAATTCTTACTTACATTCTAATTTAACGCAACACAAATTACTCTGGGTACTAAGGAACTTTTGGGTGGCAATATAGATCCCTCTGCAGGTTTCCTCTTGCAAGGATGGAGTAACCTGTGCAATGCTTCTTGCTCTCACAGCTGCTCTTCTTGCTGCTGACCTCAGGTTAGCTTGGGTAGCTGCACATCATACTGATAAATGCAGTTAATATGCAGCCTGCATTATACATGATGAGTTACTAGAAAATCATAATGACATGTACAACCTGAAAAGAACTCCACTGTCAATCATTAAATCGTGAAAATTAGCTTTAAGCTTGATATTATCATCCTCTCACAGTGGTTAATGATAGCCATTATAAACCAGAATTAATTCCAATTTATCTGCATATTCATTAGGAGCTTGGTATACAACCTCTCATCTTTAGCTGTGCAATGGTTTTAAAATGCACTCAGTGCTGTCATCATGATTCTTCTTCAGTATGAAGATGTACTTCTGATTTTGTCCTTCTCAAAATTGATTTTAGAAAAAAAAGAGAAAATATAAAGAGTGGAAAGAAAATTGAGGTTATTCAAAAGACTAGGACACAAAAAGGCAAAGTAAGATACACGCAAATAAAACAACACAATGAAATGGTCTCGCCTTCCCAAGAAACATAATGAACTCAAAAAGTATTTATGTCTGGCATCTAAATATTTCCACATGAATCTTATTCTCTAAGAAAATTATATTTATAAGATGTTTTCTCTTTCTACCCCTTCAACTGAAATTATTTGTCAACCTGTGTTTAGACTCAGTTAACATTGTTAAGAAGCAGAACCCACACGGATTAGCAGCCTTTTAAACGTTGTTCAGTAAAAAAGTAATTTAAAAAGAAAAAAGAGACTTCCACAATGGTACCCCCCACTCATATGTTGAAGCGTGAGTGTGGACCTAAGCACTGCAGGAATAGTGAGAGATGGAGTCTTTACTATCAGAATATGAAAGTAAGATGACAAAACTCCCTTGGAAGCGACACTTCCTTAGTTCTACAGCTCATGGATACTAATTTCTGTACTGAGTTCCTCACTGCTGCAACAGAAATTAATATTTACATCTTATTTGGCATAAAAATTCCAGACAGTGAATCCTACCACATCTGTTCCATGTCTTCTTTCCAACAGCAGTCGGAAGACATTAGCTGTAATCTTATTATCTTGAACACCTTGTCCAAGGCCACGGTTGTCATCCTGCATAAGCCGACGATCCATGATCACTTCCAGCTGACCTGAAACAGCAACATGAGCATTACACTGGTATCAAGAACAAGTAAGGGTTCTATTTAACATAAATAACCTGCCATAAAATTTAACTTATTTTAAAAAAAATTATAATATTTCTCTTGAGCTTGGAAGAGCTAGGGCTGATCAATATCATCACAGCTGATTATAAAAACAGTTAATACCACTAGACTGTGGCTGTTTATAACCTTCGAAAAATTGTCACAAGCTTTTCTGCAGAATGTCCAGAAGTTTTTACTTTCAGAGTTTATGTAAAAGTTTAATATGAAAAATCATTACTATTAACTACTGTTTGCAACAAGGATACTTGGTAATCAAACATCCAACATAAGAATCACTCCCAAGTAGGAGATACCTTCTGGAGAGGAACTATCTTCACTTTGTACTCCATTCTTTTGTTTCACATTTGAACCAGAAGGAAAAAAGGTACCAACAGGAGTATATAAATACTCACAATCACTTCTTGTACAGAAAAATTCACTTGTGGGAATAGGAAAGAACTTTGCACTGGATAAGCACTGACCATGAAATTCTGAGTTTATACTGAACTGCAGTACAGCCACTCAAAATAGCTCTTTAAGCTTGATGTTAAATTATATATAACCCGGACAGTGAAGTTCACTATTTTTCAAGTCTCTATATCAAGAATATATAACCAGACTGGGGCACGTAATTAAGGCTTTTATGTTTTCTGCACACTGAATCTTCAAACAAGTATACATATTTTCTAAATAAAACTGGAAGACTGAGGTGCTTGTATCCTGAATAAGAACATCACAATTTAAGCTGCTAGAAAAGGCTGCTTACTAAGGCAGTCTTTTTTATACTTTAGTGTTCTACAAACACTTACCTGATTTTCTCAAATACTTGTTCCTCCCTTCCCTCAAGTACAAACAGATTTCGTCTATCCAGGACAGAAATCAGCTGACAATGAGTAAGAAAGAGCCTGCTATTTTGAACTAAAGTACTGCACATGTAACTTTCAGATGGTGGGTCATGCCTTGAGACACACCTGTCTGACACACAGGCACACAGCTACTGAGGTTTGCTTGCCTAAACTGTAAGATTTTTAAATTTTCTTCCATGATCTCTCTGAGTTCCTCAAAGACCTTCAGAAAAAAAGTCATGAAGCATATGATACTCTGTAACCTCTGAAACTTCAACTTCACTTCTGTTCTTTTTTGAGGAATCTAACATGCCTTCAAGACAAGGTAGCCAATTTAGTAACTTAATGAAATATTACTTAATGATAACAAATCAGATTAATTAATTCTCCATTTTTTCTTAGTGGGCACAGAGTAAATATTTCACGTTGGTGTATCTTAAATTACATAATACAATTTGTCAAAGAGTGAAACAGTCAAGAAATCAGTGTCATGTCAAGTATGGAATATATCTGTTGCTCTTTTATTTAACTGGAGTAGGTGAAAGGCCCATTATGTCCTCTGACAGATTTGAAACAAGTGCTCACAGAAGGACAGTTTCTCCCTGATGCTTCACTGAAAAATGTGGAACAGTGCTAGCCTTAACTTCCCCAATTTAATGGCAGAGAGTGGGAGTGTCTGCGGATTTAGATGGTGCATTATCTTGTGATGCAGAGACTAAGATTGTTAAACAAATACAGACACTATTATCAGGTAACAGAGCCTCTGCAGACTAATTAAGTCTCCAATACCCATTTAATGAGTGCTTAACAACATCAGCGGTGTCAGGGTCATTCACAGAATCAGGCCAATAGGAGTGGGTTTCCAGCAAGGGGAGGCATGAAAAAATGTAGTTTGGGTCTTGTATCTGGTAGACTTGGAAAAGAAGGCTGGTATTTTCCACCATGGTTTAGGTCAGTGTTAATTTCTTGCCCTAAAGTGAATTAGGTCTGATAATGCTGCCACCAATCCAGCATGGTATTCACCTTTTGGAAGAACAGAGTATTTATGACATTTTTCTTAAAAGAAACTGTCTAGTAGGTTTTGGTGCAGTTTCTGATGGACTCTTTCTTTTCTGAGTATTCATTCCATTATTGTCCAAATCCATATAAATTTAAATTGACAACATATATTACAGCAAGAAATTATGCATATTAGGTTATAAACTATGTACCTTATTTTGCCCACTACCTCTAGCTTTATTTGAATACCTCCCCCATTCTGATAGAATGAATAACTGACCTCTGTTTCCAGTCCTCCAGGCCATTCATCGTACCCTGTTCTGCTCCAAGGAGCAAGACTGTGTCTCTTTTGGAATTCTTAATATGAATTGATTTTTCTTGTCAACATATTCATCACCTCTGTCAAACTACTCCATTAAATTTGTGAGGTATCATTTTGCTTCAGAAGTATGTTCACTCTTACCCAGGGTCATATTTATCCTTTATTTCACTAACACTAATCTTCAAAAAAGCTGCTGTTGTTTTTCCTTGACAGGGAAGTTAGGCTGTGCTGTACATACCTTAAGACTAGTGCTGTCTACACTAAAGCAAACAAACAGAACAAAAAACATGATCAGCATCCTTTTTAAGTCCTCTCCTACCAGGGCAGTATGAAAAAGAATAAACTCTTCAGTTCTGTTATTTCATTCCACCAGAGTTCTTGGGTGAAAAATAGCAGGTTCTGACAATTTATTGCTCCTTCTGTCTTTTGCAATCTTTTTCCTCTGCCTCTAGTTTGAGAGAGATATTTCATTGAAGGTGACAGGATCTCATGTGGGACCAACCTCTTCCTCCTCTGTAATGGATATACTCTAAAACTTGTCAGAGGTGGAGAAACTTATTTCCTCTCTTCAAATGCTTGGAGGTAAGTATAGTAATCCCCAAATTAACTATTTTAGAATATCATGAAGGAGAGATCTTTGTCATATCTTTCATCTTATATTTACCATTTTTCAAGCTTGCAACACCTAGAGACTGAGCTGAATGAAGTGTCAAACGAGCACCAACATCTTGGATGTAAGCCATGGTAGTCATAGGATAGATATTTGCTTGAATAGGCAACTTGCTCATCGTCTGTCTAGGCTGGATCTGCAATATGAACACAAACTTCAAAAACATGCATTCTTTTTATGCTATTAAATTTCAAAGACATTTCAAACATTTATCCCATGTGCTTTGGAAGAACAGCTGTCACAAAAGTATTCACTCAACTGTATTATTTAGCCTTTTTGAGATTTGTGGCTAAAACTACCACCTTGGAAATGGTAGCTTCAGTGTACTTTTAGATCAAACAATATTAAGAAAAAATGTGAAAGATTCATTAAGGGAACCTACAAAAAGGGAACCTATAAAAAGGCATAATCACAGTTATAAAATGAGAGAAAAAAATTTCTCCTCTAGAGAGCAAGCAGTGAATAGATTTAAGGTAGCAAAAAAGGAATTGTTGGTTTATAATGAGCACTTATTGAAGTGCTGTTGAAATTCTTGAATGGTACATGACAAATGAGTAGTAGTATTAAAATGATTTTAATGTTTAAATATTCACAGTCTCCAGCAAAATGCAGTAGTACAGTAACTGGAAATCCAGTAGTCTTTTATTCAGGAGTCATAGTCTCCCTGTATTTGCAAAACTGTTTTTAGCAAGAAAGGAAGGTAAGGAAAACCAATTTTTCTCTCTTTTCTGTGTGCTGCACAGTTCATGTTAAGACAATAGCCTTTTCCTCAGATGTATTACCAATAGAAAAAGCATTATACATCTCAAAAAATACATCATTTATTTCCAACACAGCAGTAAGCAGCTGTTCACTAGGTGTGGTCCTTATACACTGTTTTATCGAATGGGTTTTAACTAAATAAACAATGCAGAGGAAAAGAAGTCATGCATATATACAAGCAACTAACTACATGGTGACGTGTCATAACTTCTTGTATATAACTCTTCTCTTAAAAAGAACTTGAAGGAATAGTCAACAAACTACTTAAACACTGTTAAGGAGTGCACTCCTTAGCACACAGTTACTTCTTAGTCTGGTCTATATCAAATTTTATAACAGGTACATTTTTAAAAAGCATTTCTCCTTTTAAATGATTAGTGTACTTTAACATGAGAGTTTGTTTAATATAAGCCTTTTTCATTTAGACAGTCAAAACCTGACACCCTAAGCTTTTACAATTAAAAGATGGTAATTACCTGATATCCATTAAGATCAGTATAGAATCTATTTTGACTGTTTATGTCGGATGAAATTCTCATTGCAAGTTCACGATTATATTCTCCTCTTATGTCCACAATATTGGAAACTTCAAGAGACTGACCTTCCAAACCTAAATGAAAAGGATGCATTTAAAATCTCTAAAAGTGATTGCACATGTATAAGAATGACTGTGCTCCCAGGACACAGTGATCTCTTATACCTAACCAGATACTGGAAGACAGTTATGCAACAGATGATAGAGCAATATTTCTAATTTGGTACAAATTGAACAGACAGTCTGAAAGAGAGCACTGAAGGGGAATAGGAGCAATACACGGTAAGAACCACTGTGGGTGCCAGCAAACCAATAGGGAACAGCAGGCAGCTGTTGAGAACTGTCTTTAAATAAACATGTTAGAGCAACACCTGGTCAGTCACTTCTCCCCTGCACTCTTAAGCAGCTATCTCCATTCCCAGACAAGAATGAAGTCACTAGATTCTTGATAGAACTGTTCAACTGAGCAGGAAACTTTGAGCAGCTCCTTTAATCAAATGAGAATCTTCCTTAAGGACAGTGTATTAAGAAATTTGAACTGATACAACCACAAGCAGGACACAAAATTTTGTTGACAGGGAAAAGTTTCATATTTATTAAAAGACGAATTAGGTGTCTGACAAGTCAGAGAAGTTTTTCAGTGAGATTTTTTTTTTCCTACAGTGCCTTGTACTGAAAAGTAAATACCTTTAATAATAACCTGACCTTTTCAAACAGTTCAAGTCACAGTCTGGAGTGGAATTACACCATCATTCAGCACCACCACTTTACCCTTTCTGTAGTCTAATGGGACTAATGATTGCAAAAAGAATTGCACCAAGCAGAACAGAGATATGTATTTGTTTCCACATCTATTTTAAAATCTAAATGCCACCTGCAGAAGTACAGCAACTGTTAAAATGTTAACATTTACCAATGGCTATTAAACTTCAGTGCTAAATGAAAAACACTTGGTTCAGCTAATTAGTTCTATTTTCCCAAACCTAGTCTGGAAAATGTGGATTTTTATGCTCCACTTTTGATACTCCCAGTAATAGATTTTCCCAATATTTCATGTATTTTTCCCAAATATTTAAAAGCACGAGTACCTTGAAGAAGAATACAGTAATCTAGTTTAGACTGTCATCATTTTTGTACTGCATAATTTGAGAGTACATAAAAATACCACTATGAAGAGAATAAACTATGACAAGTTTCTGATAAAAAGATTAACCAAATCATGCTAATATCAAAAACAGATGCCAATGGCAGCAGAACTTAAAAATCACTCAGTGGTTAATTACTGAACAGAGTTGTCAACCCAGGGTATTCTGCCCAAAATCAACAGAATTTTAAAGCCAAAAGTGGTAAAAGCTATTTTCTCCAAAATTGCTGAAGATTTAGGAGTTGGGAGTACTATCCAACAGCTGGATTAGCCACACAATCAGTCTTGGTAAGGAGGTAGGTTACAACAGGAGATGAGATCCTGATCTGAAATCAAAATGCATTTTTACACATAGTGATTTTTTCCCACATGCTTTGTTACTGTACATATCTAGTAAGACTTCAAAATATCTTATTTCAATTGAAGTAATGCTATGTAAATAACTAATAAATATAACAAATAACTATCAATTACAAAGCCAAGGAAATAGAGCTCAGCAAAACAATGATGCAAAGCTACCAAATTTTAACCTTTGAAGAACACTTAAAGAAATTTAAATAAAAACACGCCAAAGAGCAAATATACAATATATAAAATATATTTTGCATAATTTTTTCTTGTCAAAGTAGAAGCATGGCACAGGACTTACCCATGTACACATTACATTGTGATGAATTGTCAGAAAAACCAAAGGAAAAATGTGGACAGTACACTCACAAGGAAAGATAAATTTAACCGTTAGGAATTGGCAAGCAAGTGATTTTCACTGACAACTCATTTTCTGTGAACTGAAATACTTCTAGCAGGTATTTAGTAGCAAATTAAAGAAAAAGGAGCACTACAGAAAAAAACACTTTAAAATAGCAACCTCTCCCTAACCAAAAAAAAAACAAAACAAAAAAACCCAACAAAAACAACAACAAAAAAGGGCTTTTCAGGTTTTTTCCCTTGCTGAGAATTCTAATTTACTAAAACTCACAGAGGAACATAATTTTTTTCCACATTCTTGGCAACCTGGCACCTCTTGATATCAAAGTATCTTTTTTCATCATAAGACGATTTTAACTATTTGTCACATAAAACAAGTATATAAGCTACATATATATATAGAGTCTTGAATATCAGTTGTGTTTCCTTAGGATGTTCACAATGAATGCAAACTCTTGGCTTGTGTACCTAAGGAGTTAATGTTTGAGCCAGAATTACTTATCAGCTGGGGAACTGAGTTCTGGTGAGCTTTTGGCATATGTATAAATTCCAGCAACTTCACACTTCAATGTACATATGTCTCAAAAATGAAGCATCTGAATCAATTTTATTTCTAGATCAAAATACACTAGAACTAAAACAAAAAACAAAAAAAAATCAAATAGATGATGTCATTACTATTTTTGAAACCTAAAAGAAAGAAGGAGAAGAGCAAGCAAGACTTTCAAACCACTGATAACTTTTTTTTAGAAGTTGTTTAGGAAAAATAATTAAATATGATAAATAGGATTTTAAAAAACATGAAGACAATTTTGACTCCTACAGTAAAGTTGGTAATACAAAACATGTAAGTTCTTTCAACTGAAAACATTAATCACTGCCTCTTTATTTCAGAATAATTCCAGTAAATATAAATAATGAATGTATGTTTCTTAATTATAGGAAGATACACTTAAGCATGTTAACTTGAGTTACCATATGAAAATAATTGTATACAATCACACCATGATTTCCTCCCTCTTTTACATTTTTCAGTGGCCAATTCTATCAAGTTTGGAAGGGTAGAGAGTTTCCAAAATTACCGTTTACTTAGAATTTCTTTGGAAATCAGTAAGCGAACAGTAGAGAAACAAGCAACTTAAAAAGAAATCTGAAGGAAACAAAGGAAAACTGGTTTGATGTTATGTCCTAAGAGCCAAAAAGTTGATGTTTGGTGCTGGTGCCTATCAACAGACAGAGAAAATTCTGTCATGAGCTCTCCCAAGCAGAAAAAGGACACACAGAGGGAGGTAATATATAACTAAAGCCGAAAGTTATGAAGAAAACCAGACTTCTCTATTAAGGTCACTGATACATATTGTACTTCCATCAGTAAATGAGAAACTATGAAAGAAACTATGTTCTTAATTCTCTCCAAGGTATTTCAGAATGTGTGGCTAGTTACAGCATTCAGATGAGTCAGTGAAGTCTGGAGAGGTATTTCTAACAAATCAGTTGAGTTTAAGTATAACAGCTTAATGTCTAGCGTGATACTCAGAGAGAAATCACAGTGCACAGAGCAAAGTGTATTGGAGTCAATACAACCTCAGTCTCATGAACTCTGCACTAGTGCAGAGGTGAATTTAAACATTAAAAAGGCAGGTAGGATCCAAGATCATTGTGATGTAAAATAACTGCCAAGAGAGACAGAATTTCACAGCTCTTACCCTGGACTTTATACAGCCGCATGGTATGTGTCACGTGGTGAAAAAAACAAACAACTTCTGAGAAAATCATTCCATGAGCAACTCTTATGGGAGGTGGGTCTGTAAAAATATAAGGCTACAAAAAGAAAACAGAAACTCAGAGTGAGTATTTTGGAAGTTTTTCATAAATACAGTGTCAATAAATTAAAGCATTTAATAAATATTAAAATAGTGGAGTTTTTAAACCATTCTAGATCTAAAACACTGGAGATTAAAATTTATTCCTAATCTGAAACTCAGTAACTTCTCTTCAGAGTCCTTTATTTTCTTCAGCTAAAATTAGGTTTAAGTCTCATTACACATCTCACAAGTATTTTAGGAGGATTAAGCGATACAAGTCTACAGACAAGCACATGAATGTATTGATATTGCATCTGGATTGAGCTCTTTTGCTAGAAAAATTATAACTGCTAACCATCAATTAAATACTTTACTTTCAAAATTTGGGGCAGGTGGTTCGAATACCTCCATCAGTGGTACACATTGGACAAGGAAAGCCTCCCCTACTCTGCTGTGTAGATCAGATTGCATATAACTTGAAAACAGAAGAGGAAGATTTTTCTTCATCAGAAGCAGACAGAGTTGTCAGAGGAGCTCTCTGGAATGCAGGGTAGGGCTGGGAATCATTATGAAATGTCAATAAGGACAGTGGCTTACTACTCATGGCTCCCATAGACTAGGACAAATTTTGCATATTCACAACAAACCAAAGAGATGAAGAAAATTATTTTTCCATGCAGTCACAGTATTTAGAGTCTTGGCTAGGCAAACAGTGACTTTAAAAAAAGAAAAATTGATCCCAACTGTGTGTTTCATCCCCAGATTGAAATAAATGGATGGCTGCAAAAGTAAAAATTAATTAAATAGTGAGAGTGTACAAGCGAAAAATGAAAACTCAACACATGCAACTACTTCAACAGGGAAACAGTTTTAAATAAAGACTTCACTCACAAAAAACACATCCCAACTGCTTGAAAAACACATTATTCAGAGGGATCTAGGCAGAAAGCTCTCAGAGGGTGTCTGTCTTCTTTCTGTATATAGCAAGGCCACAAGGACAGAGCATGGTCTTTGTTGAAGCAATGACACCAAAGAACAGATGCAGCTTGAGGAAGAGCAGAGATCAAGCTCACATACATACAGACAAAATAAACTAGAGAAGAGAAAGTACAGGTAAATATCCAATATTCTTTGAGCATATAACTGTATGTATAACAGGGAAGATTTCAAGAAGTATTGTATAAAAGAAAAAACTGAAAGGGACTTTGGGGGCAAAAAGCCCGCCTTTTGTATTTACGTACCTATTCTTAGAGCTGCAGAATACTCTTCAGTAAAAGCTTTACCAGAGGTACAAGAGGCAACTCTGCAGTTATCAACTGCAGGAATATTTTGTATAGGAGTTTGGAAGAGAAATCACAGTTATTTATGCTTTGAGAAGATTGTTTGGTTTAGGGAGAAAAGACTTTTCCCCACTGAAAATCTTATCTAGTTAGTCAATAAAAAACCTCAAAATAGTGTTTTAGACTTCTTGATAGTCTACATGAAAAAATTATGGAATACTTCCATAGGATCTCATCTTGTGAATAAGACACACAAATGTCATCTGTTATGCAAAATCCATTTGCTAGGTGAGAAATACAGAAGGATTATGGCATTCAGGGGGCGTGTTAGACAGATGAGCTAATACACTGAGATGAAAGAAATTTGAACACCAGATCTTAGGTTAGAACCTCTTAATTCCACGGAAAACTGACAATATCCATAACTGTAGCCTGAATTCTCCCCTTCTGGCAGAAGAGACTGATATTTGCTTTTCCATCACATATAAGCAGAGAAGACAAACTAATTTAATTGGTGACTACCTGGCTTCTAGAAGTTAAAAATCCCACAGAGGAGGAACTGGATGACAAACCAAATGGTGGAGTAATCAAACCCTTCAAAATCCTCCCTGCAGGGCAGAGCAACATGAAGATACTCAAGCTAGTAAAGACAGACTGAAACACCACCTAAAGGAACTCAGAAAGGAACTGAGAAACCAGAGGTCATCAGGAGAAGCCAATGACCTGTGACCTAGGAGAATGTCACTTGCACAGACAACAGACTGCCAGCTATGTTCTGTTATCAAAGTAACACAGATCTTATGGTCTTGTGTAGTTTTTAAGAGTATTTCTTGCTCCATTCTCGCTGGAGCTAGCCAGCAAAATGGAGAGATGTTGAGTGAGTGACAGGAATATAAAACACTGTGCACTTACTAGAAAAAATTACCTGAAGTGATTTCAAAAATTAAAAATTAAAAAAAAAATCTAAACCCAAATATTTGGAAGAACTCTTTTCCATTCAGTTTTTTAGTACAAAACATGAGCACGATATTGACAACAGCTATCAAAATACACAGAAAGCTGAAATGAGATGGATATATCAGCTCTCAGATTCTGGGATATTGCCACAAATATTAAGTTCATACACCTGAGGCTCCAGGCTGCACATGTAGCCAAATTAGCTCCTCTTCTGAAGATAAATGCAACTTATCTTATAATAGACTATTCCAAACTAAACAGAAAGATGGGCTGATGGAAAAGGAACAGTTGTTTTGCAGATATTGCCTGAAACTAATAAATTTTTTAAAAATAATAGTTCTTAATTTTGCTAGGACATGCATTGAGTTTGCAAGCCTCCAATTCAGTTATAATGCTAGAAAAGGCCCAAGAGAGGAAGGTAGCTTACAAAGGCAGATGGTACCATGTAGTTTTGGGGATCAGACAAGTTCTTTTTGATAGAAAGAGTGGCAGTATGATGTATACTCAAGTTCTCAAGGACAACTGATGTTCCCTGATTATTGGGCAAGCGGGGGAATATGAAGTAAAAACATGGCGGTGATGGAACAGGGGAGCCTTCAAATTCATATTTAGTGCTTAGAAAAGCACTAATCCTAGAACTTGATTATTTGATAGTTACCAAGAGAAATACCAGAAGTTCAGAACCTATAAAGAGATAATTCCCCAGGTTTGCCTCACGAAAAACATTTTAATTACCCGGCTTTTGCTTTTAAACAGGTAAACATCTTTATGCATTGAATATGCAATTATTCTAGTATCATTGTAAAGATCCTTGGTGAGATGCATAGGTCTGTGAAAGGATCCTGGTCCTGGGTCTGAAATACAAAGGTACTTTTGATGTGAAAGTTTAAGGCAATGTGGAAAGAACAAACGATGACAGATATTTGCAAAACTGATTTGACAAAGTCTTTGTCTCAATCCATTGTTAAATCTGCTTTGTAAACAATCATGGACTAAAGGATCTTCCAGCATGAAGTACACTGTGATGACTCACACCTTGAATTGGAATAAAAATACGTTGCTTTCATATCCAATGGCTAATCTGAAGACTCCACTTTCTAAAGAGTTAAACTAAATAGCTGCTGTAATATCTGTTCTTCTCAGCTCCAGGGGAATGAATTCCATTGTACAAGATCCAGCAGCCTAGTGAAGAAGGTTCTGTTGAGCCTGGAAATCAGCATTTTTCAGAAACAGGACAACAGAACTGTGGATCAAAGGGTTCAGAAATCATGTTTCTGTACTCCAAGAGAAATAAGACAATCTTTTTTTTTTTTTGGAATGATAGTGGGCAGGAGGACTGGGGAGAAGCTAGCTAGGAATTTTAAGGGAGAATACTTGGAACAAAATAATACCAAATAGATCCCTAAGGTATTTTAAAATACTTAACATCAAAACAGGTGCCAAAGGTGGAAATAACTGGAGATAAACCTTCACCAAAATATTTACTGGCTTGTATAGAAAACGGCATGGTATATTGCAGCCTGGAGGCACAAAGCATGGGCAATTAACTTTTCCCCTTATAGAAAAGTGAAGCACTCCCAACCGTTTTAGTGGCCAGGAAACTTCTGGTAGTGCAGCACACTGTTGGTCTGGGTGCCAAAAAAACTAAGGGGAAAGTTTTCAACCACACATTACTTGTTCTGGATTGGTCTAAAATTTTAAAAAAGAAAAATGACAAGACAAAGCCTGCAGGAAAAGGTGTTTCTCAATAGCAGGTTGCCCCTTATTTGGCAGGGTTTGAGGTTAGACTGAGATAATATCATGTATTTCAGCTCTAGCACTAGAGATCCTGCAAGGGGAAAAAAGAAAAATCTGTTTTCTTACATATTCTGTTAGTGCTTAAGTACCTGTGGGAACTAGTACATACACAGAATCACAGAACCAGCTGCCTGAGGGAGATTCAAAATTTCCAGTCCGGGTATACCAAAAACCATCACTTTGATACTCAAAAAGATTATTTGTAAAACAAAAAAATCAACTACTCACATTGATCCCACAAACATTTAGCATCTGATGCTTTGGAAAAAAACTGCCTTGTTCTATTCCCTATTGATACCAAGCAGGGCTAGTAAGAAGTCATCACATGTTGACTTGTCTTGGATATACAGATAAAATACAGACATATAACTGTTTCAAAGTTTATTGAATACTGTGAGGTTTTTTTCCCCACTGATCACAAAAAACCAAGTTGGGCATTCTTCACAAAGTCACAGGAATTAAAAAACATGCTTTGTCTTCACAAACAGGACATTTTATTTATATTTATTGTGAGGCCCAAGGAAATCCCTTCATTAACACTGTCAATCAGTCAAACACTTCACTGCCATTTAAAAAAATTAAGATGCTGCCTTTTTCCCTGGTGCCTTGCTTTCTGTTTTGACTTTGCAGGAAAAACAAAGGCATGGTGGGGGACTGTCCTATCTCTCTAGACCTGCAGGATGGAGCCCCCAGTCTGTGCCTCTGTTCTGGACTTTGCACCATTGTAGGTCAGCACTATGGCTAGATAAATTATTAAAATAGACAAATCAAAATAATGTCTGAGTATTGCAGAACTGAAAATAAAAGACTTATCAGACATAAAATTAATCAGTTAACAATGGCAAAGAAAGCATATAACTATTCATACACCAAAGGAAAATAGTCCAACAAAAAAAACAATTATTCTTTGCAATTTTTGCTGAAAAACATAGGGTAAACGAGGTAAGAAAAAAATCAAAACAATAAAACACCAAGCCAAAAATCAAGAAAACTGCCTGCCATCTATCCTATTGCCAATTCACACATGGACTGAGAGAGTTAGTCAATCCACATTACACTAAGAACCCTGAACAGATGGCATTTCTTTTAAGACAGAAAGCATTGACTCCAACTGGTTTAGAAACCACTATAGAATTACTCTGTTACTCCCAGTAGGACAATTTAATTAGTGTTATTAAAATGCAAGCCAAATGAGTCTTATGGTGAAGCAAAATATTACTGAAGCAGAATTTTCAGAAGTATAACAACTTCATTTTCATTGTATAAAATGTTACAAAAGTTGAACAGCACCCTTTTAATGTTAACTTAAAATGCAGGTAATTTCATTTTTCGTTTCTAATTGTGCTTGCAGACATGTGACAGACTTTTTTCTGTTTAAACTGTAATGTTTTGCTACCTCAATTTGTCCAGATTATTTTCATAAAGCAAATTACTTAAATGTATAATTAAAATTACATAACTGCTAGATTTAGTGATTATTTTTAAATAATAATAAGCCAAAGATGAATTAGAATATAAAATGAAATTAAAGTGTGACCACGCATCTAGTGAAAGGTAAAAATTAAAAGCCCTAAGTGATATTGTTCAAGTATTCACAGATAAAAACACAATAAAAAGAAGAAATATGAAATGGCATATAAAATGAAGGATAAGGAAACCCTGATGAACGTATCTGAAGTAAATTATTATGGGACTAAATATACTAAACCTGTAAATTCACAGACCTCAAAAGGTGTGCTTCTAGGAAAGATTGCTAAAAGAAAAAAAACCTGTTCTGTTTCCTTTCAGATTGATTTACACAGATAAAAGGGGGAAATAGGAAAAGAAAACAGAAAGAAAGCCAAACATCTTTTCCTCCCGCCAAAAAAAGTAGAATGATTACTCTTGTATATTTCCTGGAATGGGAAGCATAGAGCTCATCATTTGCCTTATGTATGCAACTTCAGTTTACACAAGGGAAACTCAGAAGAAACATGGTGGCAACTAACTAGCTTCATAAATGTTCATTATTTTATCTTTTGCTTTCTGAAATATCACCCTTGCAGTTCCAAAAGGGAAGTAGTAGACTCCATATGGTAATGAAGTCACTGTAAGAACACTGCCATTTCCCAATTTCCAATTTGAAAACTAATAGGAGTATGCTGTTGCGCTCCAATAATTACACAGCTAAAATACAGACAACCCTAGAGAACTAAATCAGAATAGCTCCTTACTATTCTGTCTTTATATTCACCTATTGGGAGTCAGTATCTTAATTAAGTATGCCAATATCAGCTTAGAAAGTAGCTCTGAACCAGAAGCAACAAACTCACAATTAAAAAAAAATTCAGAAAAGTGAAGATGTAGAAATGAATCAGTACACATTTTCATCATAGAAAGTAAAAATTAACTTATTTCATCAATAATGAATGGTCACATCTCACTGGATTTCTGGCAAGGATTGCATCTTAATTTTTTGAGGGGGGAATCATAAATATTCTCTAGATTTTCATATTTTTCAAATTCCTACTGTGTTTTTACTCTTATGTAGTGTTAGGAAGTATGAACTTCTGCCAATCATTTCAATAGCCCATGTCATTATGCCTAGCCATACAGATTTTATTCCAGTTTTGGGGACAACCAGCTCTTCCAATCTGTATTTGCCAAACACTTTAAGGTACTTCAAGATTAGAATTTCTTTGCAAACAGAAAGTTTACCTTGGCATCTCCATCTGGTAAGAAGAGATAAGCTCCACTTTTATCTCGGTTACTGGTAGTTCCATACCAAGCAAACTCCACCTTCATTTGATGACTTTTATCCTCTTCCTTGCTGTTTATTTTCTAAAAGGACAGAGATTCATGTTAGGTTTCCATAAAGCACCACAAAAAAGTAAAATATAGTGTTTTGAAATAAAATATAACATACCTCCAGTAATCCAGACATTCCAGAAAACCATAGTTTCATGTATGCATTTTCTAAAATTATATTATCCACAGAATGCTGCATCTCTTTTATCTTGAAAACTCTGTCTGACTTCTCCTGTCTGCTATTCCTTACATATATGTTATAGTCAGCTAAAACTGCTTCTGACCTCTCATCCTCCAGAAGCTGGTAAACTCCAATCCCAAGAGGTGGCAGATGTGCCACAAAAGACATCTGTTGGGAGCAAATAAGTAGTCATTACTAAAAATAGCGGAATATCAACTTTTTATACTGAATTTATGTTCAGAGCAACTACTTTTGCTTGAATAATTATAGGATGGCTGAGTTTTCCCATAGTCCATAAATAAATATGAAGAATTAATAAACAGAAATATCTGCATGACTAATTTGCATCAAGATTACCATTTTATTAATGCAGTAACAATGTTGAATCTTCTTAAGAATGTTAGTTGTGATATGCAGTACTGAGTATATTTGCTTTTCATTGTAGATGCATGTGTACTGGATCAAGTGCACACAGACTCTACTTATCACTTGATTTTGAAATTTAAATTTAAAAATGCATGAACTAAATAACTAAGTATAAAGCAAGTCTCTCATTTTCAGTCTCTTTTTTTGGGAGCTATAATCTGCATAGAAGAGTACCATACAAGGTACATCTCCAAAGCAATTTGTTTAGAATTTGAAGTCCAGACAAGTAATTTCACTTCCTCTTCTTCAAACAATAAAAGTACTAATTATTGTGCTGGTTTTGGCTAGGATAAACTTAAATTTCTTCATAGCAGAACTTTTGGTGCTTGGTTTCAGTATTAACCACTTTGATAACACAGAGATAAATATCTCAGCTACAGCTGAGCAGGGCTTATGCAGCATCAGGGCCCTTTCTGCTGCTCCACCAGGGAGGAGGCTGGGGGTGCACAAGGAGCTGGGAGGGGACACAGCAGGACAGCTGACTCCAGCTGACCAGAGGGATATTCCAGACCCATCATGTGACATGATGCTCAGCAATAAAAACTGTGAGAAGAAAAAGCAAGGGGGGGATGTTTGGAGTGATGATGTTTGTCTTCCCAAGTCACTGCGATGGAGCCCTGCTCTGATGGGGATGGCTGACCACCTCCCCGGCCTTGGGACACAGGGAATGAATTCCTTGCTTTGCTTTGCTTGTGTGCACAGCTTCAGCTTTACCCACAAGCTTTCTCACCATTGCCCATCCAATTTTTTTCCTCCACCCCACTGAGTCAGTGAGCAAGGAAGTGTGTGGGGTTGGGTTTCTTAGCAAGGTTTACCCATAATAATTATCCCTTTGGAACACAACTGAGAGACAGTTATTGAATTAGCTTCACAGAAATATTATCATGAACCAAGTTCCTACATCAAAAGGAACCAAAACATAAGCCTGAAAGCAATATGGTGTTACTATTGCAGTCATACACCATTACAATTTTATTAAAAATGTAATTAAATAAATTTCTAATGTGTGATGTGATCATTGAGGACAATCTTCTATAATGATGTACAACTCAAAAATTCTTAGAAGTTTTGTTTCAAACGAAAAACAGGAGGTGGGCTTGAAGATATCTGTCCAGCTTAAGTATTTGGAAGGGAAGAGGACATCTAAATGTAAATGCTTAAGCCATTTAATTTACAAGAAAAGCCATTTCATGTTCCAGCTGGAGTGCTTGAGAACATACAGATGTATGTGACTGTGTGTACAGAATGGCACTTGAAGGAAGAAGAAGCTCAGTTGAGAAAGTGAGGGAAAAAGACACACATCCAGTATTTTCCAGTCATGCAGCTGAAACTGATCCTTTAAATGTAGTAAATTGTATCACAAAATTTTAACAGCTTATCAGTTTAAGAAACATTAATGCTAAACACATGTATGTTGAATTTTAGGGGGCTTTTGTTGCTGTTTTGGGTTTTATTTGTTGGGGTTTTTTTAATTTAAAATTACTGAATTAATAGTACAGTCTACAGAGAATAGAGTTGCCAATATATGAAGTACACTTTCCATTTTCTTCAACTATGAAGCTACAGCATATATAAAAAACCATATTTTAATGCTTTTTACTTAAGTAGGGTACCTGATAAGCTTCATGCGATACTGTAGTTGCTCCATCCCACACAGCACTAATCTGGACATTTACAGGTTTTCCCAAAGGAGACAATAATTTAACTTTGGGTGAATTCACATTGACGGAAACCACTGAAAATCGCTCTTGTTCCGTAGGATTATGTATCAAAAGGTATCTGAAAAAAACATATTTACTTAATTATCTCTTGGCAACCAAGCTTCTTCCTTCAGGTT
This sequence comes from Ammospiza nelsoni, assembly GCF_027579445.1. Lineage (NCBI taxonomy): Eukaryota > Metazoa > Chordata > Aves > Passeriformes > Passerellidae > Ammospiza > Ammospiza nelsoni. Next base: position 61,256,339 of record NC_080669.1, read on the forward strand.
TAACATTACCGCACACAAATTTTACATACAGAGGATTAAAACAATGTTAGAACAACAAGTACATACCACAACAAATAAATATACAAAACATAACCAAGAAACAACGGATATTTAAGATCAACTATGTGCAGACCTTTTCTTAATGCTATTATTTGTCCAAAAATTTTTGAAAATTCCTTACAAAAAAATACATCTATTTCCCATTATAATTGCTAAAGAATTGCTATTAACAGTTGCAGGCATAATCAAGATACTTAAGGGCATTTTAAATGTATTTTTCAGGCTGAACTATCAAGCTCTCATCCATAATAGCCTCTTTTTAACACAGCTTAGAAAAAATTAGGGAAGAAAACTGGCTCTACATATATATTCACTAAAGGAGCTAGTTTCTCTCTCCTAAAAGGGAAAGTACAAAATTATTTAAATTATAATTTAGCATCATTCACTATGGCAACTCTTTGCATATCTTCTTAATAGGTACATATGGAATAACTATTTTTTTCCATAGCGCTCCATTTGAACACAGATTATGCTATTAACCAAAAGAATCAGCCCTGAGCTGAAGATTGATTTTATTAGCCTATGTATATTTTTATTACTATTACGGGTTCATGTATTGTAAGGTATAGAAAAACAAAACTATACTAGAACGTTTTTGTATCATGCATCTGTAGGACTATCATTGTACTTCTTGTCTTTTCATTGACAAGCTCAAAGAATGCAGTATTTACAGCTGTTCCCTGAAGTTTTCCTCTGATTGTGTCATCCTTTAGAAGAAGTCTTTTAAAACAGAAACTGCTCTTGCCAAAACTTCTGGTGTCTTCTTAACTATAAACAGCAGAACCAGTACTCAATCTCCAACCTCCTCAACACTCCCCACTGTAAAGCAGTTTTCTTCTTCATGAGATCTGATCTTACATCAATACCCATGAGATCCATTGTTTACTTATCAAATTACTCCTTCCATATTTCTTCTAAGTAGATTCTCCTTCTCTGCTCTGTGTTTTCTATGCAGATTCTTCAGGGTTTTGTTCATGGTTTTATTTCTTTTGCTTTCACATCTTAAACCTCAAATTCAATTACCCCTTCACAGACCAAACCATTTCACTTAAAATTGCCTCCATCCATCCAATCTACAAATCTCATTCAGAATCCTGACCAGGCCACTATTTCCCCCTTATCTTCCTACTGGCTTCTTTTCTTTGCCTGCATCAAACTTGGCTAGTAAATTTCCCAGCACTTCACTGCTACCTTATTACCTCACAATCAGTATGAAATGAAAGGTCAACTCCAACTTCTCATTAGTTGAATAAACAAAATCAGGGGCTTTATTAGCTTTTTATATCGAGAACTTTTGGATGACTTGCCACACATCAAATGAGCTTCCCATAAAAAAATATTTTCCTTTTAACTCCTTAAATTCCTGTCCTGAAGCATTGTTTAAATCATGACTTCTAAGTATACCAGTGATATTCAACGTGCATTTGTGATCACAACTAAAAATGCTTTTGGATGCTTTCTTTTACCCTGTTTCATGCTGAAGACTCCTAGATTACCAGACAATATAATAGTTAACCATATTCTGGGTTAGCTTTCAGAGTCTTTAAGAACTTGCGCAAGACTCTCTAAGAACCTCCCCTAGACCTGGGTAGGGCAATTTACACTTCTGCTTATATGGAGCTGTCTTCTTTCTCAAGGTTAATATCAATAGGTGTTTTTGCTGGTTTGTTTCAGGTTTTTTTTTTTAATGACATTAGTGGAATCAAAAAACCTAGCTAAACCAACCCTGCTCTCAGTCTCAACCCATTACAAATAAGGAAGATAATAGAAATTATATCAAAATTTTTTAAGAACTCCTCATGTAATGTGAAAAAAGAGCATTAAGAACTCTGTCAGAAACAATACAGGTTGACAGATGATTGAACACCAAAGCTCAAAATAAATCCTCATTCTCATCCATCAACAGAACACCACAGATTTTTTTTTCTTTATTCTTCTTATACAATTGAATTCCTCAATTCCTATGCTTCCAAGTAAAAGGAGACCTTATGCATATAATTTTTCAGTAATGCTACACATCCTCATTAAATTTAAATTATTGGCCAAGCAAAGAACATATTAGTGCAAAAAATATTTCCAGAAACTTTGTTCACCTTCCCATAGCTACAAACATATTTCACAACCCTAATTAGTTGCATGAAAGATTTACCTATAACAAAAGGTAAAGGTAAACATAACCTTCAGTCTTATGAACTGCTGTATTATTATTATATTTCATCAGGCTGTTAAAAAAACCCCCTGTATTTGTATTAAACAAATCTATTGTTGTATCAAAATATATACATTTCTAAACTTCTTGAATCAATGTATTTTAAGTTCATTATGTGTGTGTAGAGTAATAAGACAGAGGAGGCTAGCAATGACAGAGTAGATTTTCAGCACTTAAAGGAGTTCTGACTAGATACTAATATTTTGTTTTGACATACTATTTCAGGAGGACTTTTGTATAGTAATTATAGAAAGCAAGACATAATTCTTGTGCTTATACAAAAGCACTGACTAATGTAATTAAATTACATTACTTCAGAAGTACTATTCAGCTCCCACCCTTAAACAATATCCCACTATAAAAATTTTAGATTTTATTTGGAAAAAAAGAGCTACACCTCAATTAAGCTGTATCATTGCAAAGACTCTCACAAAGAGTTGAATGTATTAATATGCTGTGGTTGCATTACAGAGAGAAGCAACTTGATAATATTTAAAGTTTTCTATTCCTTATCTTAAGGCAAAAACATCATGAGTATTACCACCTTTCAAAAAAAGCAAGCAAATATTTCCTTTTCATTATTCAGGTCTTTGGCAACAACACCAATAAAATAATTTAGGTTTACATCCTTCATTCAGTTAAAGAGTGAAGGGTTTTAATGGCTATCAGTAAAAATTAATATGAAAAATTTTATCCGAAATATTTTACTTTAGAGGCACCATTATGTCCAAGAGTCAGCCATAATTTATTTTGTTTATTCAGGAAATCTAAGAATGCTAAAACTATGCTAAAATAAACTGCATTGGTACAAAAACCATGACTAAACCACTCACACAGAGACCATGCATTTCACCTCTGCACTGGGAGCAAGAGTTAACTGCTCCCAGCCCATTCAAAAAACAGAAGTTATTGTAGATTTGAGCTCTTAATCCTAAATTGGATGCATCACAAATATTTGAAATTTAAGAAAAGCAAACCCTGACAACTTTTCAGACAGATTTGGAAAGATATACCTTGAATTCTTTTACTCCCATACTTTTTGGGTCTCTGAAATTCCAAACAGGTATCTTTTAGTCACAGAAGCATGACCAGCTTCCCTACATAATCTAATATTAATAACATTAATAAACTCTATTAAATGCATACATACAAGAATATTTTCAGCAGATTTTCCTGTAGTACAAGATTTAACTCATTGTGGAACATTTTCAGCAAGAGCTGGAACGCTCCCCTCCCCTCCCACCCCACTGCTTCTTACTTTAAATACTTTTTAAATTAAGAAAATATGTCAACTGCTGTAGCGATATTTACAGACAAAAATATGAATAAAGATTATTTATTTAGATCTCTAACAACTCTAATCTCTGCCTCCTAAAAGAATATTTTTCCTAAACAGAAGAGCTTCAGTATTTCAAAAGATCACTGTTTTCTGTTTCTCCTATGTACATAAACATATAGGCATATATGCTGATACATACATTTACTGGTAACACCTGCAATACACCATAATTAGGATTTCCTTTTGAAGTTCATTCATCCTTCCTTCACAAGGGATGCATTCAATTAAGGTGGGAAACCACAACTCACTACTAGTAAATATCAGAGCATCAAAAGTGATAAGGGCTTATTCAAAAACCACCTTTCAAGGCACATGGGATTTACAGTTCAAGACAACACTGTTCACTGTTCAGCAGAGTAACTTCATTCAAGTACATCTGGACAACCAATTCCTTGAGGACCTCTAGCTCAGACTGACCAATTTTACTAAAATTTGTACAGCAAACTTTCTGAGATGGATAGGAGCATTTCCCATTATAAACGGTTTTATCAGAGTCAGTTCTTTGGACCCATAAGCACAATTTTAATGCCAAGTTACACAAACAAAACCTTCAAAGCTGATTAGTTTCTTTCACTCTTCTCCTATAAAGACCAAGGTAAAAACCACCTAAGTGGTGAAAAAAAAATGCAACAAGTACACCCAAATCTGAGAAAAGATATGAGCCATGAAGCTAAATTATATACTATATCAGTGATCTTCCAGTGAAGAACAGAAGAGAAGAAACAGATGCATGTGAGTTCTGAAAGGAACAAGAGAGAAGTAATGAAAACAGTTTTAAAGGCTTTATGCTATAGAGAAAAGGAATTTAAGTAACTACATATGTCAATAGTTACCAGAAAGGCTGTTGGGTTAGAAACCACAATTCACCTAGAAAAGTAACATGAGTTCTTGACTCTTGATGGACTTCGATAGAACTTTAAAACTGTAAACAACACTGAAATTCTCTAAAAAAAAAGTTAATCTCACTGGGTAATAGAATCAAAACTGTCTCACATCTTAAAATTGCAAGAAAAAATTGCTTTGAAAATGGGAGAAGAGTCAGTAGGTAGTAACCTACTGACTCTTCTTAATTACTGAACACTGATGTGTTAAGATAAACTCAGATTTGATATTTAAACTGCGTAAAGCACTGCTTGCCATGGTAGCTTCCAAAAATACCATTAAAAAAATCAAAACTATGAGACTTCTGATGTATGGCGGAATTTCAACAAAAAAGCCCCCAAAAGTCCAAGAAAATGAGAATCCTAAGAAACTGTAATGAATTGCCATTACATAGATGCATGTCTTAGGGGATGGAGGTACATGGAAGGAAAAGAATGCAGACCATCTATTTGAACCAGACACTTATCTGTTCATTGTGCAAATATGTACAGCCTCCCCCGAAGAAAAGATGATTGTTATTTTTGCATTGAAGCCCAAGAAAACATCAAGATACTTTTTTCCTCTTTTTTTTAAAAGTACAGAATAAAACCGTAAGTAACTTGAGCACAAAAATTACTCCCCTGTTATTTATAAAGCTCTCTCCTTGCTGTAGGAAAACTGGGAAAAACATGGAATAAAACCTAACATTAACCATTCCCTTTTCTTAAGAAGGAAAACTCTACTGAATACTTTGAATACTTACTCCAACTGGTAGGTAAAAAAAAAAAAAAAAAGTCAAGTAGTTACCTGGCTCTTTTCAAAACTCTAATGGTCCCTCATGTAAGGGTCAAAGCCTCCTCAGTCAAGAGTATGAATAACATGACATTTTAAGTACGGGGTCTCCTCATCCATTTTGTATGCTTTTCTGCTAGGAATTACTAAAGATGACCTATAAAATATAATTATAGAGCCTATAAAATAATTGTTCTGGAAATAAGTGCCATATATTCAATCTTCAGGATATTATCTGTTCATAGTGCTCCTCTGGTTATACAGAAATTACACATTTTCCAATATCTCAATCCATGCTCTGTTCTTAATATTCCTTTAGGAAAAAAACTCATCAAAAGCCAACTGTGCAGGCTCATGATTGTGATACTCTCCTTGGCAGCAGATTAATGCTTTTTTTCCTACAGCTCTTCTATCAGTTACTAAATTGGGCTTCAGAAGCTGTGTGTTTCACAGGGCTTCAAGACACTTTTCAGTTCTATTCAAAATTCATTTTGTAAGAAATTTAGGCAACAGAGAAAGTTTTGGAGAAAGTTACTCAAACCCTCATGCATGAAAATCTTCTGACCAATGTCCTCCACTTGCTGAAAGTATTTGAGTCTGACTCATAGACCAATTTCAAAGAAAATTTGACTCAGCAGGTATTTTAAACTATCCTTATTTCCCCCTCTGTGAAATTAATATTTATTTCTCAAATGTAAAATATTCTCATGATTTCAACCAAATTATACTACTTCTACTGCATGTTATTGCAAATACTGAACTTCATGTCTCTGTGCACCTTGAGCTATTATCAGTGACATCTGATCCACAACCTTCTTTCAACAGGGGAAAACTACTTAAAAAAAAAAAAAAGGAAACAAAAGGAAACAAAATCAGCAATATTCATTAGATACATCAGAGCTTTTTCTGGGTTCTTTTCCAGAAGGGGAAGTACACTTCCAATGTTAAAGCATACCAACCAATTTACAGAAATCTGATGTTAGGGATTTAGAGATTTAGAAACAGAATTTCTGGGGAATGAGGAGAGAGAGAGAGGGGTGTAGAGAAGTAAAGGTAAAACACAGGATTTTCCAGTATGAGGAAATTTCTTGATCCTTTGCATTCCTACAGAGAACTGATCTGTTGCTACCAATCCACACAGTCAGTATGAGTAGTTACTGCACTGCTCAATACTCCTCACCGCATGTGAAATCCACCTATCTATGGTAATAGTAATTTTTAAAAAATCACCAAAAAAGACCTCCACAACCCCCACAAACATCACTCTGCAAACATTTAATGCATAAAACAGTTAAAATGGTAGCAGTCAGACAGTCCGTCATCATAAGTGATACAAAAACACTCCAGCTTTTACAACAGATTTGCCAAGTGACAAAATAACTTTTGTCAGAGGAAAAAACCTTTTTGTCCTGACCAGAAAATTCCATTTTTTCTGTACAATATACAATAAATTGCTGTGCTTGTGCACAACAATTCTTAAGCAGAAATATTCTCTCATTAGAGCTACCAGCTCGTATACAAACACCATGCAGCCTTTAAAATCACTGGAAGGTCTCACATGTCTTAAAACAGTCCCTTTTTCTCCTTATTCCACCTGGTCAAACAGAGGTCTATGCACAAAACAGACTGTTCTATAACCTTAGATCATGTTAGGTACTACAAAATACCCCTTTTCCACTGTGACTCCCAAGAGTAAACTGAGGAGACAAAGGAAAATCCAGATATTAACAAAATCCCCTGTGGACTAGGAGGTTGCTGTAGCTTGACCTCTTAGATAAAATGAGAAATCAGAAGGGCAAACTTTGAAAAATGCTGCAGTTGCTATTCTTGAAAAAGTCCAAATCTGATTATATTGTTTTGCAGCTCTAGCACCAGTTTTTCTAATACAATATTACATTTTTTATTATTTTAAACAACATTTTCTCCAATTATGTCTTCCTATTTTCCACTGTATGTACAATGACTGTTTGTAACAAACCTGCATGCATTTATAGACTTATCTTCCTTACTATCAGTCTTTACAAACTAAATAGATGATGCTCTTGATGCACTTCGGTACTGTCTTTGACTTAGTGATCCTGCTTTCCTATTAACTCTTCCCAGCTTCTCACCCCATATTTTTGATGAAGTCTTCATCACTCTTGAGTACAGCACACTATTTCAGCTGCATTTTACAAAGAACATTTCCATTTAAATCATCCAAGAGCAAACTTGGCTTTGATACCATACAAGCAACTCTCTCAGTGCCATCTTCTGTCATACCTAGTGTTCTTCTGCTTCACTAATGTCCATTTGGTCAGTCCACACCTTATTTTTCAATGTGATGTGCAATATTCCACTTTCCTGCTTCTTTGATTATGAAATATATCTCCACTTTACCAAGACAGTTTTAAATACTAATCCTATATAGAGTGGTAGTTGCCAGTATGACATCAACTTTTATAATCTATTTACATTCTACTCTGTTAGCATGACAGATAGAAAATTACTTGTGACTTTAATATCTTGCCTAAAGAAGTCCTTACTTGTTTTTCGGCCTTACTTTGCACAAAAAAATTCCACCCTACTTAGATTGATTTAATTTGGATTTAGATTTGATGTAGATTTTTCAGATTGGATTTAATTTGAATAATACATGATATCCAACATTTACCAATGAACATTTATCAATGAACATTTAGAAAACAGCTGGGCAATCAACAAGTCTGTCTATTAACTGAATGAAGGTAGCACAAAGTTAAGGTCAAAGCAACATACGAAACTACAGTGAATGGTGCTTAATCAACACACCTAATAATATTAAAATAATTTCCATAGTTTCTAGAGATTAAATATACCTCCTCTGAGACACAGTAGATACTGAAACCATTTGTATGCATAACTATACAATCTTAGACATTTAATTAAATTGAAAAGTCTTTTGTTTATGATTAGGACCTAGGCTCTCAGATACAGTGTCAGATGTAAACACAAAATCTGGAGCAGAAGGAATATGGGTGGTTTATTAAAAATCAAGTTAAACAAACAGCTTTCTATTAAGCCAGAGAAAAGCAGGTTCTTCCCCAAAAGAAGATTTCAATATCTTCCCCCAAGGGTCTTTTAATTGACTGGATAAAGTCAAAGGAGATTTATCCGTTTACCTAACAATATTAAATAACTGCTACTACGTTCCTCTATATCACATTCAGATAAGCATCTCATAAATTCATCAATACTAACACAAATGTAACAAGAAAAGAAAATCACTTTACATCAAAGCAGCAAATTATAATCCATTTAATCTGTTCATTCTAGAGTAAAATATTGATCTTGAATATATATATAATAAAATCTTATAATATATGAAGAAATACTTGGATTTTTCCCTCTTCTTAAATAAGACATCTTTTGAAGTTTATGAATAATAACCTTCATAAGAGCTAATAGAATGGTAATCTTAACCTCAAATTACCAGCAAACAACATAAATTTGTGTTACTTTTGCAAGGTGGCAACAGAACCTATTATCCAGGGATCAGCTTTTCTTTATACTATTAAACTGATGACATCAAGAAATGAGGAGATACTTCCAATAAATAACTAAATTCACAAGAATCTACTTCAGTAGAGTTGCAACTAACACAATGCAATGCCATAATTATAACACCATTTGAAAAGAAAAATGTAGTTTAGAAATAGAGCTACGCTAAAATTACATATTATTTCCAAAAGTAGTAATGTCTGACAGTTCTGGTTAACATACAAATAAAAAAACCCCAGTGATTCTGTGCTTATAAAAAAATAATCTTAGCTTGACATTTCAGAATCACTGTAGGAATACCCTTCCTAATGACAACGCCAAATCTGAACTTCAGACTCATTAATAAAGCTGAGACAACATGCATTCCTATGAATTCTCTCCTTTATAACTCTACAGAGAAATCTTTATAATATCCATTGGTCGTGTAAAAGGCGCAGCATTAGGCAGACAATAGGCACACAATCCATCCCTCCACTCTCACAGGAAACAGGACCTTTGTGTGGCTTTCTCAAGAACAAACCATGGAACAACCTCAAGAAAACAGCATTCACAAAAAACACAGACAACAGCACAGCAAGAACTATATATTTCGAGAACACGAAAAAAATCAACATCAACCTAAGACAAGACTTTTAAATGTTATGTACCTACTACATATGCCAGATACACATACTTCCTATGATTTAGATGGATTGTAGTGGCACATATATCCTAATCTGGAGCACATAACTACTCTCCAATTAAGGATAAAAGGATTAAGTCCAAAGGCACTATTTTAAATTTTTCTTTTACCACAAAGTTGTGAGATGTTCTGAGGTCCAAGATGGGCTTGAAGCCCCCTGACTTTTTCAGGATCAGGAAGTACCTTCACTAAAATCCTTTCCTTGTTCCTCTTGTAGTGCAGGCTTTATAAATCTGCATTTAGAAGGGAAAAAAAATCTGGTTCAGAAGAGCAGAAAGACTTTTAAGTATTCCATATCACTTCAGTCTGTGCCTTGAGAGCCTTGGACTAACTACAATATTGCCTCAAGGTAACTCCAGTAAAAAGGCTGAAGGGGCCAGTGCCTGGAAAAAAAAGAAATAATACACAAATGTACTAATATACTGAAAATATGTATATGCTATTTCCAAAGCTTCTTCAACAAGTACATGCATTGGATGCAGATCTTTCAGCTGTATTCAATCATTCACTACCATGCTCCTTCATAATGATCACTTTCTGTGCTTTGAAAACAAGCTCAGGCTTTTCCTTCCCATAGAGTATGTTTAATTCACCTCTTTCTTCTGCATTTCACAATATTTCCACTGCAGTGCTCTCAGAGGAAACCAGAAATTTATTGTAAGACCTAATTGTCATATTTTATTTAAATCTTGTAATTTTTTATAGCTACTGAAGCATCAAACACCTTCACTGCCTGATTGTACTGGTACTGCAAACCCCCACAAAAGATGCTGATATTCCATGTATTGAAATGAAAGGACTAAATTTGCAACTTGGAAAAACAGTAAAGATCCTATGAATCCTACAAACTAAGAACTTATTTACTGGTTTAATTTTGCAGTGGCAATTTCAAATACACTCAGTAGACAAAAACATTTAGAACAGACTGTCATTGGTTCATCCACAGTAAGACCAAAAACTGAAAAAAAGTTTGATGTATAAGAATTTTTATACACTAAAAATTAATCTTTAAAAGTTTGAAATGTAACAACTTTTAGAATAACTTGAATTCAGAAGCATAGCATTCAAAAAATGAGTTTTAAAAAATAAAAATTATTTCCACAAAAAGCTTTGAAGTACAATTAATTGCAAATCAAAGTTGCTTTTTTCTTCTTCATAATGAAAAATTATCGTACCTCAAAAAATGTACCACCATTCAATTTTAAAGCCCTCAAACAAAACCAGGCATTCATGTTGTTTTGTTTTTAGACTTCATAGATAACTTTTAATGAGATGTCAATTACCAGTGCCTGGAGTCAGTTCTGAGATAAGCCTGTATGAATTACATTTTTTAACTTTTTTTAACACAAAAAGTAGAAAACTCACACAGAAAATCCAGAAATCTCTGAAAAACTATTATGACCTTACAAAAAGAATGAGAATAAAGGATCAAGGTGCTGTGAAACTCTTCCATACCCCTCACTTCCTGTCCCATTAGACATTGTCAATGGAGAGTTTGCTGGTTTGGTCATAAAGATATTTGCACAGCTAAGTTCCACCTAAAAAACAGAATGAATGAATGCATCATGCTTTTTTGTTCAATTTGAATGAGCACCACTTTTAACGGAGTGATTTTTACTGAAACAGTTATTTCCAGTTCACATTTAGCAACATTTCAAGATTCAGACGTGTGAGTCAGCCAAGCATTTCATTGCCTCTGCAACAGCTCTTCCATCATGAAAACCAAGGAGAATGCTTTTTAAATATCCAATCAATTTAGTCAAAATGACCTTGAGTTTACTACAAACAGAACATGTTCCTGGCCGTTACAGTTCACCTGAAATCTAGTAAATTGATCAGGCAGCTGAACACTGAGATTAACACTTTAAAGTAATTTTCAAAAAACCATTAGGTTGCATCCAACTTAAGCAGCTGGGGTATTGGAAATTAAATGCAGGCTCTTCATATATCACCTCTAAAGTGTTTTCTAATTTTTCACCTACTTGCACTACTGTGCGCTTAATAGAAGGGCTTAATTATGCATTGTTTCTTAATAGAAGCAGCGAGTATTAAGGCTTGACTGAATGAGTATTCATCCTGCCCACCTCCCTGAAAGATACTAATACAGAGGTTTCACTTAAACACACAAGATTGTGCATTTTGTGATCACTAGTTCATCCAATTAAAACTTAGAAGTATTGTTTTGGTTAGTGTTTGTTTGTTTGCTTGTTTTTTCAAGATCTGTTTTCTTCTCTGGGAAACAGGTGTGCACATTAACAGGGCATGAATTGCTACAAATATGTATGAACACATCTTAAATGTTACTGCATTCTTTTCTGTTTTCTTTAAATTTGTTTTTTTTCTTCATTGAGTTTCAAAAATACCTTTTCTTCCACTGTCCTTTTTTTCCCCAGCTGTTTTGGAGTATAACCAGGAATATATGCCTCTGAAATCATGCAAGCATAAAAGGAATTTAAGATGTTTATTATTAAAATGTCAAATGCGGCTGGAGAGTCCTTCTAAAGGGAATGGGAAAGGAAACAAAAAAATCACCACCAAAGCAGAAGTTGCCAAATGAAGAATATTACCCTGATCCAGTCACATTCTAAGCTCACAAAGACACAGTTATGGCATGTGACTAACAAAGTTTCCTTCTCAAATTATTCTTGCTGTAGTCATCCAACCAAACACAGTACCATACCCATTGCTGTGTCAAAAATTTTTTACTTTGGTACATTATTCTCTATTGCATATTAAAGTTAGCAATATTGCTTTAATTTCTGCATTAAAGTCCTGTGTTGAGAAAGCAGTGAATACCCTGCCAAGTGAATTTTTGAAAATATTATCAAGTTGAAAAATTATAGAGGTAAATTAGGATTTTCTTTCTGAAAAAATACCACGCATTTTGGACCTAATGGTATAAACAAAACTTATTCCAAAACTTTATTAAATACAACTTTATGCTAAAACCTGCTCATGGATAACAAAGTCAGGATAACAGCCAAGATTATTTTGTAGCCTCTATTTGAAAAAAGGAAATATTCTTTTATAACGTGGATATCACTAAACTGCTTTGACAGATTTTTGAAGAAATAATTTATATCCTCCCATAATTAATCCTCTGGGCAACCTAAATATTTCAGCTAATGGAAACAGCTAGCTAAGCTATTTTATAGTCTGCTAAGACATAAAACTGGCCTGATAAGAAGGTTACCATATCATATTGTTCCTCTAAGATCAGTTGACAAAAGTAATTTGTGGGAAAATTACAAGAATAGCTGGTAGAGCACAAAAAAATCCTAAATAGATGATTTTTTTTTTTTTTTTTAGTTTTTCACTACCATAGTGTCTTCAGTTCAGATAGGATAGAGTGCAGTGGAACTCAGTATTGAAACTGCCCAGGCAGGTATGTGAAGGTTCAAGAGTTAAAACGAGAAGGGGGAAGAAGAGATAAAACCTAATTGCCATTGTTAGGCCTTTTCACTATGATTCACCATATTGAGCCAAACAAGACCACTACAAGATGCAAGCTGGTGCTGACACCCAATCCAGTCATTTGGTCGTGTAGCATGCTCCCCTGCAATGCTGTGTCCAGAAAACAGCACAGATAGGAATAGCTGGAAAACCCCTCGCCTCACAGTCAGCGTGCCCTTGATCTGCTGCTGACAGCCTAAACAACAGCAGCTCCAAACACACCCCCCACCCACCAAGTCCAGTGAGGGCAAGCCTTTTGCCTTTCAGAAACTATGAGCTCTGGTAGACTGTTCCTGAAAACCTATTATTATACTAAATAGCTGGGCAGTAAGAGAGTATGAGCCAGCATCCAGTTTAGCAGCACACTCAATGGGCTTTGTCTCCAAGACATGCAGTAATTTTAAACTTCAGAGCAAGACAGAAGTAGTTCCATATCTAGTTGGATATTTTCTTGTGAAAGCTCCATTTTTCAGCTAAACAAAATATTTTTTAAAAAATCATGTATATTAATTTATCAGTTAAAAGGGATTTAGTGTCATTAAAGACTCCATAATTTCAGTATTCAAAAGCCTGATCATTAGCCCACTTAGTCATCCTGAGGTCATGGAGTCAAAGACCTAAAATATCCTGTACACCTATTTCATCAAAATTAACACATTACTTTAAAAATACATTTCTGGATTCATTAGGATATCACAACAGCACTACAGAGAAAAGATGCACAGGTGTGGGCAGAAACAATACCAAAGAGGTTACAGGTGGCACCTGCTTAGAAGCAGTTTGAAATATAATTCTCAACTACACAACAATATGGAGATACTTCACACTGGAACATTAACAACTGAATGAGAGATTTCTTCCTGCTTTCTTTTCTTCCATGTAATCGAGTTGTCCTAGGTCTCCTGTACAGTCTGTCAGATCAGTTTTCACTACCAACTACAACTTCCATGAGCAGTGAAGAGAACACTTAACTAAAAATACACAAAAGGAAGGATGGATGAAACAGGCAAAAGGCACACTACCAACTATGGTCCTGTAGAAAGCTGATATATTTGTAATCAGTAAAATAAGGAAAAACAAAAGAAAAACTCTGAAATTTGAAAAGCCATTATGAGTTTCCCATCAGCAGTGTCCCTCTAAAAGCACAGGTGATATGACCCACACTTATGTAAGAATAACCAAGATAGAATACAGATTTTTTTTAAATTCTGACACAGAAATGCAAAAATATGAAAAGCTAAATAGCCAATCAAAGAAAAGCTGAATAGCCAATCAAAATCAAACACCTTGCCAGTTACACTGATTTAATTTCTATGCCACATAATGACATATTAGAACACACTAGCAGAAAGAAAACCAGAGATTCAATTACACATAGAGGAATAATAAAGAAGATTAAGAACAGAAGATAAGCAAATAACAAAGTTTTGGTGAAGATTAGTTTTTAAAGTCTGCTGATGCTCCAAAATTTTAAATGGAAAAAAACCAGTTTCCTTTTTAAAAGCTTTAAAGTTTGAAGTTCAAGCATAGTAATTCTTAATAATAGATTTATTGAGTTGAGTTTAAGCTTCTACTGAAAATAGCATTTCTCATGAAATGCTACAATAAAATTCAGATGCAATCATAATAATCATATATTAGATTTAACCAGTAGTTACAGCGACATCTTACATACCACTTTTCCCAATGGTAATAAATTTAGTGGAGATTCAGACTACAACCAGAGATAAAGTTAGAAGCCTAAAGAAACTAAGCTAATTTTAATAAGCAAAAACAGCTTAACAAAGAGATATTCAAATGAACATTTTAACAACAAATGAAACATGAAGTACTGTACAGTTAAGTAAAACATTTATGTGAAACACTTTCAAAGTTTTCTAAAAAGGATATTAAAAAAAACAGGATTTAGTCAGTAATATCAATATTTTCTTATAATATTTTTTTGCCCTTTCTGTCTCCTTTTTCCCCTCTTCAATCTTTTTCCCATATTTCTGACTGCAGACTTTGGGACATATATCATACCTTATATGACTGTATGGTATCTTCACAACACCAGATAACAAAGTTAGCAATTTTCTACTAGCACTATTTTCTTAGTAAGCTAAGACCAGTTTAGAGACTACCAGCAGTAGCCAGAATAATATTATTGGTAATGTCATGTATATCTATTTAATTTACAAGTCAGAAGGGGGGAAAAAAGGGGCAAATATCTGAAATTAATTAAGATCAAAAAGGGGAAAACTTACTTAGCATATTATGCAGAGACAAAAGTGGAACACTGTATGCAAACAAAAGGAAAAGTGGAACACTATATGCAAACAAAAGGTGTATTAGGGGATGAAAAGAGCACAGGGAAAATTTCAACAGCTAACCTAGGTAAGGAGAGCAAAGGCAACAAATCTACCCTCAAACAGCAAAGAAAATCTACATCATAAGTTGCTTCCAACCAAGTGCTTATATACTACATATACAATCCTCTTCCAGTGAAGAAACCTGAGGAAATAATTTTGAAAAGCTAAAACATTATTGTTAAATAAATAAGCACCTGAGTTCTTGGTCATTTTGGACAACTTTAAGATAATCTATTAGCATCTCTATAGCACTCCAATAAGAGAAGTCCTATTTTAAAAGCATTCTTTAGAGAAAAGCATACACTAGACACATTATGTATATTTAGTGCTGGAAGACTGAAGACAGCTTCTCCTGAAAGGTCACAAGAACTAAACGTTACTCACTTTCTTAAACGATTCTAACTATATATATATACACTTCAGCAGTTAGTCGGCTGAATAGTCGGACATCTGCATCAATTAAGCAAGTAAGTCTTATTAGTTTGCCACTAGAACTAGAGAAATCAGATACTAACATCAGGAAAAACAGCATTCACTGCTTTTTGAATGAATCTTAAATCTTCTGTTCTGTAAGCAAAAACCTTGCATTATTTGATTTACACAGACAGCAGTTTTCATATCCAGACATCTTATTCACTTTATTTGGATGAGCCACTTTAAATGAATGTGTACATTATTTCAGGTGGGATACTGAGTGTTCATGGACATAGCAGGATGCCAATTTCAGCAGAATACCCTACAATTACATATAAAAAAAAAATAACTCTTCTTAATAGAACAGTAAGTTGGAGTTAAGAAAAAACCGAATCCTAGTTTATCTTCCACTTGATTTTTAAAATCAATTCAGAATTTATAAACTGTGATTTTTAGGCCTTATAAAAATTTAACATTTTGCTCACAGAGTTAACTGAGGCACCTGTAATTCTGCCTATTTAGAATCTTCTATTGCTTCTCTCAAGCACAATCTATTTAGTATTACAATGCTGTAAAAGCACACAGAAACAGAACACTTACTTCAGCTGTGGTATGTGAGAAATGCCTATAGTTTTAACATGCTGTGTCCTCTTTCAGTGAGACATAATAATATTAGCATAATTTCCCAGAGTAACTTATTAATTTTATTTTTTTTTTTGTTCTATTTTGGGCAATATTTGGGAAAAAAAAGGGAAATGGCATAAAAAACTACTTACTAGGTAGTGAAAACATATATTGCTAAAAGAATTGCATACACTGAGTAATATATAAATTATTTACCTTGGTTGCAATGTCAGCTTTATAACTGTCTTGCGTGGCAAAGAATCTTGAGAAGCCTGAACATCATCCTACAAGAGAACATCTTTGAATTCGCTTTTGAATACACTTCAGTAAGTAATATATGAGCGTTGCCTATTACATGCATTTTGTGGAGTACAAAACCACAGAAATCAAATCTTATTTTAGCCTGTTACTGAGGACAACAAACAAGAAAATCTAATAAACAAACTACTTCACACTGACAAAAGTAAGACACTTATTTTGACCAAATCACTGGGAAATATTTGTTTTCATTAAAGATTTTATTAGATTCCATTATTGAATTATTACACCTGTGTTTTCATTTTTACATACAAGCCTCCATAATCACCATCTTCCTTCAAATTTTGCAAATACTTATCACATATTTTTATTAAATTTCTGCTACTATAAATTTACTCTGAAACAATATGCTCCGGGGCACTTACCACAAGCAATCACTGTATAGTCTTCTGCAAGCTCTCATTGTTACCTTATATTGTACAAAAAGAAAAGTTTCAAAAAACATAATTTGGGGTGTGGTGTGGTACAGGGCTCACTTCCACTGAGGAAAGGCAGAGACATTGCTGTCATCGTTTCATAGCCTAAGAGACCAGCCTGCTGATTCACAGTACATTCCAGTCAGCTCTTACAATGGTGACCACTACAGACTTTGAAATTGAAGTGCAGAGTTCTCAGTTCCTCAAAACATCCTTAAAATCATGTTTTTCAAATCTAGCAATTGTCACTTGCATTTACATTTTCTTTCTGCACGGAAAGAACTAATGTACAGGAATTGTGTAATGGTTGCAGTTTTTTTTTTTAGATTTCCAATCTCATCCATGATCCAACCAAAGCTGGGTCATTCTGGGATCTTAAAGTGTCTTCTCATTATCAGTGTATTGCCTTCCAAATGATTTTTTGTTTGCATACTAGTGTAGAGTTTGCAAAACTTAACATAAGAAGGACAAAGTATTAATAGAGAAAACCATGATGCTTTTGTGTGGAACTAATAATTAAAAAGAGTAGAAAAAGTGCAAGTGGTGTCATTCTAGAGTACTTCATAGTGTCTTATTCCCAACCTCCTTTTTTTCTGCCTCCAAGAAAGGGAACTTTTCCCTGGTTGTCCCTGCTACCTACTGGAATGCTGCTGCTGTGATTTTGTGCTCTGTTCCTCTAGGTGTTTTTGACTTCTTCACCCCCCAAAAACAACAACCACTTTCAGTCTTAGACACATGATGAAGACTGTTTCTCAACTCTCTTGACATCCACTCTGAATGCCCATCTCTGAGCAATTCCTGATGTCAGCTTCCATCAGCCACCAAAATACCACTCCAAAATGAATGCCTTTGAACTTCCAACTTGAACTCAAGGTTTGCAGAGGTGTTCTGTAAGTTACCCTGAAGTTCTCCTGTTAGCAGTCCACAAATACCACATTGAAAAGTTTTTTTTGCTATTTCCAATGCATAGCGGAGATACTAGATTAATGATACACTGCAGATGTGGTGTGGCGAACAGATAAATCTTAATCTGCTTTTGTAATCACCTTATTTTTTTGCTTTATATAGACACAATAAATTCATTGCCATAATAACTTACTCTTTAATTTCTGCTTTCACAGTGGTAATAATAGCTCATTGAATTAGTATGCTCCTAGACAATATACAGTTGAAACAGTAATTAGTACTTCTACAATGCAGTGGTGGTATTAATCCAGACTGATGAAGAACAGGAACAACAAACGTTTAGTAAAATGTAACATCACAACATCTTCCAATATAATTTAGAGCAGGAGTAAAACCTTCATCCCATGAATGCCTTCAAAATATTCCTATTTTATGAAAGTGCACATTCATTTTCCAAAGAGAAGAAAAATTAATATATTTGTGACACACAAGCATGTAGCATACACATGCAGCATATATTTATACATATATTTGTATAAAAGTAATACAAAGTATAAAGAACTATTTTAACAAAAAAATTTTATGTATACACGTGACTGGAAGAATAGTTCAAGATATGACACACCTGGCACAACTAAACCAGTAGAATGTATGTCATGTTCATTATGTCAGAAGTGTGAGATAATCATATCAGAAAGACTGTCTTAACCCTGCTGTGCTTATGCACAATGAACTTAAAGCATCTCATTTTGTCTATCTTCAAGGTAAATGCAGTAAGTAGACTTCCTAAAAATTCATAGCTGTCACAGAAAAGGACTTTTGTTCAGAAAGTGAAGAAACTAAGAATTCTGAAAGGAAGCAATATTAGCAAGTGTGTTTCTTCAAGGGGTACTTTACTGTAAAATAGGTCTCAAAATGATACATGAGGATCCAGTGCTGACTTTATCACCCATTTCATCGAACACTCCTCTTTCAAATAATTTCAGCAAAGTAAAAAGAGCACAAGGTTTTGTCTTGATCTAATCTTGCAAACTAAGGTTACACTTCTGTTAGGGATGGGAATTTTCTTCTTCCCATATTTATTAAGTTCCTCTGTGAAGCGAAGTCAAAATACAGGACTACATACTGTACTATATGTGCTCATGTATATCTCCTAACTCACCAACACATTTATGCCCACAAGAAAATTAGAACACCTGCTTTTACTATCTAACTCAAAAAGGGCAACAAGTCCCTTTCCTTTAGCCGTGTGGGCATTTTTTCAGCATCAACTGCTGACATGTTCATTTTTTAATTTCCAATATCTTCAGTTATTGCAAATAGCGATAAGTAGCACATTTCTGAGAAGGCATTAGGTGCAAATTTAGTTCTGACATTTCCCAGGGTTACTCAAACTGAATTCAAAGACATAGTTCACATTTCATTTTTGGAAAAAATCAAGGAAGAGAGCTCACCATCTTCAGGAGTGGAGTTGCTGTGTCATAGTTATAATCACTTTTGTCTTTTAGGATAAGAATATGAACAGAGTCAATTATTACTTTCTTCAAATTCATTATTGAATGGAAAAGCCTGTTAAAACATTTAAAATCTTAGTTAGTTTTCAATTGGTTTTATTCAATGTTGTAACACTGAAATTTAAAAACATTAAAGAACTCAAAAATACGAGTTGCAGAAAAATAAATAAGAATGTCAGCATCAACATAGCATGAAAATAAGAATAGTAGCAATGGGTGACCAGCCTGAAAAATGCAGAAATATTCTGAATTATATTCTTGTCTTGCATACTGAAAGTGAGGTACATCTCCTCCTGTACGCTGTGCTATCAAAGGTGTATTCTCAAAATACCAAGTATTTTTTCAAAATGCTAATCTTAGGAAAGTTTGCAGTTTGTATATTTGATTTTCAGTTTCTATAGTGGAGACAAGCCCGAAACATTTGTCAGAATCTCAAGACTGTGTTTACATAGGATTAAGAGAAAATCAGAAACACAAAAAATATAAGCTATAAACTATATAAACTACCAGGATGTCCACAAATTTCTGAAGACAGAGAGCTGGATAATTTTATTTGTAAAGTGAAAAAAGCCTTTATTTCACTCTCTCATAACTAAATGCATTGTGAATACTTATGATATAGTAGATTTGATGTATGGAATTTAAAAATACTTGTCATGAAATAGTTTTAAACAAGAGTATTTTAGATGCATTTAAAACAATTACTTATTTAATGAACATGCTCTATCATCTGCCTACCGTCATCACCTCAATTAATTAAATTTACTAGTTCTTAACATTCCAATATGAAGCAATTTTCTGAACAAACCCATAATTAAAGCATGTGCATACACAGACATACATATCTCATGCAAAGTTCTCAAAAAAATTCTATTAAGACTCTAGCAGAATAATTTTGCAATATTTAGAAATACCCCCCAGATGAGACAATAAACAGACAAGTTAAGTAGAAGACTTTCGACACAAAAAAGATTTCCCACTTTTAAGATAGACACACTACAGAGGGTGTGGGATTTTCTGAAGAATATATGCTTAAATTAGCATATCTTTGATTATTGCTTATGACAGAGAAATACAAAAACTTCTCTTACTTACTGCAGAAAAATTCTGTTATTAATGAAATCTCAGTAATGGGTCTACCTTTTGAAATATCAAAATTTTGTTTGGACATGAAATTCTTATTCAGAGGGTTCAAAAACATTGCGTAAATGAAGAGCATGGGTAATCAAATCTACTTCTCATGTAGAGCACCGCCACACTCTCAGTGGAGTACGTTGCTGTATCAAATCTGTATGTCTGAAATAAACACTTTGATTTTAAAATTGCAAAAGGAGATTAGGATTTAAGTTTATATATATATAATAAATTACCTGGTGCCATAATCCACAACTACCCAATCTTTGGCTGTTCCTGTAATAGCATCATGATGCTGGAAGAGTCCAAGGTTCCTCCTAGCCTCTGTCAGCAATTTATAGTTATCCACAGAAGGAAATACACTCATCTTCTCAGATTTACTGGACTGTACTAACGCCAAGGAATAGAGAATTTCAGCTGCCCTGAAATTGCAGAGAATAATCAAGTATTTTTACAGGGTTAAAACGTAAAAAGCAATACATGCTTGATCTGAAGAATAAATGGTAAATAGTTCCATAAGCTCTATAAACCTTGTTCTTGCACATTTTAGCATATCTTCATACTGCAGCTTCCTGCCAGACTTCTGTGGTGGAAAACGGACCTTTAAAATAAAAATATGACTGTGCAAACTAAAATACACAGTCATAAATGTGTGAGAGGTATATGGAATTGATCCGAAAACCTCACAGCATGGATAGAGTGCCTTACAAGAACCATATAATTTCCATTTCAAAAAACAACTTATTAATCAAATAAATTTGTTTTAAATAAATATCCTAATCTGTATACTACTGGATATCTATTCTGCCATTTGCACTTAAAGCAGACTAAATTCTTCTAAAGACTTAACCATCTCATGCACCTGCTTACTACATAGTCACCTGGAGAGAACATTGGATTCCAAAATCCTTACATTGAACAGAATACAGAGCCTTTCTCTTCTATTTCTGCTGCAAAAACCTAGCACTAAAATATTACCAGATTTTCACTTGCTTTATGAGAATCTAAATTTATTTTACAAAAAATATCCCCATAATTGCCAGTTATTATGAATATTTAAATGACAAAATTACCTGCATAAATTCTGCGAAAACATCTGTTAACTTTTTTCCTATCTTCTCCTAAAATGTTATAGTTCTCTTTTTGCAAGGCCGAAAAGTGTCGGACTATTTTTCAAAATTTATTAGAAGTTAATGAACATTTCTCGAGTACTTGAAGCAACAAAGATGATGCAGGTTAATGACATAAAAAGCAAAGAAATCACAACAACATATTTTTCTTGTAATGTTAACTTCTAGGCCTGCAATTAATAAATTAAAAAGAAAAGGAAAATAAGTTAGCTCTTTTATTTACAGAAGTTGTCAGTGAGGGCATGTGTTGAATTTTAAACTACAGAAAACAAAAAAAATTAACAAAAACCACTTGGTTTTCAGACTATGTATGGTATTAATTGTTAACATGAAAAATTCCTTTAGATTTCATTTTCTCTTCATTTTATACAACACATAGGTAAGTGTTATATAAACTGTTGTTTATATAACTACCATGTACCCAATTAAACTGAAAGGTGCGCTATACACATAACAGCCTAAACTATTCTCATATTGTCAATATTTCATGAACAGGTGAAGATTTTGCTCTTACCAGTTAGCTAATTGCTCATAAACTACACACAAAATCAAGATGTTAGGAAGTTTTAAGTCTTATATTTAATTACCAGTGCTAGATTAACCTTAATCACTGTAATTTAAATGTTGCTTAACGCAAATTCCTACTTCTACAAATCCCTCCTACTTTGTCCTCTTGCAGCTTAACTTGAAAGAAAAATAAAAATATTTTAGTTGAAAAAAAGTCATCAGATGCTCATCCATCTAGTGGATGAATAAGCCCTGTCCTAAAGCATTTTACCTTTTTTTAAAAAATCAAGTTAGCCACTAAACACTGACCTAACTTCGCTATAAAGAAGAGAACACAACAAATTTTAGTCCTCAAAATAAGGTTAGATTTTCTTCCCCACAAATAATTTTAATTAAATTTTCTTTTTTATTAATAAGGACATCTCTCAGATGCAGAATTTTCCTTTCATATCTCAATATTTTTCTAAACACTAAAAAGGTTCAATGGTCAATGATGAAAGACACTCAGAAATACAACACTGTATTAGAGAACACTTCAGCTTATAAGTAAGCATCTAATCCCTTTCCATATAACCGGTATAAAGCCTTGGTTTTCTCACATCTGTTTCAAAATACTGCAGATGACCTAATACAGTTTTCAGAAATTTTCCACTTCATTTTAATTTGTTGCATCTGTCCCCGATAGGACACTGCAAATAGACCAAAATTTGCTTCACTTATTTGTCAAAGCCTACACTAACTTCCCTTACCTAGGTGCAGTTTATATTTAACCTACATAAATAATATTTCCAAGAGAGTTTGAACTCTCAAGATGTAGAGTTTTCTATCCATCTGTATAGTTAGAAGTATCACTGTAGTATTCACCTTCTAAATTAGTTCAATTTTCTTTTTGCAGATTTATGTAATTTTTCCCTGTTTACATTAGTAACTAATAAAACAAAAAAATGTGTCCCTAACTTGTCTCAAACTATGCTGCTGTTCTTTAAATCTTTTCATTATATTAAATAAACTTCTGGCCACATATTTTATCACTCTTCAAACTACTTCCATCCATCCATCCCTCCCTCCCTCCCTCCCTCCCTCCCCCCCTCACTTAAGATTAAGAAGTCAATAATGACTCAAATCACTGTGTCAATCTCCATTATAAAATCCTTAAGCTTTCTTACACTTCCTTACCACACCATCCCCAAAAAAAACTCTTTTTAAACAGGAAAAACCTTAAACAACCAACTCTTCTCTTGCTTAAATGGCTAGTTTTCATATTGGGTCCTGGGCTGAACATTATCTCCTGGCTATTATGTAACAGGGAAGTGCTGCTTAATTCTGATATTGCTTGAATTTAAAAACCTTCATCCTTGGTAAAGAGCACACACACACATTTATTTACCGTCTGTTCATGGCTGCTTCTCTCACAAATATGGACATACACCAGATAGATAGAGGGATGTTAGCTCAAACATACTACAGAAATAATTATCATGAATTTGAGGATTAAATACGATCCTACTGTATTTCCTTTGACTTTAAAGAAATAAAAAATAAAAGATAAAAACCCTACTCCTGCTATTCTCATAGCTAATGTGACCCCCATGAAGATTGTCATGGTTTCTGAAAACAACATTGACAAAAAACCTGATATTAAAACAATGAGAACACATGTATACATTTTTTTCTTAGATCTTGTTTACAAAGGATAATGAAAAACTAAAAACTTGCCAGGTACTTTTTAAAACTATACTTTAATACATAAGAGCATTGATAGATTAGTGTTTCTCCAGAGATTCTTTATCTATACCTTTTTCAGAAGTTGAAGTCAACTGAAACATTTAAATTAAGGAATCTCTTTATTAATGTAAAGTTTTAAATACTACAAACAAACTCATATGAAATTTTCTGTAGTCTATGTAATAAAAAACAGGAAAATGACAATTAAATAACCAAACCTAAAAATCTTGAAAAAAATAAACTATGATGAAGCTGAATGAAATTAAATCCTTGGTGCATTTTAAGAAACAGACAGGAAATTAATCTAAACTGCAAAAACAATTACTAGATAATTCAATTTATAAAATTATTATCTGTCCTTCTTTTCTTGTTCTATTGTGCATCTTGTCTTCTCCAACAGCAGTATTAAACAACGTTATTTTCACTGAAAATTAAAGATTCCTATGATGAATCATTCACATTACCACAGTAAAAACTGGATTCCTTGGAAGAAATAAAACAAGTTCCGCTAGATACAGTTCCTCTTTCGAAAGGTACTTGTATCTGCCTCCAAAACACTACTTTCCAAGCTTGCTTGGAAATGCCACTTTGCACATCTCTCTTGCCCGTTGGATACTGCATCATCCATTACCGCAAAAAAATTGTAATTCTTCAGGAAGGCTATACATGGAATGTTCAGGATTTACATCACATCCATCTGCCCTAGATTTCCTTCTGGAGCTCTATAACACAGTTAAATCATCTTATGTCTGCTGCAAGGGAGAACGATTTAAATACTCCATTACCAAAATTCAGCAACAATTTTTTTCTTTCAAGAAGATGCAGACAGTGTTCAGAAGAACAGCAGTCATAGATCACTTGGTACTCACTAGTCCTGGCAATTTCTCAGCTTCCTCTGAGAACCTTTTTACTTCTCTCTAAACAAGTTCACACCATAGCCATAATTCCTTACTTTGTTTTTTTGCACGTGTGGCTTTTGCTTTCCCTATTAAACTGCCTTTGTCTCAATTCATGAGTGTTGTAGCCTTCACCCTTCCAATTCTCCTCAAGATCCTGCTGGTGGGGGAGCGAGCAAGGGGCTGCCTGAGGTTAAACCATGACAAATACTTACACATTAATCTCCCCTGTGTGCCAAGAAATGCATTATGAATGTACTGGACAGCAGGATTTACCTTATGTAGGATTCCAAGACTCTGTCCAGGCGTTTATAAAAGGGTCGTGATGTAAAGTACCCACTCCAGTAATGATGATCTCTGTCTGCATAGGTGAAGAAGTCTCCACTTAAAACAGGAAAAAGTGAATTGCTGCTCTTTTCACCTAAATTGCTTTCTTTGAGCAGAGCTTCAAAGTAATCAGATAAAGTTCCAAACTGGGCCTGAATGAAAATTAAAGTTACTGTAACAAAAGTTCCATTTTCATTATGCAGAAAATACAGAGACAATGAATATGCTTGGTTCCATATACATTTCAGAAACACACAACTTTTCCAGCAGATTTATAACAGAAAACCTATCCTAAAAATTTTTAAAGTTCTTCTTCAGACTTTTCAGACAAGCTGGATAGCATTTCAAAACTCAATACAAGAAGTATTTTCAAAAAAGGCATATCAATTCAGCACAAGAAGGAGATGGATCTGTTGGAGCATGTCCAGAGAGGAGTCACAAAAGTGGTCAAAGAAACACCTTCCCTCTGAGGAAAGGCTGAGAGAGGTGTGGTTGTTCAGCCTGGAGAGGAGAAGGCTCTGGGGACAGCTTGCTGCAGCCTTTCAGTACAGAAAGGGCCCTTGCAACAAAGATGGGGACAGGCTTTCAGTTGCACCTCTTGTGCTAAAACAGGAGGTAATGGTTTTAAACTAAAAGAGGACAGATTCAGAAGAGATACAAAGACAACTTTTAATACGATTGAGGCGATACACCCAAGGTGCCCACAGAGGTTGTGGATGCCCCATCTCGGAGAACACTCAAGGCTGGATTGGATGGGACTCTGGGGCAATCTCTGAAGATGTCTCTGCTCATTACAGGGGAGTTGGATGGGACAGTTTTAAAGGTCTCCTCCAACCAAAACCATTCTACAACTCAAGATATATTTTTTTACTATTATTATTTAAATAGATAAATAAAATAATATCTAAATGTCAACAAACAAGTGAAGCATTGTTTCATATCTTACAAGTAAGTCAGTGATACACGAGCTAAGCAACACCTCAATATTACCCAAGCAGCTGTCTGGGCTAAGGAAGAAATTTTTGTAATGCAACAAAAACATAGTTCTCCTAATCCTGTGTTTTCAAAATTAGCTCTCTTGTGCTCCAGATCTTGCTTAACCCAAAAGATGGCTTTTTGATCAAAAAAAATAGAAATCAGCATTTGCTTTCAGAAGCTGATTCCTTAAATTCTATACAAAGAAATTGATTAAGAAATGTAACATGTGGGATCAAAAAAATTTATTATCTTCTGGTCATTTTTAAAAATGCCCTGGCATGATAATAGCAGATCTTTACAGGGTAGGCCAAAAATGGGTATCCTTAAGATTCAGGGGAACTAAAAATAGAGTAAATAAATGATTGGCATCAATGTTGTTAGTATTGAGAAATGTTGTTAAAGAAGCATAGATGGCAAAATGGATTTCAAATGAAAGTATAAAAAAAACTAACGGAAGCTGGAGCAAGACAGAAGACCTCATATCATTACCAGAAATATCATAACTGTAAACAATAATGATAATATCAAGTAACTTTATTTCCTATTACTATTATTATGTTTTAACAACAAGTATACAATGTAGCATGTTGCAATTTATAACACCAAAATCAAGTTTTAGTAAAAATCTTTTTTTAAGGAATATAAGGAGTTGGAATATAAGGAGTATCAGACTCTCACTATAACAACAAAATCACACTTTTTAATAATTTAAAAACCTCAAACACTTTCACTTCAAAGTTGTTCAGATAATCCAAGTATTTGTTAGCTGGAGACAATATAGTAACTTGCCACTTTAAATGGCAGTAAAGCAAAGAAAGATAAATATTGCCCCTGAAATCCCACCAACAGTAAACTTTGTCTTATCAGGTCTTCTAGGATACTTGCTCTTTTCCCTCACTACCATAGGCACCGACAAGTAGAAAATAAAAAATGAAACCAACACACCAGGAGAAGACACAAGAGACTATCTCACTTCTGCATTGAATCAGAGGAGTAAAACCTCACCAGACGAAGCATCAAAGTCAGGTGAATGGAAACAGTGGAATAACCTGGTAGAGTCTTCTATTGGCATAGTAAAAGACTCAGCTTAATTTATGTATAAGAGATGCAAAGGAAATCTCTGAATGGGAGATTGAACTCCTCAAGAGCAAAATAGGTATGTTTTACAGTGATGTACCACACACTTTTAGAACAGAATAGCGGCTGGCAGGAGAATCTCAATGCTAACAGATATATCCGCTAGATAAACATCACAAAGAGGTGTCTGAAAGAGTAAATCTCCCTTCGGATCAGAAAGGCAGAGTAGGCACTCCCTTGTGCAAGCAGTAATATCCCAGGCATCTCAGCACTTCAGGAAGAAATGTGAACTCTTCCTTTATATAATCTAGATTCTTACATAGCTGAGCATGTCCTGTTACTTGCCTGTGGAGTTACATTCCACTAGGGAAAGTGCAGAAGAGCGTGAAAGAAAAGAAGTACTTAAATCCATTTAAGCTCATATTTCCAAGAATAAATGACATCAGTTTCGAACAAAACAAAAAATCAAGCAAAACCAGAAAAACACAAAAAAAAACCCCCAACAGACAGGCAACAAACAACTAAGAAAGAGAAAAAAGAACAACAAAAACAGAGAGAGGAAAACCTAAGTATCTGAACAAAATGGAAAGGAGAAACACTCTGATGCCAACAGTGTTCCAGCTGATCAAAATACCCTAGGTATGAAGCAGCAGACACAGAGTATTTTGTTTCTTTCTGTCAGGGTATTAAAAACCAGAAAAGGGTCAGATACTTCCATGAGGGAACCAAGGGTTAATGTGACCAGCCTAATGAAGCAGACTTGCTAGAATCCTTGACAATGGGCTGAGCAGAATCTTTCAGAAGAACTTTCAGAGGTCTTAGGACAGCACTGGTTCTTGAAGAATGACTTCAGAGCCAGAGCCTTCAGTTTTTGCCCCAGAGACAAAATCATCCAGCCCAGGTTAGTAAGAACTACAGAAAATATGTTGCTGTTAGTATCCAAAGAGTAATTACCTGTACAGTACACACATTTTTGACAGAAGTAAAGCTAGTGATAGCAGCAAGCTCAAGTTTTAAAAGATGGGCTTTGGATTTAAGAAATGAAGAGTACTCTGCAGGTCTGCCTCCCTCCACTAAGACATAGTGGTCCTTCACCATACATCGTGTCACCCACATCCCACAGGAAAGACATAAAATTGAGTTTTCAGATAAAATATAATCCCAAGAAATCATTTTATGCAGAACACAAGTCCAGATGTCAGCAGAAAGTAGTAACATACTACAGACACTACTCAAATGCACAGTTGGAAGAATCAGGGGAGGTCTCAGAAAATACAAGAAAAAACAGATGCACAAACCATAAGAAAGATACCAGACCAGGTTTAAAAAAAAGCCTAAATGTGAAAGCAAGCAAAAGTGCACTCTCAGGTAACACTCAAAAAACCCAGGGTTGTGGACCCCACTAGTTAATGTCATGCTGAAAGATGATGAGAAGCTGTCAGAATACAGAGAACATTTATAGCACCAGAAGTCCCTAGGGCCTCCTCGTTCTTCAAGAAGTACACACTAAAGCATATGAATGTGTGTTTTAACTCTTACACAAAATCATCAATTTGAAGTGGTACCTCCTCTGATAGTTGTGTTAATATGCTCAGTACTTTTGTAGCCAGCTCAGTCTCAGATTTTATTGTTTTCAACAACATGTGCCAGCAATGGGATCTCTTAAGATTTTTGGTTTGTTTTGGGATGTAAAACCAAGAAGACACAAATAAAGCAGCAAAATCTTCTTGAACTTCTCATAAAAAAATACAATAGTTTGAATTAACAAAGTCTGTGAGTCTAAAGTAACAATGCCTGAAGCCTGTGTAAACAGTCTAAGAAAACAATTAAACCTACTAGTTATTCTTCAAATTAATCTAGTTTGGAAACTATCTATAGTTTTCAAGCCAATATTATTAATAGCAACATTTTTGTTTTGGGGGGAGAGAAGGTAGTAAAGGTTAAAAAAAAATGTAAGCTACCAAGACACATCAATCTGCTGTTAAATAATATATAAGGATTCACATTTGAAAAAAAATCCAAACCTAACCACAATTACTTTATCCATGAACAATCACAGAATATTGGGAAATACTGTTTTCTCAACAAACCAGAAAATGTGTTGTAGTTACCTTAACATGCCACTCAGGACGAGAATTCATATAATCAAACAGCTTCTGATAATTCTGGTACTGCTGATCCCATTCAGAGCTCTCGGTGTAGCGGAAATCGTCCCCAAGTGGAGCTAACAGAACTTTTGTACGGAAAAGCTTTGACTTCTTCCTGTATTGATCTAATATCATCCAAGCCCTTGGGGAGAGAAAAAAAGAAGAGCAATTCAGAAGACAGAGGGAAAAAAGTCAGCATTTGGCAAGACAATTCTTAGATATCAAGTTGTGCATTAGGATGACCCCAAACAAGACACACAAAACTCTGTTATCTCACTTCGTAACAAAAAGCTGGATGCAATTCCCCGCATTGGGACACCATATTCAAGCTACTATTGTTGCAAACACCACACTAATTAAATCCTACAATAAGCTTATCAAGCTTCATCTCAAGCAGTAGAGCAGTCTGGATCAATTTGTGCCTGTGCCAAAACTAACCTCCAGTTCGAATTATGTTTACCTGCTTTATATTTAGATAACAATCCTAATCCTCTCCAGCCCCTATTTACAATAATAAGCAAGCTCTTTCCATCCCCTCTGGCACCTTCCTTTGATACTTTGCTTATATCTTCATGTCCTAGGCAGAAAAACTGCCCACAGATCCATCTCTGAGGAACTCCAGCCTTGCAAATAAATAAAAAATAAAAACAATGCAGGAGGAAGTTCGCTGCCAAAAATCACTGGTCTCCCTTCAGCCAGGTTCTTACATGTCTTAGAGCCTTCCTTCTTGAATCTCTGAGTCCTGAAAAATTAAACCCACTTTTTTTATGCTTTTGGCCTTAAAAAACCCAAACAAATCCGAACCTACCAAATCCAGAAACAAAACACTCACACATGCACACACAGAAAAAACTGCAGAATTATACTTTGGCACCTACTAATTCTAGGATGGATAAACTATCAGTTCCACAGCAGCAATATATTAAGAATCACAAGACTGGTATCTAGGTTACTGAAAAAGTCCATTTTCAATCCTCCCCCTCCAAGTCACAATTATTATCGGCATCTTCAGATGCTGATACCCTCTAATTAAAAATTTGTAAATAATTCTCATAGGACATAATTTTGTAAATAATTCTCATAGGGTATAAAAACCATTGTAACATATTTAAGAAAACATAAATACAAATTCCAAGACTTTAAAGACAAAATACTATAAAATTCAAATTCTTATGAGGTTCTTTTGGTTCTTCAAGTCTTTTTAATAAATGATCTAGCAAAATCACCTTTGAACTGACACTCTTGAAGAATTGCTATTTAAACATTTTTGCAGAATTTATAGTCCAATATATTTGAAACCCCTCCTTCTTTGTGAAGCATGTCAGAGCTTACTTATTTATCCGATTGCAGAAGTACTGCATAGACACAAGGTCTGACTGTTCTGGAGGGAGAAAGGGGCCACAATATAAACTTTAGTTAAGGATCTATAGAGTTCTAACGAGGCTAGAATTTACCCACCTAGTGGCTCCCCCCTGTCCCCTGTCTATCAGAGGATTTAGAGTTCAGATTGCCAACCAATACTTTCCATGACTTTGAACAGGTTGTAAGATTTAAACACAGAAGTTTCCTCACCACATAGCTACCAGAACAACTGGCATAACACAAGACTTGGCAATGCTTCCTTCTAAGGAACCAGTCTAACTCAAATTTTCCACATATAGGCTATGGTTGAAAACATACTTTAGTGTTGAATCTCTTGAAAAATACAGGTTACAGGTAACATCAGGTGACATCTCTCTTCAAAGTCCTCCTTGGGTTTCTCTCCAAGTATCCAACAAAACTCATCAGTATTGCTTCTCTCTCTTTCCTAAAGTACTGATAACTGTGGGATTATTATGTGTTTTTAAGGGAACAGCAAGATTTTCCTCAATTGCAAACAACTTTTAATTGCAAGAACAGCAAAGAACATCAATGTAGGATACCCTTCTACATTTCTCTCAAATAACTTCCTAAATCATTAATTTATACAGGAGTGTGAAAGTGCCTGCAGAAAGATCCAGACAGAGCACTGTGAAGACAAAAAATACCTCTGGAGGAAAAAAAAGGCTTCCACTGAATCTCATCATTTTTTTCCCCCTTTATTGCTCCCCCATTAATATGTTTATCCTGCCTATCTGAATGAAAATCTGAAAACCACATAGGAGATCAGCCATAATAAACTTTTTGTTTTCAAGCTTTCAGGCTATCACTGAATGCTTGAGACCTCTCACAAAAAAAGAAAATCTTTTTGTACCACAACTTCTTTTAATGCAAAAAACCTAGTATTTGAGTAAATCAGTACCAAAACAATAACCATGGCTGGTTTTGACCCTTCCTATGTCAAAGGAAGAGGAGTAATAGCCACCTGAGGTAGGCAATCACAAACATTAACCACCACATGACCATACAATACAACCATAAAGATATAAAAGCTGAAGGGCAAAACTGGGCTTTTGAACAGTAGCTGGTGAAGAGGAAAGTCCATTCTCTACTTCTCTGAAGCATATAACTTGCAGCAAAGATTCTCTCCTATTCCATGCTTGGGAGAGAGAGAGACACACACTGAAACAAACTGTGCTTCTGCTATCAACTCATTTCCATTCAAGGAAAAAAAAGCAAATAACCCAGAACAAAAAATACAAAAACAAAAAAAAAAAAAAAAAAACCCTCAGACAAACAAACAATCAAAAACCCCAACAACAACCAACAGCTGCTTTTTCTTCCTAGTGTGACAAACTTCACACTTCAGTGTTCAAACATATGGATAAGGATGCAGCTGCAAATCAGGGCAAGTGCAAAGTGCAATAGTAGTCTTTATAACCTCAGCTGTTATGAAATGTAATTAAACAAGTACAGGTTTTCAATTAGGTTGCTGCTTCATTCCTTCTTACCAGGTCACAACTTAAGTGGCAAGGCAATGAGAAATCCTAGAAACTACTAGACTGAAGTTTTCAACTCAGCATCTCTTTAATATACATATAAGGCCAAAAGAGTATTGAAATCAAAAGCAACAGTCCCAGCTGGGTATTCAAGATCTGGGGTTTATTACTTTTGTTTTAGCTTTGGCATGAAAGAAGGTCAGTGATCTAAACCTGGTCTGTTAAATTAATCAACTTTTTTCCAACCCACAGATGTCCTGTATTTTTCTAGTATTAAAGCAATCAGAGATAAGAGGCAGATCAATTAGAGTGCTGCAAACCTATAACCTTGGAAAACTTATGATGTAAAGATAGACTTTTCAATTCTGGAACTCATACATCTCATCATAATAACTGTGAAACATTATAGAGGTCAGATCAATAACATTTTTGGTTGTCTACAGTATTCCAGCTTTTTCAAAAAACACACATAGCATGTTTTAGCATTCCCCATCAAAACATTACTTCCTGTGTTTTAGTGAGTTTATTTGAAACTGGACACTAAAAGTGTGGTTCGAGTGTTTCAAATGTAAGTAATCCAGGCTTCCAACTCAAAGACCACGTGTTAGTTTTACTTTTCCCATAGGTATCATACAGCATACTGATGTTTCAACTCCCTGTTAGAACACAAAACTGCTTTTATCTAAAAAAAGCTGATGGAAAATACTAAGCTTCAGAGACCATATTGAGACAATAATCACTTCAACTTGATCATATGTTCACTACATCCCTGCCCCATTTATCTTATTCTTAAATATCCTTTGACATGTGAAAACCAATTTCTTTTACAAGATCTAATTCCGATTGTTATGCAAAGGTTGTATCTAGAAAGTGCAGGGATTAAGAATAATTAAAAACCAAGACCCTTAAAAAGACTATTTCAAGCAGACACTCTAAATTATATTTATAGCCTCTATGTCTCAGGTATTTGTTATACAAGCTGTTGCTCTTCAGGAAATATTTGTCTCAGCTAATTGAGATATATAGTCAAGATTTTAATTTTTTAAAACTTTGATGTAATGACATATGAATTTTCTTTCCCATGCAATAGGTACTGGGTGTGTCACAATTTTTCTACATTTCTCCTGTCACCATCATTTTTCTATTCTCTACTTTATTAAAACCCCCTTTTTCCTATCATCATACCAATTTCTACCTTTAAATACAGCAGTTGTAAAGTGTTCTGTTTAATTTTGGTTTTATCTTCAGTATTATTTTGTAACTGAATTTTGTTTAAGTGAAGTTTTCATTATGCTTGTCAGAATTTATACTCAGAGAAAAAGTGATCCATACTTGACATGTAGACAAGCAGTGCAACATAATCACATCGTCACTTTAAAACTTCAGCACCAAGGACCAAAAAGTCACCCTGCTCTCTTTAATACATTTGTTACGCTCAGCAATTTGCACTAATTATAAACAGCTGCCTCAACTTTTACCGTCGGAAACCTGATGTAGTGTGAAGCCTGAAGATAGCAATAGGACCACAGAATTTGTGGAAACACGTTTGGCAGTTTATTCACTTCCCTTTCTTTTGTTTTTTTTCCTTTTATTTCTTCCTTTACTCTCCCTCCCCAACTCGCTACCTCCACTTTCCACCCCAACACCCAAAATTGAGAAGCAGCTTTGTAGAACTTTAAATTTGATTCTTAACTGTGGCAAAACAACTCAGTGTTTCTGTTT
Organism: Ammospiza nelsoni; assembly: GCF_027579445.1. Lineage (NCBI taxonomy): Eukaryota > Metazoa > Chordata > Aves > Passeriformes > Passerellidae > Ammospiza > Ammospiza nelsoni. Next base: position 61,290,298 of record NC_080669.1, read on the forward strand.
GAAAAGTAAAACTGAGGTTAATAGGAATTTCCACCCTGGGCACAAAGAAACAGGAATTTTCACCCTGGGTACAAAAAAACAGGAATCAGATTAACTTAAGGAAACTTCAGCCACAGGATGCCAAGTTTTTCAAGGATATAGCACAGGAAATACCCCACTCTTAGTACAGCACACTACATTGCACTGCCCCTGAAGTGTTTCACTTGCAGGGGACAGATCACTGCTCATAAAATTCATAAAAAACACAGTGAAACAGTAACACGAGTCCAAACAGATGACTGTGTTCTGAGTGTCATTTAGAGATGGACTCATGTACCATGAACAGAAATTTTTTTTAAATGCCACTTCCTTAAGACTAACTTTTCCTCTAATTTCACTGACAGTTATGTTCCCAGCTAAGAAGCAAACACTAGGTTATGTAATAGGTATTGTTTACCCATGACAAGCTTATTTTAAAAGCTTGTACTGGTTTCAGCAGGGGTAGAGTCACAGTGGCCAGTATGGTGCTGTGATCTGGACTTGCTCTGATGACAGGGTTGGCAACAGAGAGATGATTTTGTTATTTCTGAGCAGTGCTTGCACAGAGACAAGGTCTCTCCTGCATCTCAACTGTAGGAATGTGTCTCCTATTGACAGAGTGATAAAATTATCTTTTGTCTCCTTAAAAACGAGAAAAGCTTAGAAGTTTCTCTCCTCAATTAGGTAAACAGACACCTTATAGGATCTTGGGGACTTCACCTCAAACTTAAGGATAGCTAATTGGATAGAAGCTAAAAAGTTTCACTTAAGCAATTTACTAGAAAAAGAAAACAACAAATGAACTGTTTGCTTTGGTGAGGTGCTTTACTAGCAGTAAGAGCCTTTTGCGCTTGGGTTGGTTTTTTTGGTCTCAACCCTTGAGTTTTATTCTTCTGATTCTCTTCCCCGCCCCCACCAGGGCAGCAGTGAGCTTACTGGAGCTGAGCTGCTCGCTGGGGTTGAACCACAACAGAACTAAATTCACCAAACTCTGCCAGATGTCATCTTTGACCACCATAATTGCATTTTTTTTAAGGTTGTTTCCTTGAGGAGTATGTAAAAACTGTACCTGTGTTGAACATTTCCAGCATGAATGGCTTCTGGTGGGACTCTCCAAGGACAACTTACTCTTCCTCCAGGAAGTCGTTTGAAATCAAACTGGCAGCAGATTTTTGGATCCGGACCACAAGTATGAGGAACATCATAGCTATAGAAAGGCATCATATGACAAAGAATATCTGTACTGGATCCCAAATCTGGAATTAAATAGAGTAAAACTTTAAAATAAACCCTTTCAGATTTGCCGAAAGTAAATCACTCCCATGTTCTCAGTCCAAGGATTGTACTGGAAAGCTACCACACCAAGACAATTTCTTATTTTGACTATCCATAGCTTGAGTCTATTTTTGTATGTACCTTATGTGTACAAAGAGGGTAAAACAGAGATACAACCAAGACTGGAATGTTCTAGCAAAGCACCAGCTGATTGGGAAAGAGAGGAACAAATGTTAGGTTTGTTTTACCAAGACAAAACTTGTGATTTTCAGAATTTTAGACGTAATAAAACACAATAATAATAAACATCTTTTAAACTTTGAGTGGATTAAAACAACAACTCTAAAAAACCAAACATCAAAACAGAACAATGAAAAAACCAAACCCAAAGCCAATCACCCTCCTGTCATTGCCTCATTAGCACAATATTTGAAGTAGTTGAAATGTTCCTCCTCCTACACTTTATTTCCACATAGTAGGAAATAAAGGAGTAGGAGGAAGAAGAAAAGTAAAACTAAATAAAAGAATTTTTCACCCCTTTCACTTTTGCAAGGAATATGAGAGAATGGAAAAAACAAGAGAAGGTAAAAGCAAAAATATAAGTGAAAAGAAAGGAAGATCAGAGGAACAATGGCAATTATATCAGTTTTACATTTAGTGCTCTTCCTAACTCCCAAATATTCTCATTTCCCCTTCTGTTATTCAAAGACCGGGGGGAAAAAAAATCTCATAAATTTAAGATAGATGAAAGGCTTTTTTTTAAACAGAATTGCAAGTTTAAAATTTTCAGGTCTAGACAAACTCTGATAAATCATGTCTGGAAATATTTCCACAGTACTTATTCAAGTTCTCTTCACATTTTACCTGTGTAAAATAACAAAATAAATTGACATAAAGGAAGAACACATACCCCAGTTCTGTCTCCAAAAAAATTCTAGTGTCTTTTGTGTTGAAAAATGTTTTTTAATTGAATAATGAACTCTCTGTATAAGCATTTTGGAAAATCCTGTGCGCTTCAGAAGGTAAGCCATTGTTGGTGAATGCCCAAATGGATCAACTGCCCATCCAGACTTGGGTTTTACTCCTGTTGACAAAAGGAAAAAGCTTTAATTTTCACTCAAAGATTACTCCAATAATTCAAATGAGAATACTAAAGACAACATTTCCAAGATTATATACCCAGTTAAGTGTTAAACCTTCTGCAGAATCCTGGAATTAAAAAACTAGAATGAAACAGTTAAACAAAGTATCTTTTAAGTAAGGCATTCCAAAAAAGTTAAAGACTTTAAAAAAGTACTCACTGCTACATGGTTTCAAATTTGCATCAAACCTCTCTACATGTAATCATTAATTGATACACATTCTCTTTCACTTTAAGTAGATATTTACAGATATTACAATGAAAAAAAAAGAAATTTGAAAGAAAATGAATAGCTGTGCATAGATAAATGCAATAGCTTGTTGAAATGTCACCATTATTTAAATAATGTTAATTTTTTTTCCAGAACTATTTTTTTTAATTTATTGTTTGTTGATCAATAGAATCCTGTTTATTAATACTCTCTTTGCACTGAACTTAATGCTAAGTAAATAAAGAAGCTACATCTAACTCTTGTTAATTCATCAACATGATTCCTTTGGCACTTTTTATTGTCTTTCCAAAAAAAAAACACAGTAAGGAATGCATTACCCTTTTATTAGGTCTTCCCTTCCCCCTCCAATTATGTCAAGCTGTGTTTATGGAAATTGCAATCTAAGAACAACAGTGAAACAGCTTTCCAAAATCATTTCAGTTAATTGGGTGAAATAATGTCAATTTATTATTAAAATCACTGTACAAATATTTTCTGTATAAAAAGGTTTCTCTCTTCTTATGGAATTAAACAAAAGAACATTCCAAAGGCAGCAAAACAGTTCAGCCAATGTAACTGCAGTCAGCAATTCCTCCATTCTAACATTACTATGGGTTTAGGCTTTATAACTACAAGTACTACTGCTGCTACATATATAAATTTTTTTGAAGCCTTCCAGAAGAGAATCTAATGAACATAATGAACACAGAGCGGGCAGAACAGATCCAAACACATAAAAGAAGTATCAATTTTTATGTCATTTTAAGAATTTCGTCATGATATTCAAAAGACAGAAAAGGCAAAGGCTGTTTAGACCAGACATGGGATCTAAAATTCAGCATAACTTAGTGTTAGTATTTGGTTATGACAATATTATATGTATGTCTTACATTGATCAAGACAAAATGTTGTGGCATAAAATTGTTCAAATAACTTTGTCCAGGAACCTTTATCAGCAAACATGGATAGCAAATACCAGACTTGATCCAACAGCTTCCTGTAACTGATTTAATGTTTCAGGAAAGCTGAGTAAAAAGAGCCTTCTAAGCACCTCAGAAATTGAACAAAAAAAAAGTATTTTCTTACTGGCTTATTGTATTAACTTAGTTAGATTTTAGATTAATGTACATACCAAGGTTCTTTTCTAGCCACTGGTGTCCTTCTATCAGCTGGTCAATTAAAGCAAAATAATGAGAAGAAGCTTCATCAGGCATGACCCATCCTCCTGTTACTATTTCAAATTGTCCATCTTTTATTAACCTGACAAATATATAAATCATATTCAGAATCTTCCATATGAAAACACACTCTTAAAATCAATTTCTGTATACTCAACAAGCAATCACCAGCAACGTGATTCCTAAATCTATATTGTTTTTGCTACTTCCATCACTGGGCTACATTTCTTTAATCAAACAGGGAAAAAGTGAACTGCTGAACAGTGAAGTATTTAATGTCTTTGTGCAAAGAAAACTAGTTCTACTGTATGTGCTATATTAGATTTTTTTTAAAAATCAGGAAGAAAGCTGTTTCCTGCACAGATTACAAAAATAAAACAAATGTACCACAGCACTGAAGGCCAACTAAGCAAGATGCTTAGGCACTGCACATTTCAAGCACTGCTTGAAATATCTCCCCTAATATCTCCTCACCTTTAATCTAATATTCTTTTTAGAGTTTTAGAGAGCTGATAGATATTGGAAGTTTATTGTGTTTACAAACACTTCAGAACACCTCACTCATCAAAATGCCTTCTTGAACCAGGTCACAGGACAACCCAGCCTCTCCATTGTCAGTGAAGATAAAGATCATATTCCCAGCACCAGGTTGTCCCTACCGTTTCAGCTCTTACACTGTTCACCAGCATGGAAGTGTTTAATGAATTCAAGAAAAAAAACCACTGTGAACTCATCAAAATTCAGTCCCATCACAGATGGTACCCATAAAAGTAATGAAAATCATGCAACAAAAATAACCTCAAGTGCAGCTTCTCCAAGTCTTCTCCAGTCTCAAGTGCAGCTTAACCAATACCTGACTCATCTGAAGAGAGGACATAGTTCCCCCAGTGACTGTCATTTACTCTTTACTGTGTTCCAAGAGATATTTTTATGTCAAAAAACCACACAGCTGTGCTATAATACTCACCCACTGCAGATAATTTTTCTTAATAAGTATCTTTTTGCCAAGATTCCAAAATTTCCACCTTTACCTAACCTTTGAGTCTGTGAAGGTCTCACAGACTTAATGCGTACTGCAACACATGCATCTCAAAGAGGGGCACAAGAAGGAGACTATCACAAGTATCAGCTAAGAACTGCCAAGTAAAAATAAGAAAAAAAGCCAAGGAAAAATAAGAAAAAAAAAATCCCCAATTTTTGAAAACTCCAAACTAGATCCATAGTGCAAGTATATCCAAGCAGCCTGCTTCCTTATCTCAATGCCTGGGCAAACCTTTTACTTCTATATTCCATTTTGACTTATGATTTCAGAAATGGCTAAGAAGAGCAAGGGTGTAGAGTACATACTACTTTACCATTAAAGCAGATGCATGTTTATAAAAACCCTTTGTACTAAAACACAAAAGAAACTCACAATTTTTTATGCAAATAAAAATCACATAAAATCTTCATGTGTGTTATAAAAAGAAAAAATACCATATATAAATAGCTAGTATGAAAGATGTATTAATTTTATTGAAATTCCTTAGTGTGATTTCAAATCAAGATTATATTTGCTACTCTGTTACAATTTGAATGACATGTTCATAGTTGTACATGGGAACTTTTAGTCAAATTTTCAGACAACTCAGAATTTGTCTCCACTTCCCTGAGCAGATTCCTATTTTGCAAATGGGAGAAAACCAAACCAAGCCCAAAAAGTCAGAACTGAAGCAGTTAGTTGGTTTTTCCAGTAATTCTGCATCACAAGTTAAATCTCAAGTTTACAGCGTAGTCAAATACACAAAATCTCAAAACAAGATACAGAGAAGAAAAGTTCAGTACTCAAACCTTTTAACAGCATCTCTTTTTTGGCTATCTATTCCGTCCCACCATTTTGAAAAGTAGGAAACCTCAGACCATATAAATTTCCTTCGGTTGTCTTCTTGCAGTTTTATAACCATGTTATTTAAAATATGCTGTGTCTGATCTCTGAAGTAATCATCAAAAGTCTTCAGCCAACCTAGGAAAAAGAAAATATAAATGCAGCCTGTTAAGAGAACTAGCTTTTTAGTCTCATTAGAGAACAGTCCCTGAGAGAACTGGCTCCTTCTCATTCCCCAGAAAAAGCTAAGCAAAGACTATTCCCAAAAAGCTTTATGTGTCATGGACAGCTTGAAGTGATAAATTTTCAAGGAGTTTCTTTTTAAAAAAGATTACATGTTTTATTTTCTAAATGTATAAACATACGGAAATAATTAGACTTTTCCCTTCCTAGTTCTTCTATACTTTGTACGGTAGAAAATTTCATTAAGAGAATACATGGACTCAAATAATTGTGCTTCAGTGAGATGCAAAGGAAAAAGTAATTTTAACCACATTTTCAGACTTTACGGTCTTAAATTAAAATTTTTATCCTTTTCATAATACCTTGCATTAGAGAATACATATAAACCCTTTGTACTTAAACACAAAAGAAACTCACAAATTTCTATTCAAACAAAAATCACATAAAATCTTTCAACTATAGCTGAAAAAGTCAAGTCTGTTACTTACTACTTACTCTAGAGTGTCACATTCCTACTCCTACCAGCTTTTGTCATATATGCCCATTTTAAGATTTTGTGAAAGCTGCCACACTATGTAAAGATAGCACTCCAAATAATTACACTTATTTGTAATTCCACTCTGATTTACCAATTCAGTTCTGCAGAGCCACTGCCTTTCTAATAGTGCCAGTCTGCTTATAGGATACAGGATTAGACTGCTATGCAATGACATTATATTGTTTCAAAGAAGTTGCATAAGTGCAGAAACTTTTATTACTAAAAAATAATTCTCAAATTTAGTTTAAAAAAACTTCATAATTAAATAAAGTCTGACTATTGACTCAGAAAGAATATATTGTACTTTCTTTTAGGGATACAAAAACCCCAGCATTCTTCTTAGGTAGATGCAGAAATACTGTTTTTAATTTGCAGAAGAAGAAATAAAACTGTAATACTGCAGAGGAAAAGTTTTGGGTCATTCTTTTTTCTTTTACAGATGTTTAGCATCTAGAGGACTCATCACTTTTGATACAAGTTTCTGTACTGATCAACAAGTGGGGTCTAATCTGTCTAAAAGGGGTAAAATGCATTATGTCAAGGTAGTTAATATGAGGGCTTAAAGCATAAAATCAAAACATACTTTATGTAGAGGAATCGAAACAGCTTAATAAAAAAAACCCAGTAAATTACTGCTATGCAATAGTTTAAAGGCTAAAAAAAACCATGATGAATAAGATTTCTTTCTGACCTCTTCCCACTCCAGTCTGGGTTGTTTTTTTTAATAGATGCTTCCACTCAAAGATTCAAGATCACATAGCAAATTATTATTTCTCAATTCTCATTTACTTTTCAACAAATCAAGGGAATGTTTTACTGATAATTACATTACAAATATTCACATGTATTAGACTACCAGTTTATAGCTTTATGCTAGAAATTTCTTCTGCAAGAGACAGTATCATCCTAGCACACAACTAAAGGAGGATAAATTAAAACCATCCTATGATTTTCCTGTTCAAAAAAATATCATAATGATAAACAATTTAAAAATATTTTATGTTGCATCAATAAAAGCAAATTTACATTAAATTACTCTTTTGAAACATTCTTAAAAACATTAATACACCAGCCTAACTGAAACACTGATTAAAATGTCAAAGTAGCTGACAGAAGAATACAGTATGATGTAGGAAAAACAGTTTTATAATAAAATGATTGTTTTGTTTGAACACACTCAGTTTATTAAGCTAAGGAAGATTGTAACATGGTAAACACACTGAACTGAATACACTCCAGAGAGTCCTAAGAAATGTTTACAAGTATTCATATATTTCGCTGAAAGCCAACAGAAAGCCCTCTGAAATGTAAGTACCATACATCTAGTTATTGAGTGATTGAACAGAACATTCTGCACTGAAAAAGGCCTATAATGATCATCTAGACCAACAGCCTGACCAGTCTGGGTTGACCAAAAAAAAAAAAAGTTGTTAAGAGAATTATCCAACTGCTTCTGAAACAACAGCCCCAGGAGGCTGCAGAGAGCAGTGAGGTCACTCCTCAGCCTCCTTTTCTCCAAAATGGACAAACCCCAACTCCTCAGCTGCCCCTCACTGGACAGCCCTTCCAGCCCTTCCACCAGCCCCACTGCCCTCCTCTGGGTGCAGCCCAGCGCCTTCACACCCTTCCTCAAGTGTCCTGCTCTAAACCCCATGACTTACAGAGACTCGTCAAGTTTGCATGGAGATATACAATAAAAATTAAAATATATTTTAAAAATGAACTAAACAAAATAATGGATAAAACAATGTACAGCTGCTAGCTAGAGTATTATTTCACACCTCAGTCCCTAATGCAACATAAGACTCTTCAACTCAAGTTCATTTTGTCCACAAACTTAGAATTTGTTCCTAGGCTGAAAGAAAAGGTTTACCAGTGCATTTCAAACAGGAAACTTTCAATACAAAGACAGTTTACACATGGAAAAATTGCAATAGTTTAAGGCTGCGATTACCAAGACTAAGTATGCTATTAACAGCAAAATAACACTTGGTGGTTTAAATGTACATAAAGCCCTTTGTCAACATAAAAGTCACAAGATCACAGAATCACTAAGGTTGTAAAAGATATCTGAAATTATCAGATATCTTTTACAATAACTCTGACTAACCACCACCTTAGAAATCATATCATGACACCAAGTGCCACATGCAGTTTTTCCTTTAAAATCTCCAGGGATGGTGACTCCACCATTCCAATGTTTAACAACCCTCTAAACAAGAGAAAAAATACTACTGTCTTTCACATTATTATGCTAGGCTTGACTTAATACATGTTGAGGACTTTGCTAGATACTTTCATTTTCTGCCAGCCTGTGTGATAACAACAGAGGGTACACACTGCTGAGCTGCTTGCCTTTTGATCCTCTCTCTCACACTTGTCCTCAAAAGAGTGGAAACTTGCTGTCTCTCCCCACCTCCATGAGATTTATCATCATTATGCAGCTGTTTGTTTAATCGATTTTTTCCCCCACTGTAATGTAAATTTACTTGGCTTGACAGCCGACTCCAAGAATCATCTCTGAATATCAATAAAACTCATTGCTCTGCAAAAAATCCTGAAATATTTTATTAACTGATTTGCCACTATTCCTGTCTACATTTTAAAGTTCAAATTCTTTCTTGAAGCTCTATCAGCTCCTTGCACTACAGAAAGGCAGTCTTGTGTCTTGGCATGGTTGACAGAGATGTAGACATAAAGGGAACTTTGCAGGACAAAATCAGAACAGAAGCTGACAAATTAAGTGTTATTCAAAAAGGAACTTTTGAAAGAAACAAAAGCACTTAACAATTTGATCATCACAAATCCATTTCTAACAAAAGTATTTAGGCACTCTTTATGTACAACTGCAAGACTCTTGGGGCGGTTTTTTATATTTGCATTCTTGTCTTTTGGTTTAAAATAACTATTGAAATAAAATGAAATAGGCTTTTCAATTGCTTACTTCCACAAGTCACCCTCCACTATTTAAGAGGAAATGTGCCTTTTAAAAAATTTCTTGTTTCTGATGAAGTCTGTTTTAATAAGAGGCAGATCATCTCATGAATTTCCGAAATATTATGCCAGTATATACTAGACTAATGCATTTTTGATAGAAGTTTGCATCTCTGATTCACTTTTCAGGAGATCATAATTAATTTCACTGAGTCTAAAATTCACCCATCAGTGACACTTCCTGCAACACAAGAAACTTGAGTAATTTACTCATTTTATGTCAGTATTAAATAAAACCAATAAATTTCAGCTAGCACTATACAGTTTTCCAGAAAATAAAAGCATTCTCTTTGCAAATATATTAGTGGAACATCACTTCTTGGTCTTCAAAATGTACACCCAAGTTAGTGAAAAATATCTGTAATTTTTTTCTTCTTCTTTTTTTTACATTTATGATTGATTCTCAACTAACTAGCTCCTGTGAGAAGACTTAAGTGGCTGTTTTGATAGCTGCTGAAGAAAAAAAAGGTGTCAAAAACTGTGAGGATATTCTTGCTCTTAATTACATCCAAGCTCCACAAAATACAAACAAAACCCACAAACAAACTAAAGGACATGTAGCCATGACTTCTTACCTCTAAAAGAAGAGCTCTAAAGAACTTAGAATGATGTGCATGTATGTTTAATTGATCATACTCAGACAATAACAATAAGACAATTACCAGAAATAAATCCAAAAGCTAAGTTTCAACTTATATTTTAGTAAGTAGGATTACACATAAAAGTAAGTTGGATTAGCTCCTTTGTAGATTCAGCACTTAAAAGTCCCTTTTTTAAAGTAGGGAATACATACATCTTTTTTTTTTTTTTAATTTAGAAGTACTGCATCATTCTATGATGTAAAATACAGAACTGACATACAAGTTAATATTTTATGGATGTTTCTGACATAACACTCCAGTGCTAACTTCACCAAAAACTATCTTTTCAACAAAGATGAATGACTCACACCCAAGACTGTGAAATAAAACTTGAAAAACCTGATGGTAAGGCAATCTCAAATTAAAATTAAAGCTGTATAAGATTGTTTCAGGGGGCTTTCTTTCCCTGATTTGACTATGTGAAACAGAAAAATGAAAAAACATTCTTGTGTTAGAGCATTCATTCTGATTCAAAAGGAGTTAGACAGATGAGCTTCTTGTTCCGCAAAATATATACCAAAATAAAATAATTAAGGTAGATGAAAATACACTGAAATTAAAAAAGTAAGACAGTGTATTTACTTTTCCAATGCATACCTTAACTTGTAAAAGATCTCCGCTCAAGGTAAAACAAGAATGATTTGATTTATCAGGCTTAATTTCATAAGCATAACTAAAAACTCAAATGATTGCACATTTCACAAAAAGTAAAATCTGCCATGATCTGTGAGGTACTACCAAAATTATAATTATAAACTTCTTACATTTTAAGTCCTATGCAAGGCCTGGTTTTGCTTTTGTACGTACCAAACCTGCTGCCATCATAGCTAAGATAGAAAGAAAATTTCTACTGATGAGCAGTCAAAAGTGTCCTTTCTGTAACAGTTCTCTTGATCTCCAAAGGAACTGCACCTCTTCTGCAAACACAAAAATACTGAAATATAAGCCAGGAATAAAGTTCTAATTTCCCTCATTCAGCATGTCAAGAAAAACTTGTGAGCTGCCCATTTCTTGTATTTTGGTGGGTCAGAAAAGAGCTTAAGCAATCTCTCTTCTGGTGAAGAAATCACCAGAAAAACATATCCAGACCTTGTCAACCGAAAATGTACATGAAACTCCATGTTAATACACATGGTGTATTAACAGCATCAAATTTTATGGTTAAGTTTCCTTGTATCTTAACACTGTCTTTATAGATTTCCTCCTGAGGAATGGAGAGTGTCTTAAATAATAAAAGGTGATTAACATGAGTGGCTGTAAAGCAAAATTACCAATGTCATAGATAATTGATGAAGTGTTAAAAAGCAGTGTTTGGTTCTGACCTTTGTGCCCATACACTTGCATGTGGGAGAAAAATCTACTTCAGTCACTTTCAATTCCACTAAAGTGCTGCTTGTACTAGGTCTGTAACCACCACACTCAGCAGTGAGATACTGGTACACACATATTTTAGAAAGCTCACGCCTCAATTTTTAAATAATTTAATGAGTAGCCATTACCAAAATTATTACAGATCAATAGATGCTAGAGGTGACTTTCCCTCCCTCCAGTCATACCCAAACTCGTCTTTCAAGTCCATCTGTGCTGGCTTACAATCTTGCCAGCCCTGATCTGAGCCCTCCCCTTTGCATTTCAGCTGCCTCCTCCACTTCAGGCAGCCACAAAACACCACAGCTGAAGCAGGTGAGAGCCAACACAAGGGCTCTGCCAGCACAGTAGGTGATGTGCTCACTCCTTAATCTGCTCCTCACAGAACTGCCACCTATCTGTGACAGCTACAACCTCACACAACAACCAAACTTTTCTCCATGATTGAAGACTAAGACCTGCCACTGAGGTGCTCAAATCTTTATCAACTGCCAGCAACTAAAGCAATTGTGCCACTACTGATCAAAAGTCTGAAGGAGACCCACTCTCAGCCCATTTCCCAAAAGGGAAACACTTTAGCTACTGCAGAGAGAAGCACAAAGATCCCAAGTTTGCAGGTCATGGTTAAATTCACACAGAGGCATTGAACCCAGATTTAGCATCACAAAGTGTTTCAGAGCACCAGCACATTCATCCTCCAAAAAAGAAGGTGGAACTTAAACCCACCATCTTCCCTACTGATTGTTTCACAGATTCACACAGTGACTTGGATTGCAAAGGACCATGCAATTTCTAGCCCCACACGATGGGCAGGGATGCCATGCCCTAGACAAAGTTGTTTCAAGGCCTTTTCTTTGCCTTTGAGCTACACATTCTCACTAGCATAAATGGTTATGTGAAAAGTTAAAGAGGAGGTAGCTTCAGATGAGAAAACATAAAATCTAATGAGAATTTGAAGCTTCTGTAGCTAATACACCTTTACTGACCCCATTTCTTGGTAAATATCTTTCACATACATTGAAATCACTAGAACCTGCAGAAAAAGTACCTCATGACTTGAACAGACACAGGTGAAGTTATCAGCAAATCTCTTCAAAGCTTACCTCAGGATATTTCCCTACAGTTCCTAAACCTCCTGAGCCTCAGAAGTTACCTCAGCCTACATTATGCACAGGGTGTTTGCTCAGTTCAGGTGAAGACATTCCAGGAGGGCAGATGTGACACCAGGCCACTGGCCTCTAGTGGACTGCCAACAGTGCTGTACCAGTTAGGATGTGACCCCAACAGCTTCAGCAGAAAAAAGGGAGACAGAAACTCCACACCCCATTCTAGCAGACCCAAGAGAATGAGAAGTTCTGTATATTGCTTTAGGATGCTTTGATTCATTATGCGCCAGAGTTGCTTCTTTCAAGGGAAGTCTTTAGAAGAACTACAACCAGAGAGGAAATAGACAGACATGGGTTCAAACATAGTTCAATAAATAGGCAAATCTAGGTCTATACTGTGATTATTTGCTCTGAATATTTTTACCATATATATACTGCATTAATTTACCTGTCATAATTGGACAGTAATATAGTAATTACACATTCCAGCATTCATTTTCTTGGAAAATGCTATATACATGCAAATAAAAGCCATTTATGTTTATACCTTCACTCAGATTCACAGTACTTCATACAACAAATTAAATTTTAGAGAGATATACAGTAGTAAAATTTAATATCACTTTAATTGTGACTTTCTATGACAACATCCAGTGCTCCCAGCTGGTTAGGAGATAATGTTTGTTCTTCCCCCAGCCTCTTAGGTGATCCAGAAAACTTCACACCAGCTAACCCACTAGTGACTCCCCCACCCATCAAACCCAAATGATACTTCCTATCTGCCTACGCCATCCTCCAATCCATTCCAAACAAATTAGGAGGCGTACCAGCCCTAGCTGCTTCAATTCTCATCCTATTCCTCACTCCATTGCTACACACATCAAAACTGACATCAATAACCTTCTGCCCTCTATCACAAATCCTATTCTGAACACTAGTTGCCAACGTCCTCATCCTAACCTGAGTAGGAAGCCAGTCAGTAGAACATCCATTCATCATCAATGGCCAACTAGCCTCATTTCCCTACTTCAAAATCATCGTAGTTTTATTCCCCCTTGCAGCCTCCCTAGAGAATAAACTACTCAAACTCTAATTAACTCTAATAGTTTATAAAACCATTGGGCTTGTAAGCCAAAGATTGAAGACTAAAGCCCTTCTTAGAGTTACCCTACCATCCTGTCTCAGGAAGAAGGGATTCAAACCCTCATCTCCAACTCCCAAAGCTGGCATTTTTATCTAAACTACTTCCTGACCCTTCCGCTAAAGAGCCCGAATCGCCCCCCAAGACAACCCTCACACAAGCTCCAACACCACAAACAGAGTCAACAATAATCCTCACCCCCCAACCAAAAGCAACCCCACTCCCTCTGAATACAACACAGCCACCCCACTGAAATCCGACCAGACTGACAACAAACCCCCACTATTCACCATCCCCTCTCATCCACTAATAACCCCAACACACCCCCTGTAACAAGCCCCACCACCACAACCAACCCTATCCCAAGACCATAACCAAAATCACCCCAATTAGACCAAGCTTCCAGATAGCGATCCACTACCAATGACACTGAATAAACAAACACTACCAACATCCCCCCTAAATAAACCATAACAAGCAACAAAGACACAAAGGAGACCCCTAAA